>NC_084828.1:132843887-134088887 GCF_033115175.1 Lepus europaeus | reverse complement strand
GATGGATCATTAAAATCAATATTTTGAAACTTAGTGAATGTTTAGCCTATAATTTAAAAAATGACGTGACTGGATTGTCTTTAAAAAGTTGTACATCTTTTCCTAGGTTGGTTTAACTTGGGCCACTTTATAAAGGAAAATATTTTGGGTCCCAGTTTTGCAATAATTATGGATTCCAATGAAGAGCCTTTTATTGCTGACCAAGAAAATTTGGAGTGGAAAAGATGTTCTTGATCCGAAAGGAGACACTGAAGTGACTGTTCTAACAGATCCAGAAAGGTTGAGGCAAATTACATTGAGTCATGCAGAAACTGTGCATTTCATTTCATTGATTATCTTTTGGTAGTGGAGTAACCTCTGTCATTCATCCATATATTTAGTTTTGAGAATTTACAGCGGGCTAAGCGCTGTTAGGTTCTGGGGAAACAAGGCTAGATATGGTACATAATCCGAGGTAATTTTATGGCAGTCCCATAGGGATGACAACTTTTGAGTGATGATAATGCAACTCTCAAAAGATACAAGCAACGTAATTGAATGGGTTGTGATGGTGGAGGTGGGAGAGTTTCACTTCTGTTTACTACAAGTATAACTAAACCTCATGTATTTCATCTGCAAAGTGGGTATAGAATAAGGAGGAGTGATGTGTAAAATCTTACTGCAAAGGCAAAGTGGGGATGACACAAAATGTTGCATTTTTACAAATCATGACCATTTTTAGCGAACTTCTGTGCACAGACTCTTCATCCTCTGAAAGGCTCTGACAGGTGGTGTTTGGTTCTAGGTGAGGAGACCCTGACTGCAAACTCTCTCAGATCCACTGGCCCCAGGCAGAGGTGGCTGCGCAAGGCTGCACTGAACTCCCCAGAACAGCCTGGCCTTCTTTCTGCATTTGTAGCTTGAATTCTTGATCTCCCATCATTATTTTAATGATGTTTTTATGTTTAATTTAACTATAAATCACATTAGCGGAGTTTTGACTGGTATGTCAGAGAGCTTAAAAAGTGAGTTAAAGTCTTTCAAAGAGCAAAAGATTTGTCAGGTCTGACATATTTAGTTGAGAAAATCCAGTCAAGTGTGGAGAAGCTGGGGAGATGGAGTAGAATTGTATTTCATTCATTTAGGATTCAAGGGGTGGAAATGCACTCATAACTGAGCTTTTGCTTCATATTAGCAGCATTTAAGAGACTAATACACAGTTTTTGTAAGGATGTTAGCTATGGAAAATATACCCCTATAAAGCAATTCAGTATATATTATGTTTAGTTATTATTTAAAGAATATGATCATACCACAATGTTGCATAGTTTAGGAAGCATTCGTGAAATTCTTTATTTCCCTTGTAATTCCATATTGTGGTAAAGAAAGAGATGCTTTATTTTCTGTATTTTGCAATTATATGTTTAGGGGTCAAAAACCCCAGGTGCTGTGGTGCAGCGCGTTAAGCTGTGGCTTGGGATATTTGGAGGGCTTGGTGAAAGCAGCCTTTCCTTTTTTTTTTTTTCTTTCTTTCTTTCTTTCTTTCTTTCTTTCTTTCTTTCTTGCTTGCTTGCTTGCTTGCTTGCTTGCTTGCTTGTTTTCTTGCTTTCTTGCTTTCTTTCTTCTTCTTTTTTTTTTGGACAGGCAGAGTGGACAGTGAGAGAGAGACGAGAGAAAGGTCTTCCTTTACCGTTGGTTCATCTCCCAATGGTCACTGCGGCCAGCGCACTGCGCTAATCCAAAGCCAGGAGCCAGGTGCTTCTCCTGGTCTCCCATGCGGGTGCAGGGCCCAAGGACTTGGGCCATCCTCCACTGCACTCCCGGGCCACAGCAGAGAGCTGGACTGGAAGAGGAGTAACCAGGACTAGACCCCGGCACCCCAACTGGGACTAGAACCCAGGGTGCCAGCGCTGCAGGCAGAGGATTAGCCTAGTGAGCCACGGTGCCGTCCTTTTTTTTTTTTTTAAGATTTATTTTAGGGCTGATGCTGCAGCACAGCAGGTTAATGTCCTGGCCTGAAGCGCTGGCATCCCATGTGGGTGCCAGTTCGAGACCCGGCTGTTCCACTTCCGATTCAGCTCTCTGCTATGGCCTGGGAAAGCAGTAGGAGATGGCCCAAGTCTTTGGGCCCCTGCACCCATGTGGGAGACCTGGAGGAAGCTCCTGGCTCCTGGCTTCAGATCGGTGCAGCTCTGGTCTGGCTGTTGTGGCCAATTGGGGAGTGAACCATCAGATGGAAGACTTCTCTCTCTCTTTCTCTCTCTCTCTTCCTCTCCTCTCTCTGTGTAACTCTTTCAAATAAATAAATAAATCTTAAAAATAAATAGTTATTTTATTTATTTGAAAGACAGAGTTACAGAGAGAGGTAGAGACAGAGAGAGAGGTCTTCCATCCCCTAGTTCACTCCCCTGATGACCCCAATGGCCGGAACTGTGCTGATCTGAAGCCAGGAGCCAGGAGCTTCTTCCGGGTCCTCCACGTGGGTGCAGGGGCCCAGGGACCTGGGCCATCTCCTACTGCCTTCCCAGGCCATAGCAGAAAGCTGGATCGGAAGATGAGCAGCTGGGACTAGAATCAGCACCCATGTGGGATGCTAGTACTTCAGTCCAGGGCGTTAACCGGCTGCACCACAACGTCGGCCCCTCCCCCATGCTTCTGATCTTGCTTCCTTCTAATGTACCTGAGAAGTAGAGTATGATAGTATAAGTATTTGAGTTTCTGCTTCCTATATAAGAGACCCAGATGGAGTTTCTGGCTCCTTACTTCAGCCTGGCCAGGGCCAAGACTGCTTGGGGTATTTGGCGTGTTAACTGGCAGGTGGATACTCTCTCTCGCTCTCTCTTTCTCTCTCTCTCTCTCTCCCCCTCTGTCTCCGTGTGTGTATGAGAGATTCTGTCTTTTAAAAAATAAATAAATCTTCTCTAAAATCCCATTTTATGAGGTTTGTACTAATAGACTCTTTTCTGAAAGCATTTTTCTCACAAAATTAGTAGGTGTTTAAGCAAGAAAAGTATAAATACAAAAATTGTTATCTTAGTATTTTTAATATTTTAATATAGAGTTTCTTTTTAAAATATTTATTTATTAAGAGTGTCAATTGTTAAATCAACAACAGGAGTCACTGTGTACTTGCTCCACATTTAGGACCTCTATCCTTAATGAATTGTACTATGAAAATTAACTGTAAACTTTGTCTTCAAGCAGTACTTTATACTTTGTGTGTCTGTGTGGGTGCAAACTGTTGAAATCTTTACTTAGTATAGAATTCATCTTCTGTATGTAAAGATAATTAAAAATTAATCTTAATGAAGAATGGGATGGGAGAGGGAGTAGGAAGTGGGGTGGGAGGGCAGGTATGGGGGGAAGAACTGCTATAATCCAAAAGCTGTACCTATGAAATTTATATTTATTAAATAAAAGATTTTTAAAAATATTATTTATTTATTTATGTATTTATGTATTTATTTATTTGAATAGCAGAGTTAGAGAGAGCATGAGAGTGATCTTCCTTCTGCTGGTTCACTTCCCACATGACCTCAACGGCCAGGCCTCCATCAGGATGAAGCCAGGAGTCAGGAGCTTCATCCAGATCTCCCACACAGGTGCAGGGGCCCAAGTATCTGAGCCATCTTCCAATGCTTTCCCAGCAGAGAGCCGGATGGGAAGTGGATCGGTCAGGACACAAACCATATGCCATACCAGCATCACAGGCAGCAGCTTAATTCATTATGCCACAATGCTAGCCCCTAGAGGTTTTGTCCTCTCCTCTCCTCTCCTCCCCTCCCCTCCCCTCTCCTCCCCTCTCCTCCCCTCTCCTCTTCTCTCCTTCTTTTCTATGAATGATATTACTTAGTGTATGGTAACAGCTGAAACAGATCCTCTGCAAACTCTCAGTGGCTTACCACAAAGGGAGCTTATTTCTTACTCAGGAGGGTATTGGCAGTAGTGGGGACAGGGGCAGTGCAGTGGGGCTTTGATCCATGCAGGCTTTCAGGCAGTGCCAGTAACACCTGCTATTGGAGTTTCCTGCATTCAATTTCCAGTAAGGGGGTTGAGAGATGACAGCAGGGGAGATGTTTACATTTTCAGACTACCACTTAGTGAGCGTCATTTCCACTTACACTAGAAAATACAATTTAGCCATATGCTATGCCTTGAGGGGAAACAGGTCTGACATGCACATAGTCTTCTCTGCCATAGAAAATGTCCACATACTATACAATCTTCTCCGTAATATTTTTTGTATACTTAGCAAGGTATCACAAACTTACCTTATTATTTGTATATTCATCAATTGATTATACCACATCTTGTTTAACTTAAGTCAATTTCTTGGTAAGCACTTTGGTTGTTACCAGTTTTTGTGAATCGGTGCAATACTTTGATAACATTTTTATACTCCATTACATACTAGCCTGGTTTCTTCCTTAAAAGATTCCCAGAAGTCAGGGCAAGCGTTTGGCATAGTAGTTAAGGCTCTGCTTGGAATGTCAACATTTCATATTCAAGTGTCTGGGTTTGAGTCTTGTTCTGCTCCTGATTCTAGTGTCTTGATAACATGCACCCTGTGAGGCAGCAGGTGATGGCTCAAGTAGTTGGATCCCTGTCACCCATATAGGCGATCCACATTGAATTCTGGGCTCCAGGCTTTGGCCTGAAGGTAAAGAGCATTTAGGAATTGAATCAGTGGATTAGAATTCACTAATTCTGTCTCCATCTCTCTCTCTCACTCCTCTTTCTCTTCTCCTGACAAAAAAACAAAACAAAACAAAAAAACAAAAATCCCTGGAATTGTTGAGCCCCTAAAAATGTACTTATGATAAAAGGATTTTTTTCTGTTTGGTGATGAGATCTGTAGATGACAGCTGACAGTTGTATTTAGTATCCTTTTTATTTTATTGTGAATAAAACAATCAAATATTATTAAACATCTTCTAGGTGATCAGCTTTTGCCATAAGGAATTCAAGTTAATTAATAAACATTTTTATTGGGAAACAGTGTTCTTTCTACATATTTAACATTAAAAGAGAGTTTCAGCTTCCTGCCTCTGCACAATTCAGTAACTGTTTTTACTGAGGTGACAGGAGAGAAGAGTACAGGTAGGAGTGTTTCTTAGAATTATAAAGGATGAGTGCCTATTTCATGAAAATACAAATGAAATGTAGAGTATCTAAATTGATTCTTAAAAATTATGGCAATAGGCTGGCTCCGTGGCTCAATAGGCTAATCCTCCACCTGTGGTGCCGGAGCCCTGGGTTCTAGTCCCGGTCGGGGCACTGGATTCTGTCCTGGTTGCTCCTCTTCCAGGCTAGCTCTCTGCTGTGGCCCAGGAAGGCAGTGGAGGATGGCCCAAGTCCTTGGGCCCTGCACCCGCATGGGAGATCAGGAGAAGCACCTGGCTCCTGGCTTCAGATCAGCGCGGTGCGCTGGCCGCAGCACGCCAGCCGCAGCGGCCATTGGAGGGTGACCCAACGGTAAAGGAAGACCTTTTTCTCTGTCTCTCTTACTGTCCACTCCGCTTGTCAAAAAAAATAAAAATAAATATGGCAGTAATGGGGATTATAGGACTACAAGTTACCAAATTAGGTGAAGGCAACATAAATTTAAGGAATAGCAAACATTTAGTTGAAGAAGATAGTCACAGATGACTTCAGAATTGCACATCAGCTTTGGCTTCACACATTTCATGAAGACACAGGATGTATAATTAGTTCACTGTTAACATGATAAAGTATGAATCCCTGTGGCTGGTAGTTGTCAAAGACAATCTTAAGTTTGATTTCAAACATGAACAATACTTTTAGAGAAGTATAAAATTCAAGCCATCTGTGAGCTTTTTGACTTTTGCTCAGTGTTGTAACCATAATTTTCAAATAGTTAATCATCATTACAAGATCTTTGAAAATATATAATGCTTGGATTTACTCTCAAACCACCTAGATTACTTTTTATTTCAATGATAAATACTATTTTCCTACTATTATTTAAGATTATGCATAAGATTAACCTTTATTTTGAAGTTATATACTTTTTTAAGGATATATTTATTTATTTGAAAGGCAGAGTTACAGAGAAGTAGAGGGGGAGAGAGAGAGAGAAAGAGAGAGAGAGAGAGAGAGAGAGAGAGAGGTCTTCCATCTGCTGGTTCACTCCCCAAATGGCCGCAATGGACAGAGCTGTGTTGATCCAAAGCCAGGAGCCAGGAGCTTCTTCCAGGTCTCCCATTCAGGTGCAGGAGTCTCAGGGCCATATTCTATTGCTTTCCTAGGCCATAGCACAGAGCTGGATCAGAAGTGGAGCAGCCAGGACTCAAACCGTCACCAATATGGGATGCTGGCATGGCAGCCAGTGGCTTTACCTGTTATGCCACAGTGCTGGCCTTGAAGTTATACATTCTCTGATTTACATTTCTGACCATGTTTATCTGTATATTAAATGGAAATAATTTATCATAAAAATCTGTTAACTAAATTCTTGCTTGTTTTTCTATTGTAAGATAGACATTTTTAGTGTGTGAGATTATGTGTCTGTAGAAAAGCTATTTTTAAAAAATGGAAATAAATATAGTTTGGTATTAGGCATATGAGTAATAGGTATGATATATACACATATATATTAGGTATACATAAACATATATATTAGGTATAAGAGTTATAGGTATACATATATATACATATGTAGTTCTACTTGTAGAAATAAACCCATACATGTTATATAGAACTTCGAAATTTTTCAAATAGATAGTCTAGTTTCTAAATTCTTGGAATGGCCTTCTCCAAGTTCAAAGAATATTAGTATAGTTTTCAAAACTAATGGGCATATATTCTGAATTGACATAATTATCAGCATGAACAAATATATCACATGAAAAATGCATTCACATTCCTTTTAAAGTATATAAAATAAAATTCTCATTTTTTAAAAGGTTTATTTATTTATTCAGAAGGCAGAATTACAGAGAGGCAGAGGCACAGGCAGAGAGAGAGAGAGAGATCGTCCATCTGCTGGTTCACTCTCCAAATGACTGCAGTGGCTGGAGCTGGGCCAATCCAAAGCCAGGAGCCAGGAGCTTCCTCTGGGTCTCCCACATGGGTGCGGTGGCCCAAGGACTTGAGCCATCTTCCACTGCTTTCCCAGGTCATAGCGGAGAGCTGGATCAGAAGTGGAACAGCTGGGACCTGAACCGGCACCCATATGTGATGCCAGCACTGCAGGCGACAGCTTTACCTGCTGAGAACCGGCCTTAAAATTCTTTTAACTTGTCCTTCAACTACTTGTTAACAGCAAAGATTGTTTTAAACTTATACTTGGTTGAGCCATTTATTCAACTAGTTCATCAAATATACTATGTGTGAGATACAAAATCCATTTCATAGTCTGCTAGGGAAGACACTCAGGCATACAGAACTATTACTCAAAGTGATAATTGCTCAGAGAGAGGGAGGTTCTTGTTATCTTGGGAATCTAAGAAGAAGGTTGAATCTAGAATACTGATGAAGGATTCCTGAAACAGAGGTCAGGGGTCAGAGATTATTTTATATTTACATGGATTCTGGCCATATTTTGAAACATTGCATAATTTTTTAGTTTTGAAAGCTTTCTGATATTTCAAAGATGAGCACATTCAAATTTATGAATAAGTATTGCAAACACTACTGGAATATGGTCTATACTGAACGATAGTAGTCACTACAGCATGTCATCTTTTGAAATAAATTATTAATAATGTTATTATTCTAGATAATACTTGTTTTACCTGCAAATATTGTTAAAGTGCACATTCTCTCTCTCTCTCTCTCTCTCTCTCTCTCTTTTTTTTTTTTTTGTTTTGACAGGCAGAGTGGACAGTGAGAGAGAGAGACAGAGAGAAAGGTCTTCCTTTGCCATTGGTTCACCCTCCAATGGCCGCCGCGGCCGGCGCACTGCGCTGATTCAAAGGCAGGAGCCAGGTGCTTCTCCTGGTCTCCCATGGGGTGCAGGGTCCAAGCACTTGGGCCATCCTCCACTGCACTCCCGGGCCACAGCAGAGAGCTGGCCTGAAAGGGGGGCAACCGGGACAGAATCCGGTGCCCCGACCGGTACTAGAACCCCGTGTGCCGGCGCCGCAAGGCGGAAGATTAGCCTATTGAGCCACGGCGCCGGCCTAAAGTGCACATTCTCTACAAGCTAAGATACATTTATGCTGCTTAAATATTCACGACCATTAGGAAGTTGTCAGAAGTTTTGGTTATTTATATCTAGTCCTATAATTTTATGTGATCACAGTAAAATCCAAATGGCTTAGGTCAGTTCGAAAGACTTAAGTTGGCCTGAGAGAACAACATCAGAGAATCTGGAAGTGAGAAAGCATCTTAGGAGTAGAGTTGCCTGAAATCAGGAAGACCCCTCAGCAAGGAGAGTCTCAGTAAAATGCTCCCAACAGCTGGGCTGTAAAAGGTACAGCTGGAGCCGTTGGAAGGGAAATTGGAAAGGTCTGAAAATGCAGAAGAATGAGGGTAAAATGAGATGTGCCTTGCATGAGACAATAAAAGAAAAGGCAAGAACAGCTGCAGGGTTTGGATCTGAGATGCACAGCAAACCCAGTGTCAAAGAAGGCCTGAATGATCAGTGATGGGAAATGCTCTCGTACTGAAGTTACAGAAGACAAATGTTTAGAAAGAGTTAATATGCTTAGGAAGTTCTGAGTGATGAACTAGAGTAATGATAGCTAGAGAGAATTGTATTGACAGGTATTTAAACATGCTTCGGGTTTAGCTACAGACTGTAAATACCATGCTGAGTATAGCTTGGAACTCTACACTTGCCACCCGAACCAATTATGATCTAACTTTCGTATATTCCAAGTTCCTAATTGGAGTATTTAAAACATGCCCTAGTCTATTTATATGTGGATCAATAGGAAATCATTTAACTTGCTCTACAAATAATTTAAAAATATTAAAACATCCCATAAATTTGAAATATTTCTCAACATAATTATAATAGGGTAAATAGTCAATTAATTTTTTCCTTCATTATTAACAATGAACTTTTATGGAATGGCTGCTTGATGCAAGAGTTGCTTTCTATCTTTGGGTCATTAGAGTTACTGAAATGAATTTAAAGGGGAAATAATATTAATCCACCAAAATGTCTTCTCTTCAAATTATGTAGCATGTTTTTTTTTTTTTCCTTTTTGCACTGCATAATATAGTCTGGCAAAAAGTAAGTGTGATCTTAATTGTTAGACTTGTTTATTCCAGGGAGGAACCAATGGAGCACTTACAGTAATTAACATATTTTCTCCAGTCTTCTCATTTTGTTAATGATATCTTATTGAAGGCTGTGCAGTAATTACTGCCCACTGAGGTACATACGCTGAAACAAATTAATGGCCAATGACCAATAATGATTACACTTGTAATTATCTATTGTGAAGGATAAGCAGAAAAAGTCGAAATTGAAAACATGTTCTTTAAAGCTAAGATTAAACTGTTTTGTCAAACTGCTAAAAAATCATATTAACAACTAAACAGAGAAATGGTATTCCATTCCTTTATAATTTCCATTAGTTTCATGTAAGTTACAAGAAACCTTTTCCCCCCTAGTGTTTCAGAATTTCACCTTGCGGGATACAAAGATAAAAGTGTGAAGCATAGGACACATTTTATATTTACTTTTAGTTATTTTAGCACTATTACCTTGATTTGGGCAATATAATTTTTAGTGTTTTTAGAAATTAAGCTAATTTTCCAAACTATGCAGTGCTTTTTTCCTTCTTCACTTGATCTTAGCCAAAAGGCTGAGAAGTGATAACTTTTTTAGTGACAGTTTTACCCCAACTGCTTCTCATCATCTGTGCATAAGAAATGCCAAGATACTCAGCACTGTAACAATTTCAGTACTCTTTAATGCTCAAACTTTATCTCATTTGTCTATCAAATTCAGAGCAATTTTCCTATAACACTGTCCACTGTAACTTGAGACTCAAGGTGATAGATGTTCAATTTCCCTATGATGTAATTTGCCTCTGTAGAGCAGAGTAAGTTGAAATTTTTCTTTCATTATACCACCGCCAACTTCAGCATATATATTTTACATGTGAAGAAAAGAGATAGAGTTAGCTAAATATTAGCATAATTTGGGGTTTCCCTGGAGTGCACTATGGAAGACGTGGGACCTCAATCATTGTCACGAATTAGCTGGACTCGCTGACTTTGGGCCTTGATTTTCTGACCTGATGAAGAATTTTGTACTGGAGCATTTCCAAGGTCACTTATAGGCTTTAGTGTTCTATGTGTTAAAATAAGCACCAGCAGAGAATGGAAATAATTTCCCTTATCTCTAGTTAAATTCTTGCATGAAGACATCTTACTAAGATTTTTATTGATTTTAATTGTTGGAGTTAAGATTACAGCATCAAATTGTCTTGTTCATAATTTTCAGGCCTCATCAAATACTTAGGATGTGGAATAGAATAAGAAAATTTTTGACGAGTAGAAAAACCAACACTGGCAACTAAACCTGGATAACTATCTTAAATATATACAACAGTTTAAAATAAACTTTAAAAATGATAATTAAATAGTGGTGGGCAATTAGCCTAGTGGTTAAGACACCAGTTAAGATGCCTGTGTCACCTATTGGAGTACTGGGACTTGATAGCCACCTTCAATTCTAGACTGCAACTTCTTGCTAATGCAGATCCTGGGACCAGAGTGATGGCCCAAGTGTTTGTGTTGCTGCCACTGACCTGGGAGGCCTGGATTGCCCTCTTGGCTCCTGGTTTCAAGTGGGCCCACCTTTGACCATTCAAGGCATTTTGAGAGTGTACTAGCAGTGGACTGGAGCTTTTTCTCTGTGTCTATCTCTCTGCTTCTGAAATAAATATAATAACATTTAGATAAATGCATATTTTAGTTGCAATAGTTAATCAAGTATAATTGTATGTTTTGCTTCTTATGAGATCTCAAGTTCCTATGGGATCAAATTAATTATTCATATATGTATTTTGTACATTGATTCTTATCACACATATGTGTTCAATAAAGGTTTTTTCAAAGTAAGAGATGAATGTTAAAATATTTGTTTTTGGATCTTCTAGATGTTTCCATGTTGTTTTTAAATTGTTTTATGTGTCAAATATTTTCTCGCCCACAAATCAGAAAGTTGACTTTCTATCTGATAACTCAAGTGTTTTACAATGAAGCAATTAAGACTTGATTCTTAGAGTTAAGGTTTATTATTTGGATATGGATATCACAATGGAATTGTGATCTTGCTGTTATGAGTTGAATATCACATCAAAATTACTTTTTTTCACATTTGAGAAAATTGGGCATAATGAGGATGTAAATTGCTAGATTATTAGTATCTAAAATTTGTGCCCCAGAGATTTTAGCCTATCTATTAAAGTTTATTAATGTCTTCTTTGAAAGCCACTGACAAAAGATGAGAAAAGTTTATTCCCAGCTTTGAGATTTTTTTTAGGACTTCTAACTGGTTTTAATTTTTCCTTTCAATTCATGGGAACTGGTCTTGTACGCCTGACTGAACTTGGTTTAGATTTTTGACAGTTTTTTATTTGCGTCCCATTTGGATGTTTTTCAAAATGTCCAGACTATTCACATTACATCTGAATAAGCACTACCCATGATTTAATTCAAATTGTCTGACATACCTCTAATTAGTATTGTTAATGATTATAGATTATTCTTAATAAAATAAAGTGTTAGGCCTACAGTTTACAAGAAAAATTATGTTTTAAAGAAAAACGTTCATTTAAAAAATGAATTTTAATAGAAAACTCTTGGTTGAGAAAAAATGCGAAATGTTAGAGTAGCCAAAATAATTATTTCTTTTATTTTTAATCTGAATAAATCTTGGTAGTCATCTATTAATTTACTTAGACAGCAACATTGGCAAACTTGAGGTTATAAAAACACGTATAGAGAAAATTTAGCTGCTAGTTTTCCTGTACTAATATTAAAGAGCACATTTTAATTATGTCCAGATCTACTATATGTCTGAACATCAGTATTTTAGCAAGTAAAAAAAAGGCAGTTTCTAAAATATTAAGTTATACCTTGTTTACTATTCTAACTTTATCAGTAATGATTTAAAATAACAGATTCTGAGAAAATTATTAACTAGGTGCATGCTGGAAAATATATGATTGGATATTTCTAATCTTGATATTATGAAATGTTTTGGTTTTGCTTAAGAATATGTCAAAAAGCAAATAAAACAAGAACCTGAAATATATTTAATTTAAAAATTATGATTTAAAAAAGGCATGTTGTAGGCATTTCCCCTGCTGTCTCATCTCTGTGGTAAGCCGTGTCATGAACTCTAGCAAGTGGATTTGTCAGTTAGAACTCATTTTCTCCATCCGATTTTCTATACTTTTCCCATCTGGTTCTTCACTGAAATCCTTCCAGAAACCATTTGCTACATATATGTCAGTCTTAACAGCAGGTTTTAGTTTATACCTATATCATTATAAATTACCACAAAATTTATATGAATATTTACAATCTAAAAAATTTTAAATGTGTATGTATCTTTTATCTGAAAGAAAAATAATCCAAGTGAATATATTACTTTCCTCATCTGGTTCACCTATTCTACAGAATTCTTACCGTGTCATTTTCCTCAACAATGTATATATTGGAATTATGGCTGTAAGAATATCACATTCATTATTACTTTTTTGTTGTTGGAAGCATTTCAGCATCTCTATTCAAGGACTGACTGGATCATGTTTACAGCGGCTTTCCAGGCATCTGTTCTTAGCCACAGCTGAGAATGGGGCCCACCGTGCAGACTGGAAGGAGCCACCTAGAATTTGTTGAATTAAGTCCTTGCACCTGGATATAATTGTTGTGCCGCTGTGCTGGGGTTTTCTTAAGCTACTGGTAAAACAAATTAGCTCAATTTAAACTGGCATCCAGTAGAGAAGCAACAACTCACCTCATATAGTGTTTTTCAAATAATTATTTTTGTATTGCCAGTTTTACCTCATGAATATTTCTTTGCAGGCTGTGTGAGAAAAAATACTGTAGTGAAACAAGATATATGATAAAAATTTTCATGTTATAGGCTTTGATATTATTGTGATATAATTAGATATAGGTAAATATGTGATTATAATTTCAGTGAAGCTGGATTTTTCTCTAACTAGGCATAAATTCAGATATTTTGTGGTGAGATACTTTAAGAAATATTCTCATATATATGCAAGTTTCATAAACCATTGTCATGTTTACTGTGAATTTAATGACATACTGTATTTTTACAGATAGATACTCATAAGAGTCATGATAAACAGGAGATAAAATTCATTTATGTTTGTCAGTAGAATTTGTAGGTCTCATTTGGTTGTGTATTTTTTGATTCATTTATAATTAGCAATCAGATTCATAAGCTCCTAGGAACTGCACTGAATTCAAAACTTTGGCGGATAGTAGGAATGGAGCTGTTGCTTTGGGGGTTTCGGGACTAATACCCATTTGTATTTTTGTGTGCATTTGTGTGCACTCATTATTTATGCACTAATACAAATTACATCAACACCAACTAGGTGTCAGGCAAAACTTGGAGTAAGGATGACACAGGGAAATATGGGGAGTTCCTGACTTCCTGGCCATTCTGAAGTTTATATTCTGACTGGGAACACAGGCCAAAAACAAAAACAAAAATAAAAACAAATTAAGAATAACATTTCATTTTGTATTAATCTACAGATAACATGTGAACAAATTAGAGAGTGTCAGAGAATCACAATTAGGTTGTATAAAAATTACTGTGAGAGGGCTTTCATGTTCATGTGTGTATCGAGTACATATGCTACTTGCATTCATATAAGCAATTCTCTCTGTTGCCTTTGTATTTCCAGTGGCTCACATGATGCTTAGCATGAAATGAAAGAAAAGTACTTTATCTTATTGGAGAGGGAAGATGTCTAGTATTTAGAATTCCATGCACATGTGTAAGAGAGTAGATTTAAAATGTGTGGATACTAATTTTTCACCAAATATAATGTAATGTTCAGAATTTTTACATTCATTCTTGGCTTATTTAACTTATTTAAATGATATAGAAAGATGAGAGAGAGAGAGAAAGAGAGAGAGAGAGAGAGAGAGAATGGAGGGAGAGAGGTACAGAAGGAGGGAGAGAGAGAGAGATCTCCCGTTTACTGGTTCACTCCCCAAATACCTCAACAGATGGGGCTGGGCCAAACCACAACTAGGAGCTGTGAACTCAAGTAGGTGGCAGAGACTCAGAATCTTGAGCAAGCCCTGCTGTCTCTTAGGGTCTTCGTTAGCGGGAAGTGGGAATTACAAGTGGAGCTGGCATTTGAACCCAGGCACTATGAAATGATATCTTAACCATTTTGTTTTTAATATGTCTTGGTATTTTCAAGGTCTTATGCCATATCTAGAAGCAAACCAAATGTGTTTTGAGAGAATTGTGGTACAAAGGGATTCTATTGAGCAGAATATTGTGTTTAAGTGGCATAGCAGAATTGCAAATTCTGACAATTCAGCTAGATGGCTTCTGCTCATTATAGCAAGCATTGCAGCTGAGTTAAGCAACGTCAACACTACTGCTGCTAATGGAAATATCTACCACTATTTCAGCTTTTTTCAACATCAGCCATGGGTCACCTCATCGGTAGTTCTATCAAATCCTGACAATCACCCTACAAGACAAGTGTTATCAACCCACTTCACAGATGAGTAATTAGACCTCAGAGAGAATGAGAAGTTGCCAGAAGTCACCAAGCTTGTCCTAGATCAAAACAGACTAAATAATGTGTGTGCTGACATATATTTATTAAATGTATGATACATGATTCAAAAGTGTAAAAATCCCAGATTAAAAAATTTCTACAGAGATAGCATAAAAATGGACAACAGACACATGAAAAATTGCTCAGCATCACAAACAGGAAAATGTAAGTCAAAACCACTATGAGAGACAACTTCACACATACTAGAATGACTGTTTTTAATAAGATAAGAGATAACAATTGTTGGTGAGGGTGTGCAGGAAAGGAAACACTATTGGTGAGAATGTAGATCGATGCAACCATTATGGAATATAGAAAGGAATCTCCTAAAGAAATGAAAACTACAACTACCATAAGACTTGGCAATCCTTCTTCTGGGTAAATACCCAAATGAAATGAAATTGCTTCTTCATAAAGATATTTACACTCCATGTTCATTGCAACATTATTCACAATAGCCAAGTTATCACAGCAACCTAGGTGTCTATTCATGGGCCAATGGATGTAGAAACTATAGCATATACACAATAGAATATTATTGAGCCTTTAAAGGAGGGCGTCCTGTCATTTGCTACAACAGAGATAGACCTGGGAGATTAATGTTAAGTGAGATAAGCCAGGTATAGAGACAAATATTGCAAGATCTCACTTAAATGAGAAATCATTTTTTAAAGGTCAAATTTATAAATGTACGGAGATAGAGAATAAAACAGTGGTTTCCAGGAATGAAACTGGGGAAGAAATGAGGAGATGAATGTCAAAGGATAAAAAGATCTTGTGTGCACCATGAGGACTATAGTGAATAATAGTATGTTGTATTCAGGATTCTTGCCAAATGAATAGATTATAGCTGCTCTTGCTACAGGGAGTTAAAAAAAATGAGTAACTATGTGAAATGACAGATATTAAATTATTCTACTACATTAATTATTTTACTATATATATGTATGCTATAATAACACGTTCTTTGCCTTAAGTATACACAATGATGTTTATTTTAAAAATTTATAAAATAGCTGCTTTATACATCAAGTATGTGTCTGTTATATGGCAATTGGATACCTGAATGTTTGGTGACTAAAGGGTATGAAGTGGCAGGAGTATGTTTTTTGGTAAAGCCTGAGATGGTGTGCATGTATGTATACGTTTGTGTGTGTGTGTTTGTCATTTGCATAGATATATACATAATTATTTAAGACTGTTAGCTTTGAATTCACTTTTACTCTTTATGATACAATGTCTCCTTCCCTGTGCAAAGGTGCTTTGAAGCACAGGGGCTATTTTTTGTTTATCTCTGTGTTCCCAATGCATTTTGCAATGATGGTATAATGTAGGCACATACTAAATGCTTCTTAAAAAATGGAAATTTAACAAAGCAATTTCATCATTAAGGTAGTCCATAGCATTGGAGCCTTAAGACTTTTGTCCTTAACAACTTAAAAAAAAAAACAGTATCAATAATAGGAAAAAACTTTTTTTTGAATTCCAAAAGTTCGATTGAGGCTTTTTAACTTACAGGAATTAATCTGTGTCAGTATGATAGTTTTGAGTCAGGAATTATGGATCAGAAAGCATAACTTCAGAACTTAATACACATAGGTAAGAAATATAGCAACAGTTTCCTTGAAGTCTAACATTTATCTTTAATCAACAAAATAGACAACTAAATTTGTTCAGGCTAAAAAATATATTTTATGAATTTTATGTAAATGGACAATTATTACTGATATTCATGTATTTACATATAAGGGTAATTCAAACAGTGGACAAAGGGAATTAAAGAGTAAGTTTATTACTTAGTATAGAGTTGATCTTCTGTATAGATAATTAAAAATGAATCTTAGGAATGGGATGGAAGAGGGAGTAGGAGGTGGGACAGGAGTGGGGGTGGGAGGGTGAGTATGGGGGGAAGAACCGCTATCATCCAAAAGTTGTACTTATGAAATTTATATTTATTAAATAAAAGCTCTCTATAAAAAGAATAAGTTTATTTTGGTGAAATTTTTAAAATCCGTGCATAGTTTTTTTTTTGCATAATATCCATTTCCATGAACTTTTTGAAGATCCTTTGTAAATTTATTCAGCAGGTTTTGTTATTGACCAATATAATTATGTTATAATGTCATTTACACACATATGCCCCTCTATGGTTGCCTCTGCAACTCAAAATGATGCTGCCACAATATAAAACTATGAAGGTTCTCCAAATGTTGTCCTGTTTTTCAATTTATGTGCTCTTTTGTTAATATAGGAAAAGGCAGAAAATGGATGAAAACAAACAAACAAAAAAAAAAATCCATAACCTGAAAGTCAGGAAAAGTTTAGAGCTAAGCTTTTTTATAAATATAACAATAGCATAGGTATACAATTAAGTGAATTTTAAAAATTTCCTATGAGATGTTGGAGATGCAGATCAGAGCTTACTGCCAGTATTTTATTTCATATTTACGTTTGTCTGTATACAGAGAAAGTAGGATGTGCCCAAAATCCTAAGAGGCTAAGTAACCAGACTGGATATGAATGTGGGTGACTTGAGTACAAAATCCCATTTTTACGTGATAAGGCATTTCACATTTTAGAAAAAAATGAACATGATTCTGTAACTTAATGGGTCCAATTTCAGTAATTCCTGAGCAAATAGCAAGAGAAAAATTCAGTTCATAACCTATTAATTAAGAATGGAAATTGACTTTTGATAGGAAACCTTATACAACGTATGATACAGGTATACAATTATTAAAGTCAGAGGGGGACTTTATGAGAGAGTGTTTTTCTCTTAATTTTTTAGAGGACACTTAGTGTATGAAACTGGGACTACCCTAGGAGTAATCTCACACAGAAAAGCATGCAGCCTCAGGTAGCCCACTGAAAGTTAGGCTCTCACACACAGTTCTAATGTTTTCTTAAATCAATACTTAAGACAAAATGTGGATGTGATGGATTTTATGTATATATATTTGAAATATTTAAATTATTTGAAATATTTAAATTATTTAGTTTTGTGTTCAACATTTAACTCTGACATTAAACTGTATTTTGTTGACACAAAGTGATACATTGAATTATTATAAGACTCTGGAAGTCACTTGTCTGTCATGGGACATTATTATTATGGAGCAGGATGATATATTGTCAATTTCATAGAAAACTCTTATATTTTTGAATTTTTGATGTTTCAAACTTAATTTTACTACCTGATACCCATGGAGTGGTAACACTAAAGTGATGTGGAGATGGGTAATTGGAAATGAAGAGGTGAGCAATAATCTAGTTGCTCCAGATAAAAAATAAAGAGGTGTCTTTGATTTTGTCTAAAAATTCTCTACATCCTGCCTTCAAAATAAGTACTGTGATTCTGTTGATTTTTTTACATCTCTAGCCACCATTTTCTGTCACCTGAAATAGTGCTGGCTTCTCTGCCTCTGGTCTCTCACTTTAGATACCCTAAAATTCATTCCCATATAGGGTCCGAAAGATTTTTTTTAAAGTGCTAATCAGTTGGTGTCACTTTAAAAGCCTTCCATAGGCCGGCGCCGCGGCTCACTAGGCTAATCCTCCGCCTTGCGGCGCCGGCACACCGGGTTCTAGTCCCGGTCGGGGCACCGATCCTGTCCCGGTTGCCCTTCTTCCAGGCCAGCTCTCTGCTGTGGCCAGGGAGTACAGTGGAGGATGGCCCAAGTGCTTGGGCCCTGCACCCCATGGGAGACCAGGAGAAGCACCTGGCTCCTGCCATTGGATCAGCGCGCTGCGCTGGCTGCAGCGCGCCTACCGCGGCGGCCATTGGAGGGTGAACCAACGGCAAAAGGAAGACCTTTCTCTCTGTCTCTCTCTCTCTCACTGTCCACTCTGCCTGTCAAAAATTAAAAAAAAAAAAAAAAGCCTTCCATGGCCTTATTTATAATGGTGTAAGCCCAAAATATTTCAAATATTAATGCGTGGATGAACAAATAGCCGTACATTTATGTAATGAAATTCTTTCAGTAATCATGAACAACTAATATGTGACAAAATGGATGAGTCTGAAAGTTGCTGTGCTAAGTGAGAGAAGCAGGACACAAAAGTTACATGATTTCAGTTATATGGCATCCTGGAAAAACTATAGGATTGAATATTGGAAGAGTGACTGCTAGGGAGTGCAAGACATACAGGAATTTTTTGGGGTGATGAGAATGATCTTTGTCTTTTTTCTTTTTTAAAAAAGACACATCTGTGTGTGTGTGTGTGTGTGTGTGTGTTTATGAAGTAGAGAGAGAGAGAGAGAGAGAGAGAGAGAGATTCTAACTGCTGGTTTGGAGGTGGAGCAGCTGGGACTCGAACTGGCACTCCTATGGGGTGATAACACTGCAAGCAGCAGCCTAACCTGCTGCACCACAATGCTGGCCCTGGGATGATCTATTTTTTGACATCTTTATGCATTTGTCTATAATTATAAAACTGTTAAATGTGAAAAGGGTGGATTCTGGTGTAATCATATTCTATATGCGTGTGTGTATACATATATATGTGTGTGTGTGTGTGTATGTGTGTATGTGAGAGACAAAAACCCAATCCCATATAGTGCACTAATTATCCTCCTATAAAAAGTAAGAGCATTCTGTCATTAAGTGTCTCTATATCACTCTGAGAATTTTCTGTGTCGTGTAGTGTAGGCTATAAAAGCTTTTATCCAATTTAAAAATGAAGCTTAATGAAGAATGAGATGGGAGAGGGAGTAGGAGGTGGGACGGGAGTGGGGGTGGGAGGGCAGATATTGGGGGATAAACTGCTATATTCCAAAAGCTGTACCTATGAAATTTATATTTATTAAATAAAAGCTCTCTGCAAAATAAAAAAGGGCTTTTATCCAAAATTATGTATAGATGAAGTAAATTATGTGTCAATAAATAAGACTTCTAAAGTTTGAAAAAATTCTTCTATGGCCCCTCTTGTAGTTGGATTCAAACTTCACTGCTCTGTGTGTGACATAGCGGATGCTTTATAAATTTGCTGCTTCCTGCCCTTCCCCTCATTTCTTTGTCTGCCTTACATTGTTTTAGATGATTTTCTTATATGTTTGATATTTATTTAAAAACAAATCATTAGGATTCATGAATAACACTTAATATTTATTGCTGAAGATTTAGAGTATAAAATTATTTATTAGTAACTCATTATCACAATACCTATATTTTCTCTTAAAAATTTAAATATCTACAAAATCTCTGTATCCATCAAAGTAGGCATCCTGATTTTCATTTAGTTAGTGGAAATGGAAGAGAAGAGACAGTAATTTTAAATACTCATTATGATGTTCATATACCTTCTGCCAAATGTGATACAATATGAATTTATGCTATATTAATTAATCAAATGATTTTTGTACTATTAGGTAATAGGATAGCAAGGTACCATTTTTCACTTTACAAAAATATTGATTAAATCTCATTAAATAAAATGCTCTCCCATTTTATTTACAAGCATAATTTAACATAGAAACATTCAATTGCAAATAATTTGTAAATATACCTTTTTGTATGATCAGTGTGACCCAAGGCACTAACATGCAGAGGGAACAATTTATAAAGGGATGAAGACTATGGAAAACAAACATACCGACATACATTATATTCAGTTCTAAGAAAAATGTACTTTTCTAATTGGGAAACATAGAGAAGCAAAAATTCAGTTCACATATGCCTAAATCAAATTTGAAAAGCTTCAATAAATGCATTAAAGCACATTCACATAAATCACTAAAATGTCATCTGAACAAAACAAGTCCTGTCTGTTATCTAACAGTGTGCCTCTTCACATTGGTAATATTAAATACTGTGCACCCCAGGAACATGTCAGGACTAGATAAAATTTTCAGCTTTTGTGAGAATGAGCAAAAATACAAGTTGACTCAACAGTAGGATTGTGAGCCTGGAATTCTGTGTTTCTCAGCTCACTGTTTCCTTCCTTCCTGTCTCTCAACGACTGCACTTGAAAGCCTGCCCACCCTCCAGCCCTCCCTTCTGTGCCTGCTTATCACTTCTCTCCTCTATTCTTCCCTCTCTACTTGTGCTCCTTGATTATGATCAAGGTATGAAGTTTCCAGTTTATGACTCTAGGATATCTTAATTCTGAAACTTTAGCTGCCCTGCACAAATGTACTAACTGTACTGATTGTATGCTAGCCTGAGTCCCAGAATTTGTTTGTTTTCCTAGCTAATTTCCTTTAAAGGTATCCAAGAACAGGATAACATTAGTCAGAGAACATCTTGTGCGGTGATGCCACATCCATCACTTGACTAAGAGCTTGTTTTCAACTTTATGAACCAGCAGGGTGACCTTCTGTTCCCCAGAGGACCTAAAAGGCATTGGGCAAAGCTCTGTCTTTTGAAATAGCTCCTTGGTGTTACAGATGTTCAGGTGACGGCCGGATGGTCTCCCCTCTCTGTTAGACAGCGCCTGGGAAGCTCCTGCAAAGACTCCTGGGAAATAGGTTTGCTATGGTATGATCTCAAGATATCCTAGGCCCAAAGTTCTTCCAGCAGGTCTGATAAATTCTAGAGCTTCTTGACAAGCCAATTTGCTCTGGCAGCAAAAGCAGAGAAACGGAAGCAAGGAAACTAGCAATATGAAGGCCTTCCTGGGTGTATACATAGCATAGTGGTTCAAAGCCCCAGCTCCGTGGCTGAGATTGCATGCAATTCTTAGTTTCATCCCTGCTGGCTGGAGGACCAGAGCATCAGCTTCCTCACTTACAGCAGCAATGATAATTATGATGATGATAATCGTGGTGATGACATTTCTCCAATGGAATTGTTGCCAATATGAAACTAAATTAACCTACCAAACACAATGCAAATACTAGCTAAATGTTATCTGTTATTGTTCCTAATGCAATTACATTGTTATTCTAAACCTTGGCAAATAATTTGGCCACAGCTGAATGACTGCTAGGGATTTTCCTATTTTATCATTTATAAGAATAATTTATAGAATAGCTGTGATAAATATATATGTTAGAAGATAAACACATTGATAAGTAGAGTTTTATGGTTTGTATAGAGAAGGGATAATTTTTTATTTAGGATCAATTGATTTTGCTGGTTCAGTTCTGTGTAAAAATGTTGCATTTTCTTGGTTTTGTAATTAGATGTTTGTGTACTCATATATTGTTTAAATGAGGAGGTAACTTAAGAAAGCACTATGTCTATTTCTAGGATAACTTTCTGTGAAAAATTAGATTAGGTGAGAAAAATAAAATTTCCTTAGAATTTTTTTTTGGCATTTTGTAATCCTTCTTGCACAAAATGATAAAACTAAATAAAAAAATCCTATTTGTCTTTTGTTTCTGTGCATACTTTTCTTTAGTAAATTCTCTGCCATGTGAAGAAAGCTAATTACTGAAAATATGATTTCCAGCAAATATTATTCATATGTTGCTTTAATATAAAATCTGAAATGAATTTTCAGTGAAAAATTTTAACTTTTATTATATCTATTTGCTGATCTTCTATTCTTGTTCATTATTATTTTTAATTGTTGCTATTATTATAAGAGCTGCCATGCACAGAAAATGACATATTGTTAAGTGCCGCCAAACACTGAACAAAGGTTAAGCAAAGTTAATTTATGCAAGAAAACACAAGCCAGAAAACCGGAGAGACCTTTTTCTATTTAATAAATACATTATTTGCTCAGGTCATTTTTACCTGCTGAGATTTTCCAGGCATCCAAATAATTGTTATTCTCAACTGTCTCTTCTCATGTCTTGCCCAAACTAAACCACAAAGGACAAGCAGCCCAGAGATTAGCGAGCACTTCTCAGCTGTCCTAGAAAAGTGCTGTGAGCAAGTCTGAAGAGTTTCCCAGAAGCCCTGAAAGTCACCACAGCATCGCTTTGCAGAAAGAAACAGCTCTGGATTAATGTTCCTCTGGGGCTCATCTTCCAGCCTCGTGGTCTTGGGCGAGTTCCTCATCTCCCTTTATTTTCTCATATGTAAATGATAAGAGTAATCCAATTTTACAAACTGTTTTGGTGAGTTACAAAGGAGATAATGTTTGCAAAAATATTTGCCAAGTGTTAAATGATTATTCCTGTTAAAACTATCACTGTAGCTAAAAGCACGCCGTGGTTTGAATTCTGTCTCTCAAACAGGAACAAAAATTGTACATACTGATCAGTGTTGTTTGGAGGGAGCTAGTAAATATAAAACAGGTGAATTGGTCCATTTTACTGTTTTTCTTGTTGTTGTTACCACTAGCTTATCAATCCTCATTAATGGACATATTTTATAGGGATTTCAATAGTGACAGACAAATGAGCTAAATATTTAAAAAATACAATAAGAAGAATAACCACATGTTATTTATGAAAATGATCTACATATGTATGTGCAATGATGAAATCATTTCAGTCACAGAAATATTAAAGAAGTAATTTTAATCATTCATGTTTGTATGTTCCTTGGACAATCTTACATGGGGACAAAGTGGGATGATTTTAGAATCTGGCTTGGATTGAGAATGATGTTTCTCATTGGAGGTGATTTTGAGTTACTTGGTGGAGTTTAACTTTCCTAACATCTTTAGTGTGTAGGACATGTAATACTATGTGGTATTTGAATATTTAGAGATTTGTTATTTTAAGTTTAAAAAGGTATTTTAGGTATAAAATATAAAAACTTATACACTTCTTTTAAGATCAGGGAAAAGAAATCTTTTTTCCCTTTAAAAATTTTTTTTGCTAATATAAATAGGACAGATTTCATGCATTTCATAGGTACCATTCTAGGAACATAACCATATTTCCCTCCCTCTCTCTTTCCTTTCCTTAAGCCCTCTCCTTCCTTGCTTTATTTTTCTTAAAATTTTTGCAAAAACATAATTTCAATCCATTTTAGTCATAGGCTTAAGGTACCACTAACCATAATATTCAACAAGTAAAAAGTAGAAAGACCACAGCTCCACAGAAGTATAAACAAGGCTATAAACAACAATCAAATCATAAGATGTCAGTTTCATTCCTATGCACTTTTTTGTATTCTATATTAACTTCCACATATCAGAGGAAACCATATGATATTTGTCTTCTTGGGACTGGCTTATTTCACTAAGCATAATGGTTTCCAGTTAAGATGAGATGTGAAGGAGTAGATTTATTTTGCATTAGACAACCAGATCAGTGATCACAGATGTTAACAGGTAAGGACAACAAAATCAATCCCAATCAAACTATATCTCTGATAAACCTGAAAAATGCTAAAATGGATATTCCATAGCAGCATTTCTCAGAATCTGTATTAGGTGTTCTGAGAATCTTTAAGGATGATGGTAGCATGTTTGCTATTTTTGTTCATATTATTTGAACATTGAATCCATTTCTTGAGGAGTTAGTTACAGAATATATTTTGGGAAGTAGACTGGATCATTTTTTTTTTTTGGATCTCTATTTTTAAATGACGGGAAACAATATTCATCCAAATACTAGGATGGCATATGAGTTTAGAATTCTCTACTGTGTTCCCACCTTGGTTAATTCCCCTGGGGACATTCTTGAGAAGCTAGCTCACCAGGCAATTTCTAAGGAGAAAGGATTGTGGCTCCCAGTGTCCCACAGAGTAGGTCCAGAAAAGTACTGTTTTCACCTTTCTGAATGTCTGGACTTGAAGATGGAGAACTAGATCAGAGTAGTATCTGTAAGTCAGGAATTTTGCCTAATGGTTAAGACACCAGTTATGATGCCTGTTTTCTATACTGGAGTTCCTATGTTGGACATCTGGCTCTGATTCTTGACTCCTGCTTCCTGCTAATGCAGACTCTGGGAGGCAACCATGATGGCTCAAGTAATTGGGCTTTTACCACCATGCAGGAGGTCTGTGCTGAGCTCCTAGCTCCTTGCTTGGTCCTCTCATACAACTTGTTGTGGGCATTTGGGCAGTGAACTAGCAGATGAGATGTTTCTCTTTCTCATCTCTCTCCTCTTTTTCTCTCCCTATCCTTCAAATAAATTAATTAAAAATTTGAAAAAAATCACATTTGTGATTTAAAGCATAACGAGGAAGAGACAATAAACAAAAGTTTATGCTCACAACAGTCTTGAAACTTTGAAATATTATTTTAAGGAATAATTAGAGAAATCAAGATCCCATTGATATTATTTATGACAACTATTCCTATTATCATTTTGGTTTTTATCTGTAATCTTCCAGGAAGAAGGAAATCTTAAATGAAGATCCCGATTTACTTTTATTTGGCTCGCTTTGGTCTTCCAACCTAAATGCTATTTTGGGCCAGATGATTCTGTGTTGTGGGGCCATTCTGTGTACTGTATGAAGTTTTGCAGCATCCCTGGCTTCTATCAACCAGTGCCACTAGCACCTCATCTCCCCACCTGTGGTAACCAGAAAGCTTTCCAGACATTGCTGTACATCTCCTGGGGACAAAATTGCCCTAAGTGGACAAGCATTGGTCTACACCATTGCCGTAATTCCATCCCCTACCCCATGTTTTGGTATTAAAAGATGAGTCAAATTGAAGGTCATTATGTTATGCTTGTATAAATTCATGCAACTAGATTATAATCTTATAAGATTGCAATCAATAAGATTGCAAATAATTTCAGGAAAAATAACAACTGCACAGGATTTTTTTAGTCATTTTTCTAAGTCTCCGTTTAGAAGTATGGGATAACTTGCTAACCTCCTGTTAGGTGATTCATTTCTCATTCTCTGCTCTGATTGCTGTTCCTATTAAGAAAGGTATTAACAAAAACTTTTACCTTTTTGTCTTAAAATATTTAAGAGGGAAATTGTTAAAGCTGTGGCTTAAAATATCCCGATTGGTGTTAGCTTCCTGGAGTCGATAAACATTAATCATTTAAATAAAAAAGTCATTGTCAAACATGTTGCTTAAAGCTATTAACAAAATAGAATGGAATGACATATGCTGCCTTGTCGATTTTATTTCATACTTTTACATTCTTTTGGGCTAAAAATTCACACCTATTTTTTTTTCTCTCTCTCAATAGTTTTGATCTTTTGTGTTTGCAATTCCATTGCAAAACCAGAAATGAAACTGACCCTGACAGTTAGAAAAGACAATGTCTACAAAAATAAGCTTATGGTTTTCTATTATAATGAAGTCTAAAATTGTGAATTTCAAGATTATTATTTTAATTATTAGCTCCATCTCTTTGTGTTTTGAGTCTCCAGGATTGAATTGTTCTCTTGAAACAAAGATGGTAAATTTTAAAATTTATATATTTATACTGGATTTGAAGACCTCTGTAAATAAAAAAAAAAAAAGGAGAAATAACTAAAATGAAAAAGAGTATGTGTCCTGGGACCGTCAGTTAGATTTTTAAAGCTTATATCCATAATGTACTCATGAAATAACATCTTTGTATAATGTCTTCAGTTTAAGAAATCAAATATAGCTTTTCTAGTTCAAAATAACCTAATTACAGTATAGATGGAAAGGTGAGCCCTAATGCGATCTATATCTTAATTTGATAGAGGTGAGTATTATTTTTCGTTTACTTTCCGAAGTTGTTTTTAGAGTACATAGTCTTAAAATGATATGAAATAGGTTCACCATCTAATATTCTTAGAACCTATATTAGACTTGAATAATAAAAAGCTTAAAGTCCATTTTTGAATTTCACATATGATTACATTTAAGTTAATCTTTTTAAAAAATTTTCCTTTTGTAAAAAAGGTACTCTGTTACCTCTGTCAGATTACATTAGAGGATTTGGGTGACATTCTTGTACTAGAGAAACTACATACAGGCTCTGTATTTATGCAGCCACAAAGGGCATAATCCTATTTTTATGAAGAATGAATAGAATTGGCTTAAAATGAAAATAGCTTCCTGAAGTCACCTATATTCTACTTAGTCCAGTTAAAAAAAAAAACCTTATGATCTCATTTCAAAATTTTAAATCAGATAAATCAACACAATCCTTTGCCAAAGACAAGAAAGATTGTGTCAAAAAACAAACAAACAAACAAAAAACAAAAACCAAACAAAATATCAACTGTGATATGACAAGGTAAAGGAAGTAAATTATTCAAATGGATTTCTTTTTGAATACACATTTGCTCATCTTTGCTCAAGGGTCAAACACTCAGAATTATTCTATAATAAAAATGGTGGCTATATGACCTGTTGTTTAATGCTTATTTCTAAACTGGTTTATAATTATCAAATTAATCTCAGAATATATTAAAAACCTATTTGCACAGCCATGTACAAATGAAAAAAGAAGCAGAGCACTTTACCTGCACTGATACAAAGCATTGCATAACAAGTATTTGTTTTGTAGCTATTGTGGCTTTGGGAACAAGTAAATATAAACAGCAGGAAACACAAATACAGAGTCCGTGCAACTGGAGGTTGTCAGGGAGCAGTGTGGTGGCTTTAGGAGCTGAATTCTGCTTGAAATAAGCTTTGTTTCAGTATGCGTAAGAGGCTTTGGCGCTGTATCAGACCTCTGGGGCAACCACTCAGCAGGACAGGGATTATCTGCTGGTTTACTATGGTCTGAGCTTCCCAATTCATAGAAAACTTGCCTCCCTGTCATACTCTTGCATTAACTCACTAGGTACTAACTTTTCCATCTATATATTTTTTCCATCTAGGATTTTAGGTCTTTTGACAAAAAAAAATATAGTAACAGATGTTAATTCAGAATCTAAAAAGCATTTAATGAACATGATTGAGACTACAGCAAACGTTAGACATCTTTAGATAGCAAGAAGGAATAACCATGGGTAATTTTACAAGCTGAGTAATTCCTATTTTCTGAAATTGATGTTTCTTTTTTTTTATTGGTGGCCCTACCAAAAACATTTTAAGCACAAATTGACTGTATTTTAGTTGTTCATTCAAAGTTCCAAATATATTTCCATTCTAACAATGAAATGCATTCTTCTTTCTTTCCTTTTCTTTCTTTCTTTCTTTCTTTTTTTTTTTTTTTTTGAAGCTTGACAGAGTTAATTCCATTTAGCTGTGGGAAGACTATGCTGTGGTGGAAACCCCATGGTTATTCCAAACTGCATGACCATCAAAGAACCAGATTAGCTTTGCAAGAAGGGAAAGGAAACGGTGTATTTCCTGTCTCTTAATAAAGCTAAGATTACAGAAGTATTTAATAACCATTGTGGGTTTTAATAGGAAATTGTATGAACACTTTTGGTAATTCACTCAATCTACGGTTACCATTGAAGATTGTTTTTGTTTATGCTAGCTTAGATATCTAGAAAATGTTGTAAAGTCGGGATCCTATTATGCCTAGCACTGCTAAGTAATCAACTATAAAGACATAAAAAGTTCTTTTTGGATATCTCATTTGCACGGAGAGGAGTGAGTTGCACCACAGCTAAAGAAACAACAGCTATTGTTTTATAAGCACTGCAAAGGCAATAAAATGTGGATTCCTTATGTAGGTCCAAATGTAGCAGCTGGATTTGGCTTTATGAACCATGAAAAATAGTTCCCATCTGGAAGTTGATGTTGAATAAAGATGCAACAGTAAGACAGCATTTACACAAAAGATTTTTTACATGTCTGGCACAATTGTTGGTGCTTTCTAGTTCTAATTGGGAAATACTAATTGAGGATCGATGAGTTTAATATTGAATACCCCAAACTTGCTTAATCTTGGTATGTTGTTTTCTCCTTTCATTAAGAACAAACTAAGTGATAACAAAACTATTTTCAAAGTCTCTCAGGAAAAAATTAGCACTTGGTAGTAGTTATATAATCATAACAGTTATTTATTCTGAAGTTAAAAGTTCACTTGGTAATGGTGGTAAATTCTTTACTTACTGAGAAATGTCTCATGATGTGTGCAATCTACTCCTTTATAATACATTATATTATAAAGTATTAATTTTCTCTTCAAATTAATTCTCTATAAAGACCTGTACATATAAATGTTTGAAGTTACATACATGATCTGGGCCCTCTAAAGTTATTTTACTAGTCATTTATTTAATAAATATAAATTTTGAAAGTACAACTTTTGGATTATAGTGGTTTTTCGCCCTGTAACCACCCTCCCACCCACAAACCATCCCATCTCCTACTCCCTCTCCCATCCCATTCTTCATTAAGGAGGCACATACTCAAATACAAAATAGATATACAACCAACATCTAATTTTATAAGATTGGGATAATGTTTGTCAGCATTTCTCTCTGAATTTATTATGTAAATTGATCCAAATTATTGCTTACTGCTAACTCTTTTGAGTAGATATTTTGCATTTAGCAAGGAAGGACAAAATTTGCCCCCTTTTGCAGTTATTTTGGACATATTAATATTGAAAAGCTGAATAGATGAAATTGACAATATTTATAGATTATGATGGGAATTGTATCATTTGATTTAGATCCAGATTTTTAGGTTTAAATTTAATAATGCTGTTGTTTAGATTTTGGTACATTGATTCTTTTTTTTTTTTTTTTTTTGACAGGCAGAGTGGACAGTGAGAGAGAGAGACAGAGAGAAAGGTCTTCCATTTGCCGTTGGTTCACCCTCCAATGGCCGCTGCGGCTGGCACAATGTGCTGATCTGAAGCCGGGAGCCAGGTGCTTCTACTGGTCTCCCATGCGAGTGCAGGGCCCATGCACTTGGGCTATCCTCCACTGCACTTCCTGGGCCACACCAGAGAGCTGGCCTGGAAGAGGGGCAACTGGGACAGAATCCGGTGCCCTGACTGGGACTAGAACCTGGTGTGCCGGCACCGCAGGAGGAGGATTAGCCTATTGAACCCCGGCGCCAGCCGGTACATTGATTCTTAAAAATGGATATATTTTGGCCGGCGCCGTGGCTTAACAGGCTAATCCTCCACCTTGCGGCGCCGGCACACCAGGTTCTAGTCCCGGTTAGGGCGTCGGATTCTGTCCCAGTTGCCCCTCTTCCAGGCCAGCTCTCTGGTATGTCCCGGGAAGGCAGTGGAGGATGGCCCAAGTCCTTGGGCCCTGCACTCGCATGGGAGACCAGGAGAAGCACCTGGCTCCTGGCTTCGGATCAGAGAGATGCTCCGGCCGCAGCGCCCATTGGAGGGTGAACCAACGGCAAAAAGGAAGACCTTTCTCTCTGTCTCTCTCTCTCACTATCACTCTGCCTGTCTAAATAAATAAATAAAATTATTTTAAAAAATGGATATATTTTGTTACTGAAGTCCTAGTTTTTTTATTTTAAATTTCATTTTTGAGTTTTAATAATTTCAAAGAAAACAAAGCCAGATTCAGGATATTTGCAAACTGAAAATTGTTTTCTCTCATATTTTGTGGTTCTGTAAAAATGCCACAAGGATAGAGATAAATAGAAGTTATGATGCTATGAAGATTTATTAGAAATTTACAAAATTTATCAGATAGTTTTTCCTAAATGTTCTTTCTTAAATTTTTATTTGTAAATTAATATATCTGTATAAAAGGAGAACAGTAAATTTTGGTGTTATTTTCTTTTGTATAAAATTATTTTTGCTTGTGATTTTAATTTATATTTAGTTATTTAATATAAGATTATGAACAGTAATAATATTCAGAAAGTTAAAGAAAATTTCAAGTAAAAACAGATCATAATTGCCATGCACTCTGTAGTATGAGTTCTACCTATGTGAAAATAAAAAAGCAAGCCACTGTATTTTTTACCCTGTGTCCTATTTTTCAAAAAAATATTTATTGATTTATTTGAAAGGTAAAGTGACAGAGAGAGAGAGAGAGAAAGAGGAGGAGATCTTTCATCTGCAGGTTCACACCCTAAATGGCCACAACAGCTGGGATGGACCAGGTTGAAGCTAGGAGCCTGGAACTCATGTATCTGGTGGCAGGGACTCAAGTACTTGGACCATCTTCTGCTACTTTCTCAGGTGCATTAATTAGCAAGGAGCTGTATCAGAAAAAGAGCAAATGGTATTCAAACCCATACTGTGATATGGGGTGCCAGCATTGCAAGTGGCAGCTTCAATTGCTGTGCCACAATGCAGGGCCCACTTGTCTCATTTTTATAACTGTCCAAAATATTGATCTGTTAGCTTGCTTTTTGCCAAACTATAAAATATCATTTTAGGCTTTAAAAATTGTATGATTAAAGTTTAAAGGATAAATGAATTTTGTTAACTATAGGAAAGTACTTTTGATTTTCCAATATATTTTAAAACTGGAAAGCCAAGAATGCTTTTCTCCATTTTTAAGAAGTAATTCTGCTTTCCAGAATTGTATTATCTGTGCCTGTGCAGATAGGCCAAATGTTTCTTATCCAGTATTTTCTCTTGAAATGACAGCCTTGAAAATGCAGCTGAAACTATACATTCCATAAATCTCTTCCTTACATTTCCAGTATAAACCTTTTGGACCTGCAGAACTGGTATTGTCTCAATCATTCACTGGAAAATAACACATATGTGTGATATTATATATTTAATAGTCTCCCTTTATCTATGGCAGATTCATTACATGAACCCCAGTGGATGCCTGAAATTACAGATAGTATGCATCCCTACAAGTATATGACATACTGTTTTTTTTTTTTTTTAAGATTCATGTATTTATTTGAAAGGCAGAGTTACAGAGACACAGAGGCAGAGAGAGAGAGAGAGAGAGAGAGAGAGAGAGAGGTCTTCCATCCACCAGTTCACTTCCTAGATGGCTGAAATGGCCAGAGCTGCACCGACTGAAACCAAGAGCCAGAAGCCTCTTCCAGGTGTCCCACGCGGGTGCAGGGGCTCAAGGACCTGGGCCATACATCACTGTTTTCCCAAGCCATAACAGAGAGCTGGATCAGAAGTGGAGCAGCCATGACTGAAACTGGTGCCCATATGGGATGCGGGCACTGCAGGCGGTAGCTTTACCTGCCACGCCACAGCACCGTCCCCAAAGTACTGTTTTATGTTTTTGTTCTACATACCCTGCAGCATTACTGCATAGTACCAGAATTCATCTGTTTTTCATGTTTTATGTCCTGAGATTCCCTTTGCTCATTGCCTTTGCACTTTGGTGCCATTATAAAATAAAATTAAAAATATTACTTAAAAATAGTGCTATGTTGTAGAGGGCAGTTACTGTCAAGTGACTAACAAATGGGTAGCCTATACAGGGTGGACACTCTGGACATGGGAATGAGTCACATCCCTGGAGAGACACAGCAGGATGGCATAGTTCACTGCACTACTCAGAAACTTCTGAATTGTTTATTTTGTAATTTTCCATTGAAGATTTTCAGAGCTTCTAGATTATGATTGACTACAGGTGACTGAAATCATGCAATCTGAACTACAGATTAAGGTGTTAAATTTCAAATTTTTATTTACAACCTTCTATTTTTTAGATTTTCATGCAAGTTCATTTTGTGTCTCTAAGTACACTATAACTTTCCTCAGGTCACTGCATTTTTACAGTTTGATAGCTCTATATTCACAGTTCTGTATATGGCACACACCAAATATTTTTTGGTTGTCCATCCTGAATGAAACATTGCATCAGGTATTTTGCCCCTTTGATGACACTGGCACTGAATGGAGACAATTTTGGTTCTCATAATGAGAGATGAAGTGGCGGCACTGGGAGTAGGGGTAGTGGGGGGAGGGGAGCAGGTGCAACTTTGTGTTGGTGGTAGAGGGTAGCTATGCTCTGAACATCCCACTTCCACAGGACAGCCCACCTGCTTCCTGGGTATTCTCAAATGAGTTCCCTGGATACTCACTCTTCCATCAATTCTTTGTTTTCCTTCTGGGATTTTAGGCCTTTTCAAAAATCATAGCAAAAACAGAGTAGATCCTGACAACAAAGAATTATATAGGGTAAAGTTTCAGTGCTACCAAAATGAGAAATCCTGACTTACCTCAGATCTGCGGTAACACAGGTAAACAATAAAATCCCATAAAGTGTCTTTGACATGGAAACATATGTATACCTTTGTAAAAATCTAATCAAGATATGTACTTTTGGCTGGTGCCGCGGCTCACTTGGCTAATCCTCTGCCTGCGGGGCCAGCATCCCGGGGTTCTAGTCCTGGTTGGGGCACTGGATTCCATCCCAGTTGCTCCTCTTCCAGTCCAGCTCTCTGCTGTGGCCCGGGAAGGCAGTGGAGGATGGTGGGAGTGCTTGGGCCCTGCACCTGTATGGGAGACCAGGAAGAAACACCTGGCTCCTGGCTTCGGATCGGTGAAGTGCGCCGGTTGTGGTGGCCATTTGGGGAGGGGTGAGCCAACGGAAAGGAAGACCTTTCTCTCTTTCTCTCTCTCACTGTCTAACCCTGCCTGTCAAAAAAAAAAAAAAAAAAAAAAGATATGTACTTTCTTCTTTGTCCAACATTTTACTTAATATCTTATAGAATGTGAAATATTAAAAAGTTTTTCCCTATATAAGTCATATTATTCCTTTCCATGAATATTTATTTAATGAGCAAATATTCCACTATTTAGATTACACCTTTTTGCCAAATAGTTTCTTTTCAGGTTTGAAATCCGAGGAAATTAAGGAAGAAGAATCTAGTAGAACAGTCATAGAACTGCAGGTGTTGTCACTAAACAGAAACACAATAAAAATTGAGGCACTTCCTTTGTTTTGCACATTTAAAAACATGATGGTTTCAGCATTTTATAGTCAAATATGTTGTCTGATTCTGCTTCCCCTAGTCTGAATTCTTCTCTAGTCCTATCTTATCTTCCTTACAAATACATAGCAAATATTCCATTAAATGTAATTGTATTTTGGGTCAGCTATCAATTTTTAGAAATATAGGTTCTTTAGAATAATTGCTTTTGAGGGATTACAGAATCACCCTTTAAAGAGTGAGGGGGTATTGGCTCCATCTAAGGATGGTGATTATTTGAGATTGGAAAGCATAGTTTTGAATGCAGCATAATATTCTTACTTAATTTTGGTTTTAGGGCCAGTCACCTCATTCTCTCAGCCCCACACCCTGAGACTTGGGTCAGAGTCTTGGGGAAAGGAGCTGTCATGACAAGCTTGGTCTCTCCAGTATGACTAAGTTCCACCTTTTTTTCCTTTGTAACATAATGCAACATAAAGTGGGATGTGGAAAGAGACCATAATGTAATATTCACATATTTCTGATTATTGCCATATTATGTATTTTCTTATTAATACTTGAAGGTTTATTTAATTTGAGAAATTAGAAATAACAGGAATCAACTTCTACATTATTCTTTTAAATAGCTTTCTATATTAGCTTTTGGAATTTGTTTCATTCCTCCATGAATACAGTCACTGAGAAATTTTAGTAATGATAATTTCTTATCAAAATCTAGCTATAAATTTTATGCTATTCTATGTTCACATTTTTAAAAAAAAGTCTTCAGATTTTTTTCTTAGGAAAAAGTGATCAGTGTTAGCTTTAGAAGGCTAAGTGTGCAATTTACATTATACTAAAATTTTAAATTCATAGTTCTATCTTCCACTCTAGAAAAAAACTACATATTCTTTACTAGAAAACAAACTGCTACAACATGTTTTAAATTTCAAAGTAATAAACTTATTCCCTTTGAGACAGTTCTTGTTTGTTAAGACACTGTCACCAGAAAATCATTTATGTATCCTATTCCATAGCACCAACTTTTTAAAAAATGTTTTAAAGAAAGTAATTTCAAAAGTTACCATACAAGAAGTACATGTATTCAGAAACTAAACTTTTATAACAAATGTCCATGTCTATCTCCAAGTCCTGTTTGCTGTTTTTAGATGATCATCAAATTTCTTTTTTTGTTTTCCTTTCTCTCTCTCTTCCTTTCTGGAATTTTCTTCTGAAATTCTCTATTTTTTTCAAAACATTGACTCATACTTAGAAAAGCAAGTTGTTTTCATAAAATTCTTTCTAATAGTATTTCTCCCCTCTCTAGTTATAATCCCATGTCTATGATAAATGCATATTAAGTTGTCTTTAAAAACATATGTCTCTATTTTGAATTTACTCTAAAAGAGAAAGACCAGTGACTGACTGTGGTGATGCTTTGAAGTGTGGTGGCTATCATTTATCATTCTAATTGGAGATAGAGACTACTGTTAAATTATACAAAGTAACCCCTTACACATGGAAATGACTCATCATTTTGCAAATAATTTGTCTAGCTTCTAGTGAGTCTAGTTTAACCCAGTCAAACAAAAATGTGAGTGCAGAAAAACAAAGTGGACATCAATGCTCAATGATACTAATTTCTTTTTTTTTTTAAAGATTTTATTTATTTATTTGAGGTAGAGTTACAGATAGTGAGAGGGAAAGGCAGAGAGAAAGGTCTTCCTTCCATTGGTTCACTCCCCAAATGGCCACAGTGGACAGAGCTGCCCTGATCCGAAGCCAGGAGCCAGGTGCTTCTTCTGGGTCTCCTATGCGGGTGCAGGGGCCCAAGCACATGGGCCATCTTCCACTGCTTTCCCAGGCCATAGCAGGGAGCTGGATGTGAAGAGGAGCAGCTGGGTCTTGAACTGGCGTCCATATGGGATGCTGACGCCACAGACAGAGGATTATACTACTGTGCCATGGCGCTGATCCCTCAATGATACTAATTTTCAAAAGGAGTTAGTATTTAGGCTATAGATGCAAAAAGAGGTTCAGATTAATGAAAATTATGTCATCAGAGTCAGGGTAGAAATACTCTATCAATAAAGTTCCTGTAAAAAATTTGAAGACAAACAAGTAGAGAAAAGATTTAAGTGATAGATATTAAAGTAACCCCTAAATTAAGCTACTTTTTTGTTTTTACAGTCTTTAGTAAGTTCATATATCCTAACTGTCTTTTCTTCTTTTACAAGTGTTGCTTCCAGCCATGTTATGAACTCCTTAGGGTAGAGTTTGAATTTTGTTCTTTACATTTCCTGGGTTGAATGGCCTGACATAGTAAGAGTGTTTATTTGAACAATCAGAAAACATGAAAATGCATGAAGTATACATATATGAGTTTTGGCAAGTCATAACTGAGTTTTGAAAAGTCTTAAGTTTTTCCAAGCTACTAAACAGCATGAAAATAATATAACAAACATATAGCCGATATATATGAATGTAACAGATGGTGACATTTGGCCATACTTGCTTCCAGCCATCAAAAAATTTATCTATTTATTTATATTTGTTTGAGAGACAAAGAGAGATCTTCTGTATGCTGATTCACTTCTCAAATACCCACAATAGGCAGAGCTGGGCCAAAGTCAGGAGTAGGGAACTCAGTCAAGGTCTTCTATGTGGGTGCTATGATCCTAGTAATTGAGCCATCAACTGCTACTTCCCAGAGTGCGAATTAACAAGAGGCTAGATTGGCAGCACAGCTGGGACTTAACATCCAGGCACTCTGATAGAGGATGTGGGGAACTTAACTTCTGTGCCAAAAGTCCATCGCTTCAAATCGTTTTGTAAAAGTAGTTAAAATTTCATTTATACTTTCTTCCACCTCCTTCACTTCCATTCCTATCCAAATGCAATCATTGTTCTAATATTGGTATGTTTAATTCCTTTATATGTTTTTGCTGCATTATAAGATATAATCTGTAAAAAAGTAGTCATTTTTTTTTAAAAAAAGATTTGTTATTTATTTGAAAGTTAGAGTTATAAAAAGAGAGGGCGACACAGAGAGAAAGAAATCTTCCATCTACTGGTTTATACCCTACAAGGCTGCAATGGCCAGTGCTGGGCCTGGTGTAAGCCAGGAGCCAGGAGCTTCATCCATGTCTCCCATACGCTTTTAGGGGCCCAAGCATTTGGGTCATCTTCTGCTACTTTCCTAGGCAATTAGCAGGGAGCTGGATCAGAAGTGGAGCACCCAGAATATGAACTGGTGCCCCCATGGGATGCCAGTGTTGCAGGTGGTGGCTTTACCTGCTATGCTGCAATGCTGGCCCCCAAACAGTATATTTTTTCATCCTTAAAATTTACCTAAGTGACATTGCATGTGTCCTTTCACATCTGGTGAATTTAAAGTGTATAAAATAGAATTTTGTTGTTATTTTAATTCACATTTTTATTCCCCTAATGCCTGGTAAAATTGACCAAAGAAAGAAAGGTTTATTGGCCCTGTAAAGTTTCTCTTCTGTGAATTGCCTATTCATATCCTTTTACCATTTTTGTTCTAAAAAATCCCCTTGAGTTATATGCATTCCCAATATCCTCTTCTTGTCTGACTTGACTGTAAGTATGTATAGTACTGTTTTTGTACTTTTAAATTGAAATAAAAAAAATTGAAAATTGAATCTCTTATCTATGATAGGGGATACTGTTTTACTTAAATATTTGCATACCATGAGTGTATAATTGTTCATCTATGTTTATTGTTTTCTTATTTAAGTCTTTAATACATCTGGAATTTATTTTGGTGTATGGAGTGTGTTAGAAGCTTTATTATTTTGTTCTTATGGATAACCAATTTTCTTGGCCTTTTTCCTTGAGTGCATTCATTATGGTGTAATGCCACATGCAAAATCCCCATATGTGTGTGAGTTTATTTCTTGACTTTCAGTCCTGTTTCACTGATCTATTAATCCTTTTATAATCCACATAATTTAAATTAATACATTATTACATTATATCTCAACATGTACTAGAGCAGTCTACCTTTCGTATTAGCCAAGCTTAGACTTTTGCTTTTTCAAATGAATAGGATGAAATGCATATTGAATCAAATCTTAGTAAATTAAAATTTTGATACTATTTGTGTTGAAACTGTTCAATTCTGCTCTATTGAGTCTTTCCATCTCAGAACATCATACATGTCTCCAACTTTTAAAGACTTTCTAATGTCCTTCAAATTTGATTATTTTCCTCTTTTTTCAGAAAAATATTTTATTTATTTGAAATGTAAAGTCTTAGAGAGAAAGAGAAAATGAAAGAGAGATCTTCCATCCACTGATTCACTCCCCATAAGGCTTTAAAGGCCTAGGCTGGGTCAGGCAGAAGCCAGGATGCAGAATCTTCATTCAGATTTCCAGCATGTATACAGAGGCCCAAGCTACTGGGTCATCTGCTGTTGGTTTCCCGGGCCATTAGCAGGGATATGGAGTGGAATAGGAGTAGATGGGACTTGAACCAGTGCCCAAATGGGATGCCAGCGACACAGGTGGAGGCTTAACTGGTTATGCCTCATCACTAGCCCCAGATTATTTTCTTTATAAAGACCTCATTCTTATGTAGTTAAAGTTATTACCCAAAGCCTTATTGATTATACTGGCATTATTAATGATTTTTTTCCTACTTTAAAATAGAGATTCAGAAGTCTGGGCTCTTGATCTAAATTCTTGAGTTCAACTCCAGGGTCTACCATTTCCTAGTTGTATCTCCATTTATTTAGTCTAAAATATAACTCATTAAATAGGATTGTTGTAAAGAGCATTTGAGAGAATCATATATAGCACGTAGCACTTAATATATTTGTGCTATTAGCATTTATATTTGTCAGTTTTTCATTACTTTAAAATAGTTGAGAGGAGCTTCTTGGGAAGGAAAGGTTAAACTCAGCCTCATTTGGGAGGTTCACAGTTCAGAACTGGGCGACTCCGTTGGTCTGGCATTGGAGAGGGCCTGGCCACGGTGGAGCAGGTGTGGAAGAGCAATCACATGGTGTGCCAGAGAACAGAGAGCTCTAGATAATAACCCACACTCTGGTGAGAACCACCTTCTGAGGACAAGCCCCTGGTGACCCAAAGACCTTCTACTAGACCCACTCCTAGACACCACGATCAATCCTTCCATCAACTCTTAACATGAAACTTCAGAGTCTAAACATCTGCATGAGTTTGGGGAGCATGTTCTGTTCAATCCATAACAGTGCTACTATTCATACTCCTTAGCTTTGCTGTAATAAGGGTTAATATTTGTATTATGTTTTTGTGTGCTGATCTGCAGTTACTCTTAGATTTTTCTTATAGAAATGGTAACGTATGACTAATAACTGTTTTCACCTTTGCTCCTTACACTACTTATTTCTTTCTCTTGCCTTTTTGTGCCATCTAGGGCTTCTGATAGTTTCCTTATAAGCTCACTGCTACTCCTTTGCTTGAACATGTTAGAGTTTTAGAAAATATTTCTTTCAGTTTCCAAATTTTCCAATTTCTTTTGCCAATGGTTTAGAACCTAAAATTTGTAACCTACTCTTTCTGCTTATTTTAGATATTTAACAAGAAGTGCAGTATATGTCAAGCTTTCCCTTTTACCTATAGTCTTTAAGACTCAGTTTAAGTGTATCTCTTCGTGAAACCTTCTAGTTGGAAGTAACATGTCTAGTCCAATACCCCTTAATACTTCATCAGAATCCCTCTTATTTGTATTTTATCTTGACGTTGAGAGTATTTAAAAATCTGAAATTAAAAAAATTGTTTATTTTTTTTTGAGAGAGAGAATGCAAGCTCCCATCTGCTTGTTTATTCCCCGAATGCCCATTCTGGGTCTTAGTGAGCCAAAGCTGTGAGCTGGAAACTCAACCCAGGTTTCCCCCATGGATGGTGGAGACTTAATCCCATGAGCCATCATCATTACTTCCCAGAACCTGCATTAACAAGGAAGCAAGAATCAGGGGCCAGAGAGAGGAAATGAGCCCAGCTACTCCAATGTGGTACACAGGCATCTTAATCACTGCCAATATCCCACATTATGGGTTCCATACTTGTTTTATCATCCCCACTCAGATCCTAAGTTTTTTTTAATTAATTAATTTATTTGACAGGCAGAGTTACAGAAAGGCAGAGGCAGAGAGAGAGAGGCAGAGAGAGAGAGAGAGACAGACAGACAGAGAGAGAAAGAGAGAGAGAGAGAGACAAATAGCTGTAAGGGCTGAAGATGTGCCTATCTGAAACCAGTAACCTAGAGCTTTTTCCTATTCTCCCATGTGGGTGCAGAGGCCCAAGGATTTGGGCCATCTTCTACTGCTTTCCCAGGCCATAGCAGAGAGCTGAGTTGGAAGTGGAGCTGCCAGGACTCTAATGGGTACCCATATGGGATGCTGGCACTGCAGGTGGCAGCTTCACCCACTACGCCACAGAGCCGAACTCAGATCCTAAGATTTTTTTTTAAGTGAGGATCAGCATCTTTTTTGTTCAAATTTATTTTCCTGATCTCAGGTACAAGCAAAATTTGCACCCAACAACAAATGACAAGCAATAAGTAAGTGATATATTGAACTGAATGCTAAAGTGATCTCAAGTTTACTAGAGAAGACTATGAAGGAGAAATATACCTTTATTCCTTTATGATAGCTTGCTATTATTTTTAAAAAATGTGTGTTACCATGAGTATACATGTATTTAATTAATATTCTGCAACGAAGTAAGAATTTGACTACCACTGTGATTTTTGATTAATTAACTTTACTAGAACTTGTGACAGAATGGAAAGACAACACAAGAGCACCCTCATGGGGACAACCAGGATGCACAAATAAATGGTATATATCTCCATTTAATAGAAAATGTAATAAATTGCTCAGTTTTATTCTCTCTAGCTAGATCTGGACCATTTTAGGGATTCTCTTTGGAGAAACACTTTTAAAAATATAAGTGACTCAGATATTTGTAAATATGATGCTTTAATATTTCCTCCCCTTTTTTTAAACTATAGGAGGAAGTCTCTAGTGGGACATACATTATAGTGATTCCTGTCATTATTCAATGTTTGAGCTTCTATAGTTGCTTCAATCCAAATGTATTTGTCCCTTTGGGATCTCCAAGTTCTCAGCGTCTAGACCAGATGTCATTATAAATAGAAAATAGCTGCCATAAGTGATTGGCCATTTCTTCTTTGAGAAGAAATAGAACCCAGAGTCTTATTCATGAGCCACACTGAAGTTTTATTTAAAAATGTTCTACATATATGCATGTAAGTAATTTCCCAGTCTTTAATTTCTGTCATCTCTGTTTATAGAAAGTTGATTTCAACTTTATTATTCAGTATATAGCTGCAGAGGTGTGCAGGTTTCTGCAGGCCAACATCTGCTCCCGGAAGCAAGGCTTCCAGCTTGCACTGCCTTTCAGGACCTTCCTTTAGGCAAACACCTGGAGGTAATCATCTGCAGATGCCCGTCTGCAAGCAGATCTATAGGAGGAGGACAGCAGCATTTTAAGCCATTAGAACAGCTGGGAGGAGAGGAAAATGAATGTGTTCTGCTTTCCTTTGTGTCATGTAAAACTCCCCAAGAGCATTCTCACCTGGAACCCATTTTCCTTCTCCTCTGGCCTTCACTTGTTCTGTTGGGGAAAGCAACTTACCTCACTCATCCTTGCAGGTTAAGAGAAAGTTCTTCCTTGACTTCAGTCACCTTGGTTGAAACTGTTGCTCAACAAGCTTTCATGCATTAGCCTAAAGTGTTTCCCTTTCCAGAAAGTGATCTACGTGAGGGGTCACCGCTAATCCTGTTGTTACTCTAATGTATGGTGTCTAGTACAGGTCTAAAATACACAGAGACACAGTGCTAATGATCTCCAATTTCTGTAATGTGGCTGAAATCTTAATGTGGATAATTCTATTTATTATTTTCAAAAATTTCTAAGATCTGGTCTACTATTGAGATTTTGTTTGGAAAAGCAGTATCTCATTTGATACACTACTTGAGAAACATTAAATTTTCTTGATTGAATTACTTTTAATCTAAGCAAGATGTTGATCAGGCCAAAAAATTCAGATACTAAATAATAAAAATATAAAAGGAAAAGATACTGGTTTTCTGTTCCATTCTTCCATGCCTTCAATCTCAGGCAACCATTTTAGTTGCTTCTGTTTGAGTTCCTCTCTCATTTAGCTCCACTAACATCAAATAACACACAGATACCTCTAATTTCTTGTTTGGTCTGCTTAAGACAACATCCAACATGGGAGATGAGAATTATCTCACACAATCTTATCTTTCTTCTTCCCCTTCCCTATTTATTAGCTATTTTAATGGCTTTAATTTTCATATTTAGATACAGCCTAATACATTGACAGCTGTTTTTGTTTTTCCATCCACTTTACTATCTAAGCCCACAATCCCTAAGTCTGTCTCTCAAATTATCTTAGCCAAAGCTGTTAACCTTTACTTCAGCTTTTAATGTTCAGATAACATTTACATTCTGTTAGGCCAAATTTGGTGACATTTGCATGCTGTAAGTAAATTTTCTGTTTTGACTATAGGCTTGGCCTAAAAGGTGAAGATCCAGGAAATTAAATTTACTTTGCTAGTAAGTAAATAGTTTACTACAGCTATATTTAGTGCCTAGGCTTATCTTTCTTTGTTCTAAAGAAACAGGCATTCTTGATATTAAAGCTAAATTGGAGGTAGCATTTGGTCTAGCCATTAAAAGAGGCCAGCTCTCTGCTGTGGCCAGGGAGTGCAGTGGAGGATGGCCCAAGTGCTTGGGCCCTGCACCCCATGGGAGACCAGGAAAAGCACCTGGCTCCTGCCATTGGATCAGCGCGGTGCGCCGGCCGCAGCGCGCCTACCGCGGCGGCCATTGGAGGGTGAACCAACGGCAAAAGGAAGACCTTTCTCTCTGTCTCTCTCTCTCACTGTCCACTCTGCCTGTAAAAAAAAAAAAAAAAAAAAAGATTCCAATTACAATACTGACAGTGAGTAGAATACCTAGGTTAGAGTCCCAGCTCTGGCTCCTGGCTCCAGCTTCTTGCTAAAGCAGACCCTAGAAATCAGTGGTGATAGTTCAAGTAGTTGGATTCCTGCCACACATATTGTAGACCTGGGTTGAGTTCCCGGCTGGCTTTGGCCTGGCAGACCTGGGCATTGTGGGTATTTGGGGGAATCAATTGAATGCAAACTCTCTTTTTCTCTTTGTCTTCAAAATAATAAAATATTAAAATAGATTCTTCAAACCTAATTGTTCCTTTTTTTAAAAAAAGATTTATTTTTATTTATTTGAAAGAGTTACACAGAGAAGAGGAGGTAGAGAGAGAGAGGTCTGCAATCCACTGGTTCATTCCCTAGATGGCCACAATGACTGGAGCTGAGCTGATCCGAAGTCAGGAGCCAGAAGCTTCTTCCAGGTCTCTCATGTGGGTGCACGGCCCAAGGACGTGGGCCATCTTCCACTGCTTTCCCAGGCCATAGCTGAGAGCTGAATCAGAAATAGAGCAGCCGAGTCTCGAACCAGTGCCCATAAGGGATGCTATTGATTCAGGCCGGGGCTTTTTAACCTACTCTGCCACAACGCCGGCACCTATTGCTTCCTTTCTGTTACAAAATTTTGTTTATAGTTTTTTGAAGTAAATATTAGATAAAATAAACATAAATGTTTTAAGCGTACAATGTAAAGTTTTGGCTAATACACATATTCAGAGAAGACATAACCATGACAAAACACAGAATATTTTCAGTACTCTAGGAAGTTCCTTGAGAGGCAGCCACTTTCCTGATGTTCTTCACTGTGGTTTAGTTTTTTCTGTTCTAGAACTTCATATAAATGGAACCAGTGTTAGTCTTTTGTATCCTTTCTCCTTCTCTCAGCATTTCTGTGAGATTCATCCATATTGTTCCATGTACCAGTACTTTAGTTTAGGATTTGTTTTTAAGAATTATTTATTTATTTGAAAGGCAGAGTTACAGACAGACAGAGAGAGAGAAAGAGATCTTCCATCCACTGGTTCATTCCCCAAATGGCTGCCATGGCCGGAGCTGCACCGATTTGAAACCTGGAGCCAGGAGCGTCTTCCGGGTCTCCCATGTGGATGAGGGGCCCAAGGACTTGGGCCGTCTTCTACTGCTCTCCCAGGCCATAGCATAAAGCTGGATGAGAGATGGAGCAGCTGGGTCTCGAACTGGTGCCCATATGGGATACTGGCACTGCAGGCGGTGCCTTTGCTTGTTACGCCACAGTGCCAGCCCCTAGCCCCTAGTTTATGACTTTTTGTTTGTTTTGTTGCTGTTGAGTTTCTTGAGCTCTTTATATATTCTTGATATTAATTCTTTATCAGTTGCATAGTTTACAAATAATTTTTTCGCATTCTGTTGGTTGCCTCTTTACTATTCTGGGTGTTTCTTTTGCAGTACAGAATCTTCTCAATCTGATGTAATCCCAGTTGTTAATTTTGGCTTTGGCTCCCTGCGCCTCTGGGGTCTTTTCCAAGAAGTTGTTGCCTATGCCAATGTTTTGCAGAGTTTTCTAATAATTTGATGGTATCGGGTCATACATTTAGGTCTTTGATCCATTTTGGGTGGATTTTTGTGTAAGGTGTAAGGTAGGGGTCTGGCTTCACACTTCTGCATGCATAGATCCAGTTTTCCCAGCACCATTTGCTGAAGAGACTGTCCTTGTTCCAGGGATTGATTTTGATCCTTTGTCAAAGATAACTTGGTTATAGATGTGTGGGTTGATTTCTGGCATTTCTATTCTGTTCCATCTGTTTTTGTGCCAGTACCAGATTGTTTTGATTATAATTGTGGTTGGTGGACAATTTTAAGCCTTCACATGGGGCACTTGCATTCCATATGGGAGGGCCCAAGTTCAAGTTCAAGTTCATGGTCTCTGCCACCCACATGGAGACCCAGATTGATTTGCCTGATCCTGGCTTTGGTTTAGCTCAGCCCTAGCTGTTGCAGACATTTGTGATGTGAATTAGGAGATGGAAGATCTTGATCTCTTTCTCTATCACTCTGCCTTTCAAATGAATAAAAATATATATGTAAACATTTGAAAATAATGTCATCAATGTAAACCTTTATTGAAGATTTCTATTCTGTTATGATTGTAAATTATGTAGTCTCTTTTTAAATTATTTTAAAAACATTTGTTTTAGTTGACTAATGTTTGTGATATAAAAGGAAATGTCTAGGTTCTGGGCCCATCTTTTAGTTTAGAAACTCTCAGTTTCTCCTAATATACAGTCATAAAAGAGATCATTTCTTGTACCAAATGTGTTCAGCCCTCCCCCAATGCCCTTGCCCTGTCTCCCCTCAGCAAGTAAGCAGTCACTTTTCCATTGGACACCTGCTAGATATCCTCTAATTTAATTCAGTTCTGATACTATCTTCCTGGAGACAGTATCATATCCTAGATTGAGGGCTCAGTCCTTAAGTCTGCTGCCCCAACTTCATATGCCAGTTGCAAGCCCCAGGAAAATTTAGCCGTGCTTCTGAACAACTGGTTGTAGAGCAAGGTTCCCACAACCTACTCCTTATTTTAAATTAATTTGCTTAAGCAGCACATAGAGTCCAAGTGCACACTTACTTACATTTATTGGTCCACTTAAAGGAAATGACAAAGGATACAGATGGAGAAATGCAGAGTGAAGTGTGGGAGAAGGGGCACAGAGCTCCATGTCTTCTCTGGGTGAGCCACCCGCTAGGAACCTCCTTGTCTGCAGCTATACAGAAGTTCTTTAAATCCATCTTTTGGGGTTTTTATGGAGACTTTACAGCATAGGCAACATTTCCAATAGATTGAGTGGGTAAAGTCAGCAAGGCCTGTCTGGATTCTTAAGCGACTCTTCCTCATGGGTTTGGGACAGGACCCCTCTAGAGTGAAGGGAGTCTTGGGACCTACTATTTTGATTTGTATGGCCTGCTTTGGGGAAGGAGTTATGAGCCAGGGATCATGGATGAAAACCACAAAACATTTATCATTGTAGCAACTTAGAATTGACACACTTTCATCTTTTGAAATTAATTTAAAAAACCTGAAAACTATTGGCAAGGGGAACTTGTTTGATGAATTAATGTGCTTTATACTATACATGTCCCATCTTAATGTAAATTAAATAGCATTTAACTATATATTTCCTATTAAATATTAAGCAAAATCATTGGAAGAGCATATTGATAAAAGTTGAGTAATATTTATATAATTGTGTATTCCTACTTGATTAATAGGTATCATAGTCTTCTGATGATGAGTGCTTTACTACACTAAAGCACTAAAAAATGCTAAAAAAATCCCAATGTGATCTTTCAGATATTCAGTTTCTATCCATATACTAAATCTAAGGTGGTGGCTGTATAATTCTCTTTTTTATAATCATTAAAATTTTTAATTGACATCAACTGAGAACATAAATGCTACCATTCGTACCTTTCTCTGAAGGGAGGAGAGAACCTCTACTTTGACTATGACCTTGTCTAAATAAGAATGGAGTTGGCGAACTCAAAAGGCTCCCATAGCCTTGGCAACTCATGACAAGAGCCTAGGGTGATTACTGACGCCATAAACAAGAGTGCCAATTGTGTTTCTGTGTGGGTGCAAACTGTTGAAATCTTTACTTAATATATACTAAATTGATCTTCTGTATATAAAGATAATTGAAAATGAATCTTGATGTAAATGGGATGGGAGAGGGAGCAGGAGATGGGAGAGTTGCGGGTAGGAGGGAAGTTATGGGGGGGGGGGGAGCCACTGTAATCCAAAAGCTGTGCTTTGGAAATTTATATTTATTAAATAAAAAGTTTAAAAAAATGCTACCATTCTCCCCACCCCAGAAGCTTTTTTTCCCTAAATGTAATCCTACAACTTTTACCTCCATGCAAATTAAAATCTAGGCAGGTAAAAATAAAATTCATGGAGAATAGTACCCTTATGGTGACAAATTATTATTGAAAATTTTCTGTGAACATTTCTATCAAACATTAAGAAATCCCCAAATTAATTTCATTACTAGAGTAAATGTAAGACTATACATATACAACATGCATATGTCCACTGTACTGTTTCTTATTCAGACTTCATAAAAATAGTTTTTTAAAGATTTACTTATTTATTTATTTATTTATTTATTTATTTATTTTTACTGTTTGAAGATTAGTTTTACTGCTAATTCTCATAGTATAACACATTAAGGACAAAGATCTTACATGGGGAGAAATTGCACAGTGACTCCTGTTGTTGATTTAACAATTGACACTCTTATTTATGACATCAGTAATCACCCAAGGCTCTTGTCATGAGCTGCTAAGGCTATGGAAGCCTCTTGAGTTCACAAACTCTGACCTTATTAGAACAAGGCCATAATCAAAGTAGTTCTCTCCTCCCTTCAGAGAAAGGTACCACCTTCTTTGATGGCCTGTTCTTTCCACCAAGATCTCACTTACAGAGATCTTTCATGTAGGTCATTTTTTGCCACAGTGTCTTGGCTTTCCATGCCTGAGAAACTCGCATGGGCTTTTTAGCTAGATCTGAATGTTTTAAAGGCTGATTCTCAGGCCAGAGTGCTGTCTAGGGTATTTGTCATTCTATGAGTCTGCTGTGTATCCCGCTTCCCATGTTGGATCATTCCTTCCTTTTTAGTTCTAACAATTATTATTAGCATACACTGGTCTTATTTATGTGATCCCTTTGACACTTAATCTTAACTTTATGATCAGATATGAACTTAAACTGATCACTTTAACTAGTAAGGTGACATTGGTACCTGCAACTTAATGGGATTTGGATTCCCATGTCAAGTTTTTAGTTTTACTCTTATGGGTAAGTCTGAGGGAGCATGTACTGAACTATACAACTCCTCCCTCTCTTATTGCCACTCTCATTTTTTAACAGGGATCAATTTTCAGTTGGGTTTAAACACCTAAGAATAATTCTGTGTTAATTGAAGAGTTCCACCAATGATATTAAGTAGAAATAGAAAATACTAAAAAGAATAAAATAGTAAGTTGTTCCTTGACAGTCAGGACAAGGGCTGATCAAGTCATTGTTTCTCATAGTGTCCATTTCACTTCAACAGGTTTCCTTTTAGGTGCTCAGTTAGTTGTCACAGATCAGGGAGAACATATGATATTTGTCCTTTTGGAACTGGCTTATTTCATTCAGCATGATGTTGCCAGATTCCTCCATTTTGTTGCAAATGGCCAGATTTCATTATTTTTTTTACTGCTGTGTAGTATTCTATAGAGTACATATCCCATAATTTCTTTATCCAGTCTTCTGTTTATGGGCATTTAGGTTGTTTCTATATCTTAGCTATTGTAAATTGAGCTGCAATAAACATGGATGTGCAGACAGCTCTTTTATTTGCCAATTTAATTTTCCTTGGGTAAATTCAAGGAGTGAGATGGCTGGATCATTTGGTAGGATTATATTCAGATTTCTGAGGAATCTCCAAATTGTCTTCCATAGTGGCTTTACCAGTTTGCATTCTCACCAACCATGGATTAGGGTACCTTTTCCCCCATGTCCTCGCCAGCATTTGTTGTTTGTTGATTTCTGTACGTAAGCCATTCTAGCTGGGATGAGGTGAAACCTCATTGTGGTTTTGATTCATATTTCCCTGACAGCTAGTGATCCTGAACATTTTTCATGTGTCTGTTGGCCATTTAGATTTCCTCTTTTGAAAAATGTATGTTTAAGTCCTTGGCTCATCTCTTAAGTGGGTTGTTTATTTTTTGTGGTGGAATGTCTTCATCTCTTTGTATATTCTGGTTATTAATTCTTTATCAGTTGCATAGCTTGCAAATAATTTCTCCCATTCTGTCGGTTGCCTCTTCACTTTCCTGATGCTTCTTTTTTTAGTACAGTAGCTTCTCAATTTGATGTAATCTCAGTTAATTTTGCCTTTGGCTCCCTGTGCCTCCAGAGTCTTTTTCAAGAAGTCTTTGCTTGTGAGAATATCTTGCAGGATTTCTCTGATGTTCTCTAATAATGATTTGATGGTGTTGGGTCATGGATTTAGATCTTTAATCCATTTTGAGTGGATTTTTGTGTAAGGTGTAAGGTAGGGGTTTTGCTCCATACTTCTGCATGTGGAAATCCAGTTTTTCTAGCACCATTTGTTGAATAGACTGTCCTTGCTGCAGGGATTGGTTTTAGCTCCTTTAGTTTCTAGATGTTTGGACTGATTTCTGGGGTTTTTATTCTGTTCCATTGGACTATCCATCTGTTTTTGTACCAGTGCCAGGCAGTTTTGATTATAATTGCCCTGAAGTATGTCTTTAAATCAGCTGTTGTGATACTTCTGTCTTTGTTTTTGTTGTAGAAGATTACTTTAGCTATTCGAGGTCTCCTGTCCCTCATCATCATTTTTTCTAGATCTGAGAAGAATATGTTTGGTATTTTGATTGGTATTGCATTGAATCTGTAAACTGCTTTTGGGGGAATGGACATTTTGAAGCTATAATTATTCCAATCCATGAACATGGAAGATTTTTCTATTTTTTTTGTATCTTCTTTTATTTCTTTAATGTTTTATAATTCTCATCATAGGGATCTTTGACATCTTTGGTTAAGTTTATTCCAAGGTATTTGATTGTTTTTGTAGCTATTGTGAATGGGATTGATCTTAGAAGTTCTTTCTCAGCCATGGCTTTGCCTGTGTATACAAAGGTTGTTGATTTCTGTTAGTTGATTTTATATCCTGCTACTTTGCCAAACTCTTCTATGAGTTCCAATAGTCTCTTAGTGGAGTTCTTTGGATCCTCTATATAAAGAATCATGTCATCTGCAAATAGGGATAGTTTGACTTCCTCCTTCCCAATTTGTATCCCTTTAATTTCTTTTTCTTGCCTAATGGCTCTGGCTAAAACTTCAACTATATTGAATAGCAGTGGTGAGAGTGGGCATCCCTGTCTGGTACCAGATCTCCATGTGAATGCTTCAACTTTTCCCCATTCAATATAATGCTGGATGTGGGTTTGTCATAAATTGCTTTGATGTTCCTTCTATACCCAAGTATAGAAGGCATATACTTCAACATAGTAAAAACCATGCTGAACAAGTCAGGAGCTAACATCCTATTGAATGGGGAAAAGCTGAAGACTTTTGTTTTAAGAACTGGAACGTGGTGCCAGCATTGTGACACAGTGGGTTAAGCCTCTGTGTGTGACACCAGCATCTAATGAAGGTGCTGATTTGAGGCCCAGCTGCTCCACTTCTGATATAGCTTTCTGCTAATGTACCTGAGAAAGCAGTGAGAGGTGATTCAAGTGCATGGATCCCTGCACCCATGTGGGAAAACTGGATGAAGCTCCTGGCTTCTGGTTTGGCCTGGCTCAAACCCTGCCATTGTGACCATTTGGGAAGTGAACCAGGGAAGAGAGGATCTCTCTATCTATAATTCTTTTTTTTTATTAAATATTTTTATGTATTTATTTGAGATGTCGAGCTACAGACAGTGAGAGGGAGAGATAGAGAGAAATGTCTTCCTTCCGCTGGTTCACTCCCCAAAAGGCTGCAACGGCTGGAGCTGCACTGATCCGAAGCTAGGAGCCAGGAGCTTCTTCCTGGTCTCCCATGTGGGTGTAGGGGACCAAGGACTTGGGCCATCTTCTACTGCTTTCTCAGGCCATAGCAGAGAGATGGATTGGAAGAGGAGCAGCTGGAACTAGAACCGGAGCCCATATGGGATGCTGGCACTGCAGGTGGAAGATTAACCTACTGTGCCATGGCGGTGGCCCTTCTATCTATAATTTTGTCTTTCAAATGAATAAAATAAATCTCTCTTTAAAGAAAAAATCTGGAACTAGACAATTATATCAATTTTCACTACCTTTAACACACTATTGCTAGTCATAACTAGAACAAATAGGGAAGAGAAAGAAAGAAAGTGTATCCAAACTGGAAAGGAAGAAGTCAAATTGTCACTGTTTGCAAATGACATAATCCTATATATAGAAAACCCCAAGATTTTATATATAGAAACCCCAAAGACTCCACCAAAAAGCTGTTGGAAGTAACAAACAAATTCAGTAAAGTTGTAGGCTACAAAGTCAATGTACAAAAATCAGAATTGTTACATATCACTAGTAAGTCATCCCAAAAATAAGTCAAACAACCCCATTTCCAATAGCTACACATACAAAAAAATGCCTGGGAATAAATTTAACAACCAAAGTGAAAGATTTATACAATAAAAATTGTACATCAGGAGCCGGTGCTGTGGTGAAGCAGGTTAAAGCCCTGGCTGCGCAGTGCCAGCATCCCATATGGGCACCGATTCGAGTCTGACTGCTCCATACAGTGCTAGAAAAATTGAATGTATACATACAGAAGAGAGAGATTAGACTCTCAACTCTTACCATGTACAAATATCAACTCAAAATGAATGAAAAATTAATATGAGTCCTGAAACTTTTGACATATTAGAAGAAAACAGATAAAGCATGTCAGGAAAATGGAATAGGCTAGGATTTTCTAGAGGAGATCACAAAAGCACATGAAACAAAAGTGCAAATAGAGACATGGGATTTCTCCTCCTTCTCCGTCTCCTCCTCGCCCTTACTCTCCTCCTCCTCCTTCTTGCCTCCTCTCCCTCCCCCTCTCCCTCCCTTTTTTTTTTTTAAAGATTTATTTATGTATCTGAAAGGCACAGTTAAGAGAGGGAGAGAGACAGAGAGAGAGCTTCCATCTGCTGATTTGATCTCCAAATGGCTGCAATGCCTGGGGCTGGGCCAAGCTGAAGCCAGGAGCCTGGAGCTTGTTCCTGGTATCCCACATGGGTCCAGAGGCTCAAACACTAGGGCCTCTGCTGCTTTCTGAGGCACATTAGCAGGGAGCAGGATCAGAAGTGGAACAGCTAGGATGGAACTGGTGCCCATATGAGTTGCTGGCATCACACTCAGCTGCTTTACCTGCTATGCCAGAACACCAGCCCTGAGGAATGTGATTTCATCAGTCAAACTGTAAAAATTTATCACAGCAAGGGAAGCAATCAACAGAGTGAAGAGACAACTTCTTGCATGGGAGGAAATATTTGCAAGGTGTATATCTGACAAGGGGTTAATTTTTAGAATGTATAAGGAACTGAGCAATTCAATCACAAACTAACAAATAACCCAATTAAAAAATGGGCAGTAGATATAAACAGACATTTTTAAAAAGACATACAAATGAGTAACAGTTATGTGAAAAAAGTGCTCAAGGAAATGTTCAGGGAAATGAAAATCAAAGCCACAATGCCATTTCACCTTATTCCACTAAGTGGCCATTATCAATAATACAAAATACAATAAGTGTTGGTAAGGATGTGGAGAAAACACTTGCACATTGTTGGTGAGAATGTAGACTAGTTCAACCATTGTGCAAAACATTATAGAAGTTTCTCAAAAAACTGAAAACTATATGATGCAGCAACCCCATTACTGGTTATATATGCATGAGAAATGAAATCTGCCTGTCTGCACTTCCATGTTTATTGCAGTAGTAGTTAAAATACCCAGAAAATGGAAACAATCTAAGTGTCCACCCAAAGGTGAATGGACACTGAAAATGTACATATATGTAAAATGGAATATTATTCAGCCATAAATGTGTGAAATTCTGTTATTTGCAACAATATGGATGAACTTGTGCTGTTTATGTTAAGTGAAATAAGTCAAGCACACAAAGACAAATATCACTCACATGTGGAGTCTGAAAAATAGGTAATCTCATGGGAGTTAAAAATATAACAGTGGTTATCAGAGGCTGGAGATGGAAATAGGAAGGGAGAGTTGGGGTTGATTAATGGGTACTACGCTATTGCTAGATAAGAGTAAGAATTTCTGGGGTTCTATTGCATAGTAGAGTGACTATAAAAATGCTAATGTACTGTGCATTTCTGTATTTACAAAAATGTAGAAGACAGGATGCTGAATGTTTTATCTGTGAAGAAATGTTAAGTGCTTCAAAGGATAATATATTTATCCTAATTTAACATTGCATAATATATACATGTTATAAAACATCACATGGTATCCCGTATATATGCACAATATTTATACGTCCATTATAATAACAAAAATCTACAGTGACAGAATCTGTTTGAACTCAACTGCCAGAGGATTGTTCTGTTGTGTGTGATGACACCCGAGTCTCCTTTCTATAGGAAGCAGTCTTCAGATAGAGTGCCAAAAATGTAGAGTTTATAAAATCCTTGTTTTAATGTCTTTACTTCTTGTATTGGGTATCTTCCAATATCAGAAATGTAAGCTGGCATCTTCCCTCTTCTTATTTTATGGTACTTCAGAAAGGTCATGAAAAAAATGGAAAGTTCATAGAAATGCATGTCATGAAGAAGCTATGCCTGGAATCTAATATTCTTTTGCACCAAACTAAACTTATCATTTAATTTCATTTTTCATAAACATTTTGAATAACTTTATAAAAATGGTCAATAAGCTTAAGAAAAGATCATCCACATCACCAGTTCTCAGAGAAAGGCAAGTCAAAGCCACAAGGATACATCATTTAATACCCATTAGAATGGATACTATATAATAAAAGCAAAACCAACAATGAGAAGTGTTGATGAGGATGTGGAGAAATAGTAACCTTTGTACATTACTGCTAAAAACGTAAATGGTATAACTACTCTGGAAAGCCATATGGAGCTTCCTAAAAAAATTGAAACTAGAATTACTGTATGATTCAACAAGTCACCTTCAGGATACATTTCCAAAAGAATTGAAAACCAGCCTTGAAGAGATACATGTACCTCATGTTCATATCATTGTTATTCATAATAGCCAAAAGGTGAAAGCAACCCCAGTGTCCATTGATGGATTACTGTATAAAAAAAGATACCTCATACGATGGGATATTATTCAGCCTTAAAAAGGAAGGCAATTCATGTTGACATGGATGCATGTTGGTGGAAATTATGTTAAGACAAATAAGGCTGTCAAAGAAAGGCAAATACTGCATGATTCCTCTTATTTGAGCTATCTCAAGTAATCAAATTGATACAGAGAGTAAGGGAGTCATGAGGAATTGTTTAATAAGTATAAAGTTTATTTTACAAAATGAAAAATTAGGGCTGGTGCTGTGGCATAGGTTAATCTGCTGCCTATGATGCTGGTATCCTATATGGGTGCTGGTTCGAATCCCGGCTGCTCCACTTCCTATCCAGCTTGCTGCTGTGCCTGGGAAAGTAGCTGTGGATGGCCCAAATGCTTGGACTCCTGCATTAAGTGGGATACCTGGAAGAAGTTCTTGGTTCCTGGTTTCTGCCTGGCCCAACCCTCACTGTTGAGGCTTTTTGGGGAGTGAACCAGAGGATGAAAAACCTTTCTCTTCTCTTTCCCTCTCTGTAACTTCACCTTTCAAATAAATAAATAAATCCTTAAAAAAATTACTGGAGATAAGTTGCACAACAATGTAAATAGAGTTGACACTGATTAGGATGATAAGCTTCATATCATGTATATTTTACCACATTATTTATTGTAAATAAAAGGGACAATTCTTGTAAAGTATGAAAAGTATGAAGGCTGGTGCCGCAGCTCAATAGGCTAATCCTCCGCCTGCGGCGCCAACACACCAGGTTCTAATCCCAGTCAGGGTGCCGGATTCTGTCCCGGTTGCCCCTCTTCCAGGCCAGCTCTCTGCTGTGGCCCAGGAAGTGCAGTGGAAGATGGCCCAAGTTCTTGTGTCCTGCACCCGCATGGGAGACCAGGAGGAAGCACCTGGCTCCTGGCTTCAGATCAGCGTGGTGCACTGGCCACAGTGCACCGGCTGCAGCGGCCATTGGGGGGTGAACCAACGGAAAAGGAAGACCTTTCTCTTTCTCTCTCTCATTGTCCACTTTGCCTGTCAAAAAAAAAAAAAAAAAGAAAAGTATGAAGTTAAATTCTTCCCTAGTCATACTTCTGAAAGGTATGAGATTACCAGTTTGAAATGTGTTTCTCTTGGGCCCAGTGAATGAAGCACAGAAGGTCTATCTGTGCAACTGGAGAAGGAGGTTAATCTCAATGGTGAGGACCCACTCTTTGTGAGGCCTACAAAACCACCTGCACTTTGACACGATCAACATTTGTTAGTGTTATTTTTTCCTAGGTGACATTGTATAGACAAAAAGGATAAATCAGTGTCTATTATATTCTAGGCCTTGTGTCAACTGCTCTATAGACAATATTTAACTTGATCTTCCTCACTATGCCCTGAGTTGATCCTTTGATGTGCTTCTATTTTAACTGATTCTGGTCCTCATCACAACACAGCACACTGGGCCTCCCATCATTCCTTAGGGCAGCGGTCGTGTTGCATCTTCAGCACCAGAGTATGGGTTAGAACAGAACACACTCAGCAAATATTTTGCTGAGTAAATGAATATTTTAAAACTTATGGCACTAAGTGTCAAAAGAGTTAGACAAAGTCATGGACATTGTGAATGGTAGGACTATTATTTAAATTAAATATATGGTTTTCCTTTTGGAAAATCCAGGCTGTGTGTCTGATTTTCTGCTAAATAGATTGCTCTTATACTGAGAAGCCAGGAAAGAACTGAGGACCATTGCTATAAACTAAATGAATCAGTGAATATAGAATTAGGTACCCAGCTCAGTGGATTCAGAAGCAAAATTAAGTCTGACATGTATAATGATAACAGTTGGCATTTGCAATAACTTTATGTGGCATTATGTGGCATTATATATTCATTAATTAGTCTACATAATACTTCATTATGTGAGTCTTCATTACTGAATTTTAAGTACCTCAGAAACAACACTGAATTAGCAATTAAACCAAGGCACATGAATAAACAGACACAATACTGCATTCTATGAAGTCAAAATGAACATTCATGTTGTTAGGAATCAGAATTGAGAAGTCAGGCTTCCTTCAAACTGTAAAGAGAACTATTTTATTCCTTCTTCTTTAGGGTGTTATTTTCTTTAAAGCAGCAGGCAAGTCAAAGAAGTATCCAAGTTAGTGAATTTTTTATATTTATTTTTAAATTAAAGAATTATATTTTTAAAGTTTTTTTGTTTTTAAAGAAATAACTTTTTATTTTATTTAAAAGTTTTTATAGCCATAAAAATCTGCAAATTTATGGGGTACTATGAGTTGTTTTGTTGAAGTTTATTTCTGATGAAGGGAATTATTTATTCATAATTTTATTATCTAGCATATTTTTCTATGTAAAAATCCCATTCTCTGACAATGAAACAAAGTATAGTCATGTATACAATATGCATTCTTCAATAATACTGAAACTTTCCAGATTGAGAGTAAAGTAAATTCAACTGTGATTAATATTTACCTGAAGAAAAGGAAATAGGCCAGGAGGGAAAAATCTTGGAGAGTGGAAAGTATGCTTTAAATACCAAATTTTAACCAAATATATACCAGATAATGAGTCTTTTTATGTCCTCGTTCCTGGGAGATAAATGTTGGAATAGGTATTTACTTTTTGCAGAAAGAAGTGGCTGCAAATCAAAGCATGTTCTAGTTAAAGTGGGAATTTGGGAAGTGTGAGGACTATTTTACATGTTTTTATTTCCTATAACAAAAGAGCTCCAGGAGGTGAATAAGCCCCGATAGAGCCTTAAGGTAATGACACAAATAACAATGGCAGGGGAATGGGATTTTCCTCTGTGAATTCTAATTTTCTCAGGGCTTTCCAGAGGCAATATTTTTGGAAACCTGGTAAAGAAGCTAAGAGTCTGGCTGTTTTCTTCCGGCTGTTGTGGGAAGGAGACTACTCAAATAGAAGTTGTGCAAAGCTCTGGCCCCTCACAGATCCTGTTTTTGTTCATTTCCTTAGATGAGGAAAAGTTATCTTAAAATGGTTAGCACTAAAATGGACCAAGTTAGTAGTTCAGCAGTCTGAACTATGAATAGTTGCTGCCTTTCCAAAAAGAAACCATTCTAAATATTAATTAAGCAAAAGACATCCCTGCGGTATCAGAATCTTTTCTGGGGTGTGGCTGGCATACTCGTTACTTCAAGTCCTGATGGAAGACAGCACCACTGCATAGAGGAAATAGATGCTTTAGACATATCTCAAGGCACACACAGCTAGGTGGAAGTAAGCAGTGCTTAAACCACTCAGGTGACAGGATGGTGCTACCTCAGAGATCTGAAAATAGACCTACCATACGATTCGATTCGGTCATCCTACTTCCGGTAATTTACCCAAATGAAAAGAAATGAGCATATGAAAGAGTAATCAGTACTCCCATGTTTAGTGCAGCTCAATTCACTAAGGTGTGGAATCAACCCAGATGTCCATCAACTGAAGACTGGATAAAGAAATCATAGTGTATACACACTGTGGAATACTACTCAGTTGTAGTATTTTTTTATCTTATTTTTTGTAACAAAATGGATGCAGCTGGAAACCATTATACTTAGTGAAATAGGCCAGTCCCAAAAAGACAGACATCATATGCTTTCCCTGATCTGAGGAAACTAATAGAATACCTCAAATGCAATGTATTTGAATAAAATGGATGCTTTGAGATTCAAGGACTGTTTACAGCTCTTGTCTCTTCTGTTGAGGAATAGTGTTTTTCTTTTCATGCTCTTTGTTGAACTCTTTACTTAGTGTAGGGTTATCCTTAAGATCATTAAGTAAACTGAAAATAGATCTTTGTAAAAATTAAGAGTGGGAATAGGAGAGGGAAGAGGAAGAAAAGTTGGAGTGTGGGCTGGAGGGAGGGTTCGGTGGGAGATATCACTATGCTCCTAAATCTGTACATATGAAACACGTGAAACTTGTATAACTTTATTAAAATTTAAGAAAAAAAGAGCACTCAGATTGTGTGGAAATAATATGTCTCTTGATGTCTCTTGACTCCAGCTGAAAGTGGATGAAAAGATGTCATTTTGTTTTGGAGAAATCCCATGCATGCGAGTTTGGTCTTTAATAGCACTCATGAAGCGGGAATATACAAGAGATAGCTCTATAACATTGCAAAAAAATAAATAAAGTGGGGGTGGATACTGTGGCACAGTGGGTTACGCAACTGCTTAAAACATCTGCATATCATACTGGAGTGCCTGGGATGGAGTTCCACCTGGTTTCCAATTTAGCTTCCTGCTAATGTACACTTTGGGAGGCAGTAGATGATGGCTCAAGGATTTAGGTTCTTTTTACCCATATGGGAGACTCAGTTGGAGTTTCTGGCTCCTGACTTCGGGCATTTGGGAAGTGAGTAGCTGTTGGAAGATCTCTTTTTCTCTTTCAGAAAAAAAAGGAAAAACATAAAACTTATGTTAAAAATAAAAATGTAGAAACATTGAGGATGATAAAATCAATTGTGAAACACTTTTGGAAAGGTTGAAAATAGAGTGGCATGTTTATTTAAAAATTGCTTTTTGGTTAGTGATAAAAAGTGTGAATGAAGTAAATTTGTAAGTAATTGATTCAAAACAGTGTATTATACGGTAAGATGCACTATGATATCACCCTTGTTTTGCTTGTATGTGCTTGTGACATTTACTTAGGCCAGATTGGTGTACTATTTATGAAGATTTTTAATTTTTAGCTAGATTTGAGAATTCTCAGGGCAAGATATGAATCAAAAACTTAATTTTAAAACTTTATGAGAAGAGAAGTTTGTCTTTCCACAAAATTAAAAATTAAACATTTTTTGATTGTTAGTTTAGAAAAAGCATTTAGATAGGTATTTTGAAGATCTTATATTAACAATGATGAAGCAAAGTGTGCTGTTCCACTATAGCACAATTTTTTTGAGAATCAAAATCTAACTTCTATACATACTTTGATTCAATAAAGTTAGTTATTAAAGTTTATTTTCAGGCAATGATGGGACAGATATACAAAAATGATTTTAAATGTTGGAATAGAAGTAACATTCTAATAGTTGGCAAATAAATGTTTACAAATTAGTAAAATAAAATATAGCATATCTATATAACAGAAAAGTCTAATTATTAAATCTGTTATCATATTTTTACATTTCCTGACAAGGAAAGTTCTGTTTAAAATATTTTTGAGTGAACTATGTAGATTAAAATGCAAGATTTAGATTGTCTATTAAAAGTATACATGTATATATTGATAAATATTTGGAATTATGTTCCTTAAAATGTTGAGTGAATCCTCCTTGGCAATGGGATTATAAGTGGCTTTTAATATTCATGCTCTTTGGTATACTCTTCATTCTGAATTTTGTACAGTGAGTATATGTACAAAAATTCAGAAAATATGTACCTATTTTAATTTTGTAAAATAAATCCTTCTTAATGTGCCATATATACTCTATTTTCCATACTAAATAAAATTTTACCAGAATTAAGATATTTGATCATCTAGTGTCCCGTACCCCCCACCTCCCAATATTCCTCTGTGATGTTGATTAATGAATCTATTTTATTTGCACAACTTCTGTGGGTGGGGTTTAAAGACTGAGTTTTGGGGAGTGCTTTTGGCTCAGCAGAGAAGATGCTGATTGGGACATCCTTTTCTCATATCAAAGGGCCTGAGTTTGAGTCCCTGCTCCACTTCTCATCTAGCTTCCTGCTAATGTTTGCCCTGGGAGGCAGCAGGAGATGGCTGAAGTACTTGGGGGCTCAGACACTCATGTGGGAGGGTCCTGACCAAGCCTCTACTGTTGCTGGCATTTGGGGAGGAAACCTGTGAAGAGATCACTCTCTGTGTTTGTCTTTGTGTGTGCGCTCTCTCTCCCTCTCTCCGCTTGTTGCTTTCACATAAAAATAGATAATGAATAAATAATTTTATTCTCCCAATGATACAAAAGATAAATTGAATTGCAAAGATTATTATTTTGATGTTGGTTCATGGGATGATTTAGACACAGGTGTATAGGACTAAAAGACTGCAACCAAGGTTTTACTGTGAAATTATTAATTCATACATCTCCTTCTCATTGCCAATATCCCCAGTGAAAGTCATGGCCAAAGCAAGGTATTGTAGTTTATTTTTGAATTTTTATTCTTTCTTTCATCTTAGAGAATTTTTTGATAAATAAAGGAGCAAGTGCTTCAAGCTGTTGAAGCATTGAATTCCGCTTTTTGGAAGATGCTTGTGTGCTAACAAAATTATAAACAGAGCATGTTTACTCCTAAAAAATGGTCTAGTTTTAATAACATGGATGATAGTAACAAATTCCAAGATTGTATGTACAGTTTGTAGCAAGTGGAAATTGCAATGGATTTCACTATTTTTGAGCTCAGGGTCTTTCATTTGTCATATTTTTGCAGGCTTCAAAATTAAATATCCATTCTCTTGTGGAAATAAATGGAATGCTGAGAAAGCAGAAAATTGACCATTTACATTTTTTTCTTAAATGAGTTAATATTATGAATAACTGAAACTGTCCATGCAACACAACAGTAGGTGTCATTCAAAATGAATTAAATTCACTTCTATGATGTAAATTATAAAGTGTCATGACTAGACAAAGAACTCTGTATTTTGCTAGGCATACAATTTAATGTTTTAGGAAACAAAGAAATATTTAGCACTCTTCAGATATTTTTTAAAGGTTTATTTATTTTAAAGGCAGAGTTATAGAGAGGCAGAGGCAGAGAGAGGGAGAGGTCTTCATTTCACTGGATCACTCCCCAAATGGCCACAATGGCTCGAGCTGAGCTGGTCCGAAGCCAGGAGCCAGCAGCTTCTTCTGGGTCTTCCCACATGGGTGCAGGGGCCCAAGAACTTGGAGAATCTTCTGCTGCTTTCCCAGGCCACAGCAGAGAGCTGGTTTGGAAGTGCAGCTGCCAGGCTCAATCCGGAGCACATATGGGATGCTGGCACTGCAGGTGGCGGCTTTACTCACTATGCCACAGTGCTAGCCCCTACTCTTTAGATCTTATTTCATTTATTTTGTGGCATGTCTTTCAAAGAGAAATGTTATTCCAAAGTGAAAATGTATCAATTTGAGTTAGTTACTCAGGCGATAAAGACAATAATGAGTGATTCATGTTAATATTTCTGAGCTACCTGGAAAATGTCATATTTTGTTTATAAAACTTTTCTCCAAATTCTTTCAACTCATGGTTTTTACTAATTATTTCCGTGCTTATAATATACTATATCCTTATGCCATAGTCACTTCTTTCTATATACATTGGATCATTTATTGTATGGCATTGGAGGAAAGATTGATGACATGCTTTGAATGAAAATAGGGAAAATATAGGCTTTGACAAAGAAATTAAAACAACAGTCCATTATAAACATAGACTTGAGTTGGAAGCTAATTGTCATGTGGGTGAAAGGTTAGAAGAAATTTAAGAACTTGAGAACTTTATACATCAGTTATTCTTCTGATTCGCATTTGTTACATTACAGGCAAGCAATGAAAATAAATGATTTGTCAAAGCCTGGTAGACTAATTGGCATGTGATTTGAGTAAGCTGAATTAATGCAAAGTTAATCACACTGCCTGAACAGAAGATGAAATTGTTTGGGTCACTCTCTGATGTAAGGGGTGGCCTTCTACTCACATGGTGTCTTTTAGAAAGCAAAGTGGTTGAGCTCTTTTTTTCTTTTTCTCTCCTTTGTCTAAGGAAATACTCACTGTAGAAACCTACAAGTGGTTTTACTTTATAATATGTTGACTTAAAGTGTACTGTTTCCAAAAATCAGAGATAAATTTACTTATATAGTGAAATAAACTAGTTACAATGTGGCAAAGTGGGAAACAATAGTAATCATAAAATATTTACTACAAAGAAATTCTATGCTAAGTATGTCTAATTATGTCATAAAGAGTGGGAAAATAAGGATCTCTAAAGCTTTTTACTAAGTATGTATTGATTATATCCATGTATTGAATGTGTTCATGTAAACTTTGATTTCAGTGTGGCTTTTTTTTTTTAACAAAGCTTTTATTTAATAAATATAAATTTCGAAAGTACAACTTTTGGATTTTAGCAGTTCTTCCTCCCATACCTACCTTCCCATCCCCACTCCTGTCCCATCTCCTACTCCCTCTCCCATCCCATTCTTCATTAAGATTCAGTTTTAATTATCTTTATATACAGAAGATCAACTCTATACTAAGTAAATACTTCAACAGTTTGCACCCACACAGACACACAAAGTATAAAGTACTGTTTGAAGACTGGTTTTACCATTAATTCTCATAGTACAACTCATTAGGGACAGAGGTACTACATGGGGAGAAAGTGCACAGTGACTCCTGTTGTTGATTTAACTACTGGGACACTTTTATTTATGACATCAGTGATCACCCAAGGCTCTTCTCATGACCTGCCAAGGCTGTGGAAGCCTCTTGAGAACACAAACTCCAACAATTATTTAGACAAGGCCATAATCAAAGTGGAAGTTCTCTCTTCCCTTCAGAGAAAGGTACCTCCTTCTTTGATGGCCCCTTCTTTTCACTGGGATCTCACTCACAGAGATCTTTCATGTAGGTCATTTTTTGCCAGTGTGGCTTCTTTGAGGTGTGAAGGAAAACCTTTTACTTGATTTAGAAACCTGTAAGCTTTCAACTGAAACTTAATTGTACATGGAAACAGAACCTGAAACTTTTCTGGTAGAAATATGATGATGAAGTATTCCAGGACTGCTTAGAGTTGATATACAACTGAGAAACTTAGATAATTATACATACTAGCTACTAGGCATTGTGTCTGGGGGCCTTGGATGATATATTTTGTTTTGGTTTGTTTTTTTTGGCCAGCAGCAAGCAAACTTTTCAGAACAAATCAAACTATCAGTAAGACTAATGATTTACTTTGGTGCTTTTCCGATGACATCCTATTCTAGTTTTAGACATGACAAGAGTAGTGGTAATGCCTGTCAAGTATTTGTATGCTTTCTAATGCATGTGTTTATGTTTTCACATGTTGTCTTCTATGGTATACTCATCATTTTGTTTGAACCAATTCTTTGTAGAAAATGTTTGTGGTTGACCTTCCTTCAAAGAGGATTTTCCTTGTTTTTTTTTTTTTTTCCTAGTATGTGGAAGCAATAGGAATCTGTGATTATTTTAATCCCATTTCAAAAGCCTGATATATTCTGGAACACAGAAATGATTTGAAGCCAGGCAGTAGCCATTGTGGAAAAGACAACTTCATGTGCAAAGTAACTCCTAGACTGCAGCTTTTTCCAATTTTTGAGGGCATTGCTTTGATGGACTATCCTTTCTTCCTTTACCTTGCCCTCTAACTTTTTAAAAAGATTTATTTTTCTTTATTTTAAAGCTAGAATTTTGGGGCTGATGCCGTGGTTAGAGGGTAAGTCACTGCCTGCAGCATCAGCATCCCATATGGGCACAGCTGTGAGTCCCAACTGCTCCACTTCTGATCCAACTCCCTGCTACTGTTACTGAGAAAGCAGCAGAAGATGACCCAAGTGCTTGTGGGAGACTTAGAAGAAGCTCCTGGCTCCTGGCTCCTGGCTCCTGGCCTAGGTCTGGCCCAGCTCCAGCTATTGTGGCCATTTGGGGAGTGAACCAGCAGATAGAAGATCTCTTTCTCTGTCTCTTTCCATATATATATAAAACTCTGCCTTTCAAATAAAGTAATAAAACTTTTTAAAAAGGTATACACGCATACACACACACGCACATATATATATATAGAGAGAGAGATTGAGATTTTCCCTCTGCTGTTCACTCCCCAAATGGCTGCAACAGCCAGGAGCTTCCTCAGGACCTACTAAGTATTTGAGCCATCTTTTGCTGCTTTTCCAATGCCATCAGCAAGGAGCTGGATAGAAAATGGAGCAGCTGGGACTTGAAATGGTGCTCATATAGGATGCTGACATTCTCGTAGGCTGAAGCTTAACCTTCTGTACCACAATGCTGGTGCCCATATGGGATACTGGGCTCACAAGTGGCAGCCTAACCTGTTATGCCACCATGCCAGCCCCTTAATGAATAATTGTTAAGTAAACACCTAACCGTAGTCTTGACCAAAATTAGAACATTTGTATTTTGCTGCTTTTGTTCAATATTATGTTTGTAAATACCCATGTTTTCGTGAATAACTAATTTACTTTTATTGCTGTATATTTTTTCATAATATATTACTCTTACTCATTATACTGTTTAGTATTTGTCTATTAAAAGTACTGCAGACATGAACAATCCTGTTTATGTGTGTATCTCTTTACATATAGTAGCATTACTTTCACTAGGGTATGCAACTGGGGATAAAATTTCTGGATCAACTAGATATGTATGGAGTCTTTAACTTAAGTAGGTAACAATAAACTACTTTTCAGTGTGTCCATTATTTTATTTTCTGATTATTGTATATAAGTGTTCCTTAATGCTCCAAATTCATTTGGTATTAAAGACATCAAAATTTTGTTTGTAATATGGTTTAGTTGCATCACATTGTGATTTTAATTTTTACTTCCAAAATTATTAATTAGATTGAATCCTTTGGCAGAAATTTATTTGAGAAAGTGAGAGAGAGAGGGGCAGAGAGAGAGAGAAAGAGAGAGAATGAATTTTATTCGCCTTCACTCTTTTAAATGCCTACAGCCCCAACTGAAGCCAGGAGCCACGAGCCCAGCCCAGGTTTCCCAGATGGATGTCAGAGATCTGACTACCTGAGCTACCAGCTGCTGCCTGCCAGAGAGTGCATTATCAGAAACCTGGAATCCAGGACTGGACCCCAGTCAGGCCCTCTGATAGGGAATATGGACATTCTAAGCAGTGTCTTTTTTTAAAAAAAAGATTTATTTATTTATTTGAAAGAATTACACAGAAAGAGGAGAGACAGAGAGAACGAGAGAGCAAGAGAGAGAGAAAGAGAGAGAGGTCTTCCGTCTGATGGTTCACTCCCCAATTGCCGCAATGGCTGGAGCTGCACCAATCTGAAGCCAGGAGCCAGGAGCTTCTTCCAGGTCTCCCATGTGGGTGCAGGGGTCCAAGGACTTGGGCCATCTTCTACTGCTTTCCCAGGCCATAGCAGAGAGCTAGATCTGAAGGGGAGCAGCTGGGTCTTGAACCGGTGCCTATATGGGATGCCGGCACTGCAGGCCAGGACATTAACTCGCTGCACCGCAGCGCTGGCCCCAGCAGTGTCTTTACCACTGTCAAACATCCATCTTGGAAGGGAAGTGTGTGTGTGTGTGTGTGTGTTGTGGGGAATCAGGAATTCAACTTTGGGAAAGTTGTGTCAGAGATATGTTTATATATTTGTGTAAAGTCATTGAACAAGCAGTAGGATTTATAAGCCATCATCACAGTGATAACATTTATAGGTTTGAGGCTGAATGAGTCCTGAAAATTCAATATAGAGATAGAGCCCAGGTACTCTGACAGGGGATGCTAGAGTCTTAACTTTCAGCTTAACTGCTAGGTTAAATCCCTTTCCCTGCCTTCATCTCCTCGCCCTGCCCCACATTGCCCTTGGATTTTTTTATTGTTCATTTGAGCTTTTTTTTTCCTTTGAGGAGTTCTTGTTGTCTTCTAGTTTAAAAATGTGTATTGCCTATGTGTTTCTTGTTGATATCTAGGATTCTAGGCTGTTATCTCTTGATTGTGTTGCAAATATCTTCTCACACTCTGAAGTTTATTTCTTCAATATATTGATGTTTTGAATAGGCTTCAAAAGCTCCCATTTAAAGGAAGTCAAATCTATCAGTCTTCTCCTTTATGGCTAGTAGTTTTTTAAAAGAAAATCAAACTTTTTGAGGTACAATAAAGAAGGCTTAAATAAAATGATATACCAAAAATACTGCTATTAATAATTATGATGATGTGTACTGATGGTCCTCTTCCCCACTTAGTGCTGTATAATTGTTCAAACCTGGTAAATGCCACTCTTAGGATCATTGGTTACTATCCTCACTCTGTCTTTTATGACCTTGTCTAAATATGATCAGAGTCGGCAAACTTGGAAGGCTTCCATAGCCTTGGCAACTCATGACGACAGCCTAGGATGGTTACTGGCGCCATAAACTAGAGTGTCAATTTGTTGGGTCAACAACAGGAGCCACTGTGCACTTGCTCCTCAGGTGGGATCTCTGTCCTTAATGTGCTGTACATTGTGATTTAATGCTATAACTAGTACTCAAACAGTTGGTTTCACTTTGTGTTTCTATGTGGGTGCAAACTGTTGAAATCTTTATACTAAGTTGATCTTCTGTATATAAAGAGAATTGAAAAGGAATCTTGATGCAAATGGAAGGGGAGAGGGAGCGGGAGAGGGGAGGGTTGCGGGTGGGAGAGAAGTTATGGGGGGGGGGGAAGCCATTGTAATCCATAAGCTGTACACTGGAAATTTATATTCATTAAATAAAAGTTAAAAAAAGGGGGAAATTTAAAAAAAATAATTATGATGATGATCTTATGTATACATATATTGTATATATATATGTAATGCTTTTGTAAGATTGCTCAGTAAAGCATTTGTTCAACCTAAAAACTCTATAGGGTTGATAATTTTTTCAAATTTTCTCTAAAGATATTTTGCAAACTTTTGTTTGATTTATTCCTGGGTTTTATATATATACATATATATATATATGTGTGTGTGTGTGTGTGTCTATAATTGTATTTTAAACAGGATTTGTTATACATTTTATTTTAAATATATTTGTTGTTAGCTTATAAAAATTAAATTGATATCCATATATTGATTTAAATCTAATGATCTGCCTACAAATTTTAATTTCAATAATTAGCCTACAGAATATTTTGGATTTCCTATATATTTGTATGCCTATATAATGACAATTTGTTGCTTTTCTTTTCCACCCTGAAATTTATTAATTCCATTCCTTTTTGTGCATGCTGGCAAGGACTTCTGTAGATATTGAATTATGTTCTGATTGCAGTCATTTTAATTTTTACTTATCTACAATGGAAAACTTTCAGAGACTCACTATTCAAAATAATGTTTGCAATAGGTTTTTAAAGATAACACTCATCAGGCAAAGAAATTTCCCTTCTGTTCCTAGTGTGGCACAAATTCTTATTAATGAGTTTTGAATTTTATCAGTGATTTCTCTACATCTATTGAATATACGATATGTTTATCTCTCTTTTCCTGTTGGTGTAGTGAATTACATTAATTGATTTTGTGAAGTGTGAAGCCAACATTTAATTTGCGTTGAATAAAGTTGAACATCATACCTTATGCTCTTTATGTGTTAATGGATCTGGCTTGATAACTTTTTAAAGAAAATTTACTTGTTTATTTGCAAGATAGACTGAAAAACAATGAGAAACATAGTTATTGATCTTCTCGTTCACTCCCCAAGTGCTCATTATAACTAGGGGTAGGTGAGGCCAAAGTCAGAAACCAAGAACTCTATCAGGGTCTCCACATGTGTGGCAGGAACTCAAGTACCTGAGCCATCATCTGTTGTTTCCCAGGAGCATCAGCAGGAAACTGGGTTGGAAGCACTAAGTAACTAGGGCTTGAACTCATTACTGTAATGTGGGATGCAAGTGTCCCTGGTGTTGGCATAGCCCACTGCACCACAATGCCTACCTTGATAACTTTTTTCAAATTTTTTTTTTATTTTAGATAAGACTGAGAAACTTTTAACTTTATTTTAAAGGCAGAAAGATTGAGATAAAAGCAAAGGCAGAGAGAGATCCTCTATCTACTGGTTCACTCTCCATGTGTTCATAGCAGTCACAGTTCAGCCAGGCTGAAACTAATACCAGGAATCTGGAACTACATCAAGGTCTCCCATGTGAGTGGCAGGGCCCCAAGTACTTGAGCTCTGCTCCTGTTGCCTCTCAGGGTGCACATTAGCAGGAAACTAGGATAGGACTGAAGCTGGAACTTGAACCTAGGTGCATCTCAAACTGTATCTTTAACCACTGTGCCAAAAGTTTGCCCCTAAAACTGGCTGTTGGCCGGCGCCGCGGCTCAATAGGCTAAATGTGGCGCCGGTACCCAGGGTTCTAGTCCTGGTTGGGGCGCTGGATTCTGTCCCAGTTGCTCCTCTTCCAGTCCAGCTCTCTATTGTGGCCCAGGAGTGCAGTGGAGGATGGCCCAGGTCCTTGAGCCCTGCACCAGCATGGGAGACCAGGAGAGGCACCTAGCTCCTGGCTTCGTATCAGCGCGGTGCACAGACTGCAGCACACTGGCCGCAGCGTGCCAGTCGCAGCGGCCATTGGGGAGTGAACCAACGGAAAAGGAAGACCTTTCTCTGTCTCTCTTTCTCACTGTCCACTCTGCCTGTCAAAAAACAAACAAACAAACAAACAAACAAACAAACAAAACAACTGGCTGTTAATTTTCCTTCCTTTCAGGTTTGGTATCAAGTTTATTTTGAAATAAGTTGGAAAATATAACACGTTTCTCCATTCAGTGAAAAAAATTTGCATTAATATGCTTTATAGTATTTGGGCTGCTATAACACAATCCATTGATTGGATGACATAAGCACCAGAAATATATTTTCTCACCTTTCTGGAGGCTGGAAGTCTGGATGAGTTGCCAGTATGGTTGAGTTCTGGTGAGGGCTCTCTGGCTTGTAAATGGCATCCACATTATCACTGTGCTCTCACATTGGAGAGGAGGAGGGAAAAAAAGGAAGAAAGAGGAAACTCTGGAGAACAAAATTCACCAGAATCCACAGGATATTATCCTGTCTTGAGGGCCCTAAACTCATGTCCTGAGCCAACCCTAATCATTTCCCACAGGTTCCAGCTTCAACACTGGTAGCAAGAATTTCAAAACATGAATTTGGGAAGGAGGACAAAATTCCTTAGCAGTTTGGAAATGTTCTTCAGTGATTGATTAAACTGATTCATAATGATATCTAGGCTGCTAGTTTTCCTTTTGGGAAATTTTTTTTTAAATTAAACTTTTATTTAATGAATATAAATTTCCAAAGTACAGCTTATGGGTTACAATGGCTTCCCCCTCCCAAAACTTCCCTCCCACCCGCAACCCTCCCCTTTCCCGCTCCCTCTCCCCTTCCAATCACATCATGATTCATTTTCAATTCTCTTTATATACAGAAGATCAGTTTAGTATATATTAGGTAATGATTTCAACAGTTTGCCGCCATATAGCAACACAAAGTGAAAAAAAAATACTGTTGGAGTACTAGTTATAGCATTAAATAAGAGTGTACAGCACATTAAAGACAGAGATCCTACATAATATTTTTTTAAAAATTAATTAATTTTCTATGCCATTTCCAATTTAACACCAGGGTTTTTTTTTTTTTCATTTCCAATTATCTTTATATACAGAAGATCGATTCAGTATATAATTAGTAAAGATCACATCAGTTTGTACCCACGCAGAAACACAAAGTGTAAAAATACTGTTTCAGTACTAGTTATAGCATCACTGCACATTAGATAACACATTAAGGACAGATCGCACATGGGATGTAAGTACACAGTGACTCCTGTTGCTGACTTAACAATTTGACACTGCTGTTCATGGCGTCAGTAATCTCCCTAGGCTCTAGTCATGAGTTGCCAGGGCTATGGAAGACTTTAGAGTTCGCTGACTTTGATCTTATTCCGATAGGGTCATAGTCAAAGTGGAAGTTCTCTCCTCCCTTCAGAGAAAGGTACCTCCTTCTTTGATGGCCCCGTTCTTTCCACTGGGATCTCACTCACAGAGATCTTTCATTTAGGTCTTCTTCTTTTTTTTTCTTTTCCATGGTGTCTTGGCTTTCCATGCCTACAATACTCTCATGGGCTCTTCCGCCAGATCCGAATGCCTTAAGGGCTGATTCTGAGGCCAGAGTGTTGTTTAGGACATCTGCCATTCTATGAGTCTGCTGTGTATCCCATTTCCCATGTTGGATCTTTCTCTCCCTTTTTGATTCTATCAGTTAGTATTAGCAGACACTTGTCTTGTTTGTGTGATCCCTTTGATTCTTAGACCTATCAGAGCCATCGGTTGTGAACTGAAATTAATCACTTGGACTAGTGAGATGGCATTGGTACATGCCACCTTGATGGGATTGTATTGGAATCCCCTGGTACATTTCTAACTCCATCATTTGGGGCAAGTCTGATTGTGCATGTCCCAAATTGTACATCTCCTCCCTCTCTTCTTCCACTCTTAAATTTAACAGGGATCACTTTTCAGTTAAAATTTAAACACCTAAGAATAATTGTGTGTTAATTACAGAGTTCAACCACTAGTACTAGAACAACAACAACAACGAATACTAAAAAGGATAAAGTATTACATTGTACATCTAGAGCCAGGACAAGAGCTGATCAGGTCATAGTTTCTTATAGTGACCATTTCACTTCCACAGGTTTCCCCTTTGGTGCTCAGTTGTCGCCGATCAGGGAAAACAAATGAAATTTTTCTCTTTGGGACTGGCTTAATTCACTCAGCATGATGTTTTCCAGATTGCTCCATCTTGTTGCAAATGACTGGGTTTCATTGTTTCTTACTGCTGTATAGTATTCTATGGAGTACATGTCCCATAATTTCTTTATCCAGTCTCCTGTTGATGGGCATTTAGGTTGGTTCCAGGTCTTAGCTATTGTGAATTGAGCTGCAATAAACATTAATGTGCAGATGGCTTTTTTATTAGCCAAATTAATTTCCTTTGGGTAAATTCCAAGGAGTGGGATGGCTGGGTTGTATGGTAGGGTTATGTTCAGGTTTGAGGAATCTCCAGACTGACTTCCATAGTGGCTTAACCAGTTTGCATTCCCACCAACAGTGGGTTAGTGGCCCTTTTTCCCCACATCCTCTCCAGCATCTGTTGTTGGTAGATTTCTGAATGTGAGCCATTCTCACCGGGGTGAGGTGAAACATCATTGTGGTTTTGATTTGCATTTCTCTGATTGCTAGTGATCTTGAACATTTTTTCATGTGTCTGTTGGCCATTTGGATTTCCTCTTTCGAAAAATGTCTATTGAGGTCCTTGGCCCATCTCTTAAGTGGGTTGTTTGTTCTGTTATTGTGGATTTTCTTGATTTCTTTGTAGATTCTGGTTATCAACCCTTTATCTGTAGTATAGTTTGCAAATATTTTTTTCCCATTCTGTCGGTTGCCTCTTCACTTTCCTGACTGTTTCTTTTGAAGTACAGAAACTTCTCAATTTGATGCAATCCCAAATGTTAATTTTGGTTTTGACTGCCTGTGCTCCTGGGGTCTTTTCCAAGAAGTCTTTGCCTGTACCTATATCTTGCAGGGTTTCTCCAATGCTCTCTAATAATTTGATGGTTTCGGTTCGTAGATTTAAGTCTTTAATCCATGTTGAGTGAATTTTTGTGTAAGGTGAAAGGTATGGGTCTTGCTTCAAGCTTCTGCACGTGGAAATCCAATTTTCCCAGCACCATTTATTGAATAGGCTGTCCTTATTCCAGGGATTAGTTTTGAATCTTCGATCAAATATAAGTTGGCTGCAGATGTTAGGATTGATTTCTGGTGTTTCTGTTCTGTTCCATTGGTCTATCCTTCTGTTTCTGTACCAGTACCATGCTGTTTTGATAACAACTGCCCTGTGGTATGTCCTGAAATCTGGTATTGTGATGCCTCTGGCTTTGTTTTTGTTGTACAGGATTGCTTTGGCTATTCGAGGTCTTCTGTGTCTCCATATGAATTTCAGCATCATTTTTTCCAGATCTGAGAAGAATGTCTTTGGGATCTTGATGGGTATTGCATTGAATGTATAAATTGCTTTTGGGAGAATAGACATTTTGATGATATTGATTCTTCCAATCCATGAGCATGGAAGATTTCTCCATTTTTTGGTATCCTCTTCTATTTCTTTCTTTAAGGTTTTGTAGTTTTCATCGTAGAGATCTTTAACATCCTTGGTTAAGTTTATTCCAAGGTATTTGATTGTTTTTGTAGCTATTGTGAATGGGATTGATTTTAGAAGTTCTTCCTCAGCCGTGGCATTGCCTGTGTATACAAAGGCTGTTGATTTTTGTGCATTGATTTTATATCCTGCTACTTTGCCAAACTCTTCGATGAGTTCCAGCAGTCTCTTAGTAGAGTTCTTTGGGTCCCCTAAATAAAGAATCATATCATCTGCAAAGAGGGATAGTTTGAGTTCTTCCTTCCCAATTTGTATGCCTTTAATTTCTTTTTCTTGCCTAATAGCTCTGGCTAGAACTTCCAGAACTATATTGAAGAGCAGTGGTGAGAGTGGGCATCCCTGTCTGGTACCAGATCTCAGTGGAAATGCTTCCAACTTTTCCCCATTCAATAGGATGTTGGCCGTGGGTTTTTCATATATTGCTTTGATTGTATTGAGGAATGTTCCTTCCATACCCAGTTTGCTTAGAGTTTTCATCATGAAAGGGTGTTGTATTTTATCAAATGCTTTCTCTGCATCTATTGAGAGAATCATATGGTTTTTCTTCTGAAGTCTGTTAATGTAGTGTATTACATTGATTGTTTTGCGAACGTTAAACCATCCCTGCATACCAGGGATAAATCCCTTTTGGGAAAATTTTTAACACTTCATTCAATTTATGTTTCTGCTAGAGGTTTTGATTTCTGGGAATTTACTTTAAGTTTGTTCATAATATATTTTTTAAATGCATTTCAGGTCTGCAGCACTTTGCTGATTTCTCTTTTTTAAACATTTTTAGTAGAAAATTTTTATTTAATAAATATAAATTTCGAAAATACAACTTTTGGATTTTAGCAGTTCTTCCTCCCTCACCCACCCTCCCACCTCCACCTCCATCCCACCTCCTACTCCCTCTCCCATCCCATTCTTCATTAAGATTCATATTTAATTATTTTTATATACAGAAGGCCAACTCTGTACTTAGTAAAGATTTCAACAGTTTGCACCCACACAGACACACAAAGTTTAAAGTTCTGTTTGAAGATTAGTTTTACCGTTAATTCTCATCGTACAACACATTAAAGACAGAGGTCTTGTGGGGAGCAAGTGCACAGTGACTCCTGTTGTTGATTTAACAATTGATACTCTTATTTATGACATCAGTAATCACTTGCTGATTTCTCTTGTTCATTTTCAAAATTGCGTCTTTCTCCCTTTCTGCTTTCTGCTCTCTCTCTCCGTCTTTCCCTCTCTCCCTCTCTGTATCACAGATCAACTTTCACAGGAGTTGAGTCTTCAAACATACAACTTTGGCTCTGTTAGTCTTTTCTATATTACGTCTTTAAAACATTTTGTTAATTTCTTCATTTTTCCTCCTTGTGTTCCTCCACATTTCTTTGGTTTTATTTTGTGATTATTTTTCTAACTGCTTCAGACAGATTTTTGTCATAGTTAGATTATTAGTTTTCAATGCTTCTGTTTACTTTTTTTAAAGAATTATTAATTTATTATTTGAAAGACAGAGTTACAGAGAGGCAGAGGCAGAGAGGGGGGATATTTCATTCCCTGGAGAGAGAGAGAGAGAGAGAGAGAGAGACATCGAGAGAGAGAGAGAGAGAAAAAGAGAGGCATTTCATTCTCTGGTTCACTTCCCAAAGCTCACTCCCAGACTTGGCCAGGAGATTCCTCCAGGTCTCCCAAGCGTGCACAGAGGCCTAAGGACTTGGGCCATCCTCCTCTGCCTTCCCAGGCCATAGCAGAGAGATGGATAGGAAGTGGAGCAGCTGGGACTCAGACTGGCACCTACATGGGATGCCGGCACCACAGGCTGTAGCTTCACCCATTATGCCACTGCGCCGGCCCTGTTTCTCTTTTCTTTTTTTTTTTTTTTAACTTTTATTTAATGAATATAAATTTCCAGTATACAGCTTATGGATTACAATGGCTTCCCCTTCCCATAACTTCCCTCCCACCCGCAACCCTCCCCTCTCCCGCTCCCTCTCCCCTTCCATTCACATCAAGATTCATTTTCAATTCTATTTATATACAGAAGATCAATTTAGTATAAAATACTTCAACAGTTTGCACCCACATAGAAACACAAAGTGAAACATACTGTTTGAGTACTAGTTATAGCATTAAATCAAAATGTACAGTACATCAAGGACAGAGATCCCATATCAGGAGCAAGCGCACAGTGGCTCCTGTTGTTGACCCAACAAATTGACACTCTAGTTTATGGCGCCAGTAACCACCCTAGGCTGTCGTCATGAGTTGCCAAGGCTATGGAAGCCTTCCAAGTTTGCTGACTCTGATCATATTTAGACAAGGTCATAAAAGACAGGGTGAGGATAGTAACCAATGATCCTAAGAGTGGCCTTAACCAGGTCTGAACAATTATACAGCATTAAGTGGGGAAGAGGACCATCAGTACACACAGGTTGGGAGTAGAGCCATTGGTGGTAGAGTAGAGGTTATGATTACAAAGGAATGAGGCTCAAGTGCACTAGACAGGGTCTAGAACAAAGGACAGAGTCATTATTAGAGGAGCTAAGAAAGGTGCTGTCTAAGCTACAAGTAATTTTTCTGATTGAGAGGCAAATAGAACCTGATAGAAGGGGCTTGATAATAATCTGTTGGGTTTTAGGCCTTGTAAGTTAAGAGGCTCAGACCTATCTATCTCTTCACATGGGGTATATCCTAAGGGAGGTGTGAACCTCCTAGGGGAAGGCACTCTGTTGACTTTCATTACTTGGCTGGCCTGGGAGGAGAGCTGGCCAGGTAAAGGCAGGTGGCATCTCTAACAAGAAATTTACAGTTCTGCCTTCAATGTTGCTGACCCTACTTGACCATACCCTCAGCTGCAGTGGTCACTTTGGAAGTTGGGCTGAGTGAAGGGCTTTTCAGCTTGGAGCCAATAAGATCTGTGGCTCTGACCTGGGCATCCTTCGATTCCAGGGCAGGTCCATTTCCAGTGATCCAACTCTTGGCAGAGCTGCCAGGGCTCTTCACAAGCTGACTTCTGCTGAAGCCCAGGCTTACCACATTGAAAGCCACTGCAGTGGACTGGCCTGTTGGGTCTCCTTGAGGGCAGATCACTGCACAGATCAGCCATTAATAGGCCTGCCACCCATTGCTTCTGATGCCTAGCTTTCTTTTCCTCCTGGTTTGTGTTAAAGCAGACCAGAGGATGCAAGTCAAGGGAGTGCCCGTGTCCCATCTTTAATCTTCGGTGGCCTGAACTACAAGTCTATAGTCACAGGCATGTTCTGTAGTAGTTTTTCTAAGGTAGACAATGCCCATGAGGAAAATTATATTCTCACTTTAAAACTTTCTTTCCCTTTGGTCTGAAAGGGAGGTTTTTTTTTTTTTTTTTCTACTTACTGTATACTTCGCTGATGGCGATGTGAATCTCCCTATGAGATTATTAGTTAAGTTCTTATTTTGGCTATGCTATTACAGAAAAATGTCAGCCATCTCTTATAAGGTCTAAAGATTAAATTGTGCGTCCCACAGATTCCTTCATAATAGAATTAGTTCCCTACCTTGAAGAGAATAGAGAAGTGAAAGAACAAGTTGGGCTTAGAATAGAGAAATGAGGGAGCAAGTCCTAGATCACTTGCTGACAATAGCAATATTACATGAATACTTAGCAAACCGTTTCAACCCTTAGATAAGAACTTAATAAAACATTTACCGGAAGGTCCAATGCCTTCTATAAATTTTAAGAATCATGTATTTGAAAACACGTCTTAAATATCTAACATGGTGTAGTTTGTTTAACCAGTAAACTTAAGCACAACCATATAAAATGTTTTTAGTTTCTTTCTACCAACAAGTTTAAAACATATGATACACAGATTCAGGTCATACAAATTAAAATGTATCTTTGATTGATTTTAGCAGCTTAAATTTATGGACAATCTTATCTAAAAGCCATTTAAAATAAAACTCTTAATAAAATTTCCCCATGTGGACATACAATATGTACGCACATATAACATAGCATAATAGACCAATATCAAAATCCAAAATATCTGGTTGAAATAAGATTCCTTAAAATCATGACATAACATGGACCAAATCTGATCATTGTTACAAGGTGATTATTCAAGTCTTTGAAAATAAGAACATAGTTAAATAACCCATAGCTCTTCATCTACTCCCTCTCTTTTTCCACTCTTAGATTTAACAGGGATCACTTTTCAGTTAAAATTTAAACACCTAAGAATAATTGTGTGTTAATTACTGAGTTCAACCAATAGTACTAGAACCACAACAACAACAACAAATACTAAAAAGGATAAAGTATTACATTGTACATCTAAAGTCAGGACAGGAGCTGATCAGTTCATTTTTGCTTATAGTCCATTTCACTTAACAGGTTTCCCCTTTGGCACTCAGTTGTCACCGATCAGGGAAAACAAATGATATTTTTCTCTTTGGGACTGGCTTAATTCACTCAGAATGATGTTTTCCAGATTGCTCCATCTTGTTGCAAATGACTGGGTTTCGTTGTTTCTTACTGCTGTATAGTATTCTATGGAGTACATGTCCCATAATTTCTTTATCCAGTCTACTGTTGATGGGCATTTAGGTTGGTTCCAGGTCTTAGCTATTGTGAATTGAGCTGCAATAAACATTAATGTGCAGATGGCTTTTTTATTTGCCAAATTAATTTCCTTTGGGTAAATTCCAAGGAGTGGGATGGCTGGGTTGTATGGTAGGGTTATGTTCAGGTTTCTGAGGAATCTCCAGACAGACTTCCATAGTGGCTTAACCAGTTTGCATTCCCACCAACAGTGAGTTAGTGTCCCTTTTTCCCCACATCCTCTCCAGCATCTATTGTTGGTAGATTTCTGAATGTGAGCCATTCTAACCGGGGTGAGATGGAACCTCATTGTGGTTTTGATTTGCATTTCTCTGATTGCTAGTGATCTTGAACATTTTTTCATGTGTCTGTTGGCCATTTGTATTTCCTCTTTCGAAAAATGTCTATTGAGGTCCTTGGCCCATCTCTTAAGTGGGTTGTTTGTTTTGTTGTTGTGGATTTTCTTGATTTCTTTGTAGATTCTGGTTATCAATCCTTTATCTGTAGTATAGTTTGCGAATATTTTTTCCCATTCTGTTGGTTGCCTCTTCACTTTCCTGACTGTTTCTTTTGAAGTACAGAAACTTCTCAATTTGATACAATCCCAAATGTTAATTTTGGTTTTGACTGCCTGTGCTGTTGGAGTATTTTCCAAGAAGTCTTTGCCTGTGCCTATATCTTGCAGGGTTTCTCCAATGCTCTCTAATAATTTGATGGTTTCGGGTCGTAGATTTAAGTCTTTAATCCATGTTGAGTGAATTTTTGTGTAAGGTGATAGGTATGGGTCTTGCTTCAAGCTTCTGCACGTGGAAATCCAATTTTCCCAGCACCATTTATTGAATAGACTGTCCTTATTCCAGGGATTAGATTTGGATCTTTGGTCAAATATAAGTTGGCTGTAGATGTTTGGATTGATTTCTGGTGTTTCTATTCTGTTCCATTGGTCTATCCATCTGTTTCTGTACCAGTACCATGCTGTTTTGATAACAACTGCCCTGTAGTATGTCCTGAAATCAGGTATTGTGATGCCTCCGGCTTTGTTTTTGTTGTACAGGATTGCTTTGGCTATTCGAGGTCTTCTGTGTCTCCATATGAATTTCAGCATCATTTTTTCCAGATCTGAGAAAAAGGTCTTCGGGATCTTGATGGGTATTGCATTGAATGTATAAATTGCTTTTGGGAGAATAGACATTTTGATGATATTGATTCTTCCAATCCATGAGCATGGAAGATTTCTCCATTTTTTGGTATCCTCTTCTATTTCTTTCTGTAAGGTTTTGTAGTTTTCATCGTAGAGATCTTTAACGTCTTTGGTTAAGTTTATTCCAAGGTATTTGATTGTTTTTGTAGCTATTGTGAATGGGATTGATTTTAGAAGTTCTTCCTCAGCCGTGGCATTGCCTGTGTATACAAAGGCTGTTGATTTTTGTGCATTGATTTTATATCCTGCTACTTTGCCAAACTCTTCGATGAGTTCCAGCAGTCTCTTAGTAGAGTTCTTTGGGTCCCCTAAATAAAGAATCATGTCATCTGCAAAGAGGGATAGTTTGAGTTCGTCCTTCCCAATTTGTATCCCTTTAATTTCTTTTTCTTGCCTAATAGCTCTGGCCAAAACTTCCAGAACTATATTGAATAGCAGTGGTGAGAGAGGGCATCCCTGTCTGGTACCAGATTTCAGTGGAAATGCTTCCAACTTTTCCCCATTCAATAGGATGTTGGCCGTGGGTTTTTCATATATTGCTTTGATTGTATTAAGGAATGTTCCTTCCATACCCAGTTTGCTTAGAGTTTTCATCATGAAAGGGTGTTGAATTTTATCAAATGCTTTCTCTGCGTCTATTGAGAGAATCATATGGTTTTTCTTCTGCAGTCTGTTAATGTAGTGTATTACGTTGATTGTTTTGCGAATGTTGAACCATCCCTGCATACCGGGGATGAATCCCACTTGGTCTGGGTGGATGATCTTTCTGATGTGTTGTTGCATTCTATTGGCCAGAATTTTATTGAGTATTTTTGCATCTATGTTCATCAGGGATATTGGTCTGTAATTCTCTTTCAATGTTGCGTCTCTTTCTGGCTTAGGAATTAAGGTGATGGTGGCTTCATAGAAAGAATTTGGGAGGATTCCCTCTTTTTCGATTGCTCTGAATAGTTTGAGAAGAATTGGAGTTAGTTCTTCTCTAAATGTCTGGTAGAACTCAGCAGTGAATCCATCTGGCCCTGGGCTTTTCTTTGTTGGGAGGGCCTTTATTACTGTTTCAATTTCTGTGTCAGTTATTGGTCTGTTTAGGTTTTCTATGTCTTCCTGGCTCAATTTAGGGAGGTTGTATGTGTCTAAGAATCTGTCCATTTCTGATAGATTTCCCTGTTTGCTGGCATACAAGTCCTTGTAGTAATTTCTGATGATTCTTTTTATTTCTGTGGCGTCTGTTGTTACGTTTCCCATTTCATCTCTGATCCTATTGATTTGGGTCTTTTCTCTTCTTTTTTTAGTTAGTTGGGCCAATGGGGTGTCAATTTTGTTTATTTTTCCAAAAAAACAGCTCCTCGTTTGGCTGATTTTTTGTAATGTTTTTTTGGATTCAATCCTGTTGATTTCTTCTCTGATTTTAATTATTTCTCTTCTCCTACTGGGTTTGGGTTTGGTTTGCTGCAGATTTTCTAGATCCTTGAGATGACTTGAAAGCTCATCTATTTGGTGCCTCTCCAATTTCTTGATGTAGGCACCTATTGATATAAACTTTCCTCTTAACACTGCTTTTGTTGTATCCCATAGGTTTTGGTATGTTGTGCTGTTATCCTCATTTACTTCCAGAAAATTTTTGATTTCTCTTTTAATTTCTTCTATGACCCATTGTTCATTCAGGAGCATGTTGTCCAATCTCCATGTGTTTGCACGTGCTCTAGGGATTCCTGAGTTGCCAATTTCCAATTTCATTCCTTTGTGGTCTGAGAAGCTGCATGGTATGATTCTAATTCTTTTGAATTTGCTGAGACTTGCTTTATGGCCTAGTATGTGGTCAATCCTAGAGAGGGTTCCATGTACTGCTGAGAAGAATGTAAAGTCCTTAGATGTAGGATGAAATGTTCTGTAGATATCTGTTAGATCCATTTGGGCTATAGTGTCGTTTAAATCTACTGTCTCCTTGTTGATCTTCTGTCCTGTTGATCTGTCTATCTCTGAGAGTGGAGTATTGAAGTCCCCCAGTACTATTGTATTGGGGTCTATGTCTCCCTTTAAGTCCCTTAACAAGTCTTTTAAATAAGCTGGTGCCCTGTAATTAGGTGCATATACGTTGATAATCGTTATATCTTCCTGCTGAATGGATCCCTTAATCATTAAATAGTGCCCCTCTTTGTCTCTCCTAACAGTTTTTGTGGTAAAGTTTATGTTGTCCGATATTAAGATGGCTACGCCCGCTCTCTTTTCATTTCTGTTGGCGTGGTATATCTTTTTCCAGCCTTTCACTCTCAGCCTGTATGGATCATTGTTGGATAGATGGGTTTCTTGTAAGCAGCAAAAGGATGGGTTTTGTTCCTTAACCCAATCAGCCAATCGGTGTCTTTTAACTGGACAGTTCAAGCCATTGACATTCAATGTGACTATTGAGAAGGAGTAACTTTGCCCTGCCATTAGCCAAAGATACTTTCTAATATATGGTTTGAGATTCCTGTGATCTTTTGGTGTGAGGTTTCCTACCTTTACCTTCTTTCATATTGGTGACCGTGTTTCTGTGTTTCTGTATGTAACACATCTTTAAGCATGTTTTGCAGGGCTGGACGAGTGGCGACAAATTCTTTCAATTTCTGTTTGCTGTGAAAGGTCTTAATTTCACCTTCATTCACAAATGAGAGCTTTGCAGGATATAATATTCTGGGCTGGCAGTTTTTCTCTCTTAGCACCTGGGCTATGTCTCGCCATTCCCTTCTAGCTTGTAGGGTTTCTGAAGAGAAGTCAGCTGTGAGTCTAATTGGAGATCCTCTGAGAGTGATCTGGCGTTTCTCTCTTGCACATTTTAGGATCTTTTCTTTGTGTTTCACTGTGGTGAGTTTGATTACGACGTGTCGTGGTGAGGATCTCTTTTGGTCATGTTTATTAGGGGTTCTATGAGCTTCCTGTATTAGGATGTCTCTGTCTTTCTCCAAACCTGGGAAATTTTCTGCTAGTATCTCACTGAAAAGGCCTTCTAATCCTTTCTCCCTCTCCATGCCTTCAGGTACTCCTAGAACTCGAATGTTGGGTTTTTTAAGAGTATCCTGCAGATTCCTGACAGTATTTTTTAGATTTCTGATTTCTTCTTCTTTTCTTTGATTTGACTGTTTCCTTTCCTGTTCTCTGTCTTCTAAGTCTGATATTCTCTCTTCTGCTTCGCCCATTCTGTTTTTAAGACTCTCTAATGTGTTTGTCATTTGATCTATTGAATTCTTCATTTCATTAAGATTTCTCGTCACTATCACCATTTCTTGTTCCACTAGTTGTTTCATTTCATTTTGATTCCTCCTTAATATTTCATTTTCACGAGAGAGATTTTCTACCTTGTCCATTAGGGATTTCTGTAGTTCAAGAATTTGTTTTTGAGAACTTCTTAATGTTCTTATCAATTTTTTGAGATCTGCTTCTTGTATTTCTTCAATCTCCTCATCTTCATAATCTTGAATTGGGGTGTCTTTTTCATTTGGGGGTGTCATAGTGTCTTCCTTGTTCTTGTTAGCTTGGTTTTTGCGTTTGTTGTTTGGCATATTGGAGATATTTGATTTCTTCACTGTGGTGTTTTTTCTTGTTACACTATGGCTCTATATTAAGTGTACTGTCTGCTTTCAGTGGTGCCTTAGAGGCTTGAGATGAGCGTGGACTGAGAGCTGTGTTTGGTTTCTCAGGGCTGAGGGTGTGTCAAAGATGACACTCCCAGGTTAGGTGTGGTAAATCTCTCTCTTTTTTGATTCAAAAGGGAAGTAATTCCGCACAGCTGAACGTAATTGGAGGTAGTTAGCAGGCAAATGATATACCCACAGGAGCCAGAGATCAGAAGCTCTTTCCCACGGACCACACAGGCAATCTCTGCTGCCCTCAGTGGGGGCTCCAATTCTCCTGCAATCTCCCACTGGGTTGCCAAGTTAGATGCTAATCTCCTGTTATTTCACCCCTCCCCCCAGAGTCAGGTTTTTCTGCTAGGCTCAGGGCTGGTGCAGACCTGAGGTCGCCCTGCTTATGATGTATGTCCAAAATGGCGCCTGCTCTGTCTTGCTCGCCTTTGAGAGGTGAGCGGAGAGAGAGAAACTTGTGTCCGTATCGGTCGCTTTTTTTATTTTTTTCCTCTCTCTCTTCTAGTTAGCCTGGTGAACTTTTCCCCACGGAGTTTCAAGCCTCGTTCCCTCTAGCCTCCTCTTTCCGCTTGCCCGCTGGTGTCTCGGGCTATTGTGGTTCGGCTCACCTCGCGTTCCAGCGCTGGTGCGTTGAGTCTGCTGCTGGTGTCTCGAACTTGGGCTCCCACACTCTCCACGCAGGTACACTGTGAATTACTAGTTCCGGAAGAGTTTCCTATGCTGTTTCATCCCCTACTCTTCCTTGACCCTGCAGTATCTCCACTTATATTCACCTGTCTCTCTCTCCGGACTAATAGTTTGCTCTCTGCCTATTCTGCCATCTTCTCATTTCTCTCTTTTCTAATATATACATTTCATGCTGATGACATTTTACATGGTTTCCTTTTTTAAAATAACTATGTTTTAGGGGCCTGAACTGTGGTGTAGTGGGTAAAGCTGCCACATGCAGTGCTGGCATCTCATGTGGGCGCTGGTTTGAGTCTCAGCTGCTATACTTCCAATCTAGCTCTCTGCTATGGCTTGGGAAAGTAGTGGAAGATGGCCCAAGTCTTTGGGCCCATGCTCCTGCATGGGAAGAACTGGAGGAAGCTCCTGATTCCTGATTTCAGATTGGCGCAGCTCTGGCTGTTGTGGCCAATTGGGTGTGGTGGAATGAGAAGGTTGTGCCAAGATGGTGCTGGCAAGCGAGCCTCAGTTATTCAGGAAATGGTTTTGGAACCCACCTAGCAAAAGGAGCCTGCCTGGCAACAGGCAGTGATTGGTTACGGCATAAACTGCCCCTTGTCTGGATTGGCTGCCTCAGCTGTATAAGCTGCTCCACCAACTGAAATAAATGAGTCTGTGAGCTGCTCACCTCTAGCCCACTTTCACCTGACTCCGATGTCTATGTCGTGACTCCGTGCCTCTTGTCCCCATGGCGCTTCTCTCAGAACGAATCCACAGCAACAACTGGGGAGTGAACAAGCATTTGGAGGACCTTTCTCTCACTCTGCCTCTCCTCTCTGTGTGTGATTCTGACTTTCAAATAAATAAATAAAACATTATGTTTTTTTTTTTTTTTCGGGGTGGAGGGGTGGAGAGAGAGAGCGCCAGACACAGAGTGATCTTCAATTCACTAGTTTACTTCTAGAATGCCCTTGACAGCTGGGGTGTGCCAGGCTGAAGCCAGAACTTGGAACTCAATGATAACTGCCCAAATGGGCACAAAGGGTCCAATCATCTGAGTCATCACCTGCAGTTTCCCTGGGTGCACACCAATAGGAAGCTGGAATTGGAAAAAAAAACTGGGACTCAAACCCAAGCATTCAGGCATGAATACAGGCATCCCAAGAGATGTCTTAACTGTTATGCCAAATATCTGCCCCATATACTGTTTTAGATTTATTCTGTTAGTTTACCTTATAATATTTCTGGTTATACACTTCAAAATATTTTGTAGCTTCTATAACAGCATTTCTTTGGTGCACATGATATTTTAAAATATACTGTTCAATTTCTGAACATACGTGATTTTTTTCTAGGTTTCAGTTTCTGAAATATTTCTAACATAATTGCATTGTGGCCAAAGAACTATTTTCTGACATAATTGCATTGTGGCCAAAGAACTTATTTTGTATAGCTCTGATGTATTTAAAAAATTTTAAGTGGTGAGCATTTAGCCTTGTGGTTAAGATGCCAGGTAACATACCCAAGTCCCATATTGGAGTGCCTGGGTTTGTTTCCTGGCTCCTGCTTCTGATCCCAGCTTCCTGCAATGCAAACCATCTGAGACAGTAGTGATGGCTCAAGTGTCTGGGTTCCTGCCACCCATGTGGGACAGCTGAATTGAGTTTCCTAACATTGCAGGCATGTGGGGGAGTGAATCAGCAGATAAGAAATTTTTGTTTCTGTTTGCTTGTCTACATCTTAAATAATTTTTTATTGTGAAACATAAACTCCTTATAAAATATGCATAAAACTTAGTTTTATAGCTTAACAAATTGTAATAAAGTGTTTATGTTACTACTATCTAGGATAAGCTATAAAATAATTCCCAAATTCGAGAAGCTTCCTTTTGTTTCTTCTAATTTTCCATGTGATTCCAAAATCTTGATAATTGTTAACACATACTTTATCACACAATACATACTACATTTTCTGGATAGTCCATGAGTGCTTGAAAAAAATTTTATTCTACAACTATATGGTATAATAGCCATAAGTCAAGTCATTAATTACATCTTTAAATCTTCTATAGTTTTATTTATTTTTCTGTGTATTCAACCAACAACTAAAAGAACTACAACACAATATCCTATTGTAATTATGATTTTTTCCCAGCCCAGTGTTCTCATATTTGTTTTCTTTGGAGGTGTATGTAATTAGGCACATAAAAATTAGAGAAATAATTCTGGAATTTTTCATGATAACTTTATTGTCTCTCACTTTCTCTTCTATGTTTACTACATTTTTATCTGTATTTGTTACACTATGGATATTACCTCCCAATCTGTCTTCTGGTTTACTACTTCTTACTATTTTATTGTTATCCAGGGTTTGTTGTCAAACATATCTACTGAGCATATTTGTATACTTTATTTTATTGTATTAATATTTATATTTACTTTGTAAATCCTTTGTTTCTATCACATTGCATTTTATTGTTATTCTCATTTCTTCAAATGTATTTGTCTTTTTATTTCTTTCTAGGATCTCATGCCCTGAGATATTTTTGAGCTTGTTGTTTGTAAGTATTTTAAAGATTTATGTTATTTATTTGGAAGGCATAATGACAGAGAAATGGAAAGACTGAAAGAGAAAGAGATTTTCTCTCTGCTGGTTCATGACCCAAATGGCCATACAGTCTAGGACTGTACCAGGCAAAAGTAAGGAACTGCTTTGCCAGGAAAATTAGCAGGAAGCTGGACTGGAAGTGGAGCAGCCAGGATTCTAACTAGTGCTCTAATGGGAATCCTACATCACAGGCAGTGGCTTAACATGCTGCACCACAATGCTGGCCCCTTGTTGTATATGTGTTTATGCACAGCAAGCATAGTCACTGTATAATCTGTTTATGGTAATATCAATGTATTGAGTCATTTTTTAACTTGTGTGTTGGCTTCTCTTTGACTCTCATTGCTCTTGAAAAATCATTTTAGAGGTTCATCCAAATGTTAGAGTCTAGGTACCACTTTTTCTGAGACAATTTGCTTATATTTTTCCACCTTTAACTTTGGATCTTTTTTTATTATTCTTTGAAAGGCTTTTTAAAAAACTTTTATTTAATAAATATAAATTTCCAAAGTACAACTTTTGGATTATAGCGGCTTTTTCCCTCCATGACCTCCCTCCCACCTGCAACCATCCCATCTCATTCCTTCTACCATCCCATTCTTCATCAAGATTCATTTTCAATTATCTTTATATACAGAAGATCTACTTAGTATTTACTAAGTAAAGATTTCAACAATTTGCACCCACAGACACACAAAATATAGAGTACTGTTTTAGTAGTAGTATTACCATTAATTCACATAGTACAACACATTAAGGACAGAGATCCTACATGGGGAGTAAGTGCACAGTGACTCCTGTTCTTGATTTAACAATTGAAACTCTTATTATGACACCAGTAATCACCCGAGGCTCTTGTCATGAGCTGCCAAGGCTATGGAAGCCTCTTGAATTCACCAACTTCGATCTTATTTAGATAAGGTCATAGTCAAAGTGGAAATTCTCTCCTCCCTTCAGAGAAAGGTACCTCTTTCTTTGATGGCCCGTTCTTTCTACTGGGATCTCACTCACAGAAATATTTCAATTAGTTCATTTTTCTTTTGCCACAGTGTCTTGGCTTTCCATGCCTGAGAAACTCGCATGGGCTTTTTAGCCAGATCTGAATGACTGAAGGGCTGATTCTGAGGCCAGAGTGCTGTTTAGGACATCTGCCATTCTATGAGTCTGCTGTGTATCTGCTTCCCATGTTGGATCTTTCTCTCCTTTTTAATTCTATCAGTTAGTATTAGCAGACACTAGTCTTGTTTATGTGATCCTTTTGACACTTAATTCTAACATTATGATCAACTATGAACTGAAACTGATCCCTATGACTAGTGAGATGGCAATGGTACATGCCACCTTGATGGGATTGAATTGGAATCCCCTGTCATGTTTCTAGCTCTACCATTAGGGGTAAGTCCGAGTGAGCATGTGCTGAACTATACATCTCCTCCCTATCTTATTCCAACTCTTATATTTAACAGGGATCACTTTTCAGTTAAATTTAAACTCCCAAGAATAATTGTGTGTTAATTAAAGAGTTCAAATAATGGTATTAAGTAGAACAAAAAAAATACTAAAAGGAATAAAATACTAAGTTGTTCCTTGGCAGGACAAGGGCTGATCAAATCACTGTTTCTCATAGTGTCCATTACACTTCAACAGATTTCCTTTTAGGTGTTCAGTTAGTTGTCACAGATCAGGAAGAACATATGATATTTGTCCCTTTGGGACTGGCTCATTTCACTCAGCATGATGTTTTCCAGATTCCTCCATTTTGTTGCAAATGACCGGATTTCATTGTTTTTTACTGCTGTATAGTATTCTATAGAGTACATGTCCCATAATTTCTTTATCCAGTCTTCTGTTGATGGGCATTTAGGTTGATTCCAGGTCTTAGCTATCGTGAATTGAGCTGTAAAAAACATTGAGGTGCAAACAGCTCTTTTATTATTACCTGTGTATACAAAGGCTGTTGTTTTTGTGCATTGATTTTATATCCTGCTACTTTGCCAAACTCTTCTATGAGCTCCAATAGTCTCTTAGTAGAGTTCTTTGGATCCTCCAAATACAAAATCATATCGTCTGCAAAGAAGGATAGTTTGACTTCTTCCTTCCCAATTTGTACCCTTTACTTTCTTTTTCTTGCCTATCTGGCTAAAACTTCCAAAACTCTATTGAATAGCAGTGGTGAGAGTGAGCATCCCTGTCTGGTACCAGATCTCAGTGGAAATGCTTCCAACTTTCCCCATTCAATAGGATGCTGGCTGTGTGTTTTTCATAAATTTCTTTGATTGTATTCAGGAATGTTCTTTATATACCCAATTTGCTTAGAGTTTTCATCATGAAAGGGTGTTGTAGTTTATCGAATGCCTTCTCTGCATCTATTGAGAGAATCATATGGTTTTTCTTCTGCAGTTTGTTAATGTAGTGTATCACATTGATTGATTTGTGAACATTGAACCATCTCTGCGTACCAGGCATAAATCCCACTTGGTCTGGATAGATGATCTTTCTGACATGTTATTGCACTATTTGCCAGAATTTTATTGAGTATTTTTGTGGCTATATTCATCAGGGAAATTGGTCTGTAATTCTCTTTCAATGCTGCCCCTTTTTCAGGTTTAGCAATTAAGGTGATGCTGGCTTCATAGAAAGAATTTGGGAGGATTCCCTCTTTTTCAATAGTTCTGAGTAGTTTGAGAAGAATTGCAGTTAGTTCTTCTTTAAATGTCTGGTAGAATTCAGCAGTGAATGCATCCGGTCCTAGGCTTTTCTTTATTGGGAGGGCCTTCATTACTGATTCAATTTCTGACTCGGTTATGGGTCTGTTTAGGTTTTCTGTGTCTTCATGGTTCAATTTAGATAGGTTGTATATGTCCAGGAATCTGTCCATTTCTGATAGATTTCCCTGTTTGTTGGCATACAACTCTTTGTAGTAATTTCTGATGACTCTATTTCTGTGGTGTCTATTGTTACATTCCCTTTTTCATGTCTGATTTTATTGATTTGGGTCTTTTCTTTTTTTAGTTAGTTGGTCCAATGGTGTGTATATTTTGTTTATTTTTTTTTTTTAAAACAGCTCTTCATTCTGCTGTTCTTTTGTACTTTTTTTTTTATTCAGTTCTGTTGATTTCTTTTCTGATTTTAATTATTTCTCTTCTCCTACTAGTTTTGGGTCTGATTTGCTGCAGTTTTTCTAGATCCTTGAGAGGCATTGATAGCTCATTTATTTGTTGCCTTTCCAATTTCTTGATGTAGGCATGAATTGCTATAAACTTTCCTCTTAACACTGCTTTTGCTTAATCCCACAAGTTTGATATGTTGTGTTGTTATCCTCATTTACTTCTAGAAAGTTTTTGATTTCTCTTTTGATTTCTTCTATGACCCATTGTTCATTCAGGAGCATGTTGTTCAGTCTCCATGTGTTTGCATATGCTCTAGGGATTCCCGAGTTGTTAATTTCCAGCTTCATTCCATCGTGGTCTGAGAAGATGCATGGTATGATTTTGATTCTTTTGAATTTGCTGAAACTTGCTTTATTGTCTAGTATGTGGTCAATCCTAGAGAGGGTTCCATGTACTGCTGAGAAGAATGTAAATGCTTTATGTGTAGGACGAAAAGTTCTGTAGATATCTGTTAGATAGTGTCGTTTAAATCTACTGTATCCTTGTTGATCTTCTGTCTTGTTGATCTGTCTATTGCTGAAAGTGTAGTATTGAAGTCCCCCAATGTTATTGTATTGGAGTCTAATTCTCACTTTAAATTCCTTAACATATATTTTAAATAACCCAGTGCCCTGTAATTAGGTGCATATATATTTATAATAGTTACATCTTTCTTTTGAATTGATCCCTTAAACATTATATAGTGCCCCTCTTTGTCTCTCTTAACAGTTTTTGTGTTGAAGTTTATTTTGTCTGATATTAAGATGGCAATGTCAGTTCTTTTTTGGTTTCTGTTGGTATGGAATATATTTTTCCAACCTTTCACTTTCAGTTTGCATGCATCTTTGTTAGAAAGATGTGTTTCTTTTTTTTTTTAACTTTTATTTAGCAAATGTAATTTCCAAAGTACAGCTTATGGATTATAATGGCTTCCCCCCCATACTCCCCTCCCACCTGCAACCCTCCCAACTCCCGCTCCCTCTCCCATTCCATTCACATCAAGATTCATTTTCAATTATCTTTATATATAGAAGATCAATTTAGTGTATATTAAGTGAAGATTTCAATAGTTTGCACCTACACAGAACATAAAGTGTAAAATACTGTTTCAATACTAGTTATAGCATTAATTCACACTGAATAACACATTAAGGACAGAGATCCTACATGAGGAGTAAGTGCACAGTGACTCCTGTTGTTGACTTAACAAATTGACACTCTTGTTTATGGCGTCAGTAATCTCCCTAGGCTCTAGTCATGAGTTGCCAAGGCTATGGAAGCCTTTTGAGTTTGCCAGCTCTGATCTTATTTAGACAAGATCATAGTCAAAGTGGAAGTTCTCTCCTCCCTTCAGAGAAAGGTACCTCCTTCTTTGATGGCCCTTTCTTTCCACTAGGATCTCACTTGCAGAGATCTTTCATTTAGGTGTTTTTTTTTCTTTTTTTTCCACAGTGTCTTGGCTTTCCATGCCTGAGAAACTCTCATGGGCTCTTCAGCCAGATCCGAATGCCTTAAAGGCTGATTCTGAGGCCAGAGTGCTGTTTAGGACATCTGCCATTCTATGAGTCTTCTGTGTATCCCGCTTCCCATTTTGGATAGTTCTCACCCTTTTTTATTCTATCAGTGAGTATTAGCAGACACTAGTCTTGTTTATGTGATCCCTTTGACTCTTAATCCTATCAGTATGATCAATTGTGAACTGAAATTGTACCAATGCCATCTCACTAGTCAAAGTGATCAAGATGTGTTTCTTGTAATCAGCAAAGAGATGGGTTTTGTTTTTTAATCCATTCAGCCAGTCTGTATCCCCTAACTGGAGAGTTGAGGTCACTTACATTCAATGTGACTATTGATAAGTAGTGACTTTGCCCTGCCATTTTACCAAAGATATTTCTAATATATGCTTCGAGCTTCCTGTGATCTTTTACTGGGAGGTTTTCTTCGTTTACCTTCTTTTGTATTGATGGTCGTGTTACTGTGTTTCTGTGTGTAAAACACCTTTAAGCATCTTTTGCAGGGCTGGATGAGTGGTGACAAATTCTTTCAATTTCTGTTTGCTATGAAAGGCTTTTATTTAACCTTCATTCACAAATGAGAGCTTTGCAGGAGATAATATTCTGGGCTGGCAGTTTTTTTCTCTTTTTCTCTTAGTACTTGGGCTATATCTCACCGTTCCCTCCTAGTCTATAGTATTTCTGATGAGAAGTCTGTTGTGGAGATCCTCTGAGAGTAATCTGACATTTCTCTCTTGCACATTTTCGAATCTTTTCTTTCTGTTTCACTGTGGTGAGTTTGATTACAATGTGTCGTGGTGAGGATCTCTTTTGGTCAGTTTATTAGGGGTTCTATGAGCTTCCTGTACTTGGATGTCTCTGCCCTTCTCCAAACCTGGGAAGTGTTCTGCTAGTATCTCACTAAAAATGCCTTCTAATCCTTTCTCTCTCTCCAAGCCTCTAGGAACTCCTAGAACCCGAATGTTTTGTTTTGTTTTGTTTTTTTTATAGTATCCTGTAGATTCCCAACAATATTTTTTAGATTTCTAATTTCCTCTTCTGTTCTTTGGTTTGACTGTATACTTTCCTATGTTCTGTCTTTTAAGTCTGGTATTCTCTCTTCTGCCTCACTGATTCTGTTTTTAAAGCCCTCAAATATGTTTTTCATTTCTTGTATTGAATTCTTCATTTCATTTTGATTTCTCTTAAATATCTCAATTTCATATTCTACTAAATTCCTCATTTCATTTTGATTCCTCCTTAAGATTTCATTTTCATGAGAGAGTTTCTGTCTTGTACTGTTTTGATTTCTGTAGTTCATGCATTTGCTTTTGATAACTTCTAAATGTTCTTATCATAATTTTTTGAAATCCATATCTTGCATTTCTTCTATCTCATCATCTTCATAATCTTGTATTGGAGTATCATGTTCATTTGGGATCATCATGATGTCTTCCTTGTTCTTGTTTTTGCATTTGTTGTTTGGCATTGTGGGAATATTCTTTGGTTTATTTATTTATTTTTTCTGCTGTGGTGGCTCTTCTCTTTATACTATGACTCTAGATTAAGTGGATTGTATGCTTTTGGTAAATCTCTAGAGGCTTGTGGTGGGTATGTCCAGAGAGCTCTATTCAGTTCTTTAGGGCTAAAGGTGTGCCAAAGGTGAATCACCCAGGTTTGGCATGGTTAATCTCTCTCTCTCTTTTTTTTATTCAGAAGGGAAGTAAGTCCTCTCAGCTGAGCTCTTCTCCTTGATGGCAATCAGTGCCTGAGCGCTAGCCACAGTGGGTATAATAATCATCTGCTCTGTCCCAAGGACCAGACAAAACATCTGTGCAGTCCTCAGTGTAAACTCAGATTCCCCTACAATGTCTCTCGCCAGGTAGCCAAGGCTGCCCCAGTTTGTGGCATCTCCCACCAAGACTGCTCACATCTCATCCACACCGTGAGTTCTCCCACACACCCTCATTTTTTTTTCACAGTCCTGGTTCATAAGCTCCACACATTCAGTAGGTCTTAGTCTCCTGTTATTACTCCCAACCAGAGTCAAGTTTTTCTGCTTGGCTGAGGGCGGGCGCAGCTGTTACGTATGTCCAAAATGGTACCTGCTCTATTGTCTTGCATGCCTTTATAAAGTGTGTGGAGAGAGAGAATCATGTCTGTGCCATCCCTCCCTTTTATTTTTTCTCTCCTCTAGTTAGGCTGGTGTACTTTCCCCCACAGGGCTTCAAGCCTCCTTCCTGCCGCTTTTCTACCAGTGTCTTGGGCTATTGCGGTTTCACCTCACCTCTTTTTTTCAGCGCTGGTGTGGAAAAGAGTCTCGGCAGCTGGACTCTTGAGCTGTGGGCGCCCGTGTTCTCCACGTAGGTCCACCGTGTCCCTCTAACTCAGGAAGAGTTTCCTCTGCAGTTTTTTCCCTAACTCTTCCCTGAGACTACACTATATCCACCTTTATTAAATTATCTTCCTGGACTATCAGTGAGCTCCCTCCCTATTCTGCCATCCTCACTTTGGATCTTAAAGTTACAAAACTACACAAAAAGCTGGGACATGATTTAAGACAGAGGATTTTTTTGAAGATTTATTTATTTATTTGAAAGTCAGAGCCACACAGAGAGAAGGAGAGGCAGAGAGACAGAGAGACAGAGCGAGGTCTTCCAATCACTGATTCACTCTCTAATTGGCCACAACTGTCAGAGCTGTGTCAATCTGAAGCCAGGAGCCAGGAGTTTCTTCCAGTTCTCCCACATGGGTGCAGAGGCTCAAGCACTTGGGCCATCTTCTACTGCTTTCTCAGGCCAGAGCAGAGAGCTGGTTCAGAAGTGGAAAAGCTGGGACTCGAACTGGCATCCATATGGGATGCTGACTCTTCAGGAGGCAGCTTTACCTGTCACAACAAAGTGCTGGCCCTGAAAGTATATTTCTTAACCTCTGTAGTACTGCTTGTTGAAATGTGACTATGACAAATTATGTGATGCATTGACAAGAGTTTGGTGGCCAGAGGGAATCTCTCCAGCAAGGAAGGCCTTGTGCCCCAGCAGGCAGAGGAAAGTGTTTCTAGTGATAGAAATATTATTTTTTTAATTTATTTGACAGGTAGAGTTACAGACAGTGAGAGAGAGAGAGAGAGAGGGAGGGAGAGAGAGGTCTTCTTTCCATTGGTTCACTTCCCAAATGGCTGCCAAGGCCAGCGCTGTGCCAATCCGAAGCCAGGAGCCAGGTACTTCTTCTTGGTGTCCCATGCAGGTGCAGGAGCCCAAGCACTTGGGTCATCCTCCACTTCCCTCCCAGGCCACAGCAGAGAGCTGGACTGGAAGAGGAGCAACCGGGACTAGAACCCGGCGCCCATATGGGATGCTGGCCCCACATGCGGAGGATTAACCAAGTGAGCCACAGCGCCGGTCATAGAAATGTTACTAACAGTGCTAGTTCTAAGTATTGAACACTGGCTCTCTGTGAAGCACTGTTAAATACTTAATATATATATTATTTGTTCCTTATCACAACCTTGAGAGGTATTTACTATGATCTTCATTTTTCTGTCAATAAAACAGACTCTGTGAGGTCAAATCATTTGCCCAAGGTCAAAATTTGCTAATGGTTGGCACCAGCATTGTGGTGCTACAGGTTAAGCCACCACATGCAACACCAGCATCCCATATGGGCATCTTGCTTCTGATCCAGATCCCTGCTAATGCACCTGCAAAAGCCGTGGAAGATGGCTCAACTACTTGGGCTCCTGCCACCCATGTGGAAGACCCAGATGGAGTTCCTGGCTCCTGGCTTCAGCCTGGACCATCCCTGGTCATTGGGATCATTTGGGGGAATGAACCAGAAGATGGAAGATCTCTCTCTTTCTTTTCTTGTTCTCCCTCTCTGTAACTCTGCTTATGAATAATCAAATAAATAAGCATTTTACAAAGATTGCTAACAGTAGAACTGTTCATATTCTGAGTTTTCTAAGATCTAAATTGTCATAATGTATGATTGGTCTCTCTCCACTTCTTTGAGGCACAAAGAAACTTACTCTGTATGTTCCTTATATAAAATTACATTTTACTGGATTTCCACATGCAGAAGTATGAAGGAAGACCCCTACCTTAGACCTTACACAAAAATCCACTAAATGGATTAAAGACCTAAATCTATGATCCAACACCATCAAATTAATTGAGAACATTGGGGAAACTCTGCAAGACATTGGCACAGGCAAAGAATTCCTGGAAAAGACACCAGAGGCACAGGCAGTCAAAGCCAAAATTAACAAATGGGATTACTTCAAATTGAGAAGCTTCTGCACGGCAAAAGAAACAGTCAGGAAAATGAAGAGGCAACCGACAGAATGGGAGAAATTATTTGCAACCTATGCAACTGATAAAGGATTAATAGCCAGAATCTACAAAGAGATCAAGAAACTCCACAACAGCAAAACAAACAACCCAGAGGAAATCCTAGTGGCCAACAGACACATGAAAAAAATTTTCAGGATCATTAGCTGTCAGGGAAATGCAAATCAATACCACAATGAGATTTCATCTTATCCAAGTTAGAATGGTTCTCATACAGAAATCAACACACAAATACAGGAAAGGATGTGGGGAAAAGGGCACCCTAATCCACTGTTGGTGGGAATGCTAACTGTGAAAGCCACTATGGAAGACACTATGGAGATACCTAAAAAACCTGAATATAGACCTAGCATATGACCCAGCCATCCTACTCCTTGGAATTTACCCAGGAGAAATGAAATCAGTAAACTAAAAAGCTATCTGTACCTCCATGTTTATTGCAGCTCAATTCACACTAGCAGAGACATGAAATCAATCTCAATACCCATCAACTGAAGACTAGATAAAGAAATTATGAGATATGTACACTATGGAATACTATACAGCAGTAAAAAATGAAATCAGGTCATTTGCAACAAAATGGATCAATCTGGAAAGCTTCATACTTACTGAAATAAGCCAATCCCAAAGGGACAAATCTTGAATGAATTCTCTTTATGCATTAAGCTTTTTTATGGTGAAAGGCCATTAAATATGCTTGAATACTTTTAGATTAAAAAAGAGTACAATACTCTTTTATATTTCATTAATGTTATTGCTTAATGTATTACTGATGGTACTTGAAATTGATACAAGTGCAATTTGAAAAAAAATTTAAAAAGAAATAACAAATAGCATTTGAGAAAGGAAAACATAGCTTGCTTGGGATTAGCTTTCAAATGAAAACTTTAAGCAATTAATTCTTGGCTTTAATGGAAGTGCATAAAGACATATAAACAAGTCAACCAAAAGATGAAAAATCAGGAAAAATACATGATTTGTTAACTGATAAAATAATTTTGTGAATTAAAGAATCTCTGAGGTTTTTTTTCCGAGGGTCAGGGATATAATTTATTACTATTACAATTTTAATATGCAAAATTAGCATCAGAATTATGTGCCTCTATGGTTCTATGGATTCCTGTTGTTTTCCTGAACAATTTGTGACACTACATCCAGAATTAACTTTCCAAATTGTAATCTGACCACAGAGCTCCACTGCATAAAGTTCTTTAGCAACTTTTCTTTGGCTACAAGATAGAAGAGCAGTGCTATAGCTAGTACACAATATCTTTTGTTTTCTGGCCTCTGGCGAGCTCTCCAGCCTCACTTTAAACCCTCTTCGTATTTCCTCTGCCCTTCAACTACATTGAATTGTGTGTTGTTCTTCAAACAGGACAGGCTGTCTCAGGTCTGTTGCTAGGCACATGCTGTTTGGTCTGTCTGTAATGCCCTTTCTTCCTGACTTCCAGCTACTTTTCATCCTTTACAACTCCACTCACCTGTCACTCTCTGCTTAGTGTTCTCAGTTCCAAGCCAACAGAAAGCTGCTGTATGCTCAGCCTCCTAGAATCTTGCCGTGACTTCTGTACTGGAACTCCTCTGCCATATTGCAATTATTTACATGTTTAGTACAATGACCCCAGAGGGCCCTAAACTGGGCACAATGACAAAAGCTAAATACCTTTTATTGAATAAAAATGTTCACAGTTGATACCTAAATTGCAAAGTTGTTATGAAACTCTGAACAATATATCTGAAACCACTTATAAGCTCTTAGACACTATATAGATGTGCTATTCATGTGTTCAATCTGTTTTCTATACAAATGCTCAGCATACAGGTCAGGCCAAACATCCTCTATAAAGACTTGCTGAGGAGGGTTAAAAATGAACCATTTTAATTAAGTTCGTATGATATGCAATGAACATGAACATCATTATAAACTTAAAAGTAACTCTGACATAAGAAAGCCTATCTATATTGTGTGACTAAATATAAAAATTAAAAAATCAGATGTCACCAGTTTGGGCTAACAGTTAAGACGAAGTTTGAGATGCCTGCATTCCATATTCGAGTGCTTGGATTCAAGTCTCCTCATCCTGATTGCAGCTTCCTATTACTGGACACCCAAGTGCTTGGATCCCTGTGGGAGACCAGGTTTGAGGTCCAGTCTCCTGATTTCAGCCTTACTGAGCCCAAGCTGTTGTGGGCACTTGGGTTGTACACCAGTGAATAGGAGATCTCTGTCTACCTTCCAAATAAAAAATTTAAAAATCTTTGAGTAAGAAATGATTTGGAATTGCCTATGAATGAGCAGGATTTTGGTAACATAGAAATTACTAAGAGTTCTAGAAATGGGAAAGCCATAATGAAGAAGCTAGTTTTACACCAATGCTTCAGATATAAATCTCCCCTACAGAAGATTAGTTCACATCAACTGCAAGTAAATTTTCAGTTGTTGACCACAGCCATACCTACCAATAGAGAGGGAGAAAGAGAGAATGAGAGAAAGAGAGAGAGAGAGAGAGACTGAGAGAGTGAAAAAGAGAATTTCCATATGCTGGCTCACTCCTCAAAAGCCCACATTGGCCAGGACTAGCTCAGGCCTGAAGCCAGGAGCCAGGAACTTAACTGTGGTCACTCATGTGGCTAGCAGGGACCCAGGTACCCATGGTATCTCCTGCTGCTTCCCAAGGTGCACACTGACAGTGAGCTTGAATTGGGAGCACAACCTGGACTTGAACCCATGCACTCTTTTTTTTTTTGCCAGGCAGAGTTAGACAGACAGAGAGAGAGAGAGTTATAGACAGTGAGAGAGAGACAGAGAAAGGTCTTCCTTCCATTGGTTCATTCCCCTAATGGCCGCTACGGCTGGTGCTGTGCTGATCCCAAGCCAGGAGCCTGCTGCTTCCTCCAGGTCTCCCATCCCAAGCACTCTATCATGGGACACACTCTAATATGGGATGTGAGTGTTCCAGCTAACAACATTTTTTTTCATTTTTAAATTTTTATTTATGAATATATTTTTACATAGATAACAACTTTAGGTATAAAATAGTTCTTTCCCCCATAACCCCACTCCCTGCTCCCATCCCACCTCCCATTCCCTCTCCCATCTCCTTCTTCAATATCAATCATTTTTAGTATGAATTTATATCAGAGGACCAACTCTATGCTAATCATGTACTTCAACAATTTGCCCCCACACCCATACACAACATATAGAGTACAGTTTGGGGAGAGAATTTGCAGTTGATTCTCATATTACAATTCAATAGGGACAGAGGTCCTACCTGAGGAGCAAGTGCACAGTGACTACTCTTGTTCCTTTAACAACTCACATTCTTTTTTTTACGATGAGTTGACAACATTTTAAAAATTATTTTATCTGTATAACAGCGTTTTGAAAGAGTTATTTATTTATGTGAAAGGCAGACTAACAGAAATAGAGGGAGACACACACACACACACACAGAGATCTTCCACTCACTGGTTCACTCCCCAAATGGCAGTAGCAACTGGGTGGGGCTGGTCACACTGAAACCAGCCTACAGGAACTCCATCCTGGTGTCACATGTAGGTGGAAGTACTTGGCCTTCTTCTGCTGGGAAAACAGGCACGTTAGCAAGGAACTGAATCAGAAGCAGAGCAGATAAGATTGGAACCTGTGCTCTTATATGGGATGCTGGCATTGCAAGGGGTGGCTTAACCTGCTGTGCCGCAATGCTGGCCCCATAAAAGTTTACAATTTTTTTTATTTTAAATTTTTTAAACATTTATGTACTTACTTATCTGACTGGCAGAGTGGCAGAGAGGAAGAAACAGAGAGAAATTCTTTCTGCAAGTTCAAGTGCCCAGAGGACTATTGTAGCTGTGCCTGACCAAAGCCAGGAACCTGGAACTCCACTTATGTCACCAACATGGCTGGCAGGATCCCAAGTACTTGGCTGGCAGGATCCCAAGCACTTGGGCCATTTTCCATTGTTTTCTCAGGGAGCTGGATTGAAAGCAGAGTAGTCATGAATCCAACCCTGACTCTGATATGGGATGCTGGTGTTTCAAGCAGCAGGATAAATAGCTTTGCCACATCACTGGACACCTATCTCAATAGCTATGCCAAACACCTGCCCCTATCTCTGTTTATAATGAAGATACAGAATGTAACTCTTGTTTACAAAGCTCTGGGAAAGAAAAAAAGTCTGAACACCTGAACATAGCTACTGCATACTTAACTTTAGAAAAGAAAATGTCTTTATTTAAAAATCATTTCATATTTGACTGAGATAATTAATGTAAAAGTCCTTAATGTCCTCTTTCTTTCCTCTGTTGACAATCACTCTGAGAAAGTTCCCTTAGAAAGAAAAATAATATTTTGAGGAAAAGTTTTCCCTATTATTAAAAATATGTGTAAATATATATGCACACATCAGAACCCAAAAATGTCTCAGGAAAAGTAATTTTTCTGCTTAACTGATTGGGTAGACTGTTTAAAGAAGATATGCATGCTTGGGCCTGCTGTCACATTTAATGATGCTACAGCAGCAGCAGCTGAGACTCAGTGTGGCATAAACAACCGGAGAGAGGACACAAAGTTTCATGAATCCCTAGTAACACTCTCTGGGCTCTTGGATGCTGATGGTAACTTGGTTAATTCTATGAAGTGGAATGTGTTTGTCTGACAGATGTCAAATTATTTTCTATGTAGTAGATATTAAGGAGTAGGGAGTAGAGGGCTCTTCCTTTCCCTACCTTCGACTGACTGTTGTCTTTCTTCATAAAGTCACACCAATGTCAGCTAGTTTCCTATTGCTGCTTTTAAAAATTTGCAGAAAGGAAGACCTTTCTCTCTCTCTCTCTCTCTCTCTCTCTCTCTCTCTGTCCACTCTGCCTGTCAAAAAAAAAAAAATTTGCACAAAGTGAGTGGATCAAAAATCCAATTCTGGTATTTTATAGTTTTGTAGACCATAAATCTGACCCAGATCTTACTGGAATATCTTCAAACTGTTACTGGGCCTGCCTTCTCTTAGGGAGAACCTCAGGGAGACTCTACATCCTTATATTACCCAGCTTCTGGACACCTGACACCTGCCTCCACCTCCAACGTCAGCAAGGCAGCATCATTCTGAGCTGCTGTCATCACATCTCTTTGCGACCTCAACTGGGAAATGGTTTCTGCTTTTCAGGACTGATGTAATTATACTGGCCCATCCAAAACATCCAGGGTTATCACTCTGTCTCAGTGTCTGTGCCCTACATCACGTCTGCAAGGTCTCTTGCTCTGTAAGATAACATCTTCACAGGTTGCAGGCACTAGTGAATGGACAGGTTTGGGGCATGTAATTCTGCCTAACGCATACCCAAGTTATATGAATTCTACTGGCTTTATTTTTCTAAGTATTCATTTTCAAATTGTCAGAGCAAAAAAAAAAAATCAAGACGCTAAAAGAGAGGAAGAAATACATAAAAATGTTAATGTTATCAACTATAGGGTAGAAAATACATATTTAAAAATCTATTGTACCACTTTCTTTAGGTTAAAACATTAGAATTCTATTACTGGTTGTATTGTATGTATTATATGATAAATTTTAGTGTAAGAAAGACAAATGCATGCACTTCATAGTCTGCTCATGTATCATTTGATCTACTGGTTGCCATGGCGATTGCTCATTTTAAGTAAATATTAGATAGCATATGGATCTGCATAAGATGATGTGATGTGAAGGGGCATGCGTTCTGATGTCTATTTTTTTATTCCTTTAAAAGGTGCTTTACTCTTGTCTCTTTTTCAGACCTCTTACTTGATCATCTTTTACTTTTTTCAAGTTTGCAGCTGTTAGAATTATATATATATATATATATATAAGCTTTATTTACACTTTAAAATGGCTTTAACTATATATACTAAATTGATCTTCTCTATATAAAGATAATTGAAAATGAATCTTGATGTGAATGGAATGGGAGAGGGAGCGGGAGATGGGAGGGATGCGGGTGGGAGGGAAGTTATGGGGGAGAAAAAGCCACTGTAAACCAAAAGCTGTACTTTGGAAATTTATGTTTATTAAATAAAAATAAAAAAATAAAAAAATGGCTTTAACTAAAGAGAAATTCTGTTTCCTTCTTCTGAAAAAATTATTAAAATCAAGTTAAAATCAAATAGTCTTTGGCAAAGTTTTGATAGCTTATCTGAAGTGAGTTAACATTATTTAGAGTTAACATTTCTTGGAGTATGTAATTTGGGTATTACTTAACTAAACAGATCCAAACATTATATATAGTCCATCAATCCAAAAAATCATTTTAATTTGCAGAGAGATCAGGAATAAAACATGTATAAATTATTGAACAATACTCATTTATTTATAAGTGTGTTATAATAAGTGTGTTATAAGTGTGTTATAATAATTTATTGTTAGTTCAGAATTCTCCTAGTTATTGCCATACACCTTGACCCTACTAGGAGAAGTTTACCTGGAACCACTAGGTAGTATTTTATTTAATATATATATACGAAGGATGAACATGTTCTAAGATAATTTTTTCTCACAATAGTAATACACTAAGAATAAGAGTCATGGGGCTGGCATTGTGGTGTAGTGGGTAGAACCACTTCTTGTGATGCTAGCTAGCATCCCATATGGGTGTTGGTTCGAATCTTAGCTGCTTCACTTCCAATCGAATTCCCTGCCAATGTGCCTGGGAAAACAGCAGAAGATGACTCAAGTGCTTGGGCCCCTGCACCCATGTGGGTGACTCCAAAGAAGCTCCTGGCTCATGACTTGCGTCTTGCCCAGGCCTAGCCATTGTGGACACTGGGGAGTGATCCAGCAGATGGAAGGTCTCTCTCTCTCTCTCTCTCTCTCTCTTTTTCCCTCTCTCCATGCCTCCCTCTGTAACTCTGCCTTTCAAATAAATAAAAGCAACCTTTAAAAAAAAATCATGATTTAATCATCACACAGCATTTTTTTCTTTTAAAAATATACTTACATGAAAGAGAGAGAGAGAGAGAGAGAGAGAGAGAGAGATCTTCTATCTGCTGCTTCACTGTTCAAATGTCCACAACAGCCAGGGCTGAGCCAGGCTGAAGCTAGGATCCAGGGCCTCTATCTTGGTCTCACAAGTCGGTGGTATGGACTCAAGTACTTAGACCAGCCTCTGCTGCCACCCAGTTGTACTAGCAGGAATCTGGATTGAAGCAGAGGTGGTACTCAATCTCAGGCACTCCACCCAGATGTGGGAAGCTGGTGTTGCCAGGGGTGGCTTAACTTAGTGTGCCACAATGCCCACATCCACAGAGTTCCCACTGCTCCACTTCTGATTCAGCTCCCTGCTAATGCACCTGGGAAAGCAGTGGAAGATGGCTCACGTGCTTGGTCCTTGCACCCCCCGTTGAAGACCTTGATGAAGCTCCTGGCTCCTGGCTTGGGAGGCCCATTCCCAGGCCATTCCTGCCTGCCCTTTGGGGAATGAACTAGCGGACAGAGTCTTTCTCTCTGTCTCTCCCACTCTTTCTTTCTCTCTCTGTAACTTTGACTTTTAAAAGGATAAATAATTTTTTTTTTAAAAAAAAGAATAATAAATACTTCAGTGTTGGGGGAAACTACTGAGAGACATATTTAAAAGATATTTTCGAAGTAGACTTGATAAAACTTGTTGTTCATTTGAATATAAGTGTTGACCAAAGACATTGCCAAAGGTGACTCTGAGGTTTGGGCCTTAGAATTAGTTAATCAATATATAGAATACTTAGTTCTGAATACACTGAGCTCCAGAGATGAGTATGAGAAACTTACACTAGGGTCTTGGCTGGGCTATAAAATCCCAGTCTGAGATTCAAGAGTGTGGAGGGATGGCTTCAGGTGGTCGTAGATCCCTTTTAGATGCCTGAGGTCATAGAGCATCTAGGTGTACCCTATGGGTCAAAGTTAGGACAAATACATGTATGGAACATTAAATCTAGGATTCTACAAATGATTTTTTTTTTAAAAAATTTATTTATATATTAAATATTTGAGAGACAGACATTCCATTCTAGTTCACTCCCCAAATGCCCATAACACTCAAAGCCAGGCTGGGCCAAAGCCAGGGGCCAGAAATTCCATCCAGGTCTCCCACATGGTTGGCAGAGGCTTAAGTGCTTCAACCATCTTCCACTGCCTTCCAGGCCTATTAGTAAGAGAACTTAATTGGAGGCAGAGTAGTTGGGACTCAAATTGGTACATGATAAAGGATGTTGGTATCCCAAGCGATGGGGGCACACAACACTGGCACATGGGAGAAAAAAAATGGAATTTTTTTGTTTGTTCTGGGAATAGCCATATCGAAGATAAATCTGAGGCATAGAAAATTCTAGTATACGTATTCTTCCTTGTTAAGTATAATTTGAATTGAAAAAGAAGTATACATTAAAGTTCTTTAGAAGGAAGGAAATAAAAAAAGGGAGTCAAAGTTATTATCAAAACAACTTGTGGCAGAGATGACATATACCCCTGCACATTTTTCCACCCTTGTATTTATATGAAATTTCAGTGGATTTTTTTTTTTTAAAAAAAGGGTAATTTGACAGTAGTGGTAATTGATGACTTCCTTAATTACTGAAAAATAGCAAAGAATCATTTGAAGTTTCACAGAAGACACACAGAGGTATCTTCATTAACTACAGGATCCGAATGCATCTATATTCTTTATTTGAACTTTAACTATTTGATTGATATTATTTAAGTGACTTTTTCCCATCAGTTAAGGATGTTGGGGCATGTATTTCCAACAGTGGTTAAGATATTGCTTGGGATGCCCACATTCCATATAGGAATGACTGCTCTTGAGTCCTGACTCCATTCAGCTTCCTGCTAATGCACACCCTGGAAGGCGGTGGTGAAAACTCAAATACTTGGGTTTCTACAAATAATGCGGGATACCGGAATTCAATTCCAAGCTCCTGGCTTCAGCCTGATCCAGTTGCAGGAATGTGGGGCTATGAACTAGCGAATTAAAGACCACTGCTGTCTCTGTTTCTCTCTTTCTTTGCCTTTCAATTAAATTAAAAATATATAAAAATTTAAAAAAAGACTCTAGTGTCAAATTTAAAAATGATTGTAATTGTTTCCAGGAAATGTAAGAAGGCTTTGTGGTGGTGATGGTGTTCTGCTGCTTGATCGCAAGTGTATTCATTCAGTATGCAACTTTCATCCAGCCAAGCACTGAAGCTTTGTGTGTTAGTATATATTTTGTATGTCTGTAACATATATGCTAAAAAAATCAATAGTACACTTTCAGACTTATGTAACATGGTGATCTCTTCTGCTTCTTTTTTGAAGCACGTTCTGCAGTGTAGTAATTTGTTTAAAGATCTTACATAGTGTTACTTGATTTTGTCTATTGGATTGGCATATGTTTTCATGTAGTCAAATAAAAATTGCATTACACCCAGAAAACTGGTCTAAAAAATACAGAACGTACTCTATGTGTGTCAGGTGATTTAAGGTTTTCCAAACAGTGTTCAGAGATTCCATTTATGCACCCAAATTGCAAACTAAAACTTGGAAAAATGCTTCCCTGAGGTGAAGTTAACTTGCCTGGGACAGAAGACGTTTTAAAAGATGCCAGTTTGCCCACTGTATGGCCCAAGTGTTTATTCAGCTGAGGCTTGGATGAAAGCCACGACATCAGTGTCACAGTCTCTCAGCACATGTGAGGAAAATACATGTGATACATAGCAAATTAGGTGTCATGCTCTGAGAAGGGCGGAATGGGATTGATTTGCCACTTTTAGCAATGCTCTTTTACTGTCGACTGTGGCTTTGAGCAAAGCATTAGTGATTCTTGTCACAGATGTTTCTTTCATAAACTGTTGTGGGAGAATGACGTTCTGCAAAAATGGTTTACTACTCTTCTTTCTTCTCTTGGGGAAACAAAGTACACTTGCAGTCTTAGCCAAATGGACTCAAGGAACACTCTCCATTTATTCCACAATAGCATTAAGGATCATGACATTTATAAAGTTGACGTTAGAACTTTGTTGGCAAATGTAGTGTGTTCAGATATTTGTCCAACATATGAGCCATTGAGGAGGTTTTGTGAGAGTCATTATGTGGGAGAGTGGAAATCAGCTCCTGGTGTTTAAAATTAAAATTAAAAAATGTTGGCATAATTTTTATTTAGTAGTTTACAATTGATTACAGTAACTAATCTTTTTAGGATATTGTACTCCTTACAAAAGACTACACTGTGAGAAGTTAAAAATTGTTTCTGGTTTGATCTTTTCTATTTATAAGATGATGAAGTTTAGGAGAAATAGTAATATTTGTATGAAAAAGCATGGTTGATAGAGTTATTTAATGGTAATTTTAAAATTAAGGAGAACAAATTGCTTATCCACTGAGAATTTTAATTCATCACTCTTATTTGGTCTAATTTTCACTGAGATTTTGGTGAATAAATATTAGCATTTCCTACCTGGGTATCTCAGTGCTGAATAAAAATATTTTCTATAGTATCTTCAACATAGCACAGGATCTAAGACATGGAAATAATATTTACAAAAGCATGTTATTCATGTGCCATATTAATTTTTCTACTTTATATTATATGTGAAGCAGAATATTTTCCTCTAATTGTGTGCAGATATTCATTGCTTATTCATTAGAGGTTTTTCTTTTCTTAAAAGTTACAAACTGTCTAAAGAGGTTTTTCTGGTTGTTAAATATATGAAGGTACTTCAAAAAGTTGATGGAGAATGGAATTAGATAAGTACTTTGATGGAGAAAATTGAAATCTATACATATTTTTTATAATTTGCATTTTCCACAAACTTGAAGTCCCCTTGTGTATATATTTACATTAGAGTATATAAAATGTACTTGCCACCTTAGTTACTGTAGGTTAAAAAGAGTGACTGCTTGTTTTTAAAGTGAGTTGGCTCTCTGGAAATTTATCTGAGGACATAACGGACTACATTGTTTTGAAGACTAAGAAATCTCAATCAGGGCAGCTCATACTTGCTGATTGAAACATTTTTGTTCTCTTCCACCAGGTAGCATGTATAAACATTTATTAACTTAGAGGTCTATTTATTTTTTAAGATAATTAGTTCTCTGTTTTTATTGGCTACTTAGCCCATCCATTAAGTTAAATGTTTATTTTGACAGACTTTCTTACCATTTGCTGTTAAGAAACTTAAATTTGGCCGGCGCCATGGCTTAACAGGCTAATCCTCAGCCTTGCTGCGCTGGCACACCGGGTTCTAGTCCTGGTGGGGGCGCTGGATTCTATCCCGGTTGCCCCTCTTCCAGGCCAGCTATCTGCTATGGCCCTGGAAGGCAGTGGAGGATGGCCCAAGTCCTTGGGCCCTGCACTCGCATGGGAGACCAGGAGAAGCACCTGGCTCCTGGCTTTGGATCAGCGAGATGCGCCGGCCGCAGCGGCCATTGGAGGGTGAACCAACGGCAAAAAGGAAGACCTTTCTCTCTGTCTCTCTCTCTCACTATCCACTCTGCCTGTCAAAAAAAAAAAAAAAAAAAAAAAAAAAGAAACTTAAATTTGTTTGATTAACTGAATATAAATGAATAAAATAGATGACAAAATTTCATTTTTGATGTAGATGACTTTCAAAGTTATATTTTCCTAATTTTTTCTTAAATAAACACCAAGCAATTTAATCACTCTGAAGTCTGGACTAAATCCCTTAAGAGGGAAAACATATTGTTGGAGCTTTTCTGTTATGATACACGTGGTTCACAAGGAAGATCAGTTCTCTTTGCATTTTGGAGTTTGATTCTCAGGGGAAGGTTTAAGGATGTTTTTCTCAAATCTTATTTCTGTCAGTGTTACTTTGTGAACTGGACTATGTTCTCTGAAAGTTTTGTGAGTTAACAGGCTCACTATGACAGTGTGGAAGTAGTCTCAAATTCATGTTGTTTCAATAACCTTCCTTTGTGAATTTAGACCATAATTTTAAAACTCAGGGTCACCAAGGAGAGACTTAGAGGTGCTTTGATGGGTTCTTCTCTGTACCAACCTTGAAAAAATACTGTAGGGGTCAGTGTTGTGGCACAGCAAGTTAAGCTGCCACCTGTGACACTGGCATCCCATATCAGAAGTCCGGTTTGAGTCCTTGCTGCTCTGCTTCCCATCTAGTTCCTTGCTAATGTGCCTGAGAAGGCAACAGAAGATGGTCCAAGTATTTGAGTTCCTCCCACTCACGTGGGCGGCCAGGAGGGAGTTCAAGGCTCCTGGCTTTGGCCTAGATCAGCCTTGGTGATGGTAGCAATTTGAGGAGTGAACCAGTGGATGGAAGATGTCTTCCTCTGTCTTCCTCACTCTCTGTCACTTTGCCTTTCATGTAAATAAAATATATCTTTAAAAACTGCAATGTTTTTACTTAATAGAGATTTCAACTGGAAATATTGGAGCTGTATCAGCCTTTTTTTTGGGTGGGGAAGGCAATGTCTGCAACATAAACTGAAGAGTACTTTTGAAAAACTGTGTCACAAGGTAAAAATAACCTAATAATAAAAAAAGTTAAGGTGATTATGAAGCATTTGTTGAATTGCATTCTTGTGCATATTAAGGGTTGATTTAAAGTTCAAAACTAGTTTTACATGTTTGTTTTTTACATGTTTTTTTTCATGTTTTACATGTTTGTTTCAGGCTCTACATTCATGATGACTCACAATAGTGTGTCTTCCAGAATGTTACATAAAGAGTGGTAACATCCATCTCATCACTATCTCCTTTACTGGGAGTAGAGGGATTGATTTCAGTTGGTGAAGTTGGTACCTGGCCTTTGTGTTGAGAGGCTGATTGATGGCCAAAAGAATCCGTTCTCTTCAACCCTGCCTTAAGGTTAGCTTTAGAAATTCATTTTTAAATGTTTTTAGTTTTTTATTAAATAGTTATTGGTTATTTGTAAGAATTCATGGTAAGGTTAGCTTTAGAAATTCATTTTTAAATGTTTTTAGTTTTTTATTAAATAGTTATTGGTTATTTGTAAGAATTCATGGTAAGGTTAGCTTTAGAAATTCATTTTTAAATGTTTTTAGTTTTTTATTAAATAGTTATTGGTTATTTGTAAGAATTCATGGTATAAGTTCTACTTACAATATTGACAGACAGTAAGAAATGTGTATAATCTCACTGTTTCCTACCTCACCAGACCGTGAAGTTGTCAAAAATGAGTTGAATTGATCAGGTTTTAGTATTTGTAACAGATCTTAATTTCATAATGGGACAAAATATCATGAAATTTCCTTTTCTTCTTCTCTAAGTGTTCTAATGTTGATAAAAAATACAATTAAGTCAGCCAGTTAGTCTCAAGCTTATACCAGGAATATCTAAACTTTCCAAATCCTTATGGTTACCAGGACTCTCTCTGTATGTGCATGTCTGTGTTCTGTGTGTATGTGCTAACAGAAGAACTAATGAACAGAGTGAAAGTGTGTGTTTATTGTAAAGATACCCAACAAAAGAGGGAAACGACTGATGTTGGCCTTGATATTTTTGCTAGAACTACTCAGACCATAGTAGGTGGTGGTTATATAGCAGCCACGTGGTAGTCATGTGGAAGATGAGTACAAAGATTTTCAAGGTTGGCTGGCCTTGAAGATAGGTTTGCTTGTTTAAATGCCTTGTCTGGAAGTTAAGGCAATGACCCTTGCAAAATGGTGATGCCCTGTTATGATGCATGTCGCTGTCACTTAGTCCTTGAGACAGATGGGGAAGATGCAGAAATGGACTTCTAAAAAGGCCATGTTTTCAATTTTAGCAATAAGTTAAATAATGACTTATTTGTTAAAATAAATCATTAATAAAATAGCTGCCTTAAAAATCTCTAAATTTCAGTCCTACTTTCTTCTGCTCTATTTGTTTTTTTCTCTTAATGTCCTTCATCCAACCTGTATACGCTGGATTCTTAAAGGTACAAGTTTCTGAACAAATTTTATATCTCCCAAAGACTTTGTAAGCTGTTTTAAGAAGTAACTTTCCAACTATACCTACCTTTCTAAAACAAACCCCCATTTTTCCAATCAGCCTGACCATACCCTAATCATTACTCTTAATTCCTGAATTCAACTCAAATTGAGAAATTCTCCTCAAATATAGGGAACTAGAAAAATATGGGGTGAAAAGAAGACAATTTTGTTTTGAAATTCTTCTGTATTCTAAATATTTTCATCAACTCTTATTTTTAAGCTTTTGAAAACAGAGATGATCTTAATCTGCAAAAACTAGACTGCAACTTATGTGGATAAATTAGATTTCTTCCAAAGGAAGTGTTCCAAATATTTGTAAGACATGACATGGATCTGGTGCTGTGGCATAATGTGTAAAGCAACCACCTGCAGTGCCAAAATCCCACATGGGGGCTGATTCGAGTCCTGGCTGCTCTACTTTCAATCTAGTTCCCTTCTAATGCACCTAGGAAAGCAGTGGAAGATGGCCCAAGTCTCTGGGCCCTTGCCACTTATATGAGAGATCCAGATGAAGCTCCTGGCTCCTGGCTTCAGCCTGGCCCAGCCCAAGTTGTTGCAGCCATCTGGGGAATGAACCAGCGGATGATAGATCTCTCTTGCCCACCTCTCCTTCTTTCTCTGTAACTCTGCCTTTCAAATAAATAAATAAATTCTTAAAAAATCTTTCCATTAAGAAAAATCATAATTTAGGGGCCGGTGCTGTGGCACAGTGGGTTAATGCCCTGGCTTGAAGTGCTGGCATCCCATATGGGCACCAGTTCGAGACCTGGCTGCTCCTCTTCCGATCCAGCTCTCTGCTATGGCCTGGGAAAGCAGTAGAAGATGGCCCAAGTCCTTGGGCCCCTGCACCCACATGGGAGACCTGGAAGAAGCTCCTGGCTCCTGGTTTCGGATTGGTGCAGCTCTGGCCGTTGCAGCCAATTGGGGAGTGAACCATCAGAAGGAAGACCTCTCTCTCTATCTATCTGCCTCTCCTCTCTCTGTGTAACTCTGACTTTCAAATAAATAAATAAATCTTAAAAAAGAAAAAAGTCATATTTTAAAAAAGGTATGACACAGTGAATACATACTTGGTGCAAAACTGTCAAAAACTGAAAATATCAAAGCAAAAATAAGTCATTTTCACCCTATCTCTCAATGCCAATCTCCTCCCCACAGAAAAGCAGTGAAAACAGGTTAGGAAGTGTCCTGTTGGCATTTCCTATGCAAATGTTCAACACGATCATAGAGTTCTGTAAAATATTCATATTTTTCTAGTCTTGGAGATGGTTCTGTGCCAACAACATATAGATTTGTCTAATTTTTTGAAATTATTTTATTTCATTTTAAAAGTAAATGATAGAGAGAGACAGAGAAAAAGACAGAGACAGAGATAGATTTTCTATCCTCTGGCCATGCCCCAACTGCCTCCAACAGCCAACGCTGGGCCAGGCCAAATCCTGGAGTGTGGGATTCAGCCTGAGTCTCTCATGTGGGTGTCAAAGACCCAAGCACTTGAGTTATAACCTGCTGCCTCCCAGGGTATAAATTTAGCAGAAATTTTGAAACGGAGAGTGGAGATTGAATTCCAACCCAAGCACTCTAGTTTTAGATGTGGGCATCACAAGTAATGCCTGAACTCTGAGCCAACTGCTTACCTATTTTGGTCTAATGTTTACAACATGTGTTAAACAGAATAAGTAACTATTTTCTTATAATAAATTTTTAAATATTATAACAATGTCATAAATGTTTTTATTTGTATATGAAGATTTCTATAGGATTCATTTGAAAGTGTTGAAATACAAATGTAGTTTTAAAAATGATACGTAATGTAGTTTAATGATGATTGTGATCTTTTTTGTGGGCACAGAAGCTCTTAGAATTTTAATATGTCATGTGTTGTCTTTGAAGTTTAGAAATGATATAAGGAGATTTATAAAGAGAGTGATTTATGGAAGATGACAACAGTAATTTAATAAATACAGAGTGAGATCTCTGGGGATAGGTTGAAAGAAGGGAAGGAAAACTATAGAGAAAGCTTATGTAGAATGCTGCACAGTTTTTTTCCATTTTTACAGAGAATCGGTTGTAGATTTACATTCTGGAAACTCAGTTCATCAAGACAGTATGAAGACAGCACAGTTATACATTTGCTTATATACCTGGACCAAGTATAAATGGCAGTTATGAAATCTTTATTCTTGACAACTTGGAAATTGAAAGTGTCTGTATTTCTTAAAATTTTTAATATAAAAATCTTTTTGTAAATAGTATTAGAAAGAGATTCTTGAGATTATTCTTTCCATTTATGGTTTTATTGATAATTGGATAAATCAAAGTGCTACTTTTGGACATAACTCAACCTATTAGTGATTTACAAAAGGAAAGATAAGATGACATCCCCTTCCAGAAGCAGTGACAACACCGCTCTGTGGAGCCACTTCGTCCCACTCACAGGGCACTTACTGCAGATCACCTGGGTCTCGAATTTATTTCAAGTCGATTTATTTATTTGTATTTATGAGAGAGAGAGAGAGAGAGAGCAAGAGAGAGAGAGAGAGAGAGAGAGATCTTCCATCCTCTAGTTCACTCCCTAAATGCCCACAACAGTCAAGTCCAAACCAGGAACTCCATCCAGATCTCCCATGCGGGTAGCAGGGACCCAACTTTAATCATCCCAGTATTTGCATTAGAAGGAAGCTGGATTGGAGGCAGATGGAAAGTGGAGCATCCAGGACTTGAACTGGCAACCCAATGTTGCAAGCAACAGCTTAACTCTCCATTCCACAATGCCAGGCCCCCTCCATTGAAATTTATTTGGATACTGTCTCCTCTTCCCTAGGAGATGTTAAGCTTCCTGGTGTAAGGGAAGATGTTTTGTTGCCTTTGTATCCAGCCCAAGATTCAGCAGTTTCTTTTTTTTCCTTTTTTAAAATTTTATTTAAGGAATAGGAACTTCATGCATTTCATATACAAAGTTAGGAACGAAGTGGTTCTACCTATCTACCTCCCTCCTGCCCATACTCCCACCAATTTCCATTTTAATTTTTTTACAAAGATTCATTTTCAGTTAACTGTATACCCATAGAATTAACCCTACACTAACAGCAGAGTTCAACAATATTATGTTCAACAATATTATGAAGAAAAAACATTGTTCCTCAACAGTAAAAACAAGGGTTATTCAAAATCATTGCATCACAGACTATCAATTTCACTACTATAAATTACCTTTTAGGTATACTACTAGTTACCACAGAGAGAACATATGGTATTTGTCTTTTTGGGACTGGCTTATTTCACTAAGTATAATGGTTTCCAGTTGCATCCATTTTGTTACAAATTACAGGATTTCATTTTTTACCACTATGTAATATTCCAAAGTGTATATATACCATAATTTCTTTATCCATTCTTCAGTTGATGGACATCTAGGTTGATCCCATATCTGAGCTATTGTCTTATTTTATTTATTTATTTATTTAAATTGATTTTTCAAGGAACACAAATTTCACAAGTACAACTTTAGGAATATAGCTATTGTTCCCACGGTACCTGCCCCCCTCCCGCCCCTCCTCCTCCTCCCTCTCTGCTTGCCAGTCCCATTCTCCATTAAGATTCATTTTCAATTAACTTTGTACACAGAAGACCAATTCTATACTAAGTAAATTTCAACAACCTGAGTTATTGCAAATTGAGCTGCAATGAACATGGGGGTATAGATAACTCTTTTAGAAACTCCTAAGACCCGTATGTTGGGTCATTTGATAGTATCCATAAATCTCCAACCCCCCAAATGGCTGCTACGGCTGGCGCACTGCACCGATCCGAAGCCAGGAGTCAGGTGCTTCCTCCTGGTCTCCCATGTTGGTGCAGGGCCCAAGCACTTGGGCCATCCTCCACTGCCCTCCCGGGTCATAGCAGAGAGCTAGACTGGAAGAGGAGTGACTGGGACAGAACCAGCGCCCCAACTGGGACTAGAACCCAGGGTGCCGGTGCCGCAGGTGGAGGATTAGCCTAGTGAGCCACGGCACTGGCCTGCAACACTGTTTTTAAGTTTTCTATTTTCTTCTTTTTTTTTTTTTTTGCTTTTGGTCTGAATGTAAGATTTTTGTCTTCTAGTTTGGATATTCTTTCCTCTGCCACACGAAGTCTGCTGTTAAGGTTTTCCACTGCATTTTTTATTTAATCTACTGAATTCTTCATTTGTAAAATTTCATTTTGATTTCTCTTTAAAATCCCAATTTCATGGGAAACATTTTCATTCATGTCATGTATAGGTTTATTTAGTTTGTGGATTTGCTTTTGATTGTTTTTGAGTAATCCTATGATTAATTTTTTGAATTGCATTTCTGGTATTTCCTCAATCTCTTCATCTTCAAATTCTAATATTGAAATGTTGTTGTGTTCCTTTAGGAGGGTCATGGTGTCTTCCTTATTCTTGTTTCTTGAATTTCTGCATTTATTTTTAGGCATTTGTGGAGTTGATTTTTGTTCTTTCCACTGAGGGTGTTTACCTTGAACTATGCCTAGGTAGTTTAGTGGAACAGCTATACTTTCAGTGAATATCAAGAGTTGTGTGGTGTTGTGACCAGGTAACTCTGGTCACTGCTCTGGTGTGGGGTGAATATCCATGGTAATATCCAAGTTGGGTGTGGTGGATCTCAATGCCTGGGTGTTAGCCCCCAGTGTGTCAGCACCACTGGGTAAGCTGCACAAATGATCTGTGCAGCCCTCATTGTGATCATAGTTCTCACTGCAATGTTCTGCTCAAGACAACCAAGGAGCTCCAAGCCTGTGGCGCTGTACTCAGTGATTGCTCAGAGACCCTGCCACACTGTGCCCCCTCTCAAGCAACCACCAGATCCTGACGGTTTTAGCACACGAGTATCTCACAGTCACTGGGTACAGAGGTTTCTCTCAGCCCTGCCAGGCTGTTCAGTCAACAGAGACACAGATGTTTCCGGAGACAGCTCCACCTAGGCATCTTGGTTCTTGGAGGCTTCAGGCACTTTACTGTCCTACATGGTCAGCCCGCTACATCCAGCCAGGCTCAAAGTCAATGGGGACTGCAGTTCTCTTCATCAGAATTTCTAGATCACAGCTGTGCACAAAAGCCACTGGCCGAATGTTGCTCTGTCGCCGACACTGCCTCAAACTATTCAGAACAATCGAAAAAGAGGGAATCCTCCCAAATTCTTTCTATGAAGCCAGCATTACCTTAATCCCTAAGCCTGAAAAAGATGCAGCATTGAAAGAGAATTACAGAACATTTTCCCTGATGAACATAGATGTAAAAATCCTCAATAAAATTCTGGCCAATAGAATGCAACAACACATCAGAAAGATCATTTACCCAGACCAAGTGGGATTTATCCCTGGCATGCAGGGATGGTTCAAAGTTCGCAAATCAATCAATGTGATACATCACATTAACAAACTGCAGAAGAAAAAACATGTGATTATCTCAATAGATGCAGAGAAAGCACCATTTGTTGAAGAGACTGTCTTTGCGCCAGGTATTGAATTATGCTTATTGGCAAAGATAAGTTCGTTGTAGATGCATGGATTGATTTCTGGATTTTTTATTCTCTTCCATTGGTCTACACATCTGTTTTTGTGCCAGTACCAGGCTATTTTGATGATAACTGCACTGTTGTATGTCTTGAGATTTGGTGTTGAAATGCCTCCAGCTTTGTGTTTAAGATTGCTTTAGCCATTTGGAGTTTCTTGTGTTTCCATATGAATTTTAGTATCATTTTTTTCTAGATCTGAGAAGAATGTTGTAGGTATTTTGATGGGGATTGCACTGAATCTATAAATTCATTTCCGTTATATGGTCATTTTGATGATATTGATTCTTCCAATCCATGAACGTGGGAAATCTTTCCACATTTTAATGTCTTCTTCTACTTTTTTCTTTAATGTTTTGTAGTTTTTATCATAGAATTATAGAGATCTTTGAAGTCTTTGGTTAGATTTATTCCAAGATATTTATTTTTTTTTTGTATTGTGAATGGGATTGATCTTGAAAGTTTTTTCTCAGCTATGACATTGTCTGTGTATACAAAGCCTATTGATTTTTGTTGATTTTATATCCTGCCACTTTACTAAACTCTTTTATGATTTCCAATAGTCTCTCAGTGGAGTCATTTGGATCCCCTATATACAGAATCACGTCATCTGCAAATAGGAATAGTTTCACTTCCTCCTTCCAAATTTATGTCATGTTGATTTCTTTTCTTGTCAGTGGCTATAGCTAAAATTTCCAGGACTATATTGAATAGTCATGGTGAGATGGGGCATCCTTGTCTGGTTCCAGATCTTGGTGTGAATGCCTCCAATTTTTCTCCATTCAATAAGATGCTGTGGGTTTGTCATAGATTGCCTTGATTTTTTAAAAAAAAAGATTTATTTATTTATTTGAAAGGTGGAGTTACAGAAAAGCAGAGGCAAAAAGAGAGAGGTCTTCCATCCTCTGGTTGACTCCCCAGATGATCAAAATGGCCAGAGCTGTGCCAACCAGAAGCCAGGAGCCAGGAACTTCTTCTGGGTTTCCCATGTGGGAGCAGGGGCCCAAGGAGTTGGGCCATCTTTTACTGCTTTCCCAGGCCATAGCAGAGAGCTGGATTTGAAGCAGAACAGCTGGTACTCAAACCGGTGCCCATATGGGATGCTGGCATTGCAGGCAGCTATGCCTCAGTACTGGCCCGATTGCCTTGATTATGTTGATGAATGTTCCTTCTCTGCCCAATTTGCTTAAGATTTTCATCATGAAAGTGTTTTGTATTTTATCAAATTCTTTCTCTGCTTCTATTGAGATAATCATATAGTTTTTGTTTTTCAATTTGTTAGTGTGATGTATCATGCTTATTGATTTGAAGCTGTTGAACCGTTTCTGCATACCAGGGATAAATCTCACTTGGTCAGGGTAGATGATATTTCTGATGTGTTGCTGGATTTGATTGGCTAGTATTTTGTTGAGGATTTTGTTTCTATATTCATCAGGGAAACTGGTCTACTGGTCTATAGATCTCTTTCTCTGTTTTTTTTTTTTTCTTTTTTTTTTTTTTTTTTCTGGCTTAGGAATTAAAGCAATGCTGGGCTTCATAGAAGGAGTTTGGAAGATACCCTCCCTTTCCATTGTTTTGAAGCTTGAGAAGAATTGGAATTAATTATTATTTTAATGTCTGGTGGAATTTAGCAGTGAAACTTTCCGGTCCTCAGCTTTTCTTTGTTGGGAGGGTCTATACTACTGATTCAATTTTGGTCTTTGTTGTTGGTCTGTTTGAGTTCTATGTTCTCATGACTCAATTTTGGTAGTTTGTATGTATCGAGGAATCTATCCAATTTTTATAGATTTCCCAATCTTTTGGCATACAGCTCTTTGTAGTAACTTTTGATGATTCTTTTTATTTCTGTCGTATCTGTTGTTACATTTCCTTTTGAATCTGTGATTTTATTGATTTGGGACTTCTCCCTCTTTTTTTGGTTAGTTGGGTAAATGGTGTGTCAATTTTGTTTATTTTTTCAAAAAATCAGCAATTCATTTCAGTGATCTTTTGTAACTTTTTGGTTTCAATTTTATTTCTTTTCTAATTTTAATTATTTATTTCCTTCTAATAATTTGTGGTTTGCATTGTTATTTTTTCTAGATCCTTGAGATGCATTGATAGCTTATTATTTTGTACCTTTTGATTTTCTTGATGTGGGCACTAACTGCCTTTTCACATTGCTTTTGCTGTAACCAGAAAGTTTTGGTATGATGTATGTGTTAATTAACTTCCATAAATTTTTTATTACTCTTGATTTCTTCTATTACTTACTGTTCATTCAGGAGCATCTTGTTCAGTCTCTATGTGTTTGCATATTCTAGAAATTGTTGAGTTGTTGATTTCCAGCTTCTATCCATTGTGATCAGAGAAGATGCATGGTATGATTTCGATTTTTTTGAATTTGCCAAGACTTGCTTTATGGCCTAGTATATGATCTATCCTAGAGAAAGATATCTGCACTGATGAGAAGAATATATATTCTGCAACTATGGAGTGAAAAGTTCTGTAGATATCAGTTAGGTCCATTTGGTCTATAGTTTCAATTAGCTCTGTTTCTTTATTGATTTTTCCATCTGGTTACCTGTCCATTGATGAAAGTGGTGTGTTGAAGTCCCCCATGTCAATTGTACTGGAGTCTATGTCTTCCTTTAGATCCATGAACATTTATTTTAAATAGCTAGGTGCCCTGTATTTCATTGCATATACATTTATCATAGTCACATCTTCCTGTTGAATTGATCCCTTAATCATTATAGAGTACCCTTCCCTGTCTCTTTTTAACAGTTTTTGTGTTAATGTCTATTTTGCTGATATTAGGATGGCTATACCTGCCCATTTCTGCTTTTTCTCCTCATGGAATATCTTTTTTCATCCTTTCACTTTCAAGCTGTAGGTATCTTTGTTTATGAGATATTTTCTTGTAAGCAGCAAATAGATGGGTCTTGTTTTTTAATTTATTTGGCCAGTCTGCATCTTTTAACTGGAGAGTTGAGGTCATTTACATTCAAAGTGACTATTGATAAATAATGACTTGTCCCTGTCATTTTTCCATAAATATTCCTATTGTTTACTTTGGATTTCTTTTATAGTTTTACAGGAGGATTTTCTGCCTTTACATTATTCATAATGATGGTTATATTTCTATGTTTCTGCATGTAGCATATCCTTAAGCATCTTTGATAAGGCGAGTGTTGACAAATTCTTCCAATTTCTGTTTGTTATGGAAGGCCTTTATTTCACCTTCAATTATAAATAAGAGCTTTGTATGATACAGTATTCTCAGTTGATAGTTTTTTTCTCTTAAGACTTGGACTATATTTCATAATTCCCTTCAAGCATGTAGGTTTTCTGATGGGAAGTCAGTTGTGAGTCTAATTGGATATCCTCTGAAAGTAATCTAGTATTTCTGTCACGTACATTTTAGAATTTTTTTCTTTATGTTTTACTCTTGAAAGTTTGACTACAGTGTGTCATGATTAAGATTGTTTCTGGTCATGTGTGTTAGGAGTTTTATGTGCTTCCTATATTTGGACATCCCTTTCTTTTCCAAATTGGAGAAGTTTTTTATAATTATTTTTCTAAATAGGTTTTCTAGTCCATTTTCTCTTCCCACACCTTCAAGAACTCTCTTGACCCAGATATTGTGTAGTTTGATAGCATCCCATAAATGTCCAAACACTGTTTTTATGTTTCCTACTTTCTTCTTGCTTTTTTTTTCTTTTTTTTGTCTGACTATATAATTTCCAAAGATTTTTCTTCTATTTCAGATATTCTTTCTTCTGCCTCACCAAGTCTGCTATTAAGGTTTTCCACTGCAATTTTATTTGATCTATTGAATTCTTCACTTCTAATATTTCATTTTGATTTCTCTTTAAAATTTTAATTTCATGGGAAAAATTTTAATTCATGTCATTTATGGTTTTCTTTGGTTCATGGATTTGCTTCTGATTGTTTTTGAGTAATCCTATAATTAATCTTTTGAATTCCATTTCCAGGATTTTCTGAATCTCCTCATCTTCACATTATAATATTGAAATGTTGCTGTGTTCCTTTGTGGCAGGTGGTCATGGTGTCTTCCTTATTCTTGTTTCTTGAATTTTTGCATTTATTTTTAGCCATTTGTGGAGCTACTTGTTGTTTTGTTTTTTTCCCTCTGATAGTTTTTATCTTTGAGCTATGCCTCTGTGACTTAGTGGAATATCTTCTTTCTTTGTTGAATACCAAGAAGTGTGTGGTGGGTGTGGCTAGGGAGCTCTGGTCAGTGCTCTAGGGTGGATTGAGAATCCAGGGTGACACTCAAGTTGGGCATGGTATATCTCCTCCTGTAAACAGAAGTGGGGAGAATGGTCACCTCTGTTGATGTTGTCACCCACTCACCTCCTCTCTCCATGCTAAACAGTGCCTGAGTGTTAGCCCCCCAGTGTGTCTGTGCTGCCACTGAACCACACAAATTATCTGCACAGTCCTCACTGTGAATGGTTCCTGCTGTATTGAGCCTCCAGAGGCAACCAAGGGGTTCCATGTGTATGGAGCCACATGCAGCTACACCCTGCACCTTTTCATGCAGTTGCAGTATTTTCATAGTCATTACACCCAAGCCTCCCAGTTTCAAGGATTGCAAGGGATTCACTGCTCCCTGTTAGCCTGTCCTGTCCACAGGGAGACTGAGGGGTTCCCAGAGATGCTGCCTGTGTGTTTTCTGCCCAGGCACATCGAGCCTGATCCTCTCAGCCAGACTCAAAGGCGGTGGGGATTGCAGATTTTTTTCCCTCTGCCAGAATCCCTGGATCACAGGCATGCACAATATTCACCAGCCACTGGCTGCAGCCCCATTTGTTTCACCATTGTGCTGGGTTCGCACCTTCTGTCAGAATGGCTCCCCTCGCCACCCATGGGGTGGGTGCAGTGGAGCCACTACTGTTGCCCTGCTAACAAGGTGGAGATAGTCCCTGCCTATTGCATCAGGCTGCCATGGTTGCCCCTGCCAACAGGTTGTCGCCAACATGGTTGTCCCTGCTAATTGCTGAGTTCACACAAAAGAGCTGGAGTAGCTACTACCTGCTTATGTCCAAAATGGCAGCTGGCTGCAGGGTACTGATGTGGAGGGGGCAGATGAAGGGGAGAGAGAGACACACACACACACAAACTCCTTTTTTTTCTTTTTCTTTTTTTTTCTGGGTGAGCAGTTGCTTCTCTCCCCTGAGGTTTCCAGCCCAGACTCAAAGTGCAGTCCACTAGGTTCTCCCTCTAGCTGTGTCAACAGTGATGTTGACCCCCGCACTCTGACCTCAATGTGCTCACCAGAGTGGGTGCTTTCTCCAAATCCAGCCTGCTGGGTCCTTTGTTCCATCTGTGTTTGTTGCTGCATGTCTGCTTTTCACACAGGTCCAGGCCATTTTCACTGCTTTTTCAGGACTTCCCACTGCAGTTTTCCCTGCAACTTTCCCCTGAGAGTGTATTTTCTCTACTTTTTTCCTATCAGCATCACCTAGCCTAGAGCAGACCACCCTGTCACTCTTCCACCACCTTAGAACCCCTCAGCACAGTTTCTTATACACAAATGATGCTCAATAATTATTCTCATGAATAATGATTCTATACATTATATTTTGCCAGGGGGTGCCAAGTTGCTCACAAAATCTAATACTGCTATGAGAAATGTTATTTAAGGAAAGGCCTGAATGACGGATGTGGGAAAAACAAAATTTTCATGAAAATAATTTTTAGTGTGAAAAGAGAATGAAGAGAACATTAAAAACAATTTTCTCCAGAAATACAATTGATGCCGTACCTATAATATCCATAAGTTTTAAGATGTTATGGTCAAAATTCTGTAATCTTTCTATATTGTACTTTGTAAAGTGAATTTTGATAGTTATAAAAATATGTTTAATTTTTCTTGTTGGACAAAAATTAGACTTAGTCAACTTTTGATCTCATTCCTCACACTCTTTGCTAAGTTCAACAAAATTACATATTTTAAAAATAGTGGACCTTTTTGTCTTTTAAAAATAGTGGACCCTCAGCATGGAAAGGAGGTAGATGTGTGTTGATTATCAAATAAATCTGTGCAGTCAGTTACTGGGAGAAGGCTAAGTTTAAGTATGTCTATAGGTTCCAGTTTTGGCACATCTACAGTTTTCTGTAGAAATGGATGATGCCGGGGGCCGGCGCTGTGGCACAGTGGGTTAATGCCCTGGCCTGAAGCGCCGGCATCCTATATGGACACCAGTTTGAGTCCTGGCTGCTCCACTTCTGATCCAGCTCTCTGCTATGGCCTGGGAAACAGTAGAGGATGGCCCAAGTCCTTGGGCTCCTGCACCTGCGTGGGAGACCCAGAAGAAGTTCCTGGCTCCTGGCTTTGGATCGGCACAGCTCCTGCCGTTGCGGCCAATTGGAGAGTGAACCATCAGATGGAAGACCTTTCTCTCTCTCTCTCTGCCTCTACTCTCTCTGTATAAATTTGACTTTCAAATAAATGAATGAATCTTTAAAAAAAAAAAAGAAAGGAAACGGATGATGCAGACAGGGACGGCAGGATCTCCACCAGTCTTACTAGTCTCTTTACCCTGTGATTTTTATAAATTTATGGACCGGGAAGAGAGAGGAGTCTGGAATTGACCAGATGAGTCTCCAAAATTGATTAGGAAATAGTGAAAAATTTGTTGGGATTTCCTAATAAAATGATAAGGGGACTGGATTAACTATCAGACAGTAAATTCTGAGAGGAGCCGTATAATTTTTGTGTCTTCCTGTATCCACAGTGTTAAAATGTTTACTTTTGATAAGCACATATAAAGAGTGCATATATTAGGGTATTCCAAAAAGTAAAAATGAATTCAAAAGTTAAACTTTTTTGATGTAAAAATTTTAACAACTATAAATGTTGGAGGTCATTGGAAAGTTCATGGAAAATTTGTATTATGAAAAAACTATGCACGGATTACAAAATTCCTGTGCACCAAAATAAACTTGTTTTTTATTCTTTTTTCCATGGCCTTTTAAACTCCTCTTGTATTGTCCAAACACAAATGAAATTGTCTTTAAGCCACTGCTTTTATATAATTTCTAAGGAGAACCACCATTAGCCAATAGCACAACCATTGTGACAAATAATGAATGAATCCTCACCATGAAATATTTAATCAAATAGATTTTTTACAAGCACCGTGGCTTAAAATGATTATGACAGGACCAGATTTGTGGCTTTGTGGTTAGTCACTGCCTGCAATGCCAACATACCTTTAGGCACCAGTTTGAATTCCAGCTGCTCCACTTCTGATCCAGCTCCCTGTACCTGGAAAAGCAGTGGAGGATGGCCCAAGAGCATGGGCCCCTATTCGTGTTGGAGATCTGGATGAACCTCCTAGCTTGAGGCCACATGAGAAGTGATCTAGTGGATGGAAGATCTCTCTCTGTCTCTCTGTCTCTTTCTGTCTCTCTCTCTCTCTCTGTGTGTGTGTGTGTGTGTCCCCTTCTCTCTGTGTAACTCTGTCTTGCAAATAAATTTAAAAAAAATCTTTCAAAAATGACTAAGAATAAATTCATCCCATGATGAGTAGACTTGCTTTTGGTTAGTCTTGGTATGTACAACAAAATTCCATCTAATATATAAATAGTTTTAAAGGTCTAAAATTAGCTTTTAAAAACACAAGCAACATTAAAATGGGTTTTGAATCAACTGGTTTTCAGTCAGCAGACAGCAGAGGTGTAAGCCATTCTATACGAAGGTACAAGTATTTTCCAGTGCGGTTTGCTTCTTTAACATAACATATCTGACACAGATTTTTAGACATGGGAAAAGCGGAGTACATAATAATTGTGGTCTTTGTAATCTTTACTTCTTTCCAGCAGAAAGCTTTTGCGTCCAATAAAAGCTTCCTGCTTAGTAGCACTCAAATTACCGTAATTTATTAGAATTTGATCCTATAAGACGCATAAAACTATTTCCCAGTGCTGCATTTATTTCTACCATCTTTCTTTGCCAGCTCCGAATCATTTAAGTTTACAAAGCATAGAGAGTACTCTGCCTAGAAATCACTGAATGACCACATAGATGGGCCCTATATTTTTGCAACCATTATGCTATGCCTCTAGAAAAGAAATTTCTAGAGTTTTATTATGGGGCACTGGATTAATGCTCACTTAAAGAAGTAACTATCTTATTTACTTAAAAAATATACATTCATTTTGCAAATGAAATTAGTAGATATATTCTTGGTAAAATTATCTTCTACTATTTTTAATGACATTCAAAATAGTAAACTTGGTTTTTCCTTAAAGTACAAACTTTTCCCTTTGAATAAGCATTTTAAATTATTTAAACTTCTCTACTGTCAATTATGGATAAATCAATCAATTATATCCATCATATTTATGACATCCATTGAATTTTCCGTGATCTCATTTAAAAATCAAGATTGTTTTCCCTGTAAATTCACTAAAAATTGTTGTTTGTACAATTAACAATTGTTAATTGTTTAACAATTAATTAAACAATTAATTGTACAATTAATTGTTTTGTACAATTAAAATTTGTACAAAATTTTGTTTGTACAAACAAAATTTTTCATGTTTGTACATGAAAAATACTTCAATTAAGCTTTTTTTTTTTAAAAATCCAAGTTTCAGAATAACTAGTTTATACAGCTCTAGTTGATCATTGGCAAGATGTCAAGAATGCTCTCTTGTCCCAGGTATATTTTGCTCACTGCCATTATCAATATCTGATATTTCACTGCTAGGGACATATTATTTGAGATATGAACTTAAGAATGTCAATGGGAGAATAACAACTGAAAAGGCACAAATCAATGATTTGTGAGTGAAATTAAAATATGTAATTGGATATAGTTCAATGGATAAGTTTGCAAGATGCTGGTGGGGAGGCCCAGCTTTGTGGCATAGTGGGTAAAGACACCAGCTCCTACACAGGCATTCCATATAGGTGCCAGTTCTAGTCCTGGCTTCTCAACTTCTGATCCAGCTCCCTGCCAATGGCCTGGGAAAAGCAGTGGAGGGTGGGTCAAGTGCTTGGTCCCCTGCAACTCATGTGGAAGACCAGGAAGAAGCTCTTGGCTTCCACCTGGCCCACCCCTGGCCATTGCAACCATTTGGGGAATAAGCCCATGGATGGAAGATTCTCTCTCTCTTTCTGTCTCTCTCTCTCTCTCTCTTTCTCTCCCTCTAACTCTAACTTTCAAATAAATAAATAAACCTTTATTTTTAAAAATGATGCTGGCAGAAAGAAAATATAAATGAGATTTCTTAGAAAGAGGAGCTGTAGATTCTGTACCATTGAGGAGGTGCTCGGAAAGAAGAGAGATACTGGAAATAATGCAGAGGATACATCAAAACTGGGAGAAAATATTAAAAATAGGGTAATATCTTAATCTACAAGTATTTACAAAAGTGGTAATATATAAGTATTTACAAAAGATTAATGTGTTCTTCACCATGGATATGAAGCTGCTTAGCATTGTAAAGAAAACCAGCCCTTGGGTGATCTTTGAATGTCTCAATGCCAAGAAATGTCTCGGGAAATTTTTATGTTTTATGCTACATATTTGAATTCCTAAGAATTTTTGTTTGTCAAGGATGAGACAAATAAACCAGTTAGTTCTTTTGAGTGCATGGTGAATTATGTCCAAATAACAGTGTTTCTGAGGACATCTGGCAATGCTGACTTTCGATGGTTTTTGATTTCAAAATTTCTGGTGAGGTCAGTTTTTTTGTTGATGAAGTTGCCTTCTCATAGCTACCTGACTTACGATGAATACTTACCCACAGCACAAAGACAGCCATCTCCAAACATTTAGACTCAAGCCTCAAGCTACTGAGCAACTCTTTCTCATCTCTATTCAGCATATCTAGGTTTTCATTAATAATTCTAAAAAAAGTTCTGAAGATTGGAATGGATAGAAAATTGCTTTGACAAAACTCTTTATGTTATTTTTCCATTGGAGTTAAATGGAGATGGAGTAAGTTGATGAGTTATTCATCTAATACAGGGAAATAATGTCATTCTACTCCCTGGACCCCTCCAGAGTTCCACTGATTTTTACCAAAATATTTTGTATTTATTTATTTTATTTTTATTTTTTTAAGTTAAAAATATGGAAGACTTGAATGAAATGGATAGGTCTCCTGAAAAAGTAAAAAAAAAAAATTCAATTTCACTGCTCAGCATGTAACATTTTTTTCTCTGTGTTTCAAATTATGTTGTGAAGGTAGATCTACATGTCTTTTTAATACAGAAATTTAGTATTGTACATTGAAAAACATCACACAATGGAAGAGTTCAGCCTTCTGCGACTATGCTTTAGTATTTAAAAATAATTTTATAGTGACCTGTTAATAAGACATTTTCATTTGTTTCAAAAATAACATTTTAGATTATATTTTCTCATTGACTATGAGGAATAAAGACTATATGTACAAGCAAAGAAATTATATATAAGACTTTCTGGCCTTGTGAACTTAAATACTCTTTTGTGAAGAATGCTTTCAAGATAACTCTATAGGTTAAATGTGACTTGCTGAAATATTTATCCAAAGCCTGATAGGAACCCTATTGCAAAGTTGCCACGTGCCAGGAAGAGGATCCATAGAGCACAAATTTTCTTTAAAGATGATTTTCAGTAATGGATCAATCACTGTCCTGCCTATATGAAAAAAATGGAGAGTTCTTTTACTTGATATAACTAATATCTGATAAATATGCCTGAGTCCATTTGTGGGTACTAAGATATTTAACCAGTATCTGTGTCTATATTTACTTAGAATGGAATTTCAAGCCCATATATATCATAATCTACTAAAAGGAAGGCTGTTAGGCACGTATAATTCATATGATTACAGTGTTTTAAATGATAATACCTTTCAGTAGTTGCTAAAGCAAACTGGTTCAGGTGGCAGTTCAGAAAAGTGAAAGGCTAATGTAGTAGATTTTATGTAAATAGCACTAATAGCCTAACATTATTGAATCTTTGTTGTGTAGGAGGCACTGTGTTAATATTTCACATATCCTCATGTTTCACAATTAATTCCAACAAGGACTTTGAGTTAGAACTTTATGAAGACATCTCTTTCTTTTAATTTTAACAAATGGGGATAACAAATAATGTCTCTGAGAACAAACAGTGTGGCAAATGCTGGGATTGCCTTCCCAATATTTATTTCTGGCATCTGAACTTCAGGAGCATGTGATGGATCAATATTGGTCTAAACCAGAGTCAGAAAATATATTTTTGTTAAAGTGTAATACAATATTTTAGGTTTTGTGGGTCGGGAGATTTATCTTACATTCAACCTCATTGATACAGCGTGAAGGTACCTACAGATTTTTTTTTAAACATGATATGTGGATATATTCAAATAAAACTTTATTTACAAAAGCAAATAACAGGAAGCATTTGGCCTGTGTGATGTAGTTTACTGACTCAGCCTCTTTTGATGTGGCCTTGTGATAGTGCTCAGATCAATGAAACCTAAGTAGAGATTTGCTGAAAGATGTTGGGGACCATGAACTAGCACTATCTTCTCTTTCCTCCTTTTTTCTTGCTTTCAGTGCTCTTCTGGGGTTAGAGCTGCCATTTTGTGACTATGAGTCAACAAAATGGTGTGCCAAGAATAGAAGAACAGAAAGACAGCAAGCTCAGGTTATCCCATAGCAAAACGAAATAGCTGGATCATTAGCCCCAACTAATTGTTTATGGACCTACAGTCATAAGAGATAGAAAAAAATCTGTGTGTGTTTAAAATACTTTGGTTTAGGGGCTACTGTTGTGGTGTAGTGAGTAAAACCACAATATGTAATGCCAGCCTCTTATAAGGCAGTTTGTATCCCAGCTGCTCTGCTTCCAATCCAACTTGTTGCTTACGTGCCTGGGAAAAGCAGCGGAAGATAACCCAAGTGTTAGGGTCCCTGCCACCCATTTAGGAGACCATGATGAAGCTCTTGGCTTTGTGCTGACTCATCCCTGGCCATCATGGAAAATCTCTGTTACTCTGACTTTCAAATGAATAAATAAATCTTGGAGAAAAATATTTTGGTTTTGTTATTGTTAGCTGCTGGAGAAGGAAATTTTAACTAATACATTTATCTGGAAATTTAAATATGAATATATCTTAGAAGGTTAACTTGATCAACCATTGTCCTAAATGTTGATGAACAACTTAATACTTTATCCCTTTTAGTATTTTTTGTTTGTTTGTTCTACTTAATACTATTGGTTGAACTCTTTAATTAATACACAATTATTCTTAGGTGTTTAAATTTAACTGAAAAATGATCCCTGCTAAATATAAGAGTGGGAATAAGAGAGGGAGGAGATGTACAATTTGGCACATGCTCAATCGGACTTGACCCAAATGGTTGAGTTAGAAACATGCCAGGGGATTCCAATTCAATCCCATCAAGGTGGCATGTACCAATGCCATCTCACTAGTCAAAGTGATCAATTTCAGTACACAATTGATCATACTGATAGGATTAAGAGTCAAAGGGACCACATAAACAAGACTAGTGTCTGCTAATGCTAACTGACAGAATAAAAAAGGGAGAGAATGACCCAACATAGGAAGCGGGATACACAGCAGACTCATAGAAGGGCAGATGTCCTAAACAGCACTCTGGCCTCAGAATCAGCCTTTAAGGCATTCGGATCTGGCTGAAGAGCCCATGAGAGTATTTTAGGCATGGAAAGCCAAGACACTGTGGGGGAAAAAAAAAACAAACACCTAAATGAAAGATCTCTGTGAGAGATCCCAGTGGAAAGAAAGGGCCATCAAAGAAAGAGGTACCTTTCTCTGAAGGGAGGAGAGAACTTCCACTTTGACTATGATCTTGTCTAAATAAGATCGGAGCTGGCAAACTCAAAAGGCTTCCATAGCCTTGGCAACTCATGACAAGAGCCTAGGGTGATTACTGACGCCATAAACAAGAGTGTCAATTTGTTAAGTCAACAACAGGAGTCACTGTGCACTTACTCCTCATGTAGGATCTCTGTCCTTAATGTGTTGTACAATGTGAATTAATGCTATAACTAGTAATCAAACAGTACTTTATACTTTGTGTTTCTGTGTGGGTGCAAACTGTTGAAATCTTTACTTAATATATACTAAATTGATCTTCTATATGTAAAGATAATTAAAAATGAATCTTGTTGTGAATGGAATGGGAGAGGGAGTGGGAGATGGGAGGGTTGCAGGTGGGAGGGAAGTTATGGGAGGTAAAAAGCCACTGTAATCCATAAGCTGTACTTTGGAAATTTATATTTGTTAAATAATAGTTTAAAAAAATCATCATACTGTGCACCATAAATAAGTTCAAGTACCATATGTCAACTTTAAAAAATTACAAATAATTATTAATAAATAAAATATGATAAAAAATCAGGTCATACTTGAATTTATAATGTCTCTTTTTAGAGATTTTAAATTTATCCTTTAGCACAAATTCCTGTTTTAGTACAAATTTCCTATTTAGTATACATTCTTCCATTTTCTGGGAGTCCTGTAAGCCTCTTTCTCATCCTTTTTCTCACTGTTGGTTCTCAAACTTAAGGGACTGTGCAAAATATTGAGAGCTTGTTAAATGTTCAGATCTCTGAGACACATTGCAAAAGGCATTGACATGGAAGTATTGCACATAAATCTGCATTAAAAACATTGCACCAATTGAATATGAAACAGGTGACCTTTTAGTGAACACTGCTCTAGAATCTAGACAAATTTGGGCAACTAGGACCAGTGGTGGTAATTTTTATGAATAGATATATTGCCAGAGGTCATTTCTATAATTCTGCTCTTATTTCTCATAAAAAAATCAATCATTTATAATACAATAATAGCTTTTAAGTGGAATTTGTTTTGCTGACTGGTAATTTGATTCAGTTGAGTGCTTGATTCTTTTTTCATTTTTGGCTGAATAGTGTTGAGTAATACCCAGTAGATTTAGTTATGGAATAATCAGGGGTAGTTAGGTTGCAAACATGTAGATGTGTTTTTCTGGCGTTAGTCAGTAAAGCCGCATGGATAGCATCCAGTAATGAGTATAGTAATTGTACAATAAATATTTTATGAACAGATTGTGGCTTTTGATGATCAAACTGGCTGAGATATAGGTTTTTCCAACATTTAATCCTAAGCCTTTTATGGTTGTGAGCTATAAATCTTTCTATATTAATAGCACTCTATGGGATTCAGGCCTGGATTGTCACACTTAAGGGCACATGTATTGGAATTAGAGGTTCTGGATTCAAAGTTTAGCTCTACAATGGAGTGGCCTTGGATAAGTTACTTAACTTCTCTGCACCACAGATTCTGCAGCGTATGGATGTTTCTCATTCCTCACTTCATGAATCAATGTTAAAGCATTTAGAACAATGAATGCATAATATACCATTACAACATGGTAAACACCATGCTTATCAAAAGTTTAAATTTGGATCCCTGAGCTGAGAAATGCTTTGTGCAGATTGTTGAAATCCTCCCAATCTCTGAGACTTGTCTCTGGCTCTCTTTCACATATATACTACCTGCCTGACCACCGAAGATAAGAATTTGAGATCTTTATTTTTACAGATTATTTTTATATTCTAATTAATTTTAAAACTGCAATGAAAAAATTGGTTATATAGAAAAGGATTTAATCAGAGTCAGAAATAAGCTAAAATATCTGTTATTTGGGGTACAAGTAGAGCATGGTTGATTAGCTAAATCCCACCTAAATTTGAGTAGAAGGAGCAAGGGGCCCCACTGTGAGCCCCGGCTCTAGCTTCCATAGTCTGGCATTTTTCCAGTGTAACTTTTCAGAATGTCTTCCTTGCACGTAACAATTAGTTCAGTCAAATTATGACATTTGTTTTTAACACTGACATCTTTCCTCAAGAATATTCTTCCTGCAGTTCTCCATGCTCTTTCCCAGTGACTCTGTCAGAAGAGCCCTTCTTTCTTCTCAAAAAGCTACAGCCTGGGTTTGTAGATTGTAAATGTGCCTTTTTGATTCCTACCACACAGGGCAGTGAAAAGAACATGGGCTTTCTTTCAAGAGAGAGAAGAAAATTAGAATTCTCTCTCATATGTTGGATGACCTGTGAGACTAGGTTTCGTCCTCTATAGCGGGAAGATTACTACCCACCTCTCAGTGTGGTAGCAAGTGTTGGACATAATCTGTGGTACTAGAATGAAGTTCCTTTTCCCAGTGACCCTGGTCACCAGGAACTCAGCTGTTGGATTCATGAACTGAGACTCAGGACTTATTCCAGTCCTTACCTTAGTCTTACACCATAGTGTTGGTTCGAGGTACAAGGCTAATAGACTGCTAAAGAATCTGCAGTTCTCAAAACACATAAATGCAGAGAGCTGAATTAAACATATGTCTTAAATGTGATCTCAGAGTGATTCCTCCACAGTTACCTCCCAAGCACAAGTTCTGATAGGGAGTGTGGCCTGAGTTACAAACGGCTTTTAAAACATCCCCATTTTACTGTCTTTTTTTTGGGGGGGTGTCAATCCCAAAATGAAAAAATCAGTAGAAAATGGAGAAAATGAGGAGGTGATCATTGAAGGTTGTGACATTAAGTTCCTGCCATCTCACTGGTAAGTTCTAAGTTTCACCTCCAGTCACACCTTATGTGTATAATATAAAGAACAAATGATAGGCACATGGTAGGTGTGCAATATTTACTGCCAACTAGTATGTCATTCTTATCTCCTAGAGGGATTAATTTTTAAAAAATATTTTTTAAAAGAAGAAATGGTGTATAGGCCCAGTGCTGTGATGCAATGGGTTAAAGCCCCGATGCACGACACTGGCATCCCATATAGGTGCTGGTTCAAATCTTGGCTTCTCCACTCTGATCCAGCTCACTGATAATGTGCTTTGGAAAGTAGCATAGGATGAACTAAATCCTTTGGCCCCTACACCCACATGAGAGACCCGAAGAGGCTCCTGGCTCCTGGCTGTGGATTAGCTCAGCTCCGGCCATTTTGGTCATTTGGGGAGTGAACCAGTGGATGGAAGACCTCTCTCTACCTCTCTCTGTTACTCTGAATTTCAATAAAATAAAATAAATCCTTTTAATAATAAATAAAATAAAATATTTTTAAGATTTTATTTGATTTACTTGAAAGAGTAAGAGAGAGAAGAGAGAAGAGAAGAAGAAGAAGAAGAAGAAGAAGAAGAAGAAGAAGAAGAAGAAGAAGAAGAAGAAGAAGAAGAGGAGGAGGAGGAGGAGGAGGAGGAGGAAGGAAAGAGACAGAGAGAGAGAGAGAGAGATTTCCTATCTGCTGACTCACTCCCTGAATGGCCCCAAAGGCACATCTGGGCCAGACCAAAGCCATGAGCCAGGAGTTTCTTCTGGGCTTCCCATGAGGGTGCAGGGGTCCAAGCACTTGGGTCATCTTCTGCTGCTCTCCCAGGTGCATTAGCACGGAGATGGATCAGAAGTGAAGGAGCCAGGACACAAATTAGTGTCCTGGAATGACAGTGTCGTAATGGAATGACAGTATCACAGGCAGTAGCTTTCTCATCTATGCCACAACAAGACCCCCAAGGAAGTAATGTTTATTCTCTAGTGTCTCCAACAACACCTTGAGTTAATGGGATTATCATATCTGTTAACTAAATAAAAAAAATTGTAAATGGCTGCAAAAAAAGAAGACATTAGGAGACCCCAAGATGGCACATGGCTGCAGTAGCTGAGAGCTGAAGCAAGCAACAGCTTGGAGATGGAGGTGAGACCAGACTGCAGCAACCTGTAGTGATATAGCTGGAGAGAGAACATGGTGTGAGTCCGGACTAGAGCTTGGGGGCTAGTAAATCCTAGTGGTGACCTGCAGACCCACTGGAAGTAAAAAGGACATGTTGATCTCACCCCATCTTCCCCACAACAGCACCTGCTGCTGGGCTGAGAAGGAGCAGGCACCATTATGAGTTTGAGTGGCAGCTGCAGAAGCCTTTGTGTGTGCATGACAACTGGCTGAGACAGGACAACATCTTCTCAGCAGTACTGGCGGCAGTGGCAGGGAGAGGGCAACATTTGGCCAGTGGCTCTTATGTATGCATGTGATTCTGAGATTCTAGTGGAGGGAAAATTCTGCAGTCCCCACTGACTTTCAGTCTGCCTGGGGAGATTGACAGGAGGCTTAGCACCCCTGTAAGACTGTGAGGCACACCCAGCCTCCCATCATATCACAGGATCCAGGGCTAAAGTGGCCTAGGCAGAGCTGGCATGGGAAGTACCTGCTTCTCTGTTGATTGAACAGGATGGCAGAGCAGAGTGAAACCTCTGTGCCTAGCACTGTGGGAGCCTTGTGTACTGAAACCGTGGGGACTCTGTGACTACATGGGAGGGTACAAGTTGTAGCTGGGTCTCCACATGTTCAGAGCTCCTTGGTTACCTGTGGTGGGTGATTGCATTGAAAACCATGCTCACAATGAGGATTGTGCAGATCATTTGTGCAGTTCATGTGGTGGCTGGAGGAGTGTTGAATTCACTGGGATTGCTTAGCTCAGAGGAGAGGAGTTGAAGGGGTGATCACACCAACAGAGATGACCATTCTGCCTCTTAGGTTAACAAGAGGAGACCTACAATGGCCAACTAGGGTGCTACCCTGAATACTTGCCCCACCTGGAACATGGACCAGAGCTCCTGGGCCACATCCACCACACACTTCTTGGTATTCACTGAAAATGTAGATATTCCACTAAACTACAGAGGTATAGCTCAAATATAAAAGCAATCAGAGGTAAAAAATAAACAAAACTCTACAATGCCTAAAAATGAATACAGAAATTCAAGAAATAAAAATAAGGAAAACACCATGGCTCTCCCCCAAAGGAACAAAATATTTCAATATTAGAATGTTAAGCTGAAAAGATTTAGGAAATACTGGAAACAAATACAAAAGATTAACCATAGGAACACTCGAAAGCAATCAGAAGCAAATCCACAAATAAAGAAAACCATAAATGACATGAATTAAAATTTTTCCCATGAAATTGAAATTTTAAAGAGAAATAATGAAATAGTAGAAGTGAAGAAGTCAATAGATCAAATAAAAATGCGATGGAAAATCTTAATAGCATACTTGATGAAACAGAAGAAAGAATATCTGAACTAGAAGAAAAATCTTTGGAAATTTTACAGTCAGACAAAAGAAAACAAGAAGAAATTAGAAAATATAAAGACAATGTGTTGGACATTTATGGGATACTATCAAACTACACAACATATAGGTCAGAAGAGTTCCTGAAGGTGTGTAAAGAAAGAATGGACTAGAAGACCTATTTAGAGAAATAATTACAGAAAAGTTCCCCAATTTGGAGAAAGAAAGGGACGTCCAAGTACAGGAAGCACATAAAACTCCTAACACACATGACCATGAATGATCTTCACCATGACACATTGTAGTTGAACTTTCAAGAGTAAAACATAAAGAAAAAAATTCTAAAATGTGCATGAAACACCAGATTACTTTCAGAGGACCTCCAATTAGACTCACAGCTGACTTCTCATCAGAAAACCTACAAGTTTGAAGGTAAGTGTAAGTCTTAAGAGAAAAAAAAAACTGTCAACTCAGAATACTGTGCCCTGCAAAGCTCTGATTTATGATTGAAGGTGAAATGAAAACCTTCCAAAACAAACAGAAATTGAAAGAATTTGTCAATACTTTTATAGCCTTATCAAAATGCTTAAGGATGTGCTACATGCAGAAACATAGAAAGATAGTCATCATTAGGAAAATATGAAGGCAGAAAATCTCCCTGTAAAACTATGAAAGAAATCCAAAGTAAACAGTAGGAATACTTATGGGAAAATGGCATGGCCAAGTTGTTACTTATTAATAGTTACCTTGAATGTAAATGACCTCAACTCTCCAGTTAAAAGATGCAGACTGGCCAAATGGATTTAAAAGCTAGATCCATCTATTTGCTGCTTACAAGAAAAGCATCTCACCAACAAAGATACCTACAGCCTGAAAGTGAAAGGATAGGAAGAAATATTCCATAATAATAAAAAGCAAAAATGGGCAGTGTAGCCATCCTAATATCTGACAAAATAGACTTTAACACAAAAACTGTTAAAAAAAAAAAAGGCAAGGAAGGGCACTTACATAATGATTAAGGGATTAATTCAACAGGAAGATGTGACTATAACAAATGTATACAATGAATTATAGGGTGCCTGGCTATTTAAAAGAAGTGTTAACAGATCTATTGGGAGACATAGACTCCAGTACAATAGTCATGGGGGACTTCAACCCCCCACTTTCATCAATGGACAGATAATCAGATGGAAAATCTACAAAGAAACAACAGAGCTAATTGAAACTATAGACCAAATGGACGTAACAGATATCTACCAAACTTTTCACCCCACAGTTGCAGAATACACATTCTTCTCATCAGTGCATGGAACTTTCTCTAGGATAGACCATATGCTAGGCCATAAAACAAGTCTTGGCAAATTCAAAAAAATCAAAATCATACCATATACCTTCTCTGACCACAATGAAATGAGACTGGAAATCAACAACTCAGGAACCTCTAGATCATATGCAAACACACAGACTGAGCAAGATGCTTCTGAATGAACAGTGGGTCACAGTGGAAATCAAAAGATAAATAAAAAAAATTTCTGGAAATGAATTAAGATGATACTAATCTTTATCAAAACTAATAGTATGCAGCAAAAGTAGTGTTAAGAGGGAAGTTTTTAGCAATTGGCACTACGTGAAAAAATTATAGAGGTACCAAGGAAATGAACTATCAGTACATCTCATTGACTTAGAATAATAATAAACCAAATTGCAAATTAGTAGAAGGAAAATTTAGAAGATGAAAACCTTAAGCAAATTGGGTAAAGACGTAGCATTTCCTAACATAATCAAGGCAATTTGTGGCAAACCCACAGCCAGTATCCTATAGAATGGGGAAAAGTTGGAAGCATTCCCCTTCAGATCTGGAAACAGACAAGGATGTGTACTTTCACCATTACTATTTAATATAGTCCTAGAAGGTTTAGCCAGAGCCATTAGGAAAAAAAAATCAAAGGGATACAAATTGGAAAGGAGGAAATAAAACTATCCCTATTTATAGATGACATGATTCAATATGTAGAGAATCCAAAATACTCCACAGAAATACTATTGTACCTCATAAAAGAGTTTGGTAAGGTGGCAGGATATAAAATCAACACACAAGAATCAATATCCTTTGTATACACAGACAAATCCATAGCTGAGTAAGAGCTTTTAAGATCAATTGCATTCACAATAGCTCCAAAAAGAATTAAACACCTTGGAATAAATTTAACCAAGAATGTCAAAGATCTCTGCAATGAAAATCATAAAACACTAAAGAAACAAATAGAAGAAGACATTAAACAATGAAAACATCTTCCATGTTCATGGACTGGAAGAATTAACATCATCAAAATGTCTGAACTACCAAAAGCAATTTACAGATTCAATGCAATCCCAAGCAAAATACCGACAACATTCTTCTCAGATCTAGAAAACGCTATGCTAAAATTCATATGGAAACACAAGAAATCCCAACTAGCTAAAGCAATATTATATAATATTATATAATATATATAAAAATATATAACAAAATACAAGCTGGAGGCATAAAAATACTAAATCTCAAGACATACTACAGGGCAGTTATAATCAAAACAGCCTGGTACTGGCACAAAACAGACCAATGGAACAGAATAGAAAATCCATAAATCAATCTATGCATCTACAGCCAACTTGTCTTTGACAAAGGATCAAAAATCAATTCCTGGATCAAGGACAATCTCTTCAACAAATGGTGCTGGGAAAACTGGGTCTCCACATGCAGAAGTATGAAGCAAGACACCTACCTTACACCTTACACAAAAATACACTCAAATGTATCAAAGGCATAAATCAATGACCTGATACCATCAAATAACTAGAGAACATTAAGGAAACTGTGCAAGACATTGGGACAGCCAAAACTTCTTGGAAAAGACCCCAGAAACACAGGCAATCAAGCTCAAAGCAGCAAATGGGATTACATCAAACTGAGAAGCTTCTATACTGCAAAAGAAACAATCAGCAAAGTGAAGAGGCAACAGACAGAATGGGAGAAAATATTTGCAAACTGTATGACTGATAAAGGGTTAACATCCAGAATCTCAAAAGAGCTCAAGAAATTCACCGACAACAAAATGAACAAACCAGTTAAGAAGTGAGCAAAGGACTTGAATAGGCATTTTTCAAGAGAGGAAAGTCAAATGGCCAACAGGCATTTAAAAAAAATGTTCAGTATCACTAGCCATCAGGGAAATGCAAATCAAAACCATGATGAAGTTTCATCTCATTTCAGTTACAATGACTCTCATACAGAAACCAACAAACAACAAATGCTGGTGAGGATGTGGAGAATAAGATACCATAATCCACTGATGGTGGGAATGTAAACTGCTGGAGCCACTGTGGAAGAGAGTATAGAGATACTTCAGAAATCTGAGTATAAACCTATCATATCATATAACCATCCCATTACTGGGAGTTTATCCAAACCAAAAGAAATCAATATATGAAAGAGTTATCTGTACCCCCATGTTCATTGAGCAGAATTCACAACAGCTAAGATATGGAACCAACCCAGATGTCCATCAAATTTTTACTGGATAAAGAAATTATGATATATGTATATATACATATATATCTATATATACATACATACATACACATTCATACTATCATGTGTTACTCAGCTGTAAAAAAAAAAAGAAATCCTATCTTTTGCAACAAAAGGGATGCAATCATAAATCATTATACTTGGTGAAATAAGGCAGTCCCAAAAAGACAGATACCATATGTTTTTCCTGATCTGAGGCAACTAATAGAGTATTAGAGTATTGTATTAGTATAGTACTAGAGCACTGTATTTGAGTGAAATGGACATTTCAAGATTTGATGATTGTTTATACTCCTTTTCTGTTGAGGAACAGTGTTTTTTTTTCTTCATACTATTTGTTGAACTCTTAGTGCAAAGTTAATAAAAATAAAAAAGAACAAATTGGAATCTGGAAAAGAGGAGGAACGACTGAGAGGAGAAACGATTGTTAAGTGGAATAGTGCATGAAAAGGCCAATTTCATTGACTTACAACACTTTTAAAATGTCAATGTATGTGTGTGGGGATGTGTGTATGTGTAGATAGATAAATAGATAGATGGATAGATAGTTAAACAGAGCATTCCTTTCTGCTTTCTGCTCCCAAAATGGCCACAATGGCCATTACTGGGCTGGACCAGAATTGGGAGTTGAGATTCCCATGTTGATGGCAGTAACCAAATTACTTGAATTATCATAGCTGCCTTGCAGGGTCTGCATTGTAGAAAGGTGGAGTAAGGAGTTGGATCTGGGATATTAGTATCTTTACCAGAGTCTTAACCACTAGGCTAAATGCTCACCCCTGACTTAAAATTTTGATACAGAATCTATCTTGACTGTGTGTTTGAAACCAAAGAATCTATAAACAAAGGTAGTTTACATTCTAGCATAGTAGGTCAATGGTTGCTGGGATTACCAGGAGTGTCAACCTTTATTCTGAAACAGACTGAAACAGAAAAGATCCTTTCTTGGGGCCCATGTTCACCTGAGTGTGATATTAATTAAATAATCACATGAATATATGCAAAATTATTATTCATCTAAGTGCTAGACCGAATCAAATATTATTATGTAAAAGTGGAAAATAGGAATCTCTGACACTATGTGGGACCAAGAATGGCTTCCTACGGAAATGATATTTGGAGTGAGAAGTGAAGACTGAATAGTTGTTAACAAAGTTAGGATTACAGTAGAAAAGAGCACTTTCAGTTGGGGAAACAGCACCAAGAACTTTTTGAGGGAGCATGCCACATTTGGGAAATGTGAAATACACCTACCATGAAATACATCCTAAGAGGTGGTGGGAGATAAGACTGGAAATAAAGATTCCTCAGGAACTTGTAGATTTAGATTTTATTCAGAGATCAATAGGAAAATGTTAAAGTATTTTAAGCAAGAATTGATATAAAATTTACATTTCAAAAATTATTCATGGGGCAGGTGTTTGGCCTAGTGATTGGGACATCTACATTCCTTATCAGAGTGCTTGGGTTCATGTCCCAGCTCTACTCCCAATTCCAGTTTCCTGCTAGTGCAGGCCATGGAAGGCCGCATGTTGGGGTCCTGCCGTGTATATGGGAGACACAGAGGGAATTACAGGATGTTGATTTTTGTCTGGCCTCATCAGCGTCATAGCAGGCATTTGGGACATTTGGGAAGTGAATTGGAGGATGGTAGCTGTCTTTTTTTCTCTCTGACTTCCTACCTGATTCTCTTTGTCTTTCCACTTCTCAAATAAAATAAAAAGTAATTTTAAAAATTATTCTAATTGAAGTGGTCAAGAATGAATGCAACTAGATCGGTTAATTTATTTGATGTAGTTCTGGTGGGTGGTGAAACCAGCTTAGTAAAGAGAAAGAATTTAGGGGACTTTGGAAGTAAAATCGAGGAGAATTGATGACAAGTAGGATTTGAGTGAGAGAGAGGCAAGTGTATTTGATGAATTGGATTGTACAACTAGTAGATGGTGGTATTATACACCAAGGAAAGCAGCTAAGAATCTAGATAGAAATCAAGTTTGGAAAGAATCAAGAGTAAACCTAGGTGCCAGTTATTTATAGTAGTGCACCATATTGAACTGGCTTTCCACATACATTTCTTAATTTACATGGGTTTATATTTTCTAGAGTTGATTTAAGAGCCATTTCTGTAATGTCTCAATTAAGCTATGATTGAATCTATTGTACATTGTCTTTAAGTACTGTTCCATCTCTTTGCCTTAAGTAAAATAGATACTTAAATGCTAAAGGGAACAGGTATTAAAATATCACTGAACGCAATTATCATTATCCACAGTATTTTTAGCTACTGATGACCTTTAAGAAAAAGTGACAAGAAACAGAAAAATACTCATAACTTTGTCATCTCCATATATTGCTTCATTTTTATGTTTTTATTTTTTAAAGATTTATTTATTTATATGAAAAGCAGAGTTACAGAGAGGCAGAGGCAGACACACATACACACACACACAGAGAGAGAGAGAAAGAGAGAGAGAGAGAGAGAGAGAACTCTTCCATCTGCTGGTTCACTCCCCAAATAGCTGCAATAGCTGGAGCTGGGCTGGTCTGAAGCCAGGAGCCAGGAGCTTCTTCCGGGTCTCCCATGCAGATGCAGGGGCCCAATGGTTCAAGTAGCAGAGCAGCTCTACCTCCTCATGCTAAGTTACATGGGGACATACTGTTGGTAGTTTTTAGTTTACAAGAGCACTTAACTTCCCTTGCACTCAGCTTTGGGATTTTAGGAGAAATTCAAGGAAACCAATAAATATTCCATTTAATAACTCAGTAAATAGATATTCAGTTCCTTCTGGGGTTGCATAATATAAAAAGGTTAAGTTTTTGTGATCTTTTATTAAAATAAATAAATCTATTACTGAAATACAGAAGTAACTTCTCTATTTAATGTAGAACTCAATTCTTAGAAATGGATTGTTTTTATGTGTATATATGTATTTGTATGTATATATACAGTATATATGTATATGATAGCTAACCATTTGTTTTATGTCATGATTTTTCAGATCTTATATGTATACAGTAAAATGTTTCCTTCTTAGATGTGTCAGTGGTGTATTTAAAATACACACATAAATGTGGGTAACCATCACCATCATTGAGACAGACGACACTTCTATCATCCAAAGATGTCTGGTCATGCTTCTTTATACTCGGTCCCCTTGTTTGACCTCCAGTCCCTGGCAACTATTCATCTTATTTTTGTTCCTAGGTTTTTTTTCTTTGTCAGAAAGCCATAGGAAGAGAATATGACAGAGTGGAGTTTTTCTGTTGCTGGTTTATTCCAACCAATATAATGCTTTAGAAAGTCATCCATGTGGTTGCATGTGTGCTGATTTGTTCTATTTTATGGATGTTCCTTAGTTTATTTAAACATTCAGTAGTTAATAGGTATCTGATTTTTTTCCTCTCCATAGCACTGTTTATTTATTTTTTAAAAATTTTGCTAAAGGTATACAAATTTCATGTATTTCATTTATACAGATCTAGGAACATAGTGATACTTCCCACCCTACCCTCTCTTCTGACCATTCTCCCACACTTCTTACTCTTTCCTCTTCTGTTCTCTTAATTTTTCCAGAGATCTATTTTTACTTGTCTTTATACTCATAAGATTAACCCTACACTAAGTAAAGAGTTCAATAAATAGTATGAAGAAAATAACACACTGTTCCTCAACAGTCCAAGACAAGGGCTATAAACAATTATGAAATCTCAAAATGTAAATTTCACTCCTATACATTACATTTTAGGTACTTTATTCATTACAATAGATCATGGAAAACAAAGTATTTGTCTTTTTTTGGACTGGCTTATATCACTATAATGGTTTCTACTTGCATCCATTTCATTGCAAAAGATAGGATTTTATCTTTTTATTTACCACTGAGTAATATTCCATAGTGTGATAGAATATATATATATATATATATATATATATATGTATGATAATTTCTTTATGGTGTCATCACTTCATATACATCTTGATTGATTCCATATCTTAACTATTGTGAATTGAGCTATAATAAACATGGGGGAACAGATAACTCTTCCAGATGCTGATGTCATTTTGTTTGGGTAATTCTCAGGATTGGGATGGTTGGTCTATATTCAGATTTCTGGAGTATCTCCATATTGTCTTCCACAGTGGCTGCACCAGTTTACATTCCTACCAACAATGATTTAGGAAACCTGTTCCTCCACATTCTTGTCAGCATTTATTGTTTGTTTATTTCTGTATGAGAGTCATTGTAACTGAAGTGAGATGAAACTTCATTGTGGTTTTGATTTGCATTTCCCTGATGGCTAGTGATATTGAACATTTTTTCAAGTGTTTGTTGGTCATTCAAATTTTCTCTTTTGAAAAATGCCTGTTCAAGTCTTTTGCCTATTTCTTTTTTTTTAACGAAAAACTTTTATTTAATAAATATAAATTTCCAAAGTACAACTTTTGGACATAGCAGTTCTTCCCCACATAACTATCCTCCCACCCACAAACCATCGCATCTCCTACTTTTTCTCCCATCCCATTCTTCATTATGATTCATTTTTAATTATCTTTATATACAGAAGATCAACTCTATACTAAATAAATATTTCAACAGTTTGCACCCACACAGACACACAAAGTATAAAGTACTGTTTGAAGATTAGTTTTACCATTAATTCTCATAGTACAACTCATTAAGGACAGAGATCCTACATGAGGAGTAAGTGCACAGTGACTCCTGTTGTTGATTTAACAACTGACACTCTTATTTATGATGTCATTAATTATCCGAGGCTCTTGTCATGAACTGCCAAGGCTATGGAAGTCCTTTGAGTACACTGTCTCTGTAAGTATTTAGACAAGGCCATAAGCAATGTGGAAGTTCTCTCCTCCCTTCAGAGAAAGGTACCTCCTTCTTTGATGGAACCTTCTTTCCACTGAGATCTCACTCACAGAGATCTTTCATTTAGTTCATTTTTTGCCACAGTGTCTTGGCTTTCCATGCCTGAGATACTCTCATGTTGCCCATTTCTTGGATGGATTATTTATTTTGTTGTTGTTGAGTTTCTTGAGTTTTTTATAGATTCTGGAAATTAACCCTTTATCAGTTGCATAGTTTGTAAATGTTTTCTCCCATTCTGTCAGTTGTCTCTTCACTTTGCTGAATGTTTCTTTTGCAATGCAGGAGCTTCTCAACTTGATGTAATTCCAAATGTTCATTTTGGCTTTGATTGCCTATGATTCTGGGATTTTTTCAAGAAGTCTTTGTCTATGCCAATGTCTTGCAGGGTTTCCCCCGATGTTCTCTAGTAATTTGATTATATTGGGTCATAGATTTATGTCCTTGGTCATTCTGAGTGGAATTTTGTGTAAAGTGTATGGTAGGGGTCTTGTTTCATAGTTCTGTACATGACGATCCAGTTTCCCAACACCATTTGTTGAAGAGACTGTCCTTGCTCCAAGGATTGATTTTCACTCTTTTGTCAAAGATAAATTGGTTATAGATGCATGGACAAGTTGATTTCTGCAGTTTTTTTTTTCTTTTCTATTCATCTGCATGTCTATTGGCTGTTTTGATTATAACTGCCAGATAGCATTTCTTGAAATCTGGTATTGTGGTGGCTCTGGCTTTTTTTTTTTTTTTTTTTTTTGTATTAAATTACTTTCACTATTTGGATTCTCTTTTGTTTCCTTATAAATTTTAGTATTTTTTTAGACTGCAAAGAATATCATTGGTACTTTGATTGGGATCACATTGATTCTGTAAAGTGCTTTTCGACATTACTATGGACATTTTGGTGTTATTGATTCTTCCAATCCATGAACATGGAAGATTTTTTCCATTTTTTTGTGTCTTCTATTTGTTCCTTTACTGTTTTGTTATTTTCACTATAGAGATCATTCACCTCCTTGGTTAAATGTATTTCCAGGTATTTGATCATGTTTTGTAGCTATTGTGAATGGGATTGATTTTAGAGGTTCTTTCTCAGCTATGGCATTGTCTGTGTGTACAAAGGTTGTTTTTTGTGTTAATTTTATATCCTAACACCTTACCAAACTCTTTTATGAGTTCCAGTAGTTTCTTAGTGAAGTATTTTGGTTCCCCTATATATGCAATCATGTCATCTACAAATAAGGATAATTTGACTTCTTCCTTTTCAATTTGTATCCCTTGGATTTCTTTCGATTTGTTTAAAATTTTGCACTATTCTGAATAAAGCTTGCAAGGAAATCTTTCTGTGGATAATGTTGTTTTATTTTTCTTGGACATAAATAATCCCACTTAGGAAAGAGATAGCTGTGTTATTTGTTACTCTTATATTTAATTTTATCAGAAATTGCCACCTTGTTTTTCAAAGAGGCTGTATATACCATTTTGCTTTTCCATCAGCAATATAAAAGTTCCATTGCACTGCATCCTCACAAATACTTGACTTTGACAAGTTGTCAGGTTTTTCATTCTTCTAATTATATTCAACTTAGTAGTTCTGTAATGAAATCACATTGTAATAGAGTGTGCATCCCCTAATAATTTATATGTTTGAATATCTTCTTATGTATTTATTTTTCCATTCATATCTCCTGTTTGGTGTTGTATCTTTTTTGGCAAGTAGGAGAGGGAGTTGTTTGTCTTCTTTTTACCGAATCTTGTATGTTCTTTACAAAGTATTTTAAAAATAAATTTTTTACAAAATATGCATTTTGCATGTATTTGAGTCTACATCTTATCCTTTTACTTTCTTAAGAGTCTCTCTTGAAGGGCTGAAGTTCTATCTGATTACTATTTGAGGTAGTTGGCCTGTTTATAAGCAATATAACTTTGAATTGATTCTGTGTTCTATCATTCTGTTTTATTCTCCCTATTGACTTCAATTTGTCTCTTTTTAAATGTAGTTATAGCAGTTGTGCTTTCTCCTATGTCTCTGAATATGTGTGCAGATATGTGTACTATATATATATAGAGAGATATTATTTGGACTATTGTATAACCCATGAGAGTACTTCAAAATGTTTGTGGAAAAGTGTTGTTAAAAGATGTTTCCTTTAGTGCAAAATTTTTGAAATTCATGCATTTTTTATAATATATTTTCCATGAGCTTTAAAAAAGGTCTCTCCTGGCCAGCGCCGTGGCTTAACAGGTTAATCCTCCGCCTTGTGGCGCCGGCACACTGGGTTCTAGTCCTGGCCGGGGTGCCGGATTCTATCCTGGTTGCCCCTCTTCCAGGCCAGCCCTCTGCTATGGCCCGGGAGTGCAGTGGAGGATGGCCCAAGTCCTTGGGCCCTGCACCCGCATGGGAGACCAGGAGAAGCACCTGGCTCCTGGCTTCGGATCAGCGCGATGCGCCGGCCGCAGCGGCCATTGGAGGGTGAACCAACGGCAAAAAGGAAGACCTTTCTCTCTGTCTCTCTCTCTCACTATCCACGTTGCCTGTCAAAAAAAAAAAAAAAGTCTCTCCTATATAAAATCTTGAAATGTTTATATACACTATATTTATTTTATGTGTTAATTTATTGCAATGTATTTTCAAATAATGTTATACCACCGGCTTACAAAGTAGTAACTTTGATATATTTATATCTTCTGTAATAAATACTAGACATACATAAACACACTTATACCACAAACACATGCAGTTATGGGGCTGGTGACGTGGCTCACTTGGTTAATCCTCTGCCTGCAGCACCAGCATCCCATATGGGCACCGGGTTCTAGTCCTGGTAGCTCCTCTTCCAGCCTATCTTTCTGCTGTGGCTCCGGAAGGCAGTGGAGGATGGCCCAAGTGCTTGGACTCCTGCACCTGCATGGGAGACCAGAAAGAAGCACCTGGCTCCTGGCTTTGGATCTGCACAGCACTGGCAATGGGGAAATTTGGGGAGTGAACCAACAGAAGGAAGACCTTTCTTCCTGTCTCTCTCTCTCTCACAGTCTAACTCTATCTGTCAAATAAATAAATAAATAAAACAAGCAAAAACAAACAAACAAGCAAAAAAACACATGCAGTTGTGTTCCAACCTCTCCAGTTTGTGACTTACTGCATAGGGTCCAAATGATTATATCAAGAAAATGATTAAGAGAGAGAGGATAAATTGAATTAAGAGATAAAATGTTAAATGGAAGAATAGTGCTAGAACCAGGAAATTCATAAAATATTACCACTCTTCTCACAGACTACTTTGGCAGTCTGGCTAATGAAAAAAATATGACAGTTCCCATTTTGCCTAGTTGTACAATAGGTAATTATTTATGTCCAGGAACTAGATTCTGGTTTCATTTGCATGATGCCAATAAGTGGCCTCTAATCAAATGATCTATCTTATACAATTGGCCTACTGAAGCATCACCTTTTGCCATCCGTTCTCTTGTAGTAACATGGAATCCTGCAAGGGTGGAACATAAGCCATAGGAAGTTAGACTTTTGTGGGTAGATGATTACAGACCAATGATCTACACATTAGCTTTTTCACACACAGATGAACACTGTACTACAAAAGTTTTCTTTCTTCTTAACTGCACAACAAAACAAAACAACATCAACAAAAATCATTGCCTTGGTATTCCCATCATAGTTTGGCAAAGAAAGTAAAACAAATGACTAAATTTTTAATTTCTTGGGTATTCTTTCCTTTTAACTAAAATGAAGTTTGGAGATTAATTTTAGATTTTTGTATGGAACACAGGCATCCCAAGCAAACTCATAATCACTATGTCAAAAGCCTGGCCCTCTGACTTTTCTTTCTTCACCATACTTTTTAACAGTCAACTCAGAGTTAGCCAAGGCACATCAAAATAGTGCTAAAAGGAACATTTACTGATAAAAGTGAACCAGGTAATCATCTAAAGAAGAGTACCCTCAGAAAGGGGGATACTATTGTAAGTCTATAAGAATTATGAAATTATAAATACAATAATATCAACCCTAAGAAAGCATCACATTTTGTAAATGAACATTTTTGAGAACATTTAGTGAGTTCTAAAACATGCAGTGATTACATATTATAAACACATCACCTAGAAAGCATCAAACATAGAACTCCTTAGAGGAAACAAGTTTTAAGATTTGGTTGTCCATTCACATTTGGTTATCCCAATAGTGTTTTTTTTTTTTTTTTTTTTTTTTTTTTTTTTTGACAGGCAGAGTGGACAGTGAGAGAGAGACAGAGAGAAAGGTCTTCCTTTTGCCATTGGTTCACCCTCCAATGGCCGCCGCGGTAGCGAGCTGTGGCCGGCGCACTGCGCTGATCCGATGGCAGGAGCCAGGTGCTTCTCCTGGTCTCCCATGGGGTGCAGGGCCCAAACACTTGGGCCATCCTCCACTGCCTTCCCGGGCCACAGCAGAGAGCTGGACTGGAAGAGGGGCAACCGGGACAGGATCGGCACCCCGACTGGGACTAGAACCCGGTGTGCCAGCGCCGCAAGGCGGAGGATTAGCCTAGTGAGCCACGGTGCCGGCCCCCAATAGTGTTTATAGTAGGTCACTGACTCTGAATAACTGCTTGAATGTTAAAATCATCTGGGGAAGTTTTTAAAAAAAGTCCTGTATCTCAAGAGATGCTGACTTAATTGAATTGGGATGAATCTCCAGGAGTGATTCTTTTTTTTTTTTTTTTCTGACAGGCAGAGTGGACAGTGAGAGAGAGAGACAGAGAGAAAGGTCCTTCCTTGCTGTTGGTTCACCCCCCAGTGGCCGCCGCGGCCGATGTGCTGCAGCCGGCGCACCGCGCTGATCCGAAGCCAGGAGCCAGGTGCCTCTCCTGATCTTCCATGTTGATGCAGGGCCCAAGGACTTGGGCCATCCTCCACTGCACTCCCGGGCCACAGCAGAGAGCTGGCCTGGAAGAGGGGCAACCGGGACAGAATCCAGCGCCCCGACCGGGACTAGAACCCGGTGTGCAGGCCCCGCAAGGCGGAGGATTAGCCTATTGAGCACGGCGCCGGCCAGGAGTGATTTTTTTTTTTAAAGATTTATTTATTTGAAAGTCAGAGTTACAGAAAGAAAGAGAGAGGGAGGGAGAGAGAGAGAAGTGAGAGAGAGATATCTTTCACTTGCTGGTTCACTCCACAAATGACTGCAATAGCCAGGGCTGGGCCTGGTTGAATCCAGGATTCAGGAGCTTCTTCCGGGTCTCCCACATGGGTGCAAGGGCCCAGTGACTTGGACCATCCTCTGCTGCTTTCCCAGGAGCATTAGCAGGAGCTAGATTGAAGTGGAGCAGCTGGGACTTGAACTGTTGCCCGTATGGGATACTAGCACCACAGGCAGTGACTTTACCTGCAATGCCACAATGCCAGCCTTTCCAGGAGTGATATTTTAAAATTCTTTGTCTTAGAGTGTAATATATATTTAGTAAAGTATATATTACATAAATATACAGTATGACAAATTCTCAAGAATTGGAAATCCTTGTTATTCAGAACTGAAATAAAGAAAAATTCAGTATTTTACAAGTCCCCATCATAACAACCAAGATTGAGAATCACTAATCTGACCGATGATCTCAATATATTGTAGTCCATAAACAAAGAGAGACAGCATTTCAAGGTGGAAAGGAAGGATAAAGAGGAAATATTTGCTCATTCTGAAGAGGATAGAGCATCAAGATTGGAAGATTGAAAGATGGCAGAGTTTGGAGATGACGTTTTTAGAAAGTTTATAAATTGTCTGTTTATAAATTTACATGAGTGAAGGAAGATTGGTAGGAAATGGAATTTTGGGGGACAAGAAATGGTTCAAGTTTTGCACAGGAGGATGGGTGAGGTGTAGAAAAGTATAATTAGGGTAGAATATTGAGTATTTGAAAATAGAGCTCAACTTAATATGGTAGAGAACATAATGCATGACAGCATTAAATAATTTTATTTATGGAATAAAGATAAATTGTGTTTTATGATTTTAGATACTTGTATTAATAACTTTATTAAAAATACAAGAAAAGTGTAATTAGTATATACATACATTCACTTGATAGTATTTTACATGATTTAAAAGTTTTCATTCATTCCTTAATTACAAATAATTTATACCAAGTATTCCCCAAATTTTTAAAGCTATTGATTTTTTTGTTTCCCAGATTTTTGTTTCTATACTAAGCTGAGGAAAAGAAGCCACGAGCCTTGCTCTAGCAATTGCCCTTCTCCCCTCTACTGGTATCAAGAACTGGAGCAGCCAAGACATGAACCTGTGCCCATCTGAGAAGTCAGCATTTCAGATGATGGCTTTACCTGCTAACCAAAATGCGGCCCTGATATAAAGTTTTGAGCCAAAATTACTATTATAATGGTGATAGCTGTTTGGGGAGTAACATGACTCCTGTATGCTGCATGCTAACTGCTGTGATTGTTTACGTGGAGAAAGAAGAGCTAAGAACTCATCTTTAGGAAGGTTAGGATAATAGGAGGACTTGAACATATGGTGAAGGAATTAAAGCAGTTTCTGACATTTACACTGAGTAACCGCCATGTATGTGGCACAATTCTAGGTTCTCAGGATCTGGTGATAAACAAACATTGTCCTCAGGACTAATCCAGGTCAAGGGAGACAAAGTAGCTTCATGAAATTTCAGATAGTAATGAGGGTCAGCAAAGGAAAAAAAAAGAATGACAGAAAAGACCAAAGTTGGTAACGCATGACAGAATCATAATGGGAAATAGTTTCAGGAGGCACAAAAGATGGTAGATTGACCAAGGAGAATTCCAGGAAACCCTATTTACAGGGTTTGCCGTGCTGTCTGTCCTTTCAGAGGCTGTTCCATACCTAGGCTTGGAGATAGTCCAGTTCAGACTTTTCAGAAAACATGATCAGAGAGCACAATTTCTCTGAGCCTTACTCTCCTCAGTAAAATAAGGAGCAGTAACACTTTATAGGATTAAATTGTTTTGATTAAATAAAAGAATGAATTTAGGGCCAGCACTGTGGTGTAGTGAGTTGACGCCCTGGCCTGACGCGCTGGCACCCCATATGGGCGCAGGTTCGAGTCCCAGCTGCTCCACTTCTGATATGGCTCTCTGCTGTGGCCTGGGAGAGCAGTGGAAGATGGCTCGAGTCCTTGGGCCCCTGCACCTACGTGGGAGACCCGGAGGAAGTTCCTGGCTCCTGGCTTTGGATTGGTGCAGCTCCGGGCATTGCGACCAATCGGGGAGTGAACCAGCGGATGGAAGACATCTCTCCCTCTCTCTCTCTCCACCTCTCCTCTCTCTGTGTAACTCTGACTTTCAAATAAATAAATAAATCTTAAAAAAAATAAGAGGGTGAATTTAAAGCAGCTATCATAGTAGTTGGAATGAGTGCACAGATAGTAAGCATTAAAGGTAATATTGAATGGAACATAAAATTCAGTCTTGTTAAATGTGATTTCATTTAGTAATGATAAGATCTAATTTTTTTTTCTTTTTGACAGGCAGAGTTAGACACTGAGAGAGAGAGAGAGAGACAGAGAGAAAGGTCTTCCTTTTCCATTGGTTCACCCCCCAAATGGCCGCTACGGCCAGCACTGTGCAGATCCAAAGCCAGGAGCCAAGTGCTTCCTCCTGGTCTCCCATACGGGTGCAGGGCCCAAGCACTTGGGCCATCCTCCACTGCCTTCCCGGGCCACAGCAGAGAGCTGGACTGGAAGTGGAGCAACCGGGACAGAATCTGGCGCCCCGACCAGGACTAGAACCTGGGGTGCCGGCACCACAGGCGGAGGATTAGCCAAGTGAGCTGCGGTGCTGGCCAGATCTAATGTGTTTTGATACACAGTTTTGTTTAAAAGTTATACTTGGGTCATTTATCATCATGTAAAAAAATTTAAATGCATAAAACTAACATTCACAAGTATTTTTATAATTATATGGTATACATGGGCTAGCTACCTGATATCACTTTTAAAAACTATGCTTATATGGGCCGGCGCCATGGCTCACTTGGTTAATCCTCCACCTGCAGCACCAGCATCCCATATGGGCACTGGGTTCTAGTCCCAGTTGCTCCTCTTCCAGTCCAGCTCTCTGCTGTGGCCCCGGAAGGCAGTGGAGGATGGCCCAAGTGCTTGGGTGCCTGCACCCGCATGGGAGACCAGGAAGAAGTACCTGGCTCTTGGCTTCAGATTGGCATAGCTCCGGCTGTGGCGGCCATTTGGGGGGTGAACCAACGGAAGAAAGACCTTTCTCTCTCTCTCTCCCACTGTCTCACTCTATCTGTCAAAAACAACAACAACAACAACAAAAAACAAAACAAAAAACTATGCTTATAACAGATAAAGCTGTTTGCAATGACAGCATAATATATGAGTGCTGGTTCGTGTCCTGGCTTAAAGCTATTAATTTTAACTCTCTTTTTTTTTTGAAAAAGAGTCTGCAACTTTTATACAACAAGAAATATTTTTAGTTCTTCCAGTAGCATAAAAAGGAAGTGATAATCCTTATCAGAAGCAAAGATAATCGTTTATTTCAGGTGTAGATGTACTCTGAATGTCAAATTCATCATAATATAAATAATTAGTCCTGTCATTTAAAAATTAAAATTATCTCATTTACATGTCTATAGCCTTTAGAATGCATCATACTACTTCAATAAATTACATTCTGGATCATATCAGCATCTCTTCAAGAAAATGAAGTTAAATCTTTCTAGTAACCAGCAGCTTAATTTTCATTAGGCCAGCTACTTGATAATTAGTCATGCACCATAAATCAAACCCCAAGTCTTCTTCTAGTTTCTTAATTGAAAATTATTGTTTCTTGGCTCTCTGGTTAAAAGTGCAGCAAGTGTGAGTGTGATCGATGTGGAATCTGGCATAAACAGTTTGAGACAGTCAGAACTTGATAGATCATTGCCCTGAAGGGGCTTGTAATGGTAGGTAGGCAGAAATTTCCAAATTAAAGATTTGCTTTTAAAATTGCAAGTGGAAAGATAGCTGTGGTATAACAAATCCATCTTGATATTTTCACCACCTTTGGTTTCTGTTTTTATTTTTTCCCCAAAATGTCCATTACAATCTACTCATGTGCACCAGTGACTGTTGAAACGATATAAAATTACTGAGAAATCTAACTTTTTGTCTGAGCAAAAATGAAAATATTCTCTACTAATGTCCTGAACAAATATTGAATTTGTTGGTATTTTAAAGCAATTTGAAAACATTGACTAAAAACATTCTACTCATCTGACAGCTAATCTGAGGGAACAGATGGCTACTCAAGTATTGCCCCCAGTCATAAAATCATTTCAAATATGATACTGTTGAGCCTAAATAAAAGACTTTGCAAGTAATAAGGAAAATATTGCTTCATTGAATGACTGCAGCTTGTTGCCATTTTTCTTCTGACAGTCTAGGAGGATTTGCAGAGAACTTTGGTCATGTCTGCAGTTCCTTAGTTAAGAACAGCCACAGGGTTTTCCAGCATTCATTTCTTGTTTCCTAGTGGCCTGGCAGCCACGACATGATGAGGGACACAGCAGGGAGTACTGGGAAATGCACCATAAATTTCAATGTTAGGAGTCAAAACAGCTAGAAAAAAATCTGGGCACAAGAACCATGGCTGAAGTTTGAAAATCGTCTACACAAATGTACCCTAAAATAAGTATAGCATTTTATCAGTTCCATGAGGAGAATGACATGGATGGCTTAAGGTGGGTGGATGACCAATAGTTCATAAAGGCTAATGCTGACATTATTTTATCTGATATAATCACACATATTATGTGCTTTAGTTACTCAAAGCTTTCTTTTGTATAAAAGGAACTTAAATAAAGGTGTTTGACAAATTATAATTTGAATTAAAAAAAGAATTGGCTGGAATATTTGTGAAGATACATTTTTTTTTTAAATTTTTGACAGGCAGAGTGGACAGTGAGAGAGAGAGAGAGAGACAGAGAGAAAGGTCTTCCTTTTTGCTGTTGGTTCACCCTCCAATGGCCGCCGCGGCCGGGACACTGCGGCCGGCACATCGCGCTGATCTGAAGCCAGGAGCCAGGTGCTTCTCCTGGTCTCCCATGTGGGTGCAGGACCCAAGCACTTGGGCCATCCTCCACTGCACTCCCAGGCCATAGCAGAGGGCTGGCCTGGAAGAAGAGCAACTGGGACAGAATCCGGCGCCCCGACCAAGACTAGAACCCGGTGTGCCAGCACCACAGATAGAGGATTAGCCTATTGAGCCGCAGCGCCAGCTGTGAAGATACAATTTCTAGCCATGAATTATATCTCAGAATTTGAGGGAATTTACCATTCTTCAAAGAAAGCCAAAATATAATTACACACATAAATTTTACTATTTTTATTTTAAACAAATGCTAAGAATTATTTAGACATGAATTTTTTCATCTATAAAATAATATAGTTGTAATAAATGAACTCTAATACTCCTTCCTATTTGAATATTATACAACTTTGAGGAAATTTGTTGAATATTTGTTGAAAATGATGTTAAGTTCTTTTTAAAAAGATCTTGAAAAAGGATTTATTTTGTTTACTTGAAAGGCAAAGTTATGGATAGAGAGAGAGAGAGATCATCCATTCTCTGATTCACTCCCCAAATAGTCGCAATGGCAAGGGCTAGGCTAGGCAGGAGCCAGGAGCCAGGAACTTCATCTGAGTCTCCCACATGGTATAGAGGCCAATGTACTTGGACCACCTTCTGCTGTCTTCCAAGACACAGTAGCAGGAAGCTGGATCAGAAGTGGAGCTTCTGGGACTTGAACAGGCACCCATAGGGGATAACAATGCTGTAGGAGGCAGTTTAACCACAATGCCAGCCCCAATGTTAAGTTCTTCATTTTTTATTATATTTTGACCACAGGTGAATAATTAAAACCTATACTCCCTCGTATAGGGTTATGTAAGTGTGTTTTTGTGTAAGTATGTTAGGGTATGTATAAACAGGTTCACAAATTAGCTGTATGGAGTTCGGATTCTGTCAACGGGTATGTCTTTGAGTGTATGTATGTGTGTTTTCCAACTGATGTTTTTAAAAGTCTTGATAGTTGGGACCGGCACTGTGGCATAGACGTAAAGCTGCCGCCTGCAGTGCTGGCATCCCATGTGGACACTGGTTCAAGTCCCGGCTATTCCACTTCCCATCCAGCTCTCTGCTGTGGCCTGGGAAAGCAATAGAAGACAGTCCAAGTCCTTGGGCCCCTGTACTCATGTGAGAGACCAGGTAGAAGCTCCTGGCTCCTGGCTTCCAATTGGCGCAGCTCCAGCCATTGCGACCAATTGGGGAGTGAATCAGCAGAAGGAAGACCTCTCTCTCTCTCTGCCTCTTCTTCTCTCTCTGTGTAACTCTGACTTTCAAATAAATAAATAAATCTTTTTAAAAAATCTTGATAGTTGCCAACATTTCAAAATCTAGAAACGTTACATGGAAATATAATTCTGACTAAATACATCTTTCTACAAAAATATTCACCCAGAACTGAATAGTAGTTCTTTTATATATATATATATATATATATATATATATATATACCCTTCCCAATCTAAGTTTTCTTGTCTATTCTAAGCCTAGGTGTTAGTTACTATTTATCAGTGTTCATACCTTGATACACACTTTGTCCTGCAAAATCTCTTCACTCATTTATGTCATGTACTGTAGTGGCCATGGCCCGGCTGTGTGAAAGGAAACCTTTCATACAACTGATGATAATGTAGAATAGACTGTGTAAAATATGTAAGTTAAGTAAATTTATACTTTTCCTTCCTGGTAATAAAGTAAGCACATGAAAACTGGCATGCTCTTGGCCGATCCTGCAATGCAACCATGATACCCTATTCAAAATAAGAACAACAACAACAACAATAATAATAATGTGAGTCTCAGGTTCTAGGATTCTCAGATGTGTCTGGTTCTTTACTAGATGAGTGTGTCTAGCCTTTTGAAATGTAGACAGAACTGAGAACCTGAGAAGATGATGGGAGCTATGTCCACTGAATTATATCCTTGATATGAAGATGATTCTTTGTACTTTTGTTTACTTGATTAATAGTGAACTGACATTAAAATAACTTCAATGATGCTTGAATTGTGGTTGAAGCCAATCTTTGAAACTACCCCAATCATTGTAGACTGATCCAACTTATCAAGTAGCCTTGTGTTCTAGGTATTATCTGGAGTACTTCTGTTTCTGTTAGAGGTACTGACAAACTTTTCCAGATCTACTGTTTGTTTCCAAAAGAATATCTCCATTCCTAGCTCTCTGATATCCTTGTATTCCAACTAAGTCCTTCTTTGGCACTGCCCATAGGAGTTATTAACTTGAGCAGATGAGTTGCATTCTTTCTGCCACGAAGCGGGATTGAGGCATAGGCACTGAGCTACTTAGTTGTGGCAAACCAAACTAGATGATCTCACAGATCTTAGGCTGATGTTGACATTTTAGGAGAGTTTTGATGTGGTTATGAAAAAGCAGATGCAGAGGTACAGAGAAAGACTGAGATAAGTCACAATGTGCCTCATAAACCTTACATGTTTTTGAGAAACTCTTTCTAGAAGTTTTCCTTTAATCTTTTCATTTGAGTTGCAACCAAATGATCTCTGACTAAATAGATTTACTGAAATTTTCCTCAAGAAATTTCTTTAAAAGTAATCACTGGAACAGAAGGTATGCTTTTTTTAAGGCTCTTTCCTAAATTCTTCTTTGGAAATGTTGAACTGAAAACCACTATTTTCCTGTAGTAAGAACAGACTTCTGGGGAAGCAGACATGAAATTGTTACATACTAGTTATGGCATTGTGCACTCAATTTACCCAGTGACAAATACTTCAAGATCTTCACAGATTGTGAAGACTTCATGACTACAACATTTTTCTGATGATGAACATTATATTAACATTTTTATAACTTCTGGGAACTTTGTGCAAAGCCATTAAAAATAATAAATGTCCCCCGACTGCGGCACAGAGAGTTAAACTACCATGTGCAATGGTGGCGTTCTGTATCACCACTGGTTTGAGACTCAGATGCTCCACTTCAGATTCAGCTCTCTACTAATGTACTTGGGAACGTAGTGGAAGATGGTCCAAGTATTTGGGCCCTTGTGCCCATGTGAGAGACCCAGAAGAAGCTCCTGGCTCCTGACTTCAGATCAGCCCAGCTCTGGCTGTTCTTGCCATTTGGGATGGAAGATCTCTGTCTCTCCCTTTCTTCCTTTCTTTAACTCTGTCTTTTAAATAACTAAATAAGTTATAACACACACACACACACACACAAAAGATGTCAGCCAGTGTTGTGACATACTGGGTTCCTGCAAGACTGGCATCCCATATGGGTGCTGGTTTTAAAAAAATTAATAATATATGTCCATAAAACTAAACATCACAAACTAAACACATATATTACCATCGTTTTCTCCTCAGCTACCACAATAGGAATATGAAGCTTATAAACCCATGAGGCATGTGATGGAAGAAATAACACAGAGGCTGGAAGGGAAATTTTTAGAAGGTGGAAAGCAGATGAAAGAGTACAAAAGACCAGCAGAGTATGAGAAAAGAAATCTACCTGACTGAAGAGGGAGATAATGAGAAATACACCAACTTGCCCTGCCAGACTTTGGAAAGGTTCAGAATTTGGAGGCTATAGATAACAGAAGAAGGAGACGAAACTTGGAATGCAAAGCACAGTGTATCATGGGAATGAGAAAGGTAAGTGGAATGATGACATCCCCAAATAAATTCGCTTGTTTGGCTGCCAGTTTCCCAGCAGCCAGGCTAATACTCACTAGCAAGGAGATTGACTACATCTGAAAATATTCACCCACTATACATCTAGTGAAAGATGCTGGGGCTCCCACATCAACAAAAAAGATGGTTTCATTAATCTTTAAGCCATTCTCCCTCAAGCAGACCCTCAATCAGTTTTGAATTTTATTAACTTTGAATGCATTTAAATTTAAGTAGTCAGCTCCAGATTCTAGAGAAGTAGAGAATGGAGATGGAGGAGGAAAGAATATAGATGGAATGAAGTTTAGAGAAAGTGCATTTCTCTCTCTATCTCTTGCTCTCGTTCTCTCTCATCTACCCTTCTACCACTCTCTCTTTCACATAAAAAAATCTTCTAAAAAACAGAGAGTGAAAGTGCAAAAATTAGGAGCTAACCCAGTGATGAAGATTTGAAATTTATTACTATAAAGAATGTGTTTGTTTTTATTAAAGGGAGAAGAATGCACCTGTTGCAGGTCAGTGCATGAGTGGCTAATGAGGGCATGTTGGTGACAGCCAAGTATGAGGCAAAGGCAGAATGAGGGATGGAGCAGCAAAGAGAAACTTTGGGAGGGGCAATATTGGTTGATTATATAGGGACACTTCAAAAAATTCATGGAAGTGGAATTAAAAATAAGCTAATTTTGGTGCAAAAGAGTTTCTAAAATCCAAGCACAGTTTCCTTTCAAAATGCATTTTTTTTCATGAACTTTTTGAAGATCCCTGATATTTCCTGTACATACATTAGAGCACAATGAAAGAATGCATCCAATAGTTACCTGACTGGAGATTTATTTTCTAGTGCATACTGTTTGGTGAGATAATGATTTCATGTGAACAACAAAACCAAACAATTTTACCTGACAAGATGTTTTGAAAAATTAGTGCAGTTAAATAGAATCTATGTAGTCAAGCTATAGATTTACTATAAATTGTTTTTGATACATATTTAAATAAGTATACAGATTTATAAGTTTGGGATTACTGAAGGGTGTAAATAAGGATGGGAATAGGATTGTGATCATGAGTGAACCTAGTAAAATGAAACTCCAAATAGGCTATGGAATTTTTGAAGCTAGTTTTAAATAGTTTGGATCTAACAACCAGGTTTACTGATACTAAATGCATAGTGAAGACATTCATGCTAGCTTTGCGTACGTAGACATTGCCAAAACCCCAAGTTTTTTGGATATTGATAGTATACTATCAGAGAATTTTATGTTATTAAAAATGTCAGATGAAATTTCTTTAAAAGATTTATTTATTTATTTGAAGGTCAGAATTACATAGAGAAGGAGAGGCAGAGAGAGAGGTCTTCCATCCGCTGGTTCACTCCCCAACTGGCCACAATGGATGGAGCTGTGCTAATCTGAAGCCAGGAGCTTCTTCCAGGTTTCCCATGTGGGTGTAGGGGCCCAAGCACTTGAGCCATTCTTCACTGTTTTCCCAGTTCACAGCAGAGAGCTGGATCGGAAGTGGAGTATCCGGAACTCAAACCGGGGTCCATATGGGATGCTGGCATGACTATGCCACAATGCCAGCCCCAGATGAAATCTTTTTTTTTTAATTTTTAAAAATTTTTTACTTATTTATTTATTTGACAGGCAGAGTGGACAGTGAGAAAGAGAGACAGAGAGAAAGGTCTTCCGTTTCCGTTGGTTCACCTCCCAATGGCCGCTGCAGCCGGCGCACTGTGGCCAGCGCACCGCGCTGATCCAATGGCAGGAGCCAGGTATTTCTCCTGGTCTCCCTTGAGGGTGCAGGGCCCAAGCACTTGGGCCATCCTCCACTGCACTCCCGGGCCACAGCAGAGAGCTGGACTAGAAGAGGAGCAACCAGGACAGAATCTGGCACCCCAACTGTGACTAGAACCTAGTGTGCTGGCGCCGCAGGCAGAGGATTAGCCTATTGAGCCATGGCACCGGCCAGATGAAATCTTAAAGCAGATTTTCTTCTGTGTTCCTGTTTCTTTTCATTGGCACAAAGATTTTATTTCCCTGTTACCTGAAGCATCTTTTCTTTGCTCATTTTACTCACCAAGTACTCTGTCATTTTACAGCAAAATAGCCATGATACCTTCCCTAATCTTGAACTAGAACCTGGGAATCACATTGCTTCTAATAGCAAGATGGTAAAAACAGAAAGAGAAAACAGATTTTGCTTAATATTGTACATACTCCATCTCCATCTTCAACAGAATGAGGCCTGTGGACATCACATGGCCAGATCTTAGATATACATCACATCAACCACAGTCTCTTCTTCCTTCCAATTTTCTGTGGAACTAAAATATGTTGCCAGGCCCTTTGCTGTGAGTGCCGAAGGCACAGTGATATAAAAAGATAATAAATACAAGAAGAACACAGAAAATTATGTGATTTTGTGATTCTAGTTCTGTATTTTTTTGTGGGATCTAGGGGTAAATATGTATATGATATAAAAGGGTCTCTTAGGGGACTGTGCTGTGGCGTAGTAGGTTAGGCATCCGCCTGTGGTGCCAGCATCCCTTATGGGCTCTGAGCTCCTGACTCCTGGCTTTGGATTGGCCTAGCTCTGGCCATTGCAGCCATCTGGGGAGTGAACCAGCAGATGGAAGATCTCTGCCTCTCAAGAAAATAAATAAATCTTTCTAAATAGTTCATTAGATATTAGATTTTTTAAATATTGGGTTTTATAGTGATCATTCTTCAAGTGTCTTCCACTCAAAACCTCTGTACCAAGTAATAAACATGGCTTATTAATGAAACTCATTTCTTAGCCTGTCAGGGTTCAGGGATGCTTTTCTGTAAATCCTTTATGCATGGTGTTTTCTCCAAGTCAGAAAAATTTGTAAGGAAACATGCTGCAACACGATGCAAAATTTTAATGGGAGGATTGCATGATTGTTCTGCATGGCAGATGAGAGTGGTCTTATATTCCAAGGGAGAATCTTCCCAAACTTAGAGATTTCCCTCATTTTTGTTCACAATTCTGAGAAGAGATGATACTTCTTTTTCTTTAGACCAAAGTAAACATATCCTATTGAAATATTAATTCCTAGGAACTTATTGGTAAGAAGATGGGAACATGTTGTCATTTAATAACATTGAACCTGAAACCTATCAGAGTATTGAGTTAGAAAGGAATAGAATTTTAGAGAATTACATTCTATAGTAGCAGATCACTCTTCCAGGTTCTTGTCAGAGGATGCTGAAAATAAGACTGAGAATGAGAATTGCAATTTAACACCAGTGTCTCTTCTGACCACTCTGCATAATCTTAATGTGCTTAAATTCTTCCTGCACAATCCTGCTGCTTTCCAATTGTTGTGTCTGACCATATTTGAACCCTTGAGCCCTGAGAGAGAGGAGGGACTTGGAGAGGTTGTCATCTGATCTACGTTGGAAGGCGAAAGGAATGGCTTTCTCTCTTACAGCACTTCTTTCTGCTTAACAGTTGGTGGGAGATTAAAACGATCTAGGTGGAGAAGGCTGGTTAAAGGTCTGGGCACATCACTTTTTTTTTGGAGGGCTTGTGTTTTATAAGACAAGCAGCTCGTTAGCAGAGGAAGGTTTAATTTTTTCCTCCTCTTCTTTCCTGGCACACATTAACAATATTTTACTACTTATTTATTCACTTTTATGATTTACTTCAAATATTGAAGGAGAACAAACTCCTGTTATGCTACTGTCCAGCCAGGATCATGGTTAGACGCTGACATTCTGAGTTCCAGCCATATTAATTGCTGGATAAAGGCTATAATCCGTCTCTCTTTGAAGCCCAAGGCTGATTTTTAGGCAACACTTCAAAAGCAGAGCACAACTGAAGAGGCATACTTCCTACCAGCACTGAATTACTGTGATTGACTCAGCTTGCCTTAGACTACGTGTGCCTTACATATTTGGCTACCCAAGAAAACAGTTTGATTTTGATATTAGAGAGCAAAAGAAAAGACCTGATGTGACCCAAAAGCTCATATTACTACTTGTGAAATATTTAGAGAGTTGTTTATACTTCCTTGGAAATAGAAACACCTAAATCAGTCTTTTCTTATAGTAGAAAATATTATGCTTGAAAGTTCTCTCTCTCTCTCTCTCTCTCTCTCTGTCTCTCTCTCTCTCTCTCCTCTCTTTCATGTTTTGGCAGAACATCATACATTCTTCAGTCCCAGTCCACTATGATTAATGACAAAATCCTATGTAAATAAGGCATCTCGGACATTCTCAAATTATTATAACCCTTGGAAGTGTTTCATAAAATAATTCTTAGCATCACCTATTGAAACTTATTAACCAATAGACTTGTCAACTGCAAATAAGATCTTAAAACAGAAAAATGATCTGTGAAAGACTGAAGAGTATCAGTCACCATAATCAAGACAATAGCAACAAAAAGTAAAAGTAAACTAAAACAACTCAAATAAATGAAAATGTACGAGTAATATGGAACTTTTTCCTGGCGTCTGTTTCCCTTACAGCGTGTTTATCACTGGATCTGCACTGTAGAGACTTTCTCATATAGGATTTGCCAAGTATACTTAGTGTGCTATGTTTGAGAAAGATTAACAGTATTTCAGATCAAAGGAGGGCCCTGCTGCATGGTCTTAGGAGATTGTCATTCACTCCCATTATGGCTCATTTGCACAAGATTTTCATGTAATATGAGCCATTGTTTTGATGGCAGCGATTTGACATAAAGACAGAGCCGAACTGCATCTCAGCGTCCTAGTCATTCAGGCTGGGGGGTATCTTGGTCCCAAAGAACTTGCCAATCATAAAAGGCAACTGTTACTCAGTTATGGATTGGACCTGCCACCCCCCTCTTCCCCCGACAAACACACACACACACACACACGCACAAATCCCCCTCCTTGCTTTTAAGGTGGAAAACTTCTTGAACACGCATGGATACCATAAAAATCAGACAATGCCTACTTGTGCTAGATTAGATACAGTTTAACCAGACAAAGTTTCAGATACCCTATTCAAAAGAACAAGTTAGGAGCCATGTTAGTGGACTGCTTTTCCTCCTGTGCTTTCTGCCGCGCTTATTTTGATTTTACAATAACTTGAAGTGGTGAAAAGTTGTGCCTCAGCTACATTCAAAACTTTTCCTTAAGCTGTATTTGTGTTTTTCCAGTGATTAGTTTCATGGAGAGAAAACATATTTATATACACCAGTCACTAGCATTCTCTTTCTTGTTCTTTTTGCAAATTAGGTTAAAAACAAAAAACAAGAGAGGAGTTATACCTTGTAATAATATAAATGGGGAGGAAATTTAGTCAAAAATCTGGATGATTCCAAATGTCATTTTATTTAACTAGAGTGAACACTGTTTCATTAACTCTGCTTAGCATTTATCACAATATAACATATTCATACTTCTATGCACTAAATATGCAAATAAAATTTAAAAAATTGAAATAGTTTATTTGCATTATGCTGAATGTCAAGAACTAAGAATAAAATGCACATTAGGATTTAATTTATTTTCAGTGGTTGCTTCAAGTTGTCTAAGCTGCTGTGTATTAAATTTATAATGGTCACTCTTGTACAGAATTTTCCATTCCAGGCAAAATTATTATTAATTTTATGTATTATTTATTCAATGCTTTAAATAGAATAACTCATCCAAATTTTTAGATTTTTAAGATTGCTTTTGTAAGCTATACCAATTACTTAAAATTTGTGTTCAGAATAAATTGACTATCATTTGCTGTTGGTTTTTATTCCATGGTAAATTATTTACAGCAACTATAATATCATAGAAAGAAAGACAAGTGAAAATATCATTTCATGAAACTCAAGAAAAATGTGCAAAATCAAAGAAATCACCATTATATGCTCATTTATAACATTTTATAAAGAGTAAATAGAAATTTTTATTTTAAAATTATTCTCTTTTCAACCTCAAGCAATTAATAACAGAAATAGCATTTCTGTCATAAAATCAGGATACACTTTCATATATCAGGACTGCATTAATGATTAAACATGTAAAACCTGGTATGTTCAGTGACATATTTTTTAAATACATATTTACTTGGAAAATAATTAACAGAAATAACCATAGAAATTATAGGCAACCAAAATATTTCCCAAGTTCTAATTTGAAAAATTTCAAGCATACCAAAAGTTGAAAGACACTACAGAAAACATTTGCTTATTCTCAACTGAAGATTTGTATTTCTTTGCTACATTTATTTCATTTTTTCCTTTGAACCAATTGAAAGTAATGATACTCCTAAATTTTTTAGTATGCAGCTCTTATGTACAAGGCTGATATTTTACATAGCTACAATAATAAAACCTGAAATATTCCTGTAAAATCTAGTCATCAGAATGTTTGAAAAGAGAGTAATTAGACCTCAAGGAAAATTTAAAATACATATAACATTAATAGGAAAGATAATTTAACTGATCTACTACATAAACATTTTTTCAGTTATTTTAAATTCAAATTTGGCTTTATGTTAAAATTCCCATTGGAATATATGGATAGGTTTTGAAAAACAAACACTACGCCATCCTCTGAATGTGGTTTGCTTTATGAAACACTTTCAAAATACATAAACAACAGCGCCCTCTACATTTGGATAGCATATGATGAAAATGATTTCACTGGTTGAGAAAAGGAACATTTGACAATAATCGCTTGTGGGTCTGGGGACAGCTGATGTGATTGTAATACATTACAAAATTACACAGTAATCTCTGATATGAATTTACAGTATTTTAAGCCATTGATTTAGTACGAGAAATCAAAATCTGTAAACTCAATATTGCACCATTTAGCAAACAAACTGACAGAAATAATAGGAGGAAATAGAAGGCTCTCTAGGAAAATACATAAACCTACTTTAAAATAAACAATCATGTTATTTAATAGATTTCCTGAAATAAGTTGTAAGTTGTTAAAATTGTATTATTTTCCTTCCTTATTTATACAAATAGGATCTTATGATGTTTTCAAATTCAGAAGTGGATCAAAGGCTTTTAAAATAATACTTTCTAGTTGTCAGTATCTGTGACAGAAAATACACATTGAAGTTTAATGTAATAGGTTTACATATTAAAAAATGAAATTAATTGGTGTTTAAGTTCTTTAGAAATTCTTTTTCTGTAAGTCACAGTACAGTTATTTATAACATTATAAAGACATAAAGAAATATAACCAGTAGGTTACATGTAGACCCTCATATCTGTCATTAACTTGTAAAGCTCTTCTCTAAACAATTAGTATATCACCCACTAAATTATTACGAGAAAAATATGCACATATTTTATAAAGAAAAAACAGTTTAAATATATATTCATGTTTCTAAGTATAAGCATTTTATTATATGGAACCCAAATTTTAATGTATCTAAGTAGTCAATTTAATTAAAAAGATATGCTTAAAACAATAAAATTAATTTATTGACATTTGAAAGGTTTAGTTTTTCTCTTTAGTTTGTTTTTCAGTGCAACATTTTCATTTAAATAATGGTTATTTTAAAAATAATATTGTATTTAAAATGTGCTTTTAAAATACAACTATTAAGTTTTGAGAGCAACTTGCATACTATAGCCCAAAGGAAAAACCTTTCAGTATACTATGTGTAAGTTGTCACTGGTCAAGGAGCAGATTAAGAACATTAAAAACTGGAAGGTGTTGTGTTTTTCCTCATTACTTTAATATAGCAGTTTCAATGTCTAAGTCACTGCACTTTAAATGAAAAACAGTAACATAAGAATTAGAAACTAATAATTAACACACATACTTTATGCTTGAAAAGAGTCAATAATAAAATATCTAAAATAAATTATACTCCTGTAGACTACTTTGTACATTTTACGCTACAGGTAACCTGAATAATACAATAGCTTGTGAGGAAAAAAAAAAAAAAGAATGGCTTTTGAAACTATCTCTTCAGTCTTTTCCTTGGCTTACAGTGCTATGAAAAATCCTTGTATGGGCTCTGAATTTCTAAAGACAAAATGCCAGCGACTCTGGGGATCATCTTGTTCATTTTAAGAGCAAATTAAAACACTGGAAGAATGATGCAAATAATTGTTTCATATGTTCTTTGCTTGTGACTGCTGTAATCTTCGGGGCTGATTTACAAATGTAGACTTGAAGGTTTCTCAGCTTCCTGCAGGGTAGGAAGACTGTTACTTTGGCACTCGCCCTCTCGCCCTTGTAATCACCACTCAAAACTGTGCCCTGGTACTTCCAATTCCCAGGCTCTTGATTGAACACCTCATTCTGTGCTAACAAGGTGTCCAAGGTATTTGAACAGGGGCTCCAGTCAGAAAATTGTTAATGGTTTTGCTCATTAAGAGTTGCTGCGCTAGTTTTGGTAATTTGGTAACTGTCTAAATTGCGAGTTGATTTCCCCCCCTTAAGCTTAAAGGATGCTAAGTTTATGACAGTAATGGTAATACTTCTGTTTCAAAATTGACAAGAAGAGTTGGGTGCTGTCTGTGTTATATATGGAATAGTGTTCACAAGATTAATAAAATTATCTGGAATATCTGGGCTTATTCTCCAGCTATTTTCAAGATATGATTAAAAAGAAATCAGATACAGTTGCATATAAAAAAAATTTTCATGGTATACCTGTGAAACAGCTGGTGTTTAAGGGATGAAGCAGAAGCACCAAAAATTATTTATTGAAAAACATGAGGAATAATAGTGTTATGACAATATTATTAAATATTTCATGTTAAAATAAGATGAATTAATTCTAATTTTGATGCCTACTCTATTTCTACAAATATATGTCTTAAAAACATACATAGCCTATTTTATCTTTAAAGAGATATAATGTTGATTTACTTTACTTGCTATCAAAATGAGTTTTCATGAACATTAATTGCAGAGTCCATTTTTATTCAGAGAAGTAATTTTAATAGATATATTTCTGCTGAAGAGTTACTCAAAATATAACTTCAGACATGGTCTGAATATTTAAAATTGTTTATTTTACATAGACATAAAAATCCTGGAAACATTTTTCATGAGGTAAATAAATTTGCTTCTGTTGAAATGGCCTTGACAATGCTGAACTACTTTACTTGTATATTCATTTCTCTGTATTTCTGCACTTTTAAAGAGCATATTTCTCAAGTGGAATTAAGAAGGCTGAATTAAGAAGAAATCAATATTTATAGATTCTTTGGTTCTGTTTAAAACCTGCAATCTACTTTATTAATTCAGATTTAAAAGGAAGGACATTTCAGAAAAGAATTTTCCTTACACATTCTTTTATTTCTTGCTTTCCTAATCATGAAAGACTATTACTAAGTTTGGCAGTTACATCTCCAGGGATTTATTTTAAATTATTTTTAGTGATTTGGACAGTTGCCATTTTATCATAGAGATGAAAAGGTAGGAGATGAGATTCAGCTGAGGATGGAAGTTTCTCCCTGTGCCAAGCAAAGGGCTATTTTAAAGTGATTTATGTGGCAGTTTTCTTCTGTGTCACCATTATGTCCCTGCTGCCTGAGTGTGACAACGTGGGGCTTGCTAACATTTTGGTAATAATTTATTGGGATGAGATTTTTTTTTTTTTGCCTGGAGTTCAGCCTGCAATCCTTTTTGCAATCCTTTTAACACTCTGCTAAAAGGCGTAAGTTCTCTACAGGCTTATTTATTTTTCACTTTGGAACTGTGCACTCACACAAAAACCTGCCTACATAAATCTGCAACTTTTCTTTTTGAATTGGAAGTTGAATGCCTACCATGACTTGTGCATATAAAAAAATGCAGAAATAATGCCCCCCTACTGTGTAAGTATTTTTGTTTTTCATGAATCAATCCCAAAGTTATTTAAATTAATTCTAGCCTCATCATGGTAATAGAATATCATTTTTTTGGCTTCTTAAAAATACTGACGCATGGTTGTAATTTTGATTTTTTTTTTAACCAAGTTTCTTATATATTTCAACTGATGGCTACAGTTTCATGTTACAGATTTTAATCAATTACAAAATGTTTGATGTTTACAAACCATTATATTTTTGAAAATACAGAAAAAAAGAATTTATGAGTTGTTTTCTTGTGTTTACATAGAATGCTCTGCTATCGATTAATCAATCAAGGAATCTCTGAAATTTATTCTTTGAAGTTGTGTGTTGATTTAGAAATTCTAGCACACATCTTAGCTGGCTAAGTTTGTTTGAAAATAAAGGCCTGTCTTCCTTAAATGTTTGGGCATAGGTAATAGGGAGACTTAAAAATATGTATAATGTGTTAGACCTCGATTGGAAAGTAGTTGGAGACTGGATTTTTTTCTTTGACTCTTGGGGGTGCTTCAACAAATTCCTGCCTGGAAAATACCACTAACTTTCATAGTCACATTTTTGTAATTAGTTTATAAACAAGCTATAAATGGAAGAGATAAATAGTAATTAATGGGGATATAAGTTTGTAAAAGTACTTTCAGAATTGGCTCTGTGGTTGTGTTGAGAAAACTAAGTTCTGCCTCTTCAAAGAAGATAAAATTGTTTTAGAAAGCTTTGGTGAATGACAGCAATGTGCATAATTAGTTCAGGTAATTAGTTTCAATACCTGGGTATGAGAATCCTTCAAAATTTACTTACTTTTCTCCTACAGACAAAATTATTATGAAACCCAGTAGAAGAAGTTATTATTTAGCTCAGTTTTAAAAACGTTTTGACAATTTGTTTTAGCATTGTCTGTGTTGTTTTAATCAGGAGCACCATTATAAAACAGAGTTGACTGCAGAAAGAGATCATATGATTTTTAAGTTAAGATTGTAACTTTGTGCTTGGTTCAGGGCTTAATGTATTATATATTTGTTTTTAATAATTTTGGAGCTGTATGCTCAGAGTTAACCCTCTAATTTCTATAAGAAGGTTAATGCATTTAATGCTATAAAGGCTAGTATCTCATAGTGAAAAGAAAAACATTTACAAAAGTAATTTTTATCAGCTTTGTTTATGCTATTACAAATAATAAGCAACTATTGCTCAGATGTCTTAGCTCTCAAGTCAGGATTATGGCAAGAAATCTAATGGCATAGTTCACAAACCTATAGAAAAGACAAAAAATGCATTATGGTATGATAGTGTTAAGAACTAATTTTTAGTGACTAAAGTATGATGAATTTATAGGTCTGCAAATATTTTGTTTAAAATTCATTTATTTTAGTTTTTGAAAAAGCTGGCTTCATATTGATACTCAGCAGAATTCGCATTTACTTTATATTACCTGTCATAGTTATTCAAATGTTAAAAAGCAAAGTCAATGTTGGAAAAGACATTAAAGGTCAGTTTACAAATGGGCAAAATGAGATACAAGTTAAAGTAAATGTACATCTGATTTCTTTTTATAGATCTTGAATTTTAGAGTCAGGAAGGATTTTTTAAATGAGCTCAAATGAAGACTTCAATTTAAGAATGAAGGAATTGAAGACAGAAGAGGTTGTAGAATTTTCCCAAAGTCATACAGCTAGTCAGCAGACCCAGGACTAGAATCTGAGTTCTACACTCTCAGATCAGTCTTTCTTCCACTTCACCTAATCTCTCAGTCACATTAAAATTAATATAATGTCTACTGGAGAGGTGACATTGGATGGAAAAATAGCAATTGTGCTAGATACTCGTTATGTATTTGTTCCTTGTCAAAGCACCTGAAACCGTTCTCATACACCAACTTATAGTACAAAAACCAGAAAGAGGTCCACAAGATAAAATTCTGTGGAAATTACTAGAAATTTTAAAAATCAGATTACTTGTGCTTTTCTTGAGTCTGCCACTTTCCTTGTTACTACCGAGAAATGATTCATACAAGTTGTGATTCATACAAGTTGTGGTTGTGGGGGCAGGAACGTAGTTTCAGGGAATGTATTTCTGGGATGCAGTCAGGCAGTGATGGGGAGGCATGGCCTAGGGCTAAGACTAGAGATGAGAGCGTTAAACATCCAGCGGTGGTCACAGAAGGCTGTCCAGAGAAGGGGACTCTTCAGAAAACACCTAGAAAGATAAATATGAAATCATGATGTAAACAAGCAATATAGAGAAAGGCATCATAAAAGAAACCCACTGTATTCTCTAGCCTCTAGAATATTCTCTGTATATTTAATATGTAACGTGCTTTCACACATCAGTGGGACTTTCTCATGCTTCTCTTTCTAGCTAAAATAAACTTGTTCCTTTGTTCTAACGGGGAGACATTTTAGTTCTTCAGCTTTCTTGGACATTTCCTTTTGCTTCAAACAAAATTAAATGCTTTCAAATCTACTACACATCACCTTTGATTCTAAATTGCTACAGTAATAAATACTCATTTAGAAAATAAGCATTCAGTATGGTCCCACCAGAGAACATCATGTTGTTGTTTTAGTATCTTTTTTTCTTATTTATAATGCACACATAAGGGAGTATGTAATACTATGCACACATTATACATAGTTATAGGTATTAAAATGTTACTATTTATACATTTTTCACCCTTCTTTGTTCTTTTACTATCACATTGTGAAAATTTGCTGTTAGAATAATGTCTTCTCTATTTTAGTAACCCATTAAATCCTGTTAGAGTTTAACAGATGTGGGTTGTAGAAAGAAAACTGGAGGTGGTGGGGAAGACAGATTGGAGGGGAACTAGTTATTACAGTGTCCCAGGCAAGAGCTGATAAAGGCGGGATAGAGCAATGGCAGTAGGAAGCAGAGATGGGGGAAAGGCTTGGCAGTGTCAAATGTGCTGGAGAGAGGTTGAGGGATGAGGGTCTGAAAGGGGCTCCTAAGCTTGACAATTAGTAAATTGTTAGTGATGTCTGCGAAAAGGGTTCAGGAGAAGGAGAGGATGCTGATTTGTATTCACTAAACTATTGAAGATGACTTGGTTCTACTTACTGAGCATTTGTTACTTGTTGAAACAACTTTAATTCATTCTTGCATACTGATACATGGTGCAAAGATCAGAAAGAGAACCACAAAATAAAGCTCTGTGAAAATTGTGAGCAAGATGGTCCACATAGACAAGCAACTGACAGATGAGAATTTATGTGCTGCAGTATTGGACCCAACCCCAAGAATTTTGGCAAAAGGGTAGGAGGTGCATAGGAAAGTCTCTCAAGAAGACAGGAATCAAAGGGATATTTGTTGTGGTTGCAGCTTAAGGAAACCATAAACACATTTGTGTTCAAACTGGGAGAATCTAAGGGAGAGAAAAGCAATTGGAGATACAAAGGAGATAGAGTATTTTACAGAACACCCCAAAGACATAGGAGAGATAGAACACAGAAGAAATTTCCCTATTTGGAATCCTAATTTAATTCATTAAGTCCATTCAATTTTGAAATTGAATGTATGGAAAGAGTGTTTGTCATTGGGAAATTTTTATTGCATTGTGAATAAGGGTTATGTGATTTTGTTGAGGATAGTCTCCCCTTTCTGTGAGTTGAAGTTCACATTTATGGAGTTCTCCAATTAAAGGGTTGCAATAAATCAATCCTTACGATAACCCTAAAATGTAGGCCCTGTCACTACCAGTTTATAGGTGAGAAAACTGAGGCCTAGACTAGAAAATGTAAATTACATATCCAATGCCATACAGCTCTTAAAAGATAGAGTCTGGATTGAAATTCGGACAATTTTATGCTGGACCACAGATTCCTACACTCTTTGCTATGTTTTAAACATGCTCATGAAGAGGAGTATGGACGAATATTTACTCAGTATTGACTGCTAGCACTGGTTGTGGGGATTTGGCATGCTGTATTAGTTTTGTCTGAGCTTTGTAGTATTGCTTCAATTGTTTTAAAAAAGCATAATTCCTTTTGTAAAATAAAATAAAAGTCATTATTCGAAAATATTAATTCAATGAGGGGATTATACTTGATGATTAGCAATTCCCTTTCAGCTCTATTTTGTCATGCCCAGTGTGCTATCTATTATAAATTGTAATGCTGAGCTTCAGACTCAGCCCTGATTTTTGTCCCACGATGGTGGTTTGGTTTGCAGTATCTGAAATCTAATTGTCTACCTCTAAATTTCAGTTCTACTTCTTTCACCTTTGATAAGTGACTTAAACTCTCTAACCCACTGTTTCATCAAATTCAGAAGAATGATACCCAAATGAAACCATTAAGTTTTGAAAATTCAATGTGCTAAACCACTGAGTTTAACAGAATGTCTTGAAATCTTAAAGTCTCAACATTTCCCTAGATTATTTCCATTATCCTGCCTCCAGATTGTTGCAGTAGATTTCTTGGGGAATCCATCACTGAGTATGGACTCTTGCTCCTCCCTATGTTGTACTACAGAATACTTAAGAGCAAGGCCAGTTTTTATTGTGTTTTTATTTGCTGGAATTAACAAAGCACTGAAAGCACTTTAGGGCTCAGTATATACTAAGCACTGAGAGAGTGAGTACTTTCAGAATCATATATAACTGAAGGTAGAAATAAAACATTTCATAGAAACAGTGGTGTATAAAGCATGAAAAGTAAGGATAGAAGAAAGAGTGAGGTAGAGAGCTAATAGGAGACTACCTCTGATCATGTAGTATGACTCATTTTCCTATCCTATGTGGTACACGAATGAGAGATACACCTAAAAATATATAACGAGAAGCAGCTTATTATATTATTGAAACTTTACTTACTTCTTATATTACATAATCAATATAAACTTTTAGAATAGATAACAGAGTATTAAAATTAACACAACAAGCATTACTAAGAGAAGATAAACCTAACAGCCTTATCTTTCAAGGCAGAATGTATAAATATTCATAAAATAAGAAAACAGAAAAGCGTTTTATGTGGATTCACTACACATTAAAGTGCTTAAGTCTAGAGAGTTAAAGTGGGGTAGTAAAGGATATTTTTTGCACATTATTTAATTTTTTCCTTAGTTTTCAAAATTATTTGTCAATACAGGTATACTTTTTATGACAGAGAATTTGCAGAACAACTAACTAAGTAGATTGTGGCAAAATAGAAGTCAAAGCATGTTTTGGCTTTAAATTCCATTCTTCAGAGTTCTCATTCAGGTGCATCAAAGATTTTTGCCAGATGCTCTCTTTTTAGAACAACTGGCTTATTTTTCCATTTTTTAGGAGAATTATCACTTTAGATTTCATTTGAATAAAGTTTTTTTTAAAAAGATTTATTTATTTATTTGAAAGTCAGAGTTACAGAGTGAGAGGCAGAGACAGAGACAGAGAGAGATTTTCCATCTACTGGTTCACTTGCCAAATGGCCACAACAGCCAGGGCTGGGCAAAGCCAAAGACAGGAGCCTGGAACTCCATCCAGGTCTCCAACACAGGTGTGGGAGTCATCATCTGGATGCTGTTTCCAAGGTGCATTAGCAGGAAGCTGGATCAGAAGTGGAGCCTATATGGAATGCCTGCATTGTAAAGGGCAGCTTAACCACTGTGACCCAACACACGCCTCCATTAAAGGTTTTATTAATGCTTTCTCTTTTTCTGTCCTTTATGCCCTGCCTCCCTCCTCCTTTTCTTCTCTGCCTCTTCCTCCTTCCCTCCATTCCTCCATTCCTTCCTTTCCACCCTCTCTCCCTTCCATTCTGCCTTCCTTCGTTGCTTCCTTTTAAAAAAAGATATGCATTCAAACTCTGATTCTACCTCTAATCAACAAAGCTACCTGGATAATTTATTTAATTATCTAGTTCTCATTTGCTATTTTTCCCTACTGAAATGACTTTTCCTTTCACTCAGAAATTCTCACTTCTGGAGGCTTGTATTAGTTTCTGTTGTTGCTGTAACAAATGACCACAGACAACACAAAGTCACTCTCTTACAATTTTGCAATGAAGAAGTCTGAAATGAGTCTCATTGGGCTAAGATGAGGAGTCATCAAGTTTCTGTTCCTTTTGGAGATGCTAGGAGAGATCTGTGTTTTGGTTTGATTTGGTTTGGTTTGCTTTTTCCAGCTTTCCTGTTTCAGGAATAGATAGGCCCCCCCCTATCTCAAAGGTCATCAGTTTCATCACTATGACCTCTGCTTCTGTGGGCACAGTTCCTTTTCTGATTCTGCCCTCCTTCCTGCCTCTTTGACCTATAAGGACCATCTTGAATGTACCAGGCCCATTCACATATTCTAGATTAATCCCCTATCTCAGCTTCTTCAACTCAATGACATCTACAAAGTGCACATATTCATGGAGGACGTGGTTAGGACATGGTCATCTTTGATTGGAAGGTGGGGGATTAACTGCCTGATGTCGGACCAGAAAGAATTCTCTATACCACATTCCTGTTCCAGAACCACCTCCAGGGAAAAATATCACTTTTATGAAAATTCTTCACATGAGTGTTTTCTTTCTGCGTTTACTTGTGTAATGACTTTCTCTCTAAAGATGTTGAAATGTAAGGGTTCTATTAGAATGCTTGAACACTAATTAACAGGGACACTTGTTCTTATTTCATTTGACTTTCATAGGTTTTGTCCATCAAAAAACTACACTGTGGAAATGATGATCTTTTTTCCCACTGCAGCATCTTACTTTTATTGTGGATGTTACAATTATTTATGCAAATCTCAGTTTGCTTTTGTGTTGCAGACAGTATGAATAAAGCTGCAGCAATTGATTACACATCACTGACAGCAGAAGGGGCATACGGTTTCATCAATGAAAAAAACTGAGTCACGTAACAGCTCAATAGTTGTGTACAGCCTCATGAGAATGACAATCAAAACCAAGTCATAATGATATGAATATTTATTGGGTACCTCATCTTGACTTGATAATTTTAATAATCTGTAAAAAAGCATAAAGGGGAGCATTTCTGCTTTTACTAAGTATTCCTTTTTCAAATACATTGTATTCTTAGTGGAATTTTGAGTGCCCTTGTATTGGCTTTCATGTTTTGGATTTGATCACGTTAGTCACTTGATTTAGTAGTAAAAATGAATACATTATATTTTAAAAATTGATACTCATAAACACATTTTTTGTACCTGACTCTAGTCCATTATTATCTTACCTGTTATGGTAAATTAAGCTAAGGAATAGTTAGAAATGAAAAAAGTGTGTAGAAAAGCATGTCTTAACCAGTTAACATCTGAAAAATCTACTCATCAAAATAATTGTCTAATATTTTGTTACCAAAACTGAAAAGAATAGAAATAAGAGTAACTTTCAAATTGTTATAGGGTATTGTTACAGTATAGTCTGCTGTAGATCAGAAATTTCCCTTTGAAAATATCTGAACAAACAGATAAGCTCAATAAGTGTAACTAGGTTAAATTTTTTTATTAAATGCCAAAAGCCTTCAGGTTACATACATTGCTTTTTAAACTTTAGGTATATATAAATGACATACTTCATACAAATAAGGACTTGAAAACAAGAAATAGAGAAATATAAGTGATATGAGTGCTTCATGTAATCACATAAAGTTAAAATATTTAAAGTCAAAGGTAGAGAATTATAAGTAAGTCCAAGAAATGCAAAATGAGAGTGGGTACTTTTTTTTAATCTCACATCACAACTCAATGAAAAATCATAAATCTAGTAACTATTTAAAAATTTCCAATATACAGAGTAAGAATCAAAAATGACCTTAAGGGTGGTGTTGTGGCGCAGCCATCTGTAGAGTCAGTATCCCAGTCCTGGCTGCTCCATCTCCAATCCAGCTACCTGCTGATGTGCCTATGAAAACAGCAGCAGACGACCCAAGTCCTTGGGCCCTTGCATCCACCTGGTAGACCCAGAAGAAGCTCCTGGCTCCTGGCTTTGGCCTGGCCCAGCCCCAGTCCTTGTGGCCATTTGGGGGAGTGAACCAGTGACTGGAAGATCTTTAAGTCTCTCCTGTCTCTCTGTAACTCAGACTTTCAGATAAATAAGTAAGTCTTTAAAATACTTTATCCTTTTTAGTATTTGTTGTTGTTGTTGTGGTTCTAGTACTATTGGTTGAACTCAGTAATTAACACACAATTATTCTTAGGATTTTAAATTTTAACTGAAAAGTGATCCCTATTAAATCTAAGAGTGGAAAAAGAGAGGGAGGAGATGAAGAGCTATGGGTTATTTAACTATGTGCTTATTTTCAAAGACTTGAATAATCACCTTGTAACAATGATCAGATTTGGTCTATGTTATGTCATGATTTTAAGGAATCTTATTTCAACCAGATATTTTGGATTTTGATATTGGTCTATTATGCTATGTTATATGTGCGTACATATTGTATGTCCACATGGGGAAATTTTATTAAGAGTTTTATTTTAAATGGCTTTTAGATAAGATTGTCCATAAATTTAAGCTGCTAAAATCAATCAAAGATACATTTTAATTTGTATGACCTGAATCTGTGTATCATATGTTTTAAACTTGTTGGTAGAAAGAAACTAAAAACATTTTATATGGTTGTGCTTAAGTTTACTGGTTAAACAAACTACACCATGTTAGATATTTAAGACGTGTTTTCAAATACATAATTCTTAAAATTTATAGAAGGCATTGGACCTTCTGGTAAATGTTTTATTAAGTTCTTATCTAAGGATTGAAACGATTTGCTAAGTATTCATGTAATATTGCTATTGTCAGCAAGTGATCTAGGACTTGCTCCCTCATTTCTCTATTCTAAGCCCAACTTGTTCTTTCACTTCTCTATTCTCTTCAAGGTAGGGAACTAATTCTATTATGAAGGAATCTGTAGGATGCACAATTTAATCTTTAGACCTTATAAGAGATGGCTAACATTTTTCTGTAATAGCATAGCCAAAATAAGAACTTAACTAATAATCTCATAGCTAGATTCACATCGCCATCAGCGAAGTATACAGTAAGTAAAAAAAAACCTCCCTTTCAGACCAAAGGGAAAGAAAGTTTTAAAGTGAGAATATAATTTTCCTCATGGGCATTGTCTACCTTAGAAAAACTACTACAGAATATGCCTGTGACTATAGACTTGTAGTTCAGGCCACCAAAGATTAGAGATGGGACACGGACACTCCCTTGACTTGCATCGTCTGGTCTGCTTTAACACAAACCAGGAGGAAAAGAAAGCTCGGCATCAGAAGCAATGGGTGGCAGGCCTATTAATGGCTGATCTGTACAGTGATCTGCCCTCAAGGAGACCCAACAGGCCAATCCACTGCAGTGGCTTTCAATGTGGTAAGCCTGGGCTTCAGCAGAAGTCAGCTTGTGAAGAGCCCTGGCAGCTCTGCCAAGAGTTGGATCACTGGAAATGGACCTGCCCTGGAGTCGAAGGATGCCCAGGTCAGAGCCACAGATCTTATTGGCTCCAAGCTGAAAAGCCCTTCACTCAGCCCAACTTCCAAAGTGACCACTGCAGTTGAGGGGACAGCCAAGTAGGGTCAGCAACATTGCAGGCAGAACTGTAAATTTCTTGTTAGAGATGCCCCCTGCCTTTACCTGGCCAGCTCTCCTCCCAGGCCAGCCAAGTAATGAAAGTCAACAGAGTGCCTTCCCCTAGGAGGTTCACACCTCCCTTAGGATATACCCCATGTGAAGAGATAGATAGGTCTGGGCCTCTTAACTTACAAGGCCTAAAGCCCAACAGATTATTATCAAGCCCCTGCTATCAGGTTCTATTTGCCTCTCAATCAGAAAAATTACTTGTAGCTTAGACAGCACCTTTCTTAGCTCCTCTAATAATGACTCTGTCCTTTGTTCTAGACCCTGTCTAGTCCACTTGGGCCTCATTCCTTTGTAATCATAACCTCTACTCTACCACCAATGGCTCTACTCCCAACCTGTGTGTCCTGATGGTCCTCTTCCCCACTTAATGCTGTATAATTGTTCAGACCTGGTTAAGGCCACTCTTAGGATCATTGGTTACTATCCTCAACCTGTCTTTTATGACCTTGTCTAAATATGATCAGAGTCGGGGAACTTGGAAGGCTTCCATAGCCTTGGCAACTCATGAGGACAGCCTAGGGTGGTTACTGGTGCCATAAACTAGAGTGTCAATTTGTTGGGTCAACAACAGGAGCCACTGTGCGCTTGCTCCTCATGTGGGATCTCTGTCCTTAATGTACTGTACATTTTGATTTAATGCTCTAACTAGTACTCAAACAGTATGTTTCACTTTGTGTTTCTATGTGGGTGCAAACTGTTGAAGTATTTATACTAAATTGATCTTCTGTATATAAATAGAATTGAAAATGAATCTTGATGTGAATGGAAAGGGAGAGGGAGCGGGAGAGGGGAGGGTTGCTGGTGGGAGGGAAATTATGGGAAGGGGAAGCCATTGTAATCCATAAGCTGTATACTGGAAATTTATATTCATTAAATAAAAGTTAAAAAAAAATAAAAGATAAGCTTATTTTAAAAAAAAATATGACCTGAAAAATTAGTAGTATATCATTTTTATTTTATTTTTTAAAAGATTTATTTTATTTATTTGAAAGACAGAGTTACAAAGAGAGGTAGAGACAGAGAGAGAGGTCTTCCATCTGCCGGTTCACTCCCCAGATGGCTACAATGGCTGGAGCTGTGCCGCTCCAAAGCCAGGAGCCAGGAGCTTCTTCCAGGTCTCCCACTTGGGTGCAGGGGCCCAAGGACTTGGGCCATCTTCTACTGCTTTCCCAGGCTATAGAAGAGAGCTGGATAGGAAGAGGAGCAGCCAGAACTAGAACCAGCGCCCAAATGGGATGCCAGTGCTTCAGGCCAGGGCTTTAACCCTTTGCACCACAGCAAAGGGTTTTTAATTTGCATTGACTAGATTTTCAAGCCATCTAATCAATCTATTAAAGTATAAGACAAAATATTCATGTGAGACAAAATTTTAGCAGAAATTTCAGATTCTGACCTCAAAATCTTCTGTTGATCTACTAAATGTTAGCAGACCAGCTTTCTGCCTCTCTTTTTCCCTTGCTTTTCCAGTACAAAGTCATCAAAGAGTATTAAATCTCAGCTTTCAAGAGAAGGGAGACACAGATGAAAAAGTATCTACTTACCAAAGCATTCTCTGTGAGTAACGAAACCACATGACTGTTCCTATTCTGTAGGTGATAGAAACAATCTGCATCTTTTAACATACTCGGATCATCTAAATGAATGAAGAAATACACAAAACTGTTGAATTCTGCAACTGTATATTCTGGTTGCCAAGAAGAAAATAATATGATATGAGGATTCTAAATTTATTTTGGTAAGTAATCTTAATGAGGCTATCTTGTTAATAATAAATAAAATGAGATGCAATATGAAAAAGTTATGATATTCAAAATGGTATTTGGTTGTTTAAATTGGGCTACAGTGTTTTGTTCTGAAGCTTGCTAGATAATGTGGCACTATGTCTTTTGAATTCCTTTTTACTGAAGCACTGATTGGATACTTAAACACAAAGAATGCCTACAATACTCAGTTATATCATGTTTTCTTGACTCAGGGAACTTCTTTTTGGATATGATAATAATGAGTAAAATCAAACTATATACAAGATGAGATTAAGTGATGTCTTAGTGCTCAACATATGTTACAGTGTAATGTCCTGTTTTCAAATGAGAGTAATAGAACTTAGCAAAAACAATCAGTTCTAGATAAAACTAGGAAATTAATATTCCACATTTATTTTTTGGTGTTTAGATCTACATTGTGTTACTTATGAACTGCATTTCTGGCCTTTCTGTATCAACCTTCTACAAAGTATTTGTGACAGCATATAAAAAACAGGATGTAGTTTCCAAAGCATAGTTAATCTAAGCATAATTATTTGGGGATTTAAAGGCATTGTTCTTTACTATACACGTCTCAACACTGCCACTCTTTGCTGTCCTCAGGACTTTGAACTTTCTCAGTGAGCATTGATTATTCTGGAACAGGATAGGTCAAACTGGCCACGAGACAAAAGGCATCTTTGAATTATTCCTAAACTGCTGACCTGAAAAGTAAGACTTAAGATAAACTTTCTTCTCCTTAACTTTCTTCTCTAGGTTTTCGTGTTATCCTTTCTATTTGAACATCTTTAATCTTATTTACTATTTATACTGCATTTTATGTTTTTAAAAGATTATTTGTTTATTTTGAAAGGCAGAGTTATGGGGCAGGGGAGAAAGAGAGAGAAAGACAGAGAGACACACAGAGAGAGAGACAGAGAGAGAGAGACAGAGAGAGAGAGAGAGAGATCTTCCATCTCTGGTTCATTCCTCAAATAGTCCCAATAGCCAAGGCTGGGTCAGGCCCAAGCCAACAGCCAGGAGCTTCTTCCTGGTCTCTCATACGGATTGCAGGGACCCGAGGACTTGGACCATCCTCCACTGCTTTCCTAGGCCATTAGCAGTGAGAGAGATCAGAAGCTGAGCAGCTGGGACTTGAATCAGTGTCCATATGGAATCTGGTGTTGCAGGAGATGGCTTGATCCTCTATGCTACAACCCAGGTCCCTTTTACTGTATTTTAAATGTTTAAAAACACTTTATTTGGGGTTTAATTAAACTTTTAGCTGCTTTCAATTGAATTTTATTCAATTACACATAATTCCATATTTGATGCAAAGTAAACATTAAACATTTAGTCATCCAAAAGAGATTGAGGAAGGGTCTATCATCATGATGGACCAATAAACTGTTTTGGTTAAAAATCTCCCCTTTATATGTCTAGATAAAGTTGATTTGTATGTTTCTACTTATGCTAGTTGGACCAACATTTTCCTATCAGGTCAACATAGAAAACTTCTATGATTCTTCTTCTCAATTTTATTTTGTCACACTACTTTACTTTATCCAAAAAAAAAAAAAAAACACATTTATCTTTTGTACAAGATAAATAACTCATATTCTCACTTGTTTGTGCAAGCTTAAAAAGTCGATCTCATAGAAGAGAATAGAACAGTGGTTATAGGGTTGACGTTGTGTCACAACAGGCTAAGCCTCCACCTGTAGAACTGGCATCCCCTGTGGATGCTGGTTTGAGTCCCAGCTGCTTCACTTCCGATTCGGCTCCCTGCTAATGCACCTGGGAAAGTAGCGGAAGATGGCCCAAGTCCTTGGGCCCCTGCACCCACGTGGGAGACCCCGTGGAGGCTTCTGGCCCCTGGCTTTGGTCTGGCCCACCTATGGCTGTAGCAGCCATTTCAGGGAGTGAATCAGCAGATGGAAGATCTCTCTCTTTGTCTCTCTCTTTTTTCTCTCTTTCTGTCTCCCTCTCTCTCTCTTTGTGTAAATCTTTCAAATTAATAAAAATAAATAAATCTTTTAAAAAAATAGTGGGGGCCCGTGCTGTGACACAATGGGTTAACACCCTGGTCTGAGGTGCCGGCATCCCATATGGGCACCGGTTCTAGTCCCGGCTGCTCCTCTGCCTATCCATCTCTCTGCTATGGCCTGGGGAAGCAGTGGAAGATTGGCCCAAGGAGGAAGCTCCTGGCTCCTGGTTTTGGATCAGAGCAGTGCAAGCTATTGTGGCCATCTGGGGAGTGAACCAGAGGATGGAAGCACTCTCCCTCTCCCTGACTCTCCTTCTCTCTCTGTGTAACTCTGACTTTCAAGTAAAACAAATAAATCAAATAAATCTTAAAAAAAAATAGTGGTTGCCAGAGGCTGGGAAGGATAGGGGTTGTTGGTGGTGGGGACTCAAGATGAGACAGAACTTTTCTCTGAAGGGTGGAGAGAACTTGCACTTGGCTTATGGCTTTGTCCAAATACTGATGGAGTTTGTGGACTCAAAAGACCTCCATAGCCCAGGTAGCTCATGTCAAGAGCCTCCGGTGGTCACTGACATCATACATAGGAGTGTTAATTATTAAATTAACAACAGGAGTCACTGTGTGCTAACTCCCCATGGAAGACCTCTGTCCTCAATGAGTTGTATTGAGAGTTAACTGTAAACCTAGTTTTCAAACAGTGTGCAAATTGTTGAAATCTTTACTTAGTATAGAGTTGGTCTTCTGTGTACAAAGTTAATTGAAAATGAATCTTAATGACAAGGTGAGAGGGAGGAGGAGGAGGAGTTGGAGTGTGAGCGGGAGGGCAGGTATGGTGGGAGGAATAACTATATTCCTAAAGTTGTACTTATGAAATTTGTATTCCTTAAAAAATAAATTTAAAAAAATGAGACAGAGGTGCAGTTGTATAGGAGAAATAACTTCTAAAGTTCTATTGTTCACAATAATGTAATTGTTGGCAATAATTATGATTATTTTTGTCAAAAACTGTATATTTTAAAATAGCTAGTAGAGAAGAATTTGTTCTCAACACAAGGAAATAATAAACATTTGAAGTATTAAATATTTTAATCACCCTGATCTAATTATATTGTGCATATAAATATTGAGATATCACACTCTATCCAATAAATATGTACAATTTTCAATTGGATCTGGCTGAAGAGCCCATGAGAGTATTTTAGGCATGGAAAGCCAAGACACCATGGAAAAGAAAAAAAAAGAAGAAGACCTAAATGAAAGATCTCTGCAAGTGAGATCCCAGTGGAAAGAATGGGGCCATCAAAGAAGGAGGTACCTTTCTCTGAAGGGAGGAGAGAACTTCCACTTTGACTATGACCCTGTCGGAATAAGATCGAAGTCGGCGAACCCTAAAGGCTTCCATAGCCTTGGCAACTCATGACTAGAGCCTAGGGAGATTACTGATGCCATAAACAGGAGTGTCAAATTGTTAAGTCAGCAACAGGAGTCACTGTGTACTTACATCCCATGTGGGAACTGTCCTTAATGTGTTGTCCAATGTGAAGTGATGCTATAACTAGTACTGAAACAGTATTTTTACACTTTGTGTTTCTGTGTGGGTGCAAACTGATGAAATCCTTACTTAGTATATACTGAATCGATCTTCTGTATATAAAGATAATTGGAAATGGAAAAAAAAAAAAAACAAAAAACCCCTGGTGTTAAATTGGAAATGGCATAGAAAAATTAATTAATTTTTAAAAAATATCATGTAGGATCTCTGTCTTTAATGTGCTGTACACTCTTATTTAATGCTATAACTAGTACTCCAACAGTATTTTTCACTTTGTGTTGCTATGCAAGGGCAAACTGTTGAAATCTTTACTTAATATATACTAAACTGATCTTCTGTATATAAAGAGAATTGAAAATGAATCTTGATGTGAATGGAAGGGGAGAGGGAGCAGGAAAGGGGAGGGTTGCTGGTGGGAGGGAAGTTATGGGAGGGGGGGAAGCCATTGTAACCCGTAAGCTGTACTTTGGAAATTTATATTCATTAAATAAAAGTTTAATAAAAAAAAGAATTTAAAAAATTAAAATAAAAATTAACTGTATACCTGAAGACTATTACATAAAACCGAAAATATAAATAAATCAATTGAAATCACTTATCTTTCCAAAAAACAGATATAATTTAAATAAAATATCTTATTATATTAGTTTTTAAAATATTTAACCATATTAATTTTTTACTGTGCTTTAAAGTATTATTGACATCAATAGCTTATAGTTTTGTTTTGTTAATCCATTTGTTTTGTAGAGTAAGTTTCTGTTATTACGCATACTTTATGGACTATAACAAATAAAATTTTCTGTTTTACGTAATATAAGTAGAAAATTTAAATTGAGTAAAATAATTATATGGTATAAATTTATAAATTTCACAATCTTTAATTTGGCTTCGAGGAAAATAACAGTTAGTAGTAGGCAATCACACAATTGAATTCACAATTTACTCAATACTTGGACTGCATTAAATGGAATTAAGTGAAGCTGGCGCTGGTGCTGTGGTGTAGCAGGCCGCCGCCTGCAGTGCCGACATCCCATATGGGCACTGGTTCTAGTCCTGGCTGCTCCTCTTCCTATCCAGCTCTCTGCTATGGCCTGGGAAAGCAGTGGAAGATGACCCAAGTTCTTGGGCTCCTGCACCCATGTGGGAGACCCAGAGGAAGCTTCTGGCTCCTGGTTTCAGATCAACGCAGCTCTGGCCATTGTGGCCATCTGGGAAGTGAACCAGCAGATGAAGGACCTCTCTCTCTGTCTCTACCTCTCTCTGTAACTCTGACTTTCAAATAAATAAAATAAATCTTTAAAAAAAAAGAGAAAGAGAAAGCCAGGAGCCAGAATTCCAGCTGGGTCTCTGCATAGATGGCAGAAGCCCAAGCACTTGCGCTGTCTTCTGTTGCTTTTCCAGGCACAATAGCAGAGAGCTGGATTGGAAGCAAAACAGCTTATATGGGTACTTTTATAGTATGCCAACATCTCAGGTGGCAGCTTAGCCCACTGCATCACAATGCTAGCCCTGGGTATTAGATAATTTAATTCTTTTTTTAAAGATTTATTTATTTATTTGAAAGACAGAGTTACAGAGAGAGAGATTGATCTTTCATCTACTAGTTTACTCCCCAACTGGCTGCAATGGCTGGGGCTCAGCTGGTCCGAAGCCAAGAACCAGAAGCTTTATGCATGTCCCCCACACATGGGTGCAGGTGCCCAAGCACTTGGACCATCTTCCACAGCTTTCCCAGGCACATCAGCAGAGAGCTGGATCAGAAGTGGAACAGCCAGGAGGCAAACTGGCACCCATGTAGGATGCCTGAGCCTCAGGTGGTGGTTTTACCCTCTATGTCACAGCACTGGCCCCTCATTTGGTTCTTAAATCAACCTTCTTTGTAAGGTAGATATCATTAGCTCCATTTCACAAATGAAGAAGCTGAAACCCAAGATCATACTCTGAGAAATTTGAGATGCTGTTTTACTTAGAAGCATATCTTTTATCAACTCACTTTAATTAAATGTGTTACAGAGAATCATTTCCTATCTAGGAATTGTTTCAAATGCAAAATGTGACATATCTTTAAACCAGGATCATTAATCACTGTTTTATACTCATTTTAGCAGCTAGTTATAAACAAAAGGATTCCTATAGACTATGTGGAAGAGTTTGTCAATAAATTGATAACTGAAATAATTACCAGTCGATGTCTAGACACTGTGAAGAGTTTAACAATGATCCATAGAGTGAAGGAGCTTGTGCCTTAGCTTGGAAGTTAGAGAATACAGTAGCACAGTTAACAGAAGAGGAAGTAAAAGGACTGGTAATGGTAAAAGATTTCTCACAAGAGAGAAAGTATCATGGTAGACTGAGAGTCCTAGGAATAACTTCATGTGATGTTTTCAGTGTGTAGGTTAGTGACTGATAAGATGAATAGAGAGGATCAGAAAGCATTTGAAATAGAAAGATAAGAATGGGGGCTGATGCTATGGCACAGTGGGTAGAGCCACCACCTGCAGTGCTGGTTTGAGTCCTGGGTGCTGGTTTGAGTCCTGGCTGCTCCACTTACAATCCAGCTCTTTGCTATGCCCTGGGAAAGCAGTAGAAGATGCAGTAGTGCTTGGGCCCCTGCACCTTCGTGGGAGACCCAGAAGAAGCTCATAGCTCCTGGTTTCTGGCTTCCTAAAGGTCCAGCTCCAGCCGTTGCAATCATTTGGAGAGTGGACCAATGGATGGAAGACCTCTTTCTTTGTCTCTCCCTCTCTCTGTAATTCTGCCTCTCAGATAAATAAATAAATCTTTAAAAAAAGAATAATGAAAATGAACACTGTGGTGAATATAATATTGTACTCTAAGCATTTTAAATTTGTTTACTTATTTATTTAAAAGCAAGACAGAGAGAGACAGAGACATGGAGAGATCTCCCATATGCTGATTCACTTCCAAAATGGTTAAAACAATCAGCACTGGGCCAGCTTCAAGCCAGGAGCCAGGAACCCCACTTGAGTTTCCTACATGAGTAGTGGAGATCCAAGCGCTTCAGTCGTTGCCTACTGCTGCCCAGGATATCTGTTAACAGAGAGCTGGGACAGAGCAGTACTGGGACATGGACCCAGGCATTCAGGTATGGATGGGATGCATGCCTCCCATGTGGCAGCTTAATTGCTGTGCCAAACACCCACTGCCAAAGTGGAATTGCGGTTACTTGATTTGTTACAAGTTTACATTTAGTTTTAGAAGTAATTCTTTTAAGATTTTCTTTAAGAAAATGTGCCTAGTTTAGATTCTAATTGTTATTGATAAAAAGTGATTGCCTGCAGGCTGGCCTCCCAGGAAAAAAGTTGGCCTTCTGTACAGCTCCATACAATTTGACTACATGTCTGTGCTCAAGTCAGTCAATCCTGGTGTTGCCATTTATAAACATGGCCCATGTCATTGACATTTTTCCCATCAGGGGTTAATCTCTTAGTTCCTACTCTTTGAATTTGACTGGATCCTTACTGCTTTTACCAGCAGATCCGAGCAGACTTGACACCATGTGACTCACAAGGCTGAGTTACTAAAAGAGACTTGGTTTTGTCCTTACTCAGTGTATCATTCACTCTTGGACCTACCATATAAAAAAATTTGTTTATCCTGAGACTACCACATTCCCTGTAGGGAGAAACCATGTTTTGGTATTCTTGGTTGACTTTCTAAGCAGTCTCATTCCTGCCTTTAACTTCCTTTCATAAATAACCAAAAATGTGAGTGAATTCATACTGGATCCTGCATAGCAGCTCCTTTGCCAGCTGAGTAGAATTCAAGATCCATCAATGCCACATTAAACAGAAGAATCACATAACTAAGTTCATGTTTCTAGCCCACAAGATAATGTATTATGATAAAATAATTGTTGAGACACTACATTTTGGAGCTCTTTGTTTTGCAGTAATAGATCACTAGAACATCTGGAAGATTGTAAGGCTTGGTCTCTCGCTCCCACTTCTGATGCCTGCCATCATGCTAGAGGAGCAGATTTTGCTTCCCTAGCCCAGAAGTTTGATATAGCAAATACACTAACTATTTCACACTGAACTGGGATACAGTAGGCGCAGCAGGGAACAGCCCCATCTGCTCCTGCTCCTGTCTCTAATTTTTTTTCCTCCTGGTGAATCTTGCCCAAGCAGACATGGAGAATGTGCTGCTCAATTACCAGCCCTCCTAGCTTGCACAACAGGTGGGTATTTCAGCATTCCATGAGGCACTATGGGACTACATTAGACAACCCAGAAGTAAATTAGAAACCAAACACTGGAGAAAAAGACACTCAAAGGCAAAGCACAGATCATACCTCACCATTGTGAATTTTCTGGGACAGCCTTGATTCTAAATTTTCTGTCTCTGTCACCAAAAATTGTTGAAACATCTTATAATTTCCTATATTTTTGGTGTCTAACTTATTTATTCCAGAATATCTTTCACTAGCAGAGGCATAAAACCTTTTGTCCAACTGTATGTCCTGGTTTTGTGTTCAGAAAAATAGGCCAATGTACTTTTAACTCAGAATTATAGAGCAACAAATTTGGCACCTATGATGAGAGTATAGAAGCTGAAGCCCTTTGGGACATTATAAAAGGAGAAAGAGGAATAAAAAATTGTCTCTGTATAAAGTTTATATTTAGTGGCTGTATTAGAGTACTTCAAAAAGTTCATGGAAAATGGAATTAAAAGATATTACATATATTAATAACTCAAAATGGATTAAAGACCTAAATCTATGACCTAATACTATCAAATTATTAGAGAGCATTGAGGAAACCTTGCAAGACATTGTCATAGGCAAAGACTTCATCAAAAAGACCCCAGATGTACAAAATTTACAAATGGGACTACATAAAATTGAGAAGCTTCTGTACAACAAAAGAAACAGGAAAGTGAAGAGGCAGCCGACAGAATGGGAGAAATTATTTTTAAACTAAGCAACTGATAAAGAAGTAATAACTAGAATATATAAAGAGATCAAGAAACTCCACAACAGGGGCTGGCGCCGTGGCTCACTTGGTTATTCCTCCGCCTGCGGCACCAGCATCCCATATGGGCACCGGGTTCTAGTCCCAGTTGCTCCTCTTCCAATCCAGCTCCCTGTTGTGGCTGGGGAAGGCAAAGGAGGATGGCCCAAGTGCTTGGGAGACCAGGAGGAAGCACCTGGCTCCTGGATTAAGATTGGCGTAGCTCTGAACGTAGCAGCCATTTGGGGAGTGAATCAACGGAAGGAAGACCTTTCTCTCTCTCTCTCTCTCTCTCTCTCTCCCTCTCTCTCTCTTTCTCCCTCTCTCTCTTTCTCTCTTACTGCCTAACTCTATCTGTCAAAAAGAAAGAAAGAAAGAAAGAAAGAAAGAAAGAAAGAAAGAAAGAAAGAAAGAAAGAGAGAGAAAAAGAAACCCCATAACAACAAAACCAACAACTCAGTTAAGAAATGGGCAAAGGACTTAAAACAGACATTTTTCAAGAGGAAATCCAAATGACCACAGATACATGAAAATATGCTGTCAGAGAAATGCAAATCAAAACCACAATGAGGTTTCACCTCACCTTAGTTAGAATGGCTTCTATGCAGAAATCAATAAACAACAAATGCTGATGAGGATGTGGGGGAAAAGGTAGCCCAGCCCACCGTTGGTGGGAATATAAACTGATAAAACCACTATGGCAAGGGCCTGTGCTGTGGCATAGGAAGATAATCTTCTGCCTGCGGCTCCGGCATCCCATATGGGCACCAGTTCTAGTCCTGGCTGCCCCTCTTCCAATCCAGCTCTCTGCTATGGCCTGGGAAAGCAGTAGAAGATGGCCCAAGTGCTTGGGCCCCTGCATCCAGTGGGAGACTAGGAAGAAGCTCCTCGCTCCTGGCTTCGAATCAGTGCAGATCTGGCAATTGCGGCCATCTGGGGAGTGAACCAACAGAAGGAAAACTTTTCTCTCTCTCTCTCTCTCTCTCTCTCTCTCTCTCACTGTTTGTAACTCTACCTCTCACATGAATAAATAAAATCTTGGGCTGGTGCTGTGGTGCAGTGGGTTAAAGCCCTGGCCTGAAGTGCTGGCATCCCATATGGGTGCCGGTTCTAGTCCAGGTTACTCCACTTCCAACCCAGCTCTCTGCTATGGCCTGGGAAAGCAGTAGAAGATGGCCCAACTCCTTGGGCCCCTGCACCCGAGTGGGAGACCTGGAAGAAGCTCCTGGCTCCTGGCTCCTGGCTTCAGATCGGCACAGCTCCAGCTGTTGTGGCCATCTGGAAATGAACCAGTAGATGGAAGACCTCTCTCTCTCTGTCTCTACCTCTCTCTGTAGCTCTGTCTTTCAAATAAAATAAATCTTTAAAAAAAAGAAAAAGAAAAAAAATTTTTTAAAATCTTAAAATATGGAAGACAGTTTGGAGATACCTTAGAAATGTGAATATAGTCCTACCATATGACCCAGTCATCCCACTCCTGGGAATTACTCAAGGGAAATGAAATCAGCAACTAAAAATGATATCTGTACCCCCATATTTATTGCAGCTCAATTCACAATAGCTAAAACATGAACTCAACCTAAATGCCCATTAACAGAAGACTCAATAAAGAAATTATGGGATATGTACTACAAGGAATACTACACAGCAGGTAAAAGAGAAATCCAGTCATTTGCAGCAAAATGGATGGCTCTAGAAAACATCATACTTAGTGAAATAAGCCAGTCCCAAAGGGACAAATACCATATGCTCTGATCTGTGACAACTAACAGAGCACCTAAAAGGACACCTGAAAAAGTGAAGCTGACACTTTGAAAAGCATTGACTTGAACAGCCCTTGTCATGACTGTTGAGGAACAGTTCTATTTTTCTTTTCTTTTCTTTTTCTTTCTTTCTTAATACCATTGATTGAATTCTTTACCTAACATAGAATTAATCATATATGTATAAAGTCAATTGAAAAAATAGCTCTTGGTGAAAAAATAAGAGTAGGAATAAGAGAGGGAGGGGGAAGTTTTTAACTGTAAAGATCTATTATGCTGCATAAATGCCTACAGACTTAATTCTAAGTGTACAGTTTAAAAACGTCCCATGGGACCTCAAATTCCATTAAGCTAAGTGGTAAAAGTGCCATCTTTGACCTATCAGTGTGATCAATTGTGAACTGAAGATGATCACTTGGACTAGTGAGATGGCATTGGTACATGCAACCTTAATGGGATTGTATTGGAATCCCCTGACACATTTCTAACTCCACCATTTGGGGCAAGTCCGATTGAGCATGTCCCAAATTGTACATCTCCTGCCTCTCTTTTCCCACTCTTATATTTAACAGGGATCACTTTTCAGTTAAAATTTAAACACCTAAGAATAATTGTGTGTTAATTACAGAGTTCAACCACCAGTACTAGAACAAAAAAATACTAAAATGGATAAAGTATTACATTGTACATCAACAGTCAGGACAAGAGCTGATCAAGTCTGTTTCTCATAGTGTCCATTTCACTTCAACAGGTTTCCCCTTTGGTGCTCAGTTAGTTGTCACCAATCAGGGAAAACATATGATATTTGTCCCTTTGGGACTGGCTTAATTAACTCAGCATGATGTTTTCCAGATCAACTTCAGTTCACAATTGATCACACTGATAGGTCTAAGAGTCAAAGGGATCACACAAACAAAACTAGTGTCTGCTAATACTAACTGATAGAATCAAAAAGGGAGAGAACGATCCAACATGGGAAGTGGGAGGCACAGAAGACCCATAGAAGAGTAGATGTCCTAAATAGCACTCTGGCCTCAGAATCAGCCTTTAAGGCATTTGGACCTGGCTCAAGAGCCCATGAGAGTATTTTAGGCATGGAAAGCCAAGACACTCTGGAAAAATAAAAGACCTAAATGAAAGATCTCTGCGAGTGAGATCCCAGTGGAAAGAAAGGGCCATCAAAGAAGGAGGTACCTGGCCAGCACCGCGGCTCACTAGGCTAATCCTCCGCCTTGCGCCACCGGCACACCGGGTTCTAGTCCCGGTCAGGGCACCGATCCTGTCCCGGTTGCTCCGCTTCCAGGCCAGCTCTCTGCTGTGGCCAGGGAGTGCAGTGGAGGATGGCCCAAGTCCTTGGGCCCTGCACCCCATGGGAGATAAGCACCTGGCTCCTGCCATCGGATCAGCGTGGAACTGCGGCAGCCATTGGAGGGTGAACCAACGGCAAAAAGAAGACCTTTCTCTCTGTCTCTCTCTCACTTTCCACTCTGCCTGTCAAAAATAAAAAATAAAAAAAAAAAGAAGGAGGTACCTTTCTCTGAAGGGAGGAGAGAACTTCCACTTTGACTATGACCCTGTCAGAATAAGATCTAAGTTGGTGAACCCTAAAGGCCTCCATAGCCTTGGCAACTCATGACTAGAGCCTAGGGAGATTACTGACGCCATAAACAGGAGTGTCAAATTGTTAAATCAACAACAGGAGTCACTGTGTACTTTCGTCTCATGTGGGATCTGTCCTTAATGTGTTGTCCAATGTGAAGTAATGCTGTAACTAGTACTGAAACAGTATTTTACACTTTGTGTTTCTGTGTGGGTGCAAACTGATGAAATCCTTACTTAGTATATACTGAATCGATCTTCCGTATATAAAGATAATTGGAAATGGAAAAAAACCAAACTTGGTTTTAAATTGGAAATGGCATAGAAAATTAATCAATTTTTAAAAAATATTATGTAGGATCTCTGTCTTTAATGTGCTGTACACTGTTATTTAATGCTATAACTAGTACTCCAACAGTATTTTTCACTTTGTGTTGCTATGCGAGGGCAAACTGTTGAAATCTTTACTTAATATATACTAAACTGATCTTCTGTATATAAAGAGAATTGAAAATGAATCTTGATGTGAATGGAAGGGGAGAGGGAGCGGGAGGGGGGAGGGTTGCAGGTGGGAGGGAAGTTTGAGGGGAGAAACCATTGTAATCCATAAGCTGTACTTTGGAAATTTATATTCATTAAATAAAAGTTTAAAAAATGCCATCTTAAGTGTTAAAGTGGCCATATATATAGAATTAAGTGTTAAAGGGATCATATAAATAAAATCAAGTGTCTGATAATACCAATATATAGAAATAAAAAGAAGAGAATGTTCCAACATGGGAAGCAGTCCACATGGTAGACTCATAGAATGGCAATCACTTTAAACAGCACTCAGACCTAAGAATCAGTCCTTAAGGCATTCTGGTCTTGGTGAAAAACCCTATGAGAGTATTTCAAGCATAGAAAGCCAAGATACTGTGGCAAAAGAAAAAAAAAAAGTCCTACATGAAGGATCTCTGTGAATGAGACTCCAGTGGAAGGAAGGGGCATCAAAGAAGGATGCTTTTTTTCTGTGAAAGGAAGAGAGAACTTCCACTTTGCCTATAGCCTTGCCTAAATACTGATGGAGACTGTGGACTCAAAAGGCTTCCGTTGCCTGCACAACTCATGGCAAGAGCCTCGGGTGATCACTGATGTCATACATAAGAGTGTTAATTGTTAAATTAACAGCAGGAGTCACTGTGCTCTTACTTCTCATGCAGGACTTCTGTCCTAAATGAGTCGCACTATGAGATTTAACTGTAAAACTTGTTCTCAGGTTTTTATATTTGTGTGTGTGTATGTGTGCAAATAGTTGAAATCTTTATTTAGTATGTAATTGGTCTTCTCTGTATAAAGTTAATTGAAAATGAATCTTAATGAAGAAAGGGACTGGGAATAGAAAAGAGTAGAGGAAGGGGGAAAGGGAGTGGGTGTGAGAGGTGGGCATGGTGGGAAGAATCACTGTGTTCCTAAAGATGTGCTCATGAAATTTACACTCATTAAATAAAAGGTTTCTAAAACAACAACAAAAGATATTACATGTTTTAATAATTTAGTCTAGTTTTTATAAATATATACTTTTATATATTATTTATATCTATTTTAATAAATTATGTATTTATTTAAATACCATTTATATCTAGATTAATAATTTAATCTAGTTTTTAAAAATATGTATATTTTTAATCAATTTATTTATTTGAAAGGCAATGTTACAGAGAAAGAGAGAAGCAGAGAGAGAGGCCTTCCATCTTCTGGTTCACTCCCCAAATGGCCACAATGGCTAGAACTGAACCAATCTGAAAACCAGGGCCCAGGAGTTTCTTCCAGGTTTCTCACTTGGGTGCAGGAGCCCAAGCACTTGGACCAACTTCCACTGCTTTCCCAGGCCATTAGCAGATAGCTGGATTGGAAGAGGAGTAGTGGGGACACCAACCGGCACCCATATGGGATGCTGTAGCTGCAGGTGGAGACTTAACCCACTAATCCACAGTGCCAGCCCCTGGTCTAGTTTTTTAATAGCTGGGGTCATCACTATAAGTCAATCTGGTAGATGTACATTTCTCTCTTTTTTTTTTGTGGATTCTTAAAAAGTATTTTTAGTATCATAAGAAAAGAAACCTTTCATTTCAGAAAGCAGCTATTGAAATTCTTCAGCCTAGGTTAGTTTTTTTGTCCTTATCCCTGGGAGACTTACTAGATTTTAAAAATTATAATAAGGCAAAGTTCATTGTTGTCACGTAAACTGTACCTTTGTATTCTGCCAGATTAGGAGTGACAAGAAAGTCATATAATCCCACAACGCTGTAACTTCGCCGGATTCTGACCATTCCACAAGGTGATTATGGGGGCTAACAGGGCATGGGCAATCTCACCAGAGGTTACAAAGCAGGGTTTTATGTTTGCCTGTTTAATGATATGCAAAAAGTAAAAGACATTTTGATCAGTAGAAACAATATTTGTCAACTAAGTGCTCTTCTACTCTTCCAGGATGTAAATGTCATCTAAGTAATTCCAACATTATTGGCATTTATAATTAAACATTTTTAAATGCTGTAGTCCCCATATTTCTAATTAAACATGCAATTATACCACAGAATAAATTTTGCTACCATGTTACCCTCCTGACTTTCTTCTAACTCATTATTATATTTTTCCTTGAACTTGTTTTAATTAGTTCATACATTGGATTACCCTGTTGATTACTATAATAGGATATGTCTGTATCCTTTCCTATTGAAAAAGATGCTGGGGAAAGGGCATGTTTAGCCTTGTAGCAAAGATGCTAACGTTCCATACTGGAGTGTGCCTAAATTTGATACCCAGCTTCTTGCTCTCTGTTTTCCAAATAAGCACATCTTTTTTTTTTTTTTTTTTTTTTTTTTTTTTTTTTTTTTAAGAAGAATTCCAGGGAGTGCATGTGTAGCCAAGTGTGTCCCATATCAGAGTTTTTGGATTCAGTTCCTGGTTCCAGCTTCTGAAGCCAGTTTCTTGTCAGTGCAGATCCTGGTGGGCAGCTGTGATGTCCCAAGGAATTATGTTTTTTCAATCCATTCGGGAGACCTGAATTGAATAACTCATTCTTAACTCTGGTCCTAGCCCAGCTGGGGCATTGTAGACATTTGGGTGTGATGAAACCAAAGATGGGGCCATGCTTTCTCTGTCTCTCAAACACAATGAAATAAAATACAAATGTCATTATGCTTAAAACAGGTAAGACTATCCTTAGATAAAATGTTAATATCACTACTAAAGAAATCACATGACCACACAGTAACCAAATTTTAAAAGTCATTGAAAAATGTTTATTTTGAAAGGAAAAAAAAATTTTTTTTGACAGTCAGAGTGGACAGTGAGAGAGAGAGACAGAGAGAAAGGTCTTCCTTTTCTGTTGGTTCACCCCCCAATGGCCGCTGCAGCCGGCACGCTGCGGCTGGCACACCACGCTGATCCAAAGGCAGGAGCCAGGTGCTTCTCCTGGTCTCCCTTGAGGGTGCAGGGCCCAAGCACTTGGGCCATCCTCCACTGCCCTCCCGGGCCACAGCAGAGAGCTGGACAGGAAGAGGAGTGACTGGGACAGAATCTGGCGCCCCGACCGGGACTAGAACCCAGTGTGCCAGCGCCGCAAGGTGGAGGATTAGCCTATTGAGCCTCAGCGCCGGTCAGGAAAATATTTCTTAAGAGAGATGGCTACCTTAGTGAATGGGAAGTGGTATCAGAAGAGTGCAAATACTTAAACATAATGGGTGATTTGTACAAAGGACGAGTCAAGTAACTGGGTCTGCTTAAAGGAAGAAAGGGAAAGCTAATTAAGTGAGTTATATAGTTGCCAACTTTACTGATTGAAAATGACACCAAACAGATTTAATAAAAATTTACATTGATCAAGTGTAAATAGTTTGAAGATTTCTCTGTGTTTTCTGTTTCTGATAGAAAAAAGAAAAATACACCTGGGAACTTAACAGGTGGTAAGGATGCCTCAGAATTAGGAAACCAGCCTCCCTCCTTTTTGAAAAAGAATTTTCTTTCTATCTATCTATCTATCTATCTATCTATCTATCTATCTATCTATCTACCTACCTACCTATCTATCTATCTATCTCTTTATTTTAAAGGCACAGTGATAGAAGGAGAGACACAGAGAGAGAGAGAGACCTTCTTTCCATTACTTCACTTCCCAAATGACCACAACAGCCAGGAACCAGAAACTTCATCCAGGTCTCTCAGGTGGGTGGCAGAGACCCAAGGAGCCCTCTGGCACTTTAATATGGGATGCCAGCTTTGCAAGCAAGACTTAACCTGCTGCACCACAGTGCTGGCTCCCAAAACCAGCTCTGTTTAAGGGCTGGGCTGTTTACTTAAAGTTAAAGATTAAGAAAGTTAAGATTTCAGTGATTCTGAATTTTAGTGATTCTAAATTACAGAAAAATTTGGAAGAGAGTACTCTGAGGACTATTTGTCCATAGTTGTGGGCAAGAATAGGTGATAGGATATTTCAGCTCCCCAAAGCTCCATTTTGAAAGCAAAGGCCTAGAAAGAATGGAAATGAGTCCAACATTTAGTTAGGCAGCATTTGTTAATTAGTAACAGTCTAGTTTAAAATTATTTGAATTATTTAAACTATTTTAGTTTAAAACTATAAGCAAGAGTTTGTATAGTTTTAACTCTTGACTGTGTGACTTAAATACATCACAATATACATGACATAGTAGAGAACATGTGAGACTACAATTGCAAAGCCTATGTAGAATTTCTAATTCTATTTCTTACTAGTTGTGTGGCTTATGAGGAATATGATTTGCTATTTTTAGAAATGAATATGCACAATGGACATAAAATGATAACCTTTATATATTTTTATTGTATTATTGAGTTAAAACACTAGAAAGGAAAATAGCTGTTGGAGTATAGACTTTGTTTTACAGTCTTATCTATTCATGCTGGAAAATGAAGGATCAAGTCATTCACATTTTTGAGCACAGACTGTGTACCAGGAACAGCACTAGGCACTTGATTACTCAATTTCTGAACGATGGTTATTCTGTCCCTATTTTATAGACAAAATTGAGCTTCAGAGAAGTAATTTGTTCAAGTTTGTGTGCTAATCATGTACAGTTTGAGTCAAACACACATCAGGATGTCCTCCAAGATCATGTTCATTCTGTTCTATTTGCTTCCTAAGGAAACTGTATGCTTCATAGTATAACAGTACACTATATGGTATAACAGTATAACACATAACTGATGTGTCTTGGAATTGTAGGCACATGGCCTTGGAGTAAACACTGATTGTTGGTCAGTGAGGGAAAAATCTGCATATTAATATGTAATTATACTCTGTGGAGTGGCATTCAATTCCTCTAGCATTTTTATTCTCAGATGTTTCAGGGGCTACCTGCAATCCCTAAATAGTTGACAGTCTTTAAGCATCAGTTTAAATTTGAATTGTGTTAATTCTTCCAGCAAGATTTGCATTCTCACTATTATTTCTGATAATGTTAGAAATTTTACAACGCTAAATGTGTCTGGAGATACCCAAAGTATACTGTGTGCCTTTTGCTATGCAGCTTTTCTTTTGAATCTGGTGGTGACCTATAAGGAGATGTCTAATTATCATTGAATCGTTCGTTGGCCACATTTGTACATGCAGTAAGTGGTACAGCTTGGATGTCTGAAGCCAAAACCTTTCTTCCTGGATATTCTGTCTACCTGCTGCTCTGTCAGGCTCATGAGGGGCAGTCCATCTCTCTTTTCAGCATGATCACTAATACAATATTCAAAAAATACGGGAACATTTTAGGGAAGAAAACTTAATATTTACTTAATATTGACACACAAATGGTCCCAGAAAGTTCTTACATACACTCCACAATATTTAAGGAAAGAACTGATGATCCATATGACTTCTAAAATCCACTTCATAAAACAATTTCCACGACAGATTGAATGTAACTTAAATATTTCCATTTCCACATGAGGAATACATTTTCTGAAACCATAACCTAAATCTAGCTTCTGTTTCAGTGAACAAAAGAATATCACACTTGAGCAGCTACAGTATGAAACGTGTGGGTAAGAGATGATCGTTTATGCTGCCCCATTTAGAATAATGCTTTGGGTATGTGTATGTTTGTTGGGGCGGAGCTGTCATTTCTGACTTCAAAGTTCTGCATAATCTCTGATTTTTTTCACCAAAGTTTGGCTTTAGAAACACAGCCATTCTCCAAGAAGGAAATGAAGTACATTTTTGGTTACTATTTTAATGGAACATCTGGTATCTTTTGACAGCATACATTGCTGCTGCTGATTTTCAAGAGGATTGAAGGCAGAGTCTTGATGGAGGATAAGTCCTTCTTGTTTATGTCATTCTCTGTGTGTCAAATACAAATCCCAAATTTCACTTCCTATCTACAGTGACACCTGAATGTATAACATTCACAACCATGAGATTTTAGAGATTTCAGCTATGCAAAATGTCAAGATGCAAAAGCAGGCCAGTACTTGAGCAATTATAACATACTGCTCTGCTCAATTGATCTCTATACATTTAGAAAAAGCTACTCACTAAAAACTCATCTTTTCTCTGTTTTTTGAATATTCAGTATAATTGAAAGAGACATAGCTAATTCCAATTCTCGAAGCATAAGTGTATTCCCGCAAGAGCCAATCTTTCCTCAGCAGACTGATTTAGATTATAAAATGAAAAAGATAACAACTGAACGAATCCTCAAACCTTGTGCTTCAAGAATCAGAGCCAGGAGCCCCTGAGGGTTGCCGGGCAATTTTGAGGCTGTGGAAACTCTCTGAACAGCTGTTTGGTAGTGGTCTCCACAGAGCTCGTTAGCACAGCTCCTGGTCTGGACCATGTTCACTGGATCCCTCTACTGTCGCCACCACACTCCCTCTTATCATGTCCCTGCATTATCACTTGCCCCTCTCCCCAGCTTGCTCTGTTAGCACTTCTCCTCTCCCGAGGAAGGAATTCTCCCTCAACCTCTTCCCCCTCCCTCTGACTCATTCTTCCAGTCTCTCCCTCTTTTCCTCTCTACCCTATCTGGTCTCTTTCCCTTTCTTCCTTCTCTTGGGGCTTTTTCTCCCAGACCAGATGTGTAGGTCCTGCCCCCCAACCCCCGAGCAAGTGCTGTTCTTCACTGTTTGAATCCCTGTGATGGAAGAAGCTGACTGAGTATATGAAATCAGATACAGATGTATCTTCTTGTGGAAAGAGGTAACAAACAGAACTGGTTAAGAACACAGGCTTTAAGATTCGTCTAGAACTAAGTGTAAATCTCATTTCTGACATGCTGTGGTATGCAGCACATGTTACTTCATCTCCCTGAGCTGCCAGTCACACTTCTGTTAAGTGGGCATAGTAGTATCTTCCTGAAGGGAGGTGTAGGAGATATGGAAAGCATTGTTATAAATGCACTTTACACAATGCTTAAAATAGACCAGCAGGCAGTAAAAAGTGGTTCCTGTTATTTATAAATGACATCTGCTGAGCATACAGGACCAATTTCAAGTCTTAGATTTACCAAATTCTCTGTAAGTCTTCTCTCTTTATCCATCCTGGTCATCCTGTCCACCCCAAAGGATCCTCATTCATTTATTCATTTGTTCATTAAGGGCCTACTTAGGACCACAAATTGAACTTGAAACCACTGGAAACCACACTTTCCTTACTAAGGAGGAAAAATTTGAAGGAAGAACTAGGTGCACCCCTTACAAAACTGATTCCTGATTCTCTAACTTTCATTTGGTCAGTTTTGCCCTGTAATGGTCCTCGTTTTGTTTAATAAAAAAAGTGGGGATACATATTGTACTTTCACTCTACCTAATCACACTTGTAATATGATCTTTCTAGAATTTTTTAACTATTTATTTATTTATTTATTTATTTGAAAGGCAGAATAACAGAGAGGGAGAGAGAGAGAGAGAGAGAGAGAGAGAGAGAGAGAGAGAGAAAGTGCTTCCAGTTGCTTGTTCATTCCTCAGATGGCTACAACAGCTGGAGCTGCGCCGATCTGAAGCCAGGAGCCCGGATTTTCTTCTGGGTCTCTCACGTGGGTGCAGGGGCCCAAGGACTTGGGCCATCTTCTACTGCTATCCCAGGACATAGCAGAGAGCTGGATCAGAAGTGGAGCAGATGGGACTCGAACTGGCGCCTATATGGGATGCCAGCCCTGCAGGTGGTGGCTTAACCCACTATGCCACGGCACTGGTCCCTCTTTCTAGAATTTCCCTGATTTTTCTTAGGTACAAATTCCAGACCCAAGCTTATATCAGAGTTTTGTTAAGCCAGAGGCAAAATTAGAACCAACTTGTGTTTCTGTGAAATAACACTTATTTATTAATTATTTACTTAAGAATGGGTAGGTGAGGAATCAGCTACATCTCTTATTCAGATTATGACTTTTTCATTGAAGCACATGAATGCCCATTATTATTTCAAAATTTTTATTTATTTGAGAGGCAGAGACAGAGAGAGACAGCCCTTCCATCCACTGGTTCACTCCCCATTATCCACCGTAGCTCAGATTGTGTTAGGCTAAAGCTGGGAGCTGGGAACTCAGCCTGAGTGACAGGGATCTATTTGCGTGAGCACTTGTTGCCTTCCAGGGTGTGCATTAGCAGGAAGCTGGAATTGCGAGCAGAACCAGGACTTGAACCCAAGTTCTCTGATATGGAACATGGGTGTCTCAAGCAGCATCTTAACCACAAAGCCAAATTCCCAACCCTCTACTATAGCAATTTATGAAACAAGTTCGATGACCTGATCACATTCAGGGAATAAATGTCCATAGTGTTGTGTGTAATTGTGAACAGATAACATTTAAAGTAGCATAGCACACTGATTTTTTTAAACTGGCATTATTTATGATAACAAGAGAATGCATCCCCACAAAGGAATAAAGGTTTGAAGTAAGAGGTCACAAACAGCCTTCATTCAAGCTGAATTCCACTAACACACATGTATGGTTTGTCCTACTCAGTGGTTTGGTTTTGGTTTTTATTTGAAGCAGTTGCCAACATTAGAAATCAGTAGATTTCACATGCAAACACCATTTTCTAGTATCATATGAAATGGCAAAAGATGTCATAACACTGTGCCAAAGATAGTGGCTCTTCTGGGGCACAACCTCTCTACTTTGCCACAGTCTGCCTCTGCCTCACTTATTTTGTTTGCTTAAACTCCTGTAGGCAGTTGAGGTTTTGATGCCACCTTTAAGGCATAGTTTTCGAATTACATGTCCAACAAATTATGTTTTTTGGTCTATTTCCAAATCCCCTTTTATCTCCAACCACTTCCACTGTATGTTTAGAGTAGATATTCAGGAGACAAGACTAGTAGCCAAACTGCTTTCCAACAACTCCATCAAGGTCTACAGAAGACATAGGTTACCACATTCAGCCCCTGGGACTGAAAGTTTACTGCTGAACCAGGATTTATTCCTTTTGTTTCTAAAACAAGGAGAGATTAAGGGAGGGAGTCTCAGGAAGGGGCTCCAGCAGCCAAGGTGAAGGAAGGCACTCCAGTAAGGAAACACTTGCACATTTCTACCGATTGGACATGTTCTGGTGCTACCCAGTGAAGATCAGCTCTACCTGTGTTCAAAGCAAAGCCACAATGATTTTCCCTTCAATATACATTCCTCTAGTCTGACTCTATACTTTTAATATGCATCTTTCAATGAGTTGTGTGTGTATTTGTAGTTTACTTACTAGATTTAACCTTTACAAATGTAGCTTTACAATGCTATTTGCAATATGGTGTAATGGAAATGGAATAGATTGAATTATTTCTGTATTCCATGGACTTCATAATGTTCATGGTCATAGGAGTATAAAACATGAAATCACATTTGGTTTCTTATACATGTTGGATTTTATATTTTCTATCAAGAAGAAACCAAATCATTACTATACAGAAGTGCCTCTGACCAATGCATACAGCATCTTAAATAAACTAACATTTAACCTTTAAAACTGAAGTATAAATGGGAGGAAAATTCATAGATTTGCTAATTGTCCTATCCTGCTGGGGACTCTAGCAGGCATTTTTGCTACTACCATGACTGCACACAATATTTAATGTAAGGCCTAGGAAAATTAGCCTAAAAGTAGAAAGTTCATTTTAGAACACTAGATACTGATAGTGCTTTTTATTTAATCCTTTACTAAAATGTTAAACTTTGGAGGATTTTAATACTGACAGAAATAAGGGGAATAAATAATTGCTAGAGGAAATATTTCTATTAAAGTGGTAGATTAGGGAAAAGGTAACATTTTTCCATGTGTAGTTGTAGAAAGTTCTTAAAATAATAATAAATGAATATTTCCGTACAATCTAGTAAATGTATGTTTGAAATAGATTTGGCGGGGCTGGCGCTGTGGCATAGTGGGTAAAACCACCATTGGCAGTGCCAGCATCCCATATGGGTGCCAGTTCAAGTCCCGGCTGCTCCACTTCTGATCCAACTCTCTGCTATGACCTGGGAAGACAGTGGAAGATGGCCCAACTCCTTGGGCCCCTGCACCCGTGTGGGAGACCCGGAAGAAAATCCTGGCTCCTGGCTTCAGATCGGTGAAGCTCTGGCAGTTGCGGCCAACCGGGGAGTGAACCAGAGGATGGGAGACCTCTCTCTCTCTCTCTCTCTCTCTCTCTCTGTCGCCTTCTCTGTGTAACTCTGACTTTCAAGTAAATGATAAAATAAATCTTTTTTTAGAAAAAGAAATAGATTTGGCTCAAACATCACATGTACATAATGTTCAGAATACTTTCAAATCGACACTTTGAGGAAACATTATTGAGTTAAAGAGTTTCTTTCTGTTTAGATAATACTGTGAATAACAATTTATACTTGGTGGGATTTCTAAGACTATTTCTCTTAGAAACAGTAACGTCTTTCTAACCCAACTTCCTTTTGTGAAAAGATGGTTTTTGGAAGATATTGGTAAAAGACACATAATTTTTCACAGCACTCTGTTATACACAGCACTCACACACATGCACACACACACATACACAAACTCTCACACATATGTATACATAAAAGTTTGCTTGGATTTTGAAATTTCCTGTCTTAAAAGTTGATTTTGAGAGAAAATGCTAACAACTGATGCAAGAACTATTTGTCTCTCAAATCTCAGAAGACTTCAACTCTGGTTAACTGTGTACATCCATTTTCATATTTCTAGAACATTAATGGGATTCTTGTATTTGTTTTGTTAAAGTGATTTATACTTTCAACGTCAGTATTACATAAAAAATGGATATTTAAATTGTTTCCAAAGCTATGAAAACACATTTAGGCAAAAGCACAAGAACAGCAGTTCTGGGAAATGTAGGCCAACGTTGCTGTGAGTCCTTGCCAGAAACTAATTTTAGTAAAAGGATCTAAGAATTGTCAAATCATTCTCTTCTACCCTTTCCTACCAACCCTGGCACTCTACAGATGAAAGAACCTCATGGACCTTGGAATTTCTGCCTGTGATACGTTTAAACAGAGTTCTTTAAACTTCCTTTCATCGTTTCATACCAAACTGAAGGGTTATGCTAGGTCGGGAGTTGATGACCTTTGGCCTGCACACCGGAAATGCGTTGATAGGCGGTTGACATCTCTTGTACATTCCTCCTTTCTGACAAACACTCCTTTCCTCCCTTCCCACATTGTCGTTGGTTGCTCTGATCTCCAGCATAGCTCCACACCCTCACACACTGTCACACCACTCTCTTTCTGAGTTTGGTTTCTAGTTGCTGAAGTGCTAACTGATAGATAAAATGAGCAAGTTAAGGGCAAGGACTCCCCATACTGTGTATTAAAAGGAGGCAGTAGGAGCTGGAGTAGCCTGAATGCTGTCTGGAGAGAGGACCAGTGCTATTCTTAGCCGCAGGCCTCCAGGCTATCTACCCGGCAGGGCTGCCCCTCTGCTGCAGCCAAGAGTCTAAGTGGATGGTTACAAATAGCTTCCTAAGGTCCAAACACCATTTAAAAAGTGAACTTCTTCTATACATAGTTTCAACAGAGAATCTTTTTAAATTTTATTTTAAATTTTTATTAATATGAAGAGAACAGATTTCATGTATTTCATAGACACAATTCTAAAAAGATAGGCATGCTTCCCTCCCTCCACCTCTCCACCTCTCAATCCCCCTTCTTCATTCTTTCTTTTTTCTTTCTTTAATTTTTGCAAAGACATAATTTCAATATAATCTATAATCACAGGCTTAAGCCCACTAACCATAATAGTCAACAAGTAAGTAGAAAGACCACAGTTCCACAGGAGTATAAACGAGGGCTAAAAACAGCAATCAGATCATAAGATGTCTGTTTCATTTTATGCATTTTTGGATATGCTAGAATCCTAACAACATTGAATTCTTTATTATATCAGTCATTCTTTAGGTTACAATTTTAACGATTTTAATTCCTGCTAAGATTTCTTTTTATAATCACATTTTCTAATTCTGTGATCAGGGCTACTACTTTCTTATGAATTGTGTCCAAGATATCTTTTCTCTCTTATTTCTACAGCTATGTCCAAAACACAGAAAAGTACGAAACCAAAATTTCTACAGATAATTCTGGGTTGCTTTCTAATGTTTTATATTCATTCTACTAATTTCAAAAATAAAACTGTGGGTGAATTTGAAACTATTCCTGTGTATGCCCAAGTTCCACCAGAGTCATGATGCCTATTGGGGAATAAAACCATCATTGGGAATAAAACATTGGAGAATGAAAAATATTGCTGTCTTTTCTTTAATTTACAGCTTCAGTTTCAGCATTTGATAATACAATTTATAAATCACTACATAAGATATGTTTTTATTTTATATTTAAATTATTGAAAAGAATTTAAAACTATACCATTCAGTGTGTGTGTCTTGAAATCACTCAGTCTTTTTTTCTTAATTACTTTTCTAAATTACTTGAATTTTCTTGAATTTTCATCAGATTTTCTGAGGGGTTAATAACACCTTCTCCCGGAATTTCATCCTTAAAATGAATAAACAAGACCCCTATTTCATCATCCAAGTCATGGATAAAATATATAAAAGCATTTGGCCTCACTGCTGTCTGCTGTGGACCCAAGTAGCCCTTCTTAAAGTGGTGTTCCAAAATGTAGAAATAAGAAATAATGTTTTTCTAATGCTTGACCACAGACACCACAGTCTGGGAAATGAGCTCTGAATTTCCAACCCATTTGCCAACTTGGACCTTACACTATTGAGGCAGAGTCTGGTAGGAAGAGAACAAATGGATGTCCTTGGCAATACTGCCATGGTACAGAAAGTGTTTTCAGGGGTTGGGTGGCATGAGGGCAATGGGGAGGACAAATTCCTCAAAGTCCTGTTCAATAAAAAATGAATTCAAAGTACTCCTTGCATTATCTCATGCTATATTTAATAAGCAATTCAATGTTAATTTGTAAAAATGGCATACCATCTCACTATAAGATGGAGATTTATTATTCATGACAGGTATCAGAGTTGATTGAGGGAGTGAGAGAACTTGAAATTCAGTTGCTGAGTGACTATTTTAGCAGCAAAGAATCACAAATAGTCCAGTGTCACATTGGTTAGGGATGACCTGGGGCTAGAACCTGTGCTTATTAAGTCAGTATTCTTTCTAACATACCATCACCCTCATAAAATGTTCCTCTCACCACCTATCAGTCTGGCAGATTCTTTCATAACAATTGCTGTAGTTGAAATATATGTAAATTGTATCTCTTCTCAAAGAATTAATTGCTCTTGCTATGCTCTGATAAAAGTTTTATTAAAATTAATAATCAATTTCTTTTAGTTCATTGCTGTACTTTCTTACTTTTCATATTTAATTTGTTTTTATCTTTTTCAGATTTTTAAAGAAAAAGATAAAGAAAAGAAGATAATCTTCATATATGCCCAAAGCAGATGATTATAACATTTCAATTGTTCCATTCAAATGTTCTCAAACATTTTCCAAAGTGAATTTAAATGTTGATGTCAAGCTTTATCAAATAGGCTCCTTCCACCAAGAAAGAAGAATGCCTGTGGCTACTGATGTCTTCTTTGCCATGCCTCCACCTCCACCACAGAACTGGCTTTCCAAATTAGGTAATTATTTTTAAGCCCTCAAATACTGTGCATGTTCCCAAGAGGGAAGAATTTTGAATTTTACTAGATGTCAGTGATATCCTCATTCCCTGCTAATAAGTTTCATGGCTGCTAATTGGAGGAATTTTCCACAGCCCAACTTCTGGCTCCTGTTTCTTTACCACAGCCCACAGACTTCCTGCCCTGGGCACCACAGGTATGTTCATATCACAACACAATCTCTGGCCCTGCGCTTTTATGTCATTGTACTGACTAAGCCAGCACAGTGGGCAGTGGAAATATTTATAGAAGCCTTTCCTAAATGTGTATGGCTAACAATAACCTCGCTATACATGGAAGTGACTTGAAACCTCATAAATATATCCCGCTAAGCCAAAGTAAGAATATCTCCAACTCAGCTTCCTTAGCCAGAACTCAAATAGATGCAGCTTCACCGATAGAGCAGTATGACAAATGGCTCTCTGGAACAAAATGTGTGGGTCTATGTAAAGAAGAGTATGTACATACAGGGTTTTTTTGTGTATTTTATTGAAATGAAGGATGTGTAGCACATGATTTATAAATAATAAAATATGCAGTACTCTGTTATAAATTCCATATAACCCAATGATTGTCACAGCAAGTTGCCTTTGACTTTTGCTAAACTTTTGTACTGGTGACCAATCTAAGGTTTTAATTCAACCATCACTTGAGAGAAGCAGTTGCAATCCCTCTTATTGTAAAAACTGAAGTAAAATAAAAGCAAAATACAATTTTAGTTGAAAAGGAAGAGAGCCATTGAGATCTTTATCTTGATCCTCTTGCCTTCATTCCAGCGCTGAGGCAGCCCCCATTAGCAATTTCCTTCAAAGTATTTTCATTGACAGCAGCTTAATGTGATGCTTAAGGGACCCACTACCTTGGATCCATTTCTAGCTCTGTGACTTGTCTCTGTATGATTTCAGGCAAGTTGCTTTACTGCTCAATTTCATCATTTGAAATTATGGACGATAATAGCACCAGCATCTTGGGGTTTGTATGAGGATTACCTTAGCAAATATGCAGACATCAGCAATTAACAGTTAATCAGGGATAAAAGAATTAATAAAGAATCTTAGCATTTTTAAATATGTATTTATTTATTTGAAAATCAGAGTTCCAGAGAGAGAGGAAGAGAGAGATCTCCCATCTGCTGGTTTACTCCCAAGATGGCTGCAACAGCCGAACTGGGGCAGACAGGAGCCAGGAGCTAGGAGCCAGGAGCCAAGAGCTTCATCTGGGTCTTTCACATGAGTGTCAGGTGCCCAAACACTTGGGTCATCTGCTGCTGCTCTTTCCAGGTACAATAGCAGAGATCTGGATTGATCTCTGGAGCATCCGAGACTTGAACGATCACCTATATGGGATACTGGTGTCACAGGCGGCAGCTTTACTTGCTATGCCACCATGCCGGTTCCAAGAACATTAGCATTTAGAACATAGAAGGAAAGAGAAAGACAATTGAAAATGCACATGTACATTACTATTATTTGAGGTCATCATCCCCCTTAGCATACATTCTCTGATTTTCATGTTCATAGTTAGCAAGTGCATACTGAACAGATAATGGGTATAAGATACTATATTAAGCATCACAGGTATATTTAAAGATGAATTATAGTATTCTGTTTCAAGAAGCTTTCATTGTGGTAGTCAAAATCATATATGTATACACATACATATCTACACACAGAGAAACTATAAAGAAAGAAGACATATGTAAAGTTATGAACAGATACAAATGACATGTCTGTGAGTTCAGAGCTGAGAGATGGAGATAGCTTCTTAATAACATGGTCTATAAAATAACCAGTGGTAGAGGACTTGGTTGTTCACTGACGCAGAATGAACAAACTGGTGACCCAAAGGCCACATTTGTCACCAAGTTAAAACCTACACAGTATTTTAAATGATTTCTTTTTTTGTATTTTTTCTATAAATATTGCATGCTTTCTATAAACATCTGTAGTTTTGGTTCTATTTTATTTAAGGAATATATTAATACATAAGATTCTCAGATGTAGCAAATATATGATAATCACTACAGCACAATTCTCATCAATTCTTATGTTAATGTGATATTAATACAAAAAAAAAGATTTAGTGTCATTTTAGATACAACTCTAACAATATAATGACACTTCCACCCTGCCACTCTCCGTTTTCCCTCCCTCCTGCCCTTCCTTCTTTCCTTTCTTTCTTTTTTAATTTTTGAAGTAGTATTTTTTAAGGATTTATTTATTTACTTGAAAGTCAGAGTTACACAGAGAAAGAAGGAGAGGCAGAGAGAGAGAAAGAGAAAGAGAGAGAGAGAGAGAGAGAGAAAGTGCTTCCATTTGACTCCCTAGTTGGCCGCAACGGCTGGAGCTGTGCCAATCTGAAGCCAGGAGGCAGGAGATTCTTCTGGGTCTCCCACACGGGTTCAGGAGCCCAAGGGCTTGGGCCATCTTCTGCTGCTTTCCCAGGCCATAGCACAGAGCTGGATTTGAAGTGGAGCAGCCGGAACTTGAACCGGCGCCCGTATGGGATGCTGGCACTGCAGGCAGTGGCTTTACCTGCTATGCCACAGCGTTGGAGATAGCATCTATTTAATTTTTCATTGTAGTCAAAGGCTTAATGTTCCATTCAATAAAGTTCCACAAGTAAAAAAATAAAAGGACTCTAGTTCAGCAAGAATATAGACAACAGGAGTTAACAATAAGCAAATGAAAATTTCACCATTTCATTCATATACAGTAAATTACAAATTAATCCTAGATCATTAAAACAATAGTAAGGTGGCCAGTGCCGTGGCTAACTTGGCTAATTCTCTGCCTGCGGCACTGGCACCCAGGGTTCTAGTCCTGTTTGGGGCACCGGGTTCTAGTCCCGGTTGCTCCTCTCCCAGTCCAGCTCTCTCCTGTGGCCCGGGAGGGCAGTGGAGGATGGCCCAAGTGCTTGGGTTCCTGCACCTGCATGGAAGACCGGGAGGAAGCACCGGCTCCTGGTTTCGGATCGGTGCAGCGCCGGCCTTAGCGGCCATTAGGGGAGTGAACCAACGGAAGGAAGCCCTTTATCTCTGTCTCTCTCTCACTGTCTATAACTCTACCTGTCAAATTAAAAAAAAAAAAAACAACAACAACACTAATTGTGTATCTGTGTATTTAAAAAAAATAATAGAAAGGTATCATTCTTTTTTTTTCTTTTTTTTCTTTTTTTTTTTAATTTTATTTAATGAATATAAATTTCCAATGTACAGCTTATGGATTACAATGGCTTCCCCCTCCCATAACTTCCCTCCCACCCGCAACCCTCTCCTCTCCCGCTCCCTCTCCCCATCCATTTGCATCAAGATTCATTTTCAATTCTCTTTATATACAGAGGATCAGTTTAGTATACATTAAGTAAAGATTTCAACAGTTTGCACCCACATAGAAACACAAAGTGAAACATACTGTTTGAGTACTAGTTATAGCATTAAATCAAAATGTACAGCACATTAAGGACAGAGATCCCACATGAGGAGCAAGTGTACAATGGCTCCTGTTGTTGACCCAACAAATTGACACTCTAGTTTATGGTTCCAGTAACCACCCTAGGCTGTCGTCATGAGTTGCCAAGGCTATGGAAGCCTTCCAAGTTTGCCGACTCTGATCATACTTAGACAAGGTCATAAAAGACAGAGTGAGGATAGTAACCAATGATCCTAAGAGTGGCATTTACCAGGTTTGAACAATTATACAGCATTAAGTGGGGAAGAGGACCATCAGTACACACAGGTTGAGAGTAGAGTCATTGGTGGTAGAATAGAGGCTATGATTACAAAGGAATGAGGCCCAAGTACGCTAGACAGGGTCTAGAACAAAGGACAGAGTCATTATTAGAGGAGCTAAGAAAGGTGCTGAGAGAGAGAGAGAGAGAGAACACTCATTTGTCAAAACTATATTTGCAACAATAATGATATATCCAGGCGATTCTCTCTCTCTCTTTTATTTTTGAAAGCAGAAGATTTGGCAACATTGTAACCTTTACAATGCTGCCACAATCATCAGAGGGAGTAATAATTGCCCCTCTACAAGGGGCTTTCATTCTCTCCACTGTTGGGGCAGCAGTGTTGATATATTCCCACCTGGAGACTGGATTCCAAATGTGCAGCCACTGAAGACTCAGGCTTCAAGTCCAGATTGATACAGTGCTTGCCAGAGTCGCTCTTCCACTTGTTTCGCTCTTTGTTGAGAGGCAGAAATGTCCCCAAGAATGACATGTCACATAATTGAAGTTCTCAACCTTTTTTCCACATGTAGATAAGTTGTGTTTCAGGTTGTTCTAAAGGGAACTTGTCATAGCTTTCTGGGGTTTGTACCACGGTAGAGGAGAGCTCAAGTTCAAGTTCAAACTGGCGAGGCCACTTCTGAGCTGCTCTCCTTTCCCCCACTTACATCTGTCATTATAATAATTTGTTATTTTTATTCATTATTGTGGTAAAATATACATAACATAAAAGTTACTATTTTAGCTGATTTTAAATGAACAGTTTGATGGCATTAAGTACATTCACACTGTTGTGCAACTATCACCGCTATCCACTCCAGAACTCCTTTCATCAACAAAGCTAAAAACCCAGGGGCCTGCGCTGTGGGGCAGAAGGCTAATCCTCAACCTGCAGCACCGGCATCCCATATGGGAGCCGGTTCAAGTCCCGGCTGTTCCTCTTCTGGCCCAGCTCTCTGCCATGATCTGGGAAAGCAGTGGAAGATGGAAGACCTGTGTGGGAGTCCTGGAGGAAACTCTTGGCTCCTGGCTTCGGATCAACCTAGCTCCGGCCACTGCAGCCATCTGTGGAGTGAACCAGCAGATGGAAGACTTTTCTGTCTGTCTCTCCCTCTCTCTGTCTGTAACTGCCTCTCAAATAAATAAAATATATTAAAAAACTAAAAATCCATACCCTTTAAAAAATAATGCCCCACTTCTCTTCCCCTGAGTCTCCAGCAACCACTATTCTACTTCCCATCTCTATGAATCTGACCACTGTTGGTACATAAAAGTGGAATAATACAGTCTTTGACCTTTTGTGACCAATGTATTTCACTGAGCATAATGTCTTAAGGTTCACTCATGTTGTAGCATGGGTCAGAATTTCCTTCCTTTTTCAGTCTGAATAATATTATATTGTAAGCATATACCACATTTGTTTATAAGCTCATCAGTAAATGGATTCTTCAATTGTTTCCATTTTTTTGGTTATTATCAACAATGCTGCTATGAACATGAGTGTAGTAAATATATGTTTGGATTCCTGCTTTCAATTCTTTTTTTTTTTTAAGATTTATTTGTTTATTTGAAAAACAGAATTACAGGGCCAGAGCTGTGGCATAGTAAGTTAAGCCTCTGCCTGTGGCACCAGCATTCCATATGGTCACCAGTTTGTGTCCCAGCTTCTCTTCTTCTGATCCAGCTCTCTGCTATGCCCTGGGAAAACAGTAGAAGATGGCCCAACTGCTTGGGCCCCTGCACCCATGTGGGAGACCTGGAAGAAGCTCCTGGTTCCTGGCTTTGGATAGGCCTAGCTCTGGTCATTGTGGGCATTTGGGGAGTGAGCCAGTGGATGGAGGACCTTTCTTTCTGTCTCCCTCTCTCTGTCTGTAACTCTACCTCTCAAATAAATAAATAAATAAATCGGAAGGAAGGAAGAGAAAGAAAGGAAGAAAGAAAGAAAAGCAGAGTTAGAGAGAGAGAGTGGAAGAATCAGAGAGAGACAAAGAAATCTTCCATCTGCTGGTTCACTCCCCAGATGGCCACAGGGGCTGGCCAGGGGAAGAGCTAGGGGCTGGGCCAGCCTAAAACCAGGAGCCAGGAACTTAATCTGGGTCTCCCACATGGATTGCAGGGACCCAGATCCATAGGTCATCTTCAATTGCTTTCCCCAGTGTGTTAGCAGAGAGTGAGATAAAAAATAGAGCAGCTGGCACTTGAAACAACACTCATATGGGATGCTGGCAGCTTAACCAATTGTACCACAATGCTAGTCCCCTTGCTTTCAATTCTTGAAGTAAATGTGCAGATTTGTGATTGTTAGATCATATGGTGGTCCTTTGTTTACTTTTTTGAAGAAATGCCATATGATTCCACAGCAGTTGTACCATTTTACATTTCAGCCAGCAATGCATAAACATCCTACTTTCTTTGCTATTATCACATATCTCCCCTCCTTATAGCAGAACTTCCTTCTGTGTGGCAAGCTGGAGGTCCATTTCACATATGGTGTTACCAAAGAAGCGTATTAAAGTGTCAGAGTGAGATTCAACTCAAGAATTCTTCAGGGCCAGGAAAATAAATATCTCTCTAGGCTGTACTTTTGCTAGGCATATGGAAAGCCCTAATCCTGCTTCCAGGGAAAAGAAGCATGATCCATCTTAACTGGAAAGATTCAGTAGGTGTTAAAATGATTGAGAGCTGAGCTTGAGGAATTAAAAAAATTTAATACCTAGCATAAACAAAATATCCAATACAAGCATACTTAGAAATTTTGTATGAGACAGAAGGGGGAAAATAGGAATAGAGAACAATTAAAATTAATCACTTATATGATAGAAACAACTGTTTTGGAGATAAGAGAAATTTCCTTGTATTAAGGGTTAGGCTTAAGACAAAAATTCCTAATTTCTGATAAACTGGCAAGAGTGGAATCCATTCTCTTTTTCCCAGCTTCAGGCTAAAAAGCATAAACCATCAGGATGCAGCTGAGAGGTTTACCACTGAGCAAACATCTACTACAGAGTTTGATCAGGTGTTTATGTCCTAATCTCAAAACAGGGACTTCGGGCCAGCGCCGCCGTGGCTCAATAGGCTAATCCTCCACCTTGCGGCGCTGGCACACCGGGTTCTAGTCCCGGTCGGGGTGCCGGATTCTGTCCCGGTTGCCCCTCTTCCAGGCCAGCTCTCTGCTGTGGCCAGGGAGTGCAGTGGAGGATGGCCCAGGTCCTTGGGCCCTGCACCCTCAAGGGAGACCAGGAGAAGCACCTGGCTCCTGGCTTCGGATCAGCGCGGTGTGCCGGCCACAGAACGCCGGCTTTGGTGGCCATTGGAGGGTGAACCAACGGCAAAAGAAGACCTTTCTCTCTGTCTCTCTCTCACTATCCACTCTGCCTGTCAAAAATAAATAAATAAATAAATAAATAAATAAATAAATAAATAAAAACAGGGACTTCTCTCTTGCTAAAATCCATCATCACAGAGGCAGGATCTGGAGAACACCAAGTGAGAGCTGGTGTGGGATCTGCAGAGCAAGCCCCCACCATGGGATCGCGGTTCTCCCTGATCAGGAAGAGGAAAATCTGTGCCCATCATCAGCTCCAGCATTATAGGACTCTTGCAATGCTCAAGAGAAGTTTGAACACATCTTTTTTTACTACCTGCATTGGAATGGCCCAGTGACTGATCACTGTCATATGTATGCTTATTTGTTCCTGTTAAATCTTTCCCTATTCTAATCAGCTTTTGTTTCTGTATGGAGGTTTTAATGCAAGTTGCACTGTTGTGTTACTTCACCACTTTCGCTTGTCTCTTATACTTCTTTTAGGAAGTAGCATCTACCTCAGTTAGTTGTATGATGAAGTACCCTTGCTCATAGGAGACAATTAATTTGTGAACCCTCACAATACTTGTTATTTAATCAGAGAAATTACTCTTTAGAACAAAATGTGTTCTTCTCTTCGATCAGCAGGTCCCTTCGCTGTTCCCAAGCTGCCCATGTGCTGGCCTGGGCTTTAAAAGCAGATTAGAACTGACAACAATTAGTTACATGTCTGAATTTTTGACGGAAAATAAAAATGAGCTCCTGTACATAGGAAGTCCAAAATTCATCTCTCTTCGCCTAAGGTTTCCTTTCCTCAATATTCGTTCTCAGTTTAATATAAGATTGTTGATTTAACAATGATGTATTTCAAGCTGAAGGCAGAAATGAATTTTGCATTAATAAATTGTTTTGAGATGGACTCAAAGAGTATTTCATTATATAAGAAGGGCAGCTATAAAACATATTTGGTGGTCTTTCCATCATTACTACCTGTGGCCCATTTGTGGAGATGACATTTATCAGTGTGACAGGGAATATTAAGCAAGTGATAGACAGTTATTAGCTGAAGTCCTGATATATTTACACCATGGGAAAATGTACTTGGTATTTTCTTTCTGGCAACTGGTCTACTGTTCATAATTTGATGGAAAATTGATTAATCACACATTTAACTCAATGCAAGATCTTCTGCACTGTAATAAATTATGGCCATTAATCAATAAGTACAAAGTAATTCCAGGAGTCTGGAGACATGCTGGTTTCTAATAGAAAAACTTGCACTTAGGCCTTCCTGCCAGTGACCACTTCATCTGAGGTATTTTGCACCTGCCTCAATCCAATTAGATGACATAATTAATGAACCTCAATGCTCTTGATAATTTGTTATACAAAAGAAAGAATGTTTTGGCACATCCATTAAAACCTGATGTACAATACTTTTCAGAGAAGGAAAGAGAAAATGATGAACCAAAGCAACAGAAGGGCTTAGGCTGGGAATCTTGGAGTTCAAGTGTAAATGTGGGACGTCACATGCTTACTTCATGTTGGGTGAAGATTTGGTTACATTTCTTGAAAAAAATCTACCAGGGTCTTTTTTTTTTTTTTCTGTCAGAAAAGTGAACTCAGTATGCTTGCAAAGTTTCATGGCATCTTGTTTCTTTTATGACAAATTAAATGGTATGATTAGAATCAGTATTCAGGAAGTATTGTTTCAGAGGCAATCTAATAAATGTTTCCTTGGTTAAGTATCAGTTACAGTTTTACATATCACAGTCATTTTGCACCTGTTTTATGCAGCTAACAATAGGCCCTCAATAGATTTTAGTGAGAGAAAGCCTGGGAAGATAAAAAAGAAAACCAGTTTGCAGCTAATTCTGTCACTAGGAAACGCTAGGAGTAGATTTCGTTTAGAGACTTTGAAAAACAATTAGCTATGGATTATAGGACTAAAAGGCCTTTCCTAACCGTACCTGCAAAATACTTTGCCCGTTTAATGCCTTCTAAGCTGTCACTGAGCTTGAACTTCAGTCCCAGTGATTAATGAAAAGCTGCAGGGCACAGCTAGAAGCTAAAGTCTCAATTATGAAAAAGCAGTAACTAGTTTAATGTGCTGATGCTTTTATACTTAAAGTGACAGCTATGAAAAATGGCAATATTTCCAATCATGCTTTAATAATTTATCATTCATTTATTGGCATGTCCAATGTGCTTTTCCCCTACTGTTCTTTTTCTCTTTCTAGGCTCCTGGTGTTACAATGCTCAAAAACACAATATGGTCTGGTTCCATAAATGACAGACATTCTTTTTCTGGAAGCTGGGACCCATAAGTATAAAATTTTCTTCTTCTATCTATCTATCTAACTATCTCTCTCTCTCTCTCTCTCTCTCTCTCTCTCCCTCTCTCTCTCTCTCTCTCTCTCTCTCAATCTATCACCTATCTCCTACTTATCTATGTTCTATCTGTCATCTACCTGAATGATTTCCAATTAGTGTCACCATGTAGTAATAGAGTTTCTGAAAAGAGCGTATTCCAGTGTTCCCTGCCCACTTCCAGGTCACAGAATTTCATCTTAATTATGGACAGGTACCTTGAATAATATGCATTTAGTTATAAGAGAAACTACATAGGATTAAGTAGAGGAATCAGTTTAAATCTGTCCTTGCCAAGGGACAATCAGTTCAGATGTGCAGACAGTGGACAATTATAAGCAAATTATAAAACAGTAAATTAGGTAGGGGAGAAATGGACACTTTTTTGTAGCCTGGTGGTACATAAGTATATTGCAAAGTTGTTTAGTAAGAAAAAGCCTGGTAAGAGAGAAAGAAAACCAGTTTGCAGCTAATTCTGTTACTAGGAAACATCAGAAGTAGGACGTGTTTAGAGACTTTGAAAAACAATTAGCTAAGGATTACAGGACAAAAGGACCTTTCCTAACTGTACCTGGAAAATACTTTGCCTGTTTAATGCCTTCTAAGCTGTCATTGAGCTTAATATTATATTTTTCAGCAAAAAATTGATCAATAGCTTTGAGGACAGTCATTCCCTTAGTATAGTTAGACATTGTTTACCATAGTTCCAGTCTTACCATAGTATGCAACACAGAACCTGCAGAGTAGATACATAAACAAAATAAAATGAATCGTTGAAGCTAGGCTACCATTTAACTTCAATTAAATTCCTCAAGTATTATTGGAGTACTCACTGTACATTCCAATGTAAGTATATAAAATGAATGGAATTTCAATGAACTTGTAAATCACAGGTATTATTTATAAGTATTTCAGAGTGAACCAGTGGATTGAGATTATAATGCAATATCATCAAGTTTCACTGGCCTACATATTAGGTGTATGGTAAGCTATTTTCCATTCTCTTTAAAAGAAATTAAGGCACAAATATATTTAATAGTTCTTAAATTGCAACTGTCTAGGATTTTAGTGAATCTGGCTTTTTTTTTTAAAAAAAATGTATTTATTTATTTGAAAGGCAGTTACAGAGAGGCAGAGAGAGAGAGAGAGAGAGAGAGAGAGATCTTTACATTTATTAAATAAAAGTTGAAAAAAAAGAAAAGAAAGAAAAGCATTTTTATTATTTTTTTAAAGATTTTATTTATTTATTTGAGAAGTAAAGTTACAGACAATGGTAGAGAGAGAGAGATCTTCATCTCTCCAAATGGCTGCAACAGCCAGAATTGGGCCAGTTTGAAGCCAGGAGCCAGGAGCCTCTTGCAGGTCTCCTGTGTGGGTGCCAGGGCGCAAGGACTTGGACCATCTTCTGCTGCTTTCCCAGGCGTATTAGCAAGGAGCTGCATCAGAAGTGTAGCAGCCGGGACTTGAACCCATATGGGATGCTCACCCTGCAGGTGGTGGCTTTACCTGCTGTGCCACCGTGCCTTTCCCTGATTCTGGCTTTTTAAAAAATAAAATAGGGTCCAGCTTTATGGGACAGATGGTTAAGCTGCCACCTGTCACAAAAGAATCCCATATCAGAACCCTGGTTCTAGTCCTGACTGTTCCACTTCCAATTCATCTTCACTGCTAACACACCTGGGAAAGCAGTGGAGGGTGATTAAAGAGCTTGGGCCCTTGCCACCCACGTGGGCGACCTGAGTGGATTTCCTGGCTCCTGGCTTTGGACTCACTCAGTCAGGACCATTGTGAGCATTTGGGTAGTGAACCAGTAGATGAAAGATTCTCTCTCTCTCTCATCTTCTTTCTCCATGTCACTCTGCCTTTCAAGTAAATGAATAAAGGTTTAAAAGAATAGATTATTGCTACTACTCATAAAATGTTTTTAAGTAGTACAGATAACATGTAAAATTTACTATGGCCTCATTTATTGTCTATTCTTCCATTTAAATTTGTTTTTTGTAATTAAATAACATATTTCCCTATTTTAAAATAAAAATATTTATGTGTCATAATAGTATATGTATCTTCTCAATAAAACAGTTTATATGAGCTATTTTGGTGGCTCCAGGAAGAAAAAGTATAGTTTAAAAATGCCTTTCTGGGACTGGCGCTGTGGCGCAGTAGGTTAATCCTCCTTATGCGGTGCCGGCATCCCATATGGGCACTGGTTCTAGTCCTGGCCACTCCTCTTCCAATCCAGGTCTCTGCTGTGGCTTGGGAAAGCAGTGGAAGATGGCCTAAGTCCTTGGACTTCTGCACCCACATGGGAAACTGGGAAGAAGCTCCTGGCTCCTGGCTTCAGATTGGCACAGCCCTGGCTGTTGTGGCCATTTGGGGAGTGAACCAGTGGAAGGAGCACCTTTCTCTCTCTCTCTCTCTCTCCCTCCCTCTCATTGTCTGTAACTTTACTTCTCAAATAAATAAATAAAATCTTTAAAAAAAATAATAAAAATGCTTTTCTTTCTTTTCTTTTTTTTCAACTTTTATTTAATAAATGTAAATTTCCAAAGTACAACTTTTGAATTATAGCGGCTTTCCCCACCATAACCTCCCTCCCACCCGCAACCACCCCATCTCTCACTCTCCCTCCCATCCCATTCTTTATCAAGATTCAGTTTCAATTATCTTTATATACAGAAGATCAACTTAGTATATAGTAAGTAAAGATTTCAACAGACTGCACCCTCACAGACATACAAAGTATAGAGTACTGGTTGAGTAGTAGTTTTACCGTTAATTTGTCTAAATAAAAATGCCTTTCTTATAATTTTGTAGTGGACAACATATTCCATTTTCTTTGCTCTCATTTACGGTGCTAGCCAGGTCTCCAAGGCTTCAGATCAAAAATTTGTAGATGAAGAAATGTAAGTGAGGACATAAAACTCAAATTTCAAAACAGGTGGCAGTTTTGCTAGAAAAATGTTCAAGGATCTACTTTAAACTCAAGTGGGCATAATGCACTTTCTACTGGATTGTTCCCATGGAAAATCCCTTTAAACCCAGTGGTACCATTGGCCCAACCACTTGGCTTTTGATGAGCCGTTGAGATGTTGAGAATGTCAAAAGGGATGACACATACCATCATTTTTTGGGAGAAGAAGCAAGTGTGTTTGATCTGTTCTGATAAAGAATGCAGCCAGATGATAACTTTTCATAGAATTGAAACTTGTCATATTGGTAACAGAGAAACTGAAAGCTGAGTTGAAGACCTTGTTTAAATCCAACAAGTTACTTTCATTTTCTTAAGATTAAAGAGCAAAATCCTTTTTTGTTTGTTTGGGGGCTTAGGCATTAAATGTGTTTTGAAAATAAAAACAATGACACAATATAATTCCATGGAAAAATGATGCCCTTTGTGGGGGTCAGTTATATTTAGTCAAAGTAAGTATATGACATTGATTAATATACTTTCTAGTATTTTTCCTCTGTGAAAGGCTAGCTGGGAGAATATAATCTCCATGTTTATTTCACTGATTACTTTCTCTGAGTATGTGTAAATAACATGTAAACAAGAGCATTTTCTTTTTATTTTATTTTATTTTATTTTATTTATTTTTGACAGGCAGAGTGGACAGTGAGAGAGAGAGAGAAAGGTCTTCCTTTTGCCGTTGGTTCACCCTCCAATGGCCGCCGCAGCCTGCGCACTGTGGCCAGCGCACCACGCTGATCCGAAGCCAGGAGCCAGGTGCTTCTCCTGGTCTCCCTTGAGGGTGCAGGGCCCAAGCACTTGGGCCATCCTCCACTGCACTCCCGGGCCACAGCAGAGAGCTGGCCTAGAAGAGGGGCAACCAGGACAGAATCCGGCGCCCCGACCGGGACTAGGCGCCACTAGGCAGAGGATTAGCCTGTTAAGCCACGGCGCTGTCCAAGAAGAGCATTTTCTATGCTGTTAGTGTTTCACAGAGTACATTATCACTCTTACTTTGATTTTTCATATAGAGCTATTTCTTTGTTTTTCATCACTTTTTAGAGCCATGCTTCTCTTCTCATGCCATTAAAATTACCTAATGACTTTCTTTCCAAAATGCCACAAATCTCTTTCCAGAATTATTCCAGATTTATAGCTGATCACATTCTATATTCAACTTTATTAGGGTTTGGATCCATTCCTTGAGCAGAATCTGGATGACATCTTTGATAAATCACAGTTTTCCACTTTCAGCTCCAAACATGTGTGAATTTTCTAAACCACACTAAAATGAACCATGGCTGTTGCTCTGTTCTTCTATGTGGTCATTGATGGAACTGTCATCTGCTCACAGATATTCCTTATTCTCACGTGTTGGGCACACATGCATACACCACTCACACATATAGGAACATATGAAGGGACTTCAAAAATTTGGGGAAAAGAGAAATAAAGATAAATGCATGTTGGTACAAAAATCTTCAAAATTCATGCATAGGTTTTTCATAGTATACATTCCCTTTGAACTTCTTGAAGATGATTCCTACTATGCATTGTTCTCAACTGTTTTTGCAACAAAATAAACATCTTTTAATTCAACTTTCCACAAGTTTTTGAAGTGTCCTTGTACATAAATTCACACATGTGCACAAAAACCCATACTGTTTTGGGTATGAATAGAATTATAGTCCTTTAATCAGGCTGTCAAACTTCACTCCCTTTAGTTTAATCTAATCTCATAGAGAATTTAAAGGAAGCTATGATTCTCTAAATAACTTCATTGTTTCACAAATGAGAGAAAAAAGAAAGAAAAAGAAAAAAAGCAAGAAAGGAAAGAAAGGAATGAAGGAAGGGAGGGAGGGAGAGAGGAAGGGAGAGTATAAACCCAGTTGCTTGAATCACTGAAGAGAGAAATATCCCTTGGTGGTAGTAAACACTTCCAGGTTCATTGGATAATGTTGACATGGTCCCATCATAGAAATTTGGAACATTTTGAAATATTTAATTGGACTGCTCCATCTTGGGTCTTGCCCATATCTTTTTTTTTCACCAGGGCAGGCAAGGTTACTACGTGGAAACTGTGGCTAATGTTGTGGTACAGCAGATAAAGCTGCCATATGGGACGTCGTCATCTCTCAGGGACACCACTTAGAATCCCAGCTAAACCACTTCTGATCCAGGTTCCTGCTAATGTGCCTGGGAAGCAGCAGAAGATGGCCCAAGTCCTTGGGTCCCTGCACCCAAGTGAGAGACGTTGAAGAAGCTCCTGGCTCCTGGGTTTGGACCAAAGATCAGCCCACTCTGCAGCACTGCCCATTGTGGCCATTTGGGAGTGAACCAGAGGATGGAAGGAAGATCTCTCTCTCTCTCTCTCTCTCTCTCTCTGTGACTCCTTCTCTCTCTGTAAACTGTGACTTTCAAATAAATAAATAAATCTTTAAAAAAGTGTGAGGACCCTGCCAGAAGCTTGGAGTATTACATCCAGCTCTAGGATTTTATCTTTTACATCTGTCTTGTGGGGTCACTCCACCAACTCCTTGTATCGAAAGATAGTTCTTAATATAGCAAACAATTTTCCTCTGTGAATTATCTTAGCAATTATTATAGACTGCAGCTTTAGAAAAAAATTTAGCTATCAACCTCTCAATGTTTTGGGTATTCTGTATGCATGCACTTACATTCTTTCCATACTAACAATATAACGATGATGACAACGATTATGATCATGATTGCTGCCATTCCAATGTATTTGTCTATATTAATTTATTAAGCAGATAATTAACTTGCAACACTTTCATTTCTCTTTCTTCATTCTTCATGTTTTAAAAAATTCAATTGAAATGCAGAGATACAGAAAGAAATGGAGAAAGAGAGAGATCTATCTTCCATCTGCTGGTTCACCTCTCAAATGGCTACAACGACTGGGGCTGGGCCAGGCTGAAGCCAGGACCCAAGAGTTTATTTTGGGTCTCCCGTATAGGTGCAGAGGCCCAAGGACTTGGACCATTTTCTGCAGTTCTCCCAGGTGCACTAGCAGGAAGCTGGATGGAAAGTGGATCAGCCAGGACTTGAACTGGTGCCCATATGGGACGCCAGCGTTGCCGGCAGAAGCTAACCACAGTGACAGCTCCTAACTTATGACATTTTCACAGCTGCCCTATGAGTTATTTCTTATCATCTCTACTGTGCACGTGGGAAAATTGATGCATAAAGTGTTTAAATATCTTGCCTATTTAACTGTTGAAGGATAAAGCTGAGATTTGCATGCTGGTATTCTTACCTTAACATGTTAACATTTTTTTAAAAAAACACTTTGTGTTTTTATTGCTTTATTTAGTATATTTGTAGTTAATCTTTACTTTTTTTTTTTTGAGAGGAAGCAAGCAGGAGAGAGAGCACGTGAGTGAGTGTGGGTGCTCATTCACTAGTTCACTCTCCACATGCCTGCCCAATAGCTCAAGACTGATCCAGGGTTAGGCTGGTTGGGACCAAAGTTAAGGGCCAATGGGGCCATGCGCAGTGGCACAATAGGTTAATCCTCTGCCTGCAGCACCAGCATCCCATATGCGGAGCTGGTTCTAGCCCTGGCTGCTCCTCTTCTAATCTGGCTCTCTTCTATGACCTGCAAAAGCAGTGGAAGATGGCCCAAGTTTCTGGGCCCCTACACCTTGTGGGAGACCCGGAAGAAGCTCCTGGCTTCAAATTGGCACAGCTTGGGCTGTTGCGGCCATTTGGGAAGTAAACCAGCAGATGGAAATCCTTTTCTCTGTCTCTCCCTCTCACTGTAACTCTACCACTCAAAAAAAAAAAAAAATTAAGAGCCAAAACTCAATCCGGGTTTCCCCCATGGATGGCAGAAAGCCAATTATTTGAGTCATTACTGTGGCCTCTCAGTCTGCATTAGCAGGAAACCAGACTGAGGAGCAGGAGCCAGGTGTATAATCTATGTAAGCCTACATGAGATGACGGTTTCTCAAGTGGCATCTTGAGCACTAGGCCAATTGCCCACCCTCAGAGTGCTCACTGTTAATTTCTATGCTAAACCTATCCTAACTGGTAAGAATGGCTTTCTATTTTATAACATAGATGAGATGTGGCAGAAATTGGTCATCACAAAGTAGCTTCTATGGTGAGGTCTGTAGCACCTGAAAATTTTCTTTTTCTTTTTCTTTTTTTTTTTTAACAGGCAGAGTGGACAGTGAGAGAGAGAGAGACAGAGAAAGGTCTTCCTTTTCTGTTGGTTCACCCTCCAATGGCCACTGCGGCTGGCGCACCACGCTGATCCGAAGCCAGGAGCCAGGTGCTTCTCCTGGTCTCCCATGCGAGTGCAGGGCCCAAGCACTTGGGCCATCCTCCCCTGCACTCCCAGGCCACAGCAGAGAGCTGGACTGGAAGAGGAGCAACCGGGACAGAATTCGGCACCCGGACCGGGACTAGAACCCGGTGTGCCGGCACTGCAGGTGGAGGATTAGCCTATTGAGCTGTGGCACCGGCTTTTTTTTTTTTTTAGACAGGCAGAGTGGACAGTGAGAGAGAGAGACAGAAAGAAAGGAACACCAGAAAATTTTATAAAAAACCTTTTCCTGCCATAATCTCTCCTTCCTACATGTAATGTATTTCTGCATTGACTCCTCATCTCTCAACAACAAATAATAGAATAAAGACAGAATATAGAGTTTCATTGTAATGTTTCTTGGGATCTAGTGGAACATATGATTTCTTTTCTGTACCAGAGATAAAGACAGATTCCCATTCCTTATTGTGTTTCTCTCTCATCTAATACTATTCAAAGTGAACACAATTATTTGAAAATCGGATGTTTATACTTGTGCAAAATATTTCTTTCAGGACATCCATATCTCAAAGTTCTTATTGGTTTCTTATCCAACTTTCAAAAAATTTCCCATATGTTTTTGTTTTGTCTTTCCATTCTTGGTTTTGATATATCATATTTTACCCCTACTTTTAGGTCTCTAAAACAGATACCAAATCTCAAAAGCTCCATATACTGCTTATTAGTGTAGTACATAAATCTAACAAGCCTTAGTTAGTGGCATTCTCTGAATATCTTATAGAAATGTTTCATCAGCCAATTTTATATGTTCTCTTTCTTATATATTTATTAAAAAATATTTATTTTAAAGCCAGAATTACAGAGAAAGAGAGGAAGAGAGGGAGAATGGGGGGAGGAGGGGCAGAAAGAGAGAGAGAGAGAGAGAGGACTCTCCCAACTGCTGGTTCATTCTCCAAATGGCCATAACAGCCAAGGCTGGGGCAGGCAGGAGCCAAGAGCCAGGAACTTCATCTGAGTCTCCCCACGTGGTTGCAGGGGCCGTCTTCCGCTTTCCCAGATGCATTAGCAGGGAGCTGTATCAGAAGTTGAGCAAGCGGAACATGAATGAACAGCACCCATATGGGATGCCATTGCTGCAGGTGGCAGCTTAACCCTTCACACCACAGTGCAAGCACATGTTTCTTTCTTTAAGAAGTTATCTTGTCTTCTCATGTTGTACCATTATTTTTGTTTAATACATTTCAAAAATTTAAGACATTGACAAATAGGAATGACAATTTGAAAATACAAAATATAGAGAGCCAGAGCTTTGCTACAGCAGGTTAAAACCACGGCCTGCAATGCCTGCACCCCATGTGAACACCAGATCAAATCCTGGCAGCTCCACTTCCTGTCCAGCTCCCTGCTAAAGCAGCTGGGAAAGCAGCAGAGGATAGACAAAATACTTGGGTCCCTGCACTCACGTGGAACACCCTGAAAGAAGCTCCTGGCTCCTGGCTTCAGCTTGGCCTAGCCCCTATCATTGCCACCATTTAGGGAGTGAACCAGCAGATGGAAGATCTCTCTCTCTTTCTGTCTCTTCCTCTCTCTTTAAATTTCTTCCTTTCAAATAAATGAATAAATCCTTAACAAAAAAACTTTAAAATATTATGTATTAAACTCTTAAAATTGCTTTATCCTAAGAAATCCTGCACTTAACCAAAATTTGAAATTTTTCACTCAGTGGAGAAAAAGGAATTAAACATTGAGAGCTTCAGACCTAAGAAGGTTATATTTCCTACATGATTTTAAATATTAAAGTAGTTTTTATTGCTGAAAGCTAAGATAATGAGTCAGAAAATCAAATCTAGTAACACTAATTGAATCTGGAGTTGACCAAATTCAATAGGTTTGTAGACCATCAAAACAGAGCTGCATAGTTCACAACTGTCAACAGGAGACCACAAAGGCAGTGCCATGAAGATACCCACTACCATAAAACGGATGCTTGTTCTTACACTGGAGCAAGCAGCCTTTTTTAAAAGATACTGATTGCTATTATGTCATAATCAATTGTAGTCCATATTGTATTTCTTAATTAATTGACATAACATTTTCAAAAATGCAGTAACTGAGTAGTGTTGTTTTTCAGTGGTGTAATAGAACTGTTTGTACTAGCTTGCAAGAACTTGTGATTGCTATATTTTCAGAAAAATTTAGAACCAGTTATTAAATATAGCCATTATTAAAAATTAAATGTTATACATTTTCAAATAAGCTGTTTAGTTTTATGTGTTAACATGGCTGAATATAGATGCCCAGAAAGGTAGTAGAACATTATTTCTGGGTGTATCTGGGAGAGTGTTTCTGGAAGTGATTAGCACTTGAATCAGTAGACTGTATGAAAAAAGATCTACTCTCACCAATGTGAAGGACATCATCTAGTTTATTGAGGGCTCCAATGGAACAAATAGGCAAGAGAAAGACGAATTCTCTCTCTTTCTAGACCTAGGACATCCATCTTCCCTTTCCCTCAGATATTGGAGCTCTGTGTTTCCAGGCCTCTGGACTCCAGGAATTAACCCCAGTACCTCCCTGCTTCTGTAGCTGTAACAGAATACAAGGGACTGGGTATTTCATTAAAAAATGATCTCCTCACAAATCTGGAGGCTGGGAGTCCAAGTTCAAGGCAGAGGTATCAGGCAGTGGTCTTTTGGCCACATCCTCACATAGCCAGAGGTGGAAGAATAAGAGGCCAAAAGAAACACAGCCTCAAGGTCCTCTTTAGAAAGACGTTAATCCACTCGTACTCCTGAGGTCACCTCCCATGAGACTTCACCTCTCAACAGTGTTGCACTGAGGATTGTGAAACTTTATGGGTTGCGTTCAAGTCATAGCATGACTTTTCCTGCAATCACCAATTGCCAGGTCTCCCATCTGTGACTGAATTATATCACCAGCTCCCCCTGTCCCTCAGTTTACAGATCATAAGCTCTCTAATCTGTGTGGGTGCAAACTGATGAAATCTTTACTTAATATATACTAAATCAATCTTCTGTATAGAAAGATAATTGAAAATGAATCTTGATGTGAATGGAATGGGAGAGGGAGCGGGAGATGGGAGGGGTGCGGGTGGGAGGGAAGTTATAGGGTGGGAAGCCATTGTAATCCATAAACTGTACTTTGGAAATTTATATTTACTAAATAATAGAAAAATAAATAAATAAGATTGAAGTCGGGGAACTCAAAAGGCTTCCATAGCCTTGGCAACTCTTGACAAGAGCCTAGGGAGATTACTGATGCCATAAACAAGAGTGTCGATTTGTTAAGTCAACAACAGGAGTCACTGTGCACTTACTCCTCATGTAGGATCTCTGTCCTTAATGTGCTGTACATTGTGAATTAATGCTATAACTAGTACTGAAATAGTATTTTACACTTTATGTTCTGCGTGGGTGCAAACTGATGAAAGCTTTACTTAATATATGCTAAATTGATCTTCTGTATATAAAGAGAATTGAAAATGAATCTTGATGTGAATGGAAGGGGAGAGGAAGCAGGAAAGGGGAGGGTTGCGGGTGGGAGGGAAGTTATGGGGGGGAAAAGCCATTGTAATCCATAAACTGTACTTTGGAAATTTATATTTACTAAATAGAAGTTAAAAAAATTAAAAAAAAAAACTCTCTAATCTCGTAAACTAATGGTAAGCCACCTCATGTATCTCGAGATATACTACTTCTTTGGAGGACTCTGACTGATACAATAACCAATATTAAAGGTGCAGTGCTTTCTGATTAGTAATTAAACTTTACAATTATTTTTGTTCTTGAGGTTACTTACATCTATTGTACCTATATTGTTGAACAACTATACAAGTATGATGATGTGCAACAGCTTGCCTCTTCTCAACTTCACATTTGATGCCAGGTTTCATACTGCTAACTTGAAATTGATTACAGTAGGCTACCATAGAAATTGATGAACTATACAATCTTCCTACCATTGTCTTACTCAGCACCATGTAGAACCAGTTTTTTAAACATTGACCAGCATATCACTGACTTAATGAAATTTTGACTTAAATTTGAAATGAATATTTTCAATATTCATCATAAACATTAACATGTTAGATGGACTTTATGGTCAGGGACTTATTGTTTTTGATCAGAAATAATAATTAGAAATTTAATGTTTATTTAATTCAACTAATGGGTATCCAGTGTTGCTAAGCTCAGTGACATTGGCTAAAGCAAGGAGTGCGTTGGCAACAGCTTTATAAAATTTTCAGTTGAATTGCAATATAATTTTTAAAGATATTGTTGATAACTTACGTAACTCAGTTTGGAGGATCAAATGAATTTGGAGAATTTCTTTCATATTTAAATACTGCATTGATTTTGCTTTTTCTCAGCTGTTGGACCTTATTGTCCAATATAAGCGCTGAATCTTGTAGTTGATGGTCTCCACCTTTATTTTGTTAGGAATCTCAGAGACAAATTATGCTTCCCTTTTTAACAATTTTACAAAATCTTCTGAGCGACCTTAACACAAAGTGGCTTTGTTTTATTATTCTGTCTTTATATTCTGTTAAAGATGTATATTTTATCTATTTGTGGCGGATAATTATGGAACTTTCTGACCAATATTTCTTATCTGGGACTTCTCTCTTCTCCACGTCTTCGTGGATCTACTTAACCAGACGCTTGGCCATAAGCGACTGAGTCTTGACTTGGGCTGAATGAGACTCTTTTCTTTGAACTGGACTTGGGCAGAAAGAGGCAAGTCAATCTCTCTTCAGGGATCGCTAAAAAAATTAAAGCTTAGTGCTCTTCATGACCCCTCTGGACCAAGAACAAAGGAAGCTGGTCAATGCTGAGAAGGCAGCATGGAACAGATGTTGGACAAGAGCCCAGCAGAGAAACACTTGGGGAATGTGCTGACTATATTTGATTCCATATCCAACTGATCCTGAGGCAAAGCTGCACTCCTGTCCTTGGATTTGCTGAGAAGCCCTCAAATCCTAATACTAAATTTTTTTTAGTTTGTTACTTCTAAAAGTTCTCTGCTTCTTGCAAGCAAAGGATTCCTGACAAACACAACAAATTTTATTCTATTATGCATGCTTTTGTTAGATGATTATCTATTGATAATGAGGTAGATGTAAATAAATAAAATCTATATAATCAGTGCTATATTGTTTTAATATTTTATATTAACAAACTTCCTAGTGACATTAAGACAAGTGCCTTATGAAGACAAACCTAGGTGCTTCCTAATTATATACATGAAAATTATCTGTTTTGCCAGGTATAATGGAGAAGAAAACAATTCAGCAATTTTGTTTTGTGGCTCAAAATTTTGTCACTTCTACCGCCCTTTCTCTCATGATTATTCCCCCTCTTTCTTTTCTTCTTCCTTCTAGTTTCCTTGATTTTTCTTCTCATTTGTCATTATAATTAATTTTAAGCATAACCCGTTATCATTCATATTTCATTCCTCTCCATATTTTATTATATGGTCTGTGTTCTGACCTGGCATGTTCATCTTTTATTGCTGCTTTAACAAATTGCTGCAAACTTAATGCATTAAAATAACAGAATTTAGTATTTTCTGTATGTCAGAAATCTGTTACGGAGCCTACAAGACTAAAATCAAAGTGTTGGCAGGGAAAACCTTTTCATGCCACTTGTTCGTAAAATTCAGTTCATTGTGGGGCCGGCACGGTGGCACACTAGGTTAATCCTCCACCTGTGGCGCTGGCATCCCATATGGGCGCCGGGATCTAGCCCCGGATGTTCCTCTTCCAGCCCTGCTGTGGCCCGGGAAGGCAGTGGAGGATGGCCCAAGTGCTTGGGTGCCTGCACCGGTGTGGGAGACCAGGAAAGAAGCTCCTGGCTCCTGGCTCCTGGCTTCGGATCGGCGTAGCTCCGGCCGTGCCTGCCATTTGGGGAGTGAACCAACAGAAGAAAGACCTTTCTCTCGGTCTCTCTCTCTCACTGTCTGTAACTCTACCTGTCAAATAAATAAATAAAAATCTTTAAAAAAAAAATTCAGTTCATTGTGAGTATAAGACCTGCCAGTTGTCTTCGGAGGAGTGTTCCCAGTCTCCAGATGATCCACACTGGCTGGTTTGTGGCCTCCATCCTCCATCTTCAAAGCAAGCAATAGCAAATCAAATTCTTATGCTACATCTCTCTGACCAATTCTCTTGCCATCCTCTCTAGTGAGGACTCATTAATTTGATTAAGACCACCTGGAATTGTCTCATATCAATCAAGGTCTTTTTTCATTTTAATCATATCTGTAAGGTAACATATCCACAAGTTCCAGCTGTTTGAGCATGATTATATTTGGGAAGCCATTATTCTGCCACAATTGCCATGATTCAACCATTTCATTCCTTTGGATCACAATTTGGATTTATTTTAGACATCACATATGAGAATCTCATTATAACCCTTTGACATAATGCATCATTTTGCCTAACTGAGGTGATATTAGCAGTGTTATACTTCCTTTATTTGCCCCTTCTCCTGTATTTCCAGCGATAGTATTGGCAATAAAATCTACTCATTTATCCAACCTAAAGATTATCCTTGACTTCACCCTCACCACCATTTTCTACTTTGAAAATTTCTAAGTCCTTTTGATTTTGAGCCCACTATCTTTTTAAATCTGATTCTTTCCCTTCATGCTCCCTCTCCTATTTGATACACACATTATTACCCCTCCAAACCCTGACATAGTTGTAATCATTCTCCAAGTTCATATTTATTTCCTTCTCGTTCCCCAGTGCATTCTCAAATATTTTTCTTTCATCAACTCTGATCGCATGTCTTCCTTCTTACACAGTTTGGTTGCTTTGTCTCAGCCGTGAAAATTATCAACCACCTGGCTTCTATTTATCTGTTCATCTTTATCTTCCTTGTTTTCTTTCTCATAGCCTCAGTGTACAAGGATTCTTCAAAAAGTCCATGGAAAATGGAATTAAAATAAATTTGTTCTGTTACAAAATATTGGAAATCCATGCAGGTTTTTCTTTTCATAATATACATTGTTATGAACCTTTTGAGGCCCCTCATGTTCTTAAACCCATGTCAGTTCCCTACATTAGCTGTGCACAAACTGTGCCTTTGCCCTCCAAATTATGTTTTTCTTCATATCCCTTCTGAGATCCTACCTTTGCTTGATAAACTGTCACTTGTGAAAAATTAAGTGGAACCTTCTCTACACTTCATGGCAGAGTTGTTCGTATCCTATGAATGATCACTGTACTTTATAAGTTTCTCTTTTCAGCATTTCTCTTCCTATAGCAGGTGTTTTAGTTTTTGCTTTTGCCATCTTTTACTCCTCTTGGACTTTACCTTCTTAATATGATCACTCAATTTCTTTCATCCTTATATACCAAAGAGCCCATCGTTGTGCTTTATACATAGAAGAAATAGAACACTGATGACTGAATGGACCTATACAAGTAGCAAGATCTAAAAAAGTTTATAGAATACATATTTCAAATCCAGATTCTTAGCTACTTAATCACTGCTAGCTGGGAAAATAAAAAAGAAACCAAAAGTTTAGTTTTTCCTAACACTGGAAGTTTAGCAATTGGCAAGGAGTACCTATTTTTTGGATAGAGTTTATGCACAAATGATGTCAGGGCTCCTGAAAATTTTTAAATTACTGAACAAATAAATAACTACTAGTGCAAAGTTTATATATGCATGGAAACCCTTTTGGTAAGCTTGTTTCAAGATAATTTTTTAATGCTTTTTCATTGTATCCATTGCAATTAAATGACTTCATACATGTAATTATGTGGCATAGTCATCCAGACAATATATTATGGAACCGTGTAAAAGAAGTCATCCAGATTTGTACTTCTTCGGGGCTCTGTTAGAACTTAATCTGTTTCTGGCCACCCACAGAGCTGGCCTGGAAGAAGCTGCCTTTTGATCTCTTTTATGAAATGACCTTTGAGGGCAAAAATAGATGAGAATAAACCTTAAAAGGTTTGTTATAAATATTCTGTTTGGCATTATGTATCTTTCCAAAATGCCAGAATAAAGCACTTCAACTAAAAAGGGTCACTTTAATGTCTTGGACAAATAGGGCTAAGTCCGCAGTCTTGCGCCCTTTGGACCGCGCTAGTCAACAAATCTGCCTCCCAGACCCGGGGAATTTCCTTATCCTGAGGCTAGGGGGCAAATGAGGAAGAAGAAACTTCCAAGCTTACAGTCCTGGAATTGGCCTTTTATTATTTTGGCATCCCTTCTGCCCTCTAATCCTCAGTCTTTGCAGTCTGTGTAACCAGCCAATGCTCCCATCTGTCATCAGGAGCAACATATGTACTCAGAAGGGAAGAAGAGTTCATATTAATGATGCCAACTTGCTCTGTCCTCCTTTAATCAGAGAAGGCTTAGTTAAAGCCTGTGTCAAGGCTGCAGGTGAATACAGATCATGTTCCCAAGTGCAGTGGGTTCCAAGACTATTAGAGCATATATATATATATACAAATATATATTTTATATACATATAATGTTACATTAAGATTAAATATAACAGTGGTTGTAGTTAAACTCTGAAAATTTCTTTGAAAAAAAATGATCAAAGGAGGATTGAGTCCTCTTACAGCATTTAAGTCTTTTTTCAACACTTTAAGATTCTGAATTAGATTAGGCAGCTCACTCTCCTTCTCTAATTTACTCATTCATCAAACACTTACTTATAGATCACTCTGTGAGAGGTCCTAATTGATAGAAGTAGAACAACAGACTAAAACACTCCATGTTCATGGGCTTATTTATGCTTTATATTCTCACTGTTAACAGTCTCCAGCTATCTACAATCTTTGCCATGCACAGCTGCTGGATTTTCTTCATGCACATGTTTTTCATCTTTAACTTCTCCTAGAACTGGCTTCTGCTTTAGTTTATTTTTAAGCAAACCACCACCTGGTTTTGTTATGGCAGGGGTTGCCATAGGCTCTTTACAGTACCATCTCAGAGAAAATGACTTTCCTAATGGCTTTGTAGAAATGATCAGGTGGAATTTCAACTATAATAGTAAACCCTGGTGTAATGGGAGAGTCCAAAGTAATTGTACTGATGTGTTCATGTTGGGGTGGAGAAAGCTTTGGCAGGTAGAAAGTTGACATGATTTTAAAAGGACAAAGAAGACCAAAAGGATTTGAAATCACAGAGTTCAACAAGGAAATTATTTTTCCAACGTGGGCATAGAACAAATTAATCATTCAGAACATATGAAAGACATGGAAAGAAAAGTTCTAAAGCAAACCTAGATTTAATTAAATAATAAAGAAAAATCTGGTATATATTCTAAGAAAAGATAATAGCAACTCCAAGGAAAGTATCAGCTCCCCCTAAACCCACCACTTCCCTAACCCTATTTATACCAAAGCAGATGGTTTTATGATTGAAAGACAGCACACTGATTATACGAAGAAGCACTAAAGTAGAGAGCAAGTGTGAGGAACACCAGAAAATAAAACCATATGAGTTCAAGTGAAGCACATTTGGAGAAAGCCTATATAAAATTTACTTCATGCTTTAACTTTTATTTGACTTTTAAACTTATTATTTCAGAATGGTTTTAAATTTACAAAACAAGAATTGTGAGGTCGTACAAAGGGTTTCCAGCTTCCCTTATTGTTAACATCTTATATTAATATAACCCATTTTTCATAATTAGTGAACCAAGAATAGCTTCCCCTATTTTTTATCCAAATTCCCTCTATACCTCTTACTTCTTGCAGCCTCTAGTAATCAATATTCTGTGTTCAGATTGAGTTGTTTTATTTTTAGCTCCTACATAGGAGAGACAATATGTGACATTTGCCTTTCTGTGGCTGGCTTCTTTTATTTAACATGATGTCTCCAATTCCATCCATTTGGCTGCCAACATATAATTTTATTCTTGAATAGTATTCTATTATGTATATTACTAAATTTTCTTTATCCTTTCAAGTAATGATGAACATCTTGGTTGATTCCATATCTTATTATGAACAGTGTTACAATAAACATGATGGAGCAGGTGTGTTTTGGGTATAGCTAAAGCAAGTCTGAGCAAACAGGGAAACAAGAAAAAAATCAAGCAGGAGGCATCACCATACCTAATTTCAGAGCATACTACAAATATATAGTAATTAATACAGCATGGTATGGGCATGAGAATCTACACATAAATCAATGGAACAGAGTAGAGAGCCCAGATATTTATCCATGCATATTTAGCCAACTGATTTTTGATAAAGGTGCCAAGAACATGCATTGGAGGAAGAGAATCTTTTCAGTAAATTGTACTTATAAATTGAAGATACATATGTAGAAGAAAGAAAATAGATTCTTACCTCTCACCACATGCAAAAATCACCTCAAGATGTATCAAAGACATAAATGTTAAGAACTGAGACTATGAAATTGCTAAAAAGAAAAACAAAAAGAAAAACGGGGAAACACTTCAAGACATTGGTGTAGGATTTTTTAAATTTAATTTTAATTAATTTTTTTAAATTTAATTTTTTAATTGGTGTAATATTTTTAAATAAAACCTCAAAAGCTCAGGCAACAAAAACAAAACTAGAAAAATGGAATTATATCAAACTCAGAAGCTTCTGTACAGAAAAGAAATGATCAATACAGTGAAAAGATATCCAAGAGAAAGGAGGAAAATATTTACAAGATACTTAAGGGATGAGTATCTAGAATACACCAGCAATTCAAGAAATTCAACAATAAAAACAGCCAATCCAGTTAAGATATGTACAGAGCTGCTGAACAGACAGTTCGCAAAAGAAGGAATACATAGGACTGGTGCTGTGGTGTAGCAGGTAAAGCTTCCACCTGCAATGCCGACAACCCATATGGGTGCTGGTTCAAGTCCCAGCTGCTCCACTTCTGATCCAGCTCTCTGCTATGGCCTGGGAAAGCAGTGGAGGATGGCCTAAGTCCTTGGGTCCCTGTATGTGCATGGGAAGACCTAGAGGAAGCTCCTGGCTCCTGGCTTCAGATCAGCGCAGCTCCAGCCGTTGCAGCCAACTGGGGAGTGAACCAGCTGATGGAAGACCTCTCTCTCTCTGCCTCTCCTTCTCTCTCTGTGTAACTCTGACTTTCAAATAAATAAAAAAGGGGGAATACAAACATCCAACAGATCCAATATATATATGAGGAAATGTTCAATATCACTAGCCATCAATGGAATGGAAATCCAGCTATTATTTTATAAATTATTTATTTACTTGACAGAGAAAGAGAGAGACAGAGAGACAGGCAGCTCCTATCTACTGGTCCACTCTCCAAATGCTTGCAACAGCAGGGATTGGGACAGTCTAAAGCTAGGAGGCTGGAACTCAACCCAGTCCTCCCATTTAGTGGCAGGGGCCCAACATTTGAGTCATCACCTGTTGCCCTCGAGGATGTACATTACCAGGAAGCTGGAGTCAAGAGTGGAGCTCTTGGCACTCAGATAGGGATTGTAGGCATCCCTACCTTCATCTTAACTGCTGTACTGAATGCCTGACCCCATGCTTTTATCTCAAATGAATAAATGACGTTTAGCTAACTTCTGAAAGATTACAGTTTACTGAATGTATTAAATATATAAAACATGTTGTGAGTTCAAATCTGTAATAACATTTAAAATTCTGAGAAAATGAAGATATAATTATAATTTTAACTCTAATTGTCTAAATGTCAACATAAGTCTATTTTTAACAGAATTTACCAATAATTTATTGAATATCTAAGAAATGTCAGTTCCTTCATATTCACATGATTTATAGTGATGATCTATGATATTGCTATTCTAATTTTGTACATATTTACATAGATTTCAAAATTTATACTGCTTATAAAAGTTAAAAAGCTTTACTACTTTGAGAGAGAAAGATATTCCATCCACTGGCTCATTCCCCAAATGGTCTCAATGGTGAGGCTGGACTAGGTGGAATAGAGGAGACAAGAGCTCCATCCAGGTCTCTCATGTGGGTGGCAAGGACCCAAGTACCTGAGCCATCCTTCATTGCCTTCCCAGGCACATCAGCAGGGAACTGGATGGGAAGCGAAGCAACCGGGACTCTAATTGGTGCTGGTGCTGTGATATGAGATGCTGGCATTGCATGTGGCAGTTTAGGATGTTTCACCAAAATGCTAGCTCCAAAATTTGTATTCTTAACTAGTGGAGAGGGTGAGTGCTTTTCAGATAGTTATTGGCCCGTTATGTTTCTTCTTTTGTATAGTTCAACCTATCCCCCTCCTTTTTTAACTCAAGTGTTTGTCTAGTTTTTGTTGCTCTGCATGAATCTGTATATCAACAATTCAGTTTATCTCATGTATTTCAAATGTCTTCCCCCAGTTCAGCATACAAAACCTAATTTTGAAAACATTGTATTTCATTGAATAAAATAAATCCAACCACAGGAAAAGTCTTTAGTTTTTACTTTAAGTTCAGTTAAATTGGAAAAATATTGGGTCAACAGTTTCTGCATTCTGTTTAAAAATAGATTTCTATAACAATTTTAGTTTATTATTTTGAAGATGCATTACCACTTAAGGATGTTTAAAGCACAATATTACCTTAATTACTTATAAGATTATTAAACAATATTAGTTATTTTAGAATAATTACAGAAACAAGAAGTATAACCAAGATGACTGGAATTTAACCTTTGAACGAGGAAATTTAGAACCTCATATTGTGACTTTCTGATTTTGGATACAGAAAGATCTTTAGAGATCTACCCACAGGTAGAAATTGCTACCAGTAGTCTTTTTCCCATGACGCCCATAATGCATATTAATGAGAACATTGACATCTGTGTGGTTCCTGCAAGATTTTATTTTCCTTCTTTCAATGCACTGATTCTTTCCACTCTGTTTTTATTTGCTGACAGTAGAAAATATGTCTACAGTTCATTCACATAATGAATGGGGTGGGAAATTAATTCTGTGGGGACTAAGATTGTTTGGATTGTCATGAGATAGACTCGACATTTACAGCTTTTTCCCTTTTGTGCTATTGCAGTACATTGTTAAAAGATTGTGCCATAAATCCGAAAGCATGTTTTGCAAAGTTCATATCTGCATTTGCTACCTTTAATATTAATAGGAGTGTATCTTTAAAGTGAGTAAATTGAGAAAGTGGCTGAAACTATAGTTTATAAAAGAAGATTAGTGGGTTTAATATGCACTGGAGAGTAAAAGAAAAATCTTATTACTGTATGGAGAAATTACCTCATAAAGAAGCTAATACAGCAGGCTGGGGAGTAATTTTTAACAAGGTTTTTATGATGCGCAAGTGTAGGCAAGTTAATGAACTTATCTTTCTAGTTATTTTCAGATTGTAACGACGTTCTTCTTTTCTAGTTCTTGTGCTTTAAAAAGTAAAATACATTTAATCACCTACAATAAAATTAATTCATTACTTTAATAAATCAAGTACAATCTTATACTGTACACTTAAATGTTGTTGCAATAATGCTAGAAACCAGATCAGGTGCTAATGTTTAGTACGGATCAGAGCAAAAGGTAACCATGGAGTTTATTTATTATTTAAATTAAAATATCTCATTTTGACAGTGCACAGTCATTTTGGGAAGAGTTGACTCCCTTTTCAGCCATTGGATGCAGGAAATAGAGACAAAAGCATGAGAAAATACTTTGCTTTTATCATCATACACCTTGCAGCATGGCCATCTAGTTTCTGAAATTCACCCAGAAAGTTTCTGAAGAATTGTAAATTTTTCAGAAAAATAACTTGGGGGAATGTGGTCAACCCAGGATGCCCATCTGCCAGCACCTTCCATGGAATGGTGAGGGGTTATTTAGGAAGATCGTGTCTGCATTTTCTAATGAAAGAGAAAATACGAATTGCTGAATCCTCATACTAATTGCTGAGATGCTTGCTATGCTAGAAATATGAGGAATTTTTTTAAAAAGGTGAAAGAAATTTTAAGTGGACAAAGATATGATATGAAAGTAACTCCTCTTACATTATCTCCTTTAAATCATATTTAAGATAAGAGATTCTTCAGCATCACTCCAAGTTATGATGGGTAAGATACAAACACATGCACATCCACACACGGACACACATAGACTACCTTATTATAATTTTTAACCTTCTGTAACATTAGAATACCAAATAACTTGAGTAAGGATTAGCATTAGGGACTGGTATTGAAGCACAGCTTGAAACATTAGCACCCCATATTGGAACATCTGGTGAAGTCCCAGTTGCTCCACTTCTGATCCAGCCTCTTGCTTATGTGTCTGGGAGGCAATGGGTGTTGACTCACGTACTTGGGCCCCTGGCACTCATATATGAGATCTTGTCTGAATTTCTGGCTTCAGCCTGGCCTAGACTTCACTGTTGCGGCAATTGGGGGAGTGAACCAGCAGATGGATGATTTCTCTTCCTCTCCTCTTTCTCTCTGATGTTTTGCCTTTAAAATAAATAAACCTTAAAAATAATTATCTGTATAAAATTATATGTAAATGCCACCTTACAGCCAATGTTGCATTTAGATTAACCTGTGAGGTAGGTGCCCACTATCTCTTGATTTTATCAACCCAATATCACAGCCTTTCATAGCACCATTTAGGGTCCTTACATTGTACTACAGTCCAATGCTTGTTGCTAGGCTCCATTGTTGAAGAATCTGTCCTGAGCATCACTCTGGTTGCTGGACATGTCTCACCTCTCTTTCTTCTCCACTTTTCTCCAAATTAAGACTTTTCTAGGTTGTGCTATTTCCTTGACAACTTCTCTGCAAAATCACAGTGTGTCATATTGAGTTTAAATAACTCACAGTAAAGTGCTAACCAGCAGGGACTAGCATTGTAGTACGGCAGGTTAAGTCTCTTCCTGCAATGCTGGCATCCCATAGGAGCATCGGTTTGAGTTCTTGCTGCTCCACTTTCAACCCAGCTTCCTGCTAATGCACCTGGGAAAGCAGCAGAGGATGGCCCAAATGATTCAATCCCTGCCACTCAGGTGGAAGACCCAGATGAAGCTCCTGGCTCCTGGTTTCAGCCTGGTCCAGCTTTGGTTGTTGTGACCATTGGAGGAGTGAACCAACAGATGGAAGATTTCTCCTCCCTGCCCCCCATCTCTCTCTCTTTCTCTCTGTCACTCTGCCTTTCAAATGAATAAATCTTTAAAAAAAAGTGCTAACCAGCTCATAGACTGCTGTCTGCCTACATATGCTGTATGATTCTGATCATTATAAATTCAGACATGGTAGGAGGCTGATATATGGTATTTAGAATGCCCTTAAATTATTGCATATAAGAAGCAATCTACTCTGTGTTTCTATAAGATAGGCTTTGACAGGTAATTTTAGAAAAAAAATAAAACATATCTATGTTAGAAAAAATTACTAGTTTTACATGAAGTAATTTATAGAATACTTGGTCTAATGGAATATAATTGCTAATAGACATTGCATGTGTCTATGTTTGACATAAATGTAGGCAGAGCAAGAATGAACATGCCTACTACACTTATATGGATTCACTAAATGTGCTATGCCTATGAATTGTTTTCTAATTTGCAGAAATTAAATTTATTAAATTACATCTAAATAATGGCAATCAAACCAATCCAGTTTTCAAAGGAAATAAACTGATAGAAAGGTAAAATTGTTATCAAATTATTTTTTATGATGAAATAACTGTACCCTGGTATGCCTTTCTATAAGAAGGGGTTTTACATCCAAAGTAATTCTTGGTTGTTGGCAAGAAGTCTTACAATTGCTGCCTGAATAAATTCTAGAAATAGAACTTTTGTACCAAAATACATTAAAAAATTCAAAGGCTTTTAAAAATCTTTCAGAAAGGATCCTTGAAAAAATTTGACCATCTTAACTTCTCTTCAACAGTATATGAGTCCCTTATCTAAAGATAGCACTTTTGGTAAATTGATAGACATAAGTTTCATATCAGAAATAGTACTCGTTAAAACTCAGTATTTCCAAGAAAATGGACCAGAACTTCTGGTGATGAGTTAGAAAAGGAGTGACGATCATTTTAAGGAATCATTTCATATACTTACAGTACTCCATTGAATTATCCCTTAATACTGGAATAGTTTAAAGTATTCCTTATTTTGTAATGTGACAAAAAAAATTCAATGTGATAATTTTAATGTGCTGGTTGTCTAGTAATTAAAAACTTTCTTATCTGTGGCTTATGTTCTGGCTTTGAACTTGATTGATTGTAGGAATTTCATTTTCTCTTATGCTATTTTATAGGACAATGGAGCTATCAGAGGCCCTCAGAAATTTTGTTGCTTTTATTTTTCTTGATGGTGGTGCAGTCAATTTAAAAGTTGATCATAAGGACAGCTGGGTGCAAGGACTGTGGTTACCTGATGTTATCACTAGTGACTGTCCAGAAAGAGACCAGATAATTTAGAGGTAGTCCATTTACAATAATTACATTCAGGGCCAAGTTGCATACAGTTGGTTGTGCATGTGTGTGTGTAGGCTTTTCCTGGAAATGGGGGATGAAACTATTGCAAATTACAGTGCATAAGTGATTGTGTAAATAAAATATCAAATGGAAGTGAGTTTTTTGTTTTCAAATTTACTTATTTATTTGAAACAGTTACAGAAGGAGAGGGAGAGAGAAAGAGAAAAAGAGAGAAAAAGAGAGATCTTCCATCCACTGGTTCACTCCCCAGATAACCACAAGGGCTGAGGCTGTCAAGCCAAAGACAGGAGCTAGGAGCTTCTTCTGGTCTTCCACATGGGTGTACAGGAGTACAAACACTTAGGCTATCTTCTGCTGCTTTTCACAGACCATTAGCAGGCAGCCGGACTAGAAGTGGAGCAGGCAGGACTCAATCAGTGCCATATGGGATGTTGGTGCTGCAGGCTACCACTTTGCTATGCCACAACACTGGCAATGGAAGTACTTCATCTATGATATTTTTCCATTCTTTGGAAATGTGATTTTAGCAGGTTCTGTAATTTCATTGTCTAATTCTGCTTAACAAATATGGCATATCTGCCCCCACATTTCTCCAATTCTGCAAAGCCCATATTCTTGAGTCCTTTTTTTTTTTTTAAGTGTAGTCAGAAGCCCACTGAATACACTGGCTCATGAACATGTGGTATGTTGCCTATCTTGTTTTTGTTAATGTATTCCACAAGGCCTTGGTCCATTTTATGAAAGTTTCCTTTATCTAGTCTACTTTTCTCTATTTCTTACTGTTCTTAATCTAGCCTTTTTTTCCAGTTATTTGCCACTGAGAATATTTAATATAAATGTTTTCCATTCATAAATTTATTTTACAAATAAATAATTATGCTTTCAACATAGTTCAGGCCCTCAGAAGGATAGTCCTCCCTAGACCATATGTTATAAATATTTCAACTTTCAATAGAGGCTTTAAAGACCAGGATTCGATTGCCAGGACAACAGTCTATTTAAAATGTATTACCCATATAGATGTCAAGTAACATCATACTTTCTCACTTGCTATTAGTTGTTTGTTACTTGGAAAATCTTTTACATGGATAATCAATCATGTAAGAATTACAAAGCACTTTTCAAGTATATGTATTGAAATAGACTTGCCTATAGTGTCTCTGGACAGAAGTCAAATGCAAGCCAAATGTACCCATACACAAAAATATGGACTCCAACCCTTGACCATGATGCAAACTGGAGCACACCTTCACCTGATAAATAAATGGGCTATGCTAACCTGAATGCTTCTCTGATTCATTATTCAGTCTACCACATAACACACCTCTTAAAATGCAGCAACTAGATGTGTTCCCTTCTTACCTTTTCTCCAATTCAAGGTTTATTTGTATTAGGAGGACCACTCAGCCAGAGTCGTCGGTCTTCATGGTCACACAGTGAAACAATTTTCCAAGCAGCTTTCAAAACTACTGAGGAATCTATCAGTGAATATGTAGCTGGGCAAAATCCACCTCCAGCCAGGATGAACTTGCGCAGCTCAAGACTGGTCACATGAGCATATTGTCATATATCGGTTTGGCAGTAATCCCTAGGGGAACCCTGCTCCTTATCTAGTCCTTGTGGGCTATAGTATGATACAAAATGAGTTTTGATGCAAGAATTAGACAGGACTCAGGGGGCCTTGCCTCTGTTCTGAACTGAAGACAACTCAGTTGATTCTTACATTTTCTGCAATAGCTAACTGGAGAATATCTTTATTTTACCTTATCCATAAGGTTGTTGTGGGGAATTAGATAATTGATATAAAAATATTTCAGAAGCTCAGCATTCTTCAACTTTGCATTTTTTTCTATTTACATCAATATGCATATATCACTTTTTGACAATAAAAGAATGATCATCACATTCTAGTTTTTAAAAATTTGTACCTACTTATGTAATTAATGTGTTTGACAGAACACTTGCTGACAAATCAAAATAGCAATTTAATAGTAGCAGAAAAGGTAATTTGGTTTCAAATATACACAGAGTAGAACCCTAATACAAGGTGATTTTATTTTTAAAGTTTTGAGAAATAACTATGTAATATATGCTTTCTGAATACTAATCATATTCTAAAGAATCCAACATTCTAGTATCGATGTTAGCCGATAGAATAGATTCCTGTTCTATCTCTTCATTCCAGTATTATTTAGGAATCAACTGCAGCAATGAGACAGGAATTGGGGAGCCTAAGAAAGAGCTTAGGGAAAGTCTTCTTTAGAGATGATGATGAACCCTTTACCAAGTAGAATGATGATATCTGACACTTCTTTAATTCTGGAGCTACTTGTACTGTTTTTTGTTAGGCCTGTAAAAAAGAGAACAAATAGAAAGTAGGAGCTATGTCTTCTTAGATCTTGCTTTCTAACCCTATAATTAGTTAATCCCCCTCATTAATTAATCTCTAGCCCTCTCCGGCCCTCTCCTAGCTAGCACAGTAAGTCTGTTGGTTAAATTGTCCACATGATGGTTTATTTGCATATCTTGCCTCCTTCAAAATTGCTACAGTTCTAAAATCACCTGGCTGTTCCATTTCAAAATAACATCCCCTTATTAGTACAAGTGTAGATTCTTGAAAATAATTATTGGTTTATCTGCATTTTCTAATAGAAATTACAGGTAAGTCGTGGTCCCTGGAAAGCATCAAGGAAAGAACTTGTCATCCTCTGGCCAAATTTGTTTAAGTGACACATTGGGCACACTTCTAATGATGTGTTAAATTGGTGTTAGGTGACCAGGTCACAAGGTTAGCAGAGGGCAGTATGAGTTCCAGCAGAGTTTTGACTCTCCTGAAGTGGTGATCGCCTTCCTCCCCTCCCAAAGGTGGCCAATAAAAGCTTATGTAATGGACACTGTGCTTGTTTTTACTCTAGAATTTAAAATTTATTATTTTATTTATTGGCCTATGGTATTATCTTTGTATTCTCCCTTCAATGTTTACTTTGTATTCTGTTCATTTAAACATGTTTAAATTTATTTGAAAAGCCAAAATAGAGACAGACACAGATAGAGATCTTTTGTTTGCTGGTTTACTTCCAAAATGACCACAATAGTCATGGCTGGATCAGGCTGAAACCAGACGCCTGAACTCAAACCATGTATCCCATTATGATGGCAGGGTCCAAATTACTTGAAGCATCATCTGCTATTTCTTATTTGTACATTAACAGGGAGCTGGAATTGGGAGTCGAGCTGAGACTTGAACCCTGACATTTTGATATGCTATATGGGTATCCCAAGTAGTGTCTTATCTGCTATGTCAAATGCCTGGCCCAAATTCTGTTCATTTTTGAGTTTAAAATAACCACAGATCTTAATGGCTTTGGAATCATCAATGGAAATTTCCTTTCCTGGACGTCATTGATTTTTCCCCTTTGGAAAGGAAATAAATGGATAGATCAACATTACTTTCTCTTGAGATGCAGGGAAGAAATTAGTTTAGAAGTGAAACAAAGTAATGACAGCAATCTCACAAGCAATGCAGGTGAATATATTTTATGACATAAAGGTCACCTTGAGTTGTAGGGAATGACATAAGGAATGTTCACTTCCCAGTTAAAACCAGGACTCCCAGCACCTGATCTGAAATTTCCTAAGGCATTTGAAACAAAGTATTTGTTTGCATTTCCTGCAACTCCTCTATGCTTCATGGTTCAAAACATCAGCAAAATTCTGATTTGTTTTATTTCCTCTCCTCTGCCAGTAGGTCAAGTGACCTTGAATTTTATTTTGAAATGTCTTAATATTCATTATTTATCATTCACTGACATTGATATATCACTCCAGACTAAATAAACCATTCTCACTTCAAGTATCAATGGGTTGAAATATTCCAGATGACTAAATAACCATCTGTTGGTATACAGTTGTAATAGCCTATTGCTCTATCATGGACTAGAAATGTGAAAAATAATTACAGACTAAGGTAAGAATGAAAATATATATTTCCTCACCCCTCATGGTAAGGACCAACAAACAGGTTCAGCACAGAGCACCAGAGCAAATTTACTTAATCAATGATTTGTGTGATACAAGAGCCTTCAGAATGAACACCCGAAGGCTCAGGGACAGCTTTCTGTTTTATGTTAGATTTGAGCATAAATGGACAGCTGTGTAGAAAGGATTGGATGAAAGGGAATACTCTCAGGATAGTTGACTACTGAGGATGAAATCCAGCAAAGTTTGTCAGTTCCGATTCTGCTTGGCCTATTTCTATAGCTTTCCTTCCACGGGGTGTGGGGCAAGACCCCTCCGGAGCAAGGATCTTCAAGGGAGAAGGAGAGAGTGAGGATTCTAGGCTTTATGGCTGACCTTGGAGGAGAGAAATTCTGGTTTACATGACTCACTTTAGGGACAAGAAATTTGAGTTTCTGTGACTCAGCATTGTGAGAGGAGCGGTGGGAAGGAGGGCAGAGAGGGGCTTTGCTTCTGAAGCTGCTGTGTGGCCTTCCAGCCTTGGTTCGAAGGACTCAGCTCACCAAAGCACCATACTGCAGAGGATCATTTGGGGAACCACAACACCATAAAAAATACTGTAATTATGACAGAGATGCCAAAGTTAATGGAAATATTTCAAAATAAAACTATTTGTGTCTGCAACTATGATAGTTTGAAGTATATGAATGGAATGGTTTATGAAACAGATTGATATTTTCACAGAAATCCAGAATGTAGTACATGTAGGCACCTTCAATGATAATTAGAATAAATGCTTGTGATAGATTTAAGTATAGTTGGGTGCAATCTAAGTAATCTTGATTATCTAATATACATTTCATTATAAATATCAACACTGCCACTATTATTACTCATAGTATAGCTTTATTTTGGGGAAATCGTAATTCAGTTTCAGTTATTCCACTATCCCTTCTCACTCAGTTATAGTGCTGACATTTTATCACTAGAGCAGAAGTGTTTGCATTATTTTCAAAGAGATATAGTGCTTACTTTTGTGTATATTTGTTGCCATTATTAGTAGTTTTAGCAAAAGTCAGAGTTGGCTAAAGATGAACAAATAAATAGGAAAAATAAGTTTAGAAGATACTTGATGAATTTCTATCCATTTAAGTATTGAATTTCTATTGCATTTAAGTATAGTATTGAAAGAAAGGCAAATAGTTAAAAATTACAAAGTTTTTTTTTTTTTATCTTTTTCTAAACTCAAGGCTTTGCTGTAGTCAGTTATGCATCCATCTGCCAGGGAGTATGTATGTATGTATAGAGATTAGACCTGTTGTGGAAGGCACTCAAATAGAAAAAACAAATGCATAATAGGATTATGCATCAAGACAATAGTTTTGTAAACCAGGCTACTGCCAGGAAAAGGATTTCCAAATTCCTTATTCTCCAATTTTAGCATATCAAAAGCTAAGCACTGAGTTCCTCAGATTTTTGGTACAGAAAAGCTTCTCTTTAGGCTGCAAGACTACGGAGTCAGGAGGCTTGCTGTTGTTGAGTGAGAGAAAACTACAGTTTAGAGCAACTTAAAATCCTGTCTACCTTGGAAGACTGAGAAGGAGAGGACAGAGAGGGAAAGAAGGCCAAGGAGTCACGGGTGTGGGGCTTTGACCCAGAGGAGAAAAGCATGTTAAATAAAGCAGGATAGATCCAAATTCCTGCAAATGTGTCTACTGGGCTATGTATCACAGCCCAAATAGTTGGCCCCTACCATCCACACGGATCTGCCATCCACATGGGAAACCAGATGCAGTTCCTGGCTCCTGGCTTCATCTTGGCCTAGCCTGATTTTTGTGGGCATTTGGGGAGTGAACATGCAAATGAAAGATTTCTCCCTCTGTCTCTGTGCCTGTGTGTGTGTGTATGTATTCCTTTCTGGAACTCTGCTTTTTGGATAACTAGATAAATAAATACATATTGAAAAAATAAGGCAGGATAATTTCACTGGAGGAATTCTGCTGGGAATACCATCTTGAAGAAATCTCAGTTTATTTAACCTTACGTGAAGAAAATATTGCCACCATGTTTTGTTTATATCAGGAGTACTTCAGATTTTATACAGATCCATACACAGATTTTATTGCCAAGAATCATAACTGATATACGGTAGATACTAAAAAAAATCAACTAATTAAAGACTCTTTAGATAATCTTTCACACTTGGACACAGCTCTCCTCTACTACTGGCAGTTTTTTAAGTCACCAAAAGAAAACAGCTCTGAAATACATTTTTGTTATGTTGGTTTGTTATTGTATAACACAAATAGTATTTGTATATCAAATCTAAAAAATGTGAAAAAATGTATGTTTTAAAAATATTCTGTAGTGTATTTTATATTTTCTCTTTAAGTATAAGAAATAATCTGAAAAAGAAGCCAGTGATAACATTTGGTTGGTATTCTCAACCGATGTTGTTACCAGAGAAGGCAGGGTTCTTGTCTTCGCACAAGCAAAAATTCAGGAGTGAGACAGAGAGTAGTGGAAAGCAACATAGCAAGGTTTTTTAAGGTGGGGACATCCGTAAGAATGGATGGGCACCTCTCCAGAGAGGACCTGAGAGTGCCCAGTCGCTCAGACTGGGGGAGAGCGAGGTTTCATGGTTGAGTGGAGAGAATACACCTGGGCAGGCCAGGTGGGCGGCTCAGCAGAGAGCAGAGGGCTAAGTGAGCAGTCTGGTTGAGGTGGGGGTAGGGGGGTGGGGAGGTTTAAGGGTATCCCTCTTGCCTTCCGGCCTCTTCTCCTCCTGGAACAAAGGACTTTTTGGATTGGATGTAAATATGAAAAATTCCTTTCTGAGTCATCACCCCCCCCAGTTATCAGACAGGAGAAGCCTGGCTGGCATTGCCCCGTCTTAGGGGAAGGGTGGTCATCCGCTAGAAGGGGGCAGGACTTTTGAAGTGCAGATACTGAGCTGACTTAGATGCAGATGCTGGACCTAAATGTCAATTCCTTAGGCCTTTGTCACACACACATAAGCTCATTTCTGATTTCCTACCTAACAATGTCGGTTTCTAAGCCCAGGCATTCATATCATGGCCAAAGGCAGCACACGTATAGGGGATGTTGGGACACCCAATGAGCGTTGCACTAATCCTTAATGACAGCCAGCTTCCTGAAGTGCAGGAGGGGAACTCCAGAGCAGAATCATAATGTAATTCAATATGGCCAAGTACTACACATACAGTAATAAGATAAAGATAAGCAAAAGGGGTTAAAATCCTGGCCTGAAGTACCGGCATCCCATATTGGTGCTGGTTCTAGTCCCAGCTGCTCCTCTTCTGATACAGCTCTCTGCTATGGCTTGGGAAAGCAGTGGAATATGGCCAAGTCTTTGGGCCCCTGCACCCACGTGGGAGACTCAGGAAGAAGCTCCTGGCTCCTTCAGATTGGCTCAGCTCCGTCTATTGCAGCCATTTGGAAAGTGAACCAGTGGATGGAAAACTTTTCTCTCTACCTCTACTCTTCCTGTAAGTCTGTCTTTCAAATAAGTAAAAATAAAATCTTTTTTTAAAAAAAGCAAAAATACTATTGTGAGAAGTCAGAAGTTTTAATAGGCAGCCTGGAAACTGAGGGTGGAAAATGTTTCCTCTAGAAGTAATCCTTACCAAGGTCAGAAGTGCCTGCTTGCCCACTCCTTGGGAGCCTCCAATCTGATTATGAGAATAGCAAGAGTGGTGACTCCACACTTCTGAGCTCCCAGTTTATCAAGAAAACAAATTAGGAATCCCACCCTTGTGATGGCTCTTTTGTTTTATCAGGAGCAAGCCAGACAGCAGCAAAGATGGGAAACCAGGTCTTTTGTTGGGTTTGCCCCAACCTTATTGATTGACCGTTTCTTCCCCACAATTGTGCTTAAAAACTCCAGTGCCACAGGGTCCTTCAGGTTTTTCCTCTCTTGGAAACGCCTCACCATGCTGGCTGGCTGGACTCTAATAAATCTTGCTTGCTAAATCTCTCTGTCTGCTTAGAGACAAAGAACCAAGATAATACGTTCTCTGTTGCCATTTTCCTGTAACACTATCAAGCAGAATTTTAGGGGTCCAGTTAGTAATATTGTACTAGGTGATACTGGAAGTACGTCTATGTTTTGTTCACAACTTTGTTTTGATTTCTTTCTTTCTGCCCACATCCCTTTTGTCTAGTTCTGGTGCAATGAGACATACGCAATAAATAACACTTTGCACTGCAAAGCAAAGTAGGACTGGAGCAGAATGAAGTGTTAAAGGTTTTTTTAAGATGCATTGGACATTCACACATTAACTGCACAAATCAATGATCAGTGTATGCTGTACTTCAATCAGGAAAGTGAGGAAATGCATTAATGGGTGTCAAAAAACAAATTACTAGGGCATCACCCTAGAACCAACAGTCCTGTGAAATGGGAAAATTCAACTGTGAAAGACACAATGTAGAGATCGTGGTGTCCACTTCTAAATCATTTTCCCTGCAAAGTGCCACATAAAATACTCTAGTACATAATTACTACTATTATTATTACTATTAATGAAGGACCCTAATCCCCGCTGGGTCCTTTAGATAGAGACGCCAGACTCAAAAATCCTCAGACTAGACGATGCAAATGCAAGAGGCGGCTTTATTTACATTTTGCGCAAAACGGACCCCTCCCTCCTGAGAGAGTGAGGTACTGGACAAGGGTTACAGGCAGTATTTAAAGGCAAAAACCACAAAGTTATCTTAAGCAAGTGAATACAAAGGGGAAGGGGGTTTTTGTTTACAGTAATTTCACTTATCTTAGTATACAGCATTCCTGCTTATCTCAGTACACATCAGTTTTACTTATCTTAACCATTGCACAAGGGGGGTTTCCAAACTGCTATTCCCTGTTATCTGCTAAGTTGCAGTTTCCCAGAAACTAACTGACCTTTCTTGAAACTTCCTAGTTTTTTAGCAGGTAAATTTTCAGAAGTCCTTCATTAATATTGGGACAGAAGATAAATATGACAAAAAGAATTTGAATTTTGATTATTGTTGAATTTGAGGCTTTATTAATAGTTGAAATAAATAAGATATAACATTAAAATAGTGTATAGTTTTTTCAAATAAAACAAAGAGGAGTTAAACACATGAAAAAAATTGGGACTCCATGCTATGAATTTCACGATCTGGTCCCTGTCCATTTTCCCATCTTTACCTCTTTCAATATAGGGCTGTCTTCTGGCTTTGTGACTTGTACAGTAGCTGTCTTAGTTTGGGTTACTATGGCAAATTACAATAGACTATAGTGGCTTAAATACCAAACATTCTTTCTCCTGGTGGGGGAAGGTAGATGGGCCAGCAGGCAGTTAGGTCAGTCCAGATCGAAATGAGGAAAGGGAAAATCTCTCCAAGAGGGTGCAAAATGCTTGCTTCTCTCCAAAAGCTACCTTTAAGAAGAGAAAAATGATGAATTCCACCTGAGTTTCCAGTTTTATCATAAGGATAGTGAGGAAGCAATGATTCTACCCTTTTGAGTTTTGGTTTATCATGAGAACAGAGAAGTTATGTTAGGAAAATGGCGTAGTCTTATCTATGGTGCAATCTACACCCTGACACCATCCTAGGCTCTAGCCCCCACTGGAAGCCAGGTGGCCACATGGCCCAACCACCAGTGTCAAGCTCCACCCGCATCCTAATGGGATTCACTGCTCCTACTTCCTGGCCTGCCCTCCGGCAAAGTTTTAAAAGTACCTATTCCTGAACATGTGACCCTCTCCTCTCTCCTCTCCTCTCCTCTCCTCTCTTTCCTCTCTCTCTCTCTTACTCTCTCTTTTTCCTTCTTTGCCCCTTCCCTCCGGCCTGCTGGGTTTTCCCCAATAAACCCTTTCCCTTACTTCCTTGGTGTGTTTTGTGATGATCTTAAAAGTTATCAATCACACTTTCTGATAGCTGCGTCATCATGAGCAAGCTGGACAGGATAGAGAAGATTACAAATCTGGCCTTTTGATGTGTTTTGTCCGCACCCTCTGAACTCTCTAATTGATTGTTAGCTGCTGTTCTTTTTTCCCCAAAAAAATTGTGCTTAGAAGACATACTTGGGTGTGCCTCTCTTGGAGGCCCCCTCCTGGCTGGTATGGCAGGAGGTTCTGACTTAAATATTTCTTGCTTTGCTAAGTGTTTTGTCTATATGGAGATTCTTCTTTCACATGAGACAAGAACTGAGGTCGCCTTTCTTCACTACCCTTTTACCCATAACACCAGTCTGGAGGTTGTGATGTCCAACATAAAGGCGTGGTGAATATGACCTCTTGTGAGGGCCCTCTTCCTGATTTTTCATATGACTGTCTTCTTGTTGATTTCCTTACAACAAAACAGAAGGGAGCAGAGAGCAGAGAGAGGGAGAGAGAAAATTCTTTTCATGAAAGCACTAATTCCATCAGGCTAGCTCCATCCTGATGACCTAATTACCTCTCAATGGCCGAATCTCCAGATACACTAGGAATCAGGACTTTAACATATGGATTTGGGAGACAGAAAAGCACCCAGTCCGTAGCAGTCACACAGGATTTCAGGCTTAGCTTAAAGTTCTGTTGTTTCAGGTTGAAATTTTAAATAATTTTATCTTTGGATTTGTGTTTTCAAAGTGAAATCTAAGGAAACAATAGAGCATGCCCATGTATGCATGAGCACACTTTCCTGGTGTGCCCCAAAGTTCTGCTGGACATCGGGTGGGTGTTCAATGAGACTCAAAATGAGTAAAAGTTAAGTGTGTTATGGCTCCAACTGAGTATGGGAGGAATGGCTGACAATTCCAGGAGTAAACTTTTCCTTTGGAAATGGGCCTTATTTCAAGTGAAGAAAGAAGGAAGTAGCATCTTGAGAAAACCAAAGGATTTCAAAACACTATTATATCCTTTCTTACCCGTAATTCTTTATATTATCCAGTCAGATACTCAGAAAGGGCCATATAGAAGGAAAAGGTAAGAGGGTAACCATGGGTCCCTTTCCACTTAGTCCTATCTCCTTACATATCTGTAAGCTGAAGGTAAGAGGGTGTTGGTAGGCTGCATCTGTATTAAGAAGTAAAATTTTAAAAGTTGAGATATCATTTATATTATTCTGATAAGAATGAATCACATAATTATGTATGACCTATGAAATATAAATTGTACTGTTCAATGATTCTACATAAAATGTGTTTTTATATTCACATTTAAAAGTGGCATTGTCCAGCATAAAAATAAATGGTAGAAATCATTCTAATTATTCAAAATTTTACTTCTTTTTTTCTTTTTTTTTCTTTTTTTTTTTTACAGGCAGAGTGGACAGTGAGAGAGAGAGAGACAGAGAAAGGTCTTCCTTTTCCGTTGATTCACTCCCCAGTGGCTGCTGCGTCCAGCGCTCCACGTTGATCCGAAGGCAGGAGCCAAGTGCTTTTTTCTGGTCTCCCATGCGGGTGCAGGGCCCAAGGACTTGGGCCATCCCCCACTGCATTCCCGGACCACAGCAGAGAGCTGGACTGGAAGAGGAGCAACAGGGACAGAATCTGGCGCCCCAACCGGGACTAGAACCTGGGGTGCCAGAGCTGCAGGCGGAGGATTAGCCTATTGAGCCGCAGCACCAGCCTAAAATTTTACCCTTTTTAAAACTTGGAAAAATATTAGACACAGTAAAAGAAGCCATAACAATTCAGAGAGAAAACAGAAAAACAAAAATGCATATGCAAGTAATTAAAAAAAAGTTCATGAAAATGGGAATAAGTGACAAGCTTATTTTTGTGCAAAAACTTTAAACTCATGCATAGTTTTTCATAATATCCATTTCCCACAACTTTTTAAAATTTTTAAAGATTTATTTATCTATTTGAAAAGCAGAGTTACAGAGAGGCAGAAGCAGAGAGAGATCTTCCATCCACTGGTTCACTCCCCAAATGGCTGCAATGGCCAGAGCTGAACCTATTGGAAGATAGTAGCCAGGAGCTTCTTCCAGGTCTCCCAAGCGGCTGCAGGGGCCCAAGGACTTGGGCCATCTTCTACTGCTTTCCCAGGCCATAACAGAGAGCTGGATTGGAAGTGGAGCAGCTGGGACTTGAACCAGCACCCATATGGGATGCCGGCAATGCAGATGGTGGTTTCACCTGGTACACCACAACACTGGCCTCTCCCATGACTTTTGATAACATCTTATATGCATGAATTTCAATTTTTTTGCAACAAAATCAACATCGTTTAGTATTATTTTCTGCGAACCTTTTGAAGCACTCTTTTATCAGAAACTTTAATGGTTTTGTTTTTCCTGCCTTTTAATTAAGGAATAGCATGTTCATGTTGCATTTGGCCCTACAAATTATGCAGCTATTTCTGATTTCACTGTCCTCTTTGAACGCTACATGAAGTCTTTCTTTTTTCCAAACCCAGTAATTTCCCACCTCCAGTCCTTCCCCCAAACTCTTCCTTCTGCTGGAATACCTTCCTACCTTTCTTTCATCTGCTGTGGCTTCCTAACCACCTTAGTTCAAAGTCACATTGTACTCTATTATACTCCTGGTTTGTCTTCTAGTACTTACTATTTATAGCCATTTATTAATTTTTAATCTACTTTTTGAAAACTCAATCATCCAAGTCTATTGTAAATTCCTTAGGAAAAAGGACTACTTCTGTTTGTTCACTAAATATGTACTCAATGTAGGCAAAGTAGGTAGTCAGTCAATATTTGCTGAATGAACTAATAGAATTTGAATTGAAGAAACTTTGTACCCAGATAATGAGGAACACAACGTATAATCCTGGAGAAACATCATTTCGGTTTGGTTCTCCTTAAGGAGGGGTGCCAAATAAGGGAGAAGACACCAGTGAAATATCAGTTTTTATTTGCTAAATCCTACATTGCATCCTGTGTTTTTATTACTTAGATCAGTAAACTTATCCCCCAAAATGTTTTTTAAAAGATTTGAATCTTTAATAAAGTAAATATGACAATGGCACAGTGTCATGGTTTGAACATTATTTTAATTATGAACCCACTTAGGGATCTGATAGGAGCTTTAAGTTTTTTCTTTCAGAAAAAATGCACATAATCATATTTTTCTATCTGGGTTAAAATTATAGACTTTGCAGATCATCCTTGATTCCTCCTGCTCTCATATTCACGCATTTAATTGATTTTCAGCTTCCCTAAATATGCCCCAATCTATCCCCTTGATCTTGTTTCCATGACCAGTTAGTATAAGCCATCTTCTGCCATTTGGATATTGTGGCCTCTTAACAGTACTTCTGTTAGTCCTCATCTCTTTTAATTCACTTTCACATATCCTCTGGGCTAGAGGTTTTCCTTCCTAAATACATGATTGATCATGCCTCCTGTACTTCATATCATTTCATTACCTCCAAGAAAGTCTTTACAATGTATAGTAGCATTTGACTCTTGCCAACTTGATGAGCATCCCTTCTCTTGCACTCCATTAGTGTTGGGTTACTTGCAGCTTCCTGATTCTGCTACACTGCTTAGAACCCCATTTGTTGTGCTTAGTCTTCACTGTTAGGATGTGTTCTCACCCCATTGTCTGCTCTATAGTTGCCCCTCTGTGAAGTATTGCATGCATTTCCTCTCCATCCTCACTTCCACTTAAGGATAATCAGTGACTCTCACTCTCCCTCATTTCTCATAAATGCACTGCATTGAAAAAGAATTATTTACTCATCAGTGCTTTCCAGTAGTCACTGAAATTCTTCAGCAATGACTGCCCTTCCTGTTTGTATTATATTTCTTGCATAGTGGTTCGTGTGCAGTAGGTAATTAAGTTTTGACAAATGGATACATAAATGTTTACAGGCATTGTTATCATACACACACCAACAAATATAGACACAATTGACTTTTTTGTTAGCAAATCAAATTACAAAAGGGAGATTATGGAGGTGTTTATGTGGGCCATGGTGGCCCATTAATGACTTATTTTAGCAAGTCATGTTGTAACGAGGACAGTACAAGTAGTTCTGAGTGCTTTGCTGAACTCTAAGCTTATTTAAGCCTGTGAAGCTGTGACAGTACACTCCTGCTACTAAAACAAAGCACCATAGATGAGTAATTTATAGACAACTGAAATCTACTTCTCACAGTTCTGAAGGCTGAGAAGTTCAAAATCAAGATGTTGGCAGATTCAAGGTCTAGTGGGAACCTATTTTCTGGCTCACAAATGGTATGCTTGCACTGTGTCCTTATCTGGGGGAAAATACAAGGCAGCTGCTTGGGACCTCACTTAAATGGCCCTAATGCCACTCATGAGGGCTCAACCTTCATGACCTAATTACTTCCCAAAGTCCTATGTCCTGATACCACCACTTTAGTGATTGGGTTTCAGTGTAGGAATTCTGAGGGAATACAAGCATTCAGACCGTATCTTGACTAGAATGATTGTCCCATGTGAAAATTAATCAGCGAATATAATTTTAGGAAGCAAGATATCAGTTTTTGAAATACAGGAAAAAATCATTAAGCAAATGTATATTTTCTCTCTTTTTGTTTCTTAAATATTACGTTCCATGAGAAACATGGTAATCTAATAAAATGAATTATATTGGCTTTTCGAAAAGACTAAGTATAATTCAAACAAATTGGGTGTATATCATGATGAGCCAGTTATTTTTAACATAGCAGTCTTAAGGATGAATATAGTGACATCTTGTCAGACAGCCTGACTTGCTCAACGAGACTGTTCATTAGGTAAACTATAAACTTCCTGCTGCAAGAGATATGCATTGTTTTCTAATAATGGCTTTCTGCAAATAATTTTTCTATATTCTTATTATAAAATTTAAGTAATACATATGTATGTAAGGTTACGGGTGAACCATATCCTTTCACAGCATGAATTTGTATTGAATTTATGCTGAATTAGGCTGCCTAACTTGAAGACCTTCTTCTGCATTGCATATGTATTTATGTTTCTTACACAAATAGAATTGGACTGTACACATCTCTTGGTAAAATGATAGTCGGCAATGAGCATTTGTTGGTGACAGAGTTCATGTTCTCATTCTCTGCTTTTTTTTTTTTTTTTTATTTGTTAGAGAAGTAGAGTAACAGAGAGAAAGGAGGGAGAGACAGAGAAGATCTTCTATCCGCTGGTTCACTTCCCAGATGACTGCAACGGCTGGAACTGGGCTGATCCGAAGCCAAGAGCCAGGAGCTTCTTCGGGGTCTCCCAAGTGGGTGCAGGACCCCCAAGAACTGGGCCATCTTCCACTGTTTTCCCAGGCCATAAGCAGAGAGCTGGATCAGAACAGGAGCAGCTGGGACACAAATTGACACCCATATGGGTTGCCAGAGCCCCAGACGGAGAGTTAGCCTACTACATTGCAGCTCTGGCCCCTGATTTTCTGGTTAAAAGCCATCCAGTAGTACAGTGAGGAATTCGTTCTTTCCTGCCTGACCCGCATACTGGGCAGGACTGAGCCATCAGTGTCTCCTTTAGCTAATTAACATATCTCTCCCGCAAGCTGAGGTGACTGGCTTCTGGACAGGTTTTTAACCATTCTGAATCAATAAGAAAGGAGTAACATGATTGAAGACTGTGAGGAGCTTTGTAAAGCCAGAGGATAAGGTTTTTCTTCAGGTTAAATTTCATTTCAATATCTTCAAAAATAAACATTGAGACTGAAATTTTGGAGTACCATTGTTCCACTACTGCCTATTCAAAATAATATTACATATCATCAAGATACTAAACTTTGTATTTACTATGTTGTCTGAGAAATTTCTAATTTGTTAATATTTCCAAGCAGGATTGGCTACCGCTCAATCCAATACACATGTTATTTTGGCAGGTGGCCTGAGATTCTACTTTCAAGGAAGAAGGCTATTCGCCTCCTGGGTAATATCTTGCAGGGTAAAACGATTGGTAGGGAGGGCAACCAATCAAAACTTTATCATCCAATTTGTGATGACATCAGTGAGTCAAGTCCTTCTCTGATGTTAAATGACAAATTGAGAAAATTAGTAGATGAATATTTCCCAAGAGAATTGTATGTTTGATTTATTGCAAGTTTATGAATTTATATTTTTTTACAGACAAGTATTCATAGATCTTGACAAGACTTTCTGGAGAAGCACGTAATTCCCACACATTTTAAACTATGGAAAAGAAAAAAATTGTTGAACATAAAGAGAGTTTAAGAGGGATTCCAGGCTTACAAAAATAAGACAAAGTGTTTCTAAGGAAAGACAGAAAAGCAAATTCTCTCAGGAGAGCTACCAAATTGAACTTTTCCCGCTGTGTCAAGGTGAGGAAGGATGAGATCTTCCTCTTGCAGCTCCTTGAGATAATTTTTTTTAAATGGTTGGAAATTATTTTTTGTCAGTTACAGAGTTATTGTAATTGTTATTGTTATTCTCTCACCCCACAATATTTAACCTAGAAGTCTCTGCCACTTTTCTGTATCTCAAGTTGATTAGCAAGCCCTGCAAATTCTATTCCTGCACATATTGTCTTACCACAATATACAATTTTGATAGCTGAAGATTAGGTTGTTGTAAATAAAGTGGTATGAGTGCACATACTTTTCTTTAGATTTTGTTTTAATTTAATTCTTACTGTCTTCTAAGTTGTGGTTTTTTTTTTTGTATTCTAATTTTTTTCTTCCACAATATTTTGTTTTTGTTGCTTTGGCTTAAGAAACGAAATGCTCAGCCATCCTGGTTAATCTTGTTTCTTTATTTTGTATTTAGTTTCTAACATTTATCATAAAATATTAATCTACTGAATATACACTAGTATATATTCATTTATGCTAAGTGTCAAACATCTTAGGTTTTGTCAGAGTTGTAGATTACTGACCTTCAATTTTGGAAATGTGTTTTTGCATATGGATTTCCTGCTTACCCCTGCTTTTGAATAGAGTCAGATAGTCTTATGAGCAATTGAATCTTTTGTGCAATTAGAACTTTCCCCTGTATTATAATTTATAGTATGGTTGAATTGAGCAATGTGTAATGAGTCATTTTACCGAGGCTTTTAAGGAAGTTATTTCTGAAGGTCTGCCTAAGAGGCTAAAATATGTCTGAATTAAAAAGAATGACAGGCTGCAATCAGGACTGTAAAATAAAGGTGCTCAGTAAGCAGCCCTATTACAATCAGAAAGTGAAGGAAACGGATCTCTGTCTTGTGTGCAGAGGCAGAGGAAATGATGAATACCTTAGGTAACTCATTCTGCGCAAAATCAATCTTTCACTGTCAATTTTAAATGAACTAATTTGTTCACAAATCTGCTCAGTCAGTTTGGAAGCAGACTCTGTTCCTTCATATTAGCAAATCCTTTAATCTTGACTAGTCCACTGAGTAAGAAATCTAGAAATGTGTTAATATGATTGGACATATGTAGTAGGATAAGAATTGATTCTTTTAATTAGTGTCTGCTCAGGTTAGAGTCCCTTTCTTGGCTGAACTATTGACCCACTAATATATCAACAGATCACGTTATGACTGATATATATATGAAGTTCAGTTTAACTCTTTTCTTATAGGCCTATATTGCAATAAACTTTCAAGAGGCTAAATCCTTTATTTCTATTTTAAGGACTGTTTAGCTTCAAGTGTTATGGGGAGTAACAAATAAATAAGTACTTGAGTTAATTTTTTTTTTTTTTTTTATTTTTGACAGGCAGAGTGGACAGTGAGAGAGAGAGACAGAGAGAAAGGTCTTCCTTTTGCCGTTGGTTCACCCTCCAATGGCCGCCGCGGTAGCGCGCTGTGGCCGGCGCACCGCGCTGTTCCGATGGCAGGAGCCAGGTGCTTCTCCTGGTCTCCCATGGGGTGCAGGGCCCAAGGACTTGGGCCATCCTCCACTGCACTCCCTGGCCACAGCAGAGAGCTGGCCTGGAAGAGGGGCAACCGGGACAGGATCGGTGCCCCGACCGGGACTAGAACCCGGTGTGCCGGCGCCGCAAGGCGGAGGATTAGCCTAGTGAGCCGCGGCGCCGGCCTTGAGTTAATTTTTTTTACACACATAGCTATAAATGTATGTTGTTACAGCTCTCATTATTTGAGGAATTCATATTTGCCATACATTTAATTGTCATCTATTAAATGAAAATAAATAGCATTTCTTGCATGAGGTTCACTTTTAAATAACTGGAAATTTTTTGCATGTGATACAGAGTAGCATGAGAAAAAAACCTAAGAACTACTGTATAAATATAAAATATTGTTATAAGATATGGAAATAATATACTATAAGTTTTAAAACACTATTTTATTTTACATGCATTTGTAGTTACTGAATAGGCAAATATGTACATTTTGATTCAGAAAAAGAACACTGGAAATTCTGCATAAAATGAATGGTTATAAAATATAAAGATGCATTTTAAATATAGTTTATATTTGACTAAACATATTCATACAGTGTATTCTTAAATAAATTATATCTATGTTCAAAGAAAAACTACAGATGGAAATCTTGAATTCTAAACACTATATACACAGCCTATAGCATTTTTGAGCACTATATTGAAGAGTTAACCTAATAAACATTATTAGTGTGATTGTTTTATCAGTTTTGAAACTATTCTTGCCAATTTAAACACTTAGAACATACACCTAGTATTTAAGAAAGAATTTGAGAGGCCATGTTCATACATTTCACACTGTATGGGGAGAAAGTTTGAGGAACTAAGTGCATTTTAATTCCTTCAGCAAGTATTCATTGTTTTGTGGGACTCCAAAACTTTTAGTCATAGTCCCTGACTTAAAGGAAATTATAACTTGAACCTTAATCTCTAAGACTACGTATTATTTTAACGTGAAAATTGGGTTGACCTTGTGCTCCAAATTGACACTTTATACCCTCTCCAAAGCTACTCCACCTGCTGTTTTTCCATTTTCACATTTGCCAACTCGGTTCTTCCAGTTGATCATGCCAAAATCCCTTGTGATTGTCTAACTCCTCTCCTTACCTTTCACTCCACAGCCAATTTTGTAGGCGCTACAGTTGCCTCTATCTTCAACTTCATCCTGAATCAGTGATTTGCCTCCTCCATGGCTAAGTCATGGTCTTAGCTACCACCATTTTTCTCTTGGATACCAACATTGCTGCTGCTGCTTCTTCTTCTTCTTCTTAAGATTTTATTTATTTATTTGAAATGCAGAGTTACAGAGAGGCAGAGGCATGTAGATACATATATACTTACATAAGTAGGTAATAAAATCATTACATTCATTTTTTTGAAGATTTTTATTTATTTATTTGAGAGGTACCATTACAGATGGTGAGAGGGAGAGACAGAGAGGATCTTCCATCCACTGGTTCACTCCCCAAATGGCTACAACGGCCAGAACTAGGCAGATCCGAAGCCAGGAACCAGGAGCTTCTTTCAGGTCTTCCATGAAGCGGGAGGGGCCCAAGCACTTGAGCCATCTTCTACTGCTTTCCCAGACCATACCAGAGAGCTGGATCAGAAGTGGAGCAGCTGAAACTCAAACCAGCGCCCATATGGGATGCTGGCACTACAGAGAAGTGGCTTTACCTGCTATGCCACACCGCCGGCTCCCAACATTGCTTCTTAACTGTTCTCCTGGTATCTACCTTTGCTCTTCCATTACCCCAACTCCTAGTAACATCATTACCAAGTGATCCTGTTAAAACTTCAGTCTGATATTTCTATTGCTCTATTCAAAACCTTTGGATACCTGTCTCAATCATCACAAATAGCTCAGAGCTTACAGCAGCTTACAAGGCACTCAGAGATGCTACAGCCTCTTATCTCAGTGACCTCATCACATTCTCCTTTCCCTCTGATTCTGTTGTAGTCATATTGGCCTCCTAGTTATACCATATGCACACTGTGGAGTAGGGTCTGGCATAAGAGTCTCCCTCTGCCTGAGAGGCCTCACAGTTAACGCTCACACCTCCTCAAGACCGCCTAAGAGTGCTTTCCTAAAAAAGGTCTGCCATGAAAGCTGTATTTCAAATATGTACTTTATTTCCATAGTCTAAGTCCTTCAGCCTTTATGTTTTTTTTTTTCACTTGCTCTTATCGTTTTTAATGCACTACATAGTTTTTTTTTTTAATAACCTTTTTTTGTTGTCTGTTTCTCTACATCTCTGTTTTATGTGTTTATAGTATTATAAGCACATAAATAAATGCCTGGTGCCAGGTCATAGAGTACTTAAAATGTAATCTCTAGGCGCACAACTGACATTTTGAGGTGCAATGATTTTGAACAGTCCATGCTTTGACTATCAGGGAACAAAGTTTTTCTCGTTTGTTCATTTACTTTTGTTCTTTACTTCATTTTTTTTTTCTCCATACTAATTGGTAAACTCTCTACTTAGTGTATGGTTAATCTTATGCATATAAAAATTAACTGAAAATTGATCTCTGTAAAAAATAAGAATGGGAAAGGAAGAGGGAGGAGGAAGACAGGGGAGTATGGGTGGGAGGGAGGTAGATGGGGAAGAAGCATCATGTTGCTAAGTCTGTTAATATTAAATGCATGAAGTTATATTCTTTAAACAAAATAAATAAAAATAATTTAAAAAGGAAATAAAAAGGTAAATATTTGTTGAGTTAAAAAATTAAAATTTATGATTTTAAAATAAAATATTTGTAGCTCTTAAGAATTTCACTATCTTATCTTGCTATATTACATTGCATTGTCTTAGTGCTTAATTTCCCCATTTCTTTCCAAAGACAAATATTGATTTCCCTGTAAAGTACTGGTTACCTGACTCTGTTGATGACTCCTTTGGCATTTAACCATGATGGTATAGAATGAAATAAGTATTAATCTGTTTGTCTCATGTGTTTTATCTGGCCCCTGGGCTTTTACACTTTAACACCAACCCATTCTTTGCTAAAAGTCACTTTAGGAAGATATGAATTCCTATGTAATTCTAGCACCCTAAGCATACAAGACAAAACTGCTCCATCATCTCTCTGGTGACAGTTGCCGGCTAGAATCTGCTATAGGAGCATTCAGAAATGGGAAGAAGGCACATCCTGAGAGTATAGACTGTGTCTGTAAATTCAACATCTATATCTCTTAAGAATATATGCCAAAGATATACTGATAAAATACAAAAATGAAAGATTCACAGAGTAGTTACTGAACCAAAGATTAGAATCAACCCAGATGTTAGTCAACAAGAGACTGCTTGGTACATCAATATTTTAGTGAACCTTATGATTGCAAAATGAATTAAGCAGGTATCTGCTTACTAATATGGTATCTTACGTATATCAGTAGATACTGCTGAGTGAAAAAAGAAAGTTCTCACATTTATCTAAGGAAGAGGTGAAAGCATGAATATTTGTATGAATTACTTGATTACTTTATTAAAAATAAAGAGAAAAGTACCCTTAATTAGAGAAATTGCTTTATTTTTATTTTTTTATTTTTTATATTAAACTTTTATTTAATGAATATAAATTTCCAAAGTACAGCTTATGGGTTACAATGGCTTCCCCCTCCCAAAACTTCCCTCCTACCCGCAACCCTCCCCTTTCCCACTCCCTCTCCCCTTCCAATCACATCATGATTCATTTTCAATTCTCTTTATATACAGAAGATCAGTTTAGTATATATTAGGTAACGATTTCAACAGTTTGCCCCCATATAGCAACACAAAGTGAAAAAAAAGATACTGTTGGAATACTAGTTATAGCATTAAATAAGAGTGTACAACACATTAAAGGCAGAGATCCTACATAATATTTTTTTTTAAAATTAATTAATTTTCTATGCCGTTTCCAATTTAACACCAGGTTTTTTTTTTTCATTTCCAATTATCTTTATATACAGAAGATCGATTCAGTATATAATTAGTAAAGATCTCATCAGTTTGTACCCACGCAGAAACACAAAGTGTAAAAATACTGTTTCAGTACTAGTTATAGCATCACTGTACATTAGACAACACATTAAGGACAGATCCCACATGGGATGTAAGTACACAGTGACTTCTGTTGCTGACTTAACAATTTGACACTCCTGTTCATGGCGTCAGTAATCTCCCTAGGCTCTAGTCATGAGTTGCCAGGGCTATGGAAGCCTTTAGGGTTCGCTGACTTTGATCTTATTCCGATAGGGTCACAGTCAAAGTGGAAGTTCTCTCCTCCCTTCAGAGAAAGGTACCTCCTTCTTTGATGGCCCCATTTGAGAAATTGCTTTTAATGAGGAGCAAAGGAACAAGATAGATGGGACAGGAATGGAAGAAAAACTTCTGTGAGTGCACATTGTTATAGATCTTTGTAATTGTTTAACATGGTTGAAACACAAATTTAAATGTAAAAATTTCCTGAAAATTGAAAAATAAACTAAACCAAGTGAACCTGAGCTTATTCAAATTCAAAGAACCACAATGGGTTCCTTTAAGACAATTTGAAATATAGTATTTTGATTGTATAGCCTTGGTTATTATATTTAAATGCTTAAAATCTTAAAAATGCTTATTCAATAGTCTTAATTTTGAGTCTATGATATGTATATTTAAGATTAAAGAAAAGAAGTGATTTTATTAATATCATTAGAAACTACAGATTTTGAGATTAAAAGACAAGATCATAAAATCAGAGATGCCTGTAAAGTCTCATAAATTTAAAATATCAGTATTATTTCAAATTTATTTAAAAATATATCTATTTATTTGAGAGGCAAACATAGGGGGAGAAGGGGAGAGAGAGTGAGTGAGCGAGAGAGGGAGAGAAAGAGAAGGAGGTAGAGAGTTTGTTAGTTCATTTGTTAGTTCATTCCCCAAATACTTCTGACAGCTGGGTTGGCCTAAGGCTTAAGCTGAGAGCTGGAAACTCAGGGACTTAACCTCTGCACCTCAAAGTCTGCATAAGCAGGAAGGTAGAGTCAGGAGCAGGAGGCTGCGTCGAACCAGATATTCCAACATGGGGCATGGATGTCTTAAACAGCATCTTCACAGCACGACTAATTATCCACCCCTAAGCTCATACACACACAGATACACACACATACACACCTTCTAGCTTTATCACTAGAAAACAAGTTATAAAAACTCTGTAACAATGAGCATCTCTAGCACTCAGATTATAGTCTGTAAATATCACTTGCCATTGACAGGAACTAGGGCCCAGAGTTCTTGTATAAGTAACTGATTCTGGGACTGAGCCAGTAAATGCCCAAAAAGAAGTGAATGTTCTAGAAAGAAAGGAAGCCCTCAAAGATTATTAAGTCAACATATACCCACAGCTGGGAAGTCAGCTTGAAAGGTACTCATTGGTTTAAAATGGAAAACATTTGGATATCATAAGGAATTATGATTGAAGTCATTAGAAACAATTAAATATGGAAATATCAGTACTTCGATGCAAATCCTATCAAAATCCACACTACTGTTTTGCAAAGCTATATAAGCTGTCTCTAAATTTCACATGGAAATGCAAGAGACTTACAGCAGAGAAAACAATCTTGAAAAAGAACTGAGTTGGTGGATTTTGTCTGTGACTTCAAAATTTACTGAAAATTATAGTAATAAAGACTAGACTTGTTGGTAAAATGGTATGCTAATTCATCAATAGAATGAGCTTGTGAGTTTAGAAATAAACATTAACATTTTTGGTAAATTAATTTTTGACACAGGGGCTGAGATGATTTTTGGGGGAAGAACATCTTTCAACAAATGGTGGTGGGACAATTGACTAATCATGTAGTAGAGAATAATTTTGCATCCTACCTCACACTATATGCAAAAACAGCTTAAAGTGGATCATACACTTACACATAAGAGCCAAAAACATAAAATTCTTGGAAGAAAATCCAGGAGTGAAATTTCATGATCTTGGGTTAGGCAATGATTTCTCAGATTCAGTATCAACAAGCTAAGCAATAAAAGGGAGACTGATAAATTGGACTTTGTCAAAATTAAAAATTTTTATGCATTTGAATGACTTCTTCAAGAAGTGAAAAGACAGCTACAGACTGGGAGAAAATGCATGAACATCATACATCTGACAAGGAATATCTGTTCAATATATATAAAGAGTTTGTACAACATAAAGACATCTAATTATGCAAATGGACAAAAGATTTGAAAAGAAATTCCTCAAAAGAAGAAAGTAAATTTGTGATGAGAACATAAAAAATGCATTTGTTATCATTAGTCATTTGAGAAATGTAAAATATAACCACAATGTGATATTACTGATGCCACAGTGTAGTATCTACACTTAAAAAGGCATACAATACTAGATGCTGGTCAGAATGTGACTAAATAAGAAACCAGATGCCTTGTTGCTGGGAAAGGGCAGTCTCTTTCGAAAATGGGCAGTCACTTTGGAAAACATTTTGGCAGCTCCTCAACCTGTTAAACCTAGGGTTACCATATGACTCAGGAGTTTCACAAGTAGTTCTGTACCCTAGATAAATGAGCATATATGTTCACACAGTAGCTTGTATGTGGATGTTTTTAGTAGCTTTATTTATAATAGCCAAAATACAGAAACAATCCAAGTGACTATGAACACATAAATTAATAAACAAAATGCAGTATATCTATGCAATAGATTTTTGTCAATAAAAAGAAATGAAATTCTGATAGATGCTACAACAAGAATATACCTAAAAACCAGGCTAAGTAAAAAAAGCGAGTTGCAAAAGACTACCTGTTGCATAATCCCATTTTGGTGCAATGTCCAGAATAGGTAAATCTACAGAGATAAAAAGAAAGCAATCATTGCTTAGGTTAAGGTGAAGATAGGGAGAATGAGCAATGATTGCTTGGATAAAGATACTTTCTGGGATTATTAAAATGTTCTAGAGTTAGATTATGGTAATGGTGGAACAACTTTGTATATATTCTGGAGCCCATTGAATGTATACATTAAGAATACGTCTATGAGCTCATAATGGTAATTATAAAATACATACATAATTAGGCTGGAGCCGTGGCATAACAGGCTAATCCTCCGCCTTGCAGTGCCGGCACGCGGGGTTCTAGTCCCGGTTGGGGCGACGGATTCTATCCCGGTTGCCCCTCTTCCAGGCCAGCTCTCTGCTATGGCCCGGGAAGGCAGTGGAGGATGGCCCAAGTGCTTGGGCCCTGCACCCACATGGGAGACCAGGAGAAGCACCTGGCTCCTGCCTGCGGATCAGCGAGATGCGCTGGCCGCAGTGGCCATTGGAGGGTGAACCAACGGCAAAAAGGAAGACCTTTCTCTCTGTCTCTCTCTCTCTCTCACTAACCACTCTGCCTGTCAAAAAAAAAAAAAAAAATACATACACAATTAATTACTGTTGCTAGATGGTAAGATATCAGTTTATCATTTCAGAATTCATAAAACAAAGTAATACAAATTAAATTTGTCTAATTGACAATTTAGCCTAAGCAATATTTATTTGTAATGCAATTTCAATGGGATGTAACTTGAAAGTAATTCATACTAAACCCAAACACTGAAAAAATTTCTTTCCTTCTCTAAACTTTCCTCTTTGGTATCTTTACTTTATCGCTCATGAATTCAAACACTCTGAGCACTACTAAGCACATTGAAAACATTTTCAATGCCAACTAGAACTCAATTTATTTTTATTTATTTATTTATTTTTGGCCCTGAAAAGGGCCTTTGGGTGGGGGTCTGGGGGCATGGGGGCCACTCAGCTGCCGAAGCCGTAAAGCGAGCGTGAGCGCGTAGACCACGTCCATGGCCGTGACCGTCTTGAGCTTGGCGTGCTCCATGTAGGTGACGGCGTCGCGGATGGCGTTCTCCAGGAAGACCTTGAGCACGCCGCGGGTCTCCTCGTAGATGAGCCCCGAGATGCGCTTGGACGCCACCGCGCCGGGCCAGGCGGCGGATGGCGGGCTTGGTGATGCCCTGGATGTTGTTGTGCAGCACCTTGCGGTGGCGCTTGGCGCTGCCCTTGCCCAGGCCCTTCCCGCCCTTGCTGCGACCAGACATCTCTATCTGCTATCAGAACCAGCTCAGGAGTCTCAATTTATTAACACAGACATACATTCCCCTTATAAATAATGTTCATTTTAAATCTAAGGTTTGCAGGAAGATATTTTCTAAGGCTAATGCAAATCAATATAACACTGCAAAAGTACCAACTTGCACTAACAAAGATGTAATTAGATAGAAATAAAAATAAATTTAAATTTATACTAAAAATAGAAACAACTGGTAATATAATTCTCTTAATGATTGACCGAATAAAAATGAACAGGAATTAGGATTCTAAAGGTATAATACCTTTAAAAGTAATATGTTTTTATAAGACAGTGAACACATACATCAGTATACTTCGAAAAGTCCATGCAAAACTGGAAAAGATGTCTTTTTTGAAGCCACAAATTCTGAAATTCATACATAGTTTTTCAGTATTCATTTCTCATGAATTTTTAGAAGACTCTGTGTATGTGTGTGTGTATGTGTGTGTTAAGTGATATTTCAGGCCTCTGTTTGCCTTCCAAGCCATCCCAAAAATCTACTTTGTTTGGCTTCAGAAACCTAGTTTCCGTTTTGTTGCTACAGGAAAACAGCACAGGGAAAGGCTGGCAAGACGTGGACCAGGTCAGTGCATCTGCCATCCCCAGGTGCTGTCTTGGTGAGATTCATCAGTGCTGTCTGCCTTGTGCACTGAGGCTGAAGACACCCCCCCCCCCCCCCCCCCGACCAACTCCTCGTCACTGGCCAGGCTCTCCCATCACGGGGAGTCACACTGGCAACTGATCCGCATACTCAGCCTGCTGTCAAAGCATTCCAATTTTTAATCGCTACATGACTTGTCAGATTGAATAGGAACCACGTGCCTACCATACAATCCCTCTCATAATGAGAATGCCAAAAAAGGGAGACTTTTGGGCATGGCTCCCATAACTGTTCACATCCTGAAATCAAGTTTGAGAAAGTTTTTCAACTGAAAGTGATGTTTACATGTGGAGAAATTCAAGCGTTACTCCATTCCTTTAGTTCTCACAGTAAAGCACCATATTGTCAAAAGTATATGCCTACACACTCTGCAGTGTTCATAAGATTCTGGCTGCCATTCATTGAGTATATTTCCACTGTGGAAAAGAATCCATTCCCCCTGATTAGGAAGAAAGCCGCCAAACTTCAGTTCCAGTTCTATGCACCACACCTGTCACTTCTTTACCTAGCAGGAGACATTGTCATCTTGGCTATATTTAATCGGAAGTGCTTAACCGTATTTCAAGAACTCTTCTTTAACCACAAATGATGATCTTTTTATTTTCCTGAGAATGTTATCTGAACAACAGTCTTACTTCTTCCACAGAGTTTCAGGGTTTCATGTTTGAAATTTCCACAGAACTAAGAATGAAGATGAAAATGAAATGCAATTTTTTATTTATGAAAAGTTGAAATTAATTTACTTGTGTTTAAGAATAAATTTTGTTCCTATGTTTTGAATGTTTCCAGATGTGCCAAGTGTTGTTATTTACTGGATTCTAACAGAGATTTTTTAGTGCAGTGAGGTACATCGAATAAGAGGCACATCTTGCTCTTTTTTTTTTTTTTTTAAGATTTATTTATTTGGAAGTCAGAGTTACAGAGAGCAAAGGAGAGGCAGAGAGAGAGATACAGATCTTCCATTTGCTGCTTCACTTCCCAGATGGCCCCAATTACTGGGGTAGGGCCAGGCCAAAGCCAGGAGCCAGGATCTTCTTCCAGGATTCCCATGTGCACTTAGGTTATCTTCTGCTACTTTTGCCAGGCCAATAGCAGGGAGCTAGATCAGAAGTGGAGCAGTCCATATGGGATGTGGTAGCTTTACCCACTACAACACAATACCAGCCCCCAGGCTCTTTGTTAAAGAATTTAACATGTTTGTAAAATAAATGCAGACAGCCAATTCTACAACTTGGTCTCTGTAGTTTACTGAAATCAAGTAAAAGATAAAATAGTCTTGGAGACCCTATGTTGAATGAATATCTTGGCAATAAGATATTCCTCTGGTTAATTCATAAAAACCAATCAATTTTCTTGCCTTCTCAGGGTATACCCCCCACCCAGTTTTTTTAAGTATTATTTATTTATTTGGAAGGCAGAGTTACAGAGAGGCAGAGAAAAAGAGAGAGAGAGAGAGAGAGAGAGAGAGAGAGAGAGAGAGAGAGAGAGAATCTTCCATGTGCCATTAGCTGGTTCACTCCATAAATGGCTACAATAACCAGAGCTGGGCTGATCCAAAGCCAGGAGCCAGGGGCTTCTTCTGTGCCACTCATGTGGGTGCAGGGGCCCAAGGACTTGGATCATCTTCCGCTGCTTGCTGCTTTCCCAGGCACATTAGCAGGGTGTTGTCTTGGAAGTGGAGCAGCCAGAACACTGCAGGCGGCGGCTTTATGCCCTAGGGTATGCTTTTTCAGAATATTTGTCTGAATATCATTTTAAGTCTTTTGTGTTCTGAATGCCAACAAGTAGCAAAAGGCTGTGATAAGTCCATCTATAATTCTGGTCTGAAAACAATGCCAATCAAGAGTATGTCAAGGGTGGGTGTTTGGCTCAGAAATTAAGCCACTGCTTGTGATGTATACATCTCATATCTGAGGGCCTGGGTTTAAGTTCCAGCTCTGCTCTTGACTTCAGCTTCCTGCTAATGTGCACCCCGGGATACAGCTGGTGATGACTCAAGTGGTTATATCCCTGCCACTCTTGTGGGGGACCTGGATTGAATTCCTGTCCCCTGGCTGGCCTAGGCCTGATCGTTGTGGACATTTGTGAAGTGGACCAGCCGATGGAAGATCTCTATTTGTGTATGTGCTTCTGTCTTTCTCTTTCTCTCGGTCTCTTTGATTTTCAAATAAATAGAAGTTAGTCAATTAAAAAATTAAATAAGTAAATTTAGAACAACTATTTTAAAAAAAGAATTAATTGAGGGCTAGTCAAATCCTGGAGAAAGCACTAAATGTGCAAGGTTCCCCACAACTCCTCAAGTGAGGAAGCATTTTAATGATTTACAGAATTCCTCAATCTACTTTGGAAGTGTCAAGCACATCTCATTTGAATACAAAAGGATTGCTCTTCATTTATCTTTCCTAAGAAGGGAAAAACATTCAACCTGCCTCTTTCCTTTCTTCTTGCTGCAAACCAGTCCTGGATCAAGAAATTGCTTGAAAGAGGAAATCAAAGAACATTTCATAAATATCTAAATTTATTTACAGTTAGGAATTTAGTGAGTAGAAGTATTCACAAAACATCTACCTCATTTATCAACTCAGATCTAATGGCTGCCGCTCCAGAGACCTGAGCTACTTGAGAACATCACTGTCTTATTTGTCTTTGAGTCCATAACACAGTTCTTGGTCATTAATAAAGTGGATTCAAACTAAATGATGGGGGCCGGCGCTGTGGTGCAGCAGGTTAATGCCCTGGCCTGAAGTACTGGCATCCCATATGGGCGCCAGTTTGAGACCAGGCTGCTCCTCTTCCAATCCAGCTCTCTGCTATGCCCTGGGAAAGCAGTGGAGGATGGCCCAAGTCCTTGGGCCTCTGCACCCGCATGGGAGACCCAGAAAAAAAAAACAAAAAAACACTAAATTATGAACAAATTAAACTTAGTAAGAACTAATTCTTATTAAGTCAAAAGAGAATCTTCATCTCTACAAATTATTATCCACAATAGCTTTCAAATTAAATATATCAAGAAAGTCTGGAGTTTTTTTCTTTACTTTCTTTCATTTAAAAACAATGCTTATTTATTTGTTTCCATATAGTTGAAAGATAGAGAGACAGAGTGAAGGTGAGAGAGGGAAAGCTAGTGAGAGAGAGATCTTTCATCCACTGATTCACTCCCCAAACGGCTACAGCAGCCAAGGCTGGGCCAGGCCAAAGCTATGAACCTGGAACTCGGTCCTGGTCTCCCCTGAGTGTGGCAGGAACCAAAGCCCTTAAATCGTTATTTGCTGCCACTCCAGGATGCGTTAGCAGGAAGCTGGACTGGAAGTGAAGGTGCCTGAGTTGGAACCAGTATTCCGATAGGGGATGTGAGCATAACAAGAGGAGGCCTAGCCCACTGTGCCATTACATTCACCTCTATTATTTATTCTTCCTATTATTTTTTATTAATTTTATTATTATTTATTCTTTTGTTATAAGCACTGGAATTGAATATTATAAGGTCATTTCAAGAAGTTCACAGAATAATGGAATTGAAAGATAAGTTTATTTTGTTAACAAATTTTTTGAAACCTATGTTGTTTTCTTACAACATGTAGTTTCCATGAGCTTTTAAAAGATCTCCTGTGTAACATGAACCCTTAGATTTTCTACCTGTTACAGTACTATAAGCCTCACAAATTTGTGATTGTGTAGTCAAGTTACCACAGAGAGTAGAAATATTCTGTGACCAGAAAGCTGCAAACCTAGAATATTTCCCATTTAAATTGGACACTGCAATTGACACACTTAACACTAGATTTTTCTTCTTTTTAATGCCACTCAAAGCAGACATCAATGAAAGGTAGTGTTCATTGGGATTGCCCTGAAATTGCCAATTCTAGCTTGTTATGATCATTAAACTTTTAGGCGCACTTGAATTAATTGGCTACTATTATCCATTTTAGTAATAAGACAAATGAATTGATTATGGAATAACACTACTGATCTACATTAGTCATTACTACTTTTATGTTTACTACAAAAATTCAAATGCTAGGGTTAGGGATTGTGCATTGAAATATTTCAATTTTGCTGATTGTAATTTCCACTTTATTTGTCTTTCAGCATGACTCCCCATTTACCAAGAATTTTCTTCTCTGTCCAATCATTCTATATGCTTGGGAAGCAAATTCTTCCTTGTGAGAGGACTGAATTCATGGATACAGACTGCCTTAGGTCAATCCTGCACCTACTACCTCACATACACTGCAAATCTTACTATTATTATTATTATTATTTTTGCTGTATAGCAAGTGGCATAGCTCATTTAACTCACCACTGAAAATGATGAACATTCCCATAACAATATTTATATTCATTTGCATACAGTTTTAAAACTTTAAATTTAAATTAGGTTATAATTGAGGGACATATACATGAACTGTCCAAAGTCTACCAAGTCTAACCAAAGTCTTTTTTTCCCCCATTCATTTCTATGACACTTGGTTAAGTTTTTAGCACAATTTTACTTACTTTTATTTTCTGATAATATGAGAGTCTGTTAACTACTTCTTAGGCTACATTTCATAGAAGAGATATGTTTATAGATATTGATTGGGCTGCCAGATTTAGCAATAAAATATATAGGATACCAATCAAATTTTAATTTCAAATAACCAAGGAAATTTAAAACTTATTTGAGACATAATTTCTTGGGTTTTGTTTGTTTGTTTTTGACAGGCAGAGTGGACACTGAGAGAGAGAGAGACAGGGAGAAAGGTCTTCCCTTTACCGTTGGTTCACCCTCTCAATGGCCATTGCGGCCTGCGCACTGTGGCTGGCGCACCGCGCTGATCCGAAGCCAGGAGCCAGGTGCTTCTCCTGGTCTCCCATGCGGGTGCAGGGCCCAAGCACTTGGGCCATCCTCCACTGCCTTCCTGGGCCATAGCAGAGAGCTGGCCTGGAAGAGGGGCAACCAGGACAGAATCCGGCGCCCTGACCGGTGTGCTGGTGCCACAGGCGGAGGATTAGCCTATTGAGCCGCAGCGCCGGCCGACACATAATTTCTTAAAATATTATTCATCATTTATTTGAAATACAAATTTCACTCCATGACCTGTATTTTATCTGGTAATCCTATCTATTGATCTTGTTGAAGATCCTATGTTAAAATTTTATACTAAAAATACTTATAGAAATAATGGAACCCAATAGGAACCCTTTCTTACATGATGGATTATTACTTTTATCAAATATACTGAGGGCCAGATAATATCTGTCAAAAGATAATATCTGCAAACCAAAATTCAGGTGATTAAATCCCTATACCACTATCAAAAAGTGTGTTCATTCACTGACTATCTATAGCATTTCTAGAACATATTATGAATTCCAAGTGTAATCACAGCACCAAAAGTCATTTTGTTGCTGTTTAAGATTAATTAATTAATTTATTTGAAAGGCAGAATAACAGAGAGAGAGACAGAGAAAAAGAGAGGTCTTCAATATGCTAGTTCATTATTGAAAACGGCCATAACAGACAGGGCTGGGCCAAGACAAAGCCATGAGCTAGGAATTAATAACTCCATCTGGAACTTCCACATGCGCAGCACACCTGGTAGATTAACAGAGAGTTGGGTGTGAAGCAGAGTAGCCAGAAGTCTAATAGACTCCCTGATATGGGTGGGTGATCCAAATGGTGACCTATCCCCTGCGCCACAATGCCATCCCTAGCAAAATTCACTTTGAAATTGGATGGGAGGCTCTCACACTCAAGAGAGAGATTCAGCTATGGAAATATTGGCATATCCAGGAATTGTTAGTTAATGGAGAAGAACCTTAAATATTTTTTTTCAAAGGCTGGTGGAAGAAACTAGTCTAGAAAGAGACTGAGGAGGCAAAAAAGAAAGGAGGGAGCATTCTGCACTGAAGATTCCCCTCAGAAACAACCCAGAGGCACTGGGAAAATGGTTGTTTCTAAGAGCAAGGGTCTGTGATGCCAGAAAGAAGTACTTTAAAAGTGTTGTGGAAGGGGCAGCACTGTGGGGTCGCAAGTGAAGCCTCCACCTGCAGTGCTGACATTCTGTATGGGCACCAGTTCGAGTCCTGACTGTTCCACTTTCGATCCAGCTCCCTGCAAATATGCCTGGGAAAGCAGTGGAAGATGGCCCAAGTCTTTAGGACCGTGGACTCACATGGGAGACCTGGAAGAATTTCCTGGATCCTAACTTCAGATTGACCCAGCTCTGTCCACTGCAGCCTTTAAGATCTCTCTCTCTCTGCCTCTGTGTCTGTCTCCGTAATTCTGCATTTCAAATAAATAAGTCTTTAAAGAAAAAAAAAGTGTTGTGGAAATGTCACAAGAATCTGAGAGACAACCCAAAGGGAGTCCTGTGGGCTCAAAAAATAGTAAAATTATAAATAATTAAATAAAATTAATTTTCATGAGTCTCCTTTGATACTAACAGATATTAATAGATGCATAGACAAGAAGTACAAACTTAATTCTCTTGGTGAAGTGCTGAGTAATAAACATTGAGAGGATGATGAAGTTAGAAATCATTTTGCAACAGCCATTGTAAAAGCTGATCAAGAAATAGATTATTAACCCAGTTTCTCCTACAAGCTAAAATTTATTTGTAATCTCCAATCAATATTCATGGCAGTTGGAGTTACTTATGGATACGAACAGGGAAGTGAAAAATTTGAGCTTGCCAATGCACATGTTCTCACAGGCACGTTTCTGTCTGCTTATTTCAACTCTCCTTTCATAAATCAGTGCTTCTTCCTGGCACATTTTGTGTTGGGTTTTTGCATCCTTTTGCCTTTTGGTTGGCTATTTTGCTGTTTCACTTGGCCCTAAAGATAGTGATGAAATTCTTTCTGATGTTTTCAAGCATAAGAACATCGTGGGAGCCTGTGCTGTGGTATAGAAGGCTAAGCCACCTCCTGCAGCACCAGAATCATATTTGGGAGCCGGTTTGTGTCCTGGCTACTCCTCTTCTCATCCAGATCTCTGCTTATGGCCTGGGAAAGCAGTCAAAGATGGCCAAGGCACTTGGGCTCCTGCAACAGTGTGAGACCCAGAAGAAGTCCCTGGCTTCTGGCTTCAGATGGGCCCTGCTCTGGCCATTGGAGCCATTTGGGGAGCGAACCAGTGGATGGAAGACCTTTCTCTCTGACTCTTCCTCTCTCTGTCTGTTACTCTGTCTTTCAAATAAATCAATACAATCTTAAAAAAATAAAAAAGGTTGTGAAGTTCCTTAAGGACAAAATACATGTGTTTGATAAGATTCCTTCCGACTTGAGTTACAATGCTGTTGGCCATATGTTTTACATTAATGAAGCTGCAGTATATATTACATAAGGTATCTTTAAACAAAAGCACATAAAATAAGGCTATATATTAATTGATTAGCCAAAATATGATTTAAGATCCAAAAGAAACTCTCTGATATCCTCTGCAAGCAACGCTTCTGTATTTGCTAGTTTGTTATTTGCAGTGACTCTATAGAACATGATTACTATGAATAATGATATTTGACTATAATTATAACAGGAGGAATAATAAAGATGCAGTAGAGAAATTGGCCAAAGTTTTAACCAAGTGTTCCAAATTAATATCACCAACCAGGGGCAAATTAACATCATGGGCCACTAGACTTGAGACTCTGGAAAGCATGTAATATTCCTTATGCAATATTGCATTCCAAATTAGTTCAAAGGTGAATTACATTCTGAGAAATTCTAGAAAACTCAAACAGAAGTACATTCTATAAAATAATTGCTTCATATTCTTCAAAAATGTCAATGGAGTGAAAAATCAAAGACTGAGAAGCTAGTCCAAATTCAATGACCAAAAGAGACGTACAACTAATTGCACTGTGCATTTCTGTACCTGAAAATAGATATTTTAAAAGATAGTAGGAAAATGGGCCCTGTTAGCTATCAGTTTTGTATCAAGTTTCACAGGTTTGATAACTAAACTGTGGATATGTGGAAGTATATTCTTTTTTTAAAGATTTATTTATTTATTTGAAAGGCACAATTACATACAGAGAGAGAGAGAGAGAGAGAGAGAGAGAGAGAGAGGTCTTTCATTCGCTGGTTCACTCCCCAGATGGCCACAATGGCAGGAGCTGTGCCTATCCGAAGCCAGGAACCAGGAGCTTTCTTGGAGTCTTCCCGTATGGGTGCAGGGGTGCAAGGACTTGGGCCATCTTCTACTGCTTTCCCAAGCCATAGCAGAGAGCTGGATAGGAAGTGGAGCAGCCAAGACTTGAACTGGTGCCCATATGAGATGCTGGCACTGCAGGTGGCAGCTTCACCCACTGTGCCACAGCGCCACCCCAGAAGTACATTCTGTCTTAGGAAAAGCACATGGAAGTGCTATGGGGTGAGACTGGCACTGTGGTGCAGTGGATTAAGTCACAGCCTGAAGCATCCGCATCCCATATGGACACCAGTTCAAATCTCAGCTGCTCCACTTCCCATCTGGTTCTCTGCTAACGCACATGGGAAAGCAGCAGAGGATGGCCCAAGTACTTGGGTCCCTGTATTCATGTGGGAGACCAGGAAGAAGCTCCTGGCTCCTGGCTTCTGCCTGGCCTAGTCCTGATCATTTCAGCCATGTGGGAAATGAAACAATGGATGGAAGATCTCTCTCTCTCTCTGTCTCTTCTCTCTCTGTAACTCTGTTTTTCAAATAAACAAGCAAAATCTTAAAAAAAAGAAAATGCCATGGGATAAAGAGGAATGCAATACACAATTCATAACTGAAAATTCAGAAAAATTAGCATATCTATATCAATAACTATATATCATAATCTGCTGGTCTGAGAAAAACGGTGAGCACATGCAATAATAGTAAAACATTGCAAATAGGTAGAATTTTTATAACTTTTGTGCATTTACAATTGTTTCAAAAATAATTTTAAGAGGAAGTGGTCAGCTGTGTCAAATGCTATAGAGGTAAGTAAGTAAATTCTTAAATTTGTATTGGATTTAGTAACAAGGAGTTGCTACTGATGCCAGTGGGAACAGCTTTGCAGGGATAGAACAATGATTCACAATTGTCAGGTGTGCAAATGAAGTGGTGTGAGACAGCATATTTCAGAATTTTAGCTATCAAGAAAGGGAGGGACATATAGTATAAACTAGAGTGAGAAAGGAGATTGTTTTGTTTTTCAGTTTTAAATCAGAGAGATGTGAGCATTTTTGAATGATGACGGTGATCCACTTCTGGCCAGAAGAGAAGAAGACAGCAGAAAATAAATCATAACACAGTATGAGCACTAATGAAACATAGAGCTGAAATAAAAAGGTACAGGTAGGAGAGAAAGAAGTAATTTTGATTCAACTTATTTCACTGAAAAGCTGTGGCCAGGGAGTGCAGTGGAGGATGGCCCAAGTGATTGGGCCCTGCACCCCATGGGAGACCAGGAGAAGCACCTGGCTCCTGCCATCAGAACAGCGCGGTGCGCTGGCCGCAGCGCACCTACCGCGGCGGCCATTGGAGGGTGAACCAACGGCAAAAAGGAAGACCTTTCTCTCTATCTCCCTCTACTGTCCACTCTGCCTGTCAAAAATTAAAAAAAAAAGAAAAAAAAACCTCTTTTAAAAAAAAGTTGAAATATCACTATCAACATTTAGGGGGTTTCTTAATAAAAGTCATCCAATTTATGAGATATTTTAAATTAAATTTTCTTGAAGATTCATTCATTTATATATTTCTTTGAAAGGCAGAGTGACAAACAGAAAGGAGGAAAGATAGGATAGAGAGTGAGAGCTAGAGCGAGAGAGAGAGCAAGAGAGAGAGACAGAGAGATCTTCCATCTTTTAGTTCATTCTTCAAATGGCAACAACAGCCAGGCCTGGACCAGGTTGAAGCCAGGAGTTAGGAACTCCGCCTGGGTCTCCTATGTAGGTGGCAAGTGCCCAAACACATGTGTGATCTTCCCCTGCCTTCCTATGCACTTCGAAAGAATCTGGATCAGAATTGGAGCAGCCAGGACTTGAACTGGCACTCCAAAATGGGATGCTAGCATTGCAAGTGGCTGCTTAACCTGCTGTTTCTCAATGCTGGGCCCTGGATTATATTAAAGGAAGTGATATACTAGCAGAGAAAACATATTTGAAAGCAAAAGATGCTATAGAATAACTTTAAACCTTGCAAAAGCAGCCATTTATTTTTTAATGCTACATCATGTCAAAATATAAAGAGCTATTGATGACAGTCATGTGTCTTAGATCTCTCTCTCTCTCTCTCTCTTTTTTTTTTTTTTGTAGCCAAAGGATCTCCTTGGTAAATATTCTTTCTTACAGTTTTGGCTGTCTTTTTTAGTAGTTCTGTTTTTGGGTGGCCTCTGGCTAGGCTTGGTTTAGATCCTTGTTTTCACGAAAAAAAAAAAAAAATTCAAGAGACAAGATACATAGGTAAAGGTGAGCAGGAAAGTAAGATTTATTTAAAGTGAAAATGCAGAGGCTGCTGCTGTGGCATAGCAGGTAAAGCCACTGCCTGCAGTGCTGGCATCCCATATGGGCGCCTGCTCGAGTCCTGGCTGATAAATTTCTGATCTACTTCTCGATATGGTCTGGGAAAGCAGTAGAAGATAGCCCAAGTCCTTGGGCTCCTGCACCTGCATGGGAGACCCAGAAGAAGCTCTTGGCTCTTGACTTCGGATCAGCTCAGCTCCAGCTGTTGTGGCTATTTGGGGAGTGAACTAGTGGATGGAAGACCTCTCTCTCTCTCTCCCCTCCCCCTACCTGTGCCTCTTTGTAACTCAAGCAAATTTTTTTAAAGTTTAAATAAACAATGGCATGTGAGGATTAATATGATGTAGTATGGATATAAAATGTTTCAAAGGACAGGAAGTGGACACTCATTTAATTTTAGAACCCAAGCAAGTAACATGCCAACATTTTTAAGGAAGTGACAGAAAAAATATTCTGTGCAATACTTGAGTACTGGCTGGCTTTTGATGTCTTCATAGTTAATAGTGATCACTTTCTTGCACAGTGAAATTTTTACATGAAGATGTTAAAGGAGACATCTACCTTCTTATTTTATAAAATGTTTTCTATATGGCAATAAACTTAAAGCGTGGACCACTTCTCATTTTGGAAAAAAAAAAAAAAAGATGGCATGTGAAAACTGTGAAAAGAAAAACCGAGAACAGTTCAATTTAGCAAAGTTTACTAAAGCAAGTAAAAGATTTTAGAATCGGCAACATTCCAGACATATGATGGTTCAGAAACCCCCAGCCCACCACATACATAGATTATATTTAAACAGGGAAAGGGAAGTGACAAATGCAAACAACCTGATTGGCCAAAGTCAACAGCCTGTGGTTGGCTGAAGTTCAACTCCTGTGATTGGCTGAGACTCAGTTGCTTAGTTACAAAGGTACACTCTTGTGTTAGCTTAGGATTTGTTTACATATCAAGCTAGGTTACCATTCACTAAGGACTAAGGCTGCTGTTGGTGAGACTTCATAACTCAAATATGGAGACTAGTCGGTCAAGCTTATTTGAGCTTAAAATACTAACAAGTGAGACAATTATAACCCATAAAGAGAATTTGTTTTGTTTTGTGTGGGACAAGAAGTAAATGATGGAGGAAGATGGGAAGAAAGAAAGGGGTTCAGGGACAAGTATCTCTAAAAATATGGAAAATTGGGATTTTTTTTAGTATTATGTAACAGACTGTTAGTTGACTATTCTCTGCCTGTTCTTTGAATTTTCAAAACCAAAGTCATATAGCATTTACCCCACAGCTTCTTTGTATGCTGCATTTTTAACTTTATTTGGACATCAGCCCATGGCAACAAATACAACACATACTTTTAGAATCTTAGAATATACAAAATGTAAAAGTCACAGATCATTTTATCTTTAAATTAGCACAATGTGTGTTTTCTAGAAGAAACATTATTTTATAAAAATTTTACTAATAGGGTTGTGTTTGAATAAGCAGCTCTATGGGAGATTGCAATTTTAAATTTTGTTGTTATTTCTCTGAAGTTAGGAAAACAAATGGAAAATGTTAATCTTGCTCTTCCATAGCTATGTTACCCTTTCTGGTGCACCTTTCATAATCTATGATGATTAACATTTGTAAAATCACTTCAGAAGGCATTATTTATAGGGGCAAAACAGATACAGTTAAATATCCAAATAGATCCACCAAAAAAAAAATCTCATTCACAAATGGTCTTTGTAGCTCATGTTCATTTGGCAATGGAAATTTGAGAAATATGTTATTGCTTGGGTCATTTTGAAAGACATGATTTGAAAAAACTATGGTGTGAGTTGTAATTCTTCCTAATTAAAAACCAGGCAAGCCCTTAGGTGAGAGTCACAGTGAGCTGCCCAGAGTTTTTCCCAAGCCTAATAAAAGAGAGAAGGACTTGCCACTGCTTGTGCCTGCCAACTGCGTATTGTTAAAGAAATCAAAATAAAGAGGCAAACGGGTCAAAGGTTAGGAGCTCATATTTCCACTCTACATGACCCCGTCTCAGGCTGGGGTGTTCTTGTCATCTGTTTCTGAAGGTCTCTCAACACAACTCTCCTCCACCCCAGTCGGGAGACTCCCATGTAGACCATGCTGGTGATTAATGAAAAGAGCTCACAGGGGACCTTCTTAAAATGTTTTGCACAAAAGGGTCCTCAGCACGGAAAGCTGTAGAAGAATATCTGCAGACGTCACTGTCTTGAGAATATAGTGGAAATAGCTGTGTTTTCCACCAATTCCACCTTTTTATGACATATCAAATAACTTGATTAATGATATGTCACTTTCTATTCTTGTTACAGGCTGTCATAAGAATACTTTCTTAAACATCACACTTTATGAGCTATGGCATAGTTGATTTTTGTTTTTTTATTAGCTCAAAGTAGGATAAGGTGACTGTTGGATCAAATCCTAAAATTTCACTTAGTCTACAAATAGTGAAAAATTACAATCATATTCTAGTGAAAAAAACTTGAATATATAAAACATTTTTGTCAAAATGTGATAAATTTAAGTATAAATTATTAATATTTCCTTGTGACATTGTAGATACCTGAATAAAAAGCACACAAACACACTTCATTAAAATTCAACATTTGTAATCATCACATTCTCATTGGCTACCTTGCTAGAGATTTCTCATGAGATTATTAAACATATTAATGAAACTCTAAATGTGATTCTAAATGATTTTTTTCCTTATATCTGAATGAAATTAAACATGCTGTGGCTGTTATTTTTCCAGTGGTTTAGGACAGTGAAATAAGACATAGGCTCCAGCTCTAAGAGCTATCAGGGGTCCAATTTCTGGAAACCCTAATGCCTAATGCCTAACCTGCAACTGTACTGATTAGGACAGTGGCTAGCCAATTCCACACAGTTTGCACTAATGAGCCTACAGAAAACTAGGAATTATCAGTTAAAACTGCTGTTAAGCTGCTCCCCTCGCAGTATATCAGCTACATGACTTTTCTTTCTATCTTGCAATTCAATACAGCATCTCTCAAAATGCTAGTCTTCTAGTTACCATAGAAATTGTTGTAGAGAAAGAAAGGGTGGGAGGAGAGGCCATGTTTGCTTATGACTGTGTGTCTAAAATGTCTCCATTTGAACTTGTGATTTAAAAAAATATATATATATATATCGTAAACTTTATTTTTCTTTATTTTGAGAGGGAGGGAGTGGGAGCGAGAGAGAGAGAGAGCATGTACACTGGAGCTCCTGATAATTGATCACTCCCCAAAGCTCACAAAGGCTAGGGCAGGTTGAAGCTGGAAGTCAGAAAGTCAATCCAGGTCTCCCCTGTGGGTGAAAGTGACTCAATCAGTTGTGTCATCATCTGCTGCCTCCAAGAGTACACATTAGCATGAAGGTGGAATCAGCAGCAGAGCCAGGACTTGAACCCAGGCACTACAATATCGTGTGAGGGGATCCTAACCACGGTCTCCACCACTGCAACCAAATTCCTATCCCCAAAGTTGTGGTGTTAAACAGTGCATTCCGTCAAAGCTCATCCTTTCATTCTGTCTACAAGACATTTTCTGGAAATACACCTTGGCAAATGCATCCTTTCTTCTTATTTTCTGTCTTTACCAGCTTTTCAAACTAAAAGGCATTCAGATTTACTAACGACTGAAGTGTAAGCCACAAGCGTAAGATCATGAGGAAATTCTGACCAAACTGAAAAGAAGTGAAAAATTCCTTCCATTAAATTTACCCAGATAACTAGAAGCAAAGTGTTTTCCTGTGTTTTTACCAAAATAACCATAGCTATGGAGAATTAAGGCATGTATTTAGGGGAAGTACCGTATATTCCAGATAAACTGAATTGTAATTACCGAATGGCCTCAGTTTTAGGGAGAAATTGCAAATTTTCAGTTTGCTGAAAACTGATAGAAAGGGAATGTGTACCACAACACATAAACACATCTATTCAATTAGAGGAAAATAAATGAAAGAAAACTTTCCAAGCTGTCTGGAAGATCTCTGACCATTCCTAATAATCCCTAGCCAAACTCAAAGTTTCACCCTGTGCTTTCCTTTTCCTCTGAGATGGTTTCTGACTGCATCTTGCCAAATCCTTCTTTGTCACCCACTCCTGTGCTTCTTGCCTCTTCATTACCATCTGTGTCTCTTTCCCTGTTGTCAGTTAACTAAGTGGCAGGGTTATATGATGGATAAGATGCTGGATGCTGGAGCCAGACTCACTTCTGGGTGTGGATCTGAAGCTTCACTTACTTTATCAGCTAGGTGAGCTCAGAAAAATGATTCATTGACTTCTGTATGCCCTGTTTCTTCATATGTCAAATGGAGATCATGAGAGCACTTCCACTATGGTCTTGATAGTAAGGTTAAATGTTTAATTTAGGTAAGGCACTTAGAGCAGTGCATAGAGCATAGCAAGGGTTTTCTTATTATTATAGCATTTGCCAGAGAAGCTCCTTAAAAGCAGGGGCCAAGTTTTCTTTTTGTTTTTTTTTTTTTTTTAAATTACTTGAATTACATTTTAGTGTCCAGTAATAATAGCCCCTAAGTGAATTCTGAAAGAAAGAAATGATTAAAATTAATTTTGCTATTTGCCATGAGAAGATTTGTTGTTTGACAACCTGCATTAGTAGGACAGAGTCTCTACTTTATTTCCCTTTGGTTTCAGTTTCTCCAAGGTTTCTATCTAAAGGAGCTCAGCAACCACTGTGTAGCTCAAACTCAAAGCCAGTCACAACGTTGATTTGATAGATGGTTCCAGAGAGAGCAAAGAAATGAGGAGGAGTTTGCTTTAGTTACATATGTCCCAGTATATTTCCATATAATTTGCAATATGAAAACCAACAATGTTTGCAAGATCATAGGACTATTCTATGTATATGTATATGTATATGTATATGTATATATATGTAGAAAGACTTGTACTTTAAAAAATAAAGTTTAAATTTTAAAACTAAACCACATGTTTCTTAAGGAGCTGACATTTCATGGAGAGTCAGCAGTTCTTCACCTCTAGAGCTGTTGTCAAAGATTCTACAAATATACTTAAACGTCATTGTAAATATAAAATCAGGTGCAGATACTCTTTGTCAGGTGCCTCTGTCAGCAGTCACTCACATCACCTTTATCAGTGAACCCTACCGTATTTGGGAGTTATAATCACTGCCTTGACAGAATTAGATAAGCACCTGTAGAGATTTTTAAAAGAAATTTCCTCCCTTTATCTACAAACTGTCAGCACCTTTCCTTTTAAGCATTCTTGCCTTGCACAATGTAGGTTATTAGTTTGAAGACTGAAATTAATGGGATGTTAAAAAATATGGGGGTGGTGAGCTAAATGTCAGGAACTAAACTGAAGAAATGCACCATTTTCATTACACAAGAAAGGGTTGTCAGCAGTAATTCTAGAGGTTGTCTTGCAACTTAAAATACAGGCAGAGTAAAATTCCTATTTTGAGTATTAATGACAACCTATGTCAACAATTAAGGAACATCATGTTAATTGTTTGTTCAGTTACCTGGCTTTTTTGAAGTGTAAACAAAATCCCTTTCATCAACTACAGGTTGACTTTGTGCTCTGCAAACATTACCTCCTGTTTATTTCTTAGCTTTTATGATCTAAACATTGCTGTATCATAGTATAAAAAGGAGCCTCCCACTCAGGTAATATCATCTAGCATTTTGGCATTTTCACGAAGAATTAGTGCCTAAGGGAGGCAAAACAGAACATTAGTGAGGATTAATAGAATTTTTGAGTAGGTCTTCTTTTTCCTTCTTCTCCCCTGTCCCAGCTTTTATGTGTTAACATTTAAATTATGTTAGCATAGGTTTTTATTTTTGGTGCTGAATTATTAAAAGTGGTGTGTTTTTCAGTATCTAGCCAGTAGATTGTTTATGGTGGTTTCAGGTTTCTCCCAAAAGCCACTGCATATTTACATGTCTATAGTTGATGTTGCTATGGTTATTACAGGCAAGTTACAGACGATATCATTCTTCTAGAAAGTATCAATTTTTATAGGCTCGTTGTTGACTGGGCCATGGGACTCTTGAACTGTTGTCAAACATTTCTAGGAGTTGGGTAAGCAATAGATTAATAAACTCATCAAAAAGTTTTTGTCACTCATGAACTTTGCGATGTTTTGCAAGTCACTTGGTCTCCGGGTTTTTATTCAGGTCTAAAAGCAAATGATTTTGTAGGTTACTCCCACTTGGAGTCATGGTAGACACTGCTGGTGGGCAGGAAATAGGAGGCACTCTCTCTGTGGTTTGAATGGAGCTAAGTAATTAAATTTGTAGAAAGACAGACTGGAGAGTAGAGCACTTTATGGGATGTAATACTATGCATAGAGGACATCAGCTATAAAGTCTATAAACCACAGTCTCTGATGAACTTTTGTCTCCAATAATACCTCTAGTTTTTAAACTGCAATCTGTAGACTCAAGCATGCCAATTTAAGGAAATCTCATGAAAGTGGACACAAAATGGATTGAACAAATGTGCTTCTGGAATCACTTTTTAAGGATTAGGTAGGATGAAATCTGTCAGTTTCTGTACTTTCACTGAAATATAAAGATCTTTGTTTCTGTAGGGTTAAACATGGTCATATTCTGAAGGTATTTTCTTTGTCAATTGCTAAGAAAACTAGTGATATTCTAAAATAATTTTAAAAATTTCTGTCTAAGCATATCACCTATTGCCCTGAGTTAATGGTTCTATTGGTTATGTCACTACTTCCTTCCATACTAATAACACTAGTGAAGCCTTTTCCCTAATTTAATTCAGCCAAGGCACCCGGATGCAATTGTCTGATACCCAATTCTTCCAGTTAGGTGTAGAACTAAAATTCTCAGCCAAGGTAAAACTATTATACACACAGTTGCCATAAATAACAATTCATTGAGAAGAATGTGGGTCATAAACATAAAGAGTATAATACAAAAGACAGTTTCAAACATATGTTGCTTCATTTCTGTTCAAATAGCCTGGACAGCCTGTTAAGATGCTCTGGCTTCCTGTAATAGAGAGTGAAATGAGCATTTTTCTAAAAAATGTGTCCCTCTTGGTTATTTAATGTAGCAGAACAATAGCAAAATAAAATACCAGCAGAATATCTGATAATTTTTTATTGAGGAAACAGGGAAGTTAGGATGAAATGTAGTACTCTCCAAGTTAGCAGGAATATACACACTTAGAGCTTTCAGGCCCACCTTAAGAGCCTCTACCATTTATCAAAAATTTTCTTCCATTTTCAAAAGCCCTCTAAAGACCTCCTGGGACTATAAACAAAGGCCATATTGTATCCTCGGCTGAAGCTTGTTAAGTGGCTCATGAATAATACTAAATGCATCCTCCCTATAAATCTCCTTGATGTAGGACTACTGTTATCCAGCCACAAACTTCACTGGCATCCATCATAAACTCAAGAGATGGAAGCTTTGTAACATGCATCCAAATAACTGTTTCCAACATCCTCTCGATGTGATTCTCTTGAATACTCAAAGTCAGAAAAGAGAGAGATGCTGGCACTTTTCTTTTTTTCTTTCAGGCACTGAGTTGAAAACACTTTTAATATTCTTTGGCTTGGTCAGAACAGTAATTGAAGGTTATGAATCACTGGAACCCAACATCTGCAATAACTCTAAGTTACACTTAGAGTAACTGGAAAGAGCTGAGTGTTGGGAAGACTTATTTCAGAGATTCTGGGCTTTTTATTCCTTAATCTTCTTTTTTTCTTCTTAAAAAAAAAACCACAATGTCTTCCGATGCCTATGTAAGTTCACTAGAGCATAGAGAGGTTCTTTCTAATGAGTAACCTATTTTTAATGCCTATATATGCTTTGTGGCAAAAAAAGAATTTATGGCAAACAGGACTTGGTATAACCCGGTGATGTTTCCTACAGAGAGGGAGAGGAAGTCTAAGGAAAAACTACATATTTAGAGTCCCTCTGTGATTAGTAGAATTTAGTGGATGCATTGTCTTTTTCATTTAAAGTGTGTTTATCATGTAAAGCTGTGTAGTTTCAATGGCAAAAAGATTTATTTAATGCCTCACAATGGACTCTTGGCTTTCTGGGTAAGCATAAGCAACACAAGACACTTTCAACAGGTTGAAGCAATGGAAGACCATGTAAAATTCTTTCCATCCACTGCCCTGTGATTTAGATCTACCAGGGAAATACTTTAATACCTACAGTAATAATTCAGTTACATCCTTGTTCTTTCCAGGAACTATGGATAAAGTTAAATTTGCTTTTCAGCTTCTTAATGCTTGCACCAACAATGTGACTCATGGAATACTTCAGTCTTAGTATCTCTTCAGAGCAATTATAAATCAAGCCATGGCTATTTATTTAGACAGGTGCATTTAGCTTCTAGTTGTATATGCATATAAATTTTGTTTAATTCTTCCAGGAATTGTACAATATATTTTGCCTTCTTATTGATATACTGTAAACTATCTACAATATTTTGGAGTAAAAGAAGCTTACAAAATTTAGCATGCTCTTACTGTAGTAATGTAAAGTGACAACTTAAGTATTTGCTGATGTAGACCAAGAATATTATAGTAACAGAATTGTTTTGTTGCTGGTGTTTCCAAACCTGGAGTTTGGGAGATTTCAGTGAAATTATTTAAGGATGCATTTGAAACCCGTGAACATTATTATTATTATTTATTTACTAGGAACATTTATGAATGTTAAAAAGCAAGACAGTGCTTATTTGATTAAGGGGTTGTGTAGAGGGGAAATCCTAGCTCAACAGAAAATAATTTTCTAGCACTTTCCATCATACTGACCATGGGTGGTTTAGCACAAAATTTGAATTATAAATCTTTTGTGCTTACATGACTCTATATAAGAAAAATATATTTTAGAAGATTGAACACTTATGTCAATTCAAATACCTTATAGAATCATAAATTAAGACAGTACAATTATACCCTTCAGCTTCTGCCTTCCCCCCTCAAAAAAAATCTTGTTCAGGGCAAACTTTTCAAGCTTATGCTCCTGGGCTACGGAGGTCATATTTTGCATCATTGGCCAAGTATATCAAACTTGACATGCGATGTCAGCTGCATTCCAAAAGAAAAGAATATTCTGTTGATACAGCTGTAGCAGGATATGCTTTTCTTTGTACAGAAGCAATTGTTTCCTTATTGAAAATAAACAAACTCTGAGGAACAATCTCTCCAACAAACCTGAGGCTATCCAGCACATGTCCAGATATTAGAAAAACAACAATGAACTATTTGCTTCATGTATTTTTTAAAAAATATATCCTGTGAATGCATATCCAATCAGGAGTGCATTTGTATATACACTCCCATTACCATGTTAGTAAGTTATTTGCCTGAAAGTAAGGATTTTGCCATGGAAAGCCCTGTAGCAGGAATGTGTTTATTTTCCACTAATAATAGCTAATGGCTGACACTTTTGAAAGTTTTTCTGGAGCAGGTGTTTAGTGAAGTAGTTAAGATGCTCTTTGGGATGCCTGTATCCATGTTGGAGTACTTGGGTTCAAGTCCTCACTTCCAATTCCAGCATCCTGCTAATATACACCCTTGGTGGCAGCAGTAGTTGGTTCACATATTTGCATTTCTGGCACCAATATAGGATACCAGGATTGAGTTTCAGGCTTCTTGATTTGGCCTGGCTCAGCCCTGGCTATTGCAAGCATTTTGGGGGGTAAACCACTAGATAGATGGGAGATTGCTGTCTCTGTGTTTTTTGAAAAATAAAGATAAGAAAATTAAAAGACTTCTTTTTTAGAGCAGAAGATGGTAATTGTTGTGTGTGTGTGTGTGTGTGTGTAAAACTTAAGGATAGTAAGTATTGTTGACTTTGAGGGTCGTATGGTCTCTGTTGCAACTCTCATTCTTTGTGTTGTAGTACAAAGGCGGCCATAGTAAATACAGAAATGAGTAGGACTCTATTCCAGGAAAACTTTACTTATGGGCACTGAAATATAAATCACATACGCCTTTTATGTGTCACAGAGTACTATTCGTCTTTCAGTTCTTTTCAACCACTTGAAAATGTAAATACTGTTGTTAGCTCATGGAACTTACCAATGGGTCTGGGCTGTTTGTCCAATGGGTCATGGTTTGCTAATCTCAGTCCTAAAGCAAAGCTTGGTCAGATATTTTCCTCATTATTTGGCCCATTATGTGTTAATTTTGGTGTAATATGTTGTTGATAGATATATTGAAATGTGTACATGTAAACACATATTATATAATTATATCTATGTATCCTTTCAAGTCTTTTTTTCTAGAAAAGTAGATAGTAAAATTATCTGGGTTTTCCTTTTAGTTTCACTAAGGCTGAATATTCTATTGAGATGTTGATCTGTGTTTAGCTGTCACTGAACTGAGTATTCCCTCGTCCCCATTTCTTCAACCAAAGGAAATAGTCAACATTTAAATTTGTATTACCTGTATATAAAGTTATTAATAGTGCAGTAAAACAGCTCTCCTAGTGAGATATCAGAACTGGATTACCTAGTGAAATGACAAAATATTAATTATTATATATTAGATGGGTTAATGAATATGTCCTGTCTTTAGCATCTTTTTGGCAATTGTATTATTTTTCTTCAAAGGAGCTTGTTTGTCAAAGTGGTTCAGAGAATGGACTTGGAAGTTAAACAGAGCCGTCCCTTCCCTGTTCTGCTACTTCAGGTAAGTTAGTCAGCTCCAATAAGCCTCAGTTTCCTCTGACGGAAAAATGACTATAATTTTACATCCCAATTAGTGAATACAACAGAAACTAATATATACTTAAGGAATGCTAGTAATTATTATAAATACCAATGTCATCACATTTCTTATTTTTTAGTACAGCATTTGAAAAATAATGAATGGGCATAATAAGAATACTATGTAGAGTTTTATAATTAGTTTCCTATCCTTTTCCATATCAAAAGATTTAATTTGCAGAGAAACCTATTTATAATAATGGTAACTGTTTTTCATTCTTTTTCACTGAATGATATTATTAAATTATTCAATATTGATGTATTAATTTTATACAATTTCTATTTACATTATATTAGAATAGTTAAGGATTTGGCTCATTCAAACCACGTTTACCAACTCTGCTTTTGATATAGAGCTATCATTACTTTAGTTTTCTATGTTTTTTTTTTTTTTTTTTGGACAGGCAGAGTGGACAGTGAGAGAGAGACAGAAAGAAAGGTCTTCCTTTTCTGTTGGTTCACCCCACAATGGCCGCTGTGGCCGGCGTGCTGCATCCGGTGCACCGCGCTGATCCGAAGCCAGGAGCCAGGTGCTTCCTCCTGGTCTCCCATGCGGGTGCAGGGCCCAAGCACTTGGGCCATCCTCCACTGCACTCCCGGGCCACAGTGGAGAGCTGGACTGGAAGAAGAGCAACTGGGACGGAATCTGGCGCCCTGACCGGGACTAGAACCTGGTGCACCGGCACTGCAGGCAGAGGATTAGCCTATTGAGCCACGGTGCCAGCAAGTTTTCTATGATTTTTATGATCTTAAGAAATTTTGTTGCATCTTTACTTCATGTGTAATCAACTATAGACATTATCTCTACACTCTTCACATTGTACACTGAGGAAGTCCTGCAAACTGTTTTGTAATACTCTTTAAACCCTTTAAAAGTTGATTATGTTTAAATAATTGATCAGCATGCAATATATGGTATATGTTTATGGGATTCGGTACACTATTTCAATATATACACATCCTAACTGATCAAACCAGGCAACCTGTCTTTCTATTTACTTAGCTTTTTTTCTGTTTCTCTCTTCCAGGTATTTAATCATTTGTCTTGCTTTGACTGATTTGTCTTCCAGTCAAGATCCTCACAAGTACAAAATACCTGTTTCCTACTCCCCATTCTCACACATAATTTCAGGAACCTGAGACATATTTATGATTCAAAAAAAGGCAATTGTGGTTCATCAGGTTAAAGCCATGGCCTGTAGTGCCTGCATCCTGTATTGGCACTGGTTCGAGTCCTGGATGCTCCATTTCTGATACAGCTCCCTGCCAATGCTCCTAGGAAAGCAGCAGAGGATAGCCCAGTCATTGTGTCCCTGCACGCACATGGGAGATCTGGAGGAAGCTCCTGGCTCCTGGCTCCTGGCTTTGGCCTAGCCCATCCCCAGCTGTTACAGCCATTTGTGGGAATGAACCAGTGGATGGAAGATCTCTATCTGTCTCTCCTTATCTCTATCTGTAACTCTACCTCTCAAATAAATAAATATTTTTAAAAAGACAATTGACTCAAGATGCCTTTCTGACTGTATATCTCTAGAATAAATAATGCAAAATATTTATACACACAGAAAGAATACAAATGTGCAAAAGATAAATATTATATCTATAAAAAAGAGTGAGTCAGGATTTTTTTCAAAGCTTCTATTTTATTTCACTTTTGCAACATTATTTATAATAGTTGCTTAAGCTGGACTCTGTATTTAACTTTGATTTTAATATCTATTTAGTAAAAATTTCATTTTACACTGCAGCTTCTCATACTTGAGTTTTTGATTCTTATTAATTTATTCATTATATGTAATGACATTACTAAGGTTTAAAAAAAAGAGTAGATTAATATGTTTTGAAATCTGTTTATTTGAGAATGACTTTCTGTTTTTGTAGAGATCCAATTTGAAATAACTCCCACTTCATCCAATAGGTAACCCTGGTAGTCATCCCCAGCCTATGGGATACAGAAAGTCATTAAGGCAGTCTTACTAAGCATCCTGTGCTAGGTACTGATGCCTGTAACTGAAGCCTGATCCTGCTAATATTTCTTGGGAAAGTCCAAGTTCACGGTGGAGGGCAATGGACCACCTTCACCTAGCTTAGCAAATAAGTCTCTTCCTACTGCCTCAGGGCACAGGGATCCCTCTGTCTTGCCATCACCCAAGATGATGCTTATGTCTGTAAGTATCCCTAATAAATGACACTCTGTGTAACCCTGGATTTGCCACCTCATTTGTCATTCTCACAACCCCATCTGCCTTTGGCTATTGTTTCTGGATTGAATTTTCCTAAAAGATTTCAATAAGAAAAATAACTCGATATAAACAAGCAATATATATATATATGTATATACACATACATACATATATAAAATTATTGAGCCTCTTAACTAAAGTCATGGTAAGCACTGATTTACTATCTTGTGACATTTAATGGTAAGTAAAGATTTTACTGAGATATAATTCAAATGCAGAAAAATATGCAAACTATAAGAATATAGCTTGATAAGTTTTAACAACTTTTGTTTTTTTTTTCCTACCATATATAAATGGAATTATACATTACCATTACCTGCTCTCATGTATCTGGATTCTTAAACTCAAAAGTGTGTGTTTTTTGTTTGTTTTTTGAAGATTCATTGCTTTATTTGAGAGCCAGAGTTACAGAGAGAGGGGGAGAGAGAGAGAGAAAGAGAGAGAAATCTTCCATTTGCTGGTTCACTCCCCAAATGATCTCAAATGCCAGGGCTGGGATAGGTCAAAGTCAGGAGCCAAGAGCTTCTTCTGGGTTTTCCATGGGGATGGCAGGGGCACAAGCACTTGGACTATCTTCCCCTGTTTTTTCTCAAGCCATTAGTAGGGAGCTAGATCCAAAGTGGAGTAACCAGGACTTGAACCAGCTCCCTTGTGTTTTCAGTTTTAATAGATACTGTCAAATTGCTTTACTAATTTAAATAACCATCAGCAATGTATGGGGGTTCCAGTTCCTCCATGTCTCATCAGGACTTGATACCAATGGTCTTTTTAATTTTGGCCATTTAAGTAAGTACATACTGCTATCCTGCTGAAACTTCAGAAATTGTGGTAAGGAGCTTCATTTTTTTTTTCTATTAAAGTTATATTTATTTTTTCCTACCCATTTTTTTTTGCACCAAAATAATATTATTTTCTTTAAAATTTTTGGCTCCTGCCATCGGATCAGCGCGGTGCGCCGGCCGCAGCGTGCCGGCCGCGGCGGCCATTGGAGGGTGAACCAACGGCAAAAGGAAGACCTTTCTCTCTGTCTCTCTCTCTCTACTGTCCACTCTGCCTGTCAAAAAAAAATTATTTGTTTATTTTCACTTTGTTTGAAAGGCAGATGGGGGGCCAATGTTGTGGCGTAGTAAGCTAAGCCTCTGCCTGCAGCACTGGTATCCCATATGGGTGCTGATTCCAGTGTTGGTTGCTCCATTTCTGATCCAGCTCTCTGCTATGGCCTGGGAAAGCAGTGGAAGATGGCTCAAGTTCTTGGGCCCCCCCACCCATGTGGGAGACATGGAAGAAGCTCCTGGCTCCTGGTCTCAGATCGGTCCAGTCTTGACTGTTGTGGCCATTTAGGGAGTGAACCAGCAGATGGAAGACCTCTCTCCTCCCTGCCTCTTCCTGTCCATAACTCTACCATTCAAATAAATATGTAAAACATCTTAAACAAACAAACAAACAAACAAAAACCCAGGCACAAGGGCAAACAGAAAGAGATCCTCCATGTACTGAGTCACTCCTGAAATGCCTGAACAGGGCAGGATGGGCAAAGCCGAAGCCAGGAGCCCAGAACTCAATCCAAGCCTCCCATGTAGGGGTCAGGACCACAAGTACCTTAGTCATCACCTGCTGCGTCCATTAGCAGGAAGAACGATTGGAAGTGGAGAAGCCAGGACTCGACCCAGGCACTCTGATAACCCAAATACTTTTGTACACTTTATCAGATCTTTAAATTTTCTTTTTTTCAGGTCAGTATCATGGCATAGCAGGTAAAGCTGCTGCCTGTTATGTCAGCATTCTGTATGGGCACTGGTTCTTGTCCTGGCTGCTCCATTTCTGATCCAGCTCCCTGCTAATGGCCTGGGAAAAGCATCAGAAGATGCCCCATGTTCTTAGGGCCCTGCCACTCATGTGAGAGACCTGGATGAAGCTTCTGGTTCTTGGCTTCAGCCTGGCTCAGCATTGGCTGTTATGGTTACCTGGGCAGTGAACCAACAGATAGAAAAATCTGTCTCATCCTCTCTCTGTAATTCTTTCAAAATAAATAGACAAATTTTTAAAAAATTTTCATGTTTCTTCTTTCTTTTCTCTTCCTATTTCTGTTTCTCCCTTTGTCACTCATTTTCTGCCCACCTCTCACTCTCCCCCTGTCCACCTTCTTCTATTTCTTTAGAAAACGTGTATGCACTTATCCTTCCCCATAAAATGTATGCTTAAAAGAACCTATCTCAGTCTAAGGATGCTAATAAGAATCACTTGTGAAACATTTTATAAGCACAGTTATCAAGGTTCCACTCTACTCTCAATCAAAAAGAAACTTTAGGGATTGAACTGAGGCATGAGTACTTTTACAAACATATACTTTATTATAAATAATCAGTTTTAGATTCACTGAGAACTTTTAATCTTTAGGATAAAGAACTTCTTCAGTATGATAAAATTTTCTTTTATTATGTCATGAATTTTTTTAAGATTTATTTTATTTATGTGAAAGAGTTACAGAGAGAGGTAGAGACAGAGAGGTCTTCCATCCGCTGGTTCACTCCCCAGGTGGTCACAATGGCTGGAGCTGTGCTGCTCAGAAGCCAGTAGCCAAGAGCTTCTTCCAGGTTTCCCACATGAGTCCAGGGGCCCAAGGACTTGGGCCATCTTCTACTGCTTTCCCAGGCCATAGCAGAGAGCTGGATCAGAAGAGGAGCAGCCGGGACTAGAACCAGCGCCCATATGGGATGCCGGCGCTTCAGGCCAGAGCTTTAGCCTGCTGTGCCAAAGTGCCGGCCCCCTCTTTTTATTTTTTTAAGATTTATTCTATTTATTTAAAAGATAGCATTACACACAGAGAGAGAGAGAGAGACAGAGAGAGAGGATGTCATGACTTTTTTTATGTTATTTTGGAATAACAATAATTTTGAAATTAATCGTTCATTCTCTCTCCTCAATACTATAATTTCTTTTTCAATGTTTCATTTATTTGTTTATTTTTAAATATTTGTTTTTTTGTTTGTTTGTAAAGCAGAGCTGCAGAGAAACAGAGGGAGAAATAGAGAGATTTTCTATCTGCTGGTTCACTCCCCAAATGGCCACAATGGCCAGGGCTGTGACGGGCCAAACCAGGAGCCTGGAGCGTCTTGCATGTCTCCCACATGGGTGGCAGGGAGCCCAAGTACTAGTGTCATCCTCTGCTACTTTCCCAGGCTCATTAGCAGGGAGCTGGATTGGAACTGGAACAGCTGGCACTCAAATTGGTACCCATATGGGATACCAGCATTGTAGGCAGCAGTTAAACCCATTACGCCACAACCCTGGCCCTATTCTTCATGTTTTAAATTCGTTATTTTTTTAACTAGAGTTCACTAAACTCTGTATTTTTTAACTTGAAGATGATGATAATAATTTGATTATTTCCTTACTGTGAAAAGATATTTAAAAATTTTCAATGTATTACTAATGGTAATTTTTCCCCCTATGGTTTGTCCTGCCATTGTAGCTGTCATATAATTATACTATATTTGATTGAGGCTTTATCAATAAAAGTTAATATCTGTACATTTTTTACTTGATGGAGTGGAGGTGCTGTGATGTTGTCTGATCTCTTAGCTTGAGCGAAAGTAGATGAAAATCACTGTGGAGACTTTCAGGCAGGACTTCCAACAGGTTAAACTTTTCAAGGATCTGGGAAGTTCCTTTAGAAGTTCATCTTGTGATAAGAAAGAGATAAAGCATGTAATAGATTTGTAATTCACTGATATCAAATCCAGTTAAAGAAAAAAGGAGGTATTTAGTTTATTGTGTCTTCCTCTACGACTACCCTAGTTGGTTTTTTCACCTGTTTCCTTCATCTCTAACATACACACCATTCACTAAGTCATTTGAACCAGAATCTTAAAGAATTGTCTCTAACTCCAAATTCGAACCATTCACAGAACTCGACCAACTTAAAACAGTGACACTCAAAAATGGGAAAGAGTGATTCATACCACTTTGGTATTATTGAAACTCATTATTGTTTCAGAACAAGAAAGACTACAGAATATATAATAAGGTCTTGGGGCAGGCATGGGTTACTAGCCAGCTTGTATGATCTTTTAGACAAGTTCCCAAGGTTCTTGGTAATGGGGTTCAGTATCCATATCACAGTGATTTTAGTTTTGCAGAGACAGAACTCTGAGCCATGGATGTTGGCAGTTTTAATGTACATCTTGGTGAACATCAACCATGTCTATAGCAGATCTGGTAAAAGATATTGATTTGATAATTTAGCATCTTTGGCAAAAGTCATGAATTTGTGCTCAAATGAACGGATCATAATGCTAACATAGACATAGGAGACAAAGGAATTAGTGAGGATTTTGTGTGGAGATTGAGAACTTCATAGAAAGAGATGGAATGCATAGTTAGCGCAGCAGTGTTTATTTTCATTAATATCACCTATTCATTTGTAACCTCTAGTAGGAAGTCTCAAGATCTAAAAGTCAGAGTTTCTGAAGACCCCACTTCTTTGTCTTTGAGACTGGGTCTACTCCGTGCATTTGGAAGCTGTCAGATTTGCAACACTTTCTGTTTGAAGTTGTTTTTCACGGTGTCTGCATTCCATGTGGGTAGTCTCACCACTTCTGTGAACTAGCTCCAGCTGTATACCTAAGAAGTTGGATGTGACATCTATAGTGGATTTGAATCTTTATAACTACATTGGTCATTTGATCATTTCATTGCCATGTTTCCAATGTTTAAGATTAGACTATGCAGAACATTGAAAGGCTATTTTCATTATTTTATTTCAGGTGGCACTGTTGTGTCAACAAAATCACTCAGAAGCAGAATTGCTATTTATTTCATCATCAAACATAATAAAAACAAGGAGCAGTGCTGTAGCGTAGCAGGTTAAGCCACCACTTGCACCACCTGCATGCTATATACGATGTACCAGTTCAAGTCCTGGCTGCTCTACTTCCAACCTGGCTTCCTGCTAATGTGCCTGAAATAGCAGCAGCAGATGGCCCAATTATCTGAGCCCCTGAACTGACATGAAAGACCTGGAAGAAGCTCCTGGCTTCAGCCTGGCCCACCACTGGCCATTGTGGCCATTTGGGGAGTAAACCAGCAGATGGAAGATTCTCTCCCTCTCTCTCTCTTTCTTTCTCTCTCTCTCTCTCTAACTCTGCCTTTCAAATACAATAATAGATTATTATAAATGGAAACTTATCAGCCAGAGATGATATACAAAACTGATCACCGAAATACACTTTTTAATTTGAAAGAATCTTAATGCATTGCATGTTTTACATGTGGTGGTTTAAAATGGAATAAGGGCATTAAAGGCAAAAATGTAAGTAAAAGCACAATATGTGAAATCCATAAGACTTTCTAAGAAAATAATCATCGATAATTGATATGTAAATTTTTCAGAAATAAATAATTGCTAACCACAGCTTACAAAAACAGTCAAAAATGGCCACATTTCAGACTTCAGAGCACAACTGTGCTTCTACCAGAGAAAGACAGAGGAATGCTCCGGGAAGCCTGGGGAATGGTTTTGCTGGTTTTGATGAAAATTAGTGTGATACGATGCACAGATGAAAGAGCAAATGGGTTTTCTTTACTTGATGAAAGCAGTGAATTCTGAAATTATGCACAGCAGGTACAGATGGAAGATACTGCACAGATTTCAAAAGATATCTCACATAGTTTTTATGCAGAAACATTTGTTTTATCCTTTCACCTCACAGCCTCTTTGTGGGGAAAAAGCAAAAAGTGAGTATATTAGTCTAACTAAGGAGATCTTATTGTATAGGGAAACATAAGGGATAAAAAGGCTATCATAAGTCATGTGGCTTACTCTTCATTTATCCATTCATTAAACAAATATTTATTGAGCCCCTACTACGTGCTGGGCATTGTGTTATAGCAGGTTTCTAACATTCTTCATGTGGCTAAATACAATTGCATAATCAAGGTTGTTTATTGACAATGTGGCAAAATAAGAAAATTTTCTTTCTTTTTTTTTTTTTTTTTTGACAGGCAGAGTGGACAGTGAGAGAGAGAGACAGAGAGAAAGGTCTTCCTTTTGCCGTTGGTTCACCCTCCAATGGCCACCGCGGCTGGCGCGCTGCGGCCGGCGCACCGCGCTGATCCAATGGCAGGAGCCAGGTGCTTATCCTGGTCTTCCATGGGGCGCAGGACCCAAACTTGGGCCATCCTCAACTGTACTCCCTGGCCACAGCAGAGAGCTGGCCTGGAAGAGGGGCAACCGGAACAGAATCCAGCACCCCGACCAGGACTAGAACCCGGTGTGCCGGCGCCACAAGGCGGAGGATTAGCCTATTGAGCCGCGGCGCCAGCCGAAAATATTCCTATAGATCTTTCTCTTCCCTCTCGTAAGAACCTATCCTATTCTGTTTCTGGACTTCTCACTCATTGATTCCATCTGTGAGCATGTTGCTCTCTCCTATCACTTGCAGTTTCTTTTACATTTCAGTTTAGAAAAGATTACATCTTCTGAATCCAGTGATAATTTAAAGCAATGGCAGTGTGTCTGAATGTATGTATGTATGCATGTGCATGTATATTTGTATGTGTGTATACATAAAAAGATATTTACTCAATAACAGCACCTTTTTTATGTCCAAGTCAAATTTGGGGGTTCTATTTTGAAATCCTTGGGGAAAGAAACCATTGATATTTTTGGTCTCCCCATTGTAGAGTATTAGTAATTATTTTCCAGTATGTACAGTTAGAGATTTTATCTGTTCATCCAATATTTGGGTACTTACTATGTGTCATTGCAAGAATTTGGGATATAGGAATGGGCAAAGTAGCAAAAGGAAATTACTGCTCTCAGGGAGCTTTCATTATAGTGACTATAAAATGACTTTAAGAATAAATTTCATAAATCAATTTTACAGTATTTAAGAATACAATAATTTCTAAAATAAAAATTAGAGCAGCAAAAGGGACTTTTGGAGTGTTCAAAGGGTGGGAGATTGAAGGGTGATTTTTTTTAAAGATTTATTTTATTTATTTGAAAGACAGAGTTACAGAGAGAGAGACAGAGAGAGAGAGAGGTCTTCCATCTGCTGGTTCACCCCCCCAAAAGACTGCAATTGCCAGAGCTGAGCTATTTTGAAGCCAGGAGCCAGGAGCTTCTTCCGGGTCCCCCACGTGGGTGTAAGGGCCCGAGGACTTGGGCCATTTTCCACTGCTTTCCCAGGCCACAGCAGAGAGCTGGATCGGAAGTGGAGCAGCCAGGATTCAAACAGGTACAGATATGGGCTTTAACCGTGCTGCACCACAGCGCCAGCTCTGAAGGATGATTTAAAGTACAATAGCTAAGGCAGACCTCATTGAAAAGGTGACATTTGAGCAAAGAGCTGAAGGAAGTGAGATTAGCCACGTAGCTCTGTGAAGGAGTTTTCCAAGCAGAGGCAGTGGATGGTATATAGCATGCTCTACAGCAGCAAAGAGGCCAGTAGAGCCGCAGTAGAATGAGGGAAGAGAAGTAGATGATGACGTTGTTGGGATCATATTGTGTGGGACCTTGTACAATAATGCAGAAACTTTGGTTTCTACTCTGGTTAAAATGGGGGGTCACTACAGGGCTTTGCAGAGGAAGCACATGATCTGATTGCTAACTTTAAAAGATCTCCCTGGCTGCTGTGCACTGAATGGAGTGGGCAAGAGTTAAAGCAGGGAGAACTGCTGGAGAGAAAATGGAGTAAAGGAAGAACAAGATTTGTTTGTGTTGCTTGCTTTAAAAGAAAAATTGTGGTTCTCTCCAATAAAATCTTTCCATCTCAGCTAGCCTCTGTAAGCAGAACAAGTTGACGTATTGCTTTTTAAATGATCGTATTGACATAAAACTGTTGAGTCCTCTGCTTGAAGGCAGAGGTACTGTCCAAGTCAAGGGAAAGGATGATCAGACAGGCGATTCAGACTGTCACCATTCACTGTACTGGGCTCCGCCAGAAGCAGTGGGAAGTTTGTAACAACAGCAACAATAGCACAGCCACAACAATGCTTCCTGGAGCCCAAAGGAAACTGATTGGGTGAGAATCTTGTGGAGGAGGCGGAGATACTCCTACATTTTGGAAGCTTCCCCAGAGACTCCAATGTGCATTCAAAGATGCACATCAACAGGCTACCAACCGGAAGCTTGAGGAAGCCACCTCTGCCTGTGATTTCCAAGATGACCCCAGGCATTTCTTTTCATTTGCAACCACAGGGAAGGAAAAGGGAGCAAATGCCTTTTAAGCAAATGGCAGATGCTTCACACTTCAGTTCTTCTCACATTTCATTGGTGAGAAATCAATTTGGTGTCCCTATCTAGACTCAGGGGAGGCTGGGGGTTACGTGGAGACAATGTATGCTTTGGGAAGCAGAAGAAGGCATTGGATGTGTTACCTCAAATTCACAAAGGAGAGGATGAGCTTAGAGGTGAGTTGGGCTAGGCCAGTTCCTTTTCGATGCCTGTTATCCAGACAGTTAAAGAGGAAAAGGAATCTCAAAAAGTTGAGAAGCTGAAGCACCCTAATTAAGGACGGTTTTCATTTTTCACCCACTCTGTGTTAAAGTAACATTTGAAGGGAACTCAGTTGAATGTAAACATAAGAATAACAACAGAATTGTCTCAGCTCTTTGCTTCTGTAGTTTGTTTCCCCTGAACATTGACACAAAAAACGTGGAATCTAACAGGGAATTGGATCACAAGCTGCTGTCTCATTATGGTGATAACTTTGACTTAATCAACAAATAACCTTGTTGTCTGCAGTCACCTCTTCTGCAGAGCCACCATCGTGGATTTTCTTAGACATAGTGGGTTAGAGGCACAGCACTGAGGTCTATATCTGCTCTCTGAATGGTCTAATACCAACACACGCTAAGTGCTACACAAGAAGGCTGGAACATTCATACATAATCATTGGGTGTACTGGCAGTCAGTGATAGCCAGACAATTCTATGGTGTCACAGGAAGGTGCCAGATTGGAAGGGTAATACCATGAGTTTGTCCTACACACATCAAGCACAAAATAATACTCTGTAGAAGTGAAGAATGGAGAAGAAAGAAAGAAAGAGAGAAATAAAATTTCACTTTGGAGATAGTCAACTTGAGATGTATAGATCTGAAAGAAGTCTCTGCCTATCAACTCAGGGTTATTATATGATTAAGAACAAACAAATCCCACAATGCACAGCTGCTCCTTTTGAACCTATGATTGTAATTTTTTTTTTAATCAGAGAGATTAATTAACTTTCCCAAGGTCACATAAATTCATATCCAAGGCTGGAAACTTCATCAGAGTTTGTCTTTTAATCTTACATGATTGGTTTCATTTTATTATTAACTTTCTCTGAGTCTGAAGTCTTTTTACAACTATAACATTAAGTTGCACGACTGTAAGGACCTCAAGCATTACTGCTCATGTCTCTTTCTATACAATCGGCTCAAAGAATGTTTATTAAATAAATGCATGCAAATGAAATATATGAAACAGTTCCAGTTATTTACATACCAACCAGAATATGCCCTTTTAAAACCTACACGATTCTTACAGAATGGCATATCGAATTGTGGGAACTTTTAAGCACTATTTCCCCCAGGAGTGGTCAGGTTCTCTCTCCTGGGTTCATTGCTTCAGCAAATATTTTCCCATTGATTCAAAACCCTTTAAAAGTGACTTCTCTTATCTTCAGCTGGGTGAAAAATCGGCTTGATTAGAACTAAATGGGTGCAATTCTACTAATGTAACTGTGTATAACATCTGCTGTCATTTATTTCTCTTATTAAACTGTAACAGGTGAGCCAGGCTGGCAGCTTAGTGATAGCATTACCGCAAAGGGGCAGGCCAATTCTCGTCTAAATGCCAAACTTCATAGGAAGTAGAAAAGCTAAGTCAAGCTTTAAGATCTCCAGGGGCTATTAGAGTAGCCTGTGACATTGGTCATCTCAAGTCATAGTGAAACATAGCTGTGATGTTTTGGAATATTTTTTGGAATTTAAGAGATAGACTTTTATTACAGCAAAATGTTCTGGTTTCAAGCGGAATTAGAGTTTATTGAAAAAAAAAGAGCTCATCGGCTGGGGGAGGGGCGGTTGGCTAGAGGAGTTTCCTCTGTTTTGTTTTTAACTGTCACTTCTTTAACACATATAATAGTGCCCCTAACTTAGTTGCAGCTCAATAACTATTTGTTGAATTAGTACCCAAATCACATGTGGATCACTTCCATCTCCAAAGAAGGGTCCTGGAATGTGGGGATAGGGAAAGGGCAACAAGGTCATCCACAGTTTAGCTTGGGGCCTGAAATTTACATGTGCTCAGGCCATACTGTCTATCTGAAATCTACAGCTCTTTCTTAGCAACCGCCATTCCCCTGACCACTGTGCTAGCATGGGTCCTTCTAGGTCCAGATAAGATCGTCCACTTACACTGATGTCCTCTTTTCTTCAGTGGATTGTGGTCTTTCTCCTTCTTGAGTTCTTTCAGGACTTGGGCTCTGTGTGGAACACGCATTAAACACATTTTATTCTTGGCTTCATTTTCTTTGAACCCCATCTCCCTAGCTTGACACAACACCAGTACTCATTAAACTGGTTTCTTCATTGTGAGACAGGAGGATATTATAGAATAATGGAAAATACCGGTGCTTTCAAAACTCAATGATACTGTTCTAAACAAAAAGACTAATGAATTTATCAAATAATAGAAATCACTCACAGAAAAGGCACCATAATTTCTGGTGAAATGAGAAGTTATCTCACATTGTGATTCCCTATGCTGACTGAGAAAGCCAGTAATGGGAAGAGGAGAAGAAAGAGGAGGAATAGAAGAAAAACAGAAAGAGGGACAGAGGAAGAGGCTGTGAAAGGCAGAGAAGGAGAGGGTAAACCTATCGTGGTATTTTGGCAAAATGTTGCTCTGATAATTCAGGAATCTTACAGAATTTTATCAATGAAAATGTTAAAGAGGTTTGTGGATTTTATTAAGGTAATTGATACATCTTCTAATGCCATTCCTGTAAGAGCAAAGTATTACCGTGATTGTGTCTTTTCTTCTCGTGGTGAGAAAAAAAGCAGAAGTCTCCTTTTATTTCGCATACCTAGCTGGATAGCATGTAAATTTGAAAATATTTCTTAGCATTCTAATTCTACTAAGATTCACTAGTGAAAAGGGTGATAATGCTGCATAAGAAGAATTAAGTTGTACTTACTAAGACCCCGTGTTCTGGACCAGGGTGGCCCCTCTGCACTGACGTCATGACTCTGCCTACTCCACTCCCATCATCTCATGTAGAAACATAAGGAGTTGAAGGCATTCCCTTAGAAAATTAGTTATATGTAGAAGTATTTGACGTCTAAATTATCAGACAATTGTGAATATAAAGCCAATATTCTGTATCAACACTTTAATTTCAGAGGGCAGACATTTTACACCTGTCAAGTGTAGGTCCTGTCAATCAGAGTAGTTGTAACTCCTCAGTGACGTGATGCTGAGTCTCTGACAAAAGCATTAACATTGAATGCCAATAATGTTTTCACTGTTAAATCTACATACATCTGATAATAACATGCAACCATATCTAGCATGTGTCTACTTTTTAAAGATTTATTTATTTATTTGAAAGACAGAGTTACAGAGAGGGAGAGGAAGAATCAGAGAAAGAAATCTTCTATCCGCTGGTTCACTCCACAAATGGCCATAACAGCCAGGGCTGGGCCAGGATGAAGCCAGGACCCAGGAGCTTCATTTGGGTCCCCCATGTGGGTGCAGGGCCCCAAGTACTTGGGCCATCTTCCACTGCTTTCCAAGACACATTAGCAGGGAGCTGGATTGGATGTGGAACAACTGGGAGCGGACCTGGCACACAAAAGGCCCCAGTGCTGGCCCCAGTGCTTGACTATTTATAGTACCTGTATCACTAAGCTTTGCATATATCTGGACTAGTGATCATGAACTGATTATTACTTGTGCCTCCTTTTCATTGTTAGTGGTTAAGTATGTATTCTCCAAGTCTATTTTAAAAATTAAACATATATAATTTTATACTTAATGTACTTCATATTTATAAAGCATAAAGAAAACTAAAAATGATGAAATAGATCTTACCCAAGGAGTTCTCAATAACTTCATGGGAAGTGTATATTACGAAACAAAACTTTTCATGGATTTCAAATTTTGCATCAAAATTAACTTTTAAATTTCGTTTTCCACAAACTTTTTGAAGTGCCTTCAAATTTGTTTACAGTTTTACCTAAGAGAAGCAACTTCATAGGTGCTATGCTGCATGACCCTACTCTGGAAATCACTTAGCTGAAGACGATGCCATATTCACAAAATTAAATGTATGCATGCATATCGTCAGGGACTATAGACAGTTAAAAGGGAGTTCTTAACAACACCAACGAAGAAAACAGTAAATCGTTGGATCAGGAAGGAAAGTCACCAGGAACAGCTCTGGACAAATGGAGACCTAATAGTGGTGTAATCATTAACCCTTCATGAGTCTAAGAATTTCTGTCAAGATTTCTTATCCTGCTTTGCATAGGTGTATGGTGTCATAATTATAGAATGAATAAGGTCACCTAATGTGAAAGTTCAGTTCAGAAGAGTAACTAAATTCTTACAAAAGAGACTGATTCTCTTCCAATGACTCCATGAGAAATGTGGTAAGTTAAAGCTAGCCAGCCGTAGTTCCCCTTTTGTGCCTCTCTAGTGCTTTTAAGTTAAACACAGACTTGGCTGAAAATTTCCTCATTTATTTTTCAAAGATAATGTTGAAAAAACACTTCCAGGAACATTATAAATCACATATTACTATACTGAGATACTTAACTAAATCCAGAGGCATTCTTGCTTTTCAAGTAAATATGAATTCTGTCTTGTTTAAATATGTACCCAGAATTAGTGCTGTAAGTTATTTTTTCCTTTTCTCACTAAATACACATACACACAAGCACACACATATTTCAGTTGGATATTATATTAGAAACTAAATAATTAAGCTCTTTAAAAGGAGATTTTTTTAAAAATGCATGGTTCATATGAATCTTTCAAGCCATTAAAGTCCACACTATCAAGACAGCACCATGTGGGAAGCAACATTTTGTAGATATATGCTGGAAAGGCAAAATAAATGTGTTTTAAAATAAAATTGAATACTTGTAGTTTCCTAAGATTAATAACAAAGGAGTCTTCCATTACTGACAAATAGCCACACAAATTCCCATTTAGAAACAGAGGCCCAACAGCAGATGTAAGTGACTATTTGGATGGCTCACATTTAATTATCTTCAGGGGTAGCACATTATTGCTCCTGAGAAGAGAGTTCTGAAACAGGTCAATCCCCAGCAGGCACCTGGGCATTATGGGGGTACCAGAGTGCCGCTCCATCACTGAGAAATGTTCTAGAAATATCTGAACACCAGGGGAGAGAGCATTTTTTTTAATGTGTCTTTAAAAAAATCCTCTCCTTAAGCTTCCTGATCCTCCTATATCATCATCCCAATGACATGACCAGTTGTCATTTTACTTTCTGTCTACGTAACCTCATGCACAGCTAGGAAATAATGATTTAGGACTTGAAATTCAAAACATAATGGTGTTCCTTTTTTTTTATTCCTCATTTTACTCAACACCCCTGCAGAGTTGATGCAAGTACTGAGCTCCCTTTGAAGTCAGCTTGCATCATCTTTGATGGAGTATAAAGCAATAGGAGACACTGACTGCAGTTTTGAGCATCTCAATTCTCATCTGAGATGATGCTGATACATTTGTCATTAAATCTGTGGCATGAGTAAATCCTTGGTAGAATTGCCAAGCAGTTGAAATTATATGTATGCTACATATAGGCTACATATTTCTACTATAAAAGAATAGCGAAGAGTAACATTAACCTGTTTTTAAAGCAATTTATCCCATATTCCACTTAGGTTATTATTACCTGTGAGTAATTTTGCAGCATATCCTTGTTACTTGGTTCACTTTTCTAATACTTTTGGTGCTTTGTGAAAAGTTATGAAAAATATATATATTTAGACACCAAAAGTATCTGAGACCTCGAAGAATAAGGCTCTTCTTTGTTTACATAAAGGAAAAATAAACCAGTATCTGTGAATGGATGCTGGTAATGTTGGCTTCTTAATTATTTTGCTTTTGACAATAATTACATGCCACCAAGTCAAGATGAGAGTTATTTAGAGATAAAAAGCGTAAGAAGGCATTTGATTGTCAAATTCTGTCTGCATTTATGGAAGGCATTACTACAGATCATCCATCTCTGGATCTCATCTTCTACAAGGTACATGGGCAAACGGCACTTCTCTGCCTCCTTGATGTTGGGCCAATGAAGTATGAGCAGAGAGGCTGTGTGAAGCTTTTGATTACTTGAACCTTCTTCCTGCTCTTTTTCTGCAGAGGTGGTCATGGAAGCCTGTGTGCCGCAGAAGGAAAGCAATCAGTAAAGTAGAGTGAACACATGGAGCACAGTGGCTTTGAAGACTAACCAAGTAGACTGCATCAGAAATTTAACTTCTATCATGTAAGCCATTGAGAGTTCAGAGTTACCCATTACCACAGAACAATCTAGCCTATCCTGACTGGTAAACATGTTTATGTGTGAGTTTTAATTTTTAAAGAAAAACAAATTGGGTACTTAACACCCACATAATAAATGATCGAATGTCCATCTGTGAACTATTCCACAGCACGACTCCAATGGCCTCAGTGGAATGTGTTCTATACAACTGTGTGGTAAATTTCTCCAAGCCTTCTCCTTCTCCAAGCACTCACATTCTATTGTTAGTAGAATGTTGCTTTAGTTCTTTATGAAATTAGTCTTCAAAATCAAGTTTTTTAAAAAATAATTTAGAATATATTTTGATTATTAAGCAAAAGAATGTCAAAGGAAAGAGACTAGCAGGCAGGAACTTAATAAGAGTTTTAAAAAGCACAGTTTGTTTTAGAGAAGGTCTAGTTGCTGGAGTTGGCTGGAACATAGATTATAGACACCTTACAACAGAGAGGAGAATTGGGGCCGAAACCATAGTGAATAATTCTTTCCTGTGTTGCCTTACATCTATACATCACAACAACAGATTACTTTCTATTAAGTTCCACAACATTTCCATTAAAAATACAATCTGAATCCTAAGAGGAAAATATAGGCTACCAGAAACGTAAGATCCTCAGAGGGCTTCCCAACTATATGCTAAGTTGCAGACAGACATGCCAACTTCCTTTGAATCAGTAACTTAAATCTATCCCCTTATTTTTCCATCTAATTTTCAGCAGGTCACTCTCAAGTCAAAATTTAATTTTATGTGGTTGAAGTGGTAAGGCCAAAATGAAATTGCATGCTATAGGGGGAAAAAATTTAACCTACTTTTAATAGCCCCTTTGAAAGATACTTTGAAGACATGACTTACCCTCATGCTATGTTGACTATCTGAAGAATGAATTATTATATCCTTGTCAAATTTTAAATATCATGCTGTTAAAAATATTAGTCACACAGGGGGCTGTTTGACAGTAATGTCACAGAAAAGCTCTGGTCTATATGAGCAGGCAGAGGCTGTAACTTAATATCGTGGTTCCATGGAGTTCTGCCTTCCACAGGCAACCACTGATGGGTGGGGGTGGGAAACCGCTTCAAGTTTCCTTGCAGCATTGGTAGGACTCTGCCAACTGCATTCCACTCGCGGCTCCAGCCAGCTAAGGAGGCCTTGTGTCTTTCTCCCTGCCGTCTTCTCCCAGCAAAGCTTCAGAGGAGAGTCGAAAAGAAATGAAAAAGCTATCATTTCAAGTGAGAAAGAGGGGATTTTTTTTAATACATCCAAGAATTGTGAGTTGAGATCTAGACTAGAGGTTGTAAAGAAAATGATCCAAAGAATTTCTTTTAAAAGGCAAGGTTTTTTTTTTAAAGCCTAAAAAATAAGATTAGAAACTGACTTGGATAAACCCAACTGTGATTAAAAAAATAAACCTTTTATAGTGAAGTCAAGATTTTTTTCCCCCTTTTTGTTCCTTGACTTTTTCTTGCAGGGAAAGGGGCAATCTTTACCTAATCAGAGCAAAGCAAGAATCACTGAGGCAGCAGAGGAATCATGTAGGTGAAGGTCAGGCCAATTTTCACCCAAGTAATGCTGTTTTATCACTCATCCAACAAAGATTGGGGCCTTTCTTTTCTTGATCCTTTTGTGCTTTTCCCTATTACTTTAACAGATCTGAACAAACCGGGAGATTCTTCATCCAAAAGTTCCATTTAGCTGCATTTATTTCACATCCTCCAAATTTCACATCTCAATGTTACAGCAAGTTAAGGATGATACAAAACCCATATGTTTAGGCAGGAAGGCAAAGTTAACTAAAAACAGAATTAACACAGAACACACAGATTGTTTTAATTGGGATTCGGCCATTTATTGAGTGCTGGACTACGTGTCAGCCCTATTAATCCAGCACCTTTTAGTTTCAAGAAGTCTGTCTTCTGTATGTCTACAAAACATGAGTGTTGTTGATGAAACATTGGGTTACAAATTGGATGATGTTACACTTGGCAACTTGGATAAGGGTCAGGCTGAGAAGCCAAGATCATAAAACAAATGCTCACCATAGCGATGTGTGGTGTCCAAAATAAACGCATTATGCAGTTGCCTCTGAAGTGCACTCCAAGCCTGTAATACCCCAGGTCACACCATGCCAGGGCTGTTTACTCTCATGAGTAAATGTGGTGTTTGCAAATAGAGGGAAATCAATAGGAGGAACGGGGTAAAATGCCATTTTTCAGAAATGAAGTTAAGAATATAATGATTTTTTAAATGGTCTTATTTTAAGGATATAGCATTTTAGTATAGAAACTTGCTTCCTCAGAGCTCTGCTCTGTTTCTCCACTTCTGAGTAGCTGAATCATCCCTATTAGTTCCACCTGGTCCTCCCTTTCTGCTGTCTCTTTTTATTCATCTTTTCTCACATCTTTGCTTGCCAATTATTTCTGTTTCCCCCTTTCCTCTCTTCCTCTTCCACCTCCAAAATCCAGGTTGGGGGATATCTGCCTTCAAGTTGATAGATCCAACTGGGTATCTTTCCCCTCCCACAATGACTTGAATTTTTTTTTTTATGATTTATTTATTTATTTGAAAGTCAGAGTTACAGAGAGAGAAAGATACACAGAGTGAGGGGAGGGGGAGGTATTCCATCCGCTGGTTGCAAAGGCTGGAGCTGTGAGGATCTGAAGCCAGGAGCCAGGAGCTTCCCCTGGGTCTCCCACATGGTTCAGGGGCCCAAGGACTTGGCCCATCTCCCACTGCTTTCCCAGGCTACAGCAAAGAGCTGGATCAGAAGTGGGACAGCTGGGACTCAAACTGGCACCTATAATGGAGATGCCTTTACTCGCTAAGCCACAGCACCGGCCCCTTGAATTCTTAAAGTTAAAAATTGCATAGCTCTGTACAAAATGAAAATATTAATTTTTAGACCACTGTAATGTATCTCTAAATACTGGTGAACTGAGATTTTTAGAGGTAAGTAGATTAGGTACTGAAAATATGCTTAAAACTTGACTAATCTCTATTATTATAATATGGAAAGAAAGACACTATGTATTCTGCCAATTTTTATAGTTTGGAATAGTGGTAAAAATATAAAAGACCACCCCCACACTACCTATGTATTTTTATGGCTAGGAATAGATAGATGGTCTTCAAATACACAGAGGGAAAATGAGGCATTCACAGAGCCACAAGCAGGACAAAGGCAATACCACCCTTGGTGAGGAATTTGAATCCATCAACTAACTCACTAATCCTTCTTACACAGTCTTTCTCAGCACTACTTTTTCTGTTCATTTGACCAGCCAGCACTCACCTCCACCCCGACCACCTAACTCTGTCATCCACCAAAGCCTCCGAACTGGCCTCTCTGCCTCCAGCCTCTGCTCTCACCCCTTCTCCTGCCTGGTGTGGAATGTGGCCACAACCATCATCCTTAAATTCAGCTTTGACTCCTACACCAAGACTGGAAACTTAATGTTTACTTATTGAAGAATGAGGGCAGGAAGAACTAGCAGAACTGGCTGATGGTGACATAACCCTGCCAAGCCAAGACAGCATCTTCTTTCTGTTCTTCACAGCTGTGTAAACGGTTTATCACTTACTTATTTTCATTCTTCAGTCCTGACACTGATTCTCCATCCTTCTGACATCAAACAATGAATTGAGGTGGAAGGAATCAGGTATGGGATGTGGGGAGAGGCCAAACAGTAGAGCAAATAAAAACAATACAGAAATGGAGAAGAGTGGTTGACCCTATAAGAAAAAAAATTCTTTGAAAGCTCTTATCCAGTTGTTTTACGCATTGAAAGGATCGGCATTTATGTTCATTTGTAAATATTTTGTATTTATCGCAAATGATCCAGAATTATTTGATGTCATTTCATTAGCAATTGGGTTCATATTACTCTCTATCTTGAAAGAAAAAGGATCTAAAATATCACAAACTTTTCCTTTACTTTGGGAATATATTTTCTCCCACTCAAATCAGTGAACTTTCTCTCTGCATTTGTTTCCTATTCTCTAGGGCTCCATCTATCTTCAAATGGAACAATCTCAAACCACAATGTTTATTGTTATTATTAAAAGAATTCAGTAACTTCCAATTCAATCACAAATATGGTGAAAATAAAAATACTTCTTGGTTTTTTTTTTTTTTTTAAAATTTGGATCATGATGCAATTTTCAGAAACCAGTAACATACAATTCCCTGTCTGGCAATGTGAGTGACAGAACATTTTTTAATCTGCTTAGCTGATGTTTGTGTGCTCACTTAACTGGCCCTGGTATGCTCTGTCTCCTTGAAGGTTGCACAAATTTAAATACAGTAAATGCTGTGTGACAGGGCTGCTGTGGTAGAGTCAATTCATTTTCCTCAGTGGAAGAAGATCAGCTCACAATTACTGCAGGGCAGTCCATACAGGCCATCTTCGTTAGCCATTAATTAAGCAATAAGACATGACAGGCAATATATTTCTGGGCCATTTAACATATCTCTTGAGGGATTTTTAAAGCAAGAGGCTAAAGGTCAAGTGACTTTAACCACTTGAGAAGTTCACTGCCAGGAATTATCTATTACTAAAAAAAGTTGAATACTAATTACTGAAGCTAAGATAAACAGACTGTTTTTTAATTTATCAAGTCCCTGCATTTTTAGTACATGAAGCCACCAGTTTTTTTTTTAACTTTTAATAAATTTGTGGAGTGCAGTACATTGTATAGTGCCATATATCATCTCATCTTATTCCCAACAATCTTGTAAAATGCCCATTTACCCTGTTTTACAGTTGAAAGATATGAAGCTCTGAGAAACTTTATGGCTAAAATGTTATGCACTGTGATTTAGAATTCTGAAATTAAATATTTATTAGATTGCAGACTCTTGACTAAGTAGATTTCAAGCATTGTTCTTCACTCAAACGCCAGCTTCCTTTGATGACAGCAAGGATTGCTTTAGGAAACATGGCTGTCTGATGGCTACAGGGAAAGCACTTCTCCAGACTTCATGACTTTTTAAGTGAGGTTTGGAGAAACTGTTAATAGTGTGTAAGTAAATTACTTCAGAATTAAAAGAATAAATACAATAATAGACAAACTAACTCCAAGAAACTTTTGGGCTTTCCTAGGAAATACTTAATATTAATCTAGAAACTTCCCACCATGCTAACAGTTTTTCCTTTTTGAAAAGATGTTTGTTTATTTATTTGAAAGGTAGAATGACAGAAAAAGAGAGAGATAATCTTCCATTCTCTGGTTCACTCTCCAAATGACCACAAAAGCTGGGACTGGGCCAGGCAGAAGTCAGGAACTCTATCCTGGTTTCCCACGTGAGTAGCAGGGGTCAAGTACTTGCTAGGATCACCTGTTGCTGCCTTCCCAGGTGCATTAGGAGGGAGCTAGATTGGAAGTGGAACAGCCAGGACTCGAACTGGCTCTCCAATATGGGATGCAGGCAACCCAGGTGGCATCTGAACCCACTGCGCCACAACACCAACCCTAACTGAGAGTTTCTCTTAATAGTATTGTCCTACTTCTGTACCTTGTTCCGTCTCCCTTGGCGCAGGCACTCAGTGTCCCTGGCTGTCTCCTAAACACTCTGTTCTACCATACTCTTGATGTAAGAACCAACATATTCTCTATTAATTCCTTACTGTGAAAAGAACATTTTCAGTTCCTTTTTACAGCTAATTGGACAATTTTCCTAAGTTATTCCTGACCACACACTCAGCACCCAGGATGCTTGGACTTGACCCCTAAATTCTACCTGTGTTCCTTGAGTTTTTCCTACTCTACCTATTCTCATATTTTCCTTTTCAGTGTTTTTAATAGAGGTGCCTTGAAAAACAGACATACTTGATATAAATGATATTCCATAGGCTAATCATGATTTCAGACAGGGATACTCACAAACAATTATTTTACCAATGATTAATGACTTTATGTAATCTAAATTTTCAAAATATATCTAAATACTAAGTAACACAGAATGTTCCTTAATAATCAACTTGATTTGTTTAACCAGCTCCTTTTCAGCTTCCAGACTTTACCCTTACTTTTAAGATCCCAAAGTATAAATTAATTTTTTGTTTGTATTGAAGAAGATTCTTCTGACAGTTTCCATGATATACCACTTACTTTATTTTTATTCCGTCTAGTAAATTCACTCACTCATTTACTCAATATTTATTGAATATTAACTATACTTCTCCCATCTTTTTCATATTATCAAAAAAATTTTTTTAATTTGACAGGCAGAGTTAGACAGTGAGAGAGAGAGAGACAGAGAGAAAGATCTTCCTTCCGTTGGTTCACCCCCCAAATGGCCGCTATAGCCGGCGCTGTGCCGATCCGAAGCCAGGAGCCAGGTGCTTCCTCTTGGTCTCCCATGCAGGTGCAGGGCCCAAGCACTTGGGCCATCCTCCACTGCCTTCCTGGGCCACAGCAGAGAGCTGGACTGGAAGAGGAGCAACCGGGATAGAATCTGGCTCCCATATGGATGCCGGCACTGCAAGCGGAGGATTAACCAAATGAGCAACGCGCTGGCCCCCCATATTATCAAATTTATAATTTTCATTGAACTGTGTGCAATTTCAATGAGTTTGTAACTAGTTAAAATTGTTCCCAGATTTTAACTCTATATCATGTCTTTGTCTTAGTTCCCCAAGCGATACTGTTTTGTCTTCTGTGTGTGTGTGTACTCTGTATGCGTGTGCACACACACGTGCATATGTACATTCCTAGATGTATGTCTTGTGAGGCAGAATCTGTTGAGACAATTGTTACCGTGCGGGTGTCCTTGGAAATCAACATGTATGGCTTCTTGTTTCTGTTTCCTAAAATCAAAGGAAATCTCAGACATTCTAATTGTATAAGTTTTATCATTTATATCTGGACTGATTTAATTCACCAATAATTTTATTTCTGAAAGGGAATATTGGTTTGAAATGTTGAAAGGAGTAGTTATTTCCACAGGACATAGGATTGTGAAGATGTGTGTGATTCTTGGAGCTACTGGAAGCATTCTTGTGGGGAAGAGGTGAGAGAAGAGCCAACCAAAAGAGAGAAACAGACAGACTTAAATGTTATCCATTAAATTTCAAGATCTTATTTTGCCTCAAACCAGTTGCTATCAGTTATGTAAACTCACAAGATTCTGTCTCACCTTTTATTTAAATCAGTGTGGGATTTCAAATTTTATTTCATCTTTTATCATTGGAAAATTAATATGATATTAATAATATATCTGCACAGAAGGAATGAATTATAGATATGAAGTAAATTACCTTCTCCAAAATCTATTATGTGATATATTGACCCAGTATTCAAATTAATTCTGTAAGAAAATAATTTCAGTTTTGAAAGTATCCTTTATAGCTTTGCACCACCTACATTTTTAAAAAGTCTCTGCCCATATTTGTAATCATATTGCCTCTGGTAGACTAGAGAATTTTATGTAATGAAATCATTAAAGAAGAACATATTTTCAAAATTCAGTATTATGCTGTCCCCAGTGATGTTCCCAGGGAAAGCGATATAAATTATCACAACTATGTTGAACCTAGATCAAGTACGGCTCACCAAATGTAAATTTATGGCAAAAGTAGACATCTAGCAGTTTCTCCAGCACTCTTTTATAAGGTGGATTAGACAGAACGTTTACCACATGTCTTTCATGCTCTCACTGTTAAAGAAGACTTTCAACAGTCAAATTATTGTGTCAAATAAAACATTACTCCACAAAGTTTTCCTGTGGAAATCTCATGCAGAATAGTATCCAGTGATGGACTGTTTGAGTGCTACTTCCTGTTTAAATGAAGTTCCATGGAGACCATGCATTTTGAGGTCCAACATTGAGGCCAAACTTCAAGGAGTATTTTGTTCATCTTTTTCTAGGACTCTGAGCTCTGCACAAGAATTAAGCTTTTATCTTGAGAATGCTTTTTCAGGCCATGGCCAGGAAGACCTGATCTTTATTACTGCAGATGGCTGTCTCTAATATACCAATAGTTACTGAAGCCTCAAATCATGGGTTCTTAGATTTCCCCCCATTTCTTCCATTTTTATTTGTAAAAGGCTTCTATAAGAATTACTGTACATGCACAAAAAGGCCCCATTTAGAAAATAGTTTGTGAATCCCCATTCTCTACAGTAATGGTCCATATAGCTGTATTAAGCCAGTTTCTTTAATAGGGAGAGTGCCTTTTTAGTTTGTGAGAAATCTGCCCCTGCTGAGATTTGAACCAGGTACCCTTGGATCTAAAAGCATTTGCTTTACTCTTTAGATAAAGTGAAATCTTCTTAAAAGTGGGGTAGGGATAGTGGGAGTTCTCTTTGACTTGGGAGCCATATCTTTGACAATTTTATTTTTCTTTCTGAATTACTTTCTCAATTGCTTCCATCCACCCTTTGTTTTACCTGTTCTAGGCTCTTTTGTCATTTGATCACTTGCCTAGCATTGGTGCTTAAAAATATGAATTTCTCCATTTAAGATTAGCATTTAATATCTAACATGGTAATTTTATTAAATGATCTATGAAATCAAGATTCCAGGATTAAACTGGAGAACCTCCAATGTTCTTCCAGCTCAAAGAGTTCGTGAGTTTAAGTTATTTGGGTCGAAATAAAAACTGGAATTTTTTCCTATGGAGGAAAGTTGACCATGTGGTACTTTGAATTGGGTACTCTGTGTGTATTGCTCATTGGTGGCCATTCTGCCAACAGGCTTTTAGAATCCTGTTCTTAAAAAATACATTGTGGTAATGAAAGAAAAATTTAATTTCCTGTATCCCCTCTGAGTCTCATTTTATGTCCACTAGCCAAATTCTAATGGCACTGCAATTTGTGATGTAACATTCCTTCATTTTTTTGCAAACCTCATAATAGTCTGTAGGTTTGGCAAGTGAATTATAGATGTTTATGAGCTTTTACAAGACAAACTTGTCCTATTCTCAAAATTAGATTGTGTTCCAAGTGTTTTGTAAACAAAACAGAGTGTGGGAATCTCTAAAAAATAGGACAGATGGAACAATAAGCTGTAATATTGGAGTCACCATAGTGGTTTTTTTCTCTTCCTTTGTTATAGCAGAATTCCATTCAGATTACAATAGCCACAGGAAACAATGGTTTAGATCCTTAGTTGCCATTGTTTCATCATTAAACACTTCTTAAAAGCTTACAATATGCCAGGTGCTTTACTGAACATATAAAGACTAGTTCTTGCATAAAAAAAAAGAATTTATTCAAGGATGACACTGGACACATTGTAATTACTCCCACTGGAACCATATGTATAACAAAAAGAGTTTAGGGGTACAAAGAAGAGAATTTAGCAAGGCATGTTTTCTGTTTTGGCAGTGCCAGCCCTAATGCTTCAGCCATAGTTCTCTGAGGCCACACTGGTAACAATCTATATCCGGATTTGGTAATTTACTCAAGATCTGAATGAGTCAAAACTTTGTTATTTAACCAGATCTTTGAAAAATGGGAAAGTTTTGGAGAACTCTTTCATAGACAGTTAATGGCAATCTACTCCTAAATTCCTGGAATCAACTTGTATTTGTCCTTGGGTTAAGGCATCAGTGATGGCTAAGAGCTGGAAGTTCAAAGCTCACTGGACTCTTCGTATTAGAGAGTAATGCCATCTCTGCACTAGATCAGGAGACAAAAATCTGAAAATCAATGCTGTTTCATGTCAGACCTAGTGAATTACACAATGCATGTGTATGTATGGACAAATACATGTATGGACATCCAGCTGAGTGCTTGCACATAGCAATCATTCAACAAACATTTGCGGAACCAAGGAAGTTCCAAAATTCAGATTAAAAAATATTAATCATGATCCCCAACCATAAAACAATGAATGTAACATTTTGCAAAGCAGTTTATAGATTGATCATTGGAAAGTATGGGATGTAAATTTCCTTTTCCCTGTCCTAGCTTTTACACACTGTAAAATGTCAGAAGGGTTTCTCTTTGAGGGAAATATTAGGCATTTTTTAAGTTTTAAGGATGGGTAATAAGAAAGTGCCCCCAAGTGCCCCTTAATCCACTTCAAATGATTTAACTCTACTTAACTATTTTCTGGAAAAAAAATTTTAAAGAAGAGTTCACAATTTTAGTGTTAGAGATGAAGGGCTTAGTGTTTTGTTTTGTTAATTGAAAGAGTCAAGATAAAGAGATTTACTAGGTCCATTGTTTCTCTGAGATACAGATATTAGAAAGCAGGAAAGCATCAGGTGCATAAGGGAGATAAAATCAGTATCACTGAAGTGATACAAGAGTACAGAAAGGAAGCATTGGCTTTTAGACTACTTGTTCTGCTTGAAAAAAAAAAAAAACAAAAATTGTAAGCAGCTATTTTCAATAATCACTAGCACTCCAGTTGAGAATTCTGGTTGTTTTTATGTGATTGTAGTTTCCAGTTAGGTAGTACAAACATCATGACCACAATTCTCTCCAGGCAGCGAGTATTGCTTCCCCAAAAGTGACTCCGTGTACTCACTACCACTTTTACACTATAAATCCTTTTCTAAAGCAGCATAATCATTAGCAAACATGTCCCACAGAAAGAGAAGAAAGAAGAAAATAAGGAAATATGTTCTAGAGAAATAGAGGAAAGAGGAAATTACAAAGAAAGCCGTAGAAATGATGGCCTCCACAGTATCTTTCTATAATTGATTGCACTGTCATTGCCTGCAGTATAACTGGCATCTTGAAACAGGGAGAATCCACAGGGTGCAACAAGAATATAACCACATCTTCCTTCCCTCTCCCTGCTATCTCCGCCCTCTGCCATCCTTAGCACCAGCATTCTACCTCTACTCAAATCTCAAGCAAGTGTTATAATGTTTTCCAGCCCCTCTTAGATAGTAAGTCCTCGGCTTTGCAGAAACAGGTTTCCCTTACTGTTTTGTATTCAGAATAGTGTTAAAAATAATCTGAATTTCACAAACTGTCAAAGCTTCTTCACCTTCCTGGCTTGGTACCACTTTAGGCATGGGACAAGGGAGAAAGGCGGGGTTTCCTTCACCTTGTTCCTCTACTCAACTCCTTTATCCTGACCCTGGTTTACTTATCAGATGACATTTCAAATCTTTCTATGGATGGAGTGAGGAAAAGTGGAGTCAGAAAACCTGAGAATCTTATCTGATGACCTTAATTTGATCTAAAAACACAACTAATGACTTCAAATTAAGTGCTGTTTGATATTCAGAAAAGAGAGTAGTCAAGGGCTGGAATACTTGGGAAAAGTCTACTTTGGAAGCATTAGACATTGAGAGAGAATTCCCAGTAAAAATGCAAGATGGAATGAATGAGTATGTACAGATAAAGAACTCTGTTTCCCATCTGGGGATAGATTTTCTTTCTTTCTTTCTTTCTTTCTTTCTTTCTTTCTTTCTTTCTGTCTTTCTGTCTTTCTGTCTTTCTGTCTTTCTGTCTTTCTCTCTCTCTTTCAGACTCCAATATTTATTTGTTTATTTATGTATTTATTGATGCACATAAAATCATTTTATTAAAATAGATTTCTTTTTTTTTTTTTGACAGGCAGAGTTAGACAGTGAGAGAGAGAGAGACAGAGAGAAAGGTCTTCCTTTTTCCATTGGTTCACCCCCCAAGTGGTTGTTACGGCTGGTGTGTTGCGGCCGGCACACTGCGCCGGTCCAAAGCCAGGAGCCAGGTGCTTCTTCCTGGTCTCCCATGCAGGTACAGGGCCCAAGGACCTGAGCCATCCTCCAGTGCATTCCCAGGCCACAGCAGAGAGCTGGACTGGAAGAGGAGCAATCAGGACAGAATCCAGCGCCCCAACCGGGACTAGAACCCGGGGTGCCGGCACCGCAGGTGGAGGATTAGCCTAGTGAGCCACGGTGATTTCTAACAGTACTGTTAAATTTGTTAATTTGTGCGTGTGTGCAAATTTTTTTTACCTCAAAACCTTTTATTTAAGGTATAAAAACTTCATGCATTTCATAGATACAATTTAGGAACATGGTGATTCTCCCTACCCCACCCTCCATCCCACCCATTCTCCCTCCCTTCTTCTTCTTCCCTCCCCTATTCCCATTCTTATTTTTTTTATTAAGATCTATTTTCAATTAACTTTATACTCATAAGATTAACCCTACACTAAGTAAAGAGTTCAACAAACGGTACGAGAAAACCCCCACTATTCCTCATTAGGCAAGACAAGGACTATTCATAGTCATCATATCTCTAAGTGTCTATTTCACTTTTATAGATTACCTTTTAGATACTCTATTAGTTACCACAGATCAGGGAGAACACATGGTATTTGTCTTTTTAGAACTGGCTTATTTCACTAAGTATAATGTTTTCCAGTTGTATCCATTTTGTGGCAAATGACAGAATTTCAAATTTTTTTTTTTTTACCACTGTGTAGTACTTTGCCATGTACATATCCCGTGATTTCATTATCCAGTCTTCAGTTGAGCTGCAATGAACATGGGGGTACAGATACCCCTTTCAAATGCTGATTTCATTTCCTTTGGGTAAATTCCCAGGAGTGGGTGGCTGGGTCATATGGTAGGTGTGTATTCAGATTTCTGAGGTATTCATACTGTCTTCTACTATGACTATGCCAGTTTATATTTCCGACAACAGTGGATCATCAGGGTGCCTTTTCCCCCACATCCTGAACAGCATTTGTTGTTGATTTCTGTATGAAAGCCATTCTAACTGGAGTGAAGTCAAACCTCATTATGGTTTTGATTTGCATTTCCTTTATGGTAGTAGGTTTTCTAATAAAAACATATTATAGATTATTCTGTCTTTTAAATAATAAACAAGGTGGTCGAGAATATGAAGAATTGAGGTTTAGATTCATTGAATTAGGATGATATTTAGAGTAACATGTTCTTGCAGAAAGACTACTTTGATTTTGTTTTTCTTTCTTCAACTTACTGTTTAATTAATAAATTAAAATTCACTGTTTCTGATGAATGTTCCTAGGGGTATGGATAAGTGCATAAAGTAGTGCAGCCCTACCAAAGTCAGAAAGCGGATCATTACCATCACTCCAAAGTCTTTTCTCTTGCTGTCCCTTTGCAGTCAGTACTTCTCTCTACACCTAAATCTTGACAACTACAGATCTGTTCACCTTCCTGTTTTGTCTTTCTCAGAAAGTCATTTTGCTAGGCCTGACCTCAAGGTGGCATGCATTCCGTCTTAACAACTCTCATGATTATACTACATCGTATGGGGGGTATGTGTGATTTGTGATTCATAAGTCCCTTTAAAGTAGAGAGGCTTTTTTCCCAGCTGGGATTATTTCCAACAGATACTATTTTTCAAAGATTTTTTTAAAGATTTATTCATTTATTTGAAAGTCAGAGTTACACAGAGGAGAGGGAGAGAGAGAGAGAGAGAGAGAAAGAGAGAGAGAGGTCTTCCATCCGCTGGTTCACTTTCCAGATGGCTGCAACGGCCGGAGCTGTGCCGATCCAAAGCCAGGAGCCAAGAGCTTCTTCTGGGTCTCCCACATGGGTGCAGGGGCCCAAGGACTTGGGCCATCTTCTACTGCTTTCCCAGGCCATAGCAGAGAGTTGGATAGGAAGTGGAGCAGCCTGGTCTCGAACTGGTGCCCATATGGGATGCCGGTGCTTCAGGCCAGGACATTAACCTACTGCGCCACAGCACCAGTCCCTTTTAAGATTTTTTTTTTTTTTTTTAAGATTTAGTTACTTCAAGTTAGACTTACAGAGGGAGAGAGAGAGAGAGAGAGGGAGGGAGAGAGAGATATATATATCTTCCTTCCACTGGTTTACTTCCCAGACAGTCACAAAGGCCAGGTCTGGTCTCTCATGTGGGTGGAAGGGGCTCAAGGACTTGGATCATCTGCAGCTTTCCCAGGAGCATTAGTAGGGAGCAGGATCAGAAATAGAACAGCTGAGACAGGAATTGGCCGCCTATCTGAGGTCACAGGTGGCAGCTTTAACAGCTAAACCACAGCGCCAGCCTCAGAACTCATAGATTTCAAGTGAGAGGGAGATTCAGATGTTTTCCCTGGCTTGCGGATAAAGGGGTACTTATGAAAGGGCCTGAAAGTGAGCTCCAGCAACTTAGAGAAGTCTCATCTGGTAAGTGACAAGAAATGAACACCTGAGTCCTATAATCTTTAGAAATTTAGTTCTGCCAATAACTCAGGTGAGCTTGGAAGGTACTTTCTCCTTTGAACTTCCAGGTAAGAGTCCAGCCCAGCTGACACCTTGGTTTGATTTTGTGAGATCCTAAGTAGAGAGCTTAACTGAACCTGTCCCAGCCTTTTGACTTCGAAAGTGTGAGCTAATCATGGATGTTGTTTTGAGCTGCTGAATTTGTGGTAATTTACTCTGCAACAATAGAAAATTAAAACTGCTGTGTAGGTGGAATCATAGAGTATTGTAGCCCTTGAGACCGTCTTCTTCCATTCTTCACAATGCATGTGAGATTCATTCATAGTATTATGTGAGTTGCTGACGAGTATTTCCTTGAACAAAGTTCCATAGTTCATTCATCCAATTCGCACTTGAAGGATGTTGGTGTTGTTCACGGTCTTTGAGAATTATATAAAAGTTGTTCTCATCAATAATGATCACAAGTTTTGTGTGAAAAGTTTTAATTTCTATTTTATAGCTACTTAGGAGTAGAATTTCTGCATCACATAATAAATGTTAAAACTTGCCAGAAACTGTCAAATTGTTTTCCAAAATGGTAGTAACATTTGCATTTGTCTTAGCAAATATGTACAAATCTCAGTAAATATTGTCAGCCTTATTTGTTTTAGCTATTCTAATGGGTGTATAGCAGTATATTCTTATTGAATTGATGTTTAAATACATTAACCACAAACTTTAGTTTGTGCATAAATTATCACCTTCCTTCTAAAATTGTGACATAAACTTAACATGTTTTATCTTTTTCATTAGAAAATTACATTTGACAATATACCTTTGGTTAAGACTGTCACATTTTAAACAATAATGGTTCTTTACTGATACACTCTCACAGCAAATTTGGATTAAGATTCATTCATTTACTCACAATTTACTATCAGCTGTCAGCTATATACCAGACATGAGGCTAACTGCTAGGGACAAAAGATGGGTAATATATACCTTGCCCTCAAGATGTTCATTGTGTCTTGAGAGGCAGATACATGAAGTGCACTTGTATTATAGTGTAGGCTAACAAAGATACTTTGGAACTTTTTTCTTAAGAGGCATAAATTCAACTGTAAAAAGGCTTCCTGAGCCTATTTTTTGTTATTTTGATGTTTTCTTTTCCTTGAAGTTAGTTGATTCCTGTACTACATATGCATATCTCTGTGTGTTAGGTGCCAACTACTGAACGTGTAAGTGGTTACCGCTTCTAGTGCCATGATCTTGCAATCTCATATTAAAGGACAACTGATATTATAGCATGAATAATACAGGACATATTAAACGTAGTAAAAGGGCCATTAGTAGTTTTGTTTTTCTAGTATTTTCAGAATTTCTTACACTGACGGCCAGAACATACATGGCAGAACTGTATGTGTGAAGAGCAACTGTGAGTAAATAAAATCATGCTAAGCAAATTAGGATTATACATGGTGAATAAATGCAAGGGTAATTATCCAATAATTGGAAAATCACTGCTTAAAAAAACACTCTTACATATGATGCCTGAGTTCTAAAGAAAACATTTGGATTTTTGAGTTTTATTTGATTTTAAATTTCAAAGGAGCTTTGATTGAGTAACATTTACTTTTGAGGTGTGTAACATGGGCTCAGCAGGTTGTAATGCTATAGCCTTTGATGTTCACCAAGTTTGTTTATGAACTGTGCTAGGGATGGCAACCCAACGTCTTCAAGGAAAATTCAGAAACAAACAGAGCACATGTTTTTCTGTTCTGTTCATAAAAGTGTCTCTGCTGCCAGAGTGTAGCCAAGGACCTATTGGAAATGTAAACAAGATTGCCTTTGTGCACAAAGAACTTGTGATATGTGAGCCAATGTCAAGAGCAAGTGTATTTTAGGTGATTCAAAGTGTGCTACAATATGTGCAATATCTTGAAGCATTTCTGAAATGATCTGCAGCAGAATATAAGCATGAGTCTACAGAATTTTGAGTGATTTGTGCACAACAAAATGTGTTCAAAATATCAAGTAGGTTTCCTGTCAATTTTGGCCTTTTTTTCAGTGAATCAGCTTTGGTTAGGTTTGTAGGAGCTGATGAGACACCATATTGCAATTTCTGAAAGCTCTGGGTTTGATGGCTTGCAATAAACCATGCAGGATATTCCCACTGGGGGAAAAGAAGTTATAAACTGTCATGAATATTATAATTTACATGATTTGGAGCTTAGAGATCTCTTGTTTAGATTTTTAACTCCAGCTAGTCACATATTTTCCTGTTTTGAAAACAATGATTTGAATATAAACCAACTCAAAGAGGCACACTAAAGCAATTCCAACAAGCTAATTAATTTCTATAATAAATGGAAATTTTCCATGATATGAATTTGCTTTTGAGGATGACTCAAGAACATACATTTCATTTGCAGAATCAATCTACGTGGAGTAGAACTCAGTCTGTGTCTAAAGATGACATCTAGCCAGGTAGCTTTGTGAAAACATTAACACTCACCGAAAAAGACATAATTAGAAAGTGTCAGATGAAAATATTTAAACAAATGTTTTAAACTCTATTACAGATCAAAAAAGGATTTTTCATTTTTCATAAAACTATTTGGAATCCTAAATGACAGAATTGTCTTTGCTGCAAAGCAGACAGAATGTTGGCAGATCTCAAGAGCTTTCACTTATTCTGCTCCCCACCCCCACCAAAGAGATCTTGAATTTTCTACAAATGCCACTGGCCCAAGAGAATCATTTTAGAAGGAAAATGTGCATTTAAAGAGTAAATAAACCAAATGAATAATTTTTGAGGGGTATCTCATAAAAGTAAATACATCTGTCTATAAATAAATATTTTATGAATTTATATTAACAAAAGTGGAATATATACTTTTGGGAATTTTTTAAACGATTTATTTAGTTTATTTGAAAGTCGGAGTTACAGAGAGAGAGGGAGGGAGAAACAGGTCTTCCTTTTGCTTGTTCACTCCCCAAATGGCCGCAAGGGCTGGGTCTGGGGGTGGCTAAGCCAGACTGAAGCCAGGAGTGAGGAGCCAGGAGCTTTATTTGGAACTCCCAAGGACTTGTGCCATCTTCCGCTGCTTTCCCAGGTGCATCAGCAGGGAACTGGATTAGGAGGTGGAACAGCCAGGAATTGAACCTGAGCCCATATAGAATGCCAGTGTTGCAGGCAGTGGGTCAAACTGTTATGCCACAATGGCAATCTCATTTTTGAGCATTTTAAATAATCTATTGATCTAATTTCAACAGTCTTTGTATATAGCTATTGTTCATTGTATGAATGGGTTACTTTACTTTTCAAAAAAATGTACACTGTTATTGTACTAAACTATATATTCCTTAGTTTAACAAATATTTATCAAGGACTAGAAATAAAGCAGAAATTAACCAATCACTTTTGTCCCTCTCAATGCTTTTCTTTCAATTTGGATCCACCTGAGTCATGGCAATTAGCTACTAATCGATCTCTCTGCTTCTGCCCATTTGTTATTGTCTGTTCTCAAAAAGCAACCAGATCAAATTTGTTAAAGTTTAAGTTATTTTGTGGCTCTTTAGGTTGAAAGTTTCCTAGTGACCTCATTTCACTAAGGGTAAAAGTCGAGCTAATCTTTTCCACTGGCCTCAAATACTAAATTGTCTGTTTCCATGTCTTTTCCTCTCTGATCACATGTACCACCTCTTTTCTTTCTTTGTTCTGCTGTTTCATATCCTTAAAAATTTGGGCCATTCCAAGAGTGACCATACCCTGCCACAAAGTATCTCTATCTGCTGTTCCCTGTAACCGGAATGTTCTTCATTAACTATGTGCAAGATTCACTCTATCACTTTCCTCAAATTTTGATTCCAATATCAGCTTCTCAGTGAGAGCATTCTTGACTGTCCTATGATTCTACACTCCTCATTCCTTCCATAAATGCACAGACTTTGTTTGTCTCTCCCTGCTTGACTTTTTTACTTGTCAATACTTACAGCTATCTAATAGACAATGTGTTTTACTTATACAGCTATTTACTTACATATTGGTTTGCTAAAGTATTTACTTAGTTATTTATTTGACTGGAAAAATGGCAGAGAGAGAGAGAGAGAAACAGAAAGAAAGATCTTATCTGCTGGTTCACTTTCCCAAATTGCTGCAATGACGGGAGCTGCTCCTGGCCAAAGCCAGGAACCGGGAACTCCATCTGGGTTCCTCGCAAGGACCCCACAAGTGCTGGGAAAGGGCCCAAGCACTTGGACCATCTTCTGCTATTTCTCCAGACACATTATCAGGGATCGCAATTGGAAGCAGAGCAGCCAGAACTAGAACCTGCAGTTACATATGGGATGCAGGTTTAGAAGTGGCAGCTACTCCACTGTGCCATAATGGCAGCCCCTTTCTTATACATCTTATTTACTGTTTGCTTCTTCCACTGGAATATGCACACCAAAGGGAAAAGGAGTTCTTTTTTTAATTCCTAGTTTCTGGAATAGTGTCTTAAATAAAACATAATTCACTAAGATACTGTTTATAAGTACTGGAATCTAGGAGTGACCATGAGGACAAGTTCTGCTCCATAACATAGACTTTCTAATGGGGAAAAATAGATTATAAATAAATAAATAGGTAAATAAGATATCACTAAATTAGTGATAAATCTATGAAGAATAACAAGTCAAGGAACATGATAAAGAGTAACTAGTGGTCTTGAATAGTAGATACTTTAGCTTAAGTGATCAGAGAAGGGTTTCCCTATAAGTAACAAGTAAGCCAAAGCTTGAAGGACAAGATGCAATTCAAAGAAAGAGAGGTCAAAAGGTAAGTGGTATTTGAGACCATAGAGTTTCATATTTAATCATGTCCATTATCAGTCAGCAAGGGCTTATTTCTTATTTATGGCTAGATGGTGTACCAGTTTCTAAAGAAAGTAAGATTTCATCTGCTTACATGAAGGTAATAATTATACACTTGGGAGCAGAATACTCACTGATATGAAGCAGCAAATAAAACCTGGAACTTCAATAAGGAGACAACATACAAATGAGGGTTGTAATGATCAGGACTACAAAATGTGGAAGAAGGAAGGCTTGAAACTTCCTGGGCAAAAGAGTAGAGATAGGGATGATATGATATGAAAGAAGAATAATGAGCAGACGTACTTTACTGCAACTGAGGTGCTGTGACAGAGAGCAGGACTCAAGGTGAGCAGAAAGGGAGACGTATGCCTTGAAAGGTAGACAAATAAGGCTTGGGACTCATTTGCTGGCAACTGTGGAAGCCATTCTCCTGGTATCCAGTGCATCATTACATTGCATTCTTTACATAACCCCTGGATGGTCTATATCTACATATATCTATAGTGCATATAAAGAGGAGTTGACAGCTGAATTATATTTCATATAAGAAATCGTGGGACCCACTTACTGTCAAGAGGAGGAAAACTACAGGAAATCCAAGGAGACTACATTCAAGATGTTTCTAATCATCAGAGAATGAGTAAAAATACTTTTACAAAGATTGCAGTTGCTAGATTAAAAAGGTATTGTGAGATATAAGTAATTAGCAAAGGTTGCTCAATGGTTGCGGATAATCCTGTGCCTAGATTTGTTTTTGTTGTTATTCTGGCATATTTTTGCAATATTAGTGCTACTCTCATTACCATGCATTTATTCACAGTGGTAGACCAATAATGAGGTGAGAACTGCTCCCCTGGAGTAAATTAAGCACTTTTGGAAAGTTTGTATCATCTCTTTGGAGCATTTAGGGTACCACTGAGTAAGGTACTACTCTCCAGGTGCTTCCCAACTCTGTTTGCCCAAGCAAGCTTCCTCGTGATCCTCTAGTCTTAAGGATTGTATTTCCCTTTCCCAACTTCTTCATAATGGAGTAATTTTAATCCATTACATTTCCCTATTCAGTTTATTTGGCATGATTTGTCTGGAGAATTGACTTATTGCATACCTCTGGATGACTTTAAAAATTATTAAGGACTCTATAGAGCTTTTTGTTTATGTGGGTTTTACCTGGGAATACCAATCGTGTTAGAAATGAAAACTGTACAAGGATACTTAACTTGTGGAAAACAAAATTGAAAGATAAATTTACTGTGGTGAAAAACTTTTGAAAACCATCTGTATGAAGAATCTTCAAAAAGTTCATGAAAACTGCATATACATGGATTTCAAACATTTTTTGCACCAAAATAGATTTATATTTTAATTCAATTTCCATGAATTTTTTTGAAGTACACACATATGCTTCAAAGATAATGAGCATTAAAAATTAAATATATTGCTATTAAAAACTATCACTATGAAATATTGCAATACTATTTAATACTACTATCCTTAAATGACAAATACTATCTGTGAAGGGGAGGTTGTAGGTTGGAACCAGGAAACTGTGGTTCTTGGCTATTTAAAAGAAATGTTAGGGGATATAAAGGGAGACATAGACTAAAATACAATAGTATTGGGGGATTTCAATACCCCACTTTCAGCAATGGACAGATCAACCAGACAGAAAATCAGCAAAGAAACAGCAGAGTTAATTGACAGTATGGGCCTAACAGATATCTACAGAACTTTTCATCCTGCTATTGCAGAATACACATTCTGCCCTCTAGTACATGGAACTTTCACTAGGATTGAACCAATACTAGGCCATAAAGCAAGTCTCAGAAAATTCGAAAAATGTGAAACCATATCATGCATATTCTGACCACAATAGAGTGAAGCTGGAAATCAGCAACTCAGGAATCTCTAGAACATATGCAAACACATAGAGACTGAACAACATGCTCCTGAATGAACAGTGGGTCATAGAAGAAATCAACACAGAAATCAAAAACTTTCTGGAAGTAAATGAGGACAACAACATAACATATCAAAACTTATGGGATACAGCAAAAACAGTGTTAAGAGGAAAGTTTATAGCAATAGGTGCCTACATCAAGAAATTGGAAAGGCACCAAGCAAAGGAGCTATCGATGCATCTCAAGGATCTAGAAAAACTGCAGCAAACCAGACCCGAAACTAGTAGAAGAGGAGAAATAATTAAAATTAGAGAAGAAATAAACAGAATTGAAACAAAAAATACAAAAGATCAGCAAAATGAAGGGCTGGTGTTTTGAAAAAAGTAAACAAAATTGACACAATATTGGCTCACCTAACCAAAAAAGAAGAGAGAAAACCCAAATCAATAAAATTGGAGGTGAAGAAGGAAATATAACAATAGACACTATTGAAATAAAAAGAATTTACTATATAATGCTGGATGCCAGCAAACTGGGAAATCTAGAAAAAATGGATAGATTCCTGAACACATACAACCTACCTAAATTGAGCCATGAAGACATAGAAAGCCTAAACAGACCCATTTCCAAGATGGAAGTTGAATTAGTAATAAAGACCCTCCCAACAAAGAAAAGCCCAGGACAGGATGTCTTCACGGCTGAATTCTACCAGACATTTAAAGAAGAATTAACTACAGTTCTTCTCAAGTTATTCGCAACAATTGAAAGGGAGAGAATCATCCCAAATTCTTTCCATGAAGCCAGCATCACCCTAATCCCTAAATCCAGAAAAGACACAACAGTGAAAGAGAACTACAGACTGATGAACATAGACACAAAAATCTTCAACAAAATTCTAGCCAATCAAATCCAACAACACATCAGAAAGATCATTCACCCATATCAAGTGGGATTTATCCCTGGTATGCAAGGATCCTTCAACATTCACAAATCAATCAGTGTTAAGACATCACATTAATAAACTGAAAATACAGAGAAAACATTTGATAAAATACAACACCCTTTCATGGTGAAAACTCTAAGCAAATTGGGTATAGAAGGAACATTCCTCAACACAATCAAAGCAATTTATGACAAACCCATGGACAGAGTCCTATTGAATGGGAAAAAGTTGGAAGCATTCCCACTGAGATCTGGAACCAGACAAGGATGCCCATTCTCATCATTGCTATTTAACGTAGTCCTGGAAGTGATAGCTAGAGCCATTAGGCAAGAAAAAGGAAAAAAAAGGGATTCAAATTGGAAAAGAACTCAAACCATCCGTATTTGCAGATGATGATGTTCTATATATAGGGGAACCAAGACTCCACCAAGAGACTACTGGAACTCGTGAAGAGTTTGGTAAAGTAGCAGGATATAAAGTCAATACACAAAAATCAACAGCCTTTGTATATACAGGCAATGCCACAGCTGAGAAAGAACTTCTAAAATCATCCCATAAACAGTAGCTACAAAAAAATTTCAAATACCTAGGAATAAATCTAACCAAGGATGTCAATGATCTCTACAAGGAGAATTACAAAACAGCTCATGTCAAGAGCCTTGGGTGATCACTGACATCATACATTAACACTCTAATGTTGAGTTGAACTATGAGAATTAACTGTCAAACTTGTTCTCAAACAGTTTTTGTGTGTGTTTGTGTGTGCAAATTATTGTTGAAATCTTTCTTAGTATAGAGTTAGTCTCCTGTGTATAAAGTTAATTGAAAATGAATCTTAAAAGATGATGGGGGCCGGTGCCGCAGCTCACTAGGCTAATCCTCTGCCTGAGGTGCTGGTACCCCAGATTTTAGTGCCAGTTGGGGCTCCAGATTCTGTCCTACTTGCTCCTCTTCCAGTCCAGCTCTCTGCTGTGGCCCAGGAAGGCAGTGGAGGATGGCCCAAGTGCCTGGGCCCTGCACCAGCATGGGAGACCAGGAGGAAGCACCTGGCTCCTGGCTTCAGATTGGTGCAGTGCGCTGGCTGTAGCGGCCATTTAGGGGGTGAACCAATGGAAAAAGGAAGACATTTCTCTCTGTCTCTCTCTCTCACTGTCTAACTCTGCCTGTCCAAAAAAAAAAAAAAAAAAAAAGATAATGGGAAAGGAAGGGGGGCCAGGTGGGTGTGGTGGGAAGAATCATTGTATTCCTAAAGTGTACTTATGAATTTGTGCTCATAAAATAAATGATTTCTTTGGGGGAAAAATGAAATTGTGCTTTTTTTCTGTGCTTTCGATTTTGTCCTTAATGATATGTACTTCTCATCTTTTATTTCCTTAAATCATTATTATGTGAATATCACATTTAAGCTAAATGTATTATTTTGAAATAAATTAATGCTTACCAAATAATATTTTCTTAGATTTTTAAGTAAAAATTTAAACAAATCTAAACCAATGTCTATGATAGACAAACTTTTGCTTGAGGTGTGCAAATGAGAGAGAATGAGAGAAGTCTCCTTTATCTGCTGCTTTACTCCACAAATATCTACAACAGCCGTGCCTGGGCCAAGGCTGAAGCCAGGATCCAGGAACTTAATTCAGGTCTCCTACTTGGGTGGTAGGGACACAAGTACTTGGGCCATCACCAGCTGCCTCCCAAGGTACACTTTGTAGGATAGTATAATCACGAGCTGAGCTGGGATTCAAGCTCAGGTACTTTGAAATGGGGTGTGGGCATACCAATGGCCTCTTAACCACTAGGACTAACACTAGTCCCTAATAGGTGATTTTTCACAGGAGAAAAAAAAAAAAAACAAATCCAAGCATTCACTCCTTTTAAAACACTGATAAAGATATGTTTATCTTGGAAATCAAACATTAAGTTAAGGTATCCAGCATTAATAACTTTAGTCAGTTAACTGAATTATTAGATAGATCATGGGGATGAAGTTTCTGAAAAAGACATGTGAACAGAGAGAGGGAGGAGCCAAAGGACCACCACAATAATGAGACTCCTGTATTGAGGAGATGAATATTTTTCCTGGTTGGTAATTGAAGAAAATGATTTAATCTCTTTGTATATCTGTAATATGGAAATCTCTTTGTATGGTTTCTTCATCTGTAATATGGAAATAATGATAATAATATCCTGTTTTAAAAGTTGTTGCCAGGGCTGGCACTGTGGAGTATCAGGTAAAGCTGCTGCCTACAGTGCTGGCATCCCATCTGGGCGCCAGTTCCACTCCCGGCTGCTCCACTTCCGATCCAGCTCTCTGCTATGGCCTGGGAAAGCGGTAGAAAATGGCTCAAGTTCTTGGACCCTTGCACTCACATGAGAAACTCAGAAGCTCCTGGCTCCTGGCTTCAGATTGGAATAGCTCTGGCCATTGTGGCCATCTGGGGAGTGAACCAGCAGATGAAAGATCTCTCTCTTTCTTTGCCCCTCCTTCTGTCTCTGTGTAATTCTGACTTTCAAATTAAAAAAAAAAAATTTAAAGAAAAGGTTGTTGTCAAAATTAAAGCTAATTTATGTATGTACTGTCTCCCTAGTAAAAATAACAATAGTAAATAAAATACCAGCGCTTATCAAAATAAAGCAGGTTACTACATTGAAAATCCCAAGTTATCTTCTGAAGTGATTAATGCCAGATAGCTCTATCCAGAGGTAACTCTTACTGCCCTGCTCCCATACCTAATCCCTACTCTTTACTCAGTCATCTGTAATCTAACTCTAACTGTTACCAGTTAGAGTAGTAGTTAACTTGGATATCAATCCTTTTATGCCATCACACCCTTCTCAAAAGGGAGTATATTTAGAAATATTGGAAGAAAAGAGGTAAGCTCTGGAATCCACAAAGATAGGTTAAAATATTCCCAAGTCATTTAGTCCAGCTGAGCCTCAGTGTTTTAATCTCTAAAATGGGAATAATCTGAGATAAAGAGTGCCTAATACAGTTTCTGTTACAAAGATCCATGACAGCAAATGGTTTTTATTGCACAACTCATTTTATGTGCATTTTGAAATAAGTGAATCTCACAAAGTGAAAAAAAAACCAAGAGTCCCATTTAATGGACCAAATTTGCAAAGTGAAAGGGGGCAGATAAAATTAATTGGAAATTATACTTGTGCCATTGTCACTTGTTAGCATTACTTCCCAACAAACAGAAATATGAAATAGGCAACATTATTGTCAGATTCTACATATACAAGAATTTGCTGACTTTTTAATGACAAGTCTTAATTTTTTAATTATCAGTATTAAATTTTTCAATGCTATAACAATGTTGCCAAATTTCTCCTTAAGCTGTGACACTAGCACTGTTTGGAAAGTTGTTTAGATGTGATTTAAATTTTTTTTGAATATGAATTAGAATCCCTACAATAATGTGTTGTTATTTTAGGAGAGGGAGCTTTAGATAATGAAGAGAAAAAAGAAAAAGCATATTTTAAATCATATACTTCTTCATAAAGCTAGACAAAGATAGTTGAAAAAGAGAAAAAGAAGAATGTGTAATATGATATGACTGCAAGATAAAAAAAAATAAGTCCAAGTGCCCCAAAGCCATATCGTCTCAGGATTTATGTGTGTCAAAACCACAGTCTGTACATTTATTCTTTTGGGAAAACTCATCTTAAATCATGTGTGTTTTGAATTATGTGAGGTCTTCAGGAACACATCCCTTTCATAATATTAGACCACCCTGCATCTTTAAGTTCAAATCTCATTTCAGTCACTGTGTGCTGGTACAGTGTTTAAACAATTTGTTTAAATAAATAGTCCTTGTAAAGTTTGCAATGATAAGCTGATGACTTATTTTTACAAATATCTCTGATACGTTTTTCTAAATGAACAAAGAAATGTATCCTGCGGCGAAGAAGTGCACTTCCCCCTTTTGCAAGCTCAGGGAGAGTATTGAGCTCTACTCTCCTTGTCGAGATGCAGGAAATTCCCTTACCTGTCCTTCACATGTCCGGCCTGTATTAGAGATGCTGCTTTGGCAGAGTCCGGCAGCTTATCTGATACTCCTCAGGTATATCTAAGTGACAGGTCAGAGCCTCCACATCCAGTTCAGCGGTGACATTTTTGAGGCCAGGGACGAGATGTTTCTTGTTTTCTAATGAGCCTGTTGAGGACTCCTCCTACTGCTATCAATTCTCTATGCCCTTGGCCCCTTGATACTCCACTAGAGGTAGCAGAGTCTGCTCTGTGCTTCCTTCAGACACAGGGGCTGGGGGTTGTGTCTGTGACACTACTGTCTCTTGACAGCCCTTTGTGGTCCACAGCCTCACGGGGCTGGCCTGGAATAGCCTCTGTTCACTAAATCCAAATTGGCAGCGATGGGAGCAGGACACCTGAAGTCCAAGAGATTATTTCAGATTGCATACACAGCTAATTCATTCTTTCAGCTTATTTATTGATGAGACATTGCTGTGTCTAAACACATTCATTGTCAATAAATTTGCAAGACCAATACAACAAAAATAACAAAAAAAACCCACAAAACAACCAAATACTTTAGGTCATAATACCATTACTTAAAAAACAAGCTATTGCAATTATTAAAAAATAGAGGCTATAAATATTCCAAAAGGAAGCTCTTTCTGCCAAATGCTATAGACATTGTATGTGAGGAAGCTGTTCTCAAGTTGCTCCGTATATATACTCAGCATATATTTCCTACTCTCAAGGCTGTCAATCTTACTGTTTAAATAAATACTGCTTGGAAAGCTTATGTGAATAAGAGCTTTATCATCTAAGCTGCTTAGTTTATGAAGTCTGTCTCCTTCTCAAGACTTATTTTAAGTATACATCTTCTCCCTGTTCTCCAATCCCTGCAACCAAGATTATGAACAACATTTCATGTTTCTATAGACATAAAACTGTAATACAGGTTTTGTTATGTTACTTTATATTTCAGATTATGAGATTCCTTCAAATCCAGAAGGAAGTAAAAACTGCAAAGAATGTGAAAAAGCACTTTTCTACATGATTTTTACTTGCAATCTTAGAATTATGTACATCTTCTGGATTTTAACAATAGAGGTTACTTTCCCACTAACAACGCACAGAATTTTTTAAAAATTTGAAATGAGGAATGACAGGGATAAAGTGAGAGGGAGAAAGGGTGGAAGTAGGGAGTGTGGGGAGAGAGATCTTCCATCTGCTGTTCAGTTCCCAAATGTCCACAACAGCTGGGGCCGGGCCAGGCCAAATCCAGGAACTCCATCCGGGTCTTCCATGTTGGAGGCAGGGACCCAAGTATTTGGTCCATCTTCCTATGCCTTCTCAGGTGCACTAGCAGTAGCTAGATTCAAACCATTATTCTGATATGGGATGCAGGCATCCCTAGTAGCAGCTTAGCTGTACCACAACACCTGCTCCCAGAACTGTTCTAAATGAATGAAGAGAAAATAACTTACTTTTTACTATAAAACTGCTAAATAGAAACTAATTCATTATAGCAACAGTTTAATGTCTTCATTATCATGAATGATGTTAAGATATATAATTAATATTAAGGGCATGGGTGCCAATCAAACAGAAATTGTATTGATCAATTGGAAGTATCCTTTATAAATAACCATGATCACAGCTCTGATACAGCCCAGTAAAGTTGCTGCTTATTCTGTGATCTACATGGCTTTCTTCTAGAGTAGAAATAGAAAAGAAAGTCAATGGTGGACAGCTTTAATTTTCCCATCTACTCTCTGGATGACAAAATACTTAGTTGATAAATTGGAGCCGGCGATGGAACTAGAAGGGTTTTTAAAGAATTCCAATTTTAAATTAATTCAATCATGAAATCTCTGCTGAGTATATGTATTTGTTCAAATTCTTCCAGTGTATAAGATATAATTTATAAATCATTGTGCTGATCAGAACACTGTGACATACAAGGACAAGCTTTCTAAGAGCAAAATTGCACCAAAGAACATGATCCGAATTTAGATTGTGGTAGACAGGTACACTAGCTCAGGATCCACTGTCTAAATCACTTTTCCTCCAAAGAGAAAATAACCATATTAATCATCTCTTGTCTGCCAGGAGCTGGTGGGAGTATTTTACAAACCTTAGATTAGACCTCTTCTTTTGCCTGATTGAGTCCTAAAGTTACCTTACAGAGTCAACTTCATCAATAACAGAATTATTATGGGGACTGGAATTCTCTCTCTCAATACATTTGCCATTAATTTTTTCCTTCAGCTTTGGACAGGGTTGTTATTTCCTGCTTTGATTCACAGATCAAACCACCAGCTTGTACTAGAAATGCTTATCTTAAAATAGGGTAAAAATTACATGAGGTAGCAAGGTGGTCATCACAGGAGATGCATCGGGCCTGAGACCAACTAGAAGACACACACGTTCTCCTTCTCACACTGAGACGTAAATTCTTCCCTGAACATGTAGGTGAAATCTCTTATGTCTTTCAAAAGTGCTCATTTTTGTTTCCTACCGGACTCTGGTGTTGAATTTGCTTTCCTTCTAGATGAATGGGCACATTGTGTTACTCTACTGTACCTATAAGACTTGTAATGTCCCTGCAAGGCAGATTAGTCATTCTCATCAAAATTGTTAAAAAAGAACTCTGGCTGGGATGACACCGCTGGCAAGGTCTGGGTGTGAAAACAGCACCAGCTCCTGAAAATCGCGCTCCATTTGAGGCTGCATGCTCTTGACTTGGTGCTTTTGTTCCCTGTGTTCCTTTCCCAATACTGGAAAACTTCATCTTCAGGCGTCCTGCCTGTAGAAGCTCAAATATATTTAAGGACTGCAAATACTGCTTAGGTATTATCTGATCTGTGGGGTGATAGGATCTAATCCTGTCTCTAGATCCAGGATCTGAAGAAACAAATACTAGATTTTAGAAATTCAGCCCAAGAATGATTATAAATTTAAATTTAAATTTTAAAATAAAAATGCTAGCTCTAATAAAATTCTATCTCCTAACATTTTTCATGGTTATCAGTTATTAGGTTAAACCATATGAAATTGCCATTTTTATGGGTGAAAAATGTTGATTATAAGCAATTTCATGGGGTCCAAACTAAATTTATTACCGTGACGTTTATAGTAGAAAAAAGCTTGTGAAATGATGTGAAGTGTTTTCTGGTCACTTGACAAAATATATCATTCTGGCGACTCCTTATGAGTCCAAATTTTTTTTGTCTCTCTTCATAGAAATTATTATAATCTAGAGGAGCTCTGTTAACTTTTTGCATGTTTACACAGTGTCTACCCCTAGTAGAATTTGCATTTGTCACCTAGAAAAGTACTTGGAACATGAGAATAACTCAATAAATATTTGTTGAATAAAATAAACTTGATGGATTGAAAATATCTGCCTAAAATGAATGATCAGATGTATTTTCTATTTGGAGCATTGCTATAAAATATACATTTCCAATTCCCCAATGTCCCTTTGAAAAAGATAAATTAATTCATTTCATTAGTGATATCGTATTGCCTGTGGCATGACTTGTCATTGTGGCTACAATAGACTAATGATTGGATAACGAGAGTTTATTTATCATGGAACCAATTTTTCCTGCTGAGCTGAAGTATAAATAATGTTATATCAGCATTTACATTATAAATACTGTTTTAGAGTTTGTTAGTTGGTCATAAAAACTCTCCCTAGGCTGAAATAGCTAGTGAGTAAACATTGCATGTAGTACATGTAATGTATCAAAATAAGAGTGGTTCTTTCATTGGCAAAGAGCAAACACAGCATACAAAATCATTTTTATACAACGAGAATGGAGCTATTGAAGAACTCCAATCTATCCTTTCTACATTTATTTTTCTTGATGACACTCAGTGGCTTGAGATAATGAAAGGATTAAAACAATCTTGAAGAGATAAAGTGTGTTGATAGGACAAAGATGGAATTCTACTGGAATAGTCATTCAGAGGAGAAAAATAGGTTTTTCAGATAATATGAGGGACCAAGATGGCTTAATAACTGTGTGGGAACAAATGGGGGTACAGAAAAGATCTGCCAAGAAATACAAGTCTGCTTCTGCTATTCCAACACATTGAAGTACAATGTGACCTCTCACAAGTACAAGGGATTGAGTTTTGCAAACCGTCTGTATAATCCATTACATTTTAGGAAAATTCAATCTGGCTACAAAAATCTCTCCCATGTCCAAAAACCTTATTTTGTAAAACATGGTATTTTGGTAATCTGAGAATCTGAAACTCCTTCCTCAGACTGTAGAGATGCCAAATCAAGTGCCTTTTCCAATGGGACTAATGTAGCTAAAGATGTCATGAATTACAGAACAATTTAGTGAGCAGTCTGCGATGGAAGGCAGTTGTGGAGCTTCCAGCCTTCTGACAGCTAATGCCAGGAAGATTTTTGCAAATACTGAGGCTTAGGAAATAATAATGGACTTTTTTTGGAACCAATCAGCATTCAGAGTTACTGTCCTAAGGATTTAACCATTAGAATATTTAAAATTTCCTCTGAAGCAACCAGCGTTTTGCCCCTGCAGGGATTTGGAACATCGTCTCAGTCTGTTTGTAGCAGAATGACGTGGACTAAGTAGCTTTCAAACACCAGAAACCTACTTCTCACAGTTCTTGAGGCCGGGAAGTCTAGGATGGAAGCATTGGCAGATTTCACGTCTGGTGAGGGCCTACTTTTGTTCACGCTTGTTTTTTTTTTCTTTTTCTTTTCTTTTTGGAGAGACAGTTTTCATTTTTATTAAAATAGAAGAACTGCTACACGGCTTAAAACAAAACCGGACTGAAGAAAATACTTGGGTCTTCTTAAAGGAGAAAGTCTTTTCTTCATGTATAAGAAGGGAAATTCTGTCTTCAGTTAAATAGTTAGGATTCATTTTTATCTTGAAGGATTCTCATTTTTTTAAAAAAAATTTTAATTTGTTCACTGAGAGAGAGAGAAAGAGAAAGAGAGAGAGAGAATACCTGTTGGTTCACTCCCCATATGCTAATAGGTGATGTGGGCCTGCAAAGCCAGGAACTGAGACTCAATCCAGGTTTCGCAGAGAAATAGCAGGGTGACTCGAACCTTTCCTGCTGCTTCCCAGCTTCTGCATTAGTAGGACACTGGAATTGGGAGTGCAGCTGGGACTCAAATCCAGGTACTCTAATATAATACATGGGTATCTTTGCTGGTATCAAATCCAGGTAGTCTAATATAGTACATGGGTGTCTTTGCTGGTAGCTTTACCTCCAGGCCAAACGCTGGCCCTGAATTCCCTTTTTTTTTTTGACACAGATTTAATTCAGTTACACATTTTTATGGTTACTTAACTGAGATTATTTTTTGTGAAAGAAGCAATTGTGCTTATTAAATAAGATATTTCCTACCAAGTCAAATTGCACGTTAGGGTCAGACACTGCAGAGAATCATTTTTCCCTGTTTTAGTTCTTAGCTCTGTGTTTGGGGTTGGGTTAAATATTCTTATTATTTTCCTGCACTTCTCCATGGCTATATATTTGAGTTTTGAATTTGAGCATGCCCAGCTTTTAATGAAAGTAATATTTTGTGGAGAAGTAGTCAACTGTTTTTAATCTCAGTGAAGGCAAACCATATTAATCCTAGGTGGGTAGGAGGGATTGAAGCTCTTGAGTCTGATGTCTCCTAGGGGTGCACCTTAACAGGAAGTTGAACCAGAAGCTGGATCAGAAGTGGAGTAGCCGAAGATCCAACCAAGCACTCTGATATGAGCCATAGGTTTTCTTTCTTTTTTTTTTTTTTAACTTTTATTTAGTAGATATAAATTTCCAAAGTACAGTTTGTGGATTACAATGGCTTTTTCCCCCCATAACTTCCCTTCCACCCACAACCCTCCCATCTCCTGCTCCCTCTCCCATTCCATTCACATCAAGATTCATTTTCAATTATCTTTATATACAGAAGATCAATTTAGTATATATTAAGTAAAGATTTCATCAGTTTGCATCCACACAGAACACAAAGTGCCAAATACTGTTTGAGCACTAGTCATATCATTAATTCACATTGAACTACACATTAAGGACAGAGATCCTACATGGGGAGTAAGTGCACAGTGACTCCTGTTGTTGACTTAACAAATTGCCACTCTTGTTTAAGGCGTCAGCAATCTTCCCAGGCTCTAGTCATGAGTTGCCAAGGCCATGGAAGCCCCCTGAGTTTGCTGTTTTTGATCTTATTTCGACAAGGCCATAGTCAAAGTGGAAGTTCTCTCCTCCCTTCAGAGAAAGGTACCTCCTTCTTTGATGGCCCATTCTTTCTACTGGGATCTCACTCGCAGAGATCTTTCATTTATTTTTTATTATTTTTTTTTCCCAGAGTGTCTTGGCTTTCCATGCCTGAAATACTCTCATGGCTCTTGAGCCAGATCCAAATGCCTTAAGGGCTGATTCTGAGGCCAGAGTGTTCATGCTTGTTGCATCCCAGTATGGTGGAGCCAATAAGAAGTGAATCTTGGGTCTCTTGTACAAGGCCACTGGTCTCATTCATGAGGGCTCCACACTCGTGACTACTCACCTCCCAAAAGCCTCAGCTCCAAATACCATCACCTTGTGATGTAAAATTTCAACATATGAATTTTAGGAGGACATATTCAAGGTACAACATACATGTTGTTTCATCTGCTTAGAAAGTTCTTCTCTTGTTTGACATTTACATGTCCTTGCAGAATTCTGTTTATATTTAATTTTCTCAGAAAAGCCTTCCCTCTGACTACCACCTCACCCCAATGGCCACACACACACGCACACAGACACACACACACATACATGCCCACATGTGTGTTCCCAGGCCTTTCTAGTATGCTTTCTCATAGCCCCTTCTACATCTCCTACACAGCACTTAATGTATACAAGTCCATCAGCTCCCAAAGGGTAGATATACTTGTTGCTGCATCCCCAGAATCTTATACAGTACCTGGCATATAGTAAATCCTTGGTAAATATTGCTGAATATGTAACTCTGAAGTTGTTTTTGTATTCTGCCTCTTATTTTCCTTTGAACTCAAATTTACAATATAGATTATATGTTCTGCTGTGGGTCTGTCCTGTGTTTTTATTTCTAGCCTTCACCTTACACTGACCACTGCCTAGCTCTTAGATTTCTCAACAGCAGCCAACTGCAGCTGCAGCTCTGGGATTGGCTATCCTGTAAGACCCATGACTGAGGCAAGTTTCTTCAACTTCAAAGTCTTAGTTCTGTTCCACAAGTGTTTATTGAGCACCAACTGTTTGCTAGACACTGTGCGAGGGGTTTAGACAAAATGTGACGATTTTATTCTTATGTGCTAAGCACCATGTTAGGAACTCAGATATACATGTGAGGATTTTGAGTCAAAGGGAAAGGACAGAAATAGATGCAGTGAAGTGTGGGGAAAATGTCACATTCAGGGTGCCGTAGGATTTAACCCAGACCAAGAAAAAGAGATTTTCTCACTGTTCGTGACTTGATTCTCTCAAGAGAAACAAGGGCACCTTAAGTTGAATCATGAGACTATCACATCAGATAATAATTCAAGTTCTTAAATATGCACATTAAAATTTTGTCTAGGAAAGGAAACATAGATCTCATTCTTTTTTTCAAATCCTTTTTTTAAAAAAAGATTTATTTATTTATTTGAAAGGTAGAGTTACAGAGAGGCAGAGGCAGAGAGAGAGAGAGAGAGAGAGTTTGCTGGTTTGCTCCCCAAATGGCTGCAATGGGCAGAACTGGGCTGATGCAAAGCCAGGAGCCAGGAGTTTCTTCCAGGTCTCCCACGTGAGTGCGGGGGCCCAAGGACTTGGGCCATCTTCTACTGCTTTCCCAGGCCATAGCAGAGAGTTGGTATATCTGATTCTTGAAGTATTTTTAAAAGAAGATTTCTAAGCCGGCGCCGCGGCTCACTAGGCTAATCCTCCGCCTTGCGGCGCCGGCACACCGGGTTCTAGTCCCCGTCGGGGCACCGATCCTGTACCGGTTGCCCCTCTTCCAGGCCAGCTCTCTGCTGTGGCCAGGGAGTGCAGTGGAAGATGGCCCAAGTGCTTGGGCCCTGCACCCCATGGGAGACCAGGAGAAGCACCTGGCTCCTGCCATCGGATCAGCGTGGTGCGCCGGCCGCAGCGCACCTACCGCGGCAGCCATTGGAGGGTGAACCAACGGCAAAGGAAGACCTTTCTCTCTGTCTCTCTCTCACTGTCCACTCTGCCTGTCTAAAAATAAAAAAAAATAATAATAAAAAAAGAAGATTTCTAGGCTCTAGTCTTTTATCTCCAACCAGAGATAATGTTTCAGTAGATTTCTTTTTAAATAGCATTATGGATATTTCTGATGTCATCAGTTATAGAGCTAGCTCTTTCTTTGCAAGCATCAATACAGTACAGACTTTGGCTCTTAAGCCAGCACTTCTTGGAGAGCTACCTTCCATTGGCACACTTTCAATAACCTAAGGATCTCCTGCTAGGTCCAACTACTGGATGCCATAAGAGGATCAAGTTTCCACATCGCCACCAGCCCATGACTCTGGAATTGAAAGTCCTACATGAGTTCCAGAGCCAAATCGTGTTTAAGCTATAGCACTCACATAATTCTTTTTGAAAATAAAGTCAACAGATAGGATCTAAACTCTGAGAAAAAGATCAAGCTCCCTGCAAGTCCTGCTTCCAAACAAGTTGCAGCCAACATGTGTGCGCACTTTGCATGTTTAAAGTGCATTTCTCACACATTATCTCATTTAATCCTCACACCTTCCTCCCAAGTTACTTATTCATAACTCAGTTTTATCAATAAGAAAATAGAGTTCAGGATAAGTCAAGTGATTGTCCAAAGATCACAGAGTAGGTAAAGGAAAGCAGCACTCAGAAAGAGGACCTTGTATTTCAAATTCCATGATCTCTATTCATCTTCTGAGTGTACACACAGAGTCACTCCTCATGGATTGTGTTGGTCTCTCCCAGGCCAAAGATTTTATTCAGCTTTATATCTACAAACTTAATGGCTATTCTATCTAGCATATAGTGATATTTAATGTATATAATTTTTGCTTGGATGGACTTTTATGTCTGAGCAAGAGTTTGTTAAGTAGTTATTCTGTTTTCCTTAAAAAAAAAAAAAGAAAAGAAAAAAGAGCTTTTACAACCCTATTTCCAAAGTCCTGGTGGAAACAAAGAATAACAAAACAGGGAAACAACCAAACAACAACTGCAAAGCAGCATTTCCTCTGAAGAGACTGCAATGACATTTAAGCTTCAATTACACTCTAGCTGTGTGCAAGTAGCCACACCAGGGCTAAGGCCTCTTGCTGATTGAGAGCACATTTTTGCGTTCCCCCCATTGTTCCTGGCAACCCTACTCCTGTGTAGCAAGCAGGATATTCAACTTGACAAGGCTCTTTCTTTCTGGATCAGGGAGGGAGCAAGGTTCTTGTCAGTTTGAATCATGAGCCCATACTTGGCAGAGCTGAGTGGACAGGCACAGTGGGAGAAGGTGCCATGTGCACGCCAACCAGGACCCTGTCATGTGGGCCTCTCTCTCCATCTCCCAAATAACCCTACACGCTTCAAGCTATTCTGCTCTGAGTGGGTCTCTTTACTATTTGGCCAGTTGTTTTCCCTCTGACATTAAATCTCCTCTTCATCCCAGCCTCTAAAATTTTACATTAAAACTTCATCTCTCTATGCACATTTTTTTTCAGAGCTGCAGCTGAGAATACCCAGCTCTGCAATTCTCGGGGTTTTAATGTTTTAAAACACAGTTCTAAGGCTGAAAATGCCTTTTTTGGAGTCCACATCAAAAGAGTTTCAGAAGTCGTCAAAGAAAACTGAAAATCGAGCATACACTGCTGTACAATAGCTTGTCTTGATTATTAGTTTTTCAAGTGATCTTTGAAAGAGGGACAAATAGAATTAATGAAAGATGAAGTTTGGGAATCATGATTATGGCATGAAGAAATGAAAGCAGCCTATTATTTCATCTCTTTATCCCCAAAAGTTCACACTTTGGTTCTGTTTATTTTAAAAGGAAAGAAGAACAAATATTTATTGATGACGGATGTCTGAGAAGTAAGAAATCTGGCCCCATTTTTATTTCTGTAGGCAAGATTTTTGGTTATATGAATATTAAATGTTAAATTTAATCCTTTTCATATTTGCTTATTAATCATGAAATAGAAATAAAGATTTTTTGAATATGTATAAATTCTTCTTCAGAATATTTTATATCAACAGACCCCATCACTAGTGATTGATTCATTATTCAACTACAGGATTTTTGATTCTGATGATTCAATCATTAAACAATTGTAACAAACCTAATAACAGAGGGAGAAAAATAAAATGACTAATAATGTTAAATTTGATCAAAACTGTTATTCTTGAGTTCCAACCGTTTTCAATATTTCAACTGAAGCAAAATTCAAATAATATATGCAACACTTTGCATAACTAACCCAATTTTCTTTATCATTACCTAAAAGTAAATACAACTACAGTACACCTTTATCTGTACAACTAAATTTTATATATTAATTTCTAACAGATAAAAACAGGGCTATTGGCAATTACCTTTTTCACAAGATTCTATGTCTTAATTACATCCTGCTGGCACCCTTCATCTCAAAGCTAATAAGGGAAACATATTATTGTTTTTATTATTACTATTATTACTGACATAGGTGCACCTTGGATGAAGCTCTTTCTCACTGGGAAGCCTGTATTAACTACTCTAGTGCATTCAGTCATCATTGTAATCATTCACTGAGAATTATTTTTTGATCATTCACTAGCCAGCATACTATGAACCTCTGATGCCAAATATATTTTTAGTTATAGTTCCTGCCCTAAAATATTTTGCTTTCTAAAACCAGTAATATTCTGGGGTGGGAATTTGGCCCAGTGGTTATGTCACCACTAAGGATAATCGCATTCTGTATTGGACTTCCTGGTTTTGAGTCTCAGCTCCACTCTCCACTCCAGCTTCTTGCTGATGAGCATCACGGGAAGCAGCTGCTGATGAATAGCTGCAGTAGTTGGATCCCTGCCAACCTGGATTGAGTTTCTGGCTTATGGCTTTGCCCTGGCCCAGTCCTGACTGTTGCAGGCAGGGAACTGGCGAGTGAACCAATAGATGGGAGATCTTTTCCTCTCTCTCTGTCTCTCTAATTTTCAAATGAATTTTAAAATAATATTTAAGGGGCTGGCACGATGGCGCAGTAGTTTAAACAAAAGCCTGTAGCACCAGCATATTATAAAGGCACTGGTTCATGTCTCGGCTGCTCCACTTCCAGTCCAGACCCCTGCTAATGAGCCTGGGGAAACAGAAGGTGGCCCTAGTACTTACATTCCCACACTCATGTGGGAGACATGGATGAAGCTCCTGGCTTTAGCCTGGCCGAGTCTGAGCTGATGTGGCCATTTGGGGGAGTGAAACAAAGGATGGAAGGTGTGTCTCTCTCTGTCTCTCCCTCTCTCTGTGACTCTGCCTTTCAAATAAATAAATCAATCTTTCAAAAAAAAAAAAAAAGAAAGAAAAAGAAAATTTAGGAGCTAGCTTTGTGGTGTGCTGCTTGTGACAACAGCATCCCGTATGTGCACTGGTTCGAGTCCTGACTGTTCCACTACCAAACCAGCTCTCTACTAATGCACTTGGGAAAGTGGCAGAAGATAGCCCAAGTACTTCGGCCTTTACTACCCAAGTGGGAAACCTGGATGAAGTTCCTGACTCTTGGCTGTGTCCTGGCCCAGCCCTGGCCATTGTAGCCACTTGGGGAGTAAACCAGAAGACGGAAAAACCTCTCTGTCTCTCTGTCTGTCTCTGTCTCTCTCTTTTTCTGTAACTCTGCTTTTCCAATAAATAAATAAATATTCTTTTAAAAAATAAAAAAAGGTTGGTAATGTAGAACAGCACGCAGGTTGATAGATATTCATCAAATTTTGAAAAGAACTCAATTACATATTTATGTTATATATATGTTATATATGTAATTTATCACTTAAAATTGGAGTTACACAGTAATTTGAAGACTGAGTCAATAGATAAGATCTGAAACAGTCAAACAGAGATTACAGCCAAAAGCAGAAACACATAGACAGCAGGAAGCAGAGATCTTCAGGTAGTGAAGATCCTTCCTGCTGTAAACAGAGTGCATGGAAGTTATTACTAAATCTTTAGGGTCAAGGGGTGCCTATACCCAGAGGATTGATGAAGTTCTCACATTAATCATGACAAGAAAGTATTGTTTAAAATCTTCATTGATCACCACCATCAACTACCAGTGGCCTTCAAAAAATTCCTAGAAAATGCATCAACTTCAGTGAGTTTTTTTTGCACCAAAATAAATTTATCTTTTAATATCATTTTTTCCACCAACTGTTTAAAGTACCTCCATATGTAGTCTGTGGATTGGACTACTCCTTCAGAGGTAATCTTACCCTCAGTTTTTGAAAGAAAAGAAGAGATATCTATGGCAGATTCCTTTACATTGCTAGCATCTGGAGCCACTGGAAATACGTTAAATGGCAGGGTCTACCTGCTTACCCGTGTCTTTAAGAGACTCCCTATCACTGAATGGCAACATCGCAGGAGGGGTTCCAAAAGGGAGGCAATGTTCGGAAAATGAGGGGAAATCACTGAAATCTCATTTCCCAAGTCAACTAATAGATTTGCCAAGTCCAAATCATTTTGATGCCATCCAAAGGAGAGGTTGGCTGAAAGTTCAACTGGGTCCTTCTTGTCGATTTGTTTACTTAGTTGTTTTATATATATATATATATATGTGTGTGTGTGTATATATATATTATAAAAAGGAAAGAAAATATTAAAATAGCTCAGAGGTGATCACGTGTCCTGTCTGCAGTGAAAGTGATAAAGTACATTTTAAAATGGAATATAAAATCACCTGCAACAGTCCGACTTTGAACTAACTAGGCATATTACCACGAGTTACAAGTTAATGGTCTTGTGATTTTCAAATTATGCCACTATACATAATAGAGCTTTGTCTGATTGACCTCACTAAGTAGCTTGGCATTAAACCAGACCTGTCATCTACAGGAGAGGAAAACAATTCCAATTTCATTTAAATAAACTCATATTAGAATAAGGAAAACAAATTTGACACAGCTATAGTAGCCTGGCCAGGTTAAAATGCTTACAAATATTTCATGTCTGTAATAGAAAACTGTTTACCAATGGGAGAATCTTAGGTGTAAGAGAGTGCCAGATTACCTTTGATACAAGTTGGTAATAAAAATGTTATAGGGTTAGTATTTACAATCCCAGGAAGTTATAATAATATGCTTTCTGTATTATTATTTTAACAGACATTAAGAAAAAACCATGCAGTGTGATCACTTTCCTAAATAGCATGCATGTCATGTATAATCAGCTAGAATGTTGAGCCAACAGTATATAGAATCTTGTTATATTTCTTAGAAGTAATTTTTATATAAATACTTTAATGCTTTCCTTAAGTCAAGTGTGTGCCAGATTATGCTATGTTCCATGGCCACCCATATATAAAAGATATAAAATTACCAATATCACATCTTGTTCAATAGCACACAGTGGTAGAGGAAAAATATAACCAAGTTAAAGAACAAAATAAATGGCTAAATTCTGAGAATGATGAAGTAAAGACATGGGGAAAAGAAAATGCAAATAATTCTACTGATATGAGTGTTTGAAACTCAAAAATAGCTACTAAAGGGAATGATGAAATTCCCAACATTTCATCCTACATTGGAAATTAGAGTGTGAAAATAACATAAAAATAATATTAACAATATTGCAGATCATCAGGAAAGAGAAGATAATAGTGATATTTTAGTTTTGACATCAACAGGATTTTAAGTGTGATTATTATAGTGAATACTACTTTAGGAGATATAAGTATGGATACTCAAAACATCAATCCAGTAGTTCTGAAATGTTTCTGTTATATGTCACCATCAACATGAGCTCAAATTACTTTTCTTTAACCCATTCCAGTCAACTCAGTGGCCTGTCAACCATTAACTGGGACATTTCTAGAGATAAGTTTCACAGAGTGACTCTGTTGACAGGTACCAGGTTTTATCACAATCCTGGAAAGATATTTTAAGCAAGTATAGCCATATGTCATTGTCTCAACCACTCTACAAACATGGCTGAACATTCTATCCTCATGTTAGGCTGGCCCATCCACAACATTTGCCTTCGAGAAAAATGTTCTTCAAGTATTTTTGATAGAAATGAATGCGATTTTCACTTACTTTTAGAGCTAGAATCAATAATGACATAAAAAGTGTAATCATTTTAGGTCAGATATGAAAAACTAGAGACAGTGTGATAGGCAGAATTCTGGAATGATGCCTCAGAGTCTTCCCCTCTTACGTACATATCCGGTGAAACTCTCCCCTGTAGTGTGGGTGAGACCAGTAAATTTCATAGAATGCTATTACAATGGTTCGGTTATTTAATGTGGCAAAATTAAAATGGTTACAGGTATATTTAGGGACCTTGATAAGTTGATTTAGCGTTAACCAAAAGAAGAATAATCTTGAATTGACATGAAAAATCAGGTGAGCATTGAGGAAGCAGAGGGTACTGCAGGAGATTGCTTAGCATTAAAGAAGCAAACCGTGGTGGCATGGACAGGGCTATGTGTTAGGGAAATTAGTCTCAGTCCTTACAGCTGCAGGGAACTTAATTCTGTAAGCATCCAGTGAGTTGGGAAGAGAACTGTGAGATAATGTGAGATTGCACCTCCTGCCCAAACCTTGATTTAAACCTTGTGAGATGTTCAGCAAAGGACCCAACCAGTCTGTTCTTAGACTCCCAATCCACAAATAAGTTACTAAGTTTGTGGTAAAAACTTATTTGTTACACAGCCAATGCAGGTAGTCTACCATTCTTTTTATCAGAGTTCAGCTGCTCTACCAACCAAGACTGTTTATTCCTGAATTGAAATCCATGTTTTTCAGTCTCATGTACTACTGACATAGAGAATGGTTGGAAAATTCCCTCTTTCTAATAAGTTAGTAGTTATCCCCTCATCTCAGAGGTCTATACACCAAGAAATCTGATTGTTTTAGACTTTATATTTTTAACCTCTAAGTTAAAAAATATGAACATAATTATTAAGTTATATTTTTTATTTGTATGATTCCTTCTGAACACACTTCAGTTTTCTCACATAGAAATTTACTGCAAAGAGTTTGTGGAAATTAAAAATAAAAGGCAAGTTTATCTTGGTGCAAAAAAGTTTTAAGTCTGAATATGTAAGAGACTTTCCAAAAGTTCACAGAAAATACAAATGATGATAAAACTATGTGTGGATCTCAATTTTTTTCACCAAAATAAGCTTATTTTTCAATTCCTTTTCCATGAAATTTTGAAGTTCTTTCATACGCTGTGTTGACTTGAACTAATTCAAGGCCCATAAAGAACTTGTCACTGATAAGGGACTGAGTCATTAGTGTAGTCCCTGGTATTTCATGCATCAGGTCATAATATGTATAGAATATATCATTTTTTGCCTATCTGTTTGTGCGTGATTCCTTTTTAATGCCAACTGGAAACTGTTGATTTACATTCTATTTGGATGTCCATTATATCTCATGTTTTTTTCTGTTTCATTGGAGCCAGAGTAAACATTTCCCAATCATTAACACTGTAGTTTGTTTTGGAAACAGTGGAAGTAGGCATGTGTTGGCTGTTTGTTGCTTTGTTTTGATTGCAGTAAAATATAAATACACATATAATATATGAAATTTACTGTCTTAATTTCTAAGTGAACATTCAATAGTGTTAATCTATTTAATTTATAACTTATGCAGAGTTTTCAAACAATTTCTAGAATATTTTCATCTTGCAATATACTTTTGGATATATAGAAGTGAACTTCCTGGGTCGTATAAAAATTCATATAACAATTCTACTTAAATTTTTTGAGGAGTCATAATGCTATGGGTACACGATTTTACACTGTCACTTGTAGTGCATCATTAGGGCTTCTATTTCTCTCCCTCCTCACCAACACTTGCTATTTTCTGTTTATTCTGTTTTGATAGTAGACATCCTAATGTGTGTGAGGTAGTATTTCATAGTGACTTTGATGTGCATTTCCCTAATCATTAGTAATGTTGACTACCTTTTCATATGCTTGTTGGCCATTTGTATATCCCCTAGAGAAATGCAAACTCTCCTTTGCCCATTAAAAATGATTTTTGTGGGATTTTGTTTTTAAGTGGTAGGAGTTTGTGTACTCTGAATATTAACACCTTGCTATAAACCAAATATTTCTGTCCTCCCAAAATTCATATGGTGAAGCCTTGCTCTCCAGTGTGATACTGTTTGGAGGTGGGGTCTTTGGAAAGTCAGTATATCATGAGGATAAAGCTTCCTTAAACAGGCATTGCACCTTTGTTAGAAGAGATAGACTCTCAGTGGAGTCTTTTGAATCCCCTCTCTATGGAATCATGTCATCTGCACAAGGAGTAGTTTGACTTCTTCCTTTCTAATTTATATCCCTTTGATTTCTTTTTTTTGCCTAGCGGCTCTGGCTAAAACTTCCGCAAGACAGAGATAATCTTTCCCCATATGAAGACACACAAAGTCAGAAATAGGATAATTGCCATGAACTGAAAAGGCTTCAACTATTTTTTAAAACAACTTTTATTAATCAATTTTTTGATGTACCATTGTTTGTAGCAATCTTTTATGAGGCGTTTTATTTCTGTGAAATTATTCCTAAAATCCTCTTTCATTTCTGATTTAGCTATTTCAGTGTTATCTTTTTTCTTCATTAACCTAACAAAAGTTCTGTCAATTCTGTTGATCTCAAAGAAACAAGTCTTGGTTTCAATGATTGTTTCTATTGTTTTTCTATTTTTATGTCTCATCTCTGTCTTCATCTTTCCTATTCCATCTGCTAGCTTTGGATTTATTTTGTTATTCTTTTTCCTATTTTTAAAGGTATAAAGTTAGATTGTTATTCTTTCTTCTTTCTTTTTAAATGGAAGAATTTATAGCTGTAAATTTCCCTTTTACTGTTAGTTTTGCTGCAATTTAAAGGTTTTGTTGTTCTTTTCATTTGTCTCAAGATGTGCGGCAATTTCTCTTGCAATTTCTTGTTTAGCTGTTTAAAATCTATTTCTCAATTTCCACAGATTTGAAGACCTTTCAGTTTTCCTTTTACTGTTTTCTACTACCATTCCATTAATATAAAATATATTTTGTGTGATTTCAATCTTATGTCATTTAAGACTTATTTTGTGGTATTATACGTGATCTTTCATGAGAAATGTTGCATGAACACTTGAGAATATGTGTTCAGCTGTTGGGTGACATATTTCATATAAAGGTACTTCAACAAATACAAGGAAAATGGAATTAAGGGATAAGTTTATTTTGAGGCAATGTATAATGTTTTTTAAAATGCACATTTTCCATGAACTTTTTGAAGACCCCTCTCTTCCCTATATCTGTAAATTCCAATTGATGTGTAGTATTGCACAAGTTTTCTATTTCCTTGTTGATCCTTATTGATTAAGGATTAATTAGAGATTAAAAAGAGTGCAGGTGGTTTTTAAATTATAAGATATTAATGAATAATTCTATATTTACATAAATGCTACAATTTTTTCTCAAAGTCTTAGATTAATTTTAAACAAATTATTTTTCTTTGTTCTTGGGCAGCAATGCCATCAGGCAGATTGTTATAGAAAGAAGAAAATAATTGACTGCAGAATGGCAATACAAATGCCTTCTTTTCCGAGCTTTCTGAGGGGTTGACTCAGCCATTCATCATCTGAATAACGCTATCAGTTTAACTTCCCTAAAAAGACACACAGACACTTGAACCACCATAGCAAGTCCTGAGGCCAGGGATAAGGAGCCAGGATTTTATATAGCTTAGAATTGCTGTGAGAGAAAAAAAATACCCTATTTCTTAGGGGACAAGAAATCTGCATAATTTAAAAGTAAGCCTATTTCATTACAGGCTCATTTCTTCTGGAATAACACCATTTGTTTTAGGGCCTCCGTCATTAGACACTGTAGTACTACAAGACACATTGATCCTCCTGTTTGGGTTAAAGAAAGGAACTGTAGGGACCAGCCTTGTAGTGCAGAGGGTGAGGCTGCCACTTGTGACACCAGCATCCTTTATTGTAGTGCTGTTTCTAATCCTTGCTACTCTGCTTCTGATCCAGTTTTCTGCTCCTGGGAAAGCAGTGGAGGATGGCCCAAGTGTTTCTGTCCCCTCCACCCATGTAGGAAACCAGGATGGAGTTCCTGGCTTTAGCATGGAGCAGCCTAGTCAGATGTGGCTGACCAGGGAGTGAACCAGCAGATGGAATCTCTCTCTCTCTCTCTCTCTCTCTCTCTTTCTTTCTGTGTGTCACTCTGTATATCAAATAAATAAAAAATTTAAAAATGAACCTTATGAATTATACCCATTAATTCACACCTCACCTATAAACAATGATGAGAAAGAAAGTAATTACGAAGATACACAAAGGAAAAAACTAATTTGAATGGAACAGAGTTAATATAGGAAACTGAAGAAAATATTAAAATAGTTATAATTTGTACCTCATAGAGATTTTAATATCATATCCATCAAACCAACACCAACAGATGAAATGGGCAGCACTGAAATAATTCCTGGAACTTAAACCTAATTCTCTCATTATCACTTTCATTCTTTAATTTATATGCTAAATATCCCAACCCAGTGCTTCTCAAACTCTGGTCCCTGGATCTACAGTATTAGTATCACCTGAGAACTTGCAAGAAATTCAGATTCTTGCATCGTAACATAGACTTACTGATTTACAAATCTGGGTAAGGAGTCCAACAGTCTGTTTTGCTGAAGTCTGCAACTGACTCTATACAACTTCTCAAGCAGTTTGAGAATCGCTGCTTGACTTTACAGGCATTCATGTAAGGAGTCTCAGAAACTACTAGTGGCTGACTCTTACCTGCAGCGATTCGGATTTAATAGAGCTGGCGTGCATCTTGGGCTTTGAGAGGTTTTTTTTTTTTTTTTTTTCAGGCAGAGTGGATAGTGAGAGAGAGAGACAGAGAGAAAGGTCTTTCTTTTTGCCGTTGGTTCACCCTCCAATGGCCGCTGCAGCCGGCGCATCACACTGATCCAAAGCCAGGAGCCAGGTGCTTCTCCTGGTCTCCCATGCAGGTGCAGGGCCCAAGGACTTGGGCCATCCTCCACTGCCTTCTTGGGCCATAGCAGAGAGCTGGCCTGGAAGAGGGGCAACCGGGATAGAATCTGGCGCCCCAACCGGGACTAGAACCCCGGTGTGCCGGCGCCGCAAAGTGGAGGATTAGCCTGTTAAGCCACGGTGCTGGCCAGGCTTTGAGAGTTTTAAAGCACCCAGGTGATTCTAATGTGCAGCAAAAGATGAGAAGCAATGAAGTACATCTATGGGGCATTTTGATCCATCTCCAAATCTGAGTACAGCAGTGGTTTACAAACCTGTCTGCTTATGGAATCACCTGGGGAGCTCCAAAAACAGCTGAGCATGTAGCATCCTCAGAGACTGTAATGTATTTGGTCTGCATGTAGCACGAGCTTTAAAAAACAAAACCAAATATCCAGTGATTCTAACATGTAGACATGTTTGGAAAACACTAAGTCCAAATTCCTACTTCTAAAGATGAGTTCCTAGTCCCTAAGACTAAATTCCCCCATCTAAAGCAGACATTGAATTTATGAGTTTTATGAAGACTAATTAGATATGTGAATATAACTAAAGTAAGATTTAACTGCCTCCAAAAATCTCTAAACAAAATAGAGACAAAAAAAAAAAATCTGTAGTCCAAGGTAAAGTAAAGGAAACAGTGTTTCTCAATCCTGGCAGTACCTAAGAATCCCATGGGAGCTTTTAAGATTTCTCAAACCTATGCCTCACCCCAGACCAATTAAATTAGGACCTCTGTGTGCAACTGAGGTATTAGAACTGTTTAAATTAAATCAGAACATTGCAATGTAATCAAGGATTCAGTACAATTCAAATATTCCCAGATGGCTCCACAGAGCATCTGAAGTTGAGAACCATGGTTATTGTGTATCATCACTTAAGGTGAAAGAGAAATGTACTCACTGCAGGCTTCCTTACAGGTAGGGGAGAGATGGGCCTGCCTTGTGTGCTCAGGGGAGAAATGACAATATCACAAGCAATAATGAATTCTCATCAATTAATCTTACAGTATGTCTTTCACAGGGACATAGGACATTTACTATCTATTACATTTTGGGTTCTTATTGTGATAAACTTGGCATTTTATCATTGAATTTCTCCTGGACAAGTTACCTAGTCTTTATTTAATATACTATCATTACTAATAATAAGGCATTTAAGTCTAATTCAAACTGGTACCAAAAAAACAAAATAAAAACAAACCCAAACACCTAAGTTGCTATAGCTTAAGTTGGTATAGTGGTTATAAATTAGTGACAATGTTATCCCCTTGGAGACACTTGTCTGGTGATATTTTGGTATCACAGCTACAAGAAGCAGAAGAGGTTTTCTACTAGCATCCGGCAGGAAAGGCCGAGGATGGCTGTCAACATCCTGGAAAGCACAGGACAGCTCCCCATCCCGATAAAGAATCATCCAGCCTGAAATGTCAGTAGTGTGGAAATTGAGAAAGCCTGCTTTTGTGCAAAGCTTGTAAGCATCAACTAATTTAGCAGGAAGAAAACAGATGAGAGGTAGTAAGTCTATCATAAAGAAGTATTTACTTAGGAGAGGGAGCAGAGAATTCCAGAGCTTCTCAATGGAACCAAATAGTTGGCAGACTATATATTATTCCTAAGAAGAAACTCAGTCATGCAAGAGTTCTAAATTGACACATAACTGCTATCACAGAGTCTAAAGTTCCTTTTTTTTTTAATTTGACAGGTAGAGTAATAGACAGTAAGAGAGAGAGAGACAAAGAGAAAGGTCTTCCTTCCATTGGTTCACTCCCCAAATGGCCGCTACAGCTGGCGCTGTGCCGATCCAAAGGCAGGAGCCAGGTGCTTCCTCCTGGTCTCCCATGCGGGCGCAGGGCCCAAGCACTTGGGCCATCCTCCTCTGCCCTACCGGGCCACAGAAGAGAGCTGGACTGGAAGAGGAACAACTGGAACTAGAACCAGTACCCATAGGGGATGCAGGTGGAGGATTAACCAAGTGAGCCACAGCGCTGGCCTCTAAAGTTCCTTTCTTTCTGAAAGTAAATTCCAATTTGCAGCATAAATATGTTCTAACAATAGAACCGCATCTCTTTCTGAATGTGTTTTGAAGAACAAATAAAACACTGAGAGGGTTCTTACTACCCTGCATTCGCTCCCTCATCCGGGTTTCCTTTCCCACCTTCTATCCAGGCTAGATCTACTTCATCTTTTAAGTTACAGTTGAGAAATCAAATCCTTTGGAAAACCTGGTTTGGTCTAAGACTCCAGATTAAGAACAACTGTCCACAATACTCTGTGAACTTTTCTATCATAAGTACCCACATAAAGAAAGGACTATTTTAATATGTCAATTAACTCTTGCATTAAGTTGAACCATTTTCCTCTCAGTATCTATGAGGAATTTGTTTCAAGACTCTGATGTATACCAGAATCTGTGGACGTTCAAATTGCAAACATCAAACGGTATAGTATTTGTGTATCACTTATGCACATCCTCCCATATACATTAAATCATCTCCAGAGTATTTACAGTCTTCAAAAAGTTCATGGTAAATAGAATTAAAATACATGCTATTTTGGTACAAAAAGTTTGAAACTCATGCATATTTTTTCATAATATGCATTTTCCATAATCTTTTGAAGACTCCTCACATAGTACCTAATATACTGCAAATGATATATCATCAGTTGTTATATTGTATTGTTTAGAGAATAATGACTAGGCAAGAAGCATGGAAATATTCAGTGCAGTTGTAACTTTATAGGCTTATTAGCACAGAAATGCAATGCAAGAGGAACAATGCCCAAACAATGAATGCTGGAGAGAGTGAAGAGGTATAGCAGACAGGAAACTGTTTTACTTCATCCACATGGATTCTGCATAGTGTTTGGTGTGGAGTAAATCCAAGTTTTGCTGTTTGGAACTTGCTGGAATTTTAAAAAATATTTTCATCCATGCTTGGTTGAACCCAAGGGTTTTGTCTCCTATGCACAGAGGGACAACTACGTTTCTTTGTTTCTTAAAAGTAAGGTATTTGCTGTGTGGTTCCAAAATCTAGAAAAACTCCTGGAACACTGAAGAAACAAATTTTTGTAAAATGAACAAATGAATGATGGTACATTTGCATCGTTAGTTGTTCCTCACTAGGAAAACAATTATTTTTGGATTAACTCTTATGTAAGAAACTTAGGTCTGGCATATCAAAACAGTTTTGAAGTGCACTCAATCACAGCAGTCAACATTTATCCTTAGACATTTGCTGGTATTACTTCCTGCTTCTCCTCGTCATTCTCAGCATTTAACTTTGCAACTTAAGGTCATTGAGCACAATTAATAAATTATTTTTTCTCCCTCATGTAAAATTCTCTGAAAATCCCACCAAAAAGGATTAGCAAGGAGCTATGATGTTTAATTTTTTTGCAGGTTCACTATTTAAAAAAATCTTCATAGAAATTACATTTATTTCTTTAAAAATATTTGTGCAAGAAAAAAAATAGCTTTAGCTTTTGACCTTCTGAGAATTTTTTCAGCTTCTGCCAAACTCCTAGTTCTAGACACTTGTAAGATTTTTTTTTAAAATCATTTGTGCCTAAATCATTTTGATTAAAGGACCTGGGAAAAAAAAAGAAAGTTAGTTCTTCCAGAAAGAGCTTCAGAAAGTGTCATTAACATTTTTCTACCACCAAATTTAGTCATCAACTTAATTGGTGGGATTTAATTGTTCTCATGAGGTTTTCACAGTGACTGCTTCATTTACCGTCTTATTCTACAAAGAAAACATATGTACAGACTCTGAAATTCTATATGGTTTCTGGAAAAGATTAGCATTATAAGAAAAGAAAATACATTTAGTTCAAAATATGAATTTGTGAGAGTTTTGGAAAATAGTCACTGAAAACCCAAGAATCCTTGTTATATCACTAGGACGTGACAGCTGAAGACCTCAATGCACCATTTACGGCATATCAGGATCAGCAGCTAGTCGAGCACCCTCTAATAAAACCTTCTTTCTCTTGACTTATATGTAGCAAAAATAGATAAACCCTTGAAATGTAGACTAAAGAAAAACAAGACTATAAACTTCAACTCTGACTCACTAAGGACTTTTTATGTCTTTCCTGGTTCTGTATCTCACTTGTTTAGATACTTTTGTTGCATTGCTGTGAGTTCTTTTCCTGTTTTGCCCAGATAATTTTGTGTTGAGAAGGAGGAAGAAATAGAGTTTGGTGTTTTGGAGTTGAGAGACTAGATTCCTAAACATGGACCTTAACATTGTTACTTGTCTTGTGCTGTACAATTAACATCTCCATAACATTCTATTCTCTGTATTCCACATATATCATCACCGGATACAGGTTAATTCTAAGTAAAAGCCATTAAGTCTTATTTTATCTCATTACACCCACCACAACTATATTGGTGTGTGTTTAAATATACATATTTGTGTGTATTGTTCCAGAGGTAAAGTTTAATGGTTATAGAAACCACTAATTGTGAGATGTGATGTCATGGAAAGAAAAATATAAGGTTCTTTTTTCAAAATTGTATACACACACACACACTCACAAGCATGTAGGAATGTGCTCACTGGATGTAGGAGAATGAGAATTGTGAAGGCTTAGCTGCAGGTAGCCTTTTCAACCTGTGTTTGAAAGGTGATAAAGGTACACAGACATGAGGAAATATGTGAACAAACATTTTACACTTGATCTTAGCCAAAAGGCCGAGAAACGATATGAGCAAACATTTAAACACCTCTTCACAATAGAGGTGAATCAGTTACTTGTAAATTAGCAAGTTAAACTAAATTATATAGGAGATTTATTACTTCAGTGAACTTATAGAATTGCATGTATGATTTTTTTTTTTTTTAAATTTTTGACAGGCAGAGTGGACAGTGAGAGAGAGACAGAGAGAAAGGTCTTCCTTTTTGCTTTTGGTTCACCCTCCAATGGCCGCCGCGGCTGGTGCGCTGCGGCCGGCGCACCGCGCTGATCCGATGGCAGGAGCCAGGTGCTTCTCCTGGTCTCCCATGGGGTGCAGGGCCCAAGCACTTGGGCCATCCTCCACTGCACTCCTGGGCCACAGCAGAGAGCTGGCCTAGAAGAGGGGCAACCGGGACAGGATCCGTGCCCCAACCGGGACTATAACCCGGTGTGCCGGCGCCACAAGGCGGAGGATTAGCCTAGTGAGCCGTGGCGCCAGCCAACATGTATGATTTTTTTAAAACAATTTATTTATTGATTCGAAAGTCAGAATTACACAGAGAGTGGAGAGGCAGAGAGAGAGAGGTCTTCCATCCTCTGGTTCACTCCCCTGATGACCGCAAATGCTGGAGATGTACAAATCCGAAACCAGGAGCCAGGAGTTTCTTTCTGGTCTTGCACATGAGTGCAGGGGCCCAAGGACTTGGGCCATCGTCCACTGCTTTCCCAGGCCATAGCAGAGAACTGGATTGGAAGTGGAGCAACCGGGACTTCAACTAGCACCCATATGAGATGCCAGCACTGTAGGTGGCAGCTTTACCCTCTGTGCCACAGTGGTGGCCCCCAAGTATGATTTTTCAAAAAAGAATTCACATAGTCACCAAATTTTTTATTTGATGAGAAAACTGGAATCTATATCCCTGTGGTTCTTCCAAGACCGTCCAGATATTAAGGAAAAACAGCTGTCTGGTCTGTTTTTGTTGTTGTTTGTTTTTTTGTCACCACTCAACAGGTCTTTTTTCTTTTTTTTTTTTCTTTTTGACAGGCAGTGGACAGTGTAAGAGAGAGACAGAGAGAAAGGTCTTCCTTTGCCATTGGTTCACCCTCCAGTGGCTGCCGCGGCCAACGAGCTGCTGCCGGTGCACCACGCTGATCTGAAGGCTGGAGCCAGGTGCTTCTTTCCTGGTCTCCCATGGGGTGCAGGGCCCAAGCACTTGGGCCATCCTCTACTGCACTCCCGGGCCATAGCAGAGAGCTGGCCTGGAAGAGGGGCAACTGGAACAGAATCCGGCGCCCCGACCAGGACTAGAACCTGGTGTGCTGGCGCCATAGGCGGAGGATTAGCCTGTTGAGCCACAGGGCCAGCCTCAACAGGTCTTTTTTCAAATGTTCTGTGAATCAGCCAGTGAACCATTAGAGGTTCTAATCAGAGTGTAAAGGAGCTAAGAAAATTGAAGAGATTATTTTACAATGCAAAAATAAAAAATAAAAAAAAGCTAGGTGATAAAAATTGCTCTATCCCTTCCAAATAAATGATAATTTCTTCTTCCAGTTGTCTAATTTGCCAGAAATAAATTTACTTTAAAACATTTTTACTTTAATGTATATGCTTTATGAGTAGAATGACTCATCTTATTATTTTAATAGTTATTCCTAAGACCTAGATACACAGTAGCAGCCGGAAGTGGTATTTGTTATGGAAAAAAAGTTACCTTATGGAAGAAGGAGCCTCCAATGCCTTTTTTTCCCGGAAAACAAAATAATTATTACTGTATGCATTACCTTAATTATAATTCTCTATTCCTACATTTAACCCTATCACCCATAGTTCTTGGTTGCAGACAACAGAATCAATGCTAGTGAGCTTAAGTGCTAGAGGACTACTAGGAAATATTAGACATGTAACAGGACGTTTGGAATGAGTGAGGGAATGAATTCTAGGTTAACCTTAGAGTAACAATTTTAATAATGTCAGTGCAGAAACACCACCATCCATAGCAGAACCACAATACTTTTCAATACTTTTACTAAAGTCAGGCTTTTTGTTGCCAATCCCAGAACCATGTTTACTTCTATAACAAGAAAATTGCACAACAGTTGGCAGTCGCAGATAAACCCAATCTCTTATACTCCATATCTCTGCCCTGGGTCTGTCTTTATATATCTTGCTTCCAAATTAAAGACTCATATAGATGCATCTATTAGTGGGAAGTGCACTTAGCTCAAGGGAAAATGTGTAAAATTTTAGATTTTTACTTTAGAAAGGTTCAAATTGTGGATGTGGGAATAAGGTTTTGAGGCAGCCAAAAATAACAGAGGTCTACTCTATGAATTCTTTATTAAGCAAAGAAAAAACATTCAAAAAACCCTCAACACTGTGCAGTTATTTTTATAATGGCTTTACTATTATTTTGGTTCCAAGTTAACATCAGAATAAGAAAAATCAGGATATTAAGTGTTGGTCCAGCATTGAAAATAATGCAACAAAGAAGACAGTACTTGCTGGTAACTCTGTGCTGAATTATTTAACTTAACAAATATTTTTTTTTTGACAGATAGACTTAGACAGTGAGAGAGAGACAGAGAGAAAGGTCTTCCTTTTTCCGTTGGTTCACCCCCAAAATGGCTACTACGGCTGGCGCACCATGCTGATCCAAAGCCAGGAGCCAGGTGCCTCTCCTGGTCTCCCATGCAGGCGCAGGGCCCAAGCACTTGAGCCATTCTCCACTGCCTTCTTGGGCCATAGCAGAGAGCTGGACTGGAAGAGCAGCAACCAGGACAGAATCCGGCACCCCGATTGGGACTAGAACTGGGGTGCCAGCGCTGCATGTGGAGGATTAGCCTATTGAGCCGGGGCACCGGCAACTTTACTCTTAACTCTCTCACATAAATTTCCATGGGGTATTCACTCCATGGACTTCCTTCAGGTGTCAAATATGGACAAAATGTTGGTATCCAGATAAGATTGGCGGGGCCCCATGCAGGGGGGTGTGTTATGTATTATGTGTATTATGTGTATTATGTATTATATGTATATGTATTATGAGGTGTATTATGCAATGAATGAGCTTGACTTTCACCAGGAAGGTGAATAGAGCTATTGAGAGATTTAAAGATCCAACTGATAAGCTCAGAGATGGTGTGAAAGGCCATTCCAGTGGGAGTGTGTGAAAAGGACTGAAGAAAGGAACACCAATTAAGGAAGCTAATGAAAAAGTCACAAAGCTATCACGAAGGAACAGAAGTCCCATGTTCATTTAGGAAGAGAGATTGATAGGGCATGGAGTTGTATGGAGGGAAAAAAAGATCTGGAAGGACTTCCACATTTGTTAATTTGTTTTTTGTTTAAGTAGCAGCAAAAGCAACACCTGGGTTTTCTACTTTACATGTAATTAAAGGAAATAACACACACTCAATCCATGTTCTCTATGAATGTTAAATAAAAATAGATGAATGCAGAGAAACACATTTCTTTGATGTTGACAGGTAGAAAAGTAGAAACACTATCAATCAGTAAATGAACTTTATTTAAGTGCTGACAAGAAATCTAACTCAGTTGCTGGTGAATTGTAGGATTAATTGTCACATACAATATCAAGTAGATGGAAGTCAAATTTTGGAGATACAGTGTTTTTATTTATTTATTTTTTTTGGCAGGTAGAATTATGGACAGAGAGAGAGAGAGAGAGAGAGAGAGAGAGAAAGGTCTTCCTTCCATTGGTTCACTCCCCAAATGGCAACTACGGCTGGCCCTGCGCCGATGGGAAGCCAGGAGCCAGGTGCTTCCTCCTGGTCTCCCATGCGGGTGCAGGGGCCCAAGCACTTGGGCCATCCTCCACTGCCTTCCTGGGCCACAGCAGAGAGCTGGACTGGAAGAGGAGCAACTGGGACTAGAACTGGAGCCCATATGGGATGCTGGCGCCAGAGGCGGAGGATTAACCAAGTGAGCCATGGCACCGGCCTGGAGATACAGTTTTGAGAACTCAGATGTATTGTGTCAAGGCTGAAATCAGTTATTTTCTCACCAATCCAAGTACTATTAAACCCAGCCAAGACTACTTAGAAACAGCTCTCATTGGGAATGGGGTCTCCCACAGCTTTTGCTAATATGAGATTTACTCTGGAACTAGAACTGGAGATAACTTCTCTTTTTGAGAGATTATATTTCATAACTTAATAACAATATGTGAGAAATAACTAACACAATTGTTTTAAGAAGTGCTGTGAATGTAAAATATGAACAAACATAATAATGTACTTAATGAACTATAAAAATAAAATGGTAGATTAATATCCTGTGAAACTTTAGTAAGTTAATTACGATACAATGAGAGACAAAGGCCTATGTGTTTTACTTAGCTCTGTGTGGGAAGGAACTATCACATTCCCTGGTTCCTAGGTGATCCCAGAGTGTGCCGTATCATAGAAAGAAAAAAGCCACAATGTTCGTTAAAGGACAAAGTAGGGAAATTAAAAATAAGGCAATTAGGCCGGCGCCGTGGCTCAACAGGCTAATCCTCCGCCTTGCGGCGCCGGCACACCGGGTTCTAGTCCCGGTCGGGGCACCGATCCTGTCCCGGTTGCCCCTCTTCCAGGCCAGCTCTCTGCTGTGGCTAGGGAGTGCAGTGGAGGATGGCCCAAGTCCTTGGGTCCTGCACCCCATGGGAGACCAGGAGAAGCACCTGGCTCCTGCCATCGGTTCAGCGCGGTGCGCCGGCCGCAGCGCGCTACCGCGGCGGCCATTGGAGGGTGAACCAACGGCAAAAAGGAAGACCTTTCTCTCTGTCTCTCTCTCTCACTGTCCACTCTGCCTGTAAAAAAAAAAAAAAAAAAAAAAAAAAAGAAAAAAAAAAAAAAAAATAAGGCAATTATAGCAAGTGCATGTATTATTTTCAAGTTTCAATCACTTATTTAAATATTTTAATTATTCCCAAATGATATGAATGGTTCAAAATAAAATTATTTAAAAATGAATAAAGTCACTTTTGGAGAGTTACATGTACATAAAACTATAATCACCGGGAGTTGTAAAACTTTGATGATGGGAGCAAAATAGTGTTTGTAAGTCAATACATAAAAGGATTAGTTCATTCATTATTTGTTTCATTAAATAAAATTATTTTGATATAAACAACCATGACATTTCTAATTATAAGACAAATTCATGTTCATTTTAAATATTTCAAAGAAAAAAAATCAATTTTTTTCTACCCAAAGATAATTATTATTACTGCTTTGTCTGCATTCATAAAAAATAGTCTGGGAGGCTGTCTGCCTTAAGCTGTTGCATAATCTGCTATTTTTCCTCTATAAAGTAATGTGTTTACTTTTTTAATGTTAACCATTTTAAAGGGTTGTAAACCCCTGCTTTGGAGCTTAAATTCTTACTGTTTTTAGACTATAAGCAGAACTGCCATAAGCACCCTTGCTCACACACTCATCTGACTACGTATTTACGAAAACTATCTAGGTAACATCAAATTGTATTACTAAGTTTATGTTGAAAAGGTGTCCCTGTGTAATTCCCATCCACACTGATAATAAAAATATTACTGTTTAATCTGATCATTTTATGTATGTGTGTATGCATGTATGTATGTATGTATGTATGTATTTGAGAGGTGGAGAGACACAGAGAAAGAGAGAGAGAAAAGACACACAGAGAGAAACCTCCAATTGCTGATTCATTCCCCAAATTCCTTCAAAGGCCTGAACTGAGCTGAGCTCAAGCCAGCAGCTGGGAGCTCAATCCAGATTTCCCATTTGGGTGGCAGAAACCCCTACTGGAGCTATCTATCCCTGCTGATTCTCAGGGTCTTCATTAGCACGAAGCTGGAGATAAAAGCCAGAGCTGGTATAAGTATGGTGTCCAACACAGGATTACAGGCTTTCTTTTTTTTTTTTTTTTAAATACATCATGTATTTGAAAGAGCTACACACACACAGAGAGAGAGAGAGAGAAAGAGAGAAAGAGAGAAAGAGAGGAATCTTCCATTCACTGGTTCACTCCCCAGATGGTCGCAATGGCCAGCGCTAGGCCAGACCCAAGCGAGGAGTCCCATCCAGGTCTTCCACATGGATAGGAGGGGCCCAAACACATGGCCATCTGCTGTGCTTTTCCCAGGCCACCAGCAGTGAGCTAGATGGGAAGTTGAGCAGCCAGGAGAGGACTTGTCAACAATTTGGAATGCAGGTGTCAGGTGACATTTTTCTGTTCCCTATTCTGGATATAGTGGAGTTCAACATTTGGCCAGGATTTGTGAGTGAACCCTCATTGATCCCTCTCCCAATTAATCCAATTGGAAGGCTAGAGGAAGCATTTGATTCATTGTCATTTTTTTCAACATTTATTTATTTATTTGAGGGGCAGAGTTCTCCAGAGAGAAGGAGAGACACAGAGAGAGGTCTTCCACTGGATGGTTCACTCCCCAATTGGCCACAACAGCCAGAGCTGGGCCAATCTGAATCTAGGAGCCAAGTGCCTCTTCTAGGTCTCCCATGTGGGTGCTGGGGCCCAAGGACTTGGCCCATCTTCCATTGCTTTCCCAGGCACATTACCAGGGAGCTGGATTGAGAGTTGAGCAGCCGAAAGTCGAATCGGCACCTATATGAGATGCCAACACCAAAGGCGGAGGCTTAACTGATGCCTGGTTCATTGATGTTTAGCTGTCAGGTGGCCTGGAAGAAAGTGACAAGGGAGGTGCAGCAGCAGGTGGGAGATAGAACGGCAGCACCTAAGGTGTTGAGTTTCCTCAGACAGGCTCTGCAGCCTTGGTGGGAGCTCACCTCTACCCTGATCAAGCGCAGCACTCTTCTTGGTCTCTGATGCCTGACACTCATACGAACACTTCAGCCTGACTAGCAGCAGTGGATCAAACTGTTTGGTTTATTGTTTAATCTGCTTTAATCTGTTTAATAAGTGAGCCCCCCCCCTTTTTTTTTTCAAAAAATATCTTTCAAGAAAGTAGAAATTGACTAATAAATTCTTTTGAAACCTTCACTTTTAGTGGGATACATTTCAATTATCTAATTCTGATTAGGTGAATGATCTGAATTTCTTTTAAAATTGAGGGAAAGTTCTCAGGCTGAACCAACCATCACCAGTGCCAGACAGCTCTCTCCTGGCTTTGGCACCTACTTCCTGGTAGTATGACAAGTATGGGCTGTTGTTATAAATCAGTCTTTTAATGCTTCTAAGTCAGCCTTAAAAAACATAGAGAAAAAAACACAAGAAAGCAAGACAGCAAATAGATAACTTCAGCAATTATAACCATAAAACTAACCACCAGCCTCACACCGCAGAGGAGCTGGTGTGCCCTGGGAAGTAAGTGACACAAAATGAGCTCTGTGATGAACACATTGTTGATGACCTGAAACACTGAAGACAACTACTTCATGAGTTGAGATCAAAGTGTTTTTGAGTTACCATCTATTCATAATGCCTCCATGTATTCACCTAATTATATAGGGAAATTCATTTTAAACGAGATGTTTGACTTTTTCATTCATATCTTTAAAAGACTTTGAAATCAAGTTGGTCATAAATTTTGAATTTTCTCATTTGGAGTAGGGAAATAAAAATATTTTGCTGAAGCTCTCTCCTGAAGACTTGGTTTGATGTCGTGGGAGGAAGCAAGCTTGTTTCTCTTGCTTGTAGAGCCCAAGAAAAGAGAGCAGATAGGCCACTACCATATAGCGTGAATAACTAAAATTATAAAACAGCCTGGCAAATAATTAACATATTCCTGTCATCTTACATTCATGAATTATAACTTCATTTTTTAAAAGATTTATTTTTATTTATTTATTTGAAAGTCAGAGTTACACAGAGAGAGGAGAGACAGACAGAGAGAGAGAGAGAGAGAGAGAGAGAGAGAGGTCTTCCACCCGATGGTTCACTCCCCAATTGGCCACAACAGCAGGGCCAATCTGAATCCAGGAGCCAAGTGTCTCTTCTAGGTCTCCCATGTGGGTGCAGGTGCCCAAGGACTTGGGCCGTCTTCTACTGCTTTCCCAGGCCACAGCAGAGAGCTGGATCATAAGAGGAGCAGCCAGGTCTCGAACCTGCGCCCATATGGGATGCCAGCATTTCAGGCCAGGGCTTTAACCCACTGCACCACAGCGCTGACCCCCATGAATTACACCTTCGTAATCAAACTTAAAGAGAAACTTATAAAGCAGTTGTTCATCATGTGACTGGAAAAGTCTGCAAAATACTATGAAACAGTTGGCAATTATTGTTGTATATATTTGGATATTATAATAATAATTCAGCATTTTTTCTAGATTTCCATAGTGACACATGTATAGAGAAATAATTATTGAGGAGAGGAGAGTGAGAGAGAGAGAGAGAGAGAGAGATCCTCCCACTGATTCACTCCCCAAATGGCTGTTGATTCACTATCCAGGGATGGTCCATGTCAAAGCAAGGAAACTGAAGTTCCTTTTAATGTGGGAAAAGTTAGATAACTTTAAGTTCATGAGCTGGAAGTCACAGCTCCCTCTGTCTATGTTGCCATGTTTACCTAGCTGGCATTCTGAAACTGAAAATAACCATATGTTGCTCAATTTTTTCATGTTTGCCTTTCAAATGAGATAAAAATTTCATCTAGTGTGATCAGTAAGCAGTCTTTATAGATATTGAATCTCAGTATTTTATTAGACTAAAAGCAGTCACAATTTTAGCATTCCATGTCCACATGGAACGCTGCCAATAACAGGGATTTGCATTTATCTATAAGCATATTACATGTAGACCTGCATTTATACAAATATGAGGAGAATGTGAATTTCTTAGTACTGTGAAGTTTTCCTCAGTCACAAGTGTTACAGATATGCCATTTTATTGTGGGCACCATTGAGACAAAGAATTGGAACAAGAAGTAAAGCAAGAAAAGAGATGGTTGGCATTTTGAAACATAAGTATTCATTGCATAAGAAACACTGTGTTCATACCACCTGAGATCAAGGATTTTACAAGTTAATTAATTGGTCGTTTTCCCTTTTCTAAATGCTTCAGCTACAAAATCCCTCTTTGCACGGTGAAGCAGTGCCCATCTTTTATGGCATATCTGCAATTCCTTAAAACGTTCCAATGCATTCACCAGGAGCTGTGGACAAGAGTTCTCCTGGGACCTGAGAGCTGTTAGTCCCAAGAGCTGATGTGTAACTGTGTGGTACCAGTGCTGAACACTGAATTATTTGTGACAGCACAACCCGAATATATTTTGTGGATTTATTTTTGTGTTTTGTGTTTCTGATAGACAAGATGTACAAGACTCTTAAAGTGTGGAGCCCTGAGCAGGATTTCCTCTTTCCAAAGTCTGAATTACTCCTCATGGCAGGGCAGTAGTGGGGGGATAAGGATCATAGAGTCTTCCTGCTTTTCCCATGACTTTCTCATGCATTTTGAGTTTGTAATGTAGCCATTTAGAATTGTCGCACTTATTATCCTATAGATATAAAGAAAAATTCACACACTGAAACTCTATATCCCCTAATCGACTTGCTTCAAAGTTCTTTTTTATATATATATAATTTGGCACACATGTTCTTATGAGGATGTGTGTGTGTGTGTACGTGTGTATGTGTGTGATTACTGTCATTTTAAATTTTATTCAGATAGAAATAATGCAGCATACTCTATTTTTAGTTCTTTTTATTCACTTTGGTTTGCTTTTGAGAAAAGTTCAAGAAAAACATGCAGTCTTTGCAGATGCCTGTTTTAAACATTACAGATTCCTTATCAAACATAGAAATATTTATGGCTGAATTTATTTTTTTTTAATGGTGGAAAAACATATATTTAGAATTAGCCAGCTGGACTCAGTTCAGATGATCCCAATTTTGTTGGCAACGTCCAGAGCATCATAGTCAGGAGCCAGCCACACATATGCCTTCTTCTCTCCGTCAGGTCTGATCAGGGTGTTGACTTTGGCCACATCAGTGTCATAGTTTCTTCACAGCTTGTTTGATCTGGTGCTTGTTGGCCTTGACATCCACAATGAACACCAGGGTGTTGTTGTCTTCTATCTTCTTCATGGCAGACTCCGTGGTCAGGGGGAACTTGATGATGGCATAGTGGTCAAGCTTGTTTCTCCTGGGGGCGCTCTTCTGAGGGTATTTGGGCTGCCGTCAGAGGCATAGTGTCTTGGGCCAATGGAAGGTGGGGGACGTGCGGATCTTCTTCTTCTTATGGCTGTGGATGCCTTTCAGCACTGCCTTCTTGGCCTTTAAGGCCTTTGCTTTGGCTTCGACTTTAGGAGGGGCAGGAGCTTCCTTCTTCACCTTCGGCGCCATCTTGGTGAAAAGGGTTTTCTATGGCTGAATTTATAAAAAGTCATAGTATTCAGCATAAAATGGCAGATTCGTGCACCTTAACTTGATTATAAAACTTTATATAATAGTTACAACAAAAATTAGACCTCTCAGATGAACACAACTTATTTGGAGGTATCTATTTTATTTGTTCATACCTTAGGTTGCAGTCTGAAAGATTTAAATAATTATAAAAATTAGTAATATAATTCATACTAGAAAAATTAAGCAAAAATGAAAGTGCACCTTTTGTCTGTCAGCTGGAAGTCTTGCTTAGAAACTGCTCAGTTGTAGTGATGGCACCATGATGTCAAAAACATAGAGCTACCGTGTCCAGGATATTTTTTTCAAATTGGGGAGTGATAGTGTGCAAGTGACATGTTGACAAAGAAAAACTTGTTTCATTTAGACAGTGTTAATTAGTGGTGCCTCTTCTATAATTATCGACATCTGGTTGGGTTTTCACCTGCTTTTTTTTTTTTTTCACTTATAGCTTCAATCATCATTTAGGTTACATCAACAAAATGAGCTTCAATATAAAGAACAGTATGCCTGCTGAAATATACAGCTTTCAGTTTTATGTCAAAGTGAATTGGAGCTTACTGTATAGAACCCAGGAAATGAGAATGAGAAATGCAACTTTACTTAGAGCTTCAGTAATGCATATATACAAGAACATCAATAGGACCTTTATAGACATTGGACCCAAGTGTTGAAACAAGGGTCTTCAGGATGTGGCTATACATTTACCTCATTTCAGTATTGAAATTATTGACTCTTAATTGGAAACAAAAATACAGAAGTTCACAGAAAGAAAATTGTTGCTTTGGATTCATTGAGAGGAGGATCGTGGTGGGGACAAGAGGCGTGGAGTCACCACACAGACCCCGGGAGTCGGGTGAAAGCAGGCCAGAGGCAAGCAGCCTGCAGACTCATTTATTTCAGTTGGTACAGCAGCTAAAATAGCCAAGGCAGCAATCTGGTCAAGGAGCAGTCTATGCCCTAACCAATCACAGCCTGTTGCCAGGCAGTATCCAAAGCCATCCAATCATAGCCTGTTGCCAGGCAGGCTACATTGCCTTGTGGTTTTTGAAGCCATTCCTGAATAACTGATGCTCGCTTGCCAGCGGCCATCTTGGCATGGCCTTCTCATTCCACCACAGCAAATAACAAGTTAATGGAATCTTCTGATTGGTTAGGAATTACTCTGAAATAGATTCTTGTTTCAATTCTTATTGGTTAGGAAACAGTCTAAAATACACAGTACTTTCTCCTACCCTGGTAGATGGCAGCCTAATATTCTCTATAGGTTGAAGATTGTGCAATGCCTCTGTGCCATTCCTACAATAAACAACTTCATACCATACAGGCATATTGATGGATTGAAACTTCATCTGAGGGACTATACCACAAGCACTAGTAATTATTTTTTCGCTAGATTCTTGCCTGTTTTACTGTTATTTGCTTGTTTTTTATCCTAGAGTCTGATGTAGACAGTTGAAATATGTATTTGTCTAGCAAGTAGTTTAGTTGTGGACTCTTATCTTCCTTTACCTAGTTAAGAAAGTACTCTGTCAGTTCTCTAGCTCCTTTATACAATCAATTCCTTTTTCCCTCCACTGAGTCATTACCAGTAATATATAACATGCTATTATTCTCTCATTTAAAAACATTTTCTCAAATGAAATTTTCTGCCAGTTGCCTCTCCAAGTCTCTAAACCTTTCCTGCAAAATTCCTGGAAAAAAATATCACGCAGCTGCTACCTTCAATTCCTCTCCTCTCATTTTACAGCTAGCCCTTTTCCAATCAAGCTTTCTTGCCCACTGCTCCACCAAAATTTAACTTTTCAGGATTGACCCCGTGATGCTATATAATTTTTTAAAGATTTATTTTATTTATTTATTTGAAAGAGTTACACATAGAGCAAAGGAGAGGCAGAGAGAGAGAGAGGGCTTCCATCTGCTGGTTCACTCTCAGATGGCTGCAAAGACTAGAGCTATGCCGATCCAAAGCCAGGAGTGAGGAGCTTCCTTTGGGTCTCCCATGCAGATGCAGGGTCCCAAGGACTTGGGCCATCTTCCACTGCTTTCCCAGGCATAGCAGAGATCTAGATCGGAAGTGGAGCAGCTGGGACTCGAACTGGTTTTCATATAGGATGCCAGCACTGAAGGTGGCAGCTTTACCCGCTATGCCACAGTGCTGGCCCCACATAATGCTATCTTTAGTTGCCATATTTTCAGTCCTCTTCTTACTAGACACTTTTGACATTTGTCCAGTTGATCATTTCCTATATCATGGAAGCTATTCTTTGGATTTAAAAATATCTCAATTTTTTAGTTTTCAGCCTACCTCAATGCTTACTCTTTCTTGTTTTTCTTTTGCTCTATTATTTTTCCTCTGTATTTCTAAATATTGGGAATTTTTCCTGTGAACATTTGTTTTCTTGAGAACCTTATCCAGACTCACAATTATAAACACTTTTTGCAGACCAAGAAATATAAACATGTACATCCAACTACTTGTTCAATGTCTTTACTAATAGATGGAAAGTCTAATATCTAACAAAACCCTTACGTTTCAAGAACTGTATTACTTGTCTTTCTTTCAAATCTACTTTACTGGGGCCAGCATTGCAAACAGTGGGATAAACTGCAGCATGTTATGTCAGCATCCAGTATGAGCACCTCGAAAAGCTGAGTAAGATGGCCAAAATATGTGATCCCCTGCCACTCACGTGGGAGACCAGGATGGAGTTTCAGGCTCTTGGCTTTGGCCTAGCCCAGCCCTTGCTGCTGCAGCCATTTGGGGAGTGAACCAATGGATGGAAGATCTCTCTCTTCCTTGCTCTCTGTAACTCTGCCTTTTAGGTGAGTAAATATACATTTGTTTAATCTACTTGACTTACAGCCTCAGAGACTGACGACACCATTCTCTCAGTTGCTAAGTTGGTCAACCATCCAGGTTACTGGGGCCAAAGGAATTCTTGGACTGAGTGGGCAAACCAGAATGAATTTATTCACCTTGGTAGTTGCTCAGATGAAAAACCTTAGAATCATTCTCAATTCTTTCTCTTTCTTTAGTGTATAATATGTTAGAATATCTTGTGGGCTCTACATACAAACTATTTTTCATCATCTCCATGGCTATCATGATCAAAACACCATCATCTTTCACCTGGATTGCTGAAGCATCTTTCTAACTGGTCTCTGTGCTTCCACTCTTCTGTCTCCTAATATTATTCATGGTCAACACAACTGCAAGAATAATCTTTTTTTTTAAGATTTATTTATTTATTTGAAGGGCAGAGTTACAGAGAGGCAGAAGTACAGAAAGAGAGCTCCTCCATCTGCTTCTTCACTATCCAGATGGCCACAACAGCCAGAGCTGCGCACTGATCCAAAGCCAGGAGCCAGGAGCTTCTCCCACATGGGTTCAGGGGCCCAAGGACTTGAACCATCTTCTACTGCTTTCCCAGGCCATAACAGAGAGCTGGGTTGGAAGGGGAGTGGCTGGGACTCAAATCAACATCCAAATAGAATGTCTGCACTGCAGGTGGTGGCTTTACCCCGCTATGCTACAACACTGGCCCCAAGAATAATCTTTATAAAATGTAAGCCAGATCATGACATTCCTAAGTTTCCATGCCCTGTGATCATTTTTTATTTAGAATAAAAGTAAAAATCTTTACAATGGCAACTACTATTCCATTTAACTCCACCCACATTCCATCAATAACCTCTACTCCTACAATTCCTCCTCTTGTTTATTTCACTCTGCCATGTTAGTCCCCTTGCCTCTTCTCTTTTATAAACTACAGTCTCAGAACTACAGTTCTTACAGCTTAGAAAACTCCCCAAGCAATTTCATGATGAATGAATTCACTTGGTTCAAGCTTTACCACAAATGTCACCATTACAGGGTGAATGTGTTGTTGAAAACTGAAGTCTCCTCCATTCATGAACTCTCTTTCTCTGTTCTGTTCTTCCTTATAATTGGCTAAGTTTTTAGCATTCTACATAATCTACGTTTTTCATATTTATTTTTTAATTATCTATCCATGCTAAATTTTAAGCTCCAACAAAGCAGAGCCATTAAAAGAAAACTTTTTAGCTGTTGTATAAAAAATAACTAAAACAGTGATTGACACAGGATGCACTCAATAAATATTTATCAGCGAATGCAGTTATTGAATGAAATTCTAAATTCCCCCACTAATACTTGCTCCATCCCAAGTACTCATAGCAGATTGTAAAGGTGAAAGAATCACAGCTTTTGAATTTCAGGAACTTACCATCTCTTTGGACAGTTGAAATACGATATCATTTTAAATGAGGCAATGAAATGCATTTAAATGTTATTTAATATTTAAATGTTATTTAAATATTATTTAATGTTAATATTTAACATTAAATAATACATTATGATCATGAGAAAATCAGAATTTTTATATGTGAAAAATTAGTTGTTGCTTTAGGGGTTGCTAGGAGACACTTTCAACTCTAAAATGATAATATTTTATGATTTTATAAATTATTGAAATAAAGGAAGTACAGAGTATAGTTGAGTGTGGCCAAATCACTAGTAGAACTCACTTTACAAACCAAGGGGGAAAAGAACATTAACAGCATATATTTCCAAGAGGAGAAGCAGCTTGCCCTGAGTATAAGTGATTGGATAGATCCAAGAATAACACATGAAAAGTCCTTGTAGCCTCTGCAGAAAGGTAAGCACAAGAAAAGTGAGAGTTTTAATCGTTAAAGGAACAACTGAAGTCACTGTGCACTTACTCCCCATATAGGACCTCTGTCCCTAATGAGTTGTACTATGAGAATTGACTGCAAATTTTGTTCCCAAACTGTACTCTATATGTTGTGTGTGTGCGTGAGTGCAAACTGTTGAAATCTATGCTTAACATGGAGTTGGTCCTCTGTATATAAAATTAAACTAAAATGAATCATAATGAAGAAGAAGATGGGAGAGGGGGAGGGAGGTGGGATGAGAGTTGGGGGGATGAGGGTGGGTATGGGGCAAAGAACCACTATATTCCCAAAGTTATATCTATCAAAAATATATTCATTAAATAGAAACTTAAAAAAATAAAAGATAAGAAGGAAAAAAAAAGAAAATGAGTGTGTAAATTGGGAAAAAATTGCAGCATGCTGGGAAATCCAGGCCCTGGATTCAGGGACGTATTCAGCAACTTCTACGTCTTCTGACTTTCCAGAAAGACAGAGATTTACTCTAATAAACTGGAAAGAACAAACATGCCTGGAAACGGAAGCAAAATTGAGCAGCAAAGCAATGATTGATGGGAACAAAGGTAGAATTGAATAGTAGGAGGATATAGCAAAAGGGAAACCTTTTCTAAAAGGTACTTCAACAGCAAAGCACCATGTCCCAAGTGGAACACGCTGTTTGGATGAGTGAATCTCCCAGAGTTCAAAGGTGAGAGACAGATCTCTCTGAATATCCTGGCTCCATAGGGATAGACCATATTTTGAGCTTTTCTGGTGATCACTGAAAGAAGAAATCCTTAAACCATAATATTAGGAAAGCTACACTACTGCCAATTCCTTTTCTAAGGATTCTCTTTCTAATAGCCTCAGAAAACCCACTTCATTTAAGAATGTGGGAAAAATAAAATGTAACTCCAATAGGAATTATTACTAGAAAAATAATGAAGATTAACATGATACTGTGTCAGCACATTTTAAAAATGTCCTCAAAACAGATGGAAATTCTGGCATAATATTTTAAAGATAAAAAACATCCTAGAAGAGCTAAAAGAATACCATAATTAAAAAAATTAATTCATCAAATATTATCTGGTTAGAAAACAAGATAATAAAAGAAGAACTGACAAATATCAAAACTGAATTGGAAGAAAAAAGACATTCAGAAATAAAACTAAAATAAAAAGGCATAAACATTAATTTATGCCAATAAAAATACAGTGAAAACATAAGGATATATAGCTAATGCATGAAAAATAGAACAAAACAAAACTATCCAGACTTAAAGAACGGTATTAGGAGGCTAATGTTGTGGTATGGAGGGTAAAGCCACCACCTGCAATGCCCAGCATCCTATGTGGATAACAGTTCATGTTCCAGCTGCCCCACTTCTGATCCAACTCCCTGCTTAGTGTGCCTGGGAAAGCAGAAAGAAAATGATCCAAGTGCTTGGCCCCCTACAACCACGTGGGAGACCTGAGGGAGGCCCCTAGCTCCTGGCTCACGATTTGGCTTGTCCCAACACTGGACGTTGTAGCCACCTGTGGAGTGAATTAGTGAATTGAAGATATCTCTTTCTCTCTATTCCTCTATTTCTCTGTAGCTGTAACTTTCAAAATACATACATACATACATACATCTTTTAGAAAAGAATGCTAATAAAATAATTTTAAAAACTGGTGAACAAAATCTGCAAAGGTGACAAATAAGTACGAAATATATTATCCAATTGTTTCTGAAGGTGGACATTGAAGCAATAAGCAGAAAAATTATTTAAAGCCAAAGCTCAACAAGAACAAGTATAATTTACTGTTCTAAAAACTCACACTCTACTTACTCATAGAATTAGAGCAGTCAAGGATAACCCATAGATTAGATAAAGATAAGGAAAAATTATCTTCAGAAACTCAGAACCACACCAACACCTGCACTCCATTAATACGAACATATATATAAATCAAGAAATAAAAATGCAAAGGAAATGAGAATAATATTAAATTTCTCAGGTGCAATCTTTTAAGCTACAAAAAAAAAAAAAATTAGACAACATTCTTAAGGTCCTGAGGGAAAGAAAATGTAATTCAAGGTTTTTATTTGTTGTTCTTGTTTTGAGAGACAGGGGTAGAGAGAGTCAGCTCCCGTCTGCTGGCTCACTCTCCAAAAGCCCCTAGTGGCCAGGACTGAGCTGGACTGATGTTTGGAGCTGGAACTCAGCAAGTCTCCAGCTTGGGTGGTGGGATGCATCTACCAGTGCCATCACCAGCTGCCTCTCAGGTGTACACTGTCAGGAAGTTGGAGTCAGGAGAACTGTGAGTTGAAAGCAAGTGCTCCAATATGGGATGTAGGTACCTAAGTGGATATCTTAACTGCTCAGCCAAATGTATGCCCCGAGCTGAGTTTTTTAACAATAGCCTTTGTTGTAATGGCTACATGAAGTTATAAACAGTCAATACTTAACAACCTTTCCTAAGGAATCCAGCTCAGGTAGAGCTAGAAGAAAAGATATCTGGAGAAACTTTTTTATAATAGTGGGAGCATGACAGTAAATATTTTGTGACTAAAAGAGATAAAAATGACAAAATGTAGTATGCACATTCCAGACTCTGACATTGGAGGAATAATACAGCCAATTTTAAAATGGGGAGAAAAATAATAGAGTAAGTGAAAATTAGACTTGCTGAATATCAAAACCACAATGAGATAGTACCTTAGTCATGTCAGAATGGCTACTATTCAAAAGATAGAGAGTAACAAATGCAGGCAAAGATATGGAGACAGGGGAACTCTAATACACTGTTGGTGGGAATGTAAATTAGGGCAGCCACGGTGGGAAACAGTATGTGGAGTTCTTTGAAAAAACTTGAAATCAGAACTTCCGTCTGATCCCACAGTCCCACTTATGGGTATATACCCAAAAGACATGAACATACTATATCAAAGAGATACCTGCACCACCATGTTTATAGCAGCACTGCTCACAATAGCCTAAACATAGAATCAACCAAGGTGTTCATCATCAGATGAATGGATAAAAAGGTGATACACACACAAACACACACACACTGGAATATGATTCAGCTATAAAAGAATGAAATTCTATTATTTCTATAAAATGTCTGCAACTAGAAGATGTCATGTAGAGTGAAATAATTTTGGAACAGAAAGAAAAACACTATAGGTTCTCCCATATATGTAGAGGCTTTTTTTAAAATCAAAAAATAAAAATAAAAGAAAAAGTAAGAAATGCCTGTGTGTATCAGTTTGACTGCAAGTATAATGCTTTGTCAAATTAGTTTTAAATTTTTGTCAAACTAATTGCTAAAAATGATATAATACTATAGTTTTAATGATCTGTTGCTATTTTAAAATTAACTATATATGATTAAAATTCACATCTTTTATTTAGTTTTGTTTATGGCCCTTGCCTATATTCCTGCTGAACTATGGTCTTTTTGATTTTTATTTGTTGAGCTCTTTGTTTCATGAAGCATTAAGCCTTTAACTATAATGTAAATTCAAAATGTTATCTCAAAAATTTAAAATAGACTTGCTGATTGACTCACTGACATTAGGATGAAAGATATTTGAATAGTTATTTGAAAGTCAGAAAGAGAGAGATCTTTCACCCTTTGTTCACTCTCGAGATTCTTATAACAGCTAGAGTGGGTTGGGGGAACCCAGGAGTTAGAAATTCAACCAGGTCTCCCACATGGGATCCACTACTTGAGGCATTGCCTGCTGCCTCCCAGGGTACACATCAGCAGGAAGCTAGAACCATGATCCCAGGCAGCAGAGTCAGGACACGATTCCAGTCACACTGATATGGGATACAGGTGTCCCAGGCAGATTCTCAACCACTGTTCCAAACACCTGTCCCTGAAAAGTTACTTAAAATGTAATAAAGAGCTTGAAGCTTAAGTATGTTTTGTCCACAAACATTAACAGTTAGATTATATTTATAATTATCAAAAGTATAAAAAGAAGCATAACTGGCTGACATTACACTGATGGTAAGAAAAAACATTTCACAACAAGTATTATATAAAACTATTAATATAAAATTAACTGTTAGAAAAAACCTCTTTCTTTCTTTCTTTCCTTCTTTTTTATTTCTTTCTTTCTTCTTTTCTTCTTTTCTTCTTTCTTCCCTCTCTGCCCCCAGAGAAACCTTTTATTTAAGGAATACAAACTTCATGCATTTCATATGTACAACTTTAGGAATATAATGGTTCTTCCCACTATACCCACCTTCCCATCCACTCTTCCACCCCTCTTCATCCTCCCTCTCCCATTCCCAGCCCCATTCTCCACTAAGAAACATTTTCAATTAACTTTATACACAGAAGACCACCTCTATACTACGTAAAGAGTGCAACAATTTGCATACGCACACAAAATAAAACCAAAAACCAAAAACAAAAAACTGTTCCTCAGCAGTCGAGACAAGGGAAAAGCTCATATCTTTAACAGATAAGAGCAAAGAAAATGGCTAAAATAATGGACTATGCATATACATACATAATTACAGAACACAAGACTCTATTATGCAACTTAGACCAAATATATTGGTTGTTTCAATACATATTAGGAACTTAACTTACATAATATAAGAAAAAGATTTCCAGATTGACTAAGGAAGCAAAATATAACTTTATATTGTATGTAAAAGACATATCTAAAATAAAGGGAGTTGAAAAAGGGTAAAGATAAAAGCATGCACAAAAATATAACAAGCAAAGGCAAGTAAGAAGAAAGCAGGGGCCATGATCTTGATCTAAAACAAGGTGGAATTCAGGCCAAGAAGAATTAGACAATATAAAGTAGGACATCCTATAATGCTAAAGACTGCAACTCACAGTGGAGATGTTAATATCTATTCAGCAAATACAAGTAGCAAGTTTCAAAAAGGTAGAAACTATATGAGATGAAAGAAGAAATAGACACATTAAAAATAGGAAACTTTAGCAAATGTCTCTTAGATCTAGATAAATCAAGAGAACAAAATGCTAGTAAGGACATAGAAGCCCTGAAAAACCATAAAATAGAGTCTATAAATATATGATAAACACAGTATCCTGATAGAGAACATATCTTATTTCTAAGTATTCATAAACACCTTTGAAAATTAGGATACATATTAGACTACAGATAACCCAAATAATAGAAAAACAAATAATATTAATAGACTATAATATGATAAACTCTCAGTTAATGATAATAACCACAAAAAGCCTTTAAAGTCATTTTAATAAATGATACTGGGAAAACTTGATATCCAGATGCAGAAGAATTAAATTAGATCTCATCTCAAACCATGTACAAAAATCAACTTAACATGGATTAAAGACGTAAGTTAAGACCTGAAACTTTGAGACTAGAAGAAAGCATAAGAGAAATACTTTGAGACACTGGAATGAACAAGGAATTTTGGATCAGATATCAAAAGCACAAGAAACAAAAGCAAAAGTAGACAAAGAAATGCATGGTGGAGCAATGGGTTAAGCCACTATTTGGGACACCTACATCACATATCAGGGTTTAAATTCTGACACTGCTTCCAATTCAGCTTCTTGCAAATGTACATCCTGGGAGGCAGTAGCAGATAGCTCAAGTACTTGGGTCCCTGATCCTCACAAAGAAGACCTCAGTGAGTTTCTGGTTCCTGGTTTCTGCCTGGCCGTACTACAACTTTTGAAGCATTTGGGGACTACATCAGTGGATGGAAGACCTCTCTCTCTCTCTCTCTCTCTCTCTCTCTCTCTCTCTTTCTCTTTCTTTCTCTCTCTCTCTCTCCATACGCTGCCTTTAAAATAAATACATTAAAAAAAAGACAAGTAGGATTCTATCAAATTAAAGTGTCCCTGAATAGTAAAAGAATAAGCAACAGAGTGAAGAGACATTCTACAGAGTGGGAGAAAATATTTTCAAGGAGTCAATAATTAGACTATCTAGAAAATCAAACAACTCAATAGAAAAGAAGCAAATAATATAATTTTAAAACAGACAGTAAATTTAAATAAATATTTCTCAAAGGAGCACACACCAATTGACAAAAGATACATGAAAAAAATCATCAGGAAGTTCAAACTAAAACCACAGGGAGATAGCACTTCACTCCAGATAGATTGGCTCTTAGCAAAAAAAAAAAAAAAAAAAAAAAAGGGTGCCTCATCAGATTAAATATAGAGCTACAACATGATCCAGAAATCCCATCAGTAGGTATACATCCAAAAGAAAGGAAGTAATTCTGTCAAAAAAATCTGCATTCTGATATTTAATGCAGCACTATTCACAGTAGCTTGGAAATAAGAACATCAAAGGACCCATCCATTGATGAATGGATAAAGAAGATATAGAACACATACACTTACTGAAGGATAAAATTTTGTCATTTGAGGCCAGTGCTGTGGCATAGCCGGTAAAACCTCCACCTGCAATGCTGGCATCCCATATGGGCTCCAGTTCGAGTTTTCACTGCTCTATTTCAATCCAGCTCTCTGACATTGCCTGGGAAAGCAATGGAAGATGGCCCAAGTCCTTGGGCCCCTGTACCCACATGGGAGACCTGGAAGAAGCTCCTGGCTCCTGGCTTCGGATTGGCTCAGCTCCAGCAGCCTCTGTCTCTCTGTAACTCTGCCTTTCAAATAAAATAAAGAAATCTTAAAAAAAATTTTTTTTTGTCATTTGAAGTAGCATGGGTGCAATTGGTGGTCGTTGTGTTAAGCAATGTAAGTCAAGCACAGAAACACAAGTGTCTCACAGTCTCACTCATATGTGGAGTCTTCAAAATGGTAAACCCATAGAAGTTAAAATTATCATGATGGTTGCAATAGGTTGAAGAGAGAAGGGAGGGAGGAAGGATAAGTGAAGGTTGATCAACAGGTATTAAGTTATAGTTAGGTAAGAATAAGAAGTTCTGAGGTTCTATTGCACAGTAAATTGAATATAGATAATGGTGTTGTATTATTTCCTTATTCAAAAAAAGGCAGAATTTTGAATATTTTTGCCATAAAAATGTTAAATATTTGAAGGAGTAGATCTAGTTACCCTGAATGAACATTACACAGTGGATAATGTATTAAAACATCATGTAGTACCCAAGAATGTATACTTTTTACATACCTTTTTTAAAAAAACTTTTTTGTAAAGATTTGTTTGAGAGGCAGAGTTACAGACACAGAAAGGAAGAGACAGAAAGAGAGGTCTTCTATTCACTGGTTCACTCCCCAGGTGGCCTCAATGGCCAGAGTTGGGCCAATCCGAAGCCAGGAGCCAGGAGCTTCTTCCAGGTCTCCCATGTGGGTGCAGGGCCCCAAGCACTTGGGCCATTCCCACTGCTTTCCCAAGTGGGAAGCTGGGAAGAGGAGTAGCTGGGCCACGAAGCAACGCCCATATGGGATGCTGACGCTGCAGATGGAGGCTTAGCCTACAATACCACAGTGCAGGCCCTCTGAAAAAAAATTTTTTTAAAACCTTACTAAATCAAAAAATAGACACAATTACTGGGGAGCTTTTTTTTTTTTTTTAAGTAAACTCTGGTAATAAGGATAATTTCAAACCAAATTTTCTGAATTTCTAGAAAAGAATAATTATGAAAGCACAATGCATTAGAGTCTATTAAAAATAAAAATACCATTAAAGATAGGGTGGATTTTTGGTGTAGTAGTTAAGTTGCCACTTGGGATGCACATCAGAGTGCCTAGAATTAAGTGTTGGTTTCTCTGATTTGGAGCCAACTTTCTTTTAAGGTGTGTGTTGGGAAGCAGCAGCTCAAGTACTGTCAGTCACACAGGAGATCCGGATGGAACTGAAGAGATCAGGGAGTGTAGATTGCTCAGTAGCGGTGGAAATAGCAGCTGGGAGGTTGTACATATTTTTGAGACATAATCTAGAGTACTTGTAAAGGTTTAGAGTTAAATGGTAACAGAGAGTGAGATGCAGGAACAACCATGCTTTACTTCCCAGGACCGTGTTTGTTGGGAGCTTTGTTCACTGAGAAACATTAAGGTGTTTGCTGGTAGTAGCTGTATAGTTTATTTTGTTAACAAATCACAAAATAGATAATTCACAATAGGAGAAATTCAAAGGACCAATAAATATGATTAAGTACAAGTTTATTTTTCATCAAAGAAATGTCTTCTTATTGCTTAAAAGAGAATTTAATGTATGCATGTTTATTTATAATTGACACATAGAATTGTACACAACTTTTGAGGCATAGGGTGGTATTTCAATGCATGTATACAACATGCAGTGATCAGATTATTAGGATATCCATCACCTCAAGCATTAATTATTTGTGTTGGGAACATTGAGAATCCTATTAGCTATTTTACGACACATAGTTAATTGTTGTCAGTAGCGACCTGTCTGTGCTGGGAATCAATACAAGTTACTCCTACCATCCAACGGCAGCCTTGTGCCTGCCAACCTTGCTGCCTCTGTCCCCTCCTCCCCCTTCAAGCCTCTGGTAATCACTGGACTACTCCCTGCTTCTATGAGATCAACTTATTAAGCTTTCACGTGCAAGTGGGAACACCCAGTAATTCTTTCTGTGCTGACATGTTTCACTTAACACAATGTCCTCCAGGCTCATCTGTATTGTTGCGAATGACAAGACTATGTTTTATAATGGCTGCCTATTATTCCATTGTGAGTATGTAACTTTGTGCTTTTTATCCATTCAACCACCAATAGAGCACCTAGGTTGACTCCATACCCTGGCTGTTGTGAGTAGTGCTGCAATAAACACAGGAGTACAGGTCCTTCTTCCACATGCTTGTTTCCTTTCCTTTGGATATATACCCACCGTGGGATTGCTAGATCGTATGGCAATTCTGTTTCTAGATTTTTGAGGAAACTCCATACTGTTTTCCACAAGGGCTGCGCTGATTTACATTTCCATGGACAGTGTATGAGATTTCCCCTTTGTCCATCCTGGCCAGCATTCGTTGTCTTTTTGTTAATAGCCATTTAAACTGGGATGTGATAGTACTTCATCGTGGTTTTGATTTCCCTTTCCCTGATGATTTTTTTAAAGATTTGTTTATTTTTTACTTGAGAGTCAGAGTTACATAGAGAGAGGAGAGGCAGACAGAGAGAAAGAGAGAGAGAGAGAGGTCTTCCATCCGATGGTTCACTCCCCAATTGGCCGCAACAGCTGGAACTGTGCTGATTCGAAGCCAGGAGCCAGGAGCTTCTTCCAGGTCTCCCAAGCGGGTGCAAGGGCCAAGGACATGGGCCATCTTCTACAGCTTTCCCAGGCCATAGCAGAGAGCTGGATGGGAAGAGGAGTAGCTGGAACTAGAACCTGTGCCCATATGGGATGCCGGTGTTAACCCGCTGCACCACAGCACCGGCCCCATCCCTGATGATTTCATATACTCATTGAACACTGTGTATCTTCTTTTGAGACATGTCCACTCACATTGCTTGTCCAATTTTTAAATTGCACATTTAGGGAGCTCTTGAGTTGAGTTCCTTGATCTCATCAGTTGAACAACTTGCAAATATTTTCTGCCATTGAATTTCTATGAAGAATGTCATTGGTATTATGATAGGGATTGCACTGAGTCTGTAGATTATTTTGAGTAGTATAAACATTTAAAAATTTCAGTTCTTCAAATCTATGACCTTGGGATGACTTTCCACTTTTTAGTGGTCTCTTAAATTTCTTCCACATCATTTCAATGTATTTTGCGGTATTTTCCAGTTTTGTAGCTGATATTGTAAATGCGATTGCTTTTTTGATTTTTTTTTTCATCTGATTTGTTACTAGGGTATTGAAATGGTACTGATTTTTGTAAGATGATCTTGTACCCTGCATTTTTACTGAATTCAATTATCTTTTCTAACAGTTTGATGTGTTTGTGTGTGTGTGTGTGGAGGTTTTAATTTATATATATATAAAATATCAGCTTCAAACATGAAAAATTTGACTTCCTCCTTCCCAAATTGGATACCCTTAATTCGCTCGTGCTTAAGTGTTCTGGGTAGCACTCTCAGTCACTAGTTGATAAGAGTGGTAAAAGGGATCCACTGACTGGCAAGAGCATGTGGTTTAATTTCCATGTATTTGTCTAATTTTCCCAGTTCCTCTGGTTGATCACCAATTTTATTTCATTTTGGTCTGAGAAAATGCATGATTTCAATTTTTAAAAATCTGTTGAGGCTTGTTTTGTGACTTAACATAGGACCTATGCTGGAGAATATCCCATATGTGGATGAGAAGAATTCTGCAGTTGTGGGAAGAAGTGTCCTACAGATATTGAGTCCATTTGGTCTGTAGCTCAATTTAATTCCAGTGTTTCATTGTTGATTTTCTGTCTGGCTAACCTTTCCATTGACAAGTAAGGTGTCGAAGTCCTTAATTTCTTTCATTGTGGAGTATCTACCTCCCTTTAGATATATGAGTTTTTTATTTAAATACTTGTGTAGTCCAATAGTGTATATATGTATAATGGTTATATCCTTTTTCTGGATTTAATTAATTATCATTAATTAATGTCTGTCTGAAGTGAATTTCCTTTTTTTTTTTTTTGCCAGACAGAGTTAGACAGTGAGAGAGAGAGACAGAAAGAGAGAGAGAGTGGTCATGACTATTTAGAGACTCCCCAGAATTGATCTCTGTAGATTCTTTTCTGTTGCAAAAACTTCTTGCTCATATACCACTCACTGTGCTAGATGATTTACGTAAAATTAATATCTACTGTTGGGAATGGGTCTACTATAATTTTGTAGATGAGAAACTTGAGGCTCAGAGAATTTAAGCAATTTACCCAGAATCACACAGTTCATGGCAGATCCAGGATTTACACTCGGTATTTCAGGTTCCATTGGCTATGCTTACAACAGTTTTCTACCTGCCTAAAGGACTTTGTACTAAAAAATCTATGGTTAAAAGAAAATTACTAACACTTGCAGCCTTTTTCTCCCACTCCCACTCCCGCTCAAGACAACTTATTGCTGTTCTGGGGTTTCAGCTAAAATGTCGTGGGTCTCAGAAAAAAAAATATATTTATTCCTAAATATTTGATTTTTTTTTTTTGTTGTGGCTACTATGAATGAGATTTCTTTTCTGATTTTTTTTTCCTGAAAATCATTGTTGGTGGGGCCAGTGCTTTGTTGCAGCAAGTTAAGCAACTGATTGAGATGCTAGCATCTCATACGGCACCAGCTCCAGACCCAGATGCTCCACTTCTGATCCAGTTCCTTGCAAATATGCCTAGGAAAGCTACTTTACTGAATTGGTTTATCAGTTCTATCACCTGTTTGGTAGAGAGTGTTTAGGGTTTCCCATGTACACCTTAGTGTTGTCTTTTAATATGGCTATTTTGACTTCCTCTTCTCCAATTTCAGTTCCCTTTATTTCTTTCCCCTTGTTAATTGCTTTTGCCAATATTTCTGATACTGCATTGAATATGAGTGCTGAAAGAGAACATCCTTGTCTTATTACAGATCTGATAGGTAATGCTTTCAACATTTCCCCATTCAGTATCATATGTGCTGTTGGGTTGTCATATGGAACCTTTATAATTCTGATATGTTCCTTTTATATATAATTTGTTGAAAGTTTTTAATCATGAAGTCATATTGAACTTATCAAATGTTTTCTCTGGATCTATTGAAATGATCATATAGTTTTTGTTCTTCATTCTGTTGATGCAATTTATGATGCTTATTGATTTGTGAGTGTTGAACAACTCTTGCATCACTGGGATAAATCCCTCTTGATTGTGCTGTATGATATTTTTGATGTAGTGTTGGATTTGTTTTCTAATATTTTGTTGAGAATTTTTTCCACCTAGGTTAATCAAGGATATAGGATACTATTAAAAAACCCAACATTAGGGTTCTAGGAGTTCCTGAAGGCATGGAGAGAGAGATAGCATTAGAAGGCCTTTTTAGTGAGATACTTACAGAGAACTTCCCGGGTTTGGAGAAGGACAGAGACATCCTATTACAGGAAACTCACAGAATCCCTAGTAAACATGACCAAAAGAGATCCTCACCACGACACGTTGTAATCAAACTCACCACAGTGAAACATAAAGCAAAGATTCTAAAGTGTGGAAGAGAGAAATGCCAGATTACTCTTAGAGGATCTCCAATTAGACTCACAGCAGACTTCTCATCAGAAACCCTACAAGCTAGAAGGGAATGGCGAGGCATAGCCCAGGTACTAAGAGAGAAAAACTGCCAGCCCAGAATATTATATCCTGCAAAGCTCTCATTTGTGAATGAAGGTGAAATAAAGACTTTTCATAGCAAACAGAAATTGAAAGAATTTGTCGCCACTCGTCCAGCCCTGCAAAAGATGCTTAAAGATGTGTTATACACAGAAACACAGAAACACGGTCATCAATATGAAAGAAAGTAAAGGAAGGAAACCTCACAGCAAAAGATCACAGTAAGTTCAAAGCATATATTAGAAAATATTTTGGCAAATGGCAGAGCAAAGTTACTACTTATCAATAGTCACATTGAACGTTAATGGCTTGAACTGTCCAGTTAAAAAACACAGATTGGCTGATTGGGTTAAGGAACAAAACCCATCTATTTGCTGCTTACAAGAAACACATCTTTCCAACAAAGATGCATACAGACTGAAAGTGAAAGGCTGGAAAAATATATACCATGCCAACAGAAATGAAAAAAGAGCGGGCGTAGCCATCTTAATACTGGACAACATAAACTTTACCACAAAAACTGTTAGGAGAGACAAAGAGGGGCACTATATAATGATTAAGGGATCCATTCAACAGGAAGATATAACGATTATCAATGTATATACACCTAATTACAGGGCACCAGTTTATTTAAAAGATTTGTTAAGGGACTTAAAGGGCAACTTAGACCCCAATACAATAGTACTGGGGGACTTCAACACTCCACTCTCAGAGATAGATCAATAGGACAGAAGATCAACAAGGAGACAGTAGATTTAAACAACACTATAGCTCAAATGGACCTAACAGATAGCTACAGAACTTTTCATCCTACACAGAAAGCATTTACATTCTTCTCAGCAGTGCATGGAACCTTCTCTAGGATTGACCACATACTAGGCCATAAAGCAAGTCTCAGCAAATTCAAAAGAATTAGAATCATACCATGCAGCTTCTCAGACCATAAAGGAATGAAGTTGGAAATTAACAACTCGGGAATCCCTAGAGCATATGCAAACACATGGAGACTGAACAACATGCTCCTGAATGAACAATGGGTCATAGAAGAAATTAAAAGAGAAATCAGAAACTTTCTGGAAGTAAATGAGGATAACGGCACAACATACCAAAATCTATGGGATACAGCAAAAGCAGTGTTAAGAGGAAAGTTTATATCAATAGGTACCTATATCAAGAAATTGGAAAGGCACCAAATAGATGAGCTTTCAATTCATCTCAAGGATCTAGAAAATCGGCAGCAAACCAGACCCAAATCTATTAGGAGAAGATAAATAATTAAAATCAAAGAAGAAATCAACAGGATTGAATCCAAAAAAAACATTACAAAAAATCAGCCAAACGAGGAGCTGGTTTTTTGAAAAAATAAACAAAATTGACACCCCATTGGCCCAACTAACTAAAAAAAGAAGAGAAAAGACCCAAATCAATAAAATCAGAGATGAAAAATGAAACGTAACAACAGACACCACAGAAATAAAAAGAATCATCAGAAATTACTACCAGGACTTGTATGCCAGCAAACAGGGAAATCTATCAGAAATGGATAGATTCCTGGACACACACAAGCTACCTAAATTGAGCCAGGAAGACATAGAAAACCTAAACAGATCCATAACTGACACAGAAATTGAAACAGTAATAAAGGCCCTCCCAACAAAGAAAACCCCAGGGCCAGATGGATTCACTGCTGAATTCTACCAGACATTTAGAGAAGAACTAACTCCAATTCTTCTCAAACTATTCAGAACAATCAAAAAAAGAGGGAATCCTCCCAAATCCTTTCTATGAAGCCAGCATCACCTTAATTCCTAAGCCGGAAAAAGATGCAGCATTGAAAGAGAATTACAGACCAATATCCCTGATGAACATAGATGCAAAAATCCTCAATAAAATTCTGGCCAATAGAATGCAACAACACATCAGAAAGATCATCCACCCAGACCAATTGGGATTAATCCCTGGTACACAGGGATGGTTCAGTGTTCGCAAATCAATCAATGTGATACACCACATTAACAGACTGCAGAAGAAAAACCACATGATTATCTTAATAGATGCAGAGAAAGCATTTGATAAAATACAACACCCTTTCATGATGAAAACTCTAAGAAAACTGGGTATAGAAGGAACATTCCTCAATACAATCAAAGCAATATATGAAAAACCCACGGACAACATCCTATTGAATGGGGAAAAGTTGGAAGCATTTCCGCTGAGATCTGGTACCAGACAGGGATGCCCACTCTCACCACTGCTATTCAATAGAGTTCTGGAAGTTTTAGCCAGAGCCATTAGGCAAGAAAAAGAAATTAAAGGGATGCAGATTGGGAAGGAAGAACTCAAACTATCCCTCTTTGCAGATGATATGATTCTTTATTTAGGGGATCCAAAGAACTCTACTAAGAGACTATTGGAACTCATAGAAGAGTTTGGCAAAGTAGCAAGATATAAAATCAATGTACAAAAATCAATAGCCTTTGTATACACAGGCAATGCCACGGCTGAGGAAGAACTTCTAAGATCAATCCCATTCACAATAGCTACAAAAACAATCAAATACCTTGGAATAAACTTAACCAAAGACATCAAAGAGAATTACAAAATCTTAAAGAAAGAAATAGAAGAGGATATCAAAATATGGAAATATCGTCCATGCTCATGGATTGGAAAAATCTGTATCATCAAAATGTCCATTCTCCCAAAAGCAATTTATAGATTCAATGTGATACCAATCAAAATACCAAAGATATTCTTCTCAGATCTAGAAAAAATGATGCTGAAATTCATATGGAGGCACAGGATACCTCGAATAGCTAAAGCAATCTTGTACAAAACAAACAAACAAACAAAAAAGCAAAGCCAGAGGCATCACAGTACCGGATTTCAGGACATACTACAGGGCAGTTATAATCAAAACAGCATGGTACTGGTACAGAACAGATAGATAGACCAATGGAATGGAATAGAAACACCAGAAATCAATCCAAACATCTACAGCCAACTTATATTTGATCAAGGATCTAAAACCAATTTCTGGAGCAAGGAAAGTCTATTCAACAAATGATGCTGGAAAAACTGGATTTCCACAGGCAGAAGCATGAAGCAAGACCCCTACCTTATATCTTACACAAAAATCCACTCAACAAGGATTAAAGATCTAAATCTACAATCCGACACCATCCAATTATTAGAGAACATTGGAGAAATCCTATAAGATATAGGCATAGGCAAAGACTTCTTAGAAAAGACCCCAGAGGCACAGGCAGTCAAAGCCAAAATTAACAATTGGGATTAAATCAAATTGAGAAGTTTCTGTACGGCAAAAGAAACAGTCATGAAAGTCAAGAAGCAACCGACAGAATGGGAAAAATATTTGCAAATTACGCAACTGATAAAGGATTAATAACCAGAATCTAAAAGAAATCAAGAAACTACACAATAACAAAACAAACAACCTACTTAAGAGATGGGCCAAGGACCTCAACACATATTTTTCAAAAGAGGAAATCCAAATGGCCAACAGACACATGAAAAAATGTTCAGAATCACTAGCCACCAGGGAAATGTAAATCAAAACCACAATGTGGTTTCATCTCACCCCGCTTAGAATGGCTTGCATTCAGAAATCGACTAACAACAGATTCTGGAGAGGATGTGGGGTAAAGGGGACACTAACCCACTGTTGGTGGGAATGCAAACTGGTAAAGCCACTATGGAAGTCAGTCTGGAGATTCCTTAGAAACCTGAATATAACCCTACCATACAACCCAGCCATCCCACTCCTTAGAATTTACCAAAAGGAAATTAAATTGCCAAATAAAAAAGCCGTCTGCACCTCCATGTTTATTGCAGCTCAATTCACAATAGCTAAGACATGGAATCAACCTAAATGCCCATCAACAGAAGAGTGATAATGTAATTATGGGGTATGTACTCTATAGAATACTATACAAAAGTTAAAAAAAAGAAATCTGGTCATTTGCAACAAAATGGAGGAATCTGGAAAACATCATGCTGAGTGAAATGAGCCAATCCCAAAGGGACAAATAGCATATGTTCTCCCTGATCAGTGTCAAATAACTGTGCACCTAAAAGGAAACCTGTTGAAGTGAAATGGACATTATGAGAAACAATGACTTGATCTGCCCTTGTCCTGACTGTCAAGAAACAACTTACTATTTTATCCCTTTTAGTATTTTTTGTTCTACTTAATACCATTGTTTGAACTCTTTAATTAACACACAATTATTCTTAGGCGTTTAAATTTAACTGAAAAGTGATCCCTGTTAAATATAAGAGTGGGAATAAGAGAGGGAGGAGATGTACAGTTCGGCACATGCTTACTCGGGCTTACCCCTAATGGTAGAGCCAGAAATGTGCTAGGAGATTCCAATTCAGTCCCATCAGGGTGGCATGTGTCAATGCCATCTTACTTGTTAAAGTGATCAGTTTAAGTTCATTATTGATCAAAAATAAAGGATTAAGTGTCAAAGGGATCACATAAATAAGACCAATGTCTGCAAATAATAACTGATAGAATTAAAAAGTAGAGAATGATCCTACATGGGAAGCAGGATACAGCACACTCATAGAATGGGAAATGCCCTAAACAGCACTCTGGCCTCAGAATCAGCCCTTTAGGCATTCGGATCTGGCTAAAAAGTCCATGAGAGATTCGCAGGCATGGAAAGCCAAGACACTGTGTCAAAAAAATTGACCTAAATGAAATATCTCTGTGAGTGAGATCCCAGAAGAAAGAACGGGCTATCAAAGAAGGAGGTACCTTTCTCTGAAGGGAAGAGAGAACATCCACTTTGAATATGGCCTTGCCTAAATAAGATCGGAGTTGGCAAACTCAAAAGGCTTCCATAGCCTTGGCAGCTCATGACAAGAGCCTCGGGTGATTACTGATGTCATTTATTTTTTATTTTAATTTTTTTTTATTTTTTGACAGGCAGAGTGGACAGTGAGAGAGAGAGACAGAGAGAAAGGTCTTCCTTTTGCCATTGGTTCACCCTCCAATGGCCACTGTGGCGCACCGTGCTGATCCAAAGGCAGGAGCCAGGTGCTTCTCCTGGTCTCCCATGGGGTGCAGGGCCCAAGCACTTGGGCCATCCTCCACTGCACTCCCGGGCCACAGCAGAGAGCTGGCCTGGAAGAGGGGCAACCGGGACAGAATCTGGCGCCCCGACCAGGACTAGAGCCCGGTGTGCTGGCGCCGCAAGGCAGAGGATTAGCCTATTGAGCCGCAGCACCAGCCTACTGATGTCATACATGAGAGTGTTAATTGTTAAATCAACAACAGGAATCACTGTGCACTTACTCCCTATGTAGGATCTCTGTCCTTAATGTGTAGTACTATGTGATTTAATGGTATAACTACTACTCAAACAGTTCTTTATACTTTGTGTTTCTGTGTGGGTGCAAACTGTTGAAATCTTTACTTAGTATATACTAAATTGATCTTCTGTATATAAAGATAATTGAAAATGAATCGTGATGAAGAATGGGATGGGAGAGGGCGTGGGAGATGGGATGGTAGTGGGTGGGAGGGTGGTTATGGGGGGAAAAGCCACTATAATCCAAAAGTTGTACTTTGGAAATTTGTATTTATTAAATATAAGTTGAAAAAAGATAGAATAAAACACTTCCTATTTTAAAAAAATAAATTAGGCTGGCGCCACGGCTCACTAGGCTAATCCTCTGCCTTGCGGCACCGGCACACCGGGTTCTAGTCCCTGTCGGGCACCGATCCTGTCCCGGTTGCCCCTCTTCTAGGCCAGCTCTCTGCTGTGGCCAGGGAGTGCAGTGGAGGATGGCCCAAGTCCTTGGGCCCTGCACCCCATGGGAGACCAGGAGAAGCACCTGGCTCCTGCCATTGGATCAGCGCGGTGCACCGGCCGCAGCGCGCCTACCGCGGCGGCCATTGGAGGGTGAACCAATGGCAAAAGGAAGCCCTTTCTCTCTGTCTCTCTCTCTCTCTCTCACTGTCCACTCTGCCTGTCAAAAAAAAAAAAAAAATTAGATGGTAAGTGAAAATTAGCTTGTGATTCTTTTAGTCTAATATATTGAACAGCACAATTAAAGAGCCATCTTGGAAGCAGAGGGCAGCCCTCACTACAAACTGCAAGTTGAACTGCCCCTCAGTTGAAATTTCCAGCCTCCAGAACTGTGAGAAAATAAATTTCCATTGTTTGTAAATTACCCAATCTGAAGTAATCTGTGATAGCAGCACAATGAACTAAAACACTGTCCTATGGTTATATGAGCAAGTATTAATAATCCCACATCTCTACTCTTTCATTTTTCGGAGTTGTCATTTTCTGGAATATTCTACCAGAAAGTAAATCATCCAGTGTTGCCAAGACCAAGTTTTCACTGGGTTCCTGTGTGTAATTATTTATGAGAATATTGGATGAATGTTTGCATAGCCCAACAGTCTTCTTGGTTGCATTTTATCAAGTCAGCCAGTCTGCTCACTATGGATCATTCTGCAATTACAATAAATGACCATTTACTTCCTTACAAGTGCTTATGTGGGTTATAAGCATAAAAATGATATTGCTTAAGTTCCTAAAATATTAGAATACAACCATTTTACTCTAAGCCTCAGGGAAGTTTTTGGTGGTAATAGTCTATTACAATGTGGAAAACAAAAAAAAATATGATAAAGTATTAGTACATTAGTTATGTTTGAATGGAAATAAAAAAATGCTATAAGCTAGATGGCTTATAAAGAACAAACCTTGGGGCTAGCACTGAGGCATAGCTGGTAAAGTTGCTGCCTGTGGTGCAGGCATCCCTTATGGGCATCAGTTCGAGATCTGGCTGCTCTACTTCCAGTCCAGCTCTCTGCTATGGCCTGGGAAAGCAGTAGATGTCCCAAGTCCTTGGGCCCCTGCACCCACATGGGAGACCCAGAGGAAGCTCCTGGCTCCTGGCTTTGGAACGGAGCAGCTCTGGCCGTTGTAGCCATTTGGGGAGTGAATCTGCAGATGGGAGACCTCTCTCTCTCTCTCTCTCTATCTCTATCTCTATCTCTATCTCTATCTCTCTGCCTCTCCTTCTCTCTGTGTAACTCTGACTTTCGAATAAAAAAACAAAAAAATCTTTAAAAAAAATCTCCAAGTGCTGGAGGTTGGCAAGTCACAAATAAAGGTGCTAAAGATTCAACATCTGGTGAGGGCCCATTCTCAAAGATGGTTCCCCCATGCTGTATCCACATGGTTGAAGGATAACAGACACAGGTCTGTTTATGAAGGCACCACCTTTGCAAGAATGCACTGCCCCATGCATGAAACTTTGCTCTTTTCTCCAATCATCTCCTACAAGTCTCACTGGTACCATCATGGCATTGGGGATAAACACATGAATTCTGGAGTGACACAAACATTCATACCACTGAAATGTGCACAACTTCTAGCAACCGACACTAAAACTTTCCCCAGAAGAACTCATCTGTCTACTTAATTTGATATTTGTTAGCAGTCAGGGGATCTGTCCCTTAACCAAACTGGTTTTGCCCTTCAGTTGCCTCATTCCAATTTTCTCTATCTCATTGAGAATTTATCAGTTAAATAAAGAATTCTGCTGAAACAATAAATTCCTAAATAATGATGAATTAAGAATAGTGTAATTCATTTTTCTCACCTGAGAAAATTTAGAAGGCAGCTGTCCAGGTCTCACATGCTACTTCTCTGTCACTTAAGTGGATCCCCTCATGGTTCCTAGTTGAGCACTTGAACTCCAGTGGTCCTTTTCCATTTATTCCAGAAGGAAGGAGGACAGAGTCTGCTCATCTCAAGGATGACAATTTCCTTTGATAAAGCTAGTCATTTCGGGTTACATTTCACTGCTCAGAATTTATTTACATGGTCCTTTCAACTGCAGGCCATGTACCTCCCTGAATAAATTTGAACTTGTGTTATCAAAGAGGAGTAAAAGGAGTTTTTAGTAGACAAGAATAGGTCTCAGCCAAAGAAAAGACCAAATCAAAATCTGTTTCATCTTTTCTCAAGTTTCTGCCCTACCTCTCCATTATTATAGCTGGAGATGGAGCAGGCACACTGGGAAAAAGAGATTTCTACATTATTATACAAAACTCTTCCTCATGATCTCCAACTTTCCATGTCATAATAACATTTTTACCATTACACAAAAGTCTATTAAGAATTTCACCAAACAAAAGAATTGTACGTTTCTAAAGACAGTCTTCTTTCCTAATTCATACTTATCAGAAAAAGTGATGGCATCTTTCAAATAGTTATGTACATGCATACACATATGAATATATGTGTATAATATGTATATAAATATTTATGTATGTTTATATGAGACAGTGAAGATAAATGTTATAATTTGTCGCCTCTGATGATGACATCCTCTGTAGATTTAAGATTTTTATCTTTGTCAAATTACCTCTGAAGAAATTTTGTAATAGAAAAACGATGTTTACAAATCTCTGTATTGATGTTTAATAGATATATGCCTGCCAGATGTTCCAATTCAGAAGAAAATACCTTAATGATAAATGGAAATGAAATTGTAGATTTCTGATAAACAGATAATCATAATTGTAAATAACAGTAAGGCAGAATTCCCCAATTGTATTTAAAAATAAAGGGTTTGGCCGGCGCCGCGGCTCAATAGACTAATCCTCCGCCTGCGGCACCAGCACTCCAGGTTCTAGTCCCGGTCAGGGCGCCGGATTCTGTCCTGGTTTCTCCTCTCCCTGTCCAGCTCTCTGTTGTGGCCCAGGAGTGCAGTGGAGGATGGCCCAAGTGCTTGGGCCCTGCACCTGCATGGGAGACCAGGAGAAGCACCTGGCTCCTGGCTTCATTAATGCGGTGCGCCGGCTGCAGCGCGCAAGCCCAGCGGCCCATTGAGGGGTGAACCAACGGAAAAGGAAGACCTTTCTCACTGTCTCTCTCTCTCACTGTCCACTCTGTCTGTCAAATAAATAAATAAATAAATAAAGGGTTTACTCTCCCAAATATCCTTGTTTAATAAACAGTAAATATTTAGAGACTTCTTTTTAAAAAATTTTTTTTAACTTATATTTAATAAATATAAATTTTCAAAGTACAACTTTTGGATTATAGTGGCTTTTCCTCCCATAACCACCCTCCCACCCGCAACCATCCCATCTCCCACGCCCTCTCCCATCCCATTCTTCATCACAATTAATTTTCAATTATCTTTATATACAGAAGATCAATTTAGTATATATTAAGTAAAGATTTCAACAGTTTTCACCCACACAGAAACACAAAGTATAAAGTACTGTTTGAGTAGTAATTATACCTTTAAATCACATAGTACAACACATTAAGGACAGAGATCCTACATAGGGAGTAAGTGCACATTGACTCCTGTTGTTGATTTAACAATTAACACTCTCATTTATGACATCGGTAATCACCCGAGGCTCTTGTCATGAGCTGCCAAGGCTATGGAAGCCTTTTGAGTTTGCCAACTCCGATCTTATTTAGGCAAGGCCATATTCAAAGTGGATGTTCTCTCTTCCCTTCAGAGAAAGGTACCTCCTTCTTTGATAGCCTGTTCTTTCTTCTGGGATCTCACTCACAGAGATATTTCATTTAGGTCAATTTTTTTGACACAGTGTCTTGGCTTTCCATGCCTGCGAATCTCTCATGGACTTTTTAGCCAGATCCGAATGCCTAAAGGGCTGATTCTGAGGCCAGAGTGCTGTTTAGGGCATTTCCCATTCTATGAGTGTGCTGTATCCTGCTTCCCATGTAGGATCATTCTCTACTTTTTAATTCTATCAGTTATTATTTGCAGACATTGGTCTTATTTATGTGATCCCTTTGACACTTATTCCTTTATTTTTGAACTTAAACTGATCACTTTAACAAGTAAGATGGCATTGACACATGCCACCCTGATGGGACTGAATTGGAATCTCCTAGCACATTTCTGGCTCTACCATTAGGGGTAAGCCCGAGTAAGCATGTGCCGAATTGTACATCTCCTCCCTCTCTTATTCCCACTCTTATATTTAACAGGGATCACTTTTCAGTTAAATTTAAACGCCTAAGAATAATTGTGTGTTAATTAAAGAGTTCAAACAATGGTATTAAGTAGAACAAAAAATACTAAAAGGAATAGTAAGTTGTTTCTTGACAGTCAGGACAAGGGCAGATTAAGTCATTGTTTCTCATAATGTCCATTTCACTTCAACAGGTTTCCTTTTAGGTGCACAGTTATTTGACACTGATCAGGGAGAACATATGCTATTTGTCCCATTGGGATTGGCTCATTTCACTCAGCATGATGTTTTCCAGATTCCTCCATTTTGTTGCAAATGACCGGATTTCATTTTTTTTAAACTTTTATTTATGAATATAAATTTCCAGTGTACAGCTTATGGATTACAATGGCTTCCCCCTCCCATAACTTCCCTCCCACCCGCAACCCTCCCCTCTCCCGCTCCCTCTCCCCTTCCATTCACATCAAGATTCATTTTCAATTCTCTTTATATACAGAAGATCAATTTAGTATAAAGATTTCAACAGTTTGCACCCACATAGAAACACAAAGTGAAACATACTGTTTGAGTAATAGTTGTAGCATTAAATCACAATGTACAGCACATTAAGGACAGAGATCCCACATGAGGAGCAAGTGCACAGTGACTCCTGTTGTTGACCCAACAAATTGACACTCTAGTTTATGGCGCCAGTAACCACCCTATGCTGTCATTATGAGTTGCCAAGGCTATGGAAGCCTTCCAAGTTTGCTGACTCTGATCATATTTAGACAAGGTCATAAAAGACAGGGTGAAGATAGTAATCAATGATCCTAAGAGTGGCATTTACCAGGTCTGAACAATTATACACCATTAAGTGGGGAAGAGGACCATCAGTACACACAGGTTGGGAGTAGAGCCATTGGTGGTAGAGTAGAGGTTATGATTACGAAGGAATGAGGCCCAAGTGCGCTAGACAGGGTCTAAAACAAAGGACAGAGTCATTATTAGAGGAGCTAAGAAAAAAGGTGCTGTCTAAGCTACAATTAAGTTTTCTGATTGAGAGGCAAATAGAACAGAAGGGGCTTGATAATAATCTGTTGGGCTTTAGGCCTTGTAAGTTAAGAGGCCCAGACCTATCTATCTCTTCACATGGGGTATATCCTAAGGGAGGTGTGAGCCTCCTAGGGGAAGGCACTCATTTTTTTAACTGTTGTATAGTATTCTATAGAGTACATATAGTGACTTCTTAAGTAAATCTCTCAAAGGTGTACTAGGGTCTATTGACTGACAAAATATGGAATTCTCCTTTTGTATATTACATGTTACTAATGCTAATATGTGAATATTGCAGTGTATTTGTGAATGCATTTTCACTTTCTCTATAGTTCTTCCATGGAAGCAATCATCATTAAGGAAATGAAATAAAAATTACATATATGAATGTATCTATTCTCATAATGTATATTTGTATTCAAATAGTATATAGAACTATACAAAAGATATATACATACATTTGTGATTGCTTATTTATGTGTGTAGCACACAAATTTCAACATTTCATGTTTTATTCCCATGCATTTTCAAAGTCTGTTTAAAATCTCATATTTATGTTATACATTCTGAGATAATCATGGATAGAATCATGTCAGTAAGAATATCATTTCATTAGCGGCTGAGGATAAAATCTCATAGAAGCCATGTTCTACATGGTCTATTGTCTTCATTCAAACATGACTTACCAAAAATTTAATATTCATGTGTCATGACTTCCCAGCAATCAGAATAGACATCTATTCAGCCAGAAAAAAAATGTCCAACACTAACACATCACAGCTTAAACTTTACTTAAATTTCTCTATTTATGTAGTACATGTTTGGCTATATAATCTAAGAAACATAAAATATTTTTAACAGCAAAATGTAAATCTTTTTTTAAATGATTTATTTATTTAATTTGAAAGGCAGAGTTACAGAGGCTCAGAAGCAGTGAGAGAGGGAGAGAGACGGAGAGAGAGAGAAAGAGAGAATCTTCCATCCTCTATTTCACTCTCCAAATGGCCACAATGGCCGGAGCTGCATCCATCCGAAGCCAGGAGCCAGAAGCTTCTTCCAGGTCTCCTACACAGGTGCAGAGGCCCAAGGACCTGGGCCATCCTCCATTGCTTTCCCAGGCCATAGAAGAGAGCTGGAGCAGAAGTGGAGCGGCCGGGACTCAAATCGGTGCCTATACTGGATGTCAGCACAGCAAGCAGCAGCTTTAGCAGCTTTGCCACAGCACCAGCTCCCAAACTGTAAATCTTTTGTTTGTTTTTTCTTTGTATTAATTGTTAAACTCTTTACACAGTGTAGCGTTAATCTTATGAGCATAAAGTAAACAAATGATGGATCTTTGTAAAAATGAAGAGTGGGAATAGGAGACAGAGGAGGAATAAGGTTGGGAGTGTGGGTGGGTGAGAGAATGAGGTGGGAAGAATCACTATATTCCTAGGTCTGTATAAATGAAATGCATAAAATTTGTATACATTAAAAACATTTATTTTTTTAAAAAAACCAACATATGATAAAAAGAGAAATATAAATCTTGTAGTGTTTCCTTTCTTATTAGAGGAGAAGCCAGTGACCATCGAGCAATCAGCCTTTCTCTTCATGCTGGTTCATTGATAGCTTCCAGAACTAAGAAAAAGCTCTACGAGGAATGAAATACCAGACAGACCAGAGGGGAGAGCATGGTCCTACACTGGACTATGCCACCACGTGTGAGGCTCTCATTCCATACGAAGAGTCCCAGGAATGGGGTGTTGTCTGCTTCTGATCTGGCTTCCTGTTATTCCACCTGGGAGGCAGCAGATGATGGCTCGACTATTTGTGTTCCTGCCGCCCAGGTGGGAGACCCAGCTGTAAGTCCTGACTCATGCCTTCTGCCTGGCCCTGTCTCAGTTGCTCTGAACATTTGAGCTTATGGAGGATCTCTCTAGCTCTTTCTCTCTCTCTCTCTCTCTCTCTCTCTCTCTCTCTCTCTCTCTCTGTCATTTTGCCCTTTCAAGTAAATAAATTAATATTTTTTTAAAGTGATGCCTGAAAATTCATAGACTTCCAAGACTATATAGCTTGTCCATAGCTACAGAAAAAAGTGGTTTTTTTTTTCTTCTACAGTTTTCTTGACTGTTGATTAAAAAATTCCAAAGGAGTAGGTTCTCGAATCAGTCCCAGGAGTAAACAGAGACAAAAGTGGAAAATATGATCATGATGAGCAGTTACCCAAGGAAAGCTTGAGCATTTCCATTTTTAAACGTTCTTTTATTTATATTTTAAGCTTTTTAGAACGATGTCCATGCCAAAAAAGAAATCAGTGCTATGGGTCTTTGAATTAATATTATTAGAGATCAAATTCTGAGTTAAAATTTACACAGTCAGGGACTGGCATAGCAGGTTAAGCAGCTGCCTAAAACAACAGCACCCATATGAGCGCCAGTTCAATTCCTGGCGGCTCCATTTCCAATCCAGCTCCCTGCTAATGTGCCTGGGAAAGCAGCAGAGGATGTTCCAAGTGCTTGGGCCCCTGCACCCATGTGGGAGACCCAGAGTAAGCTTCTGGCTCCTGGCTCCCAGCTATGGATCAGCTCAGCTCTGGCCATTGTGACCATTTGGGGAGTGAACCAACAGATGAAAGGTATCTCTCTCTCTCTCTCTCTCTCTCTCTCTCTCTCTCTTTGTCTCTCTCTCTCTCTCTCTCTCAGTCTCGCTCTCGCTCTTTTGCTCTCTGTCTCTCCCTCTCTCAGTAACTCTGCCTTTCAAATAGATAAAAAAATAAAAAAATACAATCATTACCAAATATTATATAATGCTCAAAATATAAATAATTTTAATACAGTTACAGACTTTTGCTATTTCAAATTAGTAGAAACATGCAAAATTAGTTTAAACAAACAAGAAAATTTCTTGGATCACATAGTCTAAAAGTCTAGGGGAAAGATCTGACTTCACACATAGGTTCATCTAGGTGCACACACAATGTCACGATGTTTATCTTTTGCCTCTGATATCTGGAGTACTAGCTCTTTATCAAATAATTTGTTTTTTCACAAAATGGAAGCCATCTTTGGTATAAGTTCCCCTAGGATGTATCTCTGAATAATCCCATTAAAAGGACCATTTCCTAATTGGGAAAATGTAATGTTCTGATTGGTCAAATATGACTGCACTTCATCCCAGAAGAGGCTAAGAGCAGAGCTTAGATTTCCAGAGTAAAATCCCAGTTTTGTCTAGATTCATCCACAAAATAAAAATAAAACATCCAGTTAAATAATGTCATATCTGAAAATTCAAATCTAATTAGACATCCCCATGTTTTACCTGGCAACAATAGTAAAATGCAGCCTTTTGTTATGTTGGGGCCTTTTTTCTTTCATTTTATGCTAATAAACAAATAATAGAACAATAACGTAAAAACATTAATAAACAAAATGTGATAAAGTATATGCTGAGTAGTTCAAATGAGGACATAAGTATTGATGAATTCTCCTGCTGCTTCCGGTAAACTGGCAATAGATTTTGAAAAACGTAGCATTTTACTGGCTCAAAAGGCCTTGGATAGAGCGATCTTTCCAGCCTAGAAGAAAAGTTAGGAAAGGATTCCCTGAAAGGGCACATGATCTGATGAGTCAGGTGTGGGAAGGATGTTTAGATATCTTTTTTTTTTAAAGAGTTATTTATTTATTTGAAAGTCAGAGTTACACAGAGAGAGGAGAGGCAGTGAGAGAAAGAGAGAGAGAGAGGTCTTTCATCCGCTGGTTTACTCCTAATTGGCAGCAACGGCTGGAGCTGCCCCTATCGAAACCAAGAGCCAGGATTTTCTGCCAGGTCTCCCACGCGGGTGTAGGGGCCCCAGGACTTGGGCCATCTTCTGCTTTCCCAGGCCATACCAGAGAGCTGGATCAGAAGTGGAGCAGCCTGGATTTGAACCGGTACCCAAATAGGATGCTGGCGCTTCAGGCTAGGGTGTTAACCTGCTGCGCCACAGCACTGGCCCCTAGATGTCTTTTTTATGACATTTATCAGCAGAGATGCACACGGTCATGCACATACACCCACAATGCTTTCTCTGTTAGAGGCACTGGTTACTTCAACTATACCACCAGTTAGTATTAACAAATAAGTGTTTAGACAATATAAGCAATTCTCTTGTCTATACTAATTGTTCTGCACATAGTCTCTTTGAGTTTGATCCTAAGATCATGTTATATTTGGGTGCTACTTCATAAACATCCTAATTTCATTTCTGGGGTGGGCTTTGGACCTAGTGGTTAAGGTATCTTATTCAAAATTGTACTACTTCAGTTCTATACCCAATTCCAGCTTCCTGCTAATACACAGTTAGGGAGACATCAGTCGATGGATCAGTTAGGTCCCTGATAGCATGCAAGAGACCTCTACTGAGTTCTTGGCTTTGAGTTCTGACCTGGACTGCAAATTCTGGCCCTGGCCTGCTCTATTCCAGCTTCTGTGGACATTTGGTGAGTAAGCCAGTCTGTCTGTTGAATAAATAAATGAAATAAATAAGTACAGTAAAATAACGTTAACTTCTATTCCATCCTCCACTTCATCAATGAAAATCTAAATTGACTGTGTCTAGGATTGACTGCATTGCAGGCAAATATGCACCTGACTTTTAATTTTATTTGATATATCTTCTAGCTTATTGATTTATAAGAATGAACAGATGTGGTCTAATTCAGTAGCTATATTTAAAAAAGAATTTTCACTAACAATAATTGTACAAGTAGTTATGTTTGATGAAAATGTAACCATCATTTATTTTGTGTGAGACAATTAATTTTGCAAATATCCTATTTTTAAATATCATTTTTGTTGTATCATTAAGTTGCAACTATTTGAAAGGTAGAATAATTTTATTATTTTGTCAATATATTGTGAAAGAATGAAATGGTTAATTTTTTAAATGGAATTATTAAGCTGAATAAATATTGGCATCATGAACTTGGCCTTTGGTTTTCCTTTTTTCTTATTCATTTTTTTCTAATTTTGAAGATGAAATTTATACATTCAATATAAGCAATACCATACAGCCATCACACAATCTAATTTTTATGTAACCTGGTAAAGTGTCTGAGCATGAACATATTCTTAAAGATGCCATTGTCATTGTTTATGTTCTGCATAACTACATTCAAACACAGCCTTGTGGAAACAAAGTTGATGAGCTCAATGATCACAAAAGCACATCACGCAACTCCTAATGATGAATAGCATGGTTATTTGAATAGCATGGTTACCTGCTATGAAGGGTGTTTATTCCCAGGAGATTCATTAATTGATGTATCACTCAAAATTGCTGAACATGAATGTTTTAGTAGTATCTGGAATGTGTTTATTCTTTCTTCAGTCACGTATGTGGACCTTTCTATTTGGGAGTAAATTTAGAGTCAAAAGGGAATTAACAGTCCAACTCTCCCATTTTGCAGGTAAAGAAACAGGCTCTGGGAAATGAGGATGTTATAATAATTTGAAATGTGACTTTGGAGAGTAATAATTAAAGAGGAAGCATTTTGATGTACATTATTTCCATGTAGATTGGCTTCTTACATTTTTGATGATGGATTTTATTTAACAATTTTATGCATTAAAATGCCCCCCAAAAATAACTCTTACTGTTATATTTTCTAATATTTCTCATGTATCATTCATATCCCATTTCTCTCCTGCCAGATGTAGAACTCAGGAAGCTCTCTACTAGGTATATGTCAATGGCATTATCTTCCATGTTACCTAAATGTTACACTTTCTTTCCTTAAAACATATCTCAACCAGTTTCAAATGGAAAAAAACAAGCAACTAAATAAATTTGTGTACCAATCTTATGATTCTAACAACATTTCTTCAGCTTTGATTTTTAAATATATTGAGACATTGGCACACTCTGGCATCAGAAAATTATTTAAAATAATCAACCTTCAATACGTTAGTAAAGATAAGCTAGTATCTACGACACATAGGGAATGTGTGTGTACGTACTCAACAAATATGTATATATGCACACAACAAATGTGTAAGCACACACACATACACACAAATACTTTTTTAATGTAATGATCCTGCAGAGCTAAACTGTGGAAGATAGAATTACTTCATACTAATCCATGGTTTTCTAGCCTCATGGGGGCATAGATTATTGTCTGTTGAGCTTTCTTGTCCACTGCATTAAAAGAAAAAATCAAGGGCTAATTTGTTAAGCCACAAAGCCTGGCCCTACTCAACGTATTTTAAGCTGTGGATATGCTGAATATGAAAGACAGACATGAATGAAAATGTGAACAAATGTAGGTTCTTTTCTTGAAGTGAATACTGTGATGTGTGTAGGTGTGTAAAGATTACATGCATAAAATATCTATATAATAGACTTCTGTAGAGCATAATGTGTGCATTTTAATGCATTTTTATGTCATTTGGCAGTAATTCCTTCTATCATAAACTGTTATTATATTTGAAATAATTGTGTGCTTTGAGCACCTGGTTAATCTTTAGCTTAAATTCTGCATCAGCCAGGTGTCCTCTTAGGGATCACATAAAGATTGGGCCTCGTTTAAGTGTGAAATAATCCTGTTGCTTCTATCTGAGAGTGAATGAGCCCAGGATTAGATCAGATAAAACACACTCAAGCTAAAGTGCACAAGGTGGATTATGCAAGAAAAGAGGATTTAGTGAAGAACGGATCCACAACTTTTTGTTAACACAGAGAATGGTGGCTTTTGTAAGCAACATTTGTGGAAACTCAACTGGAGCTTTAAAAGCTATGTCTTTTGTTGTACATTTCTCTGCATACATTTGCTTTGTAGTTGGGAGTGCTAACTTTGGAAGCCATGCTGGGCCAAGACTCATGCTCATTTTGCCTAATGAAAGGCTAAGGATGTACTTTTACTCATACATTCTTGTTTTTTCTTCTTTGAAGTTTATTAAGCTCTCCTGAAAGATGTGAAGTTCATTAGGTTGTTATTATCGTGACCACAAATTAAATATCTGTTCCCTGGGGAGTGATAAGCTTCACATATAAGCTATACTTACTATAATATTTACTTAATTACAAACATGCTACTTCTTGTTCTTCATATAAAATGTAACACACCTATAAAGGTCTTACAGGGTATGTTTTGAATTTAATGACATATTTATCTAGTTATTAATATTCTCTTGTACCTTCTCAAAGTTACAAGTTATTTATACAGCTGACAGTCATATGGGTACAATATCCTTTAAGCATTATGGTAAGATATGGCTGTAGCTCTTCCAAATATCATAATTAGTTGCAATTCTCTGGAATCGAGTTTTCCCATATTCAGAGGAAGATTCCTTCACCTCTGAGTTGCCAGACACCTTTGCTGAAATGATCCTCTGGTAGTTATATGGACATTTCCAGTTCCAAGTTGCCTGTTTTAACTTGTGAGTCTTTCAAATGTGAACAGAAGTAGACATTTTATTGCATCTATTGATTTTAGCTTATTATAGAACCTATCAGCTGCACCTCTAATCTGGAGACTATCAATTCTATTCCAATACATATGACTTCCAATACATTACAATTAGCTTGATAGATACCTAAGTGTTCTCTGATTAATCAAATTATTAAGTATTTGTTTTCAGTGAATATTTCTCACACTTGCTCTTCTTTATAGCATTGAGCTATGTGTTAAAATTTCTGGGAGTTTGTTTAACATCTTACTTCAAAGTGATGAAGAAATAGAATATGATCAAAAGGCAGGTTAATTCTTAAGGTGTGGATGATAAAAATTACTATCTGAATTAATCAATTTTAATTGAGAGACTATTTTAACACAACTGAATTCTCAAGAATGAGCCTTACAACTGTATCTTTTCAGAATTTGTTTTGTACCATTCATTTCTAATAAAGAAGCATTAAAGTACATTTGCCATTCCATGGAAATATTGTAGGTTCATATACTGAAAGTGAAATGGCTCTACTTTTAATACAATAGGGTGTGATTGAAGATGAGGTGAAAAGTACGACTGCTTCAGGGTATCTCACTGGTCCACCACAAATATTTAATGTTTACAAACATACTTTTTTAATATGTATGTGCTTTTTGGATTTTATTTTAAAATGTCTTAAAATTTGAAGAGAAAAATTACATTGGTTGGGCGGGAAGATATTTTTGACTTGTAGTTGAATGAACAATCTATATACAGTGGAAATCCACTCAATTTATATTAAAAGAATGGCATATACTCAATAACATTAAAATATGCATCTTTGAACACAAAGGAAAATACTTATTTTACAAGCCATAATAGAGATTGGGGAAGGTACTTCAGGCTTTTGCAGAGTAAACATCAAAGAATATGTGTTATCAGGACAGGCAGTGTTGAATGAATAAAGTGGCAGTGCCGCTCAATACATTACTTTGCCCATGTTCTGCTTTATTCTCAGAGCAGTTGGTGGTTAACAAAATGCCTCCTGACTGATTTAATGCAGAAGTAAAGACTGAATAGTGGTACAGTGATGATAAACATTTGGGAAAGCCTGTTAAATGTCAGACTCGTATGGTGGCTTACTAGAACTATTGCTAGAACCTTTCTCATTATTTTACATCATTCTTGATTCACTCTTTTTTTTTTTTTTTTTTTTTTTGACAGGCAGAGTTAGACAGTGAGAGAGAGAGAGAGAGAGAAAGATCTTCCTTCCGTTGGTTCACCCCCAAAATGGCCGCTACGGCCAGCGTGCTGCACCGATCCGAAGCCAGGAGCCAGGTACTTCCTCCTGGTCTCTCATGTGGGTACAGGGGCCCAAGGACTTGGGCCATCCTCCACTGCCTTCCTGGGCCACAGCAGAGAGCTGGACTGGAAGAGGAGCAACCGGGACAGAATCCAGCGCCCCGACCGGGACTAGAACCCGGGGTGCCTGCACCGCAGGCGGAGGATTAGCCTAGTGAGCCGTGGCGCAGGCCTCTTGATTCACTCTAATCAAAGGGTTAGCAAACTTATTTTATAAAGAATTTGATAGCAAATACTTTGACCTTTATAAGACATATGGTCTCTGTTGCAACTACTCAACCTTGACATTGTAGGAAGAAAGCAGCCACAGGCAACAAGTAAAAACTAAGTGTGACTATGCTCAGAAAACAAATTTATTTATTAAAAAAACAAAAAAAACAAGTAGTGAGCTCAATTTGGCCAAAGGATTATTATTTGCTGATTCCTGTTAATCCATCTCATTCTTCCAGGAAGTTTAATGTAAGGAGACACAACAATATATTACCCATAAGAGTGTAGTTTTGGGGGCCAGCACTGTGGCATAGAAGGTTAAGTCTCTGCCTGCAGTGCTGGCTTCCCTTAGGGTGCAGGTTCAAGTACTGGCTGCTCCACTTCTGATCCAACTCCCTGCTATTGCACCTGGGAAAGCAGCAGAAGATGGCCCCGACATGGGAGACCTGGAAAAAGCTCCTGTCTCCAGGCTTCAGCCTGGTCCAGCCCCAGCTGTTGCACCCATTTAGGGACTGAACCTGCAGATGGAAGATCTCTGTCTCTGTATTTCTGCCTTTCAAATAAATGAATAAATCTAAAAAAATGTAGTTTTAAAATAAAACACAGATTATCAAGTGAAAGGAAATAAACAGATACCCTATGCTAATAGTAATCAAAGTAACACTGGGTTGACTATATTAAGAAAAACCATAGAGAATTCAGAAAAGACAATATAAAAGGAGAAAAAAAGGAATTTTAACAAAGACAAAGAGATCAAATATTCAAGAGGATATAATAATTGTAAATGTTCATACATCTAATTGCAGAACTCCAGATACATGAAGTGAGTATTGAGAAAATCAAGAAGGATATAGAAAATGATTGACCCTGACAGGGTCAATCAATTGACCAAAATGATGCTTGTAAAACGTCTCATCCCTCAACATTTAATTATGCTTTTCAAACATTTTCCAAGATGGATTTAAATTATACAAATTATGTCCTCTTTGACAATGGAATGTAATTATCAATTAATAACGAAAAGATAACTAGGAAACCTGCCAAAGTTTAGGAAATAAGGACCATACTTCAAAATTAGCCATAGGTCAAAAAAGGATATTAGAAATATTTTGAACTGAATGAAAATCAAAATATAATATATCAAAATTTATGTGATAAAGCTAAACTTATCTTCTTGAGAAGATAAGAAGGAGCTCAAATCAACAACCTCAGCTTCTTTTTAATAAAATAGAAGATGAATGAAAGAAAACTCAAGAAATAAAGTGATAGAGATCAAAGAGAAAATCAATGAAATAGATATCATAAAATCAAAGAGAAAATACACAAATCCAAAAGCTACTTTTCTGAGATCACTAAAATTTATAAACCTCTAGTTATACTGATCATAAAAATAAGAGTGCAAACATAAATTAATAATATCAGGAATGAAAGCAGAGACATTAAAGATTTTAAAGTTATTAAAATGATAAGGGACTATGATGAACAACTTTTGCTAATAAGTCTGGCAGTTTAGATAAAATTAATGCAATTCTTGAACGGAAACTATTGAAACTTTCAATGATCACTCAAAAGGCGCATATCTATTATGATAGCATTGTATCTATTAAAGAAATTGAATTTATGTTTACATCTTTTCACAAAGGAAACTCTAAAACCAGACAATTTGAATGAGAAACCAATCAACATTTAAGGAAGAAATAATACCAATTCCACACAACCCTTTGAAAAAATTGAAGAGGAAACAATATTTCCATACTCATTTAATTGTACCCAAATGACTCTAGAGCTAAAATTAGAAAAAAAAAAATAATACAAAAGCTTCTTACCAATACGCTGCATCAATATGGATTTAAAAAAATCCTTAGGCCGGCACCGTGGCTCACCCATGGGAGACCAGGAGAAGCACCTGGCTCCTGGCTTCGGATCGGTGCAGCACGCCGGCTGTAGCGGCCATTTTGGGGGTGAACCAATGGAAAGGAAGACCTTTCTTTCTGTCTCTCTCTCTCACTGTCTAACTCTGCCTGTCAAAAAATAATAAAATAAATAAATAAATAAATAAATAAGATTTACTACATAAGATATACTGGGGTTTATTCAAGGAATTATTTAACAAACATTTACAATTTAATCAATATAATTTACCATTTTAGCAGACAAAATAAGAAAACCATTGTTCATTTCAACAGCTGCAGAGAAAATATTTGACATAATCCAATGGGCAAAGTGCATTGCAGATTAAAATGTAAGAACTCACAGGAAACTACGAATGGAAGGAAATTTTTTCAATCTGACAGGCAATTAACAAAATATTTAATAATTAACATTATACTTAGTAGTTAAAGGATGATTGCTTTTCCCCTAAAAGCAAAACAAGTTGGTATATGGGTAAGTGTGGGCCTAGGGCCCACAAGTGCCTCCTGTTTAGACTTTTGATATTCAATGTTGATAATAAATAAGCATTTAAAAATATTGTGACATATTTGTGTATCTTAAATATGTAATATTTGGTTCTTACACTTTGACTCAGAAATTGTATCTCAGGGCCAGCACTGTGGCATAGTGGGTAAAGATGTTGCCTGCAGTGCTGACATTCCATATGGACACTGGTTCAAATCCAGGCTGCTCCACTTCCTATCCAGCTCTCTGCTGTAGCCTGGGAAAGCAGTAAAAGATGGCCCAAGTCCTTGGGCCCCTGCACCCACGTGGGAGACCCAGAAGAAGCTCCTGGCTCCTGGCTTCAGATCAGCACAGCTCCAGTCGTTGCTGCCAACTGGGGAGTGAATAAGCAGATGGAAGACCTCTCTCTCTCTTTTTCTTTTTCTTTCTGTCTCTGTCTCTCTTTCTTTGCCTCTCTCTTGTAACTCTGACTTTCAAGTAAATAAATAAATCTAAAAACAAAAAAAAGCAAAACAAGTCAAAGATGTCCAGTTTTACTAATTCTGTTCATCACTGTACCAGGCTCAAGGTAGTAAGTCAAGAAAAAGAAATAAACAATCATCAGATTGGAAAGTGGAAAAAAAAACTATTATTCTGCACATATTATGTGATCATCTATCTAGGAACTCTGATGGAATCTATAATAAAGGCTACTGGAATTAATAAGTAGATGTAACAAAAATAAAAGTTCCAAGATAAATACAAAAAAGTTGAAATAACCAACACACACATGATAAAAAATGTTCAACATCAGTAATCATCAGAGAAATGTAAATCAAACTGAGGATCTCATCTCACTCCAATTAAATTGACTATCATTCAAAAATAGAACTATCATATGACCCAGAAACCTCACTACTGGGTATATGAGAGATTTTTTAAAAGTCCCTGAAAAATGTATATTATGAAAAGATAACACATGGATTTCTAAATTTCTTTGACACCAAATAAACTTTCACTTCTATTTTTCCACGAACTTTTTGAAACACCCATGTACATCCAAAACAAATCAGTCTGCCAGATATCTGTATTTCCTTGTTTACTGCATCACTGTTCATAGTAAACGAGAAGTAGAAGCAACTTAAGCGTCCTTCAGCTGATAAATGGATAAAGAAAATCCATATACACAATGGAATGCTATTCAGCAATGAATATGATGAAATCTAGTTATTTACAGCAACACATGAGGAATTGGAGGCCCTTCCGTTAAATACAATGAGTCAAGTTCAGAAAGACAAGAACAATATGACCTCGTCTCTGTGTGAAACCTAAAAAAGTTGGTTTCATTGATGTTGAGAGTAGGATGGTAGTGACCAGAGGTAAAGGACAGCTGGAGAAGAGGAGGTTGGGGAAGCGTTGATTAATGAGTACTAGTTTCTATTAGATAGGAATAAGAAGTTCCGGCAGTGTATTACACAATAGGAAGACTATAGACAATGATAAAGTATGGAATGCATTTCTAAAAAAATAGCCATAAGAAAGGATTTTGAATGCTTTCACCATAAAGAAATGATGATTCTCTCAGATAGATAAGTTTATCCTGACTTGAACATTACACAGTGAATACAGGTATCAGGATTCACATGGTACCCCATAAATATTTAGTTTTTACATCCCAGGAAAAATTATAAAAATTTTTAAGTTAAGCTGTATTTCTATTTGCTAACAACAAAAATTGAAGTAGAAAAAAAATGCCATCTCCAATAGCCTCAAAAATATAAAGTATTCAGGAATAAAGCTGACAAAAGGTGTAAAAAGTCCAACACTCACTGAAAACCAAAGGGATTATACATACATGGAGTTAACATACATCTACCATAAGAGCAAGTCATTACATTCCCAGGTGATTACCGAAGAGAAATGAAAGCATACAAGGGGACTGCAAAAGATTTGTGGAAAATTGAACTCAAAGATAAATTGATTTTGGTGCAAATAACTTTTGAAAATCATGCAGAAGTTTTTTATAATATGCATTTTCATCAACTTTATGAAGACTTCTTGTATGCAAGGATTTAAAAAAATTTTGCATCAAAGTAAGCTTATCTCTCAGTCTCATTTCCCGAGATCTTTCTGAAGCATCCTCATATGTCCATCTGTACATACTTGAATATTTGTATCATCTTCATCAGGAGTAACTACAAACTGTATGATCTCCAACAGGTAATGTGCAACAGGTAAAAAGCAAATTGTAGCTTATTCGTACAGGGAGATATTATTTAGCAACAAAAAGGAATAAACTATTGCTGTATGTAGCAACATGAGTGAATCTCAGAATAATCATTATGTCCTTAGAATTGTATCTACAAGGCACACTGACTGTTAAAACTAGTAGAAAGTTAGTATTATTTTTTTTTTTTTAGAAAATGTCACACTGATTCCATTTATATAAAATCCTGGAGAATTCACACTAGTCTGTAGGGAAAGGAAGCCAGTTGGTGTTATCCATGTTTACTGGAGGCATAGAGGAGTGGAAAAGAGAAATTACAGTGGGACAAGGGAAAATATAGAAGGAGTATTGATAAGTTAACTATTGTAATTGGGATATTGGTTCCATGGGTGTATACACATGATAAAACTTATCAAAGGGGAATTTTAAAACATATGCAGTTTACTGTATATTTATTCTACTTTAAATGAACTGTAACAAAGGAAAATAAAAAGACACTTTTTGCTCTCAAGGAGTTTTAATCTTAAATATTTGAGAAAGAGATGATATGGCTCTTCAATGGCTTTGGGTATAGATATTTCTATTTAAGTAGTATTGCAATGTTTAAAGATAAATAAAAGCATGTTCAGTCTGATAGATAAGGATTCATTTCAGTTTACTTATGTATACAACCTGCCAAAGCTTCTTATGTACTCCATGTTCCTAATGCAATCATGGTTGGTCTTCCAAGAAAATATACAAATGTGATGTCTATGAAACCATGGCCTGAGGTGGATTCTGACCTTTCTCTGGTAGATAAAATTCTGTATGGCTCACCTCCTGTGAATTTCACAGCAGATAGAAGAATTAGCTATGTGGGAATTCACTACAGAACCAAAAATTATATCACAGATTGTTTAAATCAAGGACTGACTAGTTTGTTGCTCAACCTTATAAAGCACTCCAATGAGAATAATTTGTACTAGGTATTGTGGCTTTTATATCACATGGAGAGAATACAAAGTTGACTTCATGAATGATTGAAAGTTTCTAATTTAGTTTTTCCTTTCACAAATTAGACAGCATCCAGTAGAAAGCATTTATCAATACTTCAATTTTCTTCCAAAATTAAAACTTTCCTTCCCTTTTCACAAGCTAAAACTTATAGTTAATGGCTATCTGCACAATCATGCAGGGATTATATTTCAATCTTCTACTATTTTGTAATTATTCTTTACTTGATAGCTATGTTGGTCATTTCAGGTTCAAGAAGAGGAGATGGGGGTGGGTATTGAGACACAGTACATTAGGCCATAGCTTGGGATGCCTAAATTCCATCTGAGAGTGCCTGAGACAGTGTCCCACATCTGTATAGGATCCAGCTGCCTACTAATGCACACCCTGGGAGGTAGCAGATGATGAGTCAAGTACTTAGATCCCTGCCACCCACGTGGAATACCCAGATGGAGTTCCTGGCCCCTGCCTTCAACCTTGCTCAGGTCTGGCTGTTGTAGGCATTTGGGGAATAAACCAATTGGTGGACTCTCTCTCTCTCTCTCTCTCTCTCTCTCTCTCTCTCTTTCTCCTTCTCTCTGTTGCTTTGCCTTTCAAACAAATGAAAATAAACTTTAAAAAGGAAAGAAAAGAGGGAGGAGGCAAGGTGAGAGACCAAGCTTCCTTTATTAGACTGAGTGGCTTTCTACTTTCTGATTTTCTCAGATGGTGAAAGTCAACCCTCAATGGGGATTTTTGCTTTTTTATTTTTTTATTTTATTTTTTAGTGGGAGTTTAGGAAACTGATTTTTTTCTTTTCTTTTTAAGATTTTTATTTATTTATTTGAGAGGTAGAGTTACAAACAGTGAGAGAGAGAGAGAGAGAGAGAGAGAAAGAAAGGTCTTCTGTCCGCTGGTTCACTCCCAAATGGCTGCAATGGCTGGAGCTGCACCGATCTGAAGCCAGGGGCCAGGTGCTTCTTACAGGTCTCCCACATGGGTGCAGGGGCCCAAGGACTTAGGCCATCTTCTACTGCCTTCCGAGGCCATAGCAGAGAGCTGGATGGGAAGAGGAGCAGCAGGGACAGAACGGGCTCCCATGTGGGATGCTGGCGCTACAGGCGGAGGATTAACCTACAGCACCACAGCACCGGGCCCCTCTTAGTGGGGATTTAAGGTTACTTTGGATACTTATCAATAAGACCACTCTCGTGAAGTTCCTCTAACAACAGATGCAGTCTATTGTATTATTAGTAGTCCCCTGCATATCATTCTGCAAATCTTGGAATCCAAAATCTCCTTGCTGCATCCCTTAGGTCCTCTTTTTAAAAAGATCTAAGATAATACTGCACCAGTTCTTTGTTCTAAGCCATTTATTTGGACTAAGAGAAAGTCTAATGTAGACTGTGTGTCCATAAGGCAAGTCTTTGTAAAATCTTCACATGAGCATTCTTCACATATTAACTTTAGAATCTGGAATCTGTGCTCTTAATGTTTGGGCTGAAAAAACAATTTTGACCTCTATTCAGGCTAATTAGGCTTAAAGTTTTACATGATATATGATCATTTGTACTTTAAAAATAATCACTTCTTAAGACATTCAAAGAGATCTTTAGCTGTAGAATTTCAGATCTCATTAAGGGAGAGTACACACTTTATAAATATATATTCAAAATATATATAGAGATAAAAATTCTCAGGAACCCAGAAATAAAGCTCGTGTGAGCTTTAGCTATGAAATTTTAGCCATAAAGCAATTCAAACTAGCAAAAAAGGAAGTTGTAATTGCTTATAGGTTTGAAAGTCTACTCCCTCTGTTCCTTTTCCTTAGTGTACACCAGGTCTAGAAGAATCACACCTGCTTCAACACCCAATAAAATGTTGATGGATAAAAATTGTGCTTTCTTCAGAAAGTTACCACTCTGTCATCTTCAGAGGAAATATGGGTGTACAGCAAGTGTACCAAATAAAAGTATAATTCTAGTGCACAAGCAGAAAATGGACTATCTGCCTACCGTGATTATGACAAAGTTTTAACTATCCACTAATTTCCTATGGTTGAACTGCCCTACTAGCCTAGACCAAGAGATAAGTCCTATACATAACCAGCTGGTGAGCATTGCTCAGGACTCTGGGCGGGGTCCATGTGTCTGATCAGAAGTCAGAAAACCATGGGAAAATGCGATCTATTTTGGGTGTATTGGCCTACTTAGCATCCTTCCTCACATGTAAATAGGGGTGAAATAGCTGGAAAAGTCTTCCAGAAGGCTTGGATTCACATGAAGTCAAACAATTGGAAAAGAGTACTGAAAAAAATTAAGAGATGTAGGATTATGAAAATTAGTGCACAAATTACCTTTTTAAACCATAGAATATTGAGAAAAAAAACAAAATATGGGTATATTTTTGAAAACAATACTTTCAATGCTTTTTTTTCTACATTTCTACTAGCTCTTAAAATTTCCATTGTACTTTAAACCAGGAAAAGAATTTAAGAATTTATTCAGAACAAATTAAAGAAACACTATTTTTATATACAAGATCCCTTCAAAAATTCATGGAAAATGAAATTGAAATATAAGTTCATTTTGGTGCTAAGTATTTTGAAATCCACGCAAAGCTTTTCAAGATACACATTTTCCACGAACATTTTGTAGGTCCCTCATTTTCCTAGTAGGAATTTAGTTTTTTATATATATTTCTTTCAATTTTTTTTTTGACAGCTAGAGTTAGACAGAGAGAGAGAGAGACAGAGAGAAAGGTCTTCCTTCTGTTGGTTCACCCCCAAATGGCCGCTACAGCCGGAGCTACGCAGATCCAAAGCCAGGATCCAGGAGTTTCTTCCAGGTCTCCCACACGGGTGCAGGCATCCAAGCACTTGGGCCATCCTCCACTGCCTTCCCGGGCACAGCAGAGAGCTGGACTGGAAGAGGAGCAACCAGGACTAGAACCCAGCGCTCATATGGGATGCCGGAGCCGCAGGTGGAGAATTAACCAAGTAAGCCATGGCACCAGCCCCTATTTCTTTCAATAGGTAAACTTGTTTTTATTAAGTGTTATTGAAAAGTGCAATTACTGCCTTATGTAAGACTGACAAGATATTAACATAAATCCACAGGTCTAATCTGTAGAAGATAAGGCAGTGGTTGTATTCAAATTCCTACAAAATCTGATAAGACTCAATCATTATGCCTAAATTCTCTCTTTATCAATACATGGAGAAATTGTAGGAAGTTAACTGAGTCTACACAGAAGTAAGTGCCTAAGTACTTTTCTCTAATTGGCCTTAAACAGGGAGTTACTGTAATGACCAGTGCTATTTTGCAGGAATTGACATAATCTATTAGGAAAATGAAGATGGAGAATCATCTAGAAATACTTTTTTATCTTACAATACAGTAGATTCCACTCAGTTAAGAAAGCTCTTGTAAACTTCCTTGCCATAATTTTATTTTGTTCATTTTCATTTGTTGTTGCTAAAATGTGACTATCCTAAAACGGGAAGAGGTATTTTGTTTTCTTGTCTCCTTTCCTGTTCTTCAGTCCAGGGCTAAATGCCTGCCAAATATGCTGTTAAGATCAAGTCTATAAGTGCTTTGAAAAGCATCAGAAGACCCTGTATTAAAAATAAAATGATTACTAATAAATCATGCAAGTAGGAATGTCAGGTCCACTCCTTCCTTAGACTCCCATTCCACCACTGACTTCTTCCTCATTATTTCAAAGAACAGCCTGTGGTTTTAAGAATCATGGAAAGGTTTTGAGCCAATGCTGTGCTTTAGGACCTATGTACATCTTGCTTTTCCCAAAACATGTGACACAGATCCTTTGGAATAAGAAACGTACACTGTGAGACAGATGTAGTTATGAAGTCTGGGAGTGATAGATGTATAATAATCCAATCAACATAAGTGTGAAAGTGGTATCATGATTTTAAGCTCCTGATTTGTGTGTTCTGCATACCACTGGATTTTCTTTGGTCATCTTATTATACTTCTATTGCATTGTTAAATATACAGCACATATGAATTTATGCATTTCTTACCAGAGCTAAAACTTTTTTGAAAAGCCTTTTCCATAACACCTATTTTCAATCAGATCTGACACATTTATTGATTGTAAATATTTCCACAAAATGAATGCAATATTTAAAATACAATTTTAAAGGTTAAAAGCAAGTCATTGGATATTGAATAACATATCTGAAATGATCTTTAGAATACATATACTTAGGCACCACGTTTTAATTTCAACTCCTGTTATTACAGTAACTAGTCACAAAATGGCTCCCTATTTTTGCAATATGTTAGCTGTAATGTTACTTAAATTGAACCGACGAGTGCCTTCTAATAATGTATGTTTACTTCATGAACTTGTGGGCAATTACATTGTGATTATGTCTTTGTAGGTGCTGTTACTGACATACAGAGCCCAGTGCATTTAGAATGTAATTGCAGTTCTCCATACCATTTAGCAAAGCTGAAAATTGTTAAAGGTTTGTAAATTACCTACATTTAGACCATAGGCAACTAGGCAAATTAAGTGACACTGTCAGTAATGTTACAACATAAATTGGCACCAAGTAGAAATTCAAGGTAGACTTTCTTTTCTAAATTAGAATGTTGTTTATGGAGTGATTTCTTTAAAAAAAAAAAAAAGATCAGCCAAAAGAAAAGAAAAGATATAAAAGTGCATGCTACTCATTGACAAGATATACCAGCCTTTTAATGTGCACAAACAATGATTGGTCTGGAAAAATTAAAATTATAAAGCTGTTTAGAATTAGAAGTTTGATTGGTCTTATTGCACCCATGAAAATGATAGCCCTGAATTGCCCATAAGTGTGGCAGAAAAGACACTTCCATGTAGAGAGAGTTATCCTGAAACTTTCGCGGCAAAGTGGAAAAACCCAGCATGCAGAGTTGAACATTCTGGCACTGTTTATCTCTATGGCTTTGTTCAAATGGCTCAATTCTTGAGCCTCAGCTTTTAAATTAAACAAATAACAACAACAACAACAACACAAAAACAACAACAAAACAAAAAATCAGGCAACTTCAAAGGAATTCTGTGAGGATTAAGATGAAATAGTTTGCAGGCCTTCAAAAAATTGAGTTTCCTTAGTCTTACCTTCTCATAATAGGTCATGCAAACTGCTATTTTAAAAAGAATTTCTTATTTCTTCAGGTTTGCAAAGAGGAGATTTCTTTGAGACTGTTGAATCCACTGCGGAACTGCAAATCTTACAGAGGTTCAGTTCACCCCTTGGGATTAAAGAAAACGAATGACAATTGTAAACTGCAAAATGTTCCCTTTTCCTTCTGAAGCAGTGTCCCATAGAGGAGGCCACTCTCCAAAGACCAGCAACACCAGTTGAGGAAATTAATTTTGAAAGTATTACTCTGTCACTTCGTGCCTTCAGGCCAGTCACTTATTGATGGCAAGGGTTTAGGTTCAGATAAAACCATTTCACCCATGCAAGCCCTCTCCATTAAACGGGAAACGAGCGTCTGGGCTTGACAGCTCGGCGGGCTCTGTTGGGCAGAAAGCCATTCTTAGGGGGTCATTTTACTTAAGTGTAAGATAAGAGAGGGAGTCAGGGCAAGGCCATTTTCTTATAGTGTCCGTAATGAAGTAATAGCATGATAAAATTACAGGCGGTTTTAAAAATCCAAAATTAATAGAATACACCCATGATGAGACTCAGTGTGGTAAGCTGAGGGACGCTGCAGCAGTACAGAGAGCAGCAAGCCTCCGAGGACCGCGGTTTATTTCTCATTTACTTGCTGACCTCGGCGTGTCACTTATGAACTCACAGTTTCTTCTTCAAAAAGTATCCATAATTAAAATCTGCCTTCCCTCCTCTCAATGAGAAAATGTGAGGAAAGTTGCAATTATCTATATGGTATGGTACTTCAATTTGTTTAAGTTTTAAAGGGAGGGAGTCAGAGATAATGGTACATGACTCAGACTCGTAGCCACTGCTTCTAGGTCATTATTGTAACGTGTTGGTTGGTCATACCCAGGGTGCTCTCCAGTTTATTCTGTTTTGCACGTAAGCTCCTGAAAGTCACTTGCATGGACTATGGTTTAAATAAATCTCTACTTCTGCTCATATGAAATCTGCCCTTCTCTGAGTGACTTGCCAGCCTTCCATCGTCCATACTCTCCCATCCTGGTAGCTATCCAAATCAATTTGGGGTCTTTTTGAATCAATAGTACCATACCACACAAAACATGTCATCTTCATTCTCAACTTCATGTTTCACTGTCTCTTAGGCAAACTGACCATTGTTCATAGATTCCTGTTTCTCTCTTCCTATTGAAACCTTCTCCAGTGAAAAAATCCTCACTGTATTTCTTTTTCTGTGAATTCCTATATGATATATCTTCAGTGGCATGAAATGAAATAGGGGCCTAATTATATATGATAGGCACATCAAAATTCAAGGAAAATGCACATTATCTTTAATTTTTATCTTTTTATTTAATGGAAAATACATATTATCTCTTTTTTAAAGACATATTTATTTGAAAGGCAGAGCTACAGAAAGGCAGAGGCAGAGAGAGGGAGAGAGAGGGAGAGGTCTTCCATCCGCTGGTTCAGTCCCTAAATGGCTGCAACGGCTGGTGCTGCAGCAATCGGAAGCCAGGGACCAGGAATGTTTTCTGGGTCTCCCACGCAAGTGCAGGGGCCCAAGGACTTGGGCCATCTTCTACTGCTTTCCCAGGCCACATCAGAGAGCTGAATGGGAAGTGGAAAAGCTAGGACTCGAACCAGCACCCATATGGCATGCTGGCACTGCAAGCTGCAGTTTTTACCCGGTACGCCACAGTACTGATCCCAACAGATATTATCTTTTAATTCCATTTTTCCACATAGTTGTTGAAATGCCATCATATGTCATGTTCATGATTGTTTTGAGGTAGAATTCTTATCTCCCTAATTAAATGGTACTCCTCCTAAGGGAAAAGATATTTCTGTTACTCTTATCCAATGACATAGGTTATTCACAGATCTTGTATGTTGTCAAGCCATTGGTTATCATGTCAAGTTGAGTCTGGTTGCAGGTATTAGAGATCCAACTATGGTGATAAACACATAAAGTTTTATTACAAGGATTTTCCTGTTATAAAAAATCTGAAGGGAGAGGACCTCTGGTGTTGGTCCAGTGGCTCAGGAGTATCCAATTTGGGGCTGGCACTGTGGCATAATGGGTTAAGCCACCGCCTATGATGCCACAAGTGTTGTACATGGGTGCTGGTTCGTGTTCCAGCTACTCCACTTTTGATCCAGCTTTCTGCTAATATACCTGAGAAAGCAGCAGCAGATGATTTAATTTCCATTGCACCCACATGGGTGACCCAGATGAAACTCCTGGCTCCAGTTCTGGCCATTGCGACCATTTGAGGAGTAAAGCAGCAGATGGAATATCTCTCTCTCTCTCTCTCTCTCTCTCTCTCTCTCTCTCCCTTTTTCTCTGTAACTCTGCCTTTCAAATAAAGAAATAAATCTTTTTTAAAAAAGAATATCCAATATAAGGTGTCTTTCTGGTCTTTTCTTCATGGTCTAAGATGGGTTCTGCAGCTTCAGCTGAGAGGAAGCACTTATTAAAGAGCTTTCCCTAAAGCCCTTTTATGTTTATATCATTATCACCTCTATTTTCAAGGAAAACTTCTATTTATAAATGATATCAGTTATTAAAGAATAGAGATATATGATATAAAATATGCAACCATTATTTTATCCTACTTGACTTCAGGTTTTATCCTCTCTGATCCATCTACAATACAACCTTGCCAAATTTGCTCTCCTAGGTACAACTTTTCCTTTCAAAGCTGTATAAAAGAATTTGTAATGTGTTACTACATTATTTGAAAAACCTCAGCCTGACTTTTAATGCATTTCCATACTTGGCCAAATTACGCCCACCATAACTGTAGCTATACACACACACACACACAGTTTTTCAATGTGCCCTTAATTCCTATCTCTAGCGCAACTGATGCAGTATGCTTTCTACCAGAAATGTTCAAATATTTGACTATCCCATCTTTGCTGTGATGACACTTGATGTGCCTCCCTTTTGGGAACCTAGAATCTCCCCAAGGTTCTGAGTGCTGTTTGCAGACCACCCTTAGGTCTCAGCCCTCTTCAGGGATTGGATCAGCTGAAGAAAGGAAATTTCCCCAAGGCTGTGTACCCTTCCAAGGTAAACCATATCCAATAACTGACGCATGGTTGTAAAGATCAGCACTTCCAGTCCCTGCTTGGGAAATGTCTGAAGCCTGTTCTATCGTCAAGGCTCCCACGGCTGCAGCTTCCGGTGGGACTGAGTCCCTTCCCTCCTTGATTTCTCTTCTGCCCACTTGGCTTCCTCCCTTCCCTTTTTCAGCTCTTGGCTCTGAAAGCATCTCACGGTAAACTTCCTGCACACAAGTCTCCTTCTCAGCCTCTGCATGCAAGGAAACACAACTCACAGCCCTTCTCATTCCTGTTCCCCTTACAGGCTTCACTGTCATCGCTGCCACAAAGCCCTCTCTCACACTTCTGGCTGCATAATTTCCTCCCACTTAGTGTCTTTATTGCAATGATGATAATAATGATAAGTAAGAAAAGGAGAAGGCAGTTACAATTTTCATCCCTATGTAACTTAGTGGTTATTTGGTCCATTATTATTAACATGCATAGTTGTTGTTGTTGTTGTTGTTTTTTTTTTTTTGACAGGCAGAGTGGTTAGTGAGAGAGAGAGACAGAGAGAAAGGTCTTCCTTTTGCTGTTGGTTCACCCTCCAATGGCCGCCGCGGCTGGCGCGCTGCAGCCGGCGCACCGCGCTGATCCGAAGCCAGGAGCCAGGTGCTTCTCCTGGTCTCCCATGGGGTGCAGGGCCCAAGCACTTGGGCCATCCTCCACTGCACTCCCGGGCCATAGCAGAGAGCTGGCCTGGAAGAGGGGCAACCGGGACAGAATCCAGCGCCCCGACCGGGACTAGAATCTGGTGTGCCGGCGTCGCTAGGCGAGGATTAGCTTGTTGAGCCACGGCGCCAGCCAACATGCATAGTTTTATCTTCACAAGTTGTGTGTAGATGATTAATATGGTAAGTAGTAGTCACTCAAAACGCAGAAAAGCAGATTGTGACATTGTCTTTTTTTTCTCAGAGTAAATAACATGCATTTATGTTAGAAAAAGTGTTTGCTGATTGATAATGAAAATTCAAAGACTATTGGTGGCTAAGTTCCAATCTGAAGTATTCCATATCTGTGGTTTTCTTTGGGTGGAACACTGGTGTGTGAACTTGCACCAAGAAGAGATGGAAGAGATGCTCCTCATGCTTGGTGAACTGCTTTTCCATGCTATCCTCTTTAATCCGACCCACTTCCCTCTCCACACTTTGCTCCCCTAGTCCTTCCAGGGGTAGTGAAATCTCTAATTCTCACTGCGAATTCTTTCATAATTGGAATTTCTAGAGTGGTTTCTGTTTTTTCCCCTGTACCCCAACCTGAAGGTATAAACAACCAATGTCCACTATACTCACATTCATGAAAATCTTTACCATACAAAAAGTCATAGTTCCATTAAGTTGTCACTATTTCAACCTAGGCAAATGTTTCATGTTAATTAATGCCCAAAAGCTTAAGAAGTAGAATTCACTATTCACATTACAGGGGTTTTATTTTGGGGGGCAGTATTATTTAAAAAATATTTATGAATGCTACAAAGAAGAAAATCAAAGGCAAAACATTTTAGGCTAGAGATCTACTTCTTCATGTAGATACAGAACAAAGAATAACCTACATTATAACTGCTCATAAAAAAAATGCTGTGCAGCAACATGGGTTTCCAACAAATTTGATAACCTGTTTCTGTCTCCCCCTTCCTCTATTAAATTGAACTCTCTGAATTATTCATGAGGGCTACTTTAATGGGATAATTTTTTCTTGCAAACGCTGACACTAATACCAAAGAATATCTCTAGGTATTCATCTTGGATAAATAAGGCTCCTGGTAACTAGTTTTCTTGATGTTTCACCTTATTCAAATGAACATATATGGAAGTAACTAATGTAGACCATTTTTTTAACAGTTAATGCTTTCAATATGTTTCTCTCCATATATGTATAGTCAAACGTATGTTTACCCAGGAATTAGCCAGGATGTTGACGTAAATGAAATTAAAGCAGAAAGTTAAGCAATTCTCAGGTGAACTCAGGCAAGGCATTAAGAGGAAATTTAAGGTCCACATTTCCCAGCTGCGATGACAGCACAGAATGACTTTGGGAATTGCCCATCCCTCCATAGTGCTTTGGCCATAGTTGGAAGCGATCATTCACTTGAATGTGTACATTAGGAGTTCTTAACCCAGGGTACTAGGGTTTTAGGGAGTTGGTGAATCCCTTGAAACTGAATGCCAAGTTTTCTGAGTGTATTTTTTTCTGAAAAAGAAAGTTAACAGCATACTTCAAATTCTAGGAATTGTTCCTGACCACCTACCTCTACATGAAAAGAATTCTTGTTTCACACAGAAATGAGATTTCAATGGTCAGAATCATCTAGATTTCTATGTGTGTGTGTTTGTCAGAGAGGTGGAATGGGAGTAATTATTTGGTTCTCATTAAATGTAGTATAATAAAAATTCACATACAAAATTCCCAGGATGCAGAAAATTATACACCATGTGTTAATTATATATCTTTATTATAGTTTAATTTTTAGCAATATTAATTTTTATGTATATATGTCTGCTGATATCTTTTCTTAAAGATTATCCCAGTTTTGTGTATTAGACTGACACATATCAAGAAACTAATTTAGATATTGAGATGATTATCTTTATCATATTAGAAAGGCATGTGCTCTAATACATGCTAGTCAGATTGCCTAAAACACACTAGTAAATAAACAGGATATTATGTAATGATCGCAAAGACACTGCAGCTCCTGGAGTCACAAAACCAGTTTTATTTTCACCGTAATGTAAAGTTAGGAGTATTTTACCTTTAGAGGAGTAAATTGTGAGACATATTCACTTCTTTCCCAGTCCAGCTTTCTAATGTTTCTAAAGGCTCTGTGATAAATCAGACAGGGTTTTTAAGACACTGAGGTGACTGTCAGCACTGGAACGTGTCCTGGGGGCTTCTTCTGTCAGAGATGACAGGGACTCTGTCCATGCAGATTAAGCTGGTGTTTACAGATTTGCCCTGGGTGTGCATTCTTATCCTGCTGTGATCAAGTCCCACTGCCTGACCCCAAGGAGGCCCAGACAGATCTCCGCATAAGAAAGGCTTGAATGTGCCCTCCTCCACACAGGGCACTGTCCTAATCTGAAGCTCTTAGCAACAGTCCGTTTCTTGTTCTCTTTCACAGTGACATTCTGTACACTGCACCTTTGCTTGTTCCCTTCCTCTTCAGGTGAGGTGCCGGGAATGGGTCTGCAATAAGGTCAACAGTGACTGTCTTCTGTGCTGCAATCCAGATAATGGATTGAAAGAAATGTAGAATCTAAGACTGACAAAGATGGACATCAGGGTTCAATTCTTGGAGGTGGGACAGGAGGCCTGTACAAGCATATGAGAGACATTGCAAAACACATAAGTCCATTTGCAGTGATTTCAAACGTTTTAATTATTTTCATACTGCACAGTTTTCACAGACAATGCTGATGAGGTAAGAAATCTTGCTCTGGGAAAAAGCCAATCAGGCTAAAAAAGCTGTGAGTCTAAAACTGGGGCTGCCAGCAAGAAAACTACTACTGTGAAAGAAAACTGGCCATTGTCATCACATACTAAAACGTGGCTCTGACTTTATTTCAATAAAAACAGATCAGACCATAGGGGTGAGCATTGTGGCGCAGCAGGTTAAGCCACTGCATGGGATGCCACTAGCATCCTGTATCATAGTGCCAGTTTGAATCTCAGCTATTCCCCTTCTGATTCAGCTCCCTGCTAATGTGCCTGGGAAAGCAGTGGAAGATGACCCAAGTAGTGGGGCCCCTGCCACCCACATAGGAGACCTGGATGGAGTTCTTGGCTCCTGACTTCAGCTTGGCTCAGACCAGGCCATTGAGACCATTCAGGGAGAATGAGCTGATGGGAGATTCTCTCTCTCACACTCTACTTTTTTCAAACAAATAAATAAATTACTCCCTTTTTATTAAAGAAATGTGTTAAACTTTGAAGGAGAGTACATTTTTTCCTAAGTACATATCAGTAGAAAACTATAACAAAATGGCATGATAATGATGAAAATGTATAGACTGAAGACTCAAGTTCCTGAGTCTACTGTTCTTAACTTTAATATCTTGACCAAGTAACTCCAAATGAGGCTGAATTGCCTTACCTATAAAACAAGTGCAATGAGGAGCCGGCACTTTGGTGTAGTGGGTAAAGCTGCTACCAGCAGTGCCACATCCCACATGACCACAAGTTCAAGTCCCTGCTGCTCCACTCCTGATCCAGCTCTCTGCTGTGGCCTGGGAAGCATTGGAAGATGGCTGAATCCTTTGGGCCCCTGCATTCATTTGGGAGACCCAGAAGAAGCTCCTGGCTCCTGGCTTTGGATTGACACAACTCTGGATGTTGTAGCCATCTGGGGAGTGAACCAGTGGATGGAAGACCTCTCTGCCTCTCCTTCTCTCTCTGTGTAAATCTGACTTTCAAATAAATAAATTAAATATTTTTTAAAAAAAGTACAATGAGGCATTCCTTTCTTTTTTTAAAAAAGAAATATTTTATTTATTTGAAGACAGATTTGACAGAGAGATGGAGAGACAGAGAAAGAGAGAGCTTCCATTGGCTGGTTCCTTCTGCCTGCAGCAGCAACAGCTGGAGTTAACCCAGGCTGAAGATAGGCCCTCCATTTGAATTTCCCACATGGATGGCAGAAACCCAAGTACTTGGGACATCACTGGCTACCTCCCAGGGGCATTAGCAGGAGGTTGGAATGGGAAGTATGCAGTAGCTCAGATACAACCCAGGCACATGTGGGATATGGCAAGTGGTGGCCTAACCTGCTGCACCACAAAATCCACTCTACTACAAGACCTTTCTGTCACCCATGCCCCACCCAGGGCAACTTGTAATCTACAAAGTGCAACACTAAAAAAAAATTGTTCTTGTGCTCTATAGTATCTAATTCACATCTCTCAATTCTAAGAAGAAATCAATTAATACATGTTGATTTAATTATTGATTTTTAAAAGCATGCAGTTTTAGTTATTAATTTCTCATCTGACTTTAGGATACATATAAGATTTCTCATTGTAATCAACAGTTAAAACCTCCTCAGAAAATCTTGCTGAATGTTTCATTATTTACTTTTTCAAATTAAGGTTGTAGACTGCATTTTAAAAATGATTAACTTTGTAAAAATCATGAGTGTCACACACACAGAGGATAGAGGAAAAATGTGGAATCATTAGATATTTATTATATTTGCTTTTTTAAAAATATTTTTAAGTTTATTTGAAAGGCAGAGTTACAGAGATGGGGAGACAGAGGCAGAGAAAGAGACGACAGAGACAGAGATCTATCCACTGGTTCATCCCCCAAATGGTCAAGATGGCCAGGGCTGGGCCAGATCAAAGCAGGAGCTATAAGCTTCATCTGGGTCTCCCACATGTATGCAAGGGCCCAAGTACTTGCATCATCTCCCACTGCTGTCTCAGGAGTATTAAAAGGGAGCTTGATTGGAAGTAGAACAGCAGAGACTTGAACCAGTGCCCACACAGGATGCCAGCATGACAGGCAGTGCCTTAATCCATTGTGCCAAAGTACCAGCAATTACTAATTGCTTTTAGTAATTATTAATTTAGTCATTAATATATTTTAAATTTCTGTCAATTACTAACAAAAAATCTAAAAAAATGATGATGCAATTTTAATCTCTGGATATACCTTTACTTAAATGTCATCTCTGAAGGCCTAATAGTCTAGCCATTTACCTGGTTTTTGTTTTGATCCTATCAACTTCCAACAAAGAGTCTACATAAATAAAATTAGATTTGTACCTGTCACCATTTACAATAATTACCGCAAAATGGACTTAAGCATAAGGCCTAAAACTATGAAATTATTAGAAGAAAACACAGAGGAAGCATTTTAAGACAGATGTAGTCAAAGACTTTTTGGAGAAGAACCCAAAAGCATAGGCAACAAATGCATGAAAGAGGGGCTGGCAGTATGACACAGCAGTTTAAGTCACCGTGTACAATGCTGGCATTACATATTAGGGCACCAGTTCAAGTCCCAGCTGCATGGCTTTCAATCCAGCTCTCTACTTATGCACCTGGAAAGGCAGCAGAAGATGGCCTGACTACTTGGCACCCCTACCATCCACATGTGAAATCAGTATTGAGATTCTGACTCTTGGCTTTGGCCTGGTCCAGCTTGGCTGTTTGGGAAATGAAGGAACAAATGGAAGATCTTTCCTCCTCATCTCTACCTTTCTATCTGTCACTTGGCCTTTCAAGTAAACAAATCTTTAAAAAGAAGCAAAATAGATACATGAAATTATATCAGAAACTTCTGCACAACAAAGCTATTGATAGAATGAAAGAAACAATCTACAGAATGGGGAAATATCTGCAAACTATTCATCCGACAAGGGATTAATATCCAGAATATATAGAATAAAAGTTCAACAGCAAAAAAAATCTAACAAATAATTTCATTTTAAAATGGGCAAATGATCTGAATAGATGTTTCATAATAAAAGACATCCAAATGGTCAATGAGTATATGAACAAATGTTTAATATTACTCATTATCGGGGAAATACAAACCAAAACCAAGATGAGATACTGTCTCACCTCAGTTAGAATGATTTTTATGAAAAAGACAAAAATAACAAATGCTGGCAAAAATCTAAAGAAAGGCAAAGCCTTACTCTTGATAAGAATGTAACAAACAGTTACAAACAGTTAAGAAATGGTCAAAGGACTTAAACAGGCATTTTTTCAAAAGATGTAATTCAAATGGCCAACAGACACATAAAAAAATGCTCAGGATCACTAGTCATCAAGGAAATGCAAATAAAAACCACAATGGGATTTTACCTCACCCCAGTTAGAAATAGCTGTCATACAGAAATTAAAAAAAATAAAAGCTATAGGCCGGCGCTGTGGCTCACTTGGCTAATCCTCTGCCTGCGGCGCCAGCACCCTGGGTTCTAGTCCCAGTTGCTCCTCTTCCAGTCCAGCTCTCTGCTGTAGCCCGAGGAGGGCAATAGAGGATGGCCCAAGTGCTTGGGTCCCTGCACCTGCATGGGAGACCAGGAGGAAGCACACAGCTCCTGGCTTCAGATCAGCACAGTGCCAGCCATAGCAGCCATTAGAGGAGTGAACCAATGGAAGGAAGACCTTTCTCTCTGTCTCTCTCTCACTGTCTATAACTCTCTGTCTCTCTCTCTGATTGTCTAAGTCTGCCTGTAAAAAAAAAAAAAAAAGCTAGAGAGGATGTGGGGGGAAAGGTACCCTAATCCATTGTTGGTAGGAATGCATACTAACAGTTTGAATCTCTACAGTGTAGAGATTCTTCAGAAATCTGAAAATAGATCTGCCATATGACTCAGCCATTCTACTCCTGGGAACTTACCCCAATAAAATGAAATTATCCTATGAAAGAGTACCCCTATATTTATTGCAGTTCAATTTATAATAGCTAAGATATGGAATCAACCCAGAAGCCCATCAACCAATGACTGGATAAAGAAAATGTGGTATATACACACTGTGGAATACTACTCAGCCATAGAAAAGAATGTAATCTTGTCTTTTGCAACAAAGTGGTTGCAACTGGAAAGCATTATACTTAGTGAAATAAGCCAGTCCCAAAAAGACAAATTCCATATGTTTTCCCTGCTCCCTGACAATAAATAGAGTACAAAAAAAGTAATATATATGAGCAAAACTGACATTTGTTTTTAAGATTTATTTATTTATTTGAAAGACAGTTATACAGAGAAGCAGAGGCAGAGAGAGAGAGGTCTTCCATCCGCTGGTTCACTCCCCAGAAGGCCACAATGGCTGGAGCTGTACTGATCCAAAGCCAGTAGGCTACGAACTTCTTCTGGGTCTCCCACATGGGTGCAGTGGCTCAAGGACTTGAGCCATGTTCTACTGCTTTCTGAGGCCATAGCAGAGAGCTGAATGGGAAGCAGAGCAGCCAGGACTTGAACCAGCACCGATATGGGGTGCCAGCACTGCAGGTGGTGGCTTTACCTGCTACGTCACTGCACTGGCCCCAAAATTGACATTTTGAGAATTGATTATTTTTTACAGCCCTTTTCTCTACCGTTGAGGAACATTATTTTTTCCTTCTTACTATTTATTGAATTCTTTTCTTAGTGGAGGGTCAATCTTATGATTCTAAAATAAATAAAATATGTTATTGTAAAATTTGAAAAAAGGAATGAGAAAGGAAGGAGGAAGAAGGGTGGGAGTATGGGCAGGAGGGAGGGTAGAGTGGGAAGTATCACTATGCTCTTAAATCTATATATAGGAAATACATGGAATTTGTTCATTTTAAATAAATGAAAATTACAAATAGAAAAAAGAATATAAATTTGTACAGAAAGTATTGAGTATAGTATGGAGGATAGCAAAAACCTACAAATAGAACTCCCATATGATCTAGCAATCTCCTTATTGGGTACATATCAAAACAAAATTAAATCATTATAACAGAGACATTTGTACACCCATGTTTTACACAGTACTTTTCACAATACTAAAGATATGGAATCGACCAAGGTGTCCATCTATGGATGAATGGACAAAGAAAACCAGGTGCATAGACACAATGGAGTATTATTCAACCATAAAGTAATGAAATCCCATCATTTGTGTCAATGGGGATGGAACATGTTAAATGAAATAAGTCAGGTACAGAAAGGCATGTTCTCACTCATCTGTGAAAGCTAAAAACGTTGAGCTTATATTAGAAGAGAGTACAGGTAGTTAGAGGTCAGTGGAGATTAGGAAGGGTAGGGTGGAGAGGGGAGGGCAGAGAGAGGTAAGATAAAAGTTACCAAAATAGAGTCCGATAGGAGGAATTAGTTCTTGTGCTGTATAGCACAGTAGGGTAACTGCAGTGTATAATAATGTATGCTACATTTCAAAATACCTGGAGTCTGGAAGTTCCTAATACAAAAAATGATAAGAACTTGAGGAAACGGAGATGCTAATTTTCCTGACTTCATCTTTACACATTGTATGCATGCACTGAATTATTGTACTGTACCCAACAAATATATGCAAATATCATGTCAATTAACAATCATAAAGTAATTCAGAAAGGTGTCTGGACCAGAACACAAACGTAGCCAATTAAACTGAAGAGGAGGGAACTGACGATTACGGTGTCCTACCAGTGCAGCCTCAGAGGACTCTGCGTGTTTATTTCTCTTTGCATAAGTCATCAGTTAGTCCTCAACACAACCACGCTGAGGTTGCCATTGAACAGAGGAGGAAGACTGCACACATGCCCCAGGCCGTGCAGCTGATGGAGGAGGCAGGGCCCCATCACAGGACTCCTGTGCTGTCTTCACTATGCTCCATCCCTAAGAGACACAGGGGCCAAAAGATGATGGTGTTTCGCTTCAGCTATGTCATCGTTGAAAGCAAAATCTATCTTCATCAATCCAAACAGAATCTATGCATGCATGTGTGTTTAAGAATTCAGTTACTGATTTTATTGAGCTGGACTCCACTCCCCTCGGCCTCCTCTCAAATAAGTAATTAATTGACTAAGGTAATTTTTTAATTTCACTTTCCTTCCCTCATCCCTCTTTTGTCTTCTGTTTCTATTTTGTTGTTTTGTTTTTAAGATTTTATTTATTTATTTGAGAGGGAGAGTTATAGACAGCGAGAGAGACAGAAAGGTCTTCCTTCTGCTTGTTCACTCCCCAAATGGCTGCAACGGCTGGAGCTGTGCCGATCCAAAGCCAGGAGCCAGGAGCCAGGAGCTTCCTCCGGGTCTCCCACGCGGGGACAGGGGACCAAGCACCTGGCCCATCTTCTACTGCTTTCCTAGGCCATAGTAGAGAGCTAGATTGAAAGAGGAGCAGCCAGGACTAGAACCAGCGCCCATATGGGATGCCGGCGCCTCAGGCTGAGGATTAACCCACTGTGCCACAGCACCAGCCCCTGCTTTTGTTTTTAATGTAGGCACTGTTTTGTACTGGGTTCCTCTACAGTCAAATCTTATGGCAAAGGTTTGAGTTCAAGTAGTTTATTTAGAAGATGATTGCATAAAAGATCTTTGAAACAGCAGAAGTACAAGACAGGAAAGGGAATGAAGTAATATAGGGTGGATTCTTAATTAGATTATCACTGTGAGTCCCTGGAGGACTTTGGGACACAGAATGGATCAAGTCTCAGAGTTAACCCAACAGGATAATCAGAAATCTGGGCTATTCACCTGCAAATTCCCTAATCCCTGTTCTGACACTTTCTCCCAGGGGTACCCTAACTGTCCCATACACAGCGTCACTGGCTGTTCCTTCCACAGAGAATGCCCTGGGTATTCGCTTGCTGGTGTTTGCAGTAAGGAGCCATCAGTGTGTGTGGGAGAGGTACATGTGGAGGGGATTGGGTCCTCTGGGAGGAGCACCTGCAGCCACTGCTGCCCACATCGTCTTACATTACATTCTGTGGCCAGAAGAGACCATTACCTGGTCTGTGTTGTTTTAGCAGATTTAGTTTAGCAATGAAAATGAACAGCAAACATACTGCCATTGGAATATCTGAACCTTTTCTGTAGGGAAAAATAAATGTGGGCAGAGAATAATGGGCCTGGCCTGACCTAGATTGGGAGAATTTAGCAGTGTGTCCCCTGGGAAGGAGGTCTCGCAGTGCTCAGAGTAGATAGGATGAGCTGAGAAAGCTTTTCACCCCATACTTGAAAGTACAGTATCAAATGGACTGTAGCCTTTGAAAAGTACCTGTGAGGCCAGAGTTAGCCAGACTGAAAAAAGAGCCAGGATAGGCAGCAAATCATTAGCTAACTAGAGTTTGTAACAATTAAGAAGTGAGAATGGAATGTAATCAGTGTTTAGAATTTTATTTTGCATTAAGTTTTTGCTCTGTCTCAGGTTTTAAGCTACACAGAAAGCAATATTTAAGCTTATACAGGTTAGGTAACACAAAATTATTTTTGATGAAAGTGGAAAAAATGCATGCAATGATATAAGCAATTCATCTTTGAAATAAGTTCAAAACTTGGTGTGTGCTTTTCTGATCCATATATTTCTACTCTTAGATCTTAGCTAATCAAGAACCTGAACTTAGAGGGAATGAATTCACAATCAAAAGTTATACTTCTGGCACCTTGTCAATCCTTAATGGAAAAGTCACAACCTACCTACTTGCATACTGTTTGGGCATATATAAATCAATAACAGAATCTCAGTGTACACAATAATAAGTACTTTACACATGAGTTTTTTGATTTTTAAGATTTTTATTTATTTCAAAAAGTTACAGAGAGAGAGAGAGACTGAGAGACAGAGAAATCTTCCATCTACTGCTTCACTTCCCAAAGGGCTACAACAGCTGGAAACAGGCTCGTCTGAAACCAGGAGCCAATATAGCCTTCTGGGTCTCTTTCATGGATATTGAGGGCCAAGGAATTGGGTCACCTTCCACTGCTTTCTCAGGTGCATTGACAGGGAGCAGGATTGGAAGTAGAGCAGCTGGGACTTGAATCAACACCCATTATGGCAACCGCTTTACCCACTATGCTGCAATACCAGGCCTATACAAGAGTTTAAATGTAATCTCACAAGCAGCTTTCAAGCTTTGGCTCAAGTCACACCTACTAGTGTCTCATTAGCCAAAAGAAGATAGATAACTAAAAACAGAATCAAATGATGGGGGAAGCACTGGGAGTGAAAATGAAGGAAAAGGGGGGGGGTATTTGGAACAGTAATCAACCACGCAGGCAAGAGAGATGAAATATGAAATAGTTTACTGTTTCCTTTCAGGGAAAGAAATTTTGTCTAGTTAGAGAACATTTTTGCCATCGGTTTCTTTATCCTCTTTAAAACTAAGTTATGCTTCTTATCCTTGTCCACTTTTAGGTTTACTCAGAAAAAAAACAAAAGATTCAAGAATGTGGAGCTGGTTTTCGCCTCACAGGTCATAGGTCATCCCCATTCTTCAAGGGACAAAGGAGGATGGCAGGACACAAACATAACAAATACTAATCAGAATCTAAGAATTTGAAAATTAGCATTAAGGGAGATGCAGTTGTGCCCACAACATTTGATTTTGTTGGTTTGTATAAATGGAAGATTTATACAAAGGTATATGATTTATACAAAAGGTCGGGATGGTATTCAGATGTGCTGTCTGCTCCCCAGTGTTTTCCTGGCTTCCTTGCAGTTGGACTATGACTTACACCAGCCAATGAAATGATTGTAGAAGCGATGTCTCTTCTCTACCATGTCAGGGGTAAAAAAGGGTGTCACATGTGGACACGGTGAGAGGTGACTAACACACTGCATGAACTGTAATTCTAGGAAAAGAGGTAGGGAAACAGGCCATGGACAGTCCAGCTTGTGATTTTTGGCTGTGCTCATTTGGTGTTATGAGAAAGATGAATCAAAGGAAAAAATGGACTGGTTTAACCCTCCACCTGTGGTGCCAGCATCCCATATGGGCGCCGGGTTCTAGTCCCAGTTGCTCCTCTACCTGTCCAGCTCTCTGCTGTGGCCCAGGAGGGCAGTGGAGGATGGCCCAAGTGCTTGGACCCTGCACCCGCATTGGAGACCAGGAGAAGCACCTGGCTCCTGGCTTCCGATCGGCGCAGCACTGGCTGTGGTGGCCATTTGGGGGGTGAATCAACAGAAGGAAGACCTTTCTCTCTGTCTCTCTCTCTCACTGTCTAACTCTGCCTGTCAAAATTACAAAATTTTGTTGTTTGTTATGTTATTTGGTTTAAACATCTAGACAAATATCCAATCAGTAACGACATCTTCACAGAAGCTTAGAAAGTCTCAAGGAAACCCTTTCAAAAAAGAGAAACTACAGAGAGTTAGTTAATCAAGCAAAGGCACATAGAACTGAAAATTATCTTAAAAAGACTTGTGTGTGATTTGTTGGCATGCAGAACTTTCTGAAATCAACAGATAAAAGCCTACAAAGTTTTGAGAAAGCTTGACTGTCAGGATTCATGACTGACAATTTCTAAATGTAGACTCTCCTCAGTGGTTAGATCCAGGTCATCTTCTTTCTCCTTCCTACCTGATCTCATTTACTTTCATGGTTCTCAATGCCATCTGTTAGTCCCCTTTGATTAACATTAACCTCCTATCCAGACCTCAACTAAGCTGCCGAATTTTAACTCCTACTGTTCATGTGATACCTCCAATTAGCTATCTTACAAGTACCTTAAATCATTGTCACTTGCCTGACCCTCAGCATTAGCCTCCTAACTGATCTCCCCACTTTTACTTTTGCTCCTTTCCTATCTGTTTCTCACACAGAGGCCAACACAATCTTTTAGAAACATGAATTGGATCATGTCACTACACCTGCTTAAACTCCTTCAGAAGAATGCACACTGAACTTTGACATGATGGCAAAATTCCTAACAGAACTCGCAGGGCCCACAGGGCCTGGCCTTTGCCTCCTGTCTGATCCACTTGTGTGCTTGCTCTCCAGCCACACTGGCTTTCACTGAATTCCTTGAATACCCTACTCATTCATAGATCGCAGAGCCTTTGAACTTATTCTGTCTGTAACTCTCCACTCATAGACCTTGTAAGCCTTTATGCATCCTTTACCCAAACTGTAACTTCTCATGAAGGGAGCCTACTGGCTAAGGACAGCTGGAAATGCATATCTATAGTTGGACCCATGAGTTGCCTATCTGTGTTGTAAGGGTAGAAAATTAACAGGCTTCTTTGCGCGGAAGCTTTTCTGTGTACATCATGTTCCATGTATGAATATACTCTTGTGAAATTAAACCTGTGGTGGAGTCCATTTTTCTGCTACTTGGGACATTTCCTGCTGGCTAACACAGTAATGGAGACATGGATTTTTCTGCAGCAATGCCTGAGTGTCCACTGTTCACCTTGTTGGGTGTCCAGAGGCAGAGATGCTTCCTGGACTGCAGTCATCTTTTTAGAGAAGTTGAAAGTAGGGGTGAGGAAATCACCAGTGTCTTTTTGCCTCCAATTCACAGCTACAAGGATGAATGTAGATCTCAGTCATTCCGGGCTAACCTCACTCCCCACGTTTTCGCCTTGCACAAATCCCTGGTGAGAACTGTCTATGGCTTGATTTTTTTTTTTTTTATGAATCCAGTCCTCCAGACTTATTGCTAATGTTGTAAGCCTCTAAGCCAATTGTTAAATCCTTTTCTGCTTATGATATCAGAGGTTTCTATTGTTTCCATAGATACCTTACTAACACAACCAATAATCAGGTTTGCTTTGTTTGTCATACTTTATTCACACTGCCTAAAACAAGATCAGTCAAAATGTGATTCGTTACTGAAGGAGTAATTGAGTCAACTTTCCAGTGATTATGTATTTGGGAGAGTAACAATCTTTAACTCATGGTGAGCACTAACAATTCCATCCCCTCTCCCCCAATAAAATCAATGCCTCCCCAATCTTGTGGCAGATATTTAGTGTGTTTTCATTTTTGAAAGTTTTGCTTAACATGTTTAGTTTTGGAAAAGTATTTTCATGCATCCCTTGAAAAAGATATGTGTATATTTTAAAGAGTTCCTTCAACTAAAAACAAGAACTGTATCAGTATGTGATTTATATTGATTTTATTAGGCTCTTTTCTAAGCAAATATATAGGCAATTAAGTAAATCAAATCAATATGTTTTACAATTTTCCAAGGTTGTACTATTTTACTGAATAGAAGATTCCTTGCAATTTTATAATATACTAAAGACTTCTACTGGCTATTTATGTATTAAAATATAGATAGGACCTTAAATCATAATTTTAAATTTTTATCCCAAATAGTCACAAATAATTTTTTTTTAAACAGGAAGAAATAAAACACAGAGAAAAGGCTGGCGTCGCAGCTCACTTGGCTAATCCTCCGCCTGCGGCACCAGCACCCCGGGTTCTAGTCCCGGTCGGGACACCGGTTCTGTCCTGGTTGCCCCTCTTCCAGTCCAGCTCTCTGCTGTGGCCCAGGAGGGCAGTGGAGGATGGCCCAAGTGCTTGGGCCCTGCACCCGCATTGGAGACCAGGAGGAAGCACCTGGCTCCTGGCTTCAGATCCGCACAGTGTACCGGCCATAGCTGCCATTTGGAGGGTGAACCAACGGAAGGAAGACCTTTCTTTTTTTTTTTTGTTTTCTTAACTTTTTTTTTTTAACTTTTATTTAATGAATATAAATTTCCAGTATACAGCTTATGGATTACAATGGCTTCCCCTTCCCATAATTTCCCTCCCACCCGCAACCCTCCCCTCTCCCGCTCCCTCTCCCCTTCCATTCACATTAAGATTCATTTTCAATTCTATTTATATACAGAAGATCAATTTAGTATAAAGATTTCAACAGTTTGCACCCACATAGAAACACAAAGTGAAACATACTGTTTGAGTACTAGTTATAGCATTAAATCAAAATGTACAGCACATTAAGGACAGAGATCCCACATCAGGAGCAAGCGCACAGTGGCTCCTGTTGTTGACCCAACAAATTGACACTCTAGTTTATGGCGCCAGTAACCACCCTAGGCTGTCGTCATGAGTTGCCAAGGCTATGAAAGCCTTCCAAGTTCCCCGACTCTGATCATATTTAGACAAGGTCATAAAAGACAGGGTGAGGATAGTAACCAATGATCCTAAGAGTGGCCTTAACCAGGTCTGAACTATTATACAGCATTAAGTGGGGAAGAGGACCATCAGTATACACAGGTTGGGAGTAGAGCCATTGGTGGTAGAGTAGAGGTTATGATTACAAAGGAATGAGGCCCAAGTGCGCTAGACAGGGTCTAAAACAAAGGACAGAGTCATTATTAGAGGAGCTAAGAAAGGTGCTGTCTAAGCTACAATTAAGTTTTCTGATTGAGAGGCAAATAGAACCTGATAGAAGGGGCTTGATAATAATCTGGTGGGCTTTAGGCCTTGTAAGTTAAGAGGCCCAGACCTATCTATCTCTTCACATGGGGTATATCCTAAGGGAGGTGTGAACCTCCTAGGGGAAGGCACTCTGTTGACTTTCATTACTTGGTTGGCCTGGGAGGAGAGCTGGCCAGGTAAAGGCAGGTGGCATCTCTAACAAGAAATTTACAGTTCTGCCTGCAATGTTGCTGACCCTACTTGACCATACCCTCAGCTGCAGTGGTCACTTTGGAAGTTGGGCTGAGTGAAGGGCTTTTCAGCTTAGAGCCAATAAGATCTGTGGCTCTGACCTGGGCATCCTTCGAGTCCAGGGCAGGTCCATTTCCAGTGATCCAACTCTTGGCAGAGCTGCCAGGGCTCTTCACAAGCTGACTTCTGCTGAAGCCCAGGCTTACCACATTGAAAGCCACTGCAGTGGACTGGCCTGTTGGGTCTCCTTGAGGGCAGATCACTGTACAGATCAGCCATTAATAGGCCTGCCACCCATTGCTTCTGATGCCTAGCTTTCTTTTCCTCCTGGTTTGTGTTAAAGCAGACCAGAGGATGCAAGTCAAGGGAGTGCCCGTGTCCCATCTCTAATCTTCGGTGGCCTGAACTACAAGTCTATAGTCACAGGCATGTTCTGTAGTAGTTTTTCTAAGGTAGACAATGCCCATGTGGAAAATTATATTCTCACTTGAAAACTTTCTTTCCCTTTGGTCTGAAAGGGAGGTTGTTTTTTCTACTTACTGTATACTTCGCTGATGGCGAAGAGAATCTAGCTATGAGATTATTAGTTAAGTTCTTATTTTGGCTATGCTATTACAGAAAAATGTTAGCCATCTCTTATAAGGTCTAAAGATTAAATTGTGCGTCCTACAGATTCCTTCATAATAGAATTAGTTCCCTACCTTGAAGAGAATAGAGAAATGAAAGAACAAGTTGGGCTTAGAATAGAGAAATGAGGGAGCAAGTCCTAGATCACTTGCTGACAATAGCAGTATTACATGAATACTTAGCAAACTGTTTCAACCCTTAGATAAGAACTTAATAAAACATTTACCAGAAGGTCCAATGCCTTCTATAAATTTTAAGGATCATGTATTTGAAAACACCTCTTAAATATCTAAGATGGTGTAATTTGTTTAACCAGTAAACTTAAGCACAACCATATAAAATGTTTTTAGTTTCTTTCTACCAACAAGTTTAAAACATATGATACACAGATTCAGGTCATACAAATTAAAATGTATCTTTGATTGATTTTAGCAGCTTAAATTTATGGACAATCTTATCTAAAAGCCATTTAAAATAAAACTCTTAATAAAATTTCCCCATGTGGACATACAATATGTACGCACATATAACATAGCATAATAGACCAATATAAAAATCCAACATATCTGGTTGAAATAAGATTCCTTAAAATCATGACATAACATAGACCAAATTTGATCATTGTTACAAGGTGATTATTCAAGTCTTTGAAAATAAGCACATAGTTAAATAACCCATAGCTCTTAATAAAAATTCAGCTGTTTTTGAACAATTAGAATTTAACAGACATCAAGAGAACATAATAGATTACTTTAACACATTGCTCTAGAGACATAGAGAAAGGTCTTCCTCGGAAGGAAGACCTTTCTCTATGTCTCTCTCTCTCTCTCACTATCTAACGCTGCCAGTCAAAACAAACACACACACACACACACAGAAACAACACTGGGGCCTGGATTGTAACACCAGAGGTAAGGAATTTTTATTGGAGAGAGACAGTGGAGGTTGAGGGGAAGGAATTTTGAGGTGATTGTCACATTAAAAGGATAACACTGTGAAATGACCATGTAATTTGGGCAAACTACTCTTCCAGATCTGTCGCCTCATATCTAGGAAGGGATAATTGTAATTCTCATTCACTGGCATTTTTGTCCTACAGTGTAGCAGTCACAAAATAGGAACTATTATTCTTTGTTTATATTGTACCATTTATAGAGCCATTTTGATTTATAAATTTTGAAACTTTTGTTATCCACTAAAGCAAAATTAAAACAATACACTTTAAAATTCAACATACTTTTAAGTTCTTTGATTCTTAAACTCAGCTTTTTCAAGATTAGGAGTCAAAATGAAGTTTCTTGGGGAAAACTGAGAATTTTGAATAATGACTTTTTCTTCACAGAAGTGTGCCTACGCATCATAAAACCCAATGTGAGGTTTTGAAATGAATTTGTCATGTTTTATGCTGTCAGTTTTAAACTGTAAGCAATAAAAACTTGAAATTCCAGAAAAATAAATTACATGGTAATGAGGGAGAAGTTGAGTGCCCAGTCTCCAAATAACAACATAGCAAAATGTTCTGAGTTTAAATTTTTTTTCATCAGTTTCACTGATTGTAACAACCGTGTATCAAAAAGCTGCATGTCAGTTCAATTTATTGCTCATGCAAGGCATTTTTAGGCTATTTAGACAATGTTGCAGAAAAGTCTTGGTGGAAGTTTTAGAATTAAAGGAAATTTGGGGTGGGTGCTTACCCTAGCAGTTGAGAAGTTGGTGAAGACACCCACATCCTGTATAGAGGTACCTGCATTCAAAACCCAGCTCTTGATTCCAGTTTTCTGCTAATGTAAACCCAGGGAAGCTGCAGTGATGACTCAAGTAATTGTGCTCCTGACAAACGTATGGTAGACCTGAGCTGAATTCATGGTTCCCAGTTTTGACTAAGGCCCAGTCTAGGCTGTGGTAGAAATCCGGGGAGTAAATAGTGGATGAGAACTTTCTCTCTCTCTCTCTCTCTCTCTCTCTCTCTCTCTCTCTCTCCCCCCCTTCCTCCCCTCCCCTCTGATTTTCAAATAATTAAATAATTTTTGAATTTAGAAAAAGAAGGTAAAGGACCTGGCATTGTGATGTAGAGGGTAAAGCTGCCACCTGTGATGCCGGTATCCCATATGAGCTCCAGTTCAAGTCCTAGCTGCTCCATTTCCAATCTACCTCTCTCCCACTGGCCTGGGAAAAGCAGCGGAAATGGTCCAAGTGTTAGGGATCCTGCCCCTGTGTCGAGGCCTAGAAGAAGCTCCTGTCACCTGTTTCTGGCCTGCGCAGCCTTGGCCATGTGGCCATTTGGGGAGTGAAATAACACATGGAAGATATAATTCTTTCTCTCTCACTCACTCTCTATCTCTCTCTCTCTCTCTCTCTGCCTTTCAAATAAATCTTTAAAAAAATTAAAAAAAGAAACTAGACCATGAATGAACATTAGTTGCTTTTATTTGGGAGGCTCTATCATTAATATTTTTATGAAACATAAAAATGGGGAGTGGGTGTGAAGAAATAATCTGCATGTTTACATGTTTGCATGTTCTGATCCTTTGAAATTAGAAATAATCTGTAAACGGTAGAAAATGAACTGCAAACTGTGCATGTTCTGGCTCCTGTCCGCCTCTCTCTTAATATTTTGTGCTTCCTCCCTCTCACTCCCAACAGTCTTCATGGGTATAATTCTTCTGGAGAGGTGTTCTTCCACTGACTCTGAGTTTCAATGAGATGCCCTTGTCTCCGGGGGGCCTTTCGGAATATTCCATATAAAACAATTCCAATATCTACCCACTCTTTGCTTCTTTTGTGAAACTGAAGTCCTGTGACTGCTAAGTATTTTCTCATATATTTATTGATTTCTAGAGTAGAACCTCCATCAGAACAGAAATCTCATTTCATTGACAAACAACTGCTCGCACAAATTCAATAAACTTTTGTTAAAAAATAAGCAAATTGTTATTATGATTTATCTTCCCTAAACCATGTCAAAGGATCCTGTTCAAACTCTCTCAGTGTAGTGGTGCATCTTTGGCACTAATGGCTACCATGTGATGAACACTCCCAATCTGATCAAATAAACCATCAATGCATTTCATTTTAAAACAAAATTTTATTTTTTCACAAGAGTCACAGCATGTAGCACAGCTCTTAAGTAAAAGTTAAATAAAAGAGTTAGTTCAGCTGCTTAGAAAACGTTCTTCAAGGTTAAAACCATGTATCACTGTTTATACAGATGATTATTTGGGACAGACTTCAGTGGAATCATACTTTGCTAGGAGGGAAGGCAGTGTTGACAACAGCACACAAAGATCAGCAGGAGTGACTCATATTCTCCAACTGAGATCAATGGACCCTAATCCATTAACACAGACCTAAATATCACCTGATCGCAAGAGATGACAGTAGAACTATGAGTCAGAAATGTATGGTGTATTCAGAGTTAAGAATTTTTTTTTCATGTTATAATCCCTTTTTGCACACTACAGGGAAGCAGTATAATTTTAGATTTTCAATTAGTTTATCCTAGGTATTAAATTAGAAATGTCCTTTTGGGTAACATAAATTATTTTTTGTTCATCTACTTCAAGCTGCTCTTTGCAGAATTTGATTTTTAAAAGTCCTTGGCAGAATCTTAGCAATACGTTGTTTAAAAATGTCAACAAATAGTTTCATTTTAGGATGGATTATATTCCTTCCAGTAAATCAGATACCTGGAAGATATTTAAAAATTAAAACGTAGGCCAGTGAATTAACCACAAAATATTCAACTCTATTAATGAAAAATAAACAATTAAAGTGACTCAACAGAAGGCACTTGGAGGTAAGACCTGATGGTGTTCTTTAGTTTAAAAATGAGATTTGAAGTTTGTTCTCATTTAATCACAATATTTTAAAGTGTGTACTTGATAATATAATTATTTTATTTTTATGTTTAAATTTTTGTGTATCCATTAGTGAATTGTAAATTACATTGCGCTGATGTCAATGGATCAAAGGTCTGGGAGGAATTAGTAGGTCTCCGATAGACCGTCTGCCGTTTCTTCTGTTTCTTTTTCCTTTCCTTCCTTGGGTATCTTTTTCTTACAGTTTCTTACTTCTGGGATCTGTTTCCATCTTCCTTTTCCTTACTCAAGCTTGAATTTCTGCACCTCTTATGGGTAGAGATCACATTTTATTTTTCTTCGCAATTCAGGGTTCAGAGAGAGTGTGAATTATGTCCTAAATCAGTATTTCTTTAATATTTTTGAAAAAAAAAATGATGTTGAATGAGAGACTGACAGTCATAAGGATAAGATAACTTCACAATGCAGCTAACTGGAAAAGCTAGATGAACTGTGACTTAGAGCATTATTAGTCAAACTAACTAATTAGAGCAAATTGCCATATCAAATCTTTAACTACTAGCACTTTTTCCATCTAATATTCTTCTCCTAGACAGCACAATAATTATATGAAGACAATTATATAACTTTGCTGAGGGCATTTATGTCGACCTGAATAAATGGAGAAGTACACTCATTTCCTGGATAGAAAGATTCACAGCTGTGGAAAAATATCAATCTTCATAAATTAATTGCAAATTTAATGCATTCCTCAAAGTTTATAGCAAGATGTTTAATTTTGGGAATTTGAAAGGCCGATTTTAAGCCTGAAAGGGAAAATTTAGTGACCAATCTTATTTTAAAGGAACAAAAATCTCAATCTGAACTCAGGATATTGATCACCAGAGGCTGGAAGGGGTGAGAGGGATAAAAGGAGTTTTGGATTAAAAAAAAAAAAAAACAAAAAACAAAAAACAAAAAAAAAAACTAGAGAAGCTGGGTGTGGTTCCTTATTTGGAATGAAGATATCAATATGAAATGTTAATAGGGGGAATGGGTGAGGGGTATATGGGAACTCATTGTAGTGCTACCTCATGATTTTTGTTTGGTAAATTTACAGTTAATGATAGTTTTAAAAATTCTAAAAGATTAAATACAAGGAAAAAAAACCCAGCACAATGAAGAGCACTGTATCTCTCAGTTCCATAAATATGGTATAGAAACAGAAAGTTAAAAATGTACTACTGCTGTAAGAGGTCAAGAGTGGAGGGAGGGAGAAAACCAATTAGGGTTAAGGAATTACTACAATGGCCCATGTTGGCAATCCCCTTTCTGAGCCTCCAATTCCCTACTAATGTGGTTGATCTATCAGTGTCTGATAAGGTGTGTAAACATAATCCACCATGAATATATAAAAGTCCATTTTTCTTGGCACCTCTGTCAATTATTGCTTTATATATTTTGAAGCTGTGTTATTAAAGTCAAATAAATTCGTGATTATTGTTTTTCTTTTTATTAATATGTAATTTTTATTTCTTTAATGGTCTTTTAGTTAAAATATATTTGACTGATACTAATATTATCACACTACTTGGTGATTAATAATTTACAAGTGTATATATTTTCTTCACTTTATTCCCTTTATTCTGTATGGTTTTGCTTAGGGAATGTTCCTTGTAGGCAGACCATATATTTTACTTTATTTCTTTTCTTTACAAGCTGATAATCTCTGTAATATAAGTTTTATCCACGTAATTTTAATGTGATTACTGACAGATTTGGAGTTATTCTTATACTTCATTTGTGTTATTGTCACCATTTCTTAAACATATAAAAATATGAGAATTAAATATTTAATGTCATACTTTTTTTGTCTTTTTCTAACTGGTTTGGAAGCTACGGGTTTTTATATTCTTTTAGAGATGATCTTTAGTTTTTTAGCATGCATACATATCTATACTCAATATTTTTCTATACTTCTAACCACATAATACTTTTCACATGCATTATATTCCCATTGATTAATTTTTACCCCATATTATTTGCTATTGCTAAGCATAGCAGTTTTTCCTTCTCTTTGTTAAATAAAAAAGGTTTAATGTTAAAAAGTTAATATTAAATAGCTTTCACACATATTAGTATATACCATAATTTCCTATATTTAACATATTTCACCTATGTTTACTTTCATTTTACCAAAAGTACATCCTTTAATAATTACATCATAATTGTTATTTAATATTGATGATGACTTGTGGATGGGTCTGCTTTTTTTAGACTTATATGTTGGCAAATATCATCTTTGCTTTTACACTTAAAGGACAATTTGGGAATAAAATTCTGGTTTGATATATTCCTTCTATCATTGATGATATAATTTTAGGGGCTGGCGTTGTGATGCAGTAGGTTAACACCTTGGTCTGAAGTGCCGGTATCCCATACGGGTGCCAGTTCAAGACCCAGCTGCTCCACTTCCTCTCTGGCTCTCTGTTGTGGCCTGGGAAAGCAGTGAAGGATGGCCCAAGTCCTTGGGCCCTTGCACCCACGTGGGAGACCCAGAGGAAGCTCCTGGCTCCTGGCTTTGGATTGGCGCAGCTCCGCCTGTTTCGGCCAAATGGGAGTGAACCATCAGATGGAAGACCTTTCTCTCTCTGCCTCTCCTCTCTCTGTGTAACTCTGGCTGTCAAATAAATAAATAAATCTTTAAATATATAAATAAATATATATATATATATAATTTTAATCAATTCTGCCCTGAATTGATGCCAAATAATTCTGGCAAAGAATTACTGCTGTTAGTTTATATGCCATTATATATATATATATACACATATATATATATATGGTGGCCATTTTTTAGGTGATCTGTTTATAGCTGATGATCTATAAGTATGACTATAATGTGTCAACATGTGAATTTATTTTTCTTTATTCTGGATGTATTTGGAGTGCAATTTTAATTCTGGCAAGTCATCTGTAATTATCTCTCTAAATAAGGAATTTTTTTACCACTCTATATAGTATGATTTTGTAACTCTTTTTGATCAGTGTTGAATCATTTCCATTTGATATGTGATCTTTATTAAATGCTCTTCATGAGGCTGGCACTGTGGCTCAGCAGGTTAAGCCACTGCCTGCAGTGCCAGCATCTTATTGGGATGCTCTGCTTATGATCCAGCTTCCTGCTAATGCACCTGGGAAACCAGCAGAGGATGGCCCAAGTATTTGGGCCCCTGCACTCATGTGGGAGGCCTTGAAGAAGCTCTGGGCTCCTGGCTTTGGCCTGGCCCAGCTCCAGCTGTTGTGGCCATTTGGAGTATGAATCAACAGATAGAAGATTGCCATCTCTCTCTCTCTCTCTCTCTCTGTAATTCTGACTTTAAAATAAGTAAATAAATAGACCTTAAAAAACTGCTCTTCACATCTTTCTGTCTTTAACATTATAATACCATATTTGTTTACTAACTTCTTTTCTTAAGTTTATCCCACTGTATTACATTATATTTCATTTTAATTATTATGCTTTTTGTGTCTAATATTTTAAGCTTATGTTTATCTTCTTTTTTATTACTTTTGACTTTTTGTTTCATAAACTCATTCTTATTAAAGGATGGAAGTCAAACTTTCTTTTCTTTGAAAGTATAAGAGGGTAGATGTTTGTCTTTATTAATATTAATTGTACATCTGTGGGATTCAATGTGATATTTGATACACAGTGCTTATTTACACTTTAAAATTTTTTGAAATGTGTATTTATTTATTTATTTGAAAGGCAGAGTCAGGGAGAGAGGAGAGAGAGAGAGAGAGGGAGAGAGAGAGAGAGAGAGAGAGAATGAGATATATTTGATTCATTTGTTCGCTCCCCAAATCCCCACAATAGCTAGGAATGACAGGAACCAGGAACTCCATCCTGATTTCTTTTGTAGGTGGCTGGAGATCAAGCACTTGAGCCATCATCTGCTGCCCCCTAAGGCACATTAGCAAGAAGTTGGATTGAAAGCAGACTAGCAAGATCTGAACAGGCACCCACATAGGCTATGGGTGTCCAAGCAGTGGCTCAATCCATTGTACCACCGTACCTGCCCCATAAAATTTAAAGCTTTTATCTACTATTCTGTCAGATCTGAATTTGCCTGGAATGAATCCCCATTCCAATAATTTAGTTTCTTTCATCCATCTTAGCATTCAATTTTTTCATTTTCTTTAGCATTTGGCAGATTAGTTTTATGTTGTAGGATGCTTGTATTCGTTTCTCTCCCTCAGATTGTGTGTTGACCTGTTTTCTCTGCCCTAGCAGGTTTTATATCTGCCTCTACTCAGCTCACTGGGCCTCAATCTAGAACCAGGTTTCAAGGTGTCTCTGATTCCACAGGGCACTTGGCGCGCTCCAGGTCGGAGGATATGCCTGCTTCCTCTGCATCCTTGTGTTTGTAGCTCCTCACAAACCAAAACTTGGGATAGGAGACATTTTCAGTTTCCTTTGAAGTCAGGAGGGTTGCACTAGGTTCTTTGTCATGAACAGTGAGCCTGACTCCAGCTCCTGCTTTATGTGCTCCCCCACCCCAAATTGTCTTGTCTTTTCCCCCGGTGACCAACACCTGCCCAAGTCTTTATGCTTCTGAATCTGAACCCAGCAAGCCCTACTAGAGTCTTGATTACCATATTGCATTTTATGACCTCTTTCTGGTTTGAGAAAATGTTTACTTTTACATAAACTATCCTTGTCATTTGTATTCTTTAACTTTTTTTTTTTTAAAGTTTCAGCTGTCACTGCCTTGTTTTGTTTTAGGAAAAGATTTTCTCTGTGGAATTTGTCACTCATTCTTTAAAGCAAACTTGTTAGGTAGTTAGGCAGTGCTGAAAATGTCACAGATTAAATATGTCTTCTTTTGTTAATTTTGTAGATAAGACATGGCAGAGCTGTAGGTAGCTTGCCAATATTTCCGAGTAAATTAAAGAAACAAGGCTAGTTTCAGGGTTTTCAATTCATGCTTCAAAGCCGGTTTTCTATAGCATATTGTTGACAGAGATCTGGATATTCTGCGATAAGAGACATTTGTTGCTTTCCCTATTGAAAGGGTATAATGGGGCAGGTGTTTGCAAGTTAAGCTGCTGCTTAAGACACCCACATCTTGTATTGTGGTGCGAGTTCCAGTCCCAGCCGCTCTGCTCCCAATCCAGCTTCCTGCTAATGCAGCCTGGGAGACAGCAGTACCTGCGTCTCTGAGGCCCACACTGGAGACCTGATGAAGTTTCTAGGTCCTGGCTTTGATCTGGCCCAATCCTAACTGTTGCAGTCATTTGGGAGAATGAACCAGAGCATGGAAGATATTCTTTCTCTACCTTTCAAGTAGATGAAAATAATAAATAAGCCTTTGTTAAAGAAGAGTGTAATGGCTTTTAGAAACTAATATACTGTGTACATGAGCAGAAGTTACATCCTTTCTAAGAATTGAAAGCCAGTGGGGCCAGCTTTGTGGCATAGCAAGTTAAGCTGCTGCCTGTGATGCTGGCATCCCATATGGGCACCAGTTTGAGTCCCAACTGCTTTACTTCCAGTGCAGCTCCCTGCTAATGTGTCTAGGAAAGCAGCAGAAGACAGCCCAAGTGCTTGGTCCCTTACACCCACATGGGAGACCCAGAAGAAGCTCCCAGTTCCTGGCTTTGGCCTGGTCAAGTCCTGTTCTGGTTCTGGCCATTGCAGCCATTTGGGGAGTGAACTAGAAGTTGGAAGATCTTTTTCTGTCTCTCCTTTTCTCTATGCTACTCTGCTTTTCAAATAAATAAAAATTTCTTAAAAGAGGAAGAAACAAAGAGAAAGAAAGAAGAGAGAGAGAAAGAAAGAGAGAGAGAGAGAATAAAAAATGGGAGCCATCAGGATGTTGAGTTGTTAGGGCTGTTGTCATCGGTAATGCCAACTCTTCCTCTAACTCCTTTTCTGCCTCCCTACTTGGTCTCTTAAAGATCTCTTTGAACTAAGCCCACTTAGAGAAAAGAAGGGATGAAAAAAAACAGTTCAACAGTTATCTTTCCATGGCTTTGTAAACTTGGGAGAGATACAATTTCTTTTTTTTTTTTTTTAAGATTTACTTATTTATTTGAAAGTCAGAGTTACACAGGGAGAGAAGGAGAGGCAGAGAGAGAGAGAGAGAGAGAGAGGTCTTCCATCCCCTGGTTCACTCTCCAATTGGTTGCAACAGCAAGAGCTGTAGCAATCTGAAGCCAGGAGCCAGAAGCTGCCTCCAGGTCTCCCACATGGATTTGGGGACCCAAGGACTTGAGCCATCTTCCACTGCTTTCCCAAGCCATAGCAGAGAGCTGGATGGGAAGTGGAGCAGCTGAAACTCAAACTAGCACCCATATGGGATGCTGGCACTGCAGGCAGCGCCTTTACCTGCTATACCACAGTGCTGGCCCCGAGATACAATTTCTGAATCAAAGTGTAAGAACCAAATATTACATATTTAAGATACACAAATATGTCACAATATTTTTAAATGTTTATTTATTATCAGCATTTAATATCAAAAGTCTAAATATTAGGGACTTGTGGGCCTTCGGCCCATACTTACCCACATACCAAGGGCGCTTCTTATATTCACACATTAAAGAGGAGCAATAATAAAGCATCATTTCTCCCGCTGTCTCTTTTTTCAGAGCACCTAAATTTCACAGCAACTTTTAGACCTTTAGACAGATTGAGAGTACAGATGCATCATGCATAAATAGTCATATATAAAGACATTTTATTTTATAGGAAAATTTTTCCATTAACCATTGGACTTTGCTGTTCAAATGTCTAGAAGATGAAGGGAAACATTGGGCATAATAAGCGGAGATTACCTGAGGAAAATAAGAAACTAGTCAAAACTAGTGGTAAAAGGTTCCCTATCAAGAAGGTCAGGAAACTGTTTCCTGAGGTAGACACAGACAGGTGAAATGAGTTTTCTCCCAACTCTTCATTCAAGGACGAAGCTAGGTTCATTGCTATGGGGAATCATGTTCAATTACAAATGCATCCATATCTCTCTGTCACTTAATATCAGCATGATCATTGTGAAAAGGCATACTTTGAATAGAAGTATGCTGACTGTAATCTTCAACAGATTAACAGATTTTTCAAATGATTCAGAATTGCCTCCGGCAATCATCATACTATTGGTTTATTTTCTTTCTTTCTTGTTAGTTTATAATTCATGCCAAAGAGAAAAATCTTGACCAAATTTAAAAGCACAAGTTATTTTCTTTTACATTTAACAAAATGGTTGGGTTAATTTGAATGAAATGGGTGGAAAAGAGAGAAATGAAGAGGTTGATGCAATTGTATTAAATTTCTAAGAATATGACAGTAAAAAATGAAATAGATTAGGATGACATGTGTCTCTTTATTTATGAGACAACTGGGCCTACACCTAATTCCCATCAAGAACACCCAAGAAATTAGGAGATAGGTTGCCCAATACTTTAAAAGTACAATATCAAAAGCCTTTTTATTTTAAACAAAACTCAAGGCAATCAGCTGCGTTAGCCAACTGTAAAACCAAGACACATAGAACAACTATATTAATGTAGGGATTAAAGGTAAGAGTTTCATTAAAATGTGGCATTGGTGGGGGTGGGACCTCACATGAGATGACCCGAGGGACTCATTAAAATACACCTCTCACTATGATTCTACTTGGAGGGGTCTGTTCCCCAATCTGCTCACCCATTGTTACACATTGTGTCCTCCACTCAAGCTGCACATACATTTTTGGTTACCTTCTCACATATATGCCTCATTTTACTAATTATATAATGAACCTGGAGTCTGTAACACAAACGTCTCCCATGAGAATATGCTGAGTATTTGTATAATGATTGTTTCTATTTTACCACAGAGTAGAAGGCAGCAAATAATCTAGATCATCCAAGAAACTTAGATCTTAAGACCCCAAATATCATTTAGTCAAGTGTTCTTCAAGCTTCTTGCTTCAATATATGAACTTAGACTTATAAAGAAATATGACTCAGAGACTGAATGAATAAAAGAGATGTAGAAAGGAGCTGGGAGGGCAAATCCTAGGAACTGGATTCCCCTAAACTTCCCATTCCCAGGCTTTCCTATCCCAGCTGCTCTCAAAGACCCTGTAGGACCCCATGAAGTAGGATCTAATGATCACTGACTTCGTCCATGTAAAAATGAGGGAAATTCTGAGTGATTGTCTTCAAAATTTAAAGATTACGCCGGCGCCGTGGCTTAACAGGCTAATCCTCCGCCTTGCGGCGCCAGCACACCAGGTTCTAGTCCCGGTGGGGGCGCCGGATTCTATCCCGGTTGCCCCTCTTCCAGGCCAGCTCTCTGCTATGGCCCGGGGAGGCAGTGGAGGACAGCCCAAGTCCTTGGGCCCTGCACCCGCTTGGGAGACCAGGAGAAGCACTTGGCTCCTGGCTTTGGATCAGCACGATGCGCCGGCCGCAGCAGCCATTGGAGGGTGAACCAACGGCAAAGGAAGACCTTTCTCTCTGTCTCTCTCTCTCACTATCCACTCTGCCTGTCAAAAAAAAAATTAAAGATTACATACTTTTATCCATAAAAACATTTGGAACAGACACTCCAAGGTGTACCCATATACTACTAATATGAGATACTGTTTATAAAACATGCACACAAAATATATACAAAATTAAAATATCTAAATAATAATTTGAAAATATGAAATTATGTTTTTTCTTTGACATTCCAAGAATGCATCTAGTGGACCCTATATTCCCCATATTAAGAGTGCAGTCTATGGACAGGGGACTGACATCTGCAAACCCCATGACTAATTGCAATAAAACTAAGATGCAAAATGTGATCACCTACATAGTGAACAAGTGTTCTGCTTACTCTGCAAGTGTTCACTCCTCTTCAGTGCAGTGTCCCACAACTGTTTGTGAGAAATGTACAGTTTTCTATATGATAGCAAGGTTTAAATTCCTCATCCTTCTAGAGTTTACACAACAATAAAACCAATCAGTAATTTATAAATCACATATGGTACAAACTACAAAATCGATAAATACTGAAGTTGCCAGAAGGAATTGATTGTGAGAGATCTTTTGTTTTGTTCAAATCAAGCTGCCAATTGTATCATCTAGAGATGATTTCATATGCATATAGCAGGAAGCAAGATTTTCAAAAGTTTAAAAAAGTAGTGATCTATTTTTCACTCATACTGCTAAGATCTCAATGTGTCTCTCTAAAATTCATGTTGAAACCTAATCCTCATTGTGGTGGTGTTAAGAGATGGGGCCTTTTGTGAAATGATTAAGTCATGAGGGCTCCCTCTTCACAAATGGGATTAGTGCCCTTATAAAAGAGATGGAAGGGAGCAGCCTTGCTCCTTCTGCCGTGTGAGGACACAGCATTTGTTCCTTCCATTATGTGAGGATGCAACAAGAAACCACCATCTTCGAAGCAGAAAGTGAGCCCTTACTGGACACCAAATCTGCCAGTGCCTTAACCATAGCTTCCACAGTTTCTGTAACTATAAGAAATGCATTCTATTACTTATAAATTACCTAATCTAAGTATTTTGTTATAGCAATCTAACAATCTAAAACAGAAATAATAAGAGATCTACAGATAGGCAATTATTGGCATTGGTTTAGGGTTCTGCAATCTTAGTTTTGCTACATCTGGATATCTGTTTGTTTTTCCTTCATGGTTGTAAAGTATGCACCTACTTTTATTTCAATCATTGATTGATTGATGAACTACTCAATATAGCAGAGGACAATAATATATAAAACCCAAAAAGCTTTAAAATGTTTTTTTAAAAAATTTTCTGTGTATTTCTAACTACTTTTCTGCCAATTAATAGATTTAAGCTGTTGCATAGTAGATTGTCACCACTGATATTTTTATTATTTCAAGTCAAAGACAAGATTTTGTCATTAACTTCAAGAGTGAAAAATCTGAGAAATGGAACTGATGGTATTGAAAATAAAGAATGTTGATGGCCGGCACCATGGCTCAACAGGCTAATCCTACACCTTGCAGTGCCGGCACACCGGGTTCTAGTCCCGGTTGGGGCACCGAATTCTATCCCAGTTGCCCCTCTTCCAGGCCAGCTCTCTGCTATGGCCCGGGGAGGCAGTGGAGGATGGCCCAAGTGCTTGGGCCCTGCACCTGCATGGGAGACCAGGAGAAGCACCTGGCTCCTGGCTTCGGATCAGCGTGATGCGCTGGCCGCAGCAGCCATTGGAGGGTGAACCGACGGCAAAAAGGAAGACCTTTCTCTGTCTCTCTCTCTCTCACTATCCACTCTGCCTGTCAAAAAAATAAGAAAAAGAAAAAACAATGTTGAATACACACTCCTCCTTGTTCACAAGATGCTTTTTGGAACTGTTAGAGGTTATAACTCATAACTTTTAACCATGTGTGCAGGGTCCATATACACCTGGTGTCATCTTCATGTTATTTGCAAATTAAATGAATATTTAGGAACCAATATAATATTTGACATGTATGGATTGAAATTGAATGGTCATTGAAAAGGGGGAGGCATCAGGCTCAAGGCAAAGTAAACAATATTGATGGGAAATGAGAAAGGCAGGGGCACGGAGATGCACAAGAGTGAAGTCATGAAAAAATCACAAGCAATTTCATGTTTGCATTTTATTTTCTGTGGTTTGAGGCTCTTTGAAGATTTATGCAGGATAGTAACATTATCTGAAGTAGATTTGCGAAGTTAAGTAAATTTCCTAACATCACACTGCTTATAAGTGGTAAAGCTGTGGTTCAAACTCATGTCTGCTACATTTCCAAGGCAGAACTTGTAACACTCCACACTTCACTGTGTTATTTTTCATGTGATGTTGCCCCAGTCAAGTTCTAAACTAAAAGTTTGGATTCATATCAAAGTTTGCCTTTACGTAAAGAGAGTCTGACAATAATAACACATTTTGCTCTCTGAAATATATTATGAAACATGAAGACACAGAAAAAAGATACATGAAAAACAATCCTCTATTGAAAAAACTGCTAGAAAACTTTACTATATTGAAAAGATCTAAGCAAAATGACATAACAGAATAATTCAAACATTGATTTGTTTGTTTCATGTATACACTATGAATTGTAATGTGAATTATTACATCAAAATAAATGATTTTTATTTCAAAAATTTACATGATGAAAATTGAGTTGAGCATACTATGTACATAAATTCTTTATGAATTTTTCATATCCTTCTTCTCTTGTCACCAGGTATATGATTAGGTATGTTGAAATCCATGAGAAAGGTTCATGTTATATTTTCTTCCTGACTGGAAGAAAACTCATGAGAAAAACTATTCCCTGTTCCTGCACAATTTGCAGCCCCAAGAAGATTGGATAGTTCAAAGCAAAGCCTCATTCTGTTTTGAAATTCTTCCATTATTTATTTATTCTGAAGCCATTGCATTCTTTTTCCCTTTCTTCTGAAGAAGCTAAAGCAGGACCATTTTATGGAGGAAATTATCTCACAACAAAATTGCACATTTATTTATTCAGTCAATGAATTCTTTGTATTGATGATTCTTAATTTCCTGTGTTGCTTTATTTTTCTGTGCAGCAATGAAAATAAAACTTCCTAAGTGAATCAGATAGTACATCAGAGCTGCATACATTATGATTTTGGTTTATGTTGTCTTTTTTAAAAAGCCACAAATTAACCTGATAACTGCCAAATTTATTCTTTTCTCCCATTAAGATCTGCGTTTTACCAATACTTTATGCAATATAGGTGGTTATATTTTGTTTTAGAAACAGTGCCAATCTCAGCTGGGAACAGGCTGTAAATTTTATTGTAACATTCACTTGCTATAAGTCTGAGGACAGACTTTAGACTAATAGATATACTTCTAAGTATTATCATTTCAAACAACCTCAAAATATGTCACTGCATATAAGTATTAAGGTTCATTTAAACAAATTCTTATTGTACATTTAGGCTGTTTTTTTTTTCATTTTTAATTACTACTAAAATTTCTGTGGAGAACATATCATGATTAATCCCATCCATTTAACAAGTATTTCACAACATATTTCCTCCCCCACAATTGAGCTGTTGTTCCTCATAGATAATCTTCCCCATATTTAAATCCTTTAAATTTTTTAAAGAAAACATTAGTTATTTGAGAAAAAGTAAAGTAAAAACTCTGATAGAGAAAGTCTAAGTGAACAGAACAGTGAATCTGCTTTCTTCCTGCCTCACTGCACACCACATACCCTCCTTCCCTTGTCACTCCAGTCATAATAGTCTCTTGTCAACTTCTGGTATCTACCAGGCTTCTGCCTATCTTAGGACATTAGCACATGCCGTTTCTCTCCTGGAAACATGTTTTCTCTGTTTTAGTTAGTTCTTGTTCATTGTTCAGCTTTCAATTTAAAGGACCCTTCCCGAGAAAATCCAATCTTGCTATTTTTGACCATGTTAAATTCCTGTGTTAAAGTCACTCACAACTCCCTCACACACAGCACTTGTCATATATGCTATATGTGTGTATATGTGGTTTTTAATATGCTTCCACCACAGAAGTGTAATTTCTTGTAGGTAGAGGCTTATCTCATTGCATACCCAGCATCGAACACACTGACTGGCACAAGTACATGTAAGGTGTGTGTACTGATGTATACACAAATGTCAGTTACATACTATGTGTCAAGTACTATGGTAACCATCCCTGTCCTTTAGCATAATTATTTTGATTAAATATTTTAAATATTTTTCCTGCCTTTTCATATCAATTTTCTTTTTACTTCTTTTTTTTCCTTTCTCCCTTCTGCTCTTGTTTTTAGTTTATTCTTTTACTTAGCTCCAAGCCTATTTTCTTTTATATATATTTATATTTTTTTTGACAGGCAGAGTTAGACAGTGAGAGAGAGACCCCCCAAGTGGCCACCACAGCAGGTGTGTTGCAGCCTGCATGCTGCACCAATCCGAAGCCAGGAGTCAGGTGCTTCCTCCTGGTCTCCCATGTGGGTGCAGGGCCCAAGGACCTGGGCCATCCTCCACTGCACCCCCAGGCCACAGCAGAGAGCTGGACTGGAAGAGGAGAACCTGGACAGAATCCAGCACCCCAACCGGGACTAGAACCCGGGGTGCCGGCACCTCAGGAGGAGGATTAACCTAGTGAGCCGCGGCGCCAGCCCAAGCCTATTTTCTTCCAATTACTAGTTATCATCTGCTGTGGCAATTCCATCTTGCATATTACTTTAACAAAACACAGAAGCAAGGAGGTGTTTGAACAGGAGAATCAGGCAAATATATTCCAGATGTGGTGTCTCAGAACTTTTCATAAATTGTATTTATTTTTATTTGAAAGACAAAAGAGAGAGGGTGTGTGAGAGAGAGATTGTCCATCGGCTGATTGACTCCCCAAATGCCGCCAACACCTGAAGATGGAGATCAAGTGGAAGCTAGAAGCCCAAAATCCATCTGGTCTCAATGTTTGTGGAAAGGATTCACGTACCTGAACCATGCATCATCTGCTGCCTCCCACAGTGCACATTAGCAGAAAGCTGGCATGGAAGCGGAGAAAGGAAAAGAACTTCAACGTGGGCTGTGAGCATCCCAAGCGGCATCTGAGCTGCTATGGAAAATACTCTTTGGCCTTGCCTTGTGAATATGCCTGAGTTGCTTCCCAGAGAGAGTAGATTATTTGTGAGGCGCACTGAGGAATCTCCAGTGTCACCTATTTTGCATGAAAGTTTCACATCCACTTATTTATTTTCAGCTGCCTATGATTGGTACCTTTACAGCAAATTGCCCTCCCCTCTTACCCTGAGAAATAGATCACTTTCATCTTGTAGGAGTGACACTTTGCTGCAGTTTCTCCTTCACCTCCACCTTTTGATGTTTCCTGGATTCAGAGAAACTTCAGAAAACACTCGACTATATCCTAGTGTACCAAGTTGGGGCGCTTTATTGTAAGGGAATCCTTAACATTGCACTCTTACCTATAGACATTTTTTCCTCTGTTGCATTCTCCTTCAAATTGATCTGTACTTCAAATTTCAATAGTTGTAATTGGTAGCTGTTTCCTGGATTGTTGGAGCAGTTTACAATTCATTTTATTCTTTGTGATGTTTAGCTGGTTTACAGAAGGGAAGGAATTCAAATGTTTGTATTCCTCCAACTTTAACTGGAAGTTTAGGTCAAAGGGTTTATAAATAAAACTATGAATCCAGTCCTCAAGCCATTCATTGTCAAGTAACAGGAAATCATCCTTAAAAAAGAATTCCTATTTCATGTGCTATATTGTATAATATTCAATAACTGGCTTGTTTTCATGTTCCCATGATCTCTAATTATAAAATAGCTTTTGACACAAAAGCATTCATTTAAGCAGAATTTATGACTTACATGACACCAAAGCAGCTTCATTTATGCTTTTATTACCTAGGAATTTTAAGAATTCAAATTAGGGTAATACCATATCATAAAACAATGATACTAACAAAAATTTAAAATTTGACAGCACCAGGCTTTAATGACCATGGAGAGTAGAGGAAATTCTCACCCAATTGTAAGGCTCAATGCTACTCCTAGTGTAGACCTCAGAGAAAGTATCTAATAGTCAGGAAAGACAAAGGATTTTCATTCAAGAATATTGATGATAACAAAACTTCGGAAGTCAAATAACTGTTTCCTAATAGGATTTATTTGTCATGGATTAAAAATTCTAATAAAGTATTGGTATATTATATGTCAAAATGAATGAGCTAAAACATATGAATTGACATGGATTAATCTAAAATACATAATTTATTAAAAAAAATTGAAGAAGCATAGATACAGAAGGTTACTATTTGTGTAAAGTTTAAAATATAAAACAATACTCATTTCTTTTTTTTTTTTTTTTTTTTTTTTGACAGGCAGAGTGGACAGTGAGAGAGAGAGACAGAGAGAAAGGTCTTCCTTTTGCCGTTGGTTCACCCTCCAATGGCCGCCGCGGTAGCGCGCTGCGGCCGGCGCACCACGCTGATCCGATGGCAGGAGCCAGGTGCTTCTCCTGGTCTCCCATGGGGTGCAGGGCCCAAGGACTTGGGCTGTCCTCCACTGCACTCCCTGGCCACAGCAGAGAGCTGGCCTGGAAGAGGGGCAACCGGGACAGGATCGGTGCCCCGACCGGGACTAGAACCCGGTGTGCCGGCGCCGCAAGGCGGAGGATTAGCCTAGTGAGCCGTGGCGCCGGCCCAATACTCATTTCTATCAGAGTTTTATCAGGAAATTAGAAGCCACCTTATATTCTTTTTTTAAGATTTTATTTATTTATTTGAGAGACAAAGTTACAGACACAGAGACAGAGACAGAGGAAGAGAGAGAGAGAAGTCTTTCATTCACTGGTTCACTCCCCAGTTGGCCACAACAGCCGGAGCTGGGCTGATCTGAAGCCAGATCAGCTCCTGGAGGAGCTTCTTCCAGGTCTCCCATATAGGTGAGGGGTCCAAGCGCTTGGGCCATATTTTACTGCCCTCCCAGGCCATAGCAGAGAGCTGGATTGGAAGTGGAGCAGCCAGGACTCAAACCGGCGCCCATATGGGATGCAGGCCTTGCAGGAGGCAGCTTTATCCACTTTGCCACAGAACCGACCCCATTATATTCTAAGTATGAAAGATTTTGATGCATGATATTAGAGATATGTACAGCAATTGTAAAAACCTAGAAGAATATCAATAAGGGAATCCTCTAGTGATAATCTCAGTTGTAACAGCTTAGCTAGCAGTTTTCCAGATGTGCTTCAGAAAGCACTGGAAGTCCCAGGAACATAAAGGAAGACCCCAGCTATTTCAGGCAGTGATGCTGATCTTGAGAAGCAATTTTTCACTGTCTCAGCTGCTATAGAACAGAAGCAGGTGAGCTTACCAGACCTGTTGTGATCATCATGTTTGCAACCTGCCCAGTATCTGCCTGAAAGTACCACCAGAGCATCACATCCTTCCCTTCACTTATCAAGCCTTCTAGATATCACTGGATTGCATCTCTCCCCCAGAGTGATGTGCAAAATGGGACTCTGAAATGTCATTGCAGAGGAGATCTTGAAAGCGATGGCAATGTTGCTCCACTGACAATAATCCAGCCAGATAGTGTTTCTGGACAAAAACAGTTATAATAAATGTTCAAATATGAGTTGGGAATCATAAACACCACATGTTGGATAGTAGCAACTTCTGCAGAGGTAGATGTTAAAAAGTAAAGCAGTGCAAGGCAAAGAGGGAAACCATGAAAGTCTTGAAAACATTTTATGATATAGTTACAGTCTCTAAAAAGTAGAGCTGACAACTGAATAAATCATTGTTTTTAGCACATATGTAAACACCTTAAATGGACTGGCTCACTTATTGTCTGAACGTAATTGGATTCATTTTATGCCTTGAGTTTAGTCAAATGAAAAACTATTTAAGATTACCTCATTTAAAGAGGTACAACTAGGGTCGGGGTTGAGGTGCCACAGGCTAACCCACCATTTGGGATGCCCACATTCCACATTGAGTTCCTGCTTTGACTCCCCACTGCTCTGTACTTCCAATCCAGCTTCCTGCTAAAACACTTTGGAGGCAGCAAATAATGGCCGAAGTACTTGGGTTCCTGACACTCACAAGGAAGACCAGGATTGAGTTCCTGGCTCCTGGATGCAACTGTCTTAGCCTTGGCTATTGCTGGCATTTGGAGGAGTGAACCAGAGGATGAAGGATCGTTCTGTCTCTCCCTGTCACTCTGCCCTTCAAATAAATGAATAAGTCTTTTTATTATTTTAAAGGCACAGGAATCTGTATTCTGGAGGACTTCACAACAGTGACTCTGTTCACACTCATGGAGGAGAGGTAACTGATTCCACGTAAGAAGAGGGGAGTGAACACCTTGCTGAGGGGTCAGAGTATGCACACAGCTCGAGTAGCCCTTTGGAGAGTTGTAGACAGGCACATGTTACCTTGGATTGGATTTGAACAGGAAAGCCTGACGATTTCTGACTTAAAATTGATCAAAGGACAAAATTGACTCACTTTTTCAAGTTTTATGTGGATATATATGCCTTTATTTCTTATGAAAAGGAATGAAAAAGAAGAAAATTTAAGGAGTACCATTAGTCTGTGTGAAAATCCTATGAGGACTGCTTCTCAGTCACACGGGAATCCTTTTTATATTTTTCTAGCAGAAGTTGATTTAATCCTAAATTCTTCCTTTCATCCTGTATGTAATCTCTGATTATGATCACAACTCCCTTACACAGATCTCTCTGACTTACAATGAGGTAACATCCAAAAAAACTATCATAAGTTGAAAATACTATTAAGACAAAGATGTATTTAATGTGCCTAGCCTACCAAACATCATAGCTTAGTCCAATCTACCTTAAAACACACTCAGGATATTTACATTAACCTATGGTTGGGCAAAATCATCTAACTCAAGGCCTATATCTCATATAACTTGTTGAAAGTGGTCTACAAAATGAAAACCAGAATGATTGTATGATATAGTTTTGCACCATGATATAGTCAAAAATTGCTAAGTCAAACCATTTTAAGTCAATAGTCATCTATCACTGAGCCTCTGTTATGGATGTTTTGCTTCAAAAAGATAATGTTTTCTATAACTTTAAAAATATATTTAAAATAATTTGCAATATATTTTATATATTTCAAAGCATTGACATGCTTTAGCATCCTTAAAAACACATATAAAATAATACAACTTTATAAGATCACTGATGCTTCTATGAGTAACTTTATTTTCCAAGAACATGCTCACTAATATCTATTCTTAAAGAGTACTTTCATAAAATAGTGTTCAGAAATGATAATGTAGCAATGTTGTAACTATTGTTCTGTATTAATGGGAGAGTTGAAACATGAGGGGACTTCAAAAAGTTTATCAAGCACTGAAATTAAAAGATAAACTTATTTTTGTATGAAAGTATCTGAAATCGATGCATAGTTATCAAATAATATGTATTTGAATGAACTTTTGTAGATCTTTTTAAAGATTGTGATGCAAAAAATTATTCAAAAGAAAGTGATTGTATTAGTGGTAAGATAGGTTGAAAACCAGTAATCATTATCAGAAGGAAAGAGTAAACTATTTTCACTTTGTGTTAAATGGATCAGCTACAGAAGCCCACAGAGGAGTGTGAGACAAGGACACAGCATGAGGGGGATTCCTACTGCTGTCCAACAGTAAATGTGCCAGCTCTTTTTTGACTGCACAAAAATAGTCACAGAATCTATAAGTCTTGACAGTTGCCATATTTTTTCAGAGTGTGTGACTGTAGTTTGCAGTAAATAAGAATAAGCCTGGAAAGAAGTTCAGCTGTAGAATTTTCCTCAGAGTTGAAGACATGTGAATGTATCGGGGCTGGCACTTTGGCATAGTGAGTAAAGTCATTGCCTGAAGTGCCAGCATCACATATGGGTGCCAGTTCAAGTCTCAGCTGCTCCACTTCCGATCCAGCTCTCTGCTAAGGCTGGGGAAAGCAGTAGAAGATGGCCCAAGTCCTTGGGCCCCTGCACCCAAGTGGGAGCCTGGAAGAAGTTCCTGGCTCCTAGCTTTGGATTGGCTCAGCTCTGGCCATTGCAGCCATCTGGGGAGTGAACCAGGAGGTAGAAAGCCTCTCTCTCTGCCTCAGCCTCTCTCTAACTCTGCCTTTCAAATAAAATAAAGAAATATTAAAAAACCAATTATTTTATTTTTTAACTTTTATTTAATAAATATAAATTTCCAAAGTACAACTTCTGAATTATAGTGGCTTTTCCCCCCATAACCTCTTTCCCACCCACAACCATCCCATCTCCCACTCCCTCTCTCATCTCATTCTTCATCAAGATTCATTTTCAATTATCTTTATATACAGAAGTTAAACTTAGTATATACTAAGTAAATATTTTAACAGATTGCACCCACACAGACACACAAAATATAGAGTACTGTTTGAGTATTAGTTTTACCGTTAATTTGCATAGTACAACACATTAAGGGCAGAGGTCCTACATGGGGAGCAGGTGCACAGTGACTCCTGTTGTTGATTTAACAATTGACACTCTTATTTATGACTTCAGTAATCACGCGAGGCTCTTGTCATGAGCTGCCAAGGCTATGGAAGCCTCTTGAGTTCAGAAACTCTGATCTCATTTAGACAAGGCCATAATCAAAGTGGAAGTTCTCTCCTCCCTTCAGAGAAGGGTACCTCCTTCTTTGATGGCCCGTTCTTTCCCTTGGGATCTCACTCACAGAGATCTTTCATTTAAGTCATTTTTTTTCACCACAGTGTCTTGGCTTTCCATGCCTGTGAAACTCTCATAGGCTTTTTAGTCAGATCTGAATGCCTTAAAGGCTGATTCTGAGGTCAGAGTGAAAACAGATTATTTTAAATTCATTATTTTTGTCTGAGTAATCAAATGTGTTACTCATATGGGAAAGAAGATCCATGAACTGATTAGGGATACAGGGAAGTAATCGCCTTTGGAATATGTTAGTTTTGATAGTTTTATATGCATTCATGCTATGTAAATCAGTTGTTAAAATATGAGAGTTCGGAGTTCAGAAGAAATTTCAAGGTCTGGGACTCTAAGATAGTGATTATCAGGTAAGTAATATTTAAAACTGTTGAACATAATGAGGTCATTTAGAAAGGGAATGTGGATGGAAAACAATATGAAGCAACATTGAGACTTGAATATATGGAACTTTAGAGGATGAATACAAAATATACCAGTAAAGGAGACTGAGAAGAAGCCAGTAAGGAAAAATAAAAAATGGGACATTTAATATTGACAAATTAGATGATGCTTCTCTTTTCAAAGTAAAACCAGACTTCCACCAGTTCTCAATATGTCCATTGCTTCTAGCCTTGTCCAGGCCTCCTCCATCTGTTGCCTGAACTGCTAGGATAGCTTCCCTGGGTCCACCTCTCTGGTATTGGAAGGCAAGAGATCTTGTAAGGAATTTAGATGTTACTCCTCTGGTCTGTACCCTGCTGTGGGTTCTCATCTCATCTGGGTTGAAAGTCAACCCTTACCATGTCCCTGGGCCTTTGGCAGTTTGTACTACATTTCTGTGATCTCATCTCTTTGTTTTCCTTACTCATTTTGCTTGTGCCACACTGGCCTCATCAGGATTCCCAAAACACAGCTGTCCTCTCACACTTCAGGGCTCTGCACTGGCTGCCTTCTCTGCCTGGAGTGTGCCTTCCCCTTGAGCTACTGTGTTCTGCATCAGGTTCTTTGTTCAGCCATCACCCTTGTCAGGAAGTCATCTCTGAATATCTTGTCTAAAAGGGCAACCTCCCTCACACCTCTCCTTCTTTCTCTTTCTTGCTTCATTTTTTTCATAGCATGTAGCAATACCTGATGCACAATACATTTTAACCATTTATTGACAATATTAATTTCTGTGTTCCTCATGAACTTTTTTTTTTTTGGTGGGAGGGCATTGTATAGTTCTGATAAGTAACCTATCAATATATTTTAGCTAAATAAATCCATTAAAATATGGAATTTAAGAGCTAAAGTCATTATAGAAAGGGAAGATTCAGCTTTATGGAATACCTTAAGAGATAGGTTAAGATGCCATCATTCTATTTGACAAGATACACACCATTGATAATCTTGCCTGGAGCCATTCCATGGAGTGGAGGAGAATGAAGCCCAATTGGAAAAATTAACAGTGAACACAAGGATAATCTAAATTCACAAAACTCCTTTGAGCAGTTTTACTTTAAAAAAGAATAGAAACTAAACTGGTAGCTAGAGAGAAATGGGGACAAGAATCTGTATCTCTGGTAGGAAGATCCAGGAAGCTATGTAGATGTACTTAATGGCAGAAGGAAAGTCTGTGCTTAGGCTAACAGAGATGGTGTCCAGAGGACAATTTGCACCTTCCACTGTAACTTGAAGGAAATCATTTACACATTTGTTATTAAGTACTTTCAGGAGAAAGTAATTGAAATGGGTGTATGTGTATATATGCTCTTCTTTTTTTAAAAAAAGAATTTGATTTTGAAGTCAGAGATACACAGAGAGAGAGATGGAGAGACAGAAAGATCTTCCATCTACTGGTTCACTCCCCCAGAAGGCCACAACAGCCAGGGCTGAGCCAGGCAAAAGCCAGGAGCCAGGATCTTCTTCTGGGTCTCCTATGTGAGTGGCAGGGACCCAAACACTGGGACCATCCTCTGCTGTTTCCCTAGGTGGATTAGCAAGGAGCTGGATTGGAAGTGGAGCAGCCAGGAAATGAACTTGCACCCATATGGGCTGCAAGTATCACAGGCAGTCGCTTGACTTGCTATGCCACAATGCTGGTCCCATGTGTGTTGTCTTTACACTGAGCAATTTAAAGGAAGGAGATAGCTATGGACAAATTCAGTGTACATAAATTCTTATGTCAGTCATTTCTAATTTTGTTTAATTTTCTCATCATACAATGGAGATGACAGTTTTATCTCAGAGATTTATGGTAAAATAGATATATGTATAAAATATAGCACAGTAATAGGTGCAAAATAAATTCTCAATAAATAGCAACTGTTATTATATTTTCATTGCTATAATTTACTCTTCTGTATAACTGAAGTGTTACCTATCTCATAAATGTTTAATGAGACTCAAATTATTGCTAGTAAATGTGATGTTAATGCAAAGGTAAAACCAACACCAGTAAAAACAAAACAACCATTTGGTCTGCAGCAGATGAGGGTAGAATGCCTCTTCTCACTCTTGGAAATAATGACTTCACCTCAGAATAGAGGGTTCAGGTATGTACTTAACACAACTTGAGACCACACATATAAAATGCAAAATTTTTAAAGATTTATTCTTATTTATTTGAAAAGCAGAGTTACAGAGAGAGGTAGAGGCAGAGAGAGACAGGTCTTGCATCTACTGGTTCACCCTCCAAATGGCCGCAATGACTAGAACTGGGCCAGGCTGCAGCCAGGAGCCAGGAGCTTCTTCCAGGTCTCCCACGTGGGTGCAGCGGCCTAAAGGCTTGGACCATCCTCTGCTGCATATCCAGGCACATTAGCAGAGAGCTGGATCAGAAGTGCAGCAATGGGGACTCAAACTGGTGCCCATGTGCCTTAGTCCTCATTAAGAAAATGCCAGGCACGAGACTGCCTAGAGTAAGAATCATATTTCTCAGCCTCTTGCTGCTCTTTTCATTGGGATTGCATTGAATCTGTAAGTTTCTTTCAGTAGTATGGACATTTACATGATATTAGTTCTTCCAATCCAATGACATGGATGATTTTTCCATTTTTTTGTGTCTTTTTCTATTTCTTTCTTTAACATTTTGTAATTTTCATCATAGTGATCTTTCACCTCCTTGGTTAAATGTATTCCAAGATATTTTATTTTTTGGTGGCTATTGTGAATGAGACTGATTTTAGAAGTTCATTCTCAGCTGTTGCAAACTCCTTACTAAAGGCTATTGATTTTTGTGTGTTAATTTTATATTCTGCCACTTTACCAAACTCTTTCATAAGTTCTAAAATCTCTTAGTAGAATCTTTTGGTTTCCTTATATATAGACTCATGTCATCTATAAAGATGGATAATTTGACTTCTTCCTTTCCAATTTGTATTCCTTTGATTGCTTTTTCTTGCTTAATGGCTCTAGCTAAAACTTCTAGGACTCTATTGAATATCATTGGTGAGAGTGGACATCTTCATCTGGTTCCAGGTCTTACTGGGAATGCTTACAACTTTTTCCCATTCAATAAGATGCTGGCTGTGGATTTCTCATAAATTACTTTATGTTGAGGAATGTTCCTTCCATACCTAATTTGCTTAAGGATTTGATAATAAAAGAATGTTGTATTTTATCAAATGCTTTCTCTGCATCTATTGAGATAATCATATGGCTTTTACTCATCAGTTTGTTAATGTGATATATCACATTTATTGATCAGCATATCTTAAAACATCCCTGTATAACAGGGATAAATCCCATCTGGTCTGGGTGAATGATCTTTCTGATGAGTTGTTGGATTCAGTTAGCTAGTATTTTGTTGAGGATTTTTGCATCTATGTTCATCAGGGATATTGGGCTATTGTCCTCTTTAATTGTATCTTTTTCTGATTTTGGAATTAAGGTGATTCTGGACTCATGGAAGGAGTTTGGGATGATTTCCTTTATTCCAATTGCTTTAAATAGCTTGAGAAGAATTGGAATCAGTTCCTCTTTAAATGCCTGGTATAACTCAGAAGTGAAGAAATTCAGTCCAGGGCTTTTCTTTGTTGAGAGGATTTTTATTACTGATTCACTTTCCATCTTGTTTATTGGTCTGTTTAGATTTTCTATGTCTTCATGACTCAATATTGGTAGATTATATTTTTCCAAGAATCTATCCATTTTTTTTTCTAAATTTTCCAATTTGTTGGCTGTTTGTACTAATTCCTTATGATTTTTTTTTATTTCTGTGATATCCATTGTACCATCTCTTTTTTCATCTCTGATTATATTAATTTGGTTCTACTCTCTCTTTTTTTTCTGGTTAGTTGGGCCAATGGTTTATCAGTTTTGTTTATATTTTTCAAAAAGCTAGCTCTTCATTTCTCTGAATTTTTGTTTCAGTTTTGGTTATTTCTTCTCCATTTTTTAAAAAAACTTATTTATTTATTTGAAAGGCAGTTACAGAGAGGCCAAGGCAGATAGAGAAAGTCTTCCATCCATTGGTTCACTCCCCAAATGGGTCCCAATGGATAGAGTGGGGCCAATCTGAAGCCAAGAGCCAGGGTCTTCTGGCTCTTCCATGTAGGTACAGGGGCCCAAGGACTTGGACCACCTTCCACTGCTTTCTCAGGCCATAGCAGTGTGCTGGACTTGACCCGGCACTCAGATGGGATGCTGGCACTGTAGGCAACAGCTTTACCCATTACGCCACAGTGCCAGCCTCTCTTCTCCAATTTTAATTATTTCTTTCTTCCTACTCATTTGGGTTTCTTTTTTCTTTATGTCCTTGAGATGCATTTATAGCTCATTGATGGCTTTCCAATTTATTGATGTAGGTACCTATTGCTATAAACTTCCCTCTTAATGCTGTCTTTGCTGTATCCTATAAGTTTTCATATGTTGTACTGTGATCTTCATTCATTTCCAAAAATTTTTCGATTTCCCTTTTGATTTCTTTTATGACTCACTGTTCATTGAGGACCGTGTTGTTCAGTTTCCATGTGTTTGGGTATTTTCTAGATATTCGTGAGTTGTTAATTTCCAGCTTCATTTCATTGTGTTCAGAAAAAATACATGGTATGATTTCAATGTTTTGTATTTGCTGATACTCGCTTTATTGACCTAGCATCTGGTCTGTCCTAGAGAAAGTTCCATGCTGATGAAAAGGATATGTATTTAGTAACAAATGGGATGAAAGGTTCTGTAATAGTATTAGGTCCATTTGCTCCATAGTGCTGGTTAGCTCTGCTGTTTCTTTGTTGATTTTCTGTTGAATTGATCTGTCCATTGATGAAAGTAGGGTTTTGAAGTCTCCCATTATAATTGTATCGGAGTCTATGGCTCCCTTACAATCCATTAACATTTGTTTTAAATAACAAGGGTCTTTGGCATTGGGTGAATATACATTTATAATTGTCAAATCCTCCTGTTGAATTGATCTCTATCATTACATAATACCATTCATTGTGTCTTTTAAATGCTTTGCATTAAAGTCTACTGTGTCTGATTTTAGGATGTCTATACCTGCTTTTATGTGTGTGTGTGTGTGTTAGCATGAAATAGATTTTTCCGTCCCTTCACTATCAATCTGTCTGTATCTTTGTTGATGAGGTATGTTTCTTGCAGGCAGCAAATAGATGGGTCTTTTTTTAAATCTATTTATCCAGTTTGTATCTTTTAATTATGGAATTTAGACCATTTACATTCAAGGTTGTTATTGATAAGTAATGGCTTGGCCCTGCCATTTTTCCATAAATATTCCTATTGTTTGCTTTGGGTTTTCTTTGTACTTTTACTGGGGGATTTTTGCCTTCACATTCTTTCTTAGTGATGACTATATTTCTGTGTTTCTGTGTGTAGCACATCCTTAAGCATCATTTGAAAGGCTGGACAAGTGGTGATGAATTCTTTCAATTTCTATTTGTTATGGAAGATCCGTGTTTCACCTTCATTCATAAATGAAAGCTTTGTAAGGTACATATTCTAGGTTAGCTGTTTTTTTCTTAGAAGACTTGAACTATGAGTCTGGCTCTGTGCCTCAGCAGATTAAAGCCATGGCCTACAGCTAGCATCCCATATTTACCCTGGTTTGAATCCTGGCTGCTCCAATTCCAATCCAGCTCCCTGCTAGTTTTCCTGGTAAAGTAGCAGAGGATGACCCAAGTGTCTGGGCCCCTGCACCAATGTGGAAGATATGGGAGAAATTCCTTCCTCCTGGCTTCAGCCAAACCCAGTCCTTGTTGTGGCCATTTTGGGGAATGACCAGCAGATGGAAGATCACTTCCTCTTTCTCTCTATCTCTCCTTCTCTATCTGAAATTCTGACTTTCATATAAATAAATATTTTTTTTAAAAAAGTCTTGGACTATATTTCTGCCTTAAACCTAATTGGATATCCTCTGAAAGCAATCTATCATTTCTCTCATGTATATTTAAAATATTTTCTTTATGTTTCACTGTTGAAAGTTTGACTACAATGTGTTGTGGCGAAGGTCTTTTCTGGCCATGGCTGTTTGCAGGTCTATGTGTCTCACATACTTAGACGTCCCTTTCTGTCTCCAAATTAGAGAAGTTTTCTGTGATTATTTCACTGAAGAGAACTTCCAATCTATTCTCTTTCTACTCCTTCAGGAAATTATAAACCTTTTATGTTGGGTCTTTTGATAATATTTCATAAATATTGAACATTGATTTTAATTTTTTCAATTTTTTTTGGCCTGAGTTATTTCCAAAGATTTGTCTTCTAGCTCAGATATTCTTTCTTCTGCCTCACCAAGTCTGTTGTTAAGGCTTTCCACTGTTTTTCTATTTGACATACTGAATCCTTCATTTCTAATATTTCAGTTTGATTTCTCCTGAAAATCTCAATTTCATGGGAAAACTTTTCCTTGATGTCATGTATGGATTTTAACTCATTAATTTACTTCTCATTTCTTCTAAGTAATCCTATGATCAATCTTTTGAATTCCTTTTCAGGCATTTCATCAATCTGTTCATCTTCACATTCTAATATTAAAGTGCTTCTGTGTTCCTTTGGGACAGTCATGTTGTCTTTATTCTTGTTTCTTAAATTTATGCATTTATTTTTAGGCACTTGTGGAAATGCTTGTCAGTTTTCTCCTCTGATGGCTTTTATCTTTGAACTATGCATCTGTGACTTAATGAAGTGTCTGCCCTTTCAGTGAATATCCAGAGGTGTGTGCTGGGTGTGGCCAGGGAGCTTGGGTCAGTACTCCAAGGTGGGCTGAGTATCCTGGTGACACTTAAGTTGGGCATGGTAGATCTCCTCTATTGTTAAAAGGGGGGGAGCATATCATCAACTCTGTTGACATAATCACTCTCTCACCTCCTCTCTTCCAAGGTGATACATGACCAGTGTTAGCCCACAGTGTGAATAACACTCACCTGCACTGCTGTATGCATGGCACACAGGATCTGTGCCATTCTCAGTGTGAACATGGTCCCCTTGTAGGGACCCACTCTAGGCAATCAGGTAGCTCTGAGTCTCTGTCACCAGACACTGTGACTGCCCAGATACTAGCTACATCTTGCATCCTCTTGTGAAATCACAGAATTCCTGCAGTCTTGGCACATGAGGGTCCCACATTCATGGGGTACAGAGGATCCACTGTGCCTCCCTACCCTGTCCCGTCCACATTGAGAGAAGAGATTTTCTCAGAGCCAACTGACTATGTGTGGTCTGCCTTGGTGTTTTGAGCCCTGGAGCCTGTGATATGCTGAGAAGCCGGGGCACCTCACAGTCCTATGTGAGTGCCCCGTCCCTTGTCAACCCTCCCAGCCAAGCGCAAAATCAGCAGGTAAAATCCCCAGATCACACACGCACACAAGAGCTCCATAACCACTTCCTGCGTCAAAATGGTGCCTTCTCTTGCCAGTTGCCAGGCATCCTTTTTGGGCGATGGACAGAAATAAATGTGCTTTTCACTGGGTTAGGTGAGTACTCTGCCCCCTTGGGGTTCTGGGGAAGACGCAAAGATAGTTTGGTCTGCAAGGCTCTCCCTTTGGTAATATCACTAAGTGGCACCAGCTGCTGCAGCTGCTCACACCTTGCTCTCCAAAGCTGACATATCTTCCTTCTCTTGGCTTCAGGGATCATGTGTTGTGTCTGTGCTGGTTGCTACATACCCATACCTTCCACCCTGATCCATAGTGTTCCTCTTCCTTCTGTGGACTTTCCACTGCTGATTTCTCTGCAACTCTCTTCTGGGAATTCAGTTCCTCTATTTTTTTTTCCTGCTATTTTCCCTCCTGAAGCAGTTCCTCTTTTCTTTATTCAGCCATCTTGCACTCTCCTCCATTATACATCTTTACCATTAGATATTTAGAAAATTTGACTATCTACCTCTGTTTCCAAAGTTCGAGACTAACTGCATAGCACAGAAGATTTGGGAGACATCCCTGCTTCTTTTAACTTCATCATTAAGAACCCATAACTCATTAACATTAATTCCAATTTTACTTTAAGAATGGAAATGTTGCTTATAACTATGGATTGTTGTTGGTTCCAATCATAAAGTTGGTAGTTATTTATATAAAGAATACATGCACATATATTTATGTGTTCTTTTCTGTAGACCAGCTAAAATTAAAGCAGAGTTTAAAAACTAAATTTAGGGGAAGCAGAGAACGAATCTTCTGATTAAAAAAAAATCAAACTAAGAAGGAGAGATCTGTCAAATCAGGGCTGGGATGGGGCAGTGGTTCATTCACAAAAAAAAGATGTCCTTTCTGTTACAAGTTTGAGAGTTGTGATTTTCGTGTCACAACAAGGCATCCTAAGATGCAAAGCTGCATAGACAGTTTTTACCTTAGTGTGAAAAGTGACATTTCTATTGTTGGCTGATATGCTGAATATTTAAGAACATCCTGAACTTTTCTCCATCTTATATATATTTTCCTGCGAAAAAGTTAAGATAAAACTTATGGTAGGAGACAGAATGAGCCAGCCAACCATGTTCCTGTTTACTCTGCTTACTGTCTTACGGTCTCCTATTTGGTCTTTTTAAAAAGATTTATTTTAGGAAAAAAAAAAAGATTTATTTTAGGGGCTGACGCCGTGGCGCACTTGGTTAATCCTCCGCCTGCGGTGCTGACATACCATACGGGCACCGGGTTCTAGTCCCGGTTGCTCCTCTTCCAGTCCAGCTCTCTGCTATGGCCCAGGAGGACAGTGGTGGATGTCCCAAGTACTTGGGTCCCTGCACCCACATGGGAGACCAGGAAGAAGTACCTGGCTCCTGGCTTCGGATCACAGCGCCGGCCGTAGTGGCCATTTGAGGGGTGAACCAATGGAAGGAAGACCTTTCTCTCTGTCTTTCTCTCTCTCTCTCACTATCTATATATCTACCTGTCAAATAAATAAAAAATTTAGATTATTTATTTGAAAGGCAAAGTGACAGAGAAAGAGAAAGAGATAGATACAGACATACAGACACACACACACACACACACATGGGTGGGTGGGAGGGTGAAGAGGAGACATATACTGAAATCTTCCTCCCTTGGCCCATTCGCAATTGAGCACAATAGTCAGGCTTGGGGTAGGCTGAAACCAAGAGCCAGAAATTCCATCCCGGTCTCCCACACCTGTGGCATGGTCGCAAGCAATTGAGGCATCTTCCACTCCCAACTCAGGCACATTAGCAGGGAACTGGATCAGAAATGGAGCAGCTGGGACATAAGCCACCACTTATATGGAAAGCTGGCATTGCAGGTGGAAACTTAATATGCTATGCCACAAGGCCAATCCCTATTCACGGTTTTCTAATGGCTTTCAACATTGAATCAATTTACAAAGATCTTGTAAAACAGAGAACTTAGATTTTATTTATGTAGGTCCTAGATATTGCTTTGAAAAATTAACAGCAACTCCTTTGTATGATGAATCATGACAGGTCTGTATTACAAACCAGTACCCTGAGTAATTTTATGACAATCTAAAAATTCTGAAAATAAATTGAATTCCTTCTCAACCAAAAGATATAGTCTTCCCAATCATCTATATGTTTTAAGCTGACCTCCTGAGTTGAAAAGTTCTAAAAAGCAACATTTGTCCTGTCTCTATGTCCCCATCCACTTTCTTTCTCCAGTGTAGAGTATCTTCCCTTCTTTCTAGGAATCTATGAAAACTGGCCAAAGTTCCATTCTTTTGTGAGCTGCAGTATACCTATGAAGTCTATTCTTAATGGGCTAGTATTCTTTTTGACCCATTTCTCTTTAAGTAGCCATTAGTTACATTCTGTCTTCAATTGCCTGCTCATTATCATGTGTATGTTTCTCTCCTCAATGACAATATGAATATTGTGATGGGAGATAGAGATGATAAATTAAACTTTTATATCCTCTTTTTTTTCCCAGAATAGCACTGGACACCTCTAAAATATGGTCAAAATAATTGTTCCATTGCAGTTTTGCTTTACAAATGTTTATATTCCTAATGTTGATCAACTTAACACTTCACTTGCTTTATTTAATAACAAAGTCGAATGAAAAAGGAATTTTAAACAGTATGGTGGTCATCGGTTATCTATTCTGTTCTTAAGCTTATGAAAGCCACTCCCTTTCTCTCACTCAAGTCTGGATGATACTCTCTTCTGCCTGATTCTTGGAAGAAACATGAAGCTGACTCATGAACAATCATCCCTTGCACTCAATGATTTTGTAATTTTTAATTTTTTAAACAGCACATAGTAATTTTATGGATTTATGAGGTTTTGTTATATGTATATGCACATTATGGGGTGACTATATCAAGCTAGTTGATATATTTATTATTTCATGTACAATTTCTATAGTGAGGACATTTAAAATCTGTTCTTTTAACAATTAAAAAATATACAGTGCATCATTGTTGTTAACTAGGGTCAATCTGCTGTTCAACAGATCTCAAAAATTCATCTTTCTTATCTAATTTATACTCTTTGATGGAATCACACTCCTCACCTCCACCTTACCTCTAGCCTCTGGCAATCACATTTCAACTTTAATTCTGTAAGTTCTAATTCTTGGATCTCACAGATGGGGTATGTCAAATAGTTCATGGGAAATCAAAATAAAAGATAACTTTATTTTGTTGCAAAAACTTTTGAAATCCATGCATACAAGAAGTCTTCAAAAAGTTTGTGGAAAATGCATGCTATGGAAAAACTATGCTTGCATTTCAGAAAAATTTCTGCACCAAAATATAGTTAGTTTTTGTTATATTTTTTCAAAAAGTTTTTGAACTATTGCTTTGTATTTATATAGTACTTGTTTTTCTGTTTCTTGACCTCTATTGATCCATTAATGTGATCTGAACTAGGCCTATGATATTAAATTATAATATTTTGCTAAGAATATTTGGAAATTTTTTATTTCCTAATTCCATTCCTTCCTTTTAGAATTGAGGTTATAGATTATAGGCATCAAACTGTGTCTTCTGTAGAATAATTTATACCTTCAGAATCTAAAATTGTTTCAATCTTTCTGCTTTACCATTTGCAGAAGAAAAGAATAAGCCATTTCAAAGGAATGCAGAAAATGGAGAGGGAAACCAAAAAAATTGAGTTCTGACAATATCATTGGAATCCTAGGATCTAGTTATTCTTGAAGTCTGAATATTTCAATTAAGCAATACATTTCTGTATGACAATTGTTCCTGTTTGACAATAAATTCCCTTTTTGGTTTAGGCTGTTTTGAGCTGGATGTCTGTTACTTACAACTCACCATCTAGATGAATGCCTTGCCCTCATCACTGCAAAGCCTCTCATTGGCACTGACAACTCAACATAGCCTAATAGAATGGAAACAGCCTTGTTCTCAGAGTTGGTGACCTCATCTAGTTTTGGATCTGCTGCTTCCTAGCTTTGTGGCCTTAGACCAAGGTGAGTATTGTCAACTTGGTATTCCCACTCCTATTTAAAGTTGGATATTATATTTTCCAGAATCCCTTGCTTTGCATGTTTCTGAGTTAAAGTTGTCCAGCAAGGGCTTTTGTAAGATTTGGAAAGTAGATATGAGGAAACCATTACTGTTGGAAGGTCATGGCAATCAGATAAGGTGGGGGACAGATACAAAGGACCCGGTTAGACTCCAAATTATTGCTGCTCTATATCCAGTTGCATTTATGACTCCTGTCCCTACTGACCTACCACAGTCCCAAGCCCACCAATACAAACTTGGCTGTGAGAGTAAAAAAATGATAGGGCCTATCACATGGCACCCCTAAATTTGACACATTGATAATTGAGAAAACCACAAAAGCAAGAAAATCACTTTGACATTCCCTTGCGTGTCCCTGTGAAGTTGGCTATAAAAGAATTTTCTGATCCATCTTGCCAGAAAGTAGGTCATAAAATCTTCATCCCAGAGGTGTCCTATCCTCCATGCAGAGGCCAAGAAAGAATCTGAACAGACAGACCATTCTGGGTGCCTCTCAGCCTTATACTAGTTTATTACTGTTAGCTCATGCCTTTCTTATCTACTCAGATTTCTACATTATCAATTTTTCTTTCAATCTAAGAATAAAACTGAACTGCAGCTTTCCCTGGATTTTTGAGTCGCCCTGAAGATTCCTGAGTCACATAAAACTTTGCTAAATAAATTTGTCATGGTTTTCTCTTGTTAATCTGTCATTAGTTGTAGAGCAGCCAACCATGACCTTGAAGATGGATGAGGAAAATTATTATTTCTTCTCCCCTGTAGAAACAAGGTTCTCTCAAGATAGGGCAGTTTCCACAGGCACTCCTCAAGGTCTCCAGTCATTGTACAACTAGACTGTGAGATGAACTCGGTTTCTCAAATGCTCCTGCAAGGTCTTGCTTGTTCTCCTCATATAAACCTGCTGTTGATTGCATATTGATTCTCTACTCTCCACTTCCAGACCTTCACTTAAATAGCTCTCCCCCAAAATAATTCATGAAATCTCTAGTTTTTATACCAAGTCTTTTATTATTGAGGTACTCTTGCTAGCATTGTTTGCTTTATGGACCTGGCAAATTTACTTATTCTCTCTTGCTTTGAGTCTTTTGCCTGGAGCAGTGAATTGTCCTGCCTGCCTCACGCAGGCATGGTGGAACCTAGTGATGATGCATCTGAGTGTAAAGTGTTGGCAGACGGTATCACTGTAGCTCAGACTTGGTCCTCTGGCTTGAAGATTTTTGCCTCAGCAGACAGGCCATTACTACCTCTTTTTCTTACATGAACAAATCATTCAAAGGAAAAAATAAAACAGTTCCCAATCTCAAGACAATGAGTTTATACCTTAGAAGTAAAAAACTAAAAAGGCAGCAATGGAAGTTGTAACTCTGTTTCAAGATTATGACTATCTTTGATCCTTTATTTTTATCTTCTTTATTTCATTCCTAGAAAGAATATTGAGATTTTCTTATTATCTACTGATCAACACTAAAACATAACTTTTCCCTCATTATACCCCACTACGTCTCACAGCTACATCTCCTTCCTTGTTTGATTAACACCCATTTGGTTTTTTTGTTTGTTTGTTTGTTTTTGTTTTTGTTTTTTTTTTTTTTGCATGGAAGTTGTAAGAACAAATTGTTAAAAACCTTTAATCAGAGCCGGTGCCGTGGCTCAACAGGCTAATCCTCCGCCTTGCAGCACCGGTACACCGGGTTCTAGTCCCTTGCCCCTCTTCCAGGCCAGCTCTCTGCTATGGCCTAGGAAGACAGTGGAGGATGGCCCAAGTGCTTGGGCCCTGCACCCCATGGGAGACCAGGAGAAGCACCTGGCTCCTGCCTTCGGATCAGCGCAGTGCGCCAGCCGCGGTGGCCATTGGAGGGTGAACCAATGGCAAAGGAAGACCTTTCTCTCTGTCTCTCTCTCTCTCACTGTCCACTCTGCCTGTCAAAAATAAAAAAAATAAATAAATTAAAAACCTTTAATCTGATAACTAGACTTTTAAAAATGCTTTTAGAGGGATGGGCCTAGCTCAGCCCCAGCCATTGTGGGCATTTGGATAGCAAACCAGTGAATGAGAGCTCTCTATTTTTCTCTCTCTCTGACTCTCAAATAAATAAGTGAAAATTGAAAAAAGAAAATCCGGCAATACTAGAGCAATCTGATAAAGGGAAAAATAAAGTTAATAAATAAAATGTTTTTAGAAATTTATGTACAGATTCAATCTCTCAATCTTACTCTTTTTATCCACACAAAACCCCTATATGTATGGTTAATAGATTACGCATGTGTGTTTATATATATATATAAGATTACACATGTATATACATATGATTACACATATATATATATGTGTGTATATATATATTTTTATCTGCTACTCAGTTTTTTACTCAACAATTCTTTAGTTAGTTGGTCTAGAATAGGAAACTAAATTGAACAGTGATGTTATAGAGAAAGATACATTTTAACTTAGCTTTTGCTCAGGATTGAGAATTGCTGTTCTGATACAAGCACCTCTTTTTGTTGTAATAAAGTATAAAATGGGCATTCTACAGTGAATGAGCCTTTTTTGCACTGTGATTTCCATCAATGTATAATTAAAAGTGGATTTCCTTTTCCTTTTTGGTTGGTAGGAGGGAGGGGCTGGCAAACCTGGTTAAAGGAGGGAGAACAAAGAGAACTTTCATGAGTTCCTCTGCAAACAGTCGATCAGTTACAATTCCTAGTGTTCGAATAGCTGCGCCATTCTAAAGAACTTCTGGAATAAAAAAAGTCAAGCAGGGGGTCCCAGGAAAATCCAACCCGCATGCCAACTAACGGAAAGAAAGAAAAAGGCAGGGGGAAAAACCCTATCTTTTGTTGTAAAAAGAACTAATGAAGCTGCTGTTAGAACTGTCCACAGCGACACAACAAGGCTGTACACCCACACACATTGTTCACATGCCAGTCATCCCTCTGGAATGGGAAAAGGAAATGCTGCGGTTTAAAGGAGGTGGTGGCACACTCTACTCTTTAGAGTTTAGGCACACTTTGGCCAGTGCGAACTCCCAGAAGTTTGTGCAAAAACGCACAAGGTTGTCTGCTTTGGTCTTAAGGAGGAGATGGACCAGTGGGGGTAAAATCCCATTGTCATTATAAATTGCTAATTAAATAATTATCAATTAGTTGGGCAGGCAGAACTCATTCCAGTGTATTCCTCAGAGAGCTGTCAATAAGGCAAAACAGTAATTTTGATTTTTTTTTCCTTTACAATTTTCTTGCCCAGAGGTGCTAAATAGAGATAATATGTGGTATATTCTATGTGAGTTTTTCACATAGCTATTATGCCTTATTGACCATATATAAATACCATTTTAGCAAGCACACATGAATTTTCATTCTAGGTGCACAGTATTATTTTTCACATAATAACTGACTGGCTCTTTTTTCAACGAACAAGGCAATATAATGTGTATTTTCCATTAATGAAAAAAAAAAAACTCCAATGCTACATTTTATAAAATATCATACAAAGTATTTTAGAAAAAAAAATGTGAGCTAGCCAAAAAAATAGAAGCTGTGTCTGCATTTTTAACTGCGAATGTGTTTTATTTAAAATTGTATGTGTATTCACTTGTAACATTGGATGAATAACTTTAAAACAACTACTTATTTTAGGAAATAATTATGACAAAGTAGAAACATTCAAGAGTAAATAAGTATTTATGTACATATGTAATATATGTACACATATATGATATAAAAAGTAAATATGTTAAGTACTACTTATTCATATGCATATTTTAATTGTGAATTTATCACCTATGATTTAAAGATGAGTATTGATAAGTTCCTCAGAATTTTGCTAATAATGAAGTCATTGTTCAGTTTTCAGGGGATGAGATTTTTCTTGAAGCCTAAATCAGGGCTCAGTGCATAAACAAAACCCAAAGAATATGAAATTTGGAAAGATGAGAATGGAAATCCTAAGGAATCCAGTTACATTTAAATATGAATGGGTTTGCAGCAGTCCCGTTATATATGTAGATTATTTCTGCCTTTGTAGAGAAATAGGGAACTCAGAACCTTTCCAGTTCTCTTCTTTGTTAACTGTGAATTTGAAAAGGGTTACACTTTACTAAAAATGTTAGAAAATTCAGTGGCATGTTACAGAAAACAACTAAGTAAAATAAGTTTATTTTAGAAGCTAGTAAGAAAAACATTTTTCTTCCCCCTGGGATATTTTCTGTGGTAAATCTACATAAAGTTCAATTTTGTTATGAAAATAATGGCAACATGTTAAAATTTGACTTAAAATCACTTATTTCCACAGGACCATCATCTTGAATACACAAATGCAGCACTCCTTATTATATCCACCTAATTACTTCACAACAGATAAAAGGTGTCTCTTGTAACAGCCTGATGTCCCTTCTAGGCCATAGTTTACTTCTGAGGACTTAGAATCAATTGACATCTCCAAATCTTAAAGAACTTCATTATGGCAAGGTCCTTAATTTGATTTACTTTAAGGAATACTTAATGGTTAAAGGTCCTTACTGTGTTGTTTTATTGAGTTTTTGTTCATGGTTTAGGATTGATCCACTTCAGCCTTTCAGCAGGGAGTAGTTTTCCAGGGAGGCCCCAGCAGGACTCCAAATCAATAAGGTTAATAGACATGGGGCCATGCAGTCAGAGGTGATAAGGCTGGCATTTCTGATGCCAATGAAGATAAGTTCTGATGTCACTTTTGTGCTGGCAACAATGTCACCCTGATTACCTGGAGCATAGAGTTGTTTTGTGTTAGCAGGACTGTGAATGACCGTTAATCTGAATTATTTTCAGGGACAACTCAGTTTGGGTTTTTAACTCTTTAAATTATGAGCCTCCATGATTTCTGAAATATAAACAGCTCCCTTGCTATAGAAAACACAAGTTTTCACCGCTTTGTATTTCAGTACCTTCAACAAGATATGATGACCATAAATTGTTAATCCAAAAAACTAGAAGATACTATGTCTGGGGCGGGGGCGGGAGGGAGGGTTTGGAAGGAACCCATGTAAACAGAGGGTAAAATAACAAAATCTGGGAAAGAAAAACTAGATCCTGAAAACCCTGTTTATTTAGTAGTCTATAGAAAGGAATGTGAAATACAAACTAGTTAAGCAAAGAATAGTTCATTTCTATTCCTACTATAGCCTAAAAATTTAAGTTTTTTAAAGATTTTATTTATTTATTTGAGAGGTAGAGTTTCAGACAGTGCCAAGGAGAGACAGAGAGAAAGGTCTTCCGTCTGCTGGTTCATTCTCCAAATGGCTGCAACGGCCAGAGCTGGGCCGATCAGAAGCCAGGAGCCAGGAGCTTCTTCTGGGTTTCCCATGCAGGTGCAGGGGCCCAAGTGCTAGGACCATCTTCCTCTGCTTTCCCAGGCCACAGCAGACAGCTGGATCAAAGAGGAGCAGCCGGGACTAGAACTGGCGCCCAAATAGGATGTGAGCACTGGAGGCAGGTGATTAATCTACTGTGCCACAGCGCCGGCTCCAAAATTACTTTCAGGGTTTACAAAGGTATAACATTTATTGACATTACACAGGTACTAAAGCAACTGACTCCAAAGCAAACAGATTCATCTCTTCCAATGTTTCAAATAAGTAAATAAATATAGATAAATAAATAAGCCAGAAGAACTAATAAGTAGTAGTCTTGAAAATTTAACCATCTGTCTGAAACAAAGCTTGACTATGCATATTATTTCAGATAACTAATGCTGACTTTACTTACAAAATAAAGGGACATCCCTACCATGTCATTCACAAAAAGATCAATTTCACTTTTTCCTACTTTTCCCAATTCTTTTTTCAGAAAGCAAACAAAACTCAATGAATTATCTAAAGTCTTTAATTCTCCAAGAATATCCTTATGAACTTTATGATGTACATATATATCTTGGATATTTCCAACCTCATGTTTCCCCATTGGTTTTGCTTGCTATGTTTCAAAGATAAAGACTTATGATGTCTTATGTAATTATATTTTTCTCTAGACAACAGTTACCGATGGAGACAGAATGTATATCAGCAAAGCAATGTAGCAAATTGGATTAGGGTATTCTTTTTATTGTCTCCCATTCTCATTAAACCTGTTAAATAGTAAAATATATTGAGTTAACTTGAAAATGCTTTAAGTCTGTGGGAAACTGGATTCTTTGAATTGTGCTGGGAGATTCTCTGTTAATTGAGTTGTAATCAATTATTATTGATCATCAGTCCTTTTATGATGAAGAAGTTAGAGATGATGATGATGATGATGATGTAATATTAATGCAAAATGATGGTAGTATGTTCTATTAATCTGAAGAGGATTTGTTTCTAAGCCAAATGTACATAGGTTTATATGGTGGTTCTGTAAGAGTCAAGAAAAAAAAATACAGAAGCAAACATCTCGGACTTTTAACTAAGTGGGGAATTTCTTTAATTTTCATTGTGTTTTCCATTTTCATTTTTAAGTACTAGCCAGACTTTTATTGAAATTGGAATTATTTACTGAGAACAAATAGCATTCTTACGTGTCTATTATACCTATCTTCCAGAGGAAAGCAGTTCTTTTGCCAATTGTACATTTAAAAAAAACATCATGTTTAATTTGAATAAATTAACATATATTGTCTATAAAAATTAATAGTTAAAAAAAGCAACAATATGTAGGAAAGTCATTTAAATTGAGTATTTTATGAGAGAGAAAAAAAGCTTTGTTATTCATGGGGCAGCCCAGATAATTTGAAGTGCTTTGATGTAAATTTGGGGATTGCTTTAATTTCAAAACATATTTTTTCACTTAATAAGGGAGACAAAAGAAACTTTCACCCAGTATCTCCTGTTTGTTATCTAGGAATGTTTTGGCTTCTCAAATGTGAGAACATGATTGTTTTTATTTCCAGGAGGAGATAATAACACTGAAGCAATAGAAAAGAGTCAAGGCAGCTTGCACAGCACAGGAAGTTCACAGCCAGAGACTTAATTTCTCACACAATGTACTGTGCAATGGGCCCATTAACATAGATGAATAGGCTCTTTAGAGGTTTTTTTTTCCCTTCTTCTTCTTCTTCCAGATATGCAGCTGCCGCTGAATGGTGATATGTTAATAAGGTACTCACTTGCCTATTCTTCAGGTACTCTGGCTTTCTCTACCTAGGTAATCTCCATATAGGAAAAGCTATTAGGGGGCTGTATCTGCTACCACACCTTCAATTATATTAACACCTGCACTGATAATCCACGAAAGGTAAACTAGTAGGGGGCCTATGGCCTTAGTCCAGCCCTTTCCTCCCCACAAAGTTACATCTGAAGAGTGGGGGGCAGAAAAAGAAGCAGGAAAAAAAAAGGAAAGTCACTTTTATTACACATCAGTGGGAACCTTCTGAAAAAGCTTTCATGCCTAGGAAATTGTTATTTCTTCAAACAGCTGACAGCCTGCAGAGGAAACTCTTAATGGAAACCCAGCTCCTGCATTGTTATGCATGGCCCTCATGTAGATTCAGGGGGGTGGATTAAGTTAGCTTCCAAAGGGTCTATTGTGTGTAGCATTAATTTGCAGGGCTCTTGATATTTGAGTTTGAAGGTTTACAACCTCAGTGTTTACTTAGATGAACTACATCCTGGTTTGTTTATTTCCGTCTGCAGTCTCTTATTTCCTAGTAAATGTTACATTTATATTTGTTAACAGCAAGAATGTTGTTATAAATCTGAAAGAAATAATTACACATGCTTACACTCATTCAAGTTAAAGCCTTGATCCTGGTTCCTCCAGAGTCACCCTTCACTGTTACGGGTATAAAAGAATAAACAGATAAATTCATTTCTCAAGAATATTTATGCTGCCTAGCTAAAGAGCAGCATGAAACTAATAGAGTGTAGAATGAATGTGTAATTGTGGCCTGTCCCAAAGTGCTAACTTTCAATGAAATTAACATAATTCCCCTTATTCCTCTCATATAGCAATGTTATAAATACACCATCCCCCAAATCTCTATCTTTCCCTTCCAGATGGAAAATTTTACTGTAGAATTGATTATCATTTTTTTTAATTGTTCGAATTGTAACTTGTTAGTTGCAATTTTCCAATTGTGGATTAAAAAAAAATGCTTCCAAATTGTTATTTGCATACAAATCTGTGTGATGTTTAGGTAGAAGAACCCTCCAAAAGTCTCATCTTCCAAGATTAAACTGCAAGCTTTCATTCAGAAACTTTTTCAGCGCCACCTCTAGCCCCACTCCCTCCTTCTCCTCCTTGTATTGTAGAGGCAGTTGCTAACATGAATTTAAAATTCAATATGAATGGCTGGGAAAGGAAAAAAAAAACATGCTCATTGGAAACAACTCTGGTCTTAATCTGGATTTAGGGGCTTAATTGAATAGAAGTACATTATGCTAAATAACTGAAGTATCTATAATTTTGAAACTTTTTAAATAGAAAACAATAAGGACAACATGTTGAATATTTTATTGCATATTTGTTGCTTTTGGTTAGTGTTTTTGAATGTCTTACAGATAATTTGAAATGTAGCTATTCATGGAATTATTCATGTAGCATTTATATTAATTGGTCTTATGACATAGCGGTGAACTGGTTTATTTTGTTAGACATCAGAGAACCAGTGAACTTGGTTGGTCACTGAAACTTTTTGTTCGTTTATAAAAATTATGTTGATAATTTATCAAGTTCCTAAGCGATAATTCTATAATTTTCAACCTAGTATACTACTTCAATCTTAGAGAACTCCCAATAAAATAGGTATAGTTGGACCTCCCTTCTCCCCAAAATCGTAGTTGCCAAACTTCATATAATTGAAAGGTTGTATATTTATTACTGTTGATTATAACTCTCACTATTTTAAAATCTCCTTCTCCCCCCCCTCCCCCCCCGTTTTTTATTTTCAAGGACGAACTGTTGATTTGGAGAACTGTTACGAAAATTCTGACATAGTGATTCACAGCACTGAACCCTTGAAGCAAATTTCAAGGATCTATATATTCTTAGCCTGACGAGTACTTGTGAAAGGTCGGTCTTATTAACATCGCATTCTTTGCAGCTTTTGTTTTTAATCATACAATTTTCCAGACTGTTCCTCTCTCTCCCCCTCTCTTTCCTCTCTCTCTCTCTTTCTGAAAGGCTATCAATACAAAAGTAGAATTGAATTGATTTATACAGTAAATATTTCTTTGGCGCCTATTGCATTCTAGGCGCTGTGCTAAGTCTTGAAGACATATGTAGATATAGATATAGATATAGATTAGATATAGATTGATATGGATATATGAAATAAATGGCTTTTGCCCTTGTGTAGCTTACTTTGAGGGCAGTCACTGTCACACTGTAGTCAAAATAAGTGCCAACTGAGTGGATAGATGCATGACAATTGTCTTGGGTGAAGCAAGTTAAGATAAATGGGTTTAGTTCAGCTACTTACTAAAGTAATTGACTGAACATTTTCTACATGCCAGGCATAAATTTTAACCCTGGAAATTTTTGTTAAGAAAATGAAATTCAGGTAAAGTTTGTTATGGCAACAGGACTGTTAAGTGGTTTGTACTTTTAAAGACTTCTCAATAGACATAAATTCCCACTACTTTACAAGTGTGTGCTGAAGAGCTGTTTCACATGTGCTTTGTTCAGTATACATTTGATTTTAACCTTAAAGTTGTTACGCGGGTTGTATGTAATGAAGTTGCAGTAATTTGGGAAGGACAACAATAATAATGGAAGAAAATACTGGGACCTCAAATGCTGCTCGTAAACTGTATAAAAGACTTTGGTCCAGTACATAGTGCTGAGAGAAGCTAAAGAAGGGGAAATCAATTTCTGGTTACTGTAAGGATGATAATAGTGATAAGGATGATGATGGAGACAGCTGTCTCTTACACTGAACTGACTGGATGCCAAATTCTGTCCTGAATGCATTATATTTATTTACTGATCAAATTTTCCCAACAGATCTTTGAGGTATGCAATATTACCTCCATCATGCAAAGAAGCAGTTTTAGTTTCAAGTCACAAAGGTAGCAAATTATAGAGCTGAAATTTGAAATCAAGTCTTCCCCTCTAGTGTTTCTACCTAATCACTTCATTACTGCTATCCTACCCTTGTGGTCAAAACTCTCCAGCTATTTCAGGCCTGCTAGGTGCTAACTTTGTTCCTTTACTATTTTTAGGAGACTTCTGGGTAGAAACATTAATTGCCATTTAATATATGAACAGTTTTCGAGACTACAATCCCTCAAAGAGAATATTGTAGAACTCTTGTCCAAAGCCTAAAAATAGAATTTTTTTCATGACAATAGCTGCAACACTTTTAGAGACTTCTGACAAAATATCAGATAGTTGCTGCTTCTTGAAGGTAAATATGTTTGTGTGTTTATGGATGTATGTATATATGTTTAGATGGCTAGATAGAATATCATTGCAAGAATAAGATGGAGAAGGTAGTAATGTACAAAGAGTGAGTTTATGAAGCTTGCAAAGTGATCTGTTTAGAGAATGACACCTGCAAGTCATTGTCATAGTAAGAAGTATGAGGCTTTCTAAAGCTGAATGAGGAATACAAGGGAACCCATAATTTTCTTATTTTCCCAAAAGGAAACTAGTATGTGGAGGGAAAGATGAGGAAAAGCAGCTGCAAGCAGAGCAGGATTAGATGTCTGATCCACTGATTTGATAACTGTAAAAACATATTTGATCGCTGATGTTATTACTGGAAAAGCTGATAAAATGCTATGGAGTTTGTTGACAACACAGTCTCTTCATCCTTCTGGAATTGCCGTTTCTTGTTGTTATACTAGAGGGACGTCCTGGCAAGGCTTATCCACATTTGGAATCATAGTAGATTGACATACATACAAAGTAAAACCAATGTATTTTTAGTTAGAGATTTTGTTGGAAATATTGACTTTAAAGGTTTTTTAAGGTGCAAATAAACCTAAAGTTGATAAATGCTATTAATAAGAAGTGATAAGGAGCAATTTCTATTTAATACTTTTGGTTACAAATGCATACAAGTAATGGAAGGAGTTCATATTTGTGAAGTTTAAATGAGTGAACATATTTTCTCCTTGTATGTGACACAATTCCAAAATATGGAAATTTTGATTTTTGCTTCAGTGGAAGAAGGGGTGATTTGGTGCCAGATAACTCCATGTACAAATCTTTCCTATCCCAGTTAGTGTGAGGCCTAAAGATAATACCTAATCATCGGGCGGCTGTCTTTCCTTATCTGAAATGATGATGAGAATGTCGACTTTCAGAGTTGTAGGGAGAGTTCAAGGACATATACCCGATACATTGAACATAGTGATTATTCTGAGTGTTGAATATGTGGGGGTCAGTTTAGTTATGACCGGGTACCTAGGAAATCAAAACATCAAAGGAAAGAACGACAAAGAAGGCTAATAGTAACTACAAAGGAAATATAATAGATGAAAAAATAATAAAAAATAGCCAGAACTGGGAAAGTCGATAAAAGTCAGAAAGCAAAATATGAATACACAAGAGAATTCAACTGAATGGATTGTCCATGCAGGACTATTCTGACTTTGGGAACTGTGTGTTCAAAAGAAAATATAATACTCCAGTAAAGAGGAGGGAAAACAAAAAAGCAATAATAAGAAACAAGGGGGAACTTAAACAAAAGAAGAAAATTAGATTAAATATAGAACTTCTGTCAAAGAGCAGTTGAAAAATGCAAAGAGAACAATATGATAAAACAAAAGCCCTGGGAAGTCTTGAGAAGACAAAAGGAAAACAAACATGGGAAAGACAGAAAAAAAAAAAAAAAGCAGCAAACACAACAGGGTCTAAAGGAAGGATTGAAGCACACATTTCCTCTAACCAGTAGAACACACACGACTCCGCTTTTAATTCTGACAGCAAGAAGATACCTGAATTGAGAAAAGGGCTTGCATGAGATTAGAAAGTAATGATTTTTAAAATACCAAAGTTGAAACAGAATGCCATGTTTAAGCATGATATATGTGTCTGTGTTACCAAATGCTAGGAAGTTTGGGATTTTAGCATGGAGAAACTGCTTGATTGCACTATAAATTTACCCATCTGGATGACAGAAATGCGGAATTTCATTGTTTACCAACCAGAGAGGAAGCATTTTTCAGATGCAGTTGCATCAATGAATACAATAGTGATCTTTTCTAGGAAAAAGATCCTTTAGTTTAATTTTCCTGATAACATAAATGAAAATATTTCCAGCCATACATTAAATCACCTAGAAATTCTTTGGGGATCCTTCTCTGCTGTAGCAAAGTAGCACATGCTTGTCTACTACAAATCTTAAGGCAAATAGATTTGCTCCTATTTCCTGGTCATTGCATGAAGCATCACTGTTTTTGTTATTATTATTTATTTATTTATTTTTGCCAATAGCTGCAATTCAGAAACATAACCCTATAACCTCTTTAATTGTTAAATCCCCTGTGCTTATGGTTACATTTCTTTGCAATGGAAAAAAAAATCTCATTAACCAACTAGTTCTGTGCGTCCTTAACATTGAGGCCCCTGTTCTGCAGCTGGAGGCAGCTCCCTGCTCAGCCCGCAGTGCAGAGTGACACAGACAGGCGACATCGTCACTGAGCTCTAACTTCTATTTCACCCAGGCAGACATTTCAGAACCGCGGCAAGGCATAACAGAGACACAGGTAATCCTTCTGTTTTTATATCCTATTCTAACAAAAACCGAATATATTCACCTCGAAAGGACAACTGGGTGAAAGGATGTGTGTGTGGCAGGAGGGAGGTTCTGTGTGAAAACTGATAAGCAGGAAATTAATTCACCAATCAGCTAGGAAATAAAGTGCAGACACAGGAAGAGCTGAGAAACATAGATGATACATTTATGATGGGTGGCAAATAGATGACAGATGATATAGATAAGTAGATGATAGACAATTTTTAAATCTAAGTCTAATGCCAAAGGAATGAAATGTTTTTAGGATATAAAAAGGGTGTGAACTGATAAAGGTTTTGTTACATGAGAAGTGAACCGTGGGCTATTATCTGGAAGTGGGAGGAGGTGTTTTATTTTACTGGAATCTCCGGGTTGGCAAGGACTTTAGGCACCATCCAGTCTGTCATTAATGATGACCTCTACTACTTTTCTTTTTTAAAGGGGGTAGCTGCAAAGTTTTGGACAAGACCTCTGCAGGCAACTGGAAGCACAGTGTACCCAGGTGGTGGGTCTCGTCTGTGACAATATATTTTTCTGTCTGTCCAATTGAATATGGCTGTAAAGGGAATAAAACTCCATGTAATCTCCAGCAGTGACAATTTAATCAGTTGTAATAGGGAAAGAGTAGCAGAGTCCCCCCATTTTCCTATTTGCATATTTGATTTTTGCCTTGGAGAATGCAGGTTATGTCAGTCTGTTGCTTCTCATTCAATTTTATTATTTAACCTTCTTATGGGCAAATTTTTACAGTAATATGAGATCTCAAGTCAAATAAGTCTAAAAGAGAAAGGAAACATTCCGTTTTTGAAATGAAGCAATGGTGCAGTGTGCTTTGTGTAATGCTATTCCCTGCAAAGGACGTATGTGCCAAACATGGCTTGCATGCTCTCTGCTTCCGCACGTGATGCATCTGCTATTAACATTCACAGACCCACCCTGAAAATGAAGGCAACTGTTCGGCAAACAATGCAAAATGATGAGGAATATGCCATAACATGATCGCTTTTTTGGTTAATATTTCTTGAAATAGTAAATCTTATTAACTATCTATTTATAAGGATGTGGGGTTTCTAAGAAGCTTTATATACTCAGGTCAGTTTTATGAGGTTGTGGAGGAGCAATAAATATAGTTAACTTAATAAAATTCATTGTTCCTATAATTGACAGAGTGATATTGTTGCCCTAAATGTAATAAAAGATTCTGGGATAGATTTTAAAATAAATAAGATACAAGTCATTTGAACCCATCATCAATTATCCTTGTGAACTCCCTTGAGGATATTAAAAATCTGGCCAAAATGGTGTAGGGTTTGAATAACCGAAACATGGCTAGCTGCTTTTTTATACAACAATGCATGTCAAGCCTCCACTTTTGAAAACACCAAAAGTGTGTTAGGTAATTTAAAAAATTATAGATCCCTACTTGATTAAAATTTAGAATCTCTTTGTAAAAGGTGAATGAACTCTGAACCAACATTTCACTGGAGGGAAAAAAAGGGATAAACATTTTAGTTCTATGTAATTTTACAAAGGAAGAAAAAAGATTAAATAAAAGTTTTGAACTTTTTATGTATCTTATTTAATCTATCTTTATGTATACATATATATACACACACACACACTCTTCTGAGTGATTACATGTATATTTGTATGTTTACTGATAAATATAAATGTTGCTAATCAAATGTTATGAGAAATTACTAAATTTAGAATTATGAAAAGATAAGCCACAGCATTGTATCCAAAAAGAGCAAATTGCCTTTTTATTTTATGTCCAAGAACCACACCAGTAGCAGTATGCAGGCATTAGTAGATGACAGGTATCAAACCCTTTGGGAGTGAGCACAGATTCACATTACAGTCAAGTACATAATATGTCAAATTTTGACTATGTTCTTGTTTATTTAAATCTGCATTCTGATGATCACCCTTTCAAAGAAGTTATATATAGATGAATATGTGATCCAACGATTACATATTCAAATTAACCCAGTTTTTGTTTGAATATGGTCTAATGATTGAATGATCTCCAAACACAGAAAATCCTCAGGGAAATGTGCTGATGTTTCAGCACATTTTCTCAAGGCCTGGAGAGTACTAGATATGCCAAGGAGTGCCTTGAAGCATGGAAGCTCTGCTCTACCTACATGTAAGTCCTAGGCTTTAATCACAATGGCTAGGTTCACAGTAAAGCAATTAACCATATGATTGCTTTCACAGAAGCACAACCTCATCAGTATCTTTCCTTCAGGCAAACTGACAATGCTGGCGCTAGTTAGCGACTCAAGTGGATTCCATTACCTAGGAGGTACAAATCTCTGAACACACAGTTACAAATGCAGACTAGGTATATTCATCTGCAACCTATTTTTTAGAAGTTGCCATTTAACAACCAACATTTTAAATTTAAATGATTAAAGAAAATAACTGTTTTATTAAACAAGAGTTCACAAGTATCAGAATAAATATGGAGAAAAACATCTCAATGCTAACTATTTGAGTTACAGTTAATTCATTGATGTTTTTCAGAGGGTTGCTTTCTTGTTGTGTTCTTTGGGGGAAGAGAGGAGTGGGAGTAAATCATGATAACTCTCAAGTCTTAAAATAGAATTTACATAGAGAATTGGAAAGAATTAAAAATGGCCAAAGAATGCAATTTGTAATTGAATATACAATTTAAAAAAAAAAAACCTGTTATCTGTGTGTATACATACAGATATAAATATGTGTATATACATGTGCAGTGTTAAACCTTATTTAACCTTGTAACTTAATTTGCTGGACTTAAGGGACGTATCAAATGTGAATTTGAAGTTTTCTACCATCCTGTTCTTGGTATGTTAATGGGAAATTTCTGCAGGCCTGTTAATAACACTTTTGGTTACTCTCTAGATATTCAAAACTAAGCTACTAAAAAGTCTTCATTTTTTTCTTTCCCCCAAACTTTAAAGCCTAGTATAAATGCAAGATCTGAGCGATAAAAATCTTATAATATGATTTCCATTTACTTTTTCATAATACCCTAAGTATTTCTCAAATACAATTAAAATGCAATAGGCATCAAGGGGTATTTCTCCATTAAACGCTAAGAAATTTGCCGTCTGTATTGCCCAGAGTCAGAGAGACAGTATGAGACTATGAGCCTTGTTGGGCTCTATTACATTCTGGAATGCCCATCCATATTACTATGAAAAACTTGTTGAAATCATTGGATTGTCCCCTAGATTTCTGCCAACTGAAAGCTAACAATTATTTTATCATCTTTAATAAAATATAATTATGACACTTTAGTTTTGATGATATTGGAAGTCTCTTAAAAGTACTTAAAACAGTTAAATGGAGATTCTGTTTTAGAAGTGTCCAAATAATTTGTTTTGAGAAAACTTTTAATAAAGTCAGCAAAAACTTTTCTTATAAATCTAATTTTTAATACTGTCTTATTTCCAAATATTTAGATGAATGATGAAGCAGTTTATCAAGTGACTAGGCAAACTATGTCCCATCCAAAATTCACAGTGGTCCTGACTCCTTTTGTTCAAAGCAGAGTGTCCTGAGAATTTGGATTTGCTGAGATTGTATGGGTTGCAGGAAGCAAGGCAGGCACTAGGGACCTGAAGGAATAAAAATGCTGGGGGTACCCAATTCTCTCATCATCACTGAGAAAGCAAACCTGATGGAGACCAAGGCACACAAGTGCTTGTATCTATTTCTTTTTAAAATATACATTCTTAAAGAAAAATAGACATGTACGTTAATCCATCAGTAGTTAAGAAAAAAACTTTTGCAATACGGAGTATAATTGCGGACTTGAAGAGGGATGATTTGGGAATCAGTGTGACTGTCCCACCCTCTCCGTGGCTGCTGGTTGCAGAAGAGCCTGTGTCTCCCCACAGCCCAGTGCTGGAGGCTCACAGTCTTCCTCCAGTCTATTCTTGGCTGTGGATTCCCCAGTGCTCTTTGTGCACTTTAAGTTTAATTTTGCATTTAAAAACTCAATTGGCTCATCTGTTAAGCATTAAGCAGCTCCCTTTTGAGCCACAGGGGGAGCCCTGGGAAAACCCACAGCTGCTGGAACATGGAAAATGGGTTTAAAAAAACAAAACCATTTTGGAACTTTAAAGCATTTTAGCAGCCGTGGATTTCCCAATCCTTACCCCCCAAATGGTTCATCTGTTTAACTTTTATCTGGTATTGAAAAACACAAACCAGAGCATTAAATAGCCCTCAAATGACTTTTTGTTTAATGCAAAATGAAAGTAAAAGCTAAGCAAGCCATGAGGGAAGAACTTTGAGAAAGCTACAGTCTTTAGTACCTGCAGGCATACTCACCCTCCAGTTACAGAAGAGTCCTGGAGCTCAGTCCTGCCTGCTGGCACCACCACTCAACTTCTTTCCCTTGGTCACTTAGACACCCTTGCCTGCTCCCTGCCCCGCCCCCTGTAACAGGGGAGAGAAGTCCACAATACATTCCAATCCTAGCTAATAAAGTGACAATAAAAATGATGGAAAAGTTAATAGGCTGGGATGTTAATGAAACGCTCAGTCAAAGGTTTTAAGTTTCACGATGATTTGTCATTGAGTAAAAACTCACGTTTCATTACAGTTAGACAGACCTTAGATAAACTAAACTATTCCTTTTTACAATGTTCCCTCAAATGTTACCCTGATGAGCCTGAAGTCTCCCCATGGTAGGATCCCAAGTCCCATTCTTTGAAACCAATTCCTACTAATCATAGTAGGACATTCCTACTAAGATAAAGAGTGGCAACTGTAAGCCCATGTTTTTTAAAGGTTTTATTTAATAAATATAAATTTCATAGGTACAGCTTATGGAATATAGCAGTTTTTCCATACCTGCCATCCCACCCCCTACTCCCTCTCCCATTTCATTCTTCATTAAGATTCATTTTTAATTATCTTTATATACAGAAGATCAACTCTATCCTAAATAAATATTTCAACAGTTTGCACCCATACAGATACATAAAGTATAAAGTAATGTGGGAAGACAAGTTTTACCATTAATTTTCATAGTATGTCTCATTAAGGACAGAGGTCCTACATGTAGAGCAAGTGCACAGTGACTCCTGTTGTTGATTTAATAATTGACATTCTTATTTATTATTACGTCAGTGATCACCCAAGGCTCTTGTCATGAACTACCAAGGCTATGGAAGCCTTTTGAGTCTACAGACTCAGTCATTATTTAGACAAGGCCATAAGCAAAGTGGAAGTTCTTTCCTTCCTTCAGAGAAAGGTACCTCCTTCTTTAATGGTCCCTTCTTTCCATTCGGATCTCACTCACAGAGATCTTTCATGTAAGCCTTTTTTTTTTTTTTTGCTACAATGTCTTGGTTTTCCATGCCTGAAATGCTCTTGTAGGCTTTTTAGCCAGATCTGAATTCCTTAAGGGCTGATTCTGAGGCCAGAGTGATGTTTAGGGCATTTGTCATTTTATGACTCTGCTGTGTGTATAAGCCCATTATTTACTGCTAAAATCTAATGGAGGTAGACATCCTACACGCCAAAAAAAGCATTGTAAAACTGAGTAAACAGAGCAGATGAAAAGGAGATGCTTGAATTTTAAGGATTCTGTCTAGTAATATTCATTGGCTGGGATAGAACATAAATGAGAAGCTCATTGTAGCCATGGACTAGAGGCATAGCAACTGGGCATGGAAGTGGATCAAAAACTTTAGTACTGAAACCTTTCTAAGCCTGGTTGAAGATAGGAAAGGGAAGTTCACATTGTTAGAGAGGAAGATTAACAAGGAAGTTGAAAAGATACACAAGAAAATCTTCAACTTCTTTGCATCGTTATGGTCCTGATAAGACTACCGAATTGTCAAACAGAATTCAGTTTTTTTAAATCCACAGGGACTATGATAATTCATATCAGATGATTAAATAAATTCTAAAGTATGATTCAAGCAATATTATTCATTCCAGTGGTCAATATCAGATTTAATATAAAATTAGGATTGAGTGTTCAGTTTAGCAGTTACAATGCCTGCATCCTGTATTGGAGCTCCTGGGTTAGATTCCTGCCTCCAGCTTCTCACCAATACAGAAAGGCAGCAATGGTGGTTTAAGTGACTGGATTCTTGCCACTCACATGGGAAACCTGGATGAAGCTCCAGATTTCTTGCTTTAGCCTTGTTCCAGCCCCAATCATTGTGTGCATTTGAGGAATGAACTAGCGTATGGGAGTTCTCCTTCTTCCTGTCTCTCTCTCTCTCTCTCTCTTTCTCTCAGCTTCTCAAGTAATTAATTAAAAATAAAATTAATAATTCCTTATTCTAGTCCAATTTTTTATCTCAGAATATCTTTGAAATGTTGCATGTTAATTGAGGTAGGCATAAAATAGATGGTTTGTGAGAAACATGTTTATGGAAAATTATCTTCTACATTTAAAATTTTTTTAAAATTATTTATTTGAAAGGCAGCGTGACAGAGACAGAGGGAGACAGAGATAGAGAACAGTATATCTTCTACTCACTGGTTCATTCCCCAAATGGCTGCAATGGCCAGGGTTGAGCCAGGTAGAAGCGAGGAGCATGGAACTCCAAATGGGTCACCCTCATGCATGGCAGTGACCAAAAGACTTGGGCAATCTCCATGTGCTGTTCCAGGAACATTAGCAAGGAGTTGGATTGTAAGTGGAGCAGACTGGACTGGAATCTATGCTCCAATATGGGAAGCTGAGGTAGTAAGCAACAGCTTAAACTGCTATGCCATAGTGGTGGCCTCTCTATTAGTTACTTTAAATAAACATAGTATTTTAAAGTCTTATTTCATGTTACTTCTCTCTCTGCCTCTCTCGTTCCTTCCCCTCCTCTCATGTCTCCCTGTCCCAGTATACTCATAAATTTTACAGCTATAGAATGCAGACATATATATGGATACAGCATAGAATAAGAGTGAATATAATCTATAGATTGCTCAAAATTTTTGATATTGTACAATATGATTTCAAATAATTAAAAAAAGAATGGGTTAGTATGCTAAGTGAAATAAACTAGGCACAAAAGAATTTCTTCTTGATATCACTTATAGGTGGAGTTTTAAAAAGTTGATTAGTTTTTGTCATAAAAATTGAAAGTAGAATGGTGGCTGCTAGAAGCTGCGGAGACTACGGGAGAAGGAGGTTTGGAGGAAGGTCAATTACTGGATACTAAGTTATTGTTAGATAGGAGAAAATAATCCTGGCATTCCACTGCAAAGTAGAGTGAATGTGGATAATAATAATGTGCTTTATGTATGCTTTTAAAAAATTAGAAGAGAGGATTTTTAATGTTTTCACCATAAAGAGATGATAATGTTGGAGGAGAGAGGTATTTGAAATTATACAATGTATACATCGCATAGTGAAATATATAGAGTTTTTACACATTAATTAAAAATAAAATATTGTATTTTTATATATTAGTCAAAAATAAAAAATAAAAAGAACAGTAATTAAGAAAATGGGAAAATACATGTCCAATGTTGTGATATGCAACACGTTATTGGCATCCCAGATTCGAACTCTGGATTTCTGGTTCCAACCCCAGCTGTTCTGCTTCTGATACAGTTCCCTGCTAAAGTACTGGGGAAAGCAGCAGACGATGTCCCAAGTATGTCTCTACAACCCTCATGGGAGACCAGCATGAGCTGCTGACTCCTGGTTTCAGCTTGGTTCAGGCCCAACAGTCAGTCATTTGCATAGTCAGTGAATTGGAAGATCTCTCTCTCTCTCCATCTTTCTCTCCCTATGCCTCTGTCACTCTGCCTTTTAAATAATAAAATAGCAGAGAGGGAGAGATAGAGAGATCTTCCATCTGTGGTTCACTCCCCAGATGGCTACAACAGCCAGGACTTGGCTAAGTCGAGGCCAGGAGCCTGAACTCCATCCGGGTCTGACACATGGTGGCAGGTGTCCAAGCACTTTTACCATCTTCTGATTCTTTCCCAGTGACATTAATAGGAAGCTGGATCAGAAGTGCAGCAAGTGGAGCTTAAACTGGTGCCCATATGGGAAGTTGTTGTTGCAGGCAGCGGCTTAACATGCTGTACCACAACGCTTGATACAAAATAAATCTTAAAAAAAAAAATAAAAAACAAGATGGGGAAACAAAATTAAGTGGACAAATAGTTACATAATTCATATTCAAGCCAGATATAGAAACTGAAATCCTGAATTTATAGTTTAAATATCATCTTCAATTTAAAAGTATCAGAAAAGATATAAATTTCTCTAACATTAAACTCAATGTAGTTCAAACTATAATGGAGACTAAATATATCTGTATACATATTGGAGAGGGAAATATTTCTATGTTTTATTAATTTCAAAAAGTACAGAGGAACAACTATTTACTGAATCCCTACTATATGTCAGGCCCAGTGCTAGTTGATTAATACGTGATTTTATATGCCCAGTGATAATACTGGTGAACTATTTTTATTCAGTTTAATTGCAAATATCTAATTCCTTCTACTTGGCTTATTTTCCTTGAGCAATAGCTGCTGTTTCAATTTTGAAATGGATGTTCAAGCCCTATATACTGATTGAGGAATTCTGCAACAATTAAGGGTATGAATGAAATTATAGTTTGCATTTAGCATATACTCTGAGATATAGGGCAAAGAACGTTATTCTCTGTAAGTGAGTTAAATCATTTTCATTTTTGCCTAAACAAAAAAAAATATAATGACTCCTCTAACTGAGGAAGTAGATCTGGTCTGTAATAAGGTTGTCACAATTCTTCCTCTTTCTTTCTGTATCCCATTTTAGCCTTTTTCTGGATTATGGAAAGATTTCTTCTTCAATTCAGAAAACTTCCTCCAAATCATAGAAGTGGAGAATATACGTGAGGTCATAGCATGTTTCAAAAGATCAGAGGGAAGACTGATTTTCCTCCTGGCTTAAATAGAAATATACATATAATGGTATTAAATGTTCTAATTATCTTGGCTCAAATAAAATACCATAGTTTTAGTCCAAGTACAGTGACGACTCACTATAATATGGCTAAGCCAGTGTCACCTGCACACTATGTTATATTGTAAATGAATCTTCAATGAATCAATTGGTTGTAGTAAAAATTGTTATTCGCCATCCCAAGGAAAGGGGATGCATTTGTAGAAAAAGAGAGGAATGTTTCTGAATAGATAAAAGCCAAAAAAAGTCTATGATCAATTCTAAGGTAGTTTTAAGTAGTCCCTCCAGCTGGACCTTATAGATATAATTCCATGCATATTATCACACTCATTCGCTCACTAAGGATCATAGACTTTTAAAAAAGTTTTATAACTACGTGGCTTTTTTTGAGATATATTTTATTTATTTGAAAGGCAGAGTTACGGGGGGAGGGGAGAGACAGTGTGTGAGAGAGAGATCTTCCATCTTCAAGTTGGATCCCCAAATGTCCACAGTGGTCAGTATTGAGTCAGGCTGAAGCCACGAGTCTGATTAGAACATTAGACGTCTACTAGCGCCCTTGGTAGCACCACCATCAATATCCAACCACTAGTATCATCTTTACAATCTTGCCTTCTATTTTTTCTCTTCTCTTTTTAGATTTTGAGTTTTACGATCATTTGAGTTTTTTTTTTTTTCACTGCTACATTGTAATTGGCATCTACATTTTGAGACAATGCTTCTAATTCATTTTCTTTTTTTTTTTATTTATTTGAATGGCAGCTATAGAGAGAGGTAGAGACAGAGAGAGAGAGGTCTTCTTTGTCTCTTTAAGCAGTTTTTGTGTCAAAGTCTATTTTGTCTGATATTAGGATTGCTATACCTGCCCTTTTTTTCCTTTTAGCATGGAATATCTTTTTCAATTCTTTCACTTTCAGTCTACATGTATCTTTGTTGGTGAGGTGTTTCTTGTAGTCAGTAAATAGATAGGTTTTGTTTTTTAATGCATTTGGCCAGTCTGTATCTTTTAACTGGAGAGTTGAGGACATTTACATTCAAGGTAACTATTAATACCTAACTACTTGGGCCTATCATTTGATTTGGATTTCTTTTGTACTTTTAGTGGGAGATTTTCTGTCTTCACATTTTTTCATGATAATGGCTTTCTTTCTGTGTTTCTGTGTATAGCACATCCTTAAGCTTCTTTTGTAAGGCTGGACAAGTGGTGACAAATTTTTTCAATTTCTGTTTGTTATGGGAAGTCTTTATTTCACCTTCATTTATAAATGAGAGCTTTGCAGGATACAGTATTCTGCATTGACATTTTTTTTCTCTTAAGATTTGGAGTATATCTTGCCATTGTTCTCTATGGGAAGGGTTTCTGATTTTTTCTGGTCAAGTCTGTTAGGAATTCTATGTGCTTCTTGTACTTGGATTTTGTTTTTTCTTTCTCCAAATTAAGGTAGCTTTCTGTAATTATTTCACTAAGTAGGCCTTCTAGTCCCTTCTTTCTTTCTATACCTTCAGGCACTCCTAAGACCCACTTGTTGGGTCATTTGATAGTATCTCATATATTGCCAACACTATTTTTTTTTTTTGACAGACAGAGTGGATAGTGAGAGAGAGAGACAGAGAGAAAGGTCTTCCTTTTTGCCGTTGGTTCACCCTCCAATGGCCACGGCGGCCAGCACATCGTGCTGATCTGAAGCCAGGAGCCAGGTTCTTCTCCTGGTCTCCCGTGCGGGTGCAGGGCCCAAGCACTTGGGCCATCCTCCACTGCCTTCCCAGGCCATAGTAGAGAGCTGGACTGGAAGAGGGGCAACCGGGATAGAATCCGGCGCCCCAACCGGGACTAGAACCCGGTGTGCCGGCGCCGCAAGGCGGAGGATTAGCTTGTTAAGCCACGGTGCCGGCCTGCCAACACTATTTTAAGTTTTCTAATTTCTTCTTGTTTTTGTTCCAACTGTAAAATTTACAGAGATTTGTCTTCTAGCTTGAATATTCATTCTTCTACTTCACCAATTCTGTTGTTAAGGCTTTCCACTGCATTTTTTATTTGATCTATTGACTTCTTCATTTCTAGTATTTCATTTTAATTTCTCTTTAAGATCTCAATTTCTTGGGAAAAATTTTCATTGATATCATATTTCGCTTTCTTTAGTTCTTGGATTTGCTTCTGATTGCTTTTGAGTAATCTTATGATTAATTTTTTGAATTCCATTTCTGGCATTTCCTCAATCTACTCATCTTCACATTTAATATTCAAATGTTGTAGTCTTCCTTTGGAGGGCTCAGAGTGCCTTCGTTATTCTTGTTTTTTGAATTTCTGCATTTATTTTTAGGCATTTATAGAATTTTTTTTCTATCTGATGTCTTTTTTTTTTATTTAATGAATATAAATTTCCAGTGTACAGCTTATGGATTACAATGGCTTCCCCCTCCCATAACTTCCCTCCCACCCGCAACCCTCCCCTCTCCCGCTCCCTCTCCCATTCCATTTGCATCAAGATTCATTTTCAATTCTCTTTATATACAGAAGATCAATTTAGTATAAAGATTTCAACAGTTTGCACCCACATAGAAACACAAAGTGAAACATACTGTTGGAGTACTAGTTATAGCATTAAATGACAATGTACAGCACATTAAGGACAGAGATCCCACATGAGGAGCAAGTGCACAGTGGCTCCTGTTGTTGACCCAACAAATTGACACTCTAGTTTATGGTGCCAGTAACCATCCTAGGCTGTCGTCATGAGTTGCCAAGGCTATGGAAGCCTTCCAAGTTTGCCAACTCTGATCATATTTAGACAAGGTCATAAAAGAGAGAGTGAGGATAGTAACCAATGATCCTAAGAGTGGCATTTACCAGGTTTGAACAATTATACAGCATTAAGTGGGGAAGAGGACCATCAGTACACACAGGTTGGGAGTAGAGCCATTGGTGGTAGAGTAGAGGTTATGATTACAAAGGAATGAGGCCCAAGTGCACTAGACAGGGTCTAAAACAAAGGACAGAGTCATTATTAGAGGAGCTAAGAAAGGTGCTGTCTAAGCTACAAGTAATTTTTCTGATTGAGAGGCAAATAGAACCTGATAGAAGGGGCTTGATAATAATCTGGTGGGCTTTAGGCCTTGTAAATTCAGAGGCCCAGACCTATCTATCTCTTCACATGGGGTATATCCTAAGGGAGGTGTGAACCTCCTAGGGGAAGGCACTCTGTTGACTTTCATTACTTGGCTGGCCTGGGAGGAGAGCTGGCCAGGTAAAGGCAGGTGGCATCTCTAACAAGAAATTGACAGTTCTGCCTGCAATGTTGCTGACCCTACTTGACCATCCCCTCAGCTGCAGTGGTCACTTTGGAAGTTGGGCTGAGTGAAGGGCTTTTCAGCTTAGAGCCAATAAGATCTGTGGCTCTGACCTGGGCATCCTTCGACTCCAGGGCAGGTCCATTTCCAGTGATCCAACTCTTTGATTTATGCCACTGTGTGGCTTAGTGGAAAAGCTAGATTTTCAGTGAATACCAAGAGGTGTATGGTAGGTGTGGCCAGGGAGCTCTGTGTTCAGTGCTCTAGGTTGGAGTGAGTATCAAGGGTAACACCCAAGTTGGGCATGGTAGCTCTCTTCTGGTTAACTGGATGGAGAGCAATGACCACCTCTGTTGGTGTAACCAGCCCTTCTCCTCCAACCTGAGGAATGTCCAAGTGTTAGTCCCCAGTGTGTTCACTCATCTGCACCACCTTATGTATCGCACATATGATCTGCAGTTTCCTGTGAGCACAGTTCCTCTGTTATGAGCTGCTCTAGGCAACCAAGTAGCTCTGAGAGTATGAAGCAGCACTCTGTGACTGCCCAGAAACCCATCTACACCCTGCCTCCTCTCACACAGTCACAGTGTTTTCTCAGTCTCAGCTTCCAGGGCTCTCAGGGTCAAGGAGGGCCAGTGGGGCCACTCCACTCTGCTAACCCATCCTATCTGCAAGGAGACGGAGGTGTTTCCAGAGCCACTGTCTATGTGTTCCAGCACTCTGGATGGAGTCCAGTCCTACCAATTAGATTCGATGTCAGTGGGGAATGCAGGTCTTTTTGGTAGGATCTGTGGTTCATAGGCATGCAGCCCTAGTCACTTCACAATTGTGCTGGGCAGGTAGGGGCTTCTCGTAGGTGGCACTTTCCTTCCATAGGGATAGCTCCCCTCTCCTCCCATCGCTGGGTGGGTGCAGCTGGAAAGGTGGAGAGCGTCTCCCTTGGTTGCTCTTGAACTGCTGTGGTTGCCCCTCTGGGTGGAGGACGACCCCAATAACTGCTGGGTGTGCATACACGAGCTGGGGCAGCTATCACCTGTGTGTGTCCAAAAATGGTGCCAGCCCTCCCACTGCTGGCTGCAAGTCTCTATAGCAGGGAGAGGGAGAGGGAGAGGGAAAGAGATGTGCCATTTTTTTTCCCAGCTTTGGGTTAGCAGTCCAGCTGTCCTGAGCGATCCAGGTCAGACTCAAAAAGGTGAAATTCACTAAATTCTCCCTCCCATCTTTTCAACAGTGGTGTGGGCCTGTTGAGTCCAATCTCACCTGGCTTGCCAGAGCAGGTGCCTTAGTCCCCAGATCCAAGCTGCTGAGTCTTTTGCTGCATGTCTGCTCTTTTGCACAGGTTTGGGCCATTTCTACTTCTTTCCCAGGGTCTCACTCTGAAGTCCCCCTTCAGCTTTACCCTGAGAGAGTATTTTCCCCACTTTTAATATTAATTTCATCCAGCCTAAAAAAGACTGCCCTGTTATTCTTCTGCCATGGGGGTTTCCAACATGGCATTGTTTTAAACCCTATGAATGCATTAAATCATGTCATGTTCACAGCAGACCCATTAGAAAATAGTATTAGTATCATGTTCATTTTCAAAGATAATGGAAGCATAGAGAGGTTAAGTCATTTTCTCAAGGTGACACACCTAGTATCTCTGCCAGAGCTGAGATTCAAACCCAGAGAACCTTGTTTCAGAATCTATGCCAATACACTTGGAATTTATATTGTCATATAAGGTTTCTTTTAGATAGCATGTGCATGATATCTTTTCCTAAAACATTACTTTCTGTATGATTTTGGTACAACCTCATTGCAATAATACAATGTATTTGGAACTGTACTTTTGTTTTGTTTTTTTTTGTTTTTTGTTTTTGTTTTTTTTTGACAGGCAGAGTGGACAGTGAGAGAGACAGAGAGAAAGGTCTTCTTTTGCCATTGGTTCACCCTCCAATGGCCACCGCGGTAGGTGCGCTGCGGCCGGCGCACCGCGCTGATCCTATGGCAGGAGCCAGGTGCTTCTCCTGGTCTCCCATGGGGTGCAGGGCCCAAGCACTTGGGCCATCCTCCACTGAACTCCCTGGCCACAGCAGAGAGCTGGCCTGGAAGAGGGGCAACCGGGACAGGATCGGTGCCCCGACCGGGACTAGAACCCAGTGTGCTGGCGCCGCAAGGCGGAGGATTAGCCTAGTGAGCTGCGGCGCCGGCCCGAAACTGTACTTTTAAGGGGATCCACTGATAAGGCTGAAGTACAAAAATCACAGGTGTGTTAGTGACGTTGATGTAACTTTGATTTAGCAATCCTGGAAACTATTCCTTTTAAATGTCTAATTGTGTGAGATCATAAATTGATCATTGTTAAGCTTTTTTGGTTGGTCTTGTTATTTTTAGCCATAGAAACTTTTCTTGGCATAGGGCTAAACTATTTGTTTTCTTAATGGTTGATCTTGGATAAGTCTAAAATTTGTAGAAAAACTCAATAGATAGGGGTGGCTTTCAGGATGATAAGAAACCCAGGAAAAGGCTGGTTTGTAGGGAGGAGAGAGAAGAGGTGCAATGCAAGATATGAATTTCTGTTCTGGACTTGGTAGTACTGTTTACATATCTAAGTGCAAATGCCAGTTACCAAGTGGCTATCTGACTGCATCATTCTGAAGTGTCATATGGGCTGCATACATCCATTTAAAAGTAATTCATATAGTGCTGGTATATATTAATGTAGGAATGAATTATTTTAACCAAAGAAAAAATCAAGCCACTGAGAATATTTTCAAAATATCTCCATCCCTTTCTTGCAGGTGTGTAAACAACACAGAAGACATTTAAATATTCAGTCAATCGTTAAAGATTCAATAAAATTCCCTACTCCATCTCTTTCAGGCTCTACCAGCTCCAAAGACTCTTTCTTAAAACATTTTAGTGTGTTTAGCACTTCACAGTAAAAGCAGTTTCTACAGAATGAATAAAACTATACTGTTCACATTGTCTTCTTTCTTCTTTCCTATCTTCCACCTGATACTTTGTTACATAAATATCAATTCTTTCTGATGTAAGGATCTCTCATTTCATTTCTTTACTGCTTTCCTCCCTTTTCCACTAATTGATTCATTCATCTCAATTCCAAAGGATGGTGAAGTAGAAGAGCTTAAGATCTCTCCAGTCTGGGAAAAGACAATGGGAGAGAATAAGAAGGCCATAGGAGAGGGTGCAGGGAAGATAAAACATGAACAACATTTTTTACCTTCAAGTAGGGTTTTGAGGCTCAGGATGAGAATGTTTCAAGAAGGAAGCCAAGTTCTTCTCAGTTGACTGCTATTCAGAGGAGCATTAAAAATGGCCTTTGGATTTGATGGCTTTAGCAAATGATGATATTAATAGAAGCAGACTGGGCTAGGTTGAGGGGGAAGAGGATTTTGAGGGAGTGGACTGAAGAGTAGAAGTTTGACTTTTGGGACCGGCGCTGTAGCTCACTTAGTTAATCTTCCGCCTGCAGCGCCAGCATCCCATAAGGGCGTCGGGTACTAGCCCCAGTTGCTCCTCTTCCAGTCCAGCTCTCTGCTGTGGCCTGGGAAGGCAGTGGAGGATGGCCCAAGTGCTTGGGTCCTGTATCCGCATGGGAGACCAGGAGGAAGCACCTGGCTCCTGGCTTCGGATCTGCGCAGCTCCGGCAGTAGCGGCCACTGGGGAGTGAACCAACGGAAGGAAGACCTCTCTCTTTGTCCTCTCTCTATCACTGTCTGTAATTCTTCCTGTCAAATAAATAAATAAAATATTAAAAAAAAAGAAGTTTGACTTTTTATGAGAGAATGAGGTGGAAGCTTTGGGTATCATTAAGAGAGGAAAAGAGAGGTTATTGTTTTGAAATGGGTGAGATTTGTGTGTGCTTGCAAACTGGCAAGGACATACTTTGGCTACAGAAGGAAAAAGGAGAACTCCTTAGTGCATGTTGCCAGATGGGCAGCAGGGAATAGAATTTGAAGACACATTCTGGATCAAAACAGGAGAGGACAAGAGGAGCATGGGCAGGGATGCCTGTTGTTCCCCAGGTTCGAGAAATTTAAGAATGTTACAGTGCACCTTGATTATTTTGTGTTAATTTTTCCCTTATACATATTCTTATATTTGAAAATCCCTTGAAACTTTTAATCTATGTTTATAAAGAAAGATCTTTCATTCCGGTGTTTTTATATGACATGGAAAATAATAGTTCAACTAATTATTTGTTGTAATAATAAAGACCAGAAGCAAAAACCAAAGGCCAGGATCCTGGAAGCTTTCATGTTGACCTCTTTTCTGTTATGAACTTTAAAATCTGTTTTACATCAGATGCTGCAGGAAACAGGATAGGAGAACATGGGAAAAGAATATATCTGCTAAGGTTGCCTGAGCCTGGCAACCTTACATACCAAAGAGAAACAAACAGCAATTGATGAGGCTTTTTCAATATGACTAAAAATGCTTTGATGTCAGTTGATTTGAAAACAGAGAAAAAATGATGCAGATTTTAGCAAGAAAATAACCAAACAAAACCCAGCTTGAACAATGTAATAACCAAGAATGAATGCTGCAACAAATTGACAATGGGAAATCCACAAAGCATAAAAGCATCAGTGTTATATTAAGATTCATCATAATTATTAAAATAACTTATTTAGAAATCAAGTTTTTAATTAAATATCCTTGTTTAAAAAATAGAACATGTGTCAAATTTAAAAGAATAAGCTTTACATAGGAAAAATTATTTAGAACTTACTTTGGGGTGGATGTTATTTATTCATTAAATGGTCAAACATTCTCCATTTGCTTAAAAACTCTTGGTGTATTATTGTAACTCTACTCATTTCCACCTCCAACCCACTTGTATCATTGTTTTCGAAACTATTACTAGTATGTTACTTACTCTTTCTTGATAAGGTTAAAAGCATTGTTAATGGTCTTCTAGTTTCAATAGATGTGGTATGGTGATCATTACAATAATAACTAAACAACTGTGCAACTAAAAATACAATGACCATCGAATCTACCTATGTGAACCAACACTTAACATACTCTGTGACAACCATTCCCCCATCTCATACTGTACTCATTATAAAGGTCATGTCTGAAAGTCAGATTATATGACCAAAACATTTATTCCACATAATACAGTATTTGCTCACTTCCTATAACTCAGTCATTTCCTCTCTTAATTAAGAGCATGAAGTTAGTGAGAAAGGGTGCAGTGTATATACAGTCATACTGTCCACCTGGAAAATAATGCCACATCTTTCAAGGTTCACTTCAATTCTTTATTCTACACACTCTTTCTTTTTTTTTTATTACACTTTTATTTAATGAATATAAATTTCCAAAGTACAGCTTATGGGTTACAATGGCTTCCCCCTCCCAAAACTTCCCTCCCACCCACAACCCTCCCCTTTCCCGCTCCCTCTCCCCTTCCAATCACATCATGATTCATTTTCAATTCTCTTTATATACAGAAGATCAGTTTAGTATATATTAGGTAATGATTTCAACAGTTTACCCCCATATAGCAACACAAAGTGAAAAAAAATACTGTTGGAGTACTAGTTATAGCATTAAATAAGAGTGTACAGCACATTAAAGACAGAGATCCTACATAATATTTTTTTTAAAAAATTAATTAATTTTCTATGCCATTTCCAATTTAACACCAGGGTTTTTTTTTTTTTTTCATTACCAATTATCTTTATATACAGAAGATCGATTCAGTATATAATTAGTGAAGACCTCATCAGTTTGTACCCACGCAGAAACACAAAGTGTAAAAATACTGTTTCAGTACTAGTTATAGCATCACTGCACATTAGACAACACATTAAGGACAGATCCCACATGGGATGTAAGTACACAGTGACTTCTGTTGCTGACTTAACAATTTGACACTCCTGTTCATGGCGTCAGTAATCTCCCTAGGCTCTAGTCATGAGTTGCCAGGGCTATGGAAGCCTTTAGAGTTCACTGACTTTGATCTTATTCCGATAGGGTCATAGTCAAAGTGGAAGTTCTCTCCTCCCTTCAGAGAAAGGTACCTCCTTCTTTGATGGCCCCGTTCTTTCCACTGGGATCTCACTCACAGAGATCTTTCATTTAGGTCTTCTTCTCTTTTTTTTTTTTTTTTTTTCTTTTCCATGGTATCTTGGCTTTCCATGCCTACAATACTCTCATGGGCTCTTCAGCCAGATCAGAATGCCTTAAGGGCTGATTCTGAGGCCAGAGTGTTGTTTAGGATGTCTGCCATTCTATGAGTCTGCTGTGTATCCCACTTCCCATGTTGGATCGTTCTCTCCCTTTTTGATTCTATCAGTTAGTATTAGCAGACACTTGTCTTGTTTGTGTGATCCCTTTGACTCTTAGACCTATCAGAGCCATCAATTGTGAACTGAAATTGATCACTTGGACTAGTGAGATGGCATTGGTACATGCCACCTTGATGGGACTGTGTTGGAATCCCCTGGCACATTTCTAACTCCATCATTTGGGGCAAGTCTGATTGAGCATGTCCCAAATTGTACATCTCCTCCCTCTCTTTTTCCACTCTTAAATTTAACAGGGATCACTTTTCAGTTAAAATTTAAACACCTAAGAATAATTGTGTGTTAATTACAGAGTTCAACCACTAGTACTAGAACAACAACAACAACTAATACTAAAAAGGATAAAGTATTACATTGTGCATCTAAAGTCAGGACAGGAGCTGATCAGTTCATTGTTGCTTATAGTGTCCATTTCACTTAACAGGTTTCCCCTTTGGCGCTCAGTTGTCACCGATCAGGGAAAACAAATGATATTTGTCTCTTTGGGACTGGCTTAATTCACTCAGCATGATGTTTTCCAGATTGCTCCATCTTGTTGCAAATGACTGGGTTTCGTTGTTTCTTACTGCTGTATAGTATTCTATGGAGTACATGTCCCATAATTTCTTTATCCAGTCTACTGTTGATGGGCATTTGGGTTGGTTCCAGGTCTTAGCTATTGTGAATTGAGCTGCAATAAACATTAATGTGCACATGGCTTTTTTATTATCCAAATTAATTTCCTTTGGGTAAATTCCAAGGAGTGGGATGGCTGGGTTGTATGGTAGGGTAATGTTCAGGTTTCTGAGGAATCTCCAGACTGACTTCCATAGTGGCTTAACCAGTTTGCATTCCCACCAACAGTGGGTTAGTGTCCCTTTTTCCCCACATCCTCTCCAGCATCTATTGTTGGTAGATTTCTGGATGTTAGTCATTCTAACCGGGGTGAGGTGAAACCTCATTGTGGTTTTGATTTGCATTTCTCTGATTGGTAGTGATCTTGAACATTTTTTCATGTGTCTGTTGGCCATTTGGATTTCCTCTTTCAAAAAATGTCTATTGAGGTCCTTGGCCCATCTCCCAAGTGGGTTGTTTGTTCTGTTGTTGTGGATTTTCTTGATTTCTTTGTAGATTCTGGTTATCAACCCTTTATCTGTAGTATAGTTTGCAAATATTTTTCCCATTCTGTCGGTTGCCTCTTCACTTTCCTGACTGTTTCTTTTGAAGTACAGAAACTTCTCAATTTGATGCAATCCCAAATGTTAATTTTGGTTTTGACTGCCTGTGCTCCTGGGGTCTTTTCCAAGAAGTCTTTGCCTGTACCCATATCTTGCAGGGTTTCTCCAATGCTCTCTAATAATTTGATGGTTTCAGGTCATAGATTTAAGTCTTTAATCCATGTTGAGTGAATTTTTGTGTAAGGTGAAAGGTATGGGTCTTGCTTTAAGCTTCTGCATGTGGAAATCCAATTTTCCCAGCACCATTTATTGAATAGGCTGTCCTTATTCCAGGGATTAGTTTTGGATCTTTGATCAAATATAAGTTGGCTGTAGATGTTTGGATTGATTTCTGGTGTTTCTATTCTGTTCCATTGGTCTATCCATCTGTTTCTGTACCAGTACCATGCTGTTTTGATAACAACTGCCCTGTAGTATGTCCTGAAATCTGGTATTGTGATGCCTCCGGCTTTGTTTTTGTTGTACAAGATTGCTTTGGCTATTTGAGGTCTTCTGTGTCTCCATATGAATTTCAGCATCATTTTTTCCAGATCTGAGAAGAAGGTCTTCGGTATCTTGATTGGTATTGCATTGAATGCATAAATTGCTTTTGGGAGAATAGACATTTTGATGATATTGATTCTTCCAATCCATGAGCATGGAAGATTTCTCCATTTTTTGGTATCTCTACACACTCTCTCCAAACAACCTGCATCTGAATAGAAATGAGTTCTCTGTTCCAGGAGAGGGCAAAGGAGAAGGAACCTGAACAGCTCCATTTATTATTAATTGTTATTTATTATATTTATATACAATTAAACATATATTTACACTTTTATTCTTTGGTGAGACATGACTCATTTATCTGTTGCAGTGATAGACTAATCAATGATACATTTGAAAGTGTATGTAAAAATCAGTAATCAAAGCCTGAATGGAGGCTGACTGTATTTTTTTAAAAAAATTGTATTTGTTTCTTTATTTAAAAGATGTAGTGATGGAGGGGGAGAGTGGGTGGAAGAGAGAAGGAGAGAGATTTTCTATATACTGGTTCAATCCCCAAATGCCTCTAAAAGCCAGGGTTTGGACAAGCCAAATGCAGGGAACCAGGAATTCTCTCTGGTTCTCCCACATGGGTGGTAGAAACTCACATACTTGGGCCATCATCTGCCACCTCCTAAGTGTATTAGCAGGAAACTGGATAGGAAATGGTGGCAAGACTTGATCCCAGGCACCATAGGTATGGGAAGTGAGCTCCCAAGCCACGGCTCAACACTTGGTTTCTCAACAACTAGCATCCCACTGTGTATTCTCAACTCTTGAATAAGACAGAATTAAAACCGAGATTAAAAATCTTTCAATGACAACAGTTTGAAATGAATCTCAGAACTGTCTGTTGGTTTTATTTTCCTGAAATCATTCTAAATTTTCCATTAACAGGAAAACTGGGAGAAGAAAAGCAATAACACAATTGAGAAATTATTTTATTTCTGTAAATTGATTAAAATCTTTACGAAAATTTAATGCTGAGTTGGTTTTGAAAACTAATCATCTTTCATGTTAGAAAAGTTTAAATTGTCAGCTTAAGCCTGTTAAAAATATTTTTATTGCATTCTTAGTAATTTCCCTTGGAAGCATTTCTAAGGGCTCAGCAAAACATTTACAATTTTATAAAACCTTTTAAATTAATTTATAACTTAGCTGTGAGCTTCTTTTTGGGAGACTCAAAACAGTGGGTGACCTTATATCCATAATGTGTATGCTTAAATGTTTTATTACAACCAAGTGAATTAGGATGGAATTATTTAACTTTAGATATCCCATTTCATTTAACAGCAATCTGTTTGGCCCTTTGCTTAAACTAATTTAATTCCATTTTATACAATTGTTAATGTATGCTCTGCTTTGCTTTATTTTCTGCTGTAGAATAGCTTCAAGTAAGGAATACTTCTAAAAAGACAAAATTTAATAATTATCACTAGCATTTTATTCACCTGGATGCTTAAGAAACTCCATATTTCTTCATAATCTTGATTAGAAATATATAATATTTTTAACTCCTTATATAGCCAATGTTACATTCTTTTGGTCCACCTTAAAAAAAAATCTATTGTTGCTATGGTAACCAGTGTGCAGGTGCAACCTGACATCACATTGCCTCAGCCAAACCTACTTTTTTCTTTTCATCCCGAGTCTTCTTTATTCCTATTTTTACTTCTCTTTTTTTTCTTAAAAATGATTTAAGGGATATACATTTTTTTAGACTTAGCATTTCCATCACATTCACGTGATACATGAAATAGTACTTTGCTCATTTGTAATTAGAATTTAATTTTAGATTTGATCTCCCAGGTTATCCGAGGGGTTATTTAAAGAAGTCTTCTTAATATCCAAATATTTAACTTTATTTCTAATATTTATTTCCTGAAAATATAGCCTGGACGATTTGGGATGTTCATTGAGATTTTCACTGTGCAAAGAATTCCATGGTCCTTTATGTCAAATGTCCATGGGTATCGAAGAATTTCTATGTAGAAGTGCATTATATTGGAAAAACTGTTACCTCAGATTTGACTGAGACCACAAAAATTATGATCAACTACATTGTCATTTACTGTGATAGGTTCTACCATTTTATTGCACAGGGAGTCCTGAAAATTGACTTTGTGATTCTGCCCCATAAACTCTCTCCAGCTCATGTGAATTGCCCACTCAGACTTCAGCCAGAGACAAATTACAACAAGTGAGAAACAGAGAGAGAGAGAGAGAGAGAGAGAGAGGGAGAGGGAGAGGGAGAGAGGGAGAGAGGGAGAGAGGGAGAGAGGGAGAGAGGGAGAGAGGGAGAGAGGGAGAGGGGGAGAGGGGGAGAGGGGGAGAGAGAGAGAGAGAGAGAGAGAGAGAGAGAGAGAGAGAGAACTCTTCTGGAAAGAACTATTGATGGACATTGACTATTACCCACACCTCTGTGGAAAGATTACGATTGTTTCAAATTCACTTCAAGTATTCTGTGATGAGACCACCTAAACAGCCTGCTATGTGTCTCATAGACTGTAAATCATACAATATATAAATTGGGTGATGCTCTTGTGCCACCAGAGTAGAGAACTAAAGTGGATTGTAAGAGTGAACTACTGTCAGGGAGCTGTCCTTCTGTGTGTCTGTCAGTCTCTAGCTCACTCTCAGTTTCTCTCTCTTGCTGTTTCTCTCCCCCTCTGTCTCTCAAATAAACAGCAAAAAAATTTACAAAGTTTGTAAAAAACTGGCATTAAAAGATAAGTTATTGGGGCCGGTACTGTGGCTCACTTGGTTAATCCTACTTCTGCAGCACCAGCATCCCAGCTGTTCCTGTTCCAGTCCAGCTCTCTGCTGTGGCCCAGGAGGGTAGTGGAGGATGGCCCAAGTGCTTGGGCCCTGCACCCGCCTGAGAGACCAGGAAGAAGCACCTGGCTCCTGGCTTCGGATCGGAGTAGCTCCAGCCTTAGTGGCCATCTGGGGTGTGAACCAACAGAAGGAAGACCTTTCTCTCTGTCTCTCTCTCAGTCTGTAACTCTACCTGTCAAATAAATAAATAAATAAAAAGACAAATTACTTGGGGGCAAAAAATTTAAAACCATATGTAGTTTTTTCATAATACTAATTTTCCATGAATGAGGATTCCTCATACTTTGGGATGGTAGTAAAAACTTCCTCTAACCTTTAGGGGATGTCTCCTTGCCCCAGCTGTAGTCTAGCCCATTGCCGTGGGTTGACTGCTGTACCATCACTATTATCAGAACCAGACCTGCAGTGTCTGGCCTTATTCTTCAAGTATTGGGAGAACGGAGGAGCAGCTAGGATTCTGCAATGAGAGAAAATGGCTTTGACCCAAGAAGTATCAGAGCTTTTTGTGTTTGTGTGATTGATTCTTTAGAAGTGAGGGTTCCACTCACAACCTTGCTATGATTAGTTGTAAATTAACTAATCCTGATTTGCTAATCTTAGATACTATTAGCACATAGGTGTTCATTCTGCTATCCCACCAATGTTACCATAGGTTTTATAGATTTCCAATTTTAGAAAATCTTCATTCAATAATGCAGATGTTATGACTGGGATCACAATTCATGCACTCATATTCATGGATTTCAAAAATTTTTTCACTTAAATTGCATTTTAAATTAATTTTTTGGAACCCCTCATACTGCAGAAGTCGAGTATACCCTTATGTCTTGCATTAACGTCTTCCTATCAAGATTAAACAGATAAGCTAGAAGCTCTAGTATTAAATGAAGCTTGAAATTTCAACTTTTGCATAGCACTATACATTTTGCTTACTGAATTAAGTGTGGATTGTCATTCAAAGTAATTGTAGGATTTCATCAAGGAAACAGGAGTGCCCCCTCTCCCCTCCAAAAAAAAGTGGTGTTTTGGGAGTGGAATAGTTGCTCTCTAGTTGTATTGTCTCATTATTTATAGATAGATTCTCCTGTGTTATTCAAATCATCTCTATGAGAGATTAGCAAATTACTGTTGCAGGCAGAATCAGCTATCATCAGTATCTTTAGTTTATGTATTGGTTATGGTTGCATTCATGTTACAACAGCAGAATTAAGCTGTGTGACAGAGATCACACGGCCTGCAAATCTAAAATGTTTCTTATCGGGCTTTGCAAGAAAGGTTTGTTACACTTGACTTGTAACTTTCTTAATTTTTAGTCACCTAATCACTGCTTCAGTGGCATGGGTGTGTTAAGGTTTCCCACTATGCCTGTGACATTTTCAGTCAGTGAATTGAGAACTTACCTGGTGTTTATATCAGCTTTTAGTTTGAAAAGATTCAAAACTATGAGACAAAATTTCATGACTGCTGTATCTTCTTATTGGCTTATAAATATCTGTTGTAGCTCTTTTTCAGTTTCAGTGTCTTTACTTTGAATTTTCTTTTTTCTAATCTTAATATAACTGCTTTCTTTGGGTTAGCATATTCTTGGTACCTCGTTTACCATCAATTCATTTTCAAACTTTCGATAGCATTACTTTTTAGATATTATCTTTAAATAGAAGATTATAACAGTATTTCTTAAACCTTTGAATTGGGACATTTGATCCATTTATTGTTTTGTGAATTCTAATATGCCTAAGTTTTTCTTGCCTGATTATGTTGTTTATGTCACCCACACTCTTCTGCTCTGGTCCTGTGTTTCCTGTGTTTTCTTTATCTGCTTTTTATTTTCTCCATCATGATTACTTATTACCTTTTAAAATGTATTTGTTAAAGTTTTATATCCCATTTCCTTTTGCCTATTATATCTCCTTAAGATCTTAACATACATATTTCAACTCAATTTCTTCTGTTCTTGAGTTTTAGCTACATTGATTTATTCCCTGCCATAGGATGAGAACATTATCCCGTTCTCTTCAGCTTCCTCACCTGTTACAACTTCTGTGTTTTAAATAAAGTAGAATATCATTAGTCATGTTATAAGAATATTCATTATTAATGGCATCATTGATTATTATATTCAGTTATTTATGTTATGTTTTTTAGTCTAATTCTCTACATTTTCTCTTTGGGAATCATTGCTTGTTTTGCTAATGTACAGAGTGTGTTCATAGAAATAAATTTTCAGAGTGTATTAGTGGAAATAAACTTTAAGAGTGCTTGCATGTATGAAAAATATTATGCTGATCTCTCACTTGAATGCTTTCCCATCTCAGTCACATTCCTTCAAATGTGTTAACTCCTCTGTAAATAGCCCATTAAACTCCCTTCAATGAAAAATTTAGTGTGTTGACTGTTTTCTGCTAAAATCCTGGATGAAGCAGATTTCATATATTGAAAACTAAAGAAATTACAATGTAAGTCATTACTCATTATAATTTCAGTAAATTGCCTGAATACTAATGTTACAAAACTGTATATATACAAATATGTATAAAATACATATTCATATGCTTTGGAAATAGGCAATAACAACAACAACTTACAATTTTCATGGTGGGTAACAAAACCTCTAATTCACCAAAGGAATAAATTAAGAAAGACAAAGCATGGAATTCCATAAAATGAATAAAATAAATATTATTGGTGGAAAAGGAGTCAACTAGGAGGAAATGGATTGAAATTCACTGAGACATTGCAGGGTATTGCATCTCAAAATGTGCTCAGTGAATGCGCAGCATTAGCACCTCCGGGGATCTTGTTAGAGATGTATGTCTCAGGATTCACCCAGGAACCACCGAGTCAGGATCTCTGGAGGGGCAGCCAAGAATTTGTGGGAATTTTGAATATTTTTATTTATGTATTTGAGAGAGAGGAGAGGGGGAGAGAGAGAGACAGAGACAGAGAGAGAGCTGAGATAGGACTGGGATGAAGTCTGGAGCTGGGAACTCAGTCCAGGGGTCCCACATTGGTGGCAGAATCCAAATTAATTTACTTGTCACCACTGCTGTCCAGGGTCTGTGCTAGGGGGACTTCAAGTCAACAGAGATCATCAAACATGGGCACTGTGAAATGGGATACAGGCATCCCATTGGTTGTCTCAAACACTAGGCCAAAGGCCCACCAGAATCTATGTTTGAACAAAGCCTTGAGGAGACTGACTTAGGTTGAAGGATAAGAAGCACCAGTGGCTTACAAAGAAGTTTTGAATTATATTTGGTGCTCTATTTTGCTTTTTGCTTTTCTGTTCCACTCTCAACTGCTGCTTCCATTGAGGATCTCTAGGGACTGCCAGCAATATCAGGCCTCTAGACTTCCTAACCGGCTCAAGGCAGAAAGAGAGAATGGGTTACATATGGAGCTCCTTTATGGAGGTAGGTAATTGGTCTCAAAAACCCACAGAGCACCTTCTCTTTGGGTTCATTGCCCAGTTTGGGTCACAGGACTGTCTAACCATTAGCAGGTGATGAGCTAATGCTGATTACTGGGTGCCACATGCCTCTACCCTAGAGATATAGCTGGTTGGAATGTATGGGATACATCAATGCATAAATTAGAAGTAGAGTTCATACCATGAGAGCAGTCATACATGATGGGAAATGAATCAGTGTCAACTCAATATTAGGAGAATATCCATCTTCCCAAATGGCTAAATATATTAATTTTGAAAGTCTATCAGGGGAGCTCATGTGTGGCATAGTGGGCTAAGCATCCGCCTGCAACACCAGCATCACATATGGGCTCCGGTTCATATCCTAACTGATCCCCTTGCGATCCAACTCTCTACTGATGGCCTAGGAAAGCAGTGGAAGATGGCACAAGTCCTTGGGCCCCTGCACCTGTGTGAGAGACCTGGAAGAAGCTCCTGGCTCCTGGATTTGGATTGGCACAGCACCAGCATTGTGGCAGTTTGGGGAATGAACCAGCAGATGGAAGACTTCTCTCTCTGCCTCTCCCTCTCTGTCTGTAACTCTACCTTTCAAATAAATAAATAAATAATCTAAATAAATAAATAATCTTTTTTTTTTTAAAGTCTATCAGAATCCCTGCTAACAAAGGTTAACTCTATTAAAAGCATCAGTGGAGGGGCCAGCGCTGTGGCGCTGCGGGTTAAAGCTCTGGCCTGAGGCGATGGCATCCCATATGGGCGCCGGTTCTAGTCCCAGCTGTTCTCTTCCAATCCAGTTCTCTGCTATTGCCTGGGAAAGCAGTACAATATGGCCCAAGTCCTTGGGCGCCTGCACCCATGTGGGAGACCCAGAAGAAGCTCCTAGCTCCTGCCTTGGATCGGCGCAGCTCCAGCTGTTGCAGCCATCTGGGGAGTGAACCAGAAGATGGAAGACCTCTCTCTGTGTCTCTACCTCTCTCTGTAACTCTGTCTTTCAAATAAATAAAATAAATCTTTTAAAAATAAACATCAGTGGAAAACTGCTGAGTTTTTAAAACAAAGGTGACTTTTGAAGGACTCAAGGTGATTTAAAACTTACTGTAAATCTAGAGTGATCAAAGCTGTATACTTAATTTGGCTGAAAAAATAAAATTAGCATGCATTGCATGGTTTAAACAGCAGAACTTTATTACTCAGAGTTCTGGAGGCTTGAAAGTCCAAGGTGAAGGTGCTGGATAATCTGATTCCTTAAAGGGGCCTTCTTGCTGATTTACAGATGCGTTCTTCTTGCTGTGCCCACACAAGGCAGAGAGAGGTCACAACTCTCCTGTCTCTTTTAGAAGAACCCCAATTTTATCAATGAGGATTTATCCCTCGTGTCTGAATTACCTTCCGAAAATGCCCACCTCCAAGTAGCAGCATTACATTGGCAATCAGAGTTTCCACAGGTGAATTTTGGGAGACACAAATACCCAGCCTATGGCACCTACAAAACCTATTGAAGTAATAACAGAAGAATACATTAGTGGGATTGCACAGAGATCTAAAATATATAAATTAGAACTTAATATGTAAAAAAGATGGCACTTCATTTTATTGTGCATCTCAGAAATACATTTGGCATATTTGGCTACCCATCTGTAGGAAAAGTAATAAGATCATTTTGTTACATTATTCACAAAAATAAAGTCTAGAAGGTTTAAAGATATAAAATACACATAATGTTAGTAATATAAGAATATTTGTGTAACTGTGTTGTAGGAAGCCTTTTCAGAATCAATTCAAGAAACATTGCAAAGAAAAATTAAGAGTTCTGGTTACAAGCCGCCGGCAACGCAGCTCATTAGGCTAATCCTCCGCCTGCGGCATCGGCACCTGGGGCGCCGGATTCTGTCCCGGTTGCTCCTCTTCCAGTCCAGCTGTCTGCTATGGCTCAGGAGGACAGTGGAGGATGGCCCAAGTGCTTGGGCCCTGCGCCCGCATTGGAGACCAGGAGGAAGCACCTGGCTCCTGGCTTTGGAACGGTGCAGTACTCCGGCCATAGAGGCCATATTGGGGGGTGATCCAACGGAAGGAAGACCTTTCTCTCTGTCTCTCTCTCTCACTGTCTAACTCTGCCTATCAAAAAAAAAAAAAAAAAAAAAAAAAAAAAAAAGAGTTCTGGTTACAAAGGCATTTGAGCTTTCTGCCAGGAAAAATATACCACAGTTGAATCTGAGATTGAGAAACAATATTTGAAGTCTATACAGCAATGGCAGGTAAGTTGCTGAGAAATACATCAGCAGCAAAATGAAATTTGGCAGTGATGTCTGGCAGCAAATCACAGAGCAAGCACTGTTAAGAGAAAATAAATATTGATATAATAAAATATTTTAATTTCAGTAGCAGTCAATAAAAATTAAAAAAAGTAGTGAAAGAATATTTTTAATTAAGTAGACTGGCAAAAAATATATGTGTTCATTCATGTCTGTGAGTGTTTTATGTGTAATGCCCAGTGCTGATGAGGATATAGGGAACTAGGAACTCACACATGCTGGCAGGAGTCTGAAATGCTGTCACTCCTTTGGAACAGATTTGGTAGTATCTATAAAGTTATATCTGTTTATTTATCTATCTACAAATATGCACATACACACATACACACACAGGCCTGTATGTACACACATATACACATCAGTTAGCCAAGTAATCTCAGCGTTTGGGGAATGCATCAAGAAGAAATAAACCACAAATATGTAAGGAGATGTGTGTAAGATTGTTTATTGTAACATTATATAAGTGGCAAAAATAAATCAGCAAGCTGTATTGTCAATTAATTGGAGACAGGTTGAATAAATTAAGGTACATTCATGCTGTGAAATGCTATGCAAATATAAAAAAGGAATGAGCTTATTCATTATTCATTTAACAAACATTTAACATATACCTACAATGTTCATGTCCTATTCTATGTGTTGACATAAAAGCAAATACTGAATAAAATCTATCTTTTGCTATTTATTTTCTAGTAGGAGTGGGAAATAAATAAGTAAACAAATAAATAAAACAAGATATTTTCAGGGAATGACTATGTACTAAGAATAAAATAAAACAGGGAGATTTGTTAGAAAATAACAGATGGGGAGATAAACAGAGACCTGAAGAAACTGAGAAAGTCTTGAAAAGATAATGCAAGAGAATATTTTAGGCAGAATGAACATTTTCCTTACAGCCCTATGTATGTATCCAGAGGGATACACAGATTACACTAAAGATGAAAATTTATAGAAAAATGTGTAGGTTTCTGTTTGTGTAGGAAAATAATTCTCCAAGAGTCCTGTGGAGGCTTTTTTAAAGAATTTTAAAAATGTATATATGTATGTATTTAATTTATTTGAGAAGCAAGGTGGGGAGGGGGAGAGAAAGAGAACTCTCATCCTCTGGTTCACTCCCCAGATGCACTCAATGACTATGGGGGGACAAGCTGAAGCTGGGAGCTGTGCGTTCAGTCCAGTTCTCCCATGTGTGTGGCAGGTACCTAATCATTTGAGTCATCACTGCTGCCTACCAGGACTCCACTAGCAGGAAGCTGGAATAGAAGTGGAGCCAGCGCCGGCGCCGTGGCTCAACAGGCTAATCCTCCGCCTTGCGGCGCCGGCACACCGGGTTCTAGTCCCGGTCGGGGCACCGATCCTGTCCCGGTTGCCCCTCTTCCAGGCCAGCTCTCTGCTGTGGCCAGGGAGTGCAGTGGAGGATAGCCCAAGTGTTTGGGCTCTGCACCCCATGGGAGACCAGGATAAGCACCTGGCTCCTGCCATCTGAACAGCGCGGTGCGCTGGCCGCAGCGCGCTACCGCGGCAGCCATTGGAGGGTGAACCAACGGCAAAAGGAAGACCTTTCTCTCTGTCTCTCTCTCTCTCACTGTCCACTCTGCCTGTCAAAAAAAAAAAAAAAAAAAAAAAAAAAAAGAAGTGGAGCCAGCAAGGGGCCGGTGCTGTGGCTCACCTGGCTAATCCTCCACCTGCAGGGCCGGCATCCCATATGGGCTCCAGGTTCTAGTCCCGATCGCTCCTCTTCCAGTGCAGCTCTCTGCTGTGGCCCCAGAGGGCAGTGGAGGATGGCCCAAGTGCTTGGGCCCTGCATCCGCATGGGAGACCAGGAGGAAGCACCTGGCTCTTGGCTTCGGATCGGCGTAGCTCCAGCCGTAGCAGCCATTTGGGGGATGAATCAATGGAAGGAAGACCTTTCTCTCTGTCTCTCTCTCTCTCTCTCTCACTAACTCTATCTGTCAAATATATATAAAAAAAGAAGTGGAGCCAGGACTCCAGCCCAGCCAAGCTTTTGAGATGTAGGCTTCCCACTTTACTAGGACAAAGGCTCACCCCTCAAGGAGTTTTTTTTTTTTTTTTTTTTTTTTTTTTTTTTTTTTTTTTTTGGACAGGCAGAGTGAACAGTGAGAGAGAGAGAGACAGAGAGAAAGGTTTTCCTTTGCCATTGGTTCACCCTCCAATGGCCGCTGCGGCTGGCGCACTGCGCTGATCCGATGGCAGGAGCCAGGTGCTTCTCCTGGTCTCCCAAGGGGTGCAGGGCCCAAGAACTTGGGCCATCCTCCACTGCACTCCCTGGCCACAGCAGAGAGCTGGATTGGAAGAGGGGCAACCAGGACAGAATCCAGTGCCCTGACCGGGACTAGAACCTGGTGTGCCAGCGCCGCTAGGCGGAGGATTAGCCTGTTGAGCCACAGCGCTGGCTCTCAAGGAGTTCTTAGGAGCATAGTTTACAGAAGAATAAACATCAAGTTAAGGCAAGTAATTCAGACAATAGTATTGGAGTGGGAAGGTTTACAGGTTTTTTTTTTTTTTTTATTGTAGATGCCTGTATTTTGTCTCACAATAGCAGGAAGATTTTGGCTTTGTAGTTTTTGGGGAAAACCATCCAATCAAGATTTTAAAATTATTTAAAAATATTTTTATTTTGTGGAGCATTACAAACATGATAAATTGCTTTGGAAAGAAGAAATACCCTTTTAAAAATTATTATTATTTCCCACACACCCCCCTTTTTTAAGATTTTATTTATTTATTTGGGAAGCAGAATTACAGACAGAGATGGAGAGACAGAGAGAAAGCTCTTCCATCAGTTGATTCACTCCCCAACTGGCTTCAATAGCCAGAGTTGAGCTGATTTGAAGCCAAGTACTAGGAGTTTCTTCCAGGTCTCTCATGTGGGTGCAGGGATACAAGCACTTGGGCCATCTTCTATTATTTTCCCAGGCCATTAGCAGGAAGCTGGATTGGAAGTGCAGCAGCCAGGATATGAACCAGGGCCCATATGGAATGCTGGCATCGCAGGTGGAGGTTAGTCTACTATGCCACAGAGCTGGTCCCCACTCATTCTATCTTTATTATGGAACAGCCCTATAAATTGGTAGTTAGAGTCAAGTAGGTTGGTTATGCTGAATTATGTCTGATTATTTCCAAGTAATCATCTGAGACTCTACTTGCCTTGATTTCTGATCATTTTGTTCAGTATGGGGATTTTGAAGCCTCCCTGGACCTCCAATGTGGATATTTCTAGCTATGTATTCTTCTGCTTTTCTTTAGAATTTTCTCTCAAAAGTTCTAATCTTCTTCTCCCATTAAGGGTCACGTATCTATTTTAATTAAGTAATTATTTACTTATTTGTCTTTTAGAAGTAGGCAGAGAAAGTTCCCATGTTCTTCACCCCCAGAATGTCGCCGTGACAGAGTTGAGGTGGAGTTGGGCCACGGCTGGGCTGGGGCCAAAGCCATGAGCTGGGAACACAATCCAGGTCTCCTCTATGCGTAGTAGGATCACAGTTACACCACCACTGCCTCCCAGGGACTGCAGTGGTGGGAAGTTGGAGTCAGGAGTTAAGCTAGGTATTAAACCTTGAACCTGCTAGGCTAGAATGTCAATTCCCATGTGTCAGCGTTTTTGGTTGTTTTTGTTTTGGCTTTTCATTTTATTTGAAAGGCAGAGACAGAGATAAAGATGTTCCATCTGCTGACTCATTTCCCAAATGCTCACAGCAGACAGGTTCTTTCACGTGGGTGCCAGGGGCCCAAGTGCACCTTGCAGGGTGCCACTTGGCAGGAAGTAGAATGAGAAGCCCAGAAGTCAGGGCTTGAGCCAGGCATTCCACTGCTGTAAATGTCCACCCTCATATATCTTTATTTACTTATTCGTTTTAAGATTTATTTGTTTATTTGTATTCAGAGTCAGAGAGAGAGAGGGAGATGGAGACAAAGAGAGAGAAAGAGTTCTTCCATCAGGTGGTTCACTCCCCAGGAGGCCACAATGGCCAGTGCTAAGCCACACCAAAGCTGAGAGCCAGGAGCTCCATCTGAGTCTCCCACATGGGCAACAGTTTTCTAAACACCTGGGCTATCCTCCAATACTTCTCCTAGGCCATTAGCAGGGAGCTGGATCTGAAGTGGAGCAGCTGGGACTTGATCCAGTACCGATATGGGATGCTGCTGTCAGGCAGCAGCTTGACCCGCTATGCCACAACTAACTTTTAAAAGAACTTAGTAAAGTCTGCCTAAGTTTTGTGCTAGAGAAACGTGTATTCTCAGTTCATTGCTGCCCTGAACTCTCCTCTCTTATTCCTCTGCCAATCTTCAAATTAATGTGTTAACCTTGAAGAATATAATTCAGGATAAGGGTAAACATTTGCAAAACTAAATGCTTATAGAACACACATAGCTCTTTACGTTTGATAAGTTCTGAACAGTTATATCAGTTCTCTGAGTTTCAGCTTCTTGCAGTCTTTGTTTTGCTGTCAAAATCATTGGTTTTCAATATAGGCAACTTAGCTGATAGAGGACACAACTTCTTAGTTAGGGCACTGGGTCTTTTATTTCCATTTCCTTGTGGCCACTTAATTTTAAGCCTATTTTCATCTATTTAAGGACCTGTTAAAAAGGAGGGTTAGTTATTTTTCAAAAAATTGGAACATACTCTTTAGAAGAAAAAACAAAAGCAGTCAGAATTCTTGAGTTTATCTTTGGCTCCCTGAAAATATTTTCTTGATCTTCCAATTCTCATTATGACCTGTCTTCCATAGTCTGCAACCATATGCTGTCCTCAGACCCTTAAACACAACTCCAAGCCTCCCGTCCCATAGTCATGGCCCAAGCAACCCAAAATAATCTTTACTTGTTCCCTTATAAAAATGTAAATCCCACAAGAATGAATACTTCAGATCTTATCAAGATGTTACAGGAGCATTTGATTAAAAATTCACATGTAGGTGTTAGTGCATGGGAAATCCCCAGGATGAATACTGCATTTTAAAACTGCACTTTATTATCCTAATTTCTGTTGTTGATAGATGATATGTAAGCATGTCTGTGTTTCTGTATTGGGTCCCCCACCGTCTGCACAGTGATGTATCATATTCTTCTTTAGAAAGAATAAGACACTTAATACTACACATTCTGTGTCAAAGTTGGTGACTTACAAGTCAGTGAGGTTCTTGATAAATTTTTTTGTCTGTGAAAAAATGAGAAAAATAGAGACACTGCAGTGGACTTTTATAAAACCAAATTGATTCAGCTTGCAGACTCCAATTTATGCATAAATTTATGTATAAATGAAATAATTGTTATGATAGGAAGTGCTTTTATCTTGAATGTTCTAAACTTGATAAAGCATGACTCTATTATATAGCTCCCAATTTAAAGAACATCAATAAAATAATATTGCAACACAATGTATTTTGAGCTCTTGAGAGGAAAGGACTTTGTCTTATTCTACGTTGTATCCCTGTTATATAAAACATGTCTGTCATATTTTAGCATCCAATATTTGACACATTCACTTAAGATGTATGTAGAGGGGCTGGCGCCATGCCACAGTATGTTAATTCTCCGCCTGCGGTACTGGCATCCCATATGGGTGCCGGTTCTAGTCCCAGCTGCCCTCTTCCAGTCCAGCTCTCTGCTATGGCCTGGGAAAGAAGTGGAAGATGGCCCAAGTCCTTGGGCCCCTGCACCCACGTAGGAGACCAGGAAGAAGTGTCTGGCTCCTGGATTCAGATCTGCGCAGCTCTGGCTGTTGCGGCCATTTGGGGAGTGAACCAACATTTGGAAGACCTTTCTCTCTGTCTCTCCCTCTCACTGTCTGTAACTCTCTCAAATAAAATAAATAAAATCTTAAAAAAAAATTTATGTGGAACAAGATAACTCTTTTAATGCTATATTTAGAGTTTATTCTGTAGTGTATCTGATATAGAAGGAATCCTATCAAAATGACTATGTGACTTCATAGTATAGGCCTGGTTTGGGCCTTCCAATACTTTTTTTTCCAATTGGAATTATGCACAATTTATTATCTTGGGTTCAGAGACAGCAAGTGAATCTAAATTTTCCACCTTCCTTCTTTTCCATACCTTCATTTCTAGAAAACAATCCCTGAAGGCATGTTGTTTAAAACTTTCTACCATTGTTCTAAAACAGATCCGCAGCCATCAAAATGATGTGTCCTCTTACTGTAGCTGACTACTTTCTTATCTATCTTAAATGTAAATTGTGCTAAAATTAACTAAAAGACAGGGGACCTAATTTAAAATTCCTGTGGCTCATTAGTCAGATCCCATAGTGTTGGAAGTACTTTTAAGGCACTGCCTTTTGGTCCTGGGGAAATTGAAAACACACAACATGTCTTGTTAACAGCGATTCTTTTCCCCCTGGGAAACTTGGCAAATGACCTGAAGAAATATTTACAGTATATTTTGTCCTCTATGTTAATTAGACTTTTGTGTTTGTTCAACTTTAATAATTTAATCTACATAATTTAATTTTTGACAGCTGAGATTTTTTATCTATGCCCTCTAAAGGAAAATAGTTAGGAATCCAACTCCATAACACACATTTTTCCTTTTTGTGAGCATTTAAGTACTTACTTTCACTCCACTGTAGTTAGCTTTATCCTGCAACAGGAGAGTAGCGAGTTTTTACTTGTGGGTTCCTCTAGTCTTTATACTTTCATCCTTGACAGAATCTGTCTTCTCCTTCTGCAGGATATCAGGCCTCCATCCTCACTGTACCCAAAACTCCAGCCCTCATGCTTACCCATAGCGAAGACACTCAGTGTTAAGGGAGCAGACAGAGAAGATGGTGGCCCAGGTGTGGACATTATGGCTCAGCTGGTTAAGCCACTGGTTCAGATGGCTGAAATCACTTACTGGAATGCTTGAGATCAAACCCCTCCTGCACTTTCAATCCAGTTTGCTGCTAATCTACACCCAGGCAGGCAATATATGATGGCCCAAGTACTTGAGTTTCTGCCACCCATGTGAGAGAGCTAGATGGAATGTCTGGTTCCAGCCTCAGCTGTTGCAGGAATTTGAGGAATGAGCCAATGGATGGAGATCTCGCTCTCTCTTTCTGTCACTCTGCCTTTCAAATAAATAAATAATAACAAAATTAAAAGTGGCACATATATCTAGTTTATTTATGCCACACATTAATAAATATTAAAGACATTTATTTATGCCACGTATACATCCTAGGACTAAAATGTTGGAAGTTCAACCATATTTTTCTTAGTAAATAAAATTGCATATATGCAAATTTCTATTACCAGTATGATCATAAATGACAATACAGAACAGAACTACAGCATGAATGACCATGAGAAAACACAGTATCTCAACATCCTTAAAACATAGGCAAAGGACCTTAGAAATTGAGACCTTGTGTTCAATTGTCCAATGTCAAAGGACTGCCCACTAAATGGACCCAAGCTCCACATCAGGCACTTTATTGCTTGCATGCCATTGCACATGCTGTCCTCGAAATCATTGACAATCTCTTGGACTATTATACTTTTTCTTTTTTTCTCCTAGAACAGAAGGATATAATTCAGATCTATGGACACATCTATGCTGTCATAAATATTTACAACTGGCCTTGTACCTTCCTGCCTTCATTTTAAACATGTATCTTTTATTTTTTCTAATATACATTCTCTATCCATTAATCATGTTTAACACTATTTTTTCATTAACCACTCAAGAAATATTCTCTATAATCAGATTCTAGAGTCTTATTAATGGTGTTTTAATATCTCCATTCTTAGTATTAAACAAATGTTATTAGCTTTCTCTGTAGAGAAGTGATGATGAATACTCAAAATTATAAGAACCTGGCACATTTATATAAACAGTAAAGGTAATAATTTCATAATCACAAGAATATTGTGGAGCTAGTTTCTTAACTGAAATACTTTGTTGTTATGTTGCTCCAGCAATATATTGTCTGTTTCCAGTTTCCAACTCATGACTAAATATTACTTTTTCTGGAGCAGGAAGTGTTACAAGATAATTTTCTAATGGAAAGGAGAAATCATGCCTGCCATAAAACTAAGGTAATCAAATATTTAAATTCATTAATTCATGGGGGAGCAACACCTTTTCAAAGAAAACTCAAAATACCTCAGATTTGTAGCCAAGTAAGTAATACTGAAATAAATTTACAAATCAATGCAAAACTTGCTAAACTGACCAATAGCCATTCATTAAATGCATTCTACCAGACACAGATCATATATTTATAGATAGAAATTATTTCATTTCTAATACTATTAATTTTTAGGAAGTTAATGTCCATTTCTACAGAGATGTAAACTAGCCTATTGTGGCACCGGCACACCGGGTTCTAGTCCCGGTCGGGGCACCGGATTCTGTCCCGGTTGCCCCTCTTCCAATCCAGCTCTCTGCTGTGGCCAGGGAGTGCAGTGGAGGATGGCCCAAGTGCTTGGGCTCTGTACCCCATGGGAGACCAGGAGAAGCACCTGGCTCCTGCCATTGGATCAGCGCAGTGCGCCGGCCACAGCGTGCCAGCTGCGGCGGCCATTGGAGGGTGAACCAACGGCAAAAGGAAGACCTTTCTCTCTGTCTCTCTCTCTCACTGTCCACTCTGCCTGTCAAAAAAAATTAATTAAAAAAACAAACAAACAAACAAACAAAACAGGTGCACACTCCTATAGAATCAACTAATTCACCAGAAGCTATGGTGTTTCATTAGTAAGATATGTGATAGTCCTTATTCCCCATATGGAACTTTTCTATAATTTCTCTCTCCATTGTGATTTAACAAACTGAGATAAAGATTATTCTTGATTAAAAAATAAAGAAGGTCTCAAGATTTGGCCCAACTACTGTTATATATGAAGCCAGGGTAAGATCCAGGGCCATGTAATATTGAACAATCACAGAGTAACTTCTTTATAGAAGTTTCCATGAGAAATCTTATTGGGTTTTAATTTTAAAGGCATCTCTGATTTGCTGTCCTAAGAGTAGAAACTCAAGATTCAAAAAGCTTCTGTATTTCATCTGTAGTACATGTACATTTCAATGAACTTGTTCTTCTCTTCAAGTCCCCAGAACATAGATAGTCATCTTGGGACAAAGAAATGAGTTTTCTTCTCACCTGTAAAACTGTAATTTTACAGCCACATGCCAGGGCTGTTTTCTTAAAGTACTATGTAGGCATCCATTTAATAGATGACATGATTCCGTAAATTTGGCTTGTCATATTTGATTAAATAAGCATTCTTCTTAACAGTAATACTCCAAGTGAGGCCTTGATTGCACAATCAATTTTTTTTCCAATTATATTTTGGTAGAATGGCAATAGATTCTTAATGAACCTAGGAAAATTATTGAATTACCATGAAACATTAGAAGACTAAAGAATTTCTAAAGGGGTCGTGGAAAATCAGATATTATTTTCAAATGTTTCATTTCAGATAATGAAAGCATAATCTCTTAAATTTTTATACTTCATTAGATTTTAGGTTAGAATTGTTCTGAAGCTATTTTATTTTTAACCCAGACTTAGATTTATCTTCATGATGTCATCAAAAGGCTTTACCTTAGTGTGTTTTTTCAATTGTCAATAGTGTGATGTATCTGGTATAATCCTTTTCCTAGGTATTTTGACTTTCCATGTCCATGCTAGTCTTTCTTTGCCAAAACAAACAAACAAACAAACAAAAAAGCCACTGGTAGCTTATAGAAGAGTCATTATATAAGCATTAGAGTAAAACAAACTATTTATAGATGATAGAGACTTAATAGCTCTTATTAACTTATTACTGAAGATTTTCAAATGTGAAAAAACTAATAGTAGCTCACATTAAAACTCTGTAAGTGACAACAATGCTGGTTGTTTCTGCAATATGAAAAATATGATAATAAAGTAATTCCAAAAGTAAATAAGGATAAACTATCTCTCTGGACAACGTTAAGCTCCTTTTAAAAAATTCAGTGACTATCACACATGATTTATAAAAAAGGATGAGGGGGGTGGACATTTGGCTGTGCAGTTAAGTGACTACTTGGGAAACCTACAATCCATATTGGAATGTCTGGTTCTAGACCTGGCTACTCTACTTCTAATCCCATTGCCTGCTAATATGCACTTTGGAAGGAAGAATATGGTGGCCCAAGTACTAGGATTCTTGTGATATATGTGGGAGACCCAGATAGAGCTCTGAGCTCCTGGCTTTAGCCCGACACATTCTCAGTTGTTGCAGGCATTTGCAGAATTAACCAGCAAATGGAAGATCTCTCTGTCTCTGTCACCCTCTCACTTTCTCTCTCCTTCTCATGTATGTATGTTTATGTGTGTCTGTGTGGTCTCAGTCTCTTTCCCAACTTTTCAAATAAACTAAAAAGTAAGTAATTAAATATTTAAGAGTTATTAAATTAAATCATCATTAAATTTTTAAATAATTTAATTAACTAAATATTTAAGTTATTAAATCAGATTATTATTTAATTAAATTAAAATATTTAATGAGCATGGTTTTATAAAAATAATTATTAGATATTATATACATAATATAGAAAGAATATACCTAAAATATGAAGTAAATAGATTCAATAAGGCATGAGATCTAGACATCTGTTTATTCATACAACTCTATGGGTAAGTTTAACTTGTATAGATGCAAATTAAGAAAATCAGATTTTGGCTAAATAAACAAGATAAGTAATTACTGAAATTATGGTAAGTGATACTATACTATTGTTGTCTAATATCTTTAAGCAAATTCCCAGGTCTGTGAAATATATAGGAAAATAAATTGAATTATTTCTTGAGACCCTGAACTCATGCTTCTTTGAGCATAAAAATCTATTATTGTCTATAAGGATATCAGTACAGTTGTACCACATTTTTAAATGATTTTGTATTTGTGCATTTGCCTACTTGCTTAAATTTTTGGTAACCCCAAAATTAACACTCTTTGAGCATGAAAGTTTTCAGCTGAAGTAAAACAAGGCATTACTTTCCTCTCTTGTTTCACTTCTCATTTATAATCCAGACTTTCAAGGTCAATTTAATCTGAAACATCTACCTGTATTCCATAAATAGTAAACAATGAATTCCACAAGTATTGTTTAAGTAGTGAACTATAAACATTCCATAAATAGTGAACACTAAAAATATTTCCAGATGTAGTCAATTTGTCTCCAGTTGCGAATCACTGATCAAATACTTTGTTTCAAATTTCAGTTACCACTAGTAGCTAAGTGATCTTGATGAGGATAATAAACTATTCTGAACCTCAGTATCCTCAGCTGTAAAATCGACATTATAGTTTTCCTAATTCAAATAATTAAGGAGATAAATGGCTTAATACTGTTCAAGCCTCACGTGAAACATCTTCATCATAATAAGTACTCGAATGAAAATGTTTATTTCAATATTGATTATAGATAGTTAATTGGATAAGTAGGAATCAAAATAAATATTTGCCTAGTAATTTCAAATATAGCTGGTTAGAATGACCAATAAAACAAAAGTAGTTGTTTTCCTGGAAATCTTAAAATATTTTGTTGATTTAGTCCCATTTAAGTCGACAGAGTTTAAAATTTTTTGCTCAAGATTTATTATGGTCTGTAGGCTAATAACTAGGCTGCTTCAATTTTATCTTCAGAGTTGTCATTAAAATATTTTCCTGAGTTTCTGGAAGAATAAGAAGTCACTGCCTATTTCCCCATAGTTAAATAGGTTTCCCTATTGACAAGTACAAGTTCTCTGGAGCAAATGCCATGCCCTGCTGATTTTCTATTCATCACACTGACCATTATATTTTCAATAAGCCCAATTCTGATAGTATACAATTACCTAGGAAAATCTTTTAAACTTAATGTTAACTCTTGGAAAGCACTAATTTATTATTTGAGCTACCTTAAGTAGCTAAAGAAAAAACAAATCTCAACACAAGAAATGAAAGAATATATGAAAAGAAGGATGCTGAAAGATCTTCTCACTTCTAAATAACACTGTTTCCAGAGATGTGTTTAAAATTTTTTAAAGATTTATTTATTCATTTGAGAGGTAGAGTTACAGAGAGAGAGAGGAAGAGACAGAGATAAAGGTCTTCCAAATGTTGGTTCACTTCCCGAATGGCTGCAATGGCTGGAGCTGGACAGATGCAAAGCCAGGAGTCTGGAGCTTCTTCCAAGTCTCCCATGCAGGTGCAGGGGCCCAAGGACTTGGGCCATCTTCTACTGCATTCCCAGGCCAGAGCAGAGAGCTGGATTGAAAGAGGAGCAGCTGGAAGATGAACTGGCTCCCATGTGGAATGCTGGCGACACAGACAGAAGCTTAGCCTACTATGTCACAGGGCTGGCCCCAAGAACTAAATTTAAATTAATTTTTAAGTGTATGTAGAGAGTACAATATCTCCTTGTTTAGATTGATGACAATGGAACAAATGCGAAGATGGATGCATTTAAAGCATGATATACAGCCCGGGAAACACAAGACATAGTAAATCAAGCCAGGATGCATTTAGAGCATGATTTACAGCCTGGGAAACACAAAACATAATGATTCAAGCCAGCAGGATAAGATCGAAACTCTTGCTTCCAGTTAGATTTCTCTGATGTGTCTCCTAGGCATTGAAGGGTTTCGGGAGATGTCCTACTCTCTACTAAGATCCAAACTGGGCAGTGGTATATCTTCTGGAGCCTCAAGTTGTAGAGAGATTCTATAGGAAGACATATACAAGATGGTATATGGCATGGCATTTTAGGTGAAGAGAAAGATAAATAATATGAAGAGATTATTTCTAAAATCTAACAGAGAAAACAAGGCCAAGCAGAGATAGCAAGAGCTTCAGAATCCAAGACACCAGGTGTAGAGGAGGACTGCAATGGGAACCTGGAGCAATTCTCCCAAGCGTTGGGTTATTTACTTTGCTTTTTAATGCAGAGTCTCACTTCTTGGTGGAACTATCAGTTGAGGGCCTACTTCACTCAATGTTCAACAAATGCTGATTGAACAGGTTCGTATCTGCCAGGCAATTTCATTGGAGCTGGTGATATAATAGCAAGTATGTTCACAATCAACCAAAGCTTCTGTGTGAGCATATAACCCCATTGTTGGGAGGACACCGTTATGTAGAGAGGGATCCAAAAATATGATCCTTTGTCTACTCCATGTCAATAAGGCTATAATGAAACCAAAGCTGAGCATCAACAGCACAAGTTTCATTCAATAGCCAAAAAGAATCCAGATTCAACTTACATGTCAACCTTTCAATCTTTGGGGCTGGCATTGTGGTATAGTGGGTAAAGCCACTGCTTGCAGTGCCAGGATCCCATCTATGCATGGGTTCTATTCCCATCTGCTCCACTTCCTTTTTAGCTCCCTGCTAATGCACCTGGGAAAACAATAGAAGATGGCCCAAGTGCTTGGGCCCCTGTACTCATGTAGGAACCTGGAAGAAGCCCCTGGATCTTAGCTTTGGATGGGCTGAGCTCCAGCTGCTGTGGCCATTTGGGGAATAAACCAGCAGATGGAAGAGCTCTCTGTTTCTCTCTGCAACTCTGCCTCTCAAATAAATAAGTAATTCTTTAAAAAAAATCTTTCCAATTTTCTGGGGCCTGAGGAGTCATAGATATCAGGCAACAGAAATAGGGGAAAGGAATATGCCAGTAAGTGGAAGAATATTTATGGATTATTGGGAAAAGGCCAAAGTAATTCTCAGAATCTGTAAGTGGCTTTATTTTTGTCCTTTTCTGGTCTTTTTGCTGGTTGACGTTTTGATTGTCAACTGTGATGGCTCAGGTAGGAATGATTTTTTCACATGACATGAGACTATAATGAAGCATGAGATTTGCTTGAGGTCATCTTGGATTTCATCCGTTAAATCAGGTGGCTAGGAAGAAGCTTGTCCTTAAACCACACTGTTTTCAAAGAGAAACAGTATTAGGGTGGGGGTGGGGACATCACTAGGCAGTGCCATGGGTAACAACTAAAAGGTATTAATTGTCAGATTAATACATATTTACAAACTAAGTTAACTTCTCATCATGAAAATAAAATTATTCTATTATTAACAAATAATTTTCTACGTACACTGTGGTGTGATGTTGATAGTGGGGAGGCAGAAATCGGAGAGACTTGCTTAAGGAAGTGACTGAGTTTTGTATTTGCTTCCCCAAGATGCCATGGATGTCTGGGCATAAGCAACAGTCCAAGCCATGGGAGTTCAAGGGCACAGTCTAGGTGAGAGGAATGCAGAAGTGCTCAATTGTGAAAGATGGCCAGTAAGGCTGAAACGTGGCGGTCCAGGAAAGCCGATTTGTGAGGCAGCAAAGTAACCAGAGGACAGGACAACATAGGGTCTTCCAAGCCATCTGCAGGATCTGGTTCTGTTTCTTAAACTTAACAGACAAATCATGGAAATTACTTTAGCAGATGGTCAGTGATCAGATTTACACTTTAAAATCACTCCTTTGACATTTATGATGACTAGCTTGCAGGTGGTATGATGGTTAATTGTGACTTACCTGGACTAGGCCACTGAACCAGATCCTTGGTGAAATGTTACTCTGGATGTGTCGATCAGGGTGTTCCTGAATGCCATTCACCCTGGGATCCATAGCCTGAGTGAAGCAGATTGCTCTCGCAAATGTGGGTGGCCCTCAGTCCACCCAGTGAAAATCTGAATAGAATCACAGGCTGAATTAAGGACAGTTCAGTCCCTACCTGACCACCTCTGAGCTGGGACATCAGCTTGGGGGTGAGAGAGAGGAAGGTGCTATAGGCGACACTCTTCCGGGATCCTCACATTGGGTACTGGAGCCACTGCTGGTTAGATCTGGTGGGAAAGCTCATAGCACAGTCTGAGGTATTAGATACCTGCGTGGAGGTCTCCTAAAGGCAGATTTAGCCTGGAGCTATCTATGTCAATTTTTTCTCTTTAGACATAAATTGATGAGATTCTTAGAGAGACATGGAATTATAAGAAATGATAATTTAAGATTGAAATTTGGGGCCGGCTCTGTGGCGCAGTAGGTTAATCCTCTGCCTGCAAGGCCCGCAGATCATATGGGTGCCAGTTCAAGTCCTGGCTGCTCCACTTCTGATCCAGCTCTCTGCTATGGCCTGGGAAGGCAGTAGAAGAAGGCCCAAGTGCTTGGGCCCCTGCACCCATGTGGAAGATCCGGAAGAAGCTCCTGGCTTCTGATTAGTGCAGCTCCTGCTATTGTGGACATATAGGGAGTGAATCAACCGATGGAAGACCTTTCTCTCTGTTTCTCCCTCTCACTGTCTGTAACTCTACCTCTCAAATAAATAAATAAAAATCTTAAAAACACACACACACACACAAGATTTGGGGCCCCGTGCTGTGCTGCAGTGGGTTAGAATGCTCCTGGAAAATTGTTTGGAATCAGACATAAATTACTGAGATGCTATTGAAGCTTGTGTGGGCCCTTTTATTTATGATATATGCTGGATTTTAAACATTTTAAAAATTTTATGATTCTTTTTCATAATAGGGAAATATATATTAATTCTCAATTTTGTATTTGCAATGTTATGTAGCTGTTCCTAACAAGACACTCACCTCATTCGGTTAACATCATGTACGCTAGATCCATCCCTTTTAACATTTCAATTTTTAAAAATTAATCCTATGATATTTTTCCATGAAACTTACTAAAATAGCAGAGTTTACAATACAAATGAGTTTGTTATCCTGCGATTTTTAGAATCCACTTTTCTCATTCTAATATTCTGTTATTTTTGCTTGGGTTACCTTTCCTTTCAGTAGAACTAAGTACAGTATTTTATAGGAATCCTCCAGAGAACACTTCTCCTGCAAGTTTTCTTTAACATACAATGACAATTGTGTAAGCTCAGCCAGAGCTTTGAAAGTTAAAGATCTGGGGCCCCAGTTCAGCAGTTTCAGAAGCAAGGCACCCATATTCCATCATGATTTGCTGGTATCTACACAGCAGGAGGGATGGACCGAGAGAGAAGACTGGATGGCCTCATCAGGCAGGGTGGAGGACCCGGTATGCCTGATTCAAAATGCTGCCTGATGTCGTCAAAGTGAAACAGCAGCAGAGAGATCTGCTCTATTATTGACACACCGTTTTGTTAGTAAATTTAGATACTCACACTGAGCTCGGCCATCTGCAGAGTAACGTCGGCAAGTTCTTCCGTCCTTTACATAAGAGATATTTACTTCCAGACACATCTGACATGGCGGAGAGTTGCTGCTTCTGTCTCCAGGTGCCATTTACAATTGCAAAAGGAAGAAACCTGCAAGGAACGACCCAAGAAACCTCCCGAATCTACTCACCTCTCAAAAACTCCTTTCTCCGTTCCTTATTCATCTGAGGCCTTTCTTCATCGTTAGCATATCCAGCTAAGGAGAAATAAACAAGTGCTTTTATAGGCACTTCGTGTTGGAATGTAACAGCCTGTGAAAGCAATTGAAGACTCTAAGGATTTTTTTTTTTAATACTTCTGCAATGGAAAGAAATAACCATGACTGGAACATCAAGGGAGGCAAACTGATATATTTGAAAATTTATATGTGAAATGAGCATGAATCTCTACTATCTATCTTTCATCTACCTATATATATCCCTGTCTATCTTTACTTACCTACCTAGCTATCCATCCCCATCTACCTACTTATCTGCTTGCTTATCCATCACCATTAATTTGCTTGTGAGAGTCACAACCCAGCCCCCAGGTGAGACTTCCTCACTCCCTGACTCTCTTTTCCCAGTTGGCTGCAGGTAGATTTGCTCCTCTCTGTGTTGCCTATGGTCTCCCAACTTATCTTTGAAACTCCACTGTGCACCTGTCTGTCAATACAGTAAATATTCAGCACAATACTAAGTAAATGGATAAGTTTTAAACTCCTTTTGATGTACCATATAAAATGCTTCTATGATATTTTTTGAGTAATCCTTGAACAGTTTGTTTACTAGTAGGATCCTAAAAAATTGGAGTCTCTTTTTTTCCTTTTTGTTAGAGAAAAAAATTATTTTTTTGCTCCCTATAAGATATACACAAACATTGAATTTCAAAACATTCAAGCATGAAAATATGAGTTTCAAATTTTTCAGTATTCTATAGTTTTTTAGCTAAGTACCTCTGTGTTGATGCAATGGCAATTGTATGAATAAGTAGATTTTGGGTTCCTTGGATCAATTTAAGAAAACAAAAGAATAGATTTATAATCTCATGCAATTAAAATGCTAGCAGTAAATGAGGCCTACTTCCGACACAGGTGAATCCAGGGTGCCAAATTACGTCATTCACAGTCACTCTTGATTCCTCCTGTCTTCTCTCTTCCCCTTCCCCACTCATCCTACTCCTCGTTCTGCTGCCTTTTGCATATTGGCCTTGCTCTTTGTGGGGGTTGTTTCCTTCAGAGATATATTATGCAATATTATTTTGGAATTATGTATAAAAAGTTTCACCCAATTTAACATCCTACTGGGAATGTTAATTAGTTAAAATTATGAGAATTTCTCCATGTTACTAAGCATTCTGTGGAAAATCTTTAGTTCATTTTACACATTATTTTATAAACTCAATGCTTTAAAAACTCTAAAACTCTTCCTTTATTATGGGGCAGCAGTCCTTTTAAATTAAAATTACTGACTTCACTTTGGCTTTTTCTTGATTTTTTTTCCCAATGAGGGAATTTAAGAATATAGAAACTGAAGAGTAAAAATATGCTATTCTTTGTATATGAAAATGACAGTCCTGACCTGCCATTAGTAGGGGCACTTACGGCTATGATAGATTCTTCTGGATCCATCTGCCTTTCCTTCCTGGCACCCCAGGCTTCTTTGGACGAGAGGCGTAATCGGTGGCCTCAGAACAGAGCAACGCTAATGAGGATGACCCTGACCTCATGAGAATAGTGTTCTGACCTCCTGACCCAAATGAAAATAGAAAGGCTTGAGCAGTACATTTAAGAGTAACTCTGGGATTAGTTCTATGAGTATAAAGATAAATGAGAAAATAAATTCTACTCACAAGTAGTGAGACTTAGATAATTGTGTGATATCTAAACATAAAACCTAGGCTGAAAACTATTACACTGGTAAATTGAATTACATTATCATTCCTTTTAACTAACATCAGAATTACCTTTTCCTTTAATGTTTCCTTAGTTAATAAAAGCCAAATCTTATTATAATAATTAAAGCTACTAAAAATACTTTAAGCCTTTCTTGTTAAAAGATACATTTATTATCTATTTATTCAGTCTTTTTGAAGCACACTAAAATTAAACTGTATTTGAAAGTTTCAAAATACTGTTTTATCACATTATATATATATTACATTATAACTGGGTATTCACAAAGAATTCTTTTCTATCCTATGTCAGCAAGAAGACCCTCTTCCATCTGCAACTAGATACCCACCATGCAGCTTATCTCAATTAATACTGATAAATCCAAATGATTGTCTGAAATCTGTATTACTACAGTGTTTTCATGACAATTTTTAAATTTTAGTTTAAATATATTTTATTTATTTGAAAGGCAGAGAGAGAGAAAGAAAGAGACAGAGACCTCCAGTTTACTGGGTCATTCCCCAAATGCCTCCCAAGAGCGGGGGCTGGGCCAGGCTGAAGCAGGGAGACAGAACTCAGTAAAGCCTTCCATGCGTACAGTAAGGACCCAACTATTTCAGCTGCTATCTGCTGCCTCACAAGGTGTCCACTAGTAGGAAGTTGAAACAGAGAGTGGAGCCAGAACTTGAACTCAAACAGTCTGACATGGGATGCAAGCATCCCAACCAGTTCTTAACCACTATGCCAACCCTCACCTCAAGATAAATTTGTTAATATTTTAATCGTTTCATGATGTACACAAGTTCTACTTTTTTAAAAATTCATTTTATTTTTTTGAGAGGCAGGGTTACAGACAGAGAGAGGGAGAGACAGAGAGAAAGGTCTTCTATTCTCTGGTTCACTCCCCAAATGGCTGCAACACCTGGAGATGGGCCGATCTGAAGCCAGGAGCCAGTACCTTCTTCCAGAGTCTCCCATGTGGGTGCAGGGGCCCAAGGACTAGGGCCATTACATAAGCTATATTAAGAGCAGAAATTTAAAATGTGCTATCCCTAGATATAGATATTTGAAAAAATACGGAATGTAAAAAATTTTAGCTAGATAACAGGAAAGTTAATTAATTTCCATGATAAATTATGAGCACTTATTTATTTAGAATATTTCTTTATTTGTTTTAAAGGCAGAGTGAACACAGCTGAGGGGAGGGACAAAGAGAGAGAGTAGGTGAGATCTTCCATCCACTGGTTCTCTCCCCAAATGGCTACAACAACTAGGTCTGGGCCAGGCCAAAGATAGGAGGCAAGTAAGCAATCCTGGTTTCCAGCATGGGTGACAGTGACCCAAGGACTTGGACCATCATCTGTTGTCTTCCTAGGAACAGTAGCAGTAAGCTGGATCCAAAGCAGAGTAGCCAAGCCTCACACCAGCATCACAGAGACTTAATCCAGTGTGCCACAATGCAGAACCAAACCTAGTCATTTAGAGCCAATGTATTTATTGGTCTTTGAAACAAGGGAGGGAACTGATAACTTGTCTGAGAAAAAAAAAATCTATATTTTCCTCTTTAAAAAATAAAACTGGGACTGCCATTGTGGAATAGTGAATAAATCTGCCACCTGTGTTTCCAGAATCCCATATGGGCACTGGTTTGTGTCCTGGCTGCTCCATTTTCAATTTAGCTCAACGCTAATGGCCTGGGAAAAGAACTGGAAGATGAGTCAAGTGTTTGGGCTCCCACCACCCATATGGGAGACCTGGAAGAAACTCCTGACTCCTGACTCTGGCCTAGCCCAGCGCTGGCCATGGAAACCATCTAGGGAATGATACGGTAGATGGAAGATAACTCTCTCTCCATTTCTCCCTTTTTCTGTAACTCTGATTTTCAAATAAATAAATAAATCTTTTAAAAAAACCCCAGCATAATAAAACAATGGCCCCAACGAATACTGGTATCACCAATCTTCTGTTTGTACACATTACTGTTTTCTTCACCCCCAAAACTGCAGCTTGAGCTCAGGGTTACCTGATAGCAAATGAATGAAAGGCACTTTTTGACCACAGGCGTTGGTTTTCAGATAGGACGTAAAGCCAGAGTCCTGGCGCTTCCTGGAAGAGTAGAGGCACTAGCTCCAGTGTCCTGGCCAAATTTCAATTTGGATAAAAGCATTCTGTTTCATTTAAAGGCCTCTGGTTGATTCAGTTCGATGAGGAGCTCTTCACTTTCTGCCTGAACAGTTACATAATATGACTGTGCTCTGGGAAACAGTTGCTGCATTTGTTCTTTAGATGAGTGACTGTCATTACTGCAACACACACACACACACACACGTGAGTGGTAAACCGAAATAGTCATATGAAAGTCATGCCTCTGCACATGTCTATTAGTTCAATAAAACTACATCCTATTGTATATCAACACCATGGAAATAGGTTATCCTTTGTCAGTATACACAATGTTCCAATTCCTGAAGAAGGCAATAATTATTTAATTTTTAAGATTTAATTATAATTAAAGCCATAATACATAAAATAAAGGAGTCATTTATTGGAGAAGAAATGATGTGTTGGAAGCATCATCTTGTGTCCCTAGGAATGGTCCAATTGATAAACACATTATGTGCCTTGCATTAAGAAAGCTTCGACACATGTGCGGCAATTTTTTAAGGAGATTTCCAGTAACCTCTAACTACTCCAGGTTGCTATTCACAATAAGAGTAGAATTTTAGAAGTCTCCCTAAAGAGAGTAATAGCAGGATTTAGTTCCTAGTGGATTACAGCCCACATTATGAAACTACTGCACATTTGGCACAATTATGCACCACTGGCAGCCTTTTCTCAAAGGAAGCCTCATGTTAAATGAACACTTAGAATCATTTTGGAACTCATGCATCTTGCAGCTAACACTGTGCTAAGTTAAGCAGCTAACATCATGCCCATCTGGTAGCTAGAGAATATCAGGGCTCCAATATCATCAGTCCTTTCCCCTTAAAAGCTTTGATTTTATTAAAGGTGACCTGTCAAAGTGCTTTTGAAAATGAGATACTCTACAAAATGCGCTGAATAGGACAGAGGGGTATTCAGTACATAAATTACTGTCTTTTCCATTGTTGTTTTTAAAAATTCCAAGGATCATGTAGGTTTGCTGCTTTTCTCCTTTGGTATCCTATTGAAACCAGTCTTGAAGACATACAGTGGGCATTGAAGGGCTGAGTAATGTACCTTTGCAATATGATGTTCTGATTATTACTCTCCAGTGTGTGATTGGGATGGTGGATTATCAGAAGAGAATTTGGAAACTTCAAAAACAAAACAGGCTTTAATTTCCTCCCAGAACCAAACTTTGTGTTACTAAACCTTGTGTTACGTGTGTTACTAAATTTCAAAGGATAAATGTACATTTGTTTTATACTGTAACTACTCTTTAAAAACTCTGCCACAAATATTTTCCCCCAAAATGTAATAATGTATCCACATATCACAAACTCCAGCTCCACAGTAACACCTGTTTGAAACATGGTACAAAATGTGACTCAGACAAAAAAGACCCTTGCAAAGAAAACCAATCAGGCAAAGTTCATTTCGACTACTATTTACAAGAAGCCTCTGGAGCTTTTGCTCAGAGATTATTTGCTTTTAGAAATAATTTCATTTCACTTAATTCACAGTGCCTGGAACATAGTTCTCCAGCTTTTAAGTCAAATTCAGAAACAGGAAATTATAACAGGAGTTGCCAATACCAAGTGTGTGTATTAGTAGAGAGTAATAGCTTTCAACATTTCAAAAACCATAGCAGCCTTTGAATTTCAGGGTTTCTTTTGCCCTTAGTAGATTCCAGGAAGGGAGACAGTAGAATAATCTTGGTTACCATAGTTGTTTGACTTTTTTTTTCTATGTTAATGTGTTAACACAGAGTTGTAATTGTTACGTAAGTTTACTTATAACTTTTTTCAGATCTCTATTTAGGTTATCAGTCTGTTTGTCCCTCAGTTTACCTAATTATTTAGTAACTATAGTAATCACTGTCTTACAGACATAGGTAAAAGACAAATTTAAATATCATATTTTCAGATTCTAAGCTTATCACTACCTTATATAATAATATTTTTTCATTTACCTTGAGTATAGTAAAAATAATAAGGCTAATTTATCAAGACTGTATTTTAGGGGCCAGTGCTGTGGCATAGCAGGTAAAGCTGCCGCCTGCAGTGCCGGCATCCCATATGGGCACTGGTTTGCATCCCAGATGCTCCACTTCCTATCTAGCTCTCTGCTATGGCCTGGAGACACAGTAGATGACCCAAGTCATTGGGCTCCTGCACCCGCATGGGAGACCCGGAGGAAGCTTGTGGCTCCAGCTTTGAATGGGAACAGCTCCGGTCATTGTGGCCATTTGGCCACAATGAACCAATAGATGGAAGACTCTCTCTCTCTCTCTCTCTCTCTCTCTCTCTCTCTCTCTCTCTCTCTCTGCCTTTTGCCTCTCTATAGCTCTGCCTTTCAAATAAATAAATAATTCTTTTTTTTAAAGACCATATTTTAGAGGCTGGCACTGTGGCATAGCCTCTGCCTGCTGTGCCCCCATCCCATCTGATTGCTGGTTCAAGTCCCGGCTGCTCTACTTCTAATCCAGGTCCCTGCTAATGCATCTTGGAAAGCAATGGAACATGATACAAGTACTTAGCCCCCTGCACCTTTGGGGGATCTGAAGAAGCTCCTGGCTCCTGGTTTCATATGGCCTGGCCTTGGCTGTTGTAGCCATTTGGGGAGTGAACCGGCAGATGGAGGACCTCTCTGCCTCTTTATTTCACTGTAGCTCATCCTTTCAGATAAATAAATAAATCTTTAAAACAAAAGACTATATTTGAGAAGTCCAGAAACTTTCTATTTTAGAAATATTTTACCTGAATTAGTTAAATTTTAAACTGTTGATAATTTTTCTAGTGAATTTTCAATTGTTTAAAAATGAATTTACCCAGAACTTTACAGTCTTCAAATGTCTCAAATACTTTATAGTATACTACTCAAAATATTTTGGCTTCATTTATTCATTTTTTTTTAATTTGACAGGCAGAATTAGGTTAGACAGTGAGAGACAAAGAAAAAGGTCTTCCTTCCGTTGGTTCACCCCTCAAACGGCTGCTACGGCCGGTGCTGCACTGATCCAAAGCCAGAAGCCAGGTGCCTTCCCCTGGTCTCCCATGTGGGTGCAGAGTCCCAAGCACTTGGGCCATCCTTCACTGCCCTCCCGGGCCACAGCAGAGAACTGGACTGGAAGGGGAGCAACCGGGACTAGAACCTGGCACCCATATGGGATGCTGGCACTGCAGGCAGAGGATTAACCAAGTGAGCCACGGCGCCGGCCCCTTATTTATTCTTGATCTTTCTGTAGGTTCCAGGAGAAGAGAGTAAAAACAAAAAGGAAAAAGCCAGGGCCATCAAAGTTACTTGATTTTCTTTGATAGTCTATTCATTTTCAAAGTACATACTGAGAATTATAAGCAGTGTTTAATTTATGTTTTATTCATAATTTATGCAGTAATTTATGAAAGCACTTTAATGAGTTTGTACAAAAATGAAACTAAAAGATGTTTATTTTGGTGTAAAAATTTGAAATCCATGCTCTGTTTTCTCATAAAAATGTTTGTGGAAAATATATACAATGAAAAAGTTATGGATGTACTTCAAAGTTCTTTTGCAATAAAATAAGCATCTTTTAGTTCCACTTTTCCACAAATTTTTGAGGCTATTTTGCATGTTGCATTCATCTGTCTGATTGTTAACCTTTATTTGATTAATAAATTATCAATATTATTTCCTTGCTTGATAGAATCCTTACATGACCTTTTAACAAATTAAAAAGCACAAGTCTCTAGTATTATAATTATAAAATTAATCCACAAATGCATGCTTACTGTATACATCCTAAACATTAAGTTAATAAACTATAAAAAAAAAAAGCAGTCTAATTCTAATGTCTCTTCCTTGGAGTTTGAGTTTTACACATATTTGCTAACGTGTTGCATATATTTATTTCATGTACATGTGTGTACATTTTTACTTGTATGGGCTTACTCCATACTTACACTTTTTTTCTTCCCTCCTTGGTTTTTTTTGTACAACCTGGACAGGAATCTACCAGTTCCATGCACACAGCAGCCCAGAGATCACACCTGTCCTTCAGGCTCCATGCTGATAGAAAGACATCATTACTGTGGAGAGTTCGAGGGCGTCTGAGAACATTTGGGAGCCTGAGGCTGTGTGGGAATTGAAGCTGTAGCATAAATTAGAGCTACACACACAGCCTGGTTTGCGCCTTGGCCATTGGCTTGCAGAGCCTGAGTCACTTGGCAATGCAGGCATGAGCACCTTCCCCAACATAAGCTTGGTGAGTAGGCAAGTCAAACGAGCAAGAAGTGGACACCCTTTGGGATCTTGGGCTTGACACCTAGGCGTCACAAGGGCCTGGTGACCTCTGCATGTGTACTTACAGCTGTCCTACAACTTTTTCAAGTCCTTCTTATTATGCTTCTTGGCAAAACATATGTTTCTTTGGAATGGAGGTCTACCTCCTTAAGAGATCCTTATCTTTGTGATTGGATTTCTTGATGCCATTTCTGTATCATTTTCATCACTGGTCTTTTGTGGTGTAGTTCCTGGACTTTGCATGTCTGCAACATATTATTTCCAACAGGGTTCAAAATGCCTGAGATTAGAAGAGGAAAAAAAGCCAGTGCACCACAGGCAATAGAATAGTAATTGCCAAACTTAATTTCAAACTTAAGATTTTGAAACTTCAAATATATTTAACACATTTCATATCATTGAATACATATCTAATCTTTAAAACTATCATGGTATTATATTTTGCAATGCAAATATAATTTCATATGTTTCAAAAATTTCATTAAGGCAAATTTTAAAATTTTTGCTTTGGTTCATTCTGAAGCACAAAAATGCCTGGAGCCCTTCGGTGGAGGTAGTTTTTGGATGAGTTGCCCATTATTGGTCGGGGTGAGCTTCCTTTGCCTCCTTGGAATTCAATGTGAGTGCCTTGATGATTGGGACTGTACGTTATTGTTCTATTATTCTTGATTTTGAATGTCCCTTTCACTATTTCCAAACTTTCAGAAAGATTCATTTTAAGTTATCTCCAGATCTTTTCTCGCCAGAGCCTGTGTGAAGTTAAAGACCTGATCTATGCTTGGAAAGAAGTGGAAAAGAAGATATCAGTGATGATAGTAGAGGTGAGATGTCCATTCAAGTCTCCAGTGAGAAATGTCTACTAGGAAAGACCTTCATGAGATTGAAACACAGAGACAAAGGAAGCTTCTTGGTGGCATGATACAAATACTGGAATTGACTGAAGGGGGATTTTAAAATCAAGCATGATTAAGCAACACTTTAGGAAATGCTTGTCAAAAGTTAATTTACATCATTAAAACTGCTGTGGAGTCTATACATGTGAACATGGATTATAACTTTTCAACACACAACTGTTCAAATATTTGAGCATGTGCAAAAATAGTAGCTCTATGTCCCTGATATTCTGCTAAGAATAGTAATGTGTTCTTCATGAAGTTGACATAGTACCAAATGAAATCTTGAAAATGCATTGGTCAAATGGAGGCCTTTTTCCCTAACTGGGTGCTAACATTTATGCCATAAGTGAATTCAATGTAGCAAAATCAAGTACTCAGAGGAAATTATAGATAATTTATTTTTTCTAATCTTGGGTTTGAGAAAGATTTTCTAAGGGCAAAGGTGAAGTTATCAAGGGGAAGGTTTAATTTGATTTCAACCAAATTAAAATATACTTTTGATGTAAAAAATCAAAAAAAGGAAAGGAAAACAGCAAGCATGTACAACAAAGAAGTACATAAGGGCTGGGTACATATAATTCACTTTAAAATCATGAATATTCAATAAGTACAAAAGAATTCAACTTCACTAGTTATATAATTATCAAAAAGCACCCAGTGAGAATTATTTTATTGGAAAATCCCAGTGTAGGATAGTATGATGATAGGGATCTTTCTTGTAAGAAAGAACGCAAATTGCTGAAATTGTCCTATATTCTAAAAATTATAAAATTTAGGGAATAATTTGACAACATACAAAATGACATACTGGTTGATTCAACATGCCATATCATCAAAGACACACATGAAAAGAATATAGACAATAGTTTTAGTTAAAAATACTACAAATTAGCAATAATGTAATAAGCCGAATATACTATGAGTAAAAATATTATGACATGACATTACACTGCTCTAACAAGCTGTGATAGTGATTAACTATTAAGTAACAGATTTTTGAAAGAAGGAAAAAAGAGTAAAAACAGTTATGGATTTCTAGATACTTTTTATTCATTTTTAACTTTTCTATAATTTATAAGCTTCTAACAAATAATTTATAAATATTTGTGAAATCAAGAAAATGTTTTCAATGCTAGATTTAACAAAAATGCTAGAGTAAAACACAGGAGATAACATTAAAAAAATTTATATTGCGAACTTTGATTTGCAGATTTAAGTGTTTAAGTGCACTGAAACTTGCTCAGCTGTGATAACTGAAAGTCTTGTTATATGGTCCAAGTACCCTAAGTAAAATTACAAATTGAGAAACCCAACTTTTGAACAAAAGATAAAAAGGTCATTCAGCTGATAAATTTCTACTGACAGTAAGATAACTGACTTTTTGTATCCAAGTATATCTGAAAACTGCTGAACTAAAAGGTAACCTGAGTAGAAGTTGGGGTTTGAGAGCATTAGTTTTGTCCCAGTTGGCAAGACAACTATTTCCTTTCACTATACACTCAGATAGAGGTTCATTTAGATCCGCCTTTTAGGATATCCAGAGTCCCAGGGCTCCTGATACCCTCTTAGAGGAAAGAACAAAGTAAAAGCAATAAATATGGAAAATACTGATTTTATGTATGTAAAATAGAAACGTTAATATTTCTACACATATATCTGAATATGGAAAATCGGCCTTCAAAAATATTTTTACAATTAAATCATTTAAAACACATGTATTTTAAATTCCCAAAATTCTTTTAAGTATGCATTAAACAATTTGGAATAAATAATTCCAAATAATAATTATTCCAAATAATTGTCTTGTGATCACCAAATGAAAAGTTGAATTTAAGATGGTTTGGAAATTTGGAAGTGCATGCTCTAAACGTACCCTGTGGTCTGCATTGCCTCTAAGAACATTTTGCAATGATAAATCATCTTAGCTATGTATGCAAAAATAAAAGGATGAAGGTTTGTGGTATAGTAGGTTAAGCTTCTGCCTGCAGCGCCAGCATCCCATATGGGCACTGCAGGTGACTCCTGGCAGCTCCACTCCAATCCAGTTCCCTGCTGATGGCCTGGAAAAACAATGGAAAATGGCCCAAATGCTTGGACCCCTGCATCCACGTGGGAGTCCTGGAAAATACTCCTGGCTCCTGGCTTCAGATCGACCCGGTTCCAAACTTTGGCGTCATCTGGGGAGTGAACCAGCGTATCGATCTCTCTCTCTCCCTCTCTATCTGTAACTCTGCCTCTCAAATAAATAGATAAATCTTTTTTTTAGAAGAAATACAAGGGTGCTTGAAAACGTGCAGGAAAAATTATAGCTAAAAAATAAGTTTATTTTGGTGCAAACATTCTTTGAAGTCCACACACAGTTTTTTTCATAATACTCATTTTCCTACAAACTTAATAAAATCTCCTCATACCTACAAGCACAAGAGTGTAGCTTTTACTTTCTCACTTAGGGGATTTTTTTGTGTGTGTTTGAAATATCCAGGATATTATAGAACTTGCAGAAACATATATTTGCAAACAGTACTGCATCTTCGATGTGAGTTAAATATAATCAAATAGGATTCCATTCACTGGAATTGTTAGTGATCAGATAAGGCCTCAGCGTTGTTGGCATCTTTAGCAACCTGAAAATCAGAACTTCTTTCCTGTTCAAGCTTTTCAGAAATGGAAAGCTAAGGCCATTTAAGCCCTTGATTTTTATTTAGGTAATACTGGAGAATGTGATTTATATCTATAAGCAAATGAAATACGTAATATTATACCCTGGAATTAAATATATTTACTCATCTGGGACTAAGGTTGGTCCAAGGATGGCGCTGACCTGTCTAAATGTAAGGCTTGGAAAAACACAGCTAAGTCTATGCTCACTATGGGCAATTTCCTCAACTTCGCAAACTTGTCAACTAGGTAAGTCATTCCTTCTCCAACAATGGAAAGTAAGTGATAGAAAATAGTAGAGATGGGCCCATGCTGTTACATTGGTGGACCCTTCTCCACATATATGAGAAAAACAAGAGTGGGGACAATGGTGCTTTTTCTCCCTTCCATCCCATAATAGGATGTCATGAGCTTGGGTTTAAAACCAATTTCTCTACTTCCTGGTGGGTGCACTTGGGAAAATTTTATGCCCTACCAGTGCCTCATTTTCACATCTGTGTTAAAAAAAAAAAGAGAAATTCCAAATTTTGTTAGCAAGTAATTAAGAAAAGTATTTAGCATTCCTTAACACTGATGCATTTGTTTTATTGTAAGTACCACTAGTAATACATAATTAAAAGCATGAAATTACAGATATTTATCCTCTTGTTCAAAGATTTTAGTAGATGTGCTTCAAATAAAGAGTAGAGTAGTGATAATATTCCATTTCTATTTAGTATGACTGAGGGGAGAATTTTGAAAATTCTGATTTTAAGTGTACTTCATTAAAATTAGTTTGTACAAGTAAAGTAAGGATTTCAGCTGAGGTAGAAAAGTATACAAGGTCCTCATAAATGAGAGAGCCAGGATGGTGAGTTATCACATTTCATATTGTGAGGTGGCCACTTTCTCAGTATGATTTTACTACCATACTATTCTAAACACATACTATTGAAAGAGGAGAAAATCCAAGGAAGATGTCAAAAAAACATTTTTGGGGTTTAAAGAAAACAGCAAGTTAGAAAGTAGTAAGATAAAAGTATGATTGAAACTAGTAAAAATGATGGAACAAATTTAGGAGGCTATTATGCAATCATTCTGAAGGTTTCCACATTGTGTATTGATTACATAATACACATCGACCTCCTGGAAGCCATGACCTCTGCTTTCTAAGAGAATTTCTTTTCATCCTCCCCTTTTACTGTACCATGTGCTCATCCACATTGATTTAACACGACACCATCTAAAGGATGTGATAAGTTGGAGTTTATATCTGTCAGGGGACCAAGACATGAAAAGTAGACATCACCAAAAGGTGTAATTTTAGGTTGTTGGACACCCCTGCATTTTTCTTAATTATTTCTGACATTTTATATGTTTGCACCATGGGCTTCCTTAGAGGATACAGATAAAGAAAAAATGTTCTTCATGACCCAGAAGAAGAAATACATCTTCTCTTAATAAATCCCACCTGAAATCATATAGTGGAAGGGAAGAAGGAATAACAGTTAACATTTATCATTTGTACTGTTTCATTTGCTAAACTCTTCTTGGAACCTGAATGATAGTTTCTTTTCAGAATGAAGGAGATTTCAGATAAAATATTAGGGTCTGAGAAAAAGAGTTCTGGATAACTATATGAGAATCTGTACACGGGGAAATGGAAATGTGAGTGCTACTTGGTTTGCCTGTCCTCAGCCTCAGCTCTCTGTCTTGTTAACCGGTGTATCTGTAACACTTAATGTGGTTTCAAGCACGTAGTATTTGGTAAATATATGTTAAAATGCTCGAGTGCCGTATGACTTTTTAATTAAGATATCATAAATCTTTCAAAAAAAGTGAGGGTCTCTCCTGGATACCACTCCTATTTGGATCTAGTGTGAAAGTTATTTTTTTGTGGTACAGAATAGATATTGTTGAAGCTAGGTTTCAAAAATGAAGAGTGCATGGCCGGCGCTGTGGTGCAGTGGGTTAATGCCCTAGCCTTATGCGCTGGCATCCCATATGGGCGCCGGTTCAAGACCCGGCTGCTCCATTTCCAATCCAGCTCTCTGCTATGGCCTGGGAAAGCAGCAGAAGATAGCCCAAGTCCTTGGGCCCCTGCACCCATGTGGGGGACCCAGAGGAAGCTCCTGGCTCCTGGCTTCCGATCGGCGCAGCTCTGGCCATTGTGGCCAAGTGGGAAGTGAACCATCGGATGGAAGACTTCTCTCTCTCTCTCTCTCTCTCTCTCTTTCTGCCTCTCCTCTCTCTGTGTAACTCTGACTTGCAAATAAATAAATAAATCTTTAAAAAATATGAAGAGTGCTAAGCAAATATTCAGAGACAAAGCAAAAAATGTATGTCTTTTTAAAAAATTATTTTATTTAAAAGGCAGAGTTACAGAGAGAGAGGGAGAGACAAAAGCAGAGAGAGAGAGATCCTCCATCCCCGGTTCACTCTCCAAATGGCCACAACAGTCGGGGCTGTGCCAGGTCAAAGTCAGGAGCCAGGATCTTCTTCCAAGTCTCCCACATGGGTGTAGGGGCCCAAGCACTTGGGTCATCCTCCACTGCTCTCCCAGGCACATTAGCAGGGAGCTGAATAAAAAGTGGAATAGCTGGGACTTGAACCAGAGTCCATACAGGTTGTTGGTGTCACAGTTAGTAGCAGCTTTACCCACTACACCACAACCCCAGCCCCAGAAAGGTATGTACGTATGTCTTATACATGGTCTGTGTTTGTTTTCTTGACTTGAGAGAAAGTGAAAAACTACTTAACCTCCTCCAAGATTGCCCCCATAAGCCATGCCTTCCAGTATTAGTAACTTTGTGTAGTCTGTTCCTACAGTGAATCTGGACAGGCCCAATACACCCAACAGAACGTAGCAGGGACTGTGACCATTCAAGGGCAGGTCATAAGAAGCCCAACTGCCTCTTCTTTTCTCCCATAGAAGGAGCACATATGAGGAAGCCAGCCACTATATAGAAAGACGGGTTATCCCAAGACTGTCGTATGGGAAGCAAGTCTCATGGAGAAATGACACGTAGAGTGACAGAAGCCAGGTTGTCTACTACCATTCTAGATTTCTCTGCTGAGTCTCCAGATATGTGAGAGAAGACACCATTCATGGACAATGAGCCCGGTCTGAGACTCCATCTCCAATTGCCTTCCAGCTGTAACCACATAAGAAATCACAATCAAGTTCATAGAATTAATTTTAGGGTGGGTTGTTATGTAGCAATAGAAACCAGAACAGTTTCTTAGAAGGTCATCGGAGGATAGTCGAGCTCAACCATATTCATGGATTATGATTTATTAGGGAGAATATCCCATATGATTATAAAACAATCATTTGAGTTTAATATCATGAATAAAATCAAATATTAGGACAATCATGCTTAAGCTTAAAATCCATTAGAAAACCTTCTGCTGGGATTTGGAATGGGAGGGTGTGTTAAAGGAATACTTAAAAGGAATCTCAATTACCATGAATAAGAATATACTTGTAACCATGCTTCTCAGCCCCAACAGTAAATGGAGGTACAATAAAATAGCAGAATTTCATAGGCATAAGCATTGATAAGTTTAGGTGTGACTCAAAAAGTTCCTATAATTCTGTTTAATATTTAACCAGGTGCTAATTAATATCTTAATTTTAACTCTTTCTACTTCTATATGGCATGCTGAGATTTCAGCTTGTTCTATTATTTACAATAAATAGGATTTCCTTACACAGTTTATGTTGAGTCAGAGGCAGGCATTTGGTGCAGTGGTTAATCACTGCTTAGAACACCCACATCCCATACTGGAGTGCCTGGTTTAGATCTGGCTACTCTGTTTCCGTTTCTAGCAGCCAGCATGTGCACCTTGGGAGCCACCAGATGATGATTCAAGCATTTTGTGGCTAGCAACACAAATAGGAGACCCAGACAGAGTTACTGGCTTCTGGCTTTGGTCTGGCTTAGCCCTGGCTATTGTAGGAATTTGACCCAACAAATGAAATCTCTCTCTCTCTTCTCTTTCTCATAAAAATAAATAAATAAAAATTAGAAGGAAAGGAATTGGTGTCTGTTATTGATTGCAGCTTTTTGTTTTTCTTGTGTGTGTTTGGGACATGGATCAATTGAAGTGTAAAATTTCTCCTCCTTCATTTGACATGTTACATGAAAGAAAGAGACCAAAATGGTATCACATGTGTGAATGAACAGTTTACTAATTACCCCTCTATTTAGAGGTCAAATAGTGATTATTTGATGGCAAGTAGTCTCAGTAACAGATTTAAAATCAAACAAACAAGACAAAAGAGAAAACTCATCTAATGATATATTTTCAGATTAATTTTACCGATTGATACTATCCTACCTATTAGGGATGATGCAGAGCACACAAGAAATAACTATAAAAAGACCTGGGGAAGCCTTTGTCCTCTAGAAGAATGTAGTGCATTGGTAGAGATAGAAAGTAAGCAAACAAAGAGAAACTCATGAATCTCCAACTTAAAAATATTATAGCATGTTACAAATTCTTGGTACTCTTCACACTCATTGATTATGTAACCCTGTACAAAATATTCCACACAGTTGATTTATAATAGTAACTTATTCTTGAAAACAGAAATTGCGGTATGTATGCCTTTTTTAATCCAAAGAGTGTATATGTGTATATATGTATATGTATATATATACATATATATATACATGCATAGGTGTTATTTATATATGCATGTGTAAAGAAAATATGTGTGAATATATATGCATGTTTGTCTATTTGGTCCCAAAGTACACCTAGGCATAAGGACACTATATATACACATGTAATTAATACAAACATGTGTGTGTGAATGTGTATCCATCGGGATCCTAAGCACACATAAGCTTATTCACAAATGTTGTATTTACATAAACATGTGTTATGTTTATGGGTGTATATTAGATCCTGAATAACATCACACCATTCCTGATGCATAACCTTTAGTTTGTATACAGATTTTAGCTTAATTTCACACATGTAAAAAGTCAGATTCCAGAAAGTAACAATTTTGCTAATAATTTCTTTTGTTGTATTAACCTATTTTTTTTTAATATTTAGTCATTCCTTTGAAGGTGGAGTTACAGAGAAAGGGAGAAACAGAGAGAGAAAAAGATCTTCCATCCACTAGTTCACTTCAGAAATGGTTTCAATGGCCAGGGATAGGCCAGGCCAAAGCCATGAGCCTGGAAATCTATCCAGGTGTCCCACTCGGATGGCAGCAGCCAAAGCACTTGGGCCACCTGCTGCTGCTTTCCCAGGGATATTAGTATAGAGCTATATCGGAAGTGGAGCAGTCAGGAAATGAACCAGCACTCATATGGGATGCTGATGTTGCAGGCAGCAACTGAACCTGGTGTACCACAACATGGCCCCACTGTTAGCAAATTTTGACCTTGGGCAGTGATTTGACTTCACAGAGCCTGTTTCATTAGTAGAAAAATGAGGATAGCAATAACTACCTTCCAGGTTTATGTTAAAGAACAAATAATATATCGGATATTTCTGAGTTTATTAATTTTCACGGATTATGTCTTTATAAATGTATGCTAAAACAAACCGTAAGGGCCAAAATTGTGGTACAGTGAGTTAAGCTGCTTCCTACAACTCCAGCATCCTTATGGGGTATGAGATCTCTTTCTCTTTCTCAGTTACTCTGCCTTTCAAATAAATAAAATATATCTTAATCAACCAATCAATAAACAAACATACATTAAAAAAAGTGTTCAGAATACCAATGCATGGCTCTCAAAATCCAATACTCTTGTAAATACCATGAAACAAAACATTGCTAGTTTTCTTGAAGCAACTCTTTTTCTTTTTTTTTTTTTTTTGTTTTAAAGATTTAATTTATTTATTTGAGAGGTAGAGTTATAGACAGTGAGAGGGAGAGGCAGAGAGAAAGTTCTTCCTTCCATTGGTTTACTCCCCAGAAGGCTGCAATGGCTGGAGCTGCGCCAATCCGAAACCAGGAGCCAGGTGCTTCTTCCACGTCTCCCATGTGGATGCAGGGGCCCAAGGACTATGAGCCATCTTCTATTGCTTTCCCAGGCCATTGTAGAGAGCTGGATTGGAAATGGAGCAGCCAGGACTAGAACCGGCGCCCATTTGAAATGCCGGCGCTGCAGAGAGAGGATTAACCTGCTGCGCCATGGCACCAGACCCTTGAAGCAACTCTTGTATACTTTCCCAACCACTGGTTTCACAGGAACACCTCTCTATTAGTGTCATGTTATTATAATTTATTACTGTAAGCATTTCTCATTCTTTCCACCCAAAGGTAATGTTTATAAATATTATCATTTAAAAAATATTCAAACACTCATATTTCTATTTTATTTGCTTTCTAGTTTTGTTCTCTGTAGATTTCCCATCATAGATTCATTCATCCACTGAAAGTGTGTATTCAATATTTTCAGTATATCAAAACTTGTGCAATTGTTACCTTGATCCATTTTAGAATATTTATAACATCATAAAAAAGAAATTTCTCATCATTTATTAGACTCTAGCCATTTTCATTCAATATCTCAAATCCTGGGCAGCTCCAATCTACTTCTCTCTGTTGGCTTATCTATTTTGGGCACTTCATGTAAATGAAATCACCAAATATTTCTTTTTTTTTTTTTTTTTGTGACTGGCTCTATTTCACTTTGCCTAGGAATGGAATGATAGAAGAGAATACCTGTTAGAAACCCAAGGTTTATGCATGTTGTAGCAAGTATCTGTATGCCACTACTTCTGAATGCTAAATAACATTCCACTGTGTGGATACACCACTTTTATTTCTTCATTCCTTTAGCTGATGGACAATTGGGTTATAGTTCATTGTTAAATTAAGTTTATTCCATCAGATTTGCATACAAGAAGATGTACACATTTAAGTCAGCTCCAATGAGTTTTGACAAATGTACACACTATAAAGTTGTTTGAATACTTTTGAAAATTTTATTATTTTATACTCAGTTCTTTCTATGGCCTCTTTTGGTAATTTTTTAAAGATTAATTTATTTATTTGAAAGTCAGAGTTATACAGAGAGAGGAGAAGCAGAGTGAGAGAGAGGTCTTTCATCTGATGGTTCACTCCCCAATTGGCCACAACAGCCAGAGCTGTGCTAGTCTGAAGCCAGGAGCCAGGAGCTTCTTCCAAGTCTCCAACATGGGTGCAGGGGCCCAAGGATTTAGGCCATCTTCTACTGCTTTCCCAGGACATAGCAGAGAGCTGGATCGGAAGTGGAGCAGTCAGGTCTCGAAACGGTGCACACATGAGATGCCGGCACTTCAGGCCTGGACATTAACCCGCTGCGCTACAGCGTTGGCCCTGACAATTTTTCTTTACATAAATTCCTGAAATATTCTTCTTCCCTTTTTCTTTAGATTTTATATCTACAACATCAATATATGTGGATATTATATATGTAAATAATGTGTAACAGGATTGAACTTAGTTTTTTGCATATGGATATCTAATTCATCCAGCATTAATTCTAGAAAATATACATATTTCTCTAGTAATCGCAGTGCAATTTTTGTTGTAAACTTTGTGTGCATATGCACCGGGGACTGTTTCTGCATTTTGGATGCTCTGTTGTTCAATTTTTCCAAACTTGAATCAATTCCATGCTGTCTTAACTGTGTACCTCCACAGTAATTGTGGACATCCAATAGAACAAATCTTCCCATCTTATTTTTCTTTCAGAATATTGCTTACTTTTGGTCTTTTGAATTACATATACATTGTAGAAAAAGTTCATAAGTACATCTAAAAATTGAAATCTATTGTCATTTCAATGAATAAATTAATCAACCTGTGAAGAGCAAGCATATCTAAAATATTAAGCCCTCCAAATCAAGAAAATGTAATATAGTTTACTAATCTCCATCCTTTTTAATTTTAGTCACTTTATAGTTTATTTCTTAGAAGTCAGATACATATTTGACAAAAATTATTCAGAGATATTTAATAATTTTAATATGACTGACAATCATAGTGTTGTAACTAGTCTTCTAATTGATGATTTTGTATAAACAATGAATTTTTACATTTATTTTATATTCAATAAAGGACTTAAGCCATTTTTCAATTTTCTTAACTTGCTTGTAGACTCAGTTGAATTTTTGAGGTGTTCAAATGTATGTTCAAAAATGATAGTTTTATTTCTTATTTTCAGTTAGAATACCTTCCTTTTTTTTCTTTTCTTCATTATTGTACTAACTAGACCTACAGGTACAATTGTTGAGTAGAAATGGTGACAGTGGATAATATCTATAGACAGTCTGAAAAAGAAAGTTTGCAACATTTTATCTTTTTTACTTTTAAACAATGAACTATAACCCAATCTCCCATCAGTTAATGAAGAAGTAAAAGTGGTGAATCCATACAGTGGTATATTATTTAGCATTCAGGACCCAGATGGATTTCCTGGCTCCTGGCTTTGGCCTAACTCAGCTTCAGCTGTTGTGAGCCTTTGGGGTGTGGACATCAGATGAGAAATCTGTTTATCTCTCTGTCTCTGTGCCTTTCAAATAAACAAGCAAAAATTTAAAGTACACACTTAATATGACTAGATGTGTATGCATAGATGTGTGTGAGTGCTTGTGTATGTTTATGTGTGATCTCATTTGTAGTTTGTGAGGTTTTTTGTATCTATAGCTTGATGTTTTGTCAGTATTTGGAAAATTACCGATGATTACCTATTTTAAAATGTTCATTTTAGGGGCTGGCTTTGTGGTGGAGTGGGCAATGCAACCCTGCTATGGGAGCCAGTTAACATCCTGGCCACTCTATTTCCAGTTCAGCTCCCTGCTAATGGCCTGTGAAAATACTTTGAAGATGGCCCATGTATTTGGGAACCTGCACCAATGTAGGACACCAGGATGAAGCCCCTGGCTCCTTGTTTTGGCCTGGTTCAGCCCTTACTATTGTGCCCATTTAGGGAGTGAACCAGCAGACAGAAGATGTCTTTGTCTCCCAACACCCACCCACTGTAGCTCTTTCAAATAAATAAATAATATTTTAAAGTCATTTTATTATTTGGGAGGTAGAGAGACAGACAGACAGAGAGGCTGACAGGGAAAGATTTTTCATCTACCAGTTCACTCCCCAAATACCTACAATAGCCAGGGCTGGGTTGCACCAAAGCCAGGAGCCAGGAACACAATCTGGGTCTCTCATGTAGGTAACAGGGACCTAACTTGGTTCCATCACTGCTTTCTCACAGTATGCACATCAGCAAGAACCTGAAATTGAAAGTGATGCTATAACTAGTACTAAAATAGTATTTTTACACTTTGTGTTTCTGTGTGGGTGTAAACTGATGAAATCTTTACTTAGTATATACTTAGTATCTTCTGTATATAAAGATAATTGAAAATGAAATAAAAAAACAACCTGGTGTTAAATTGGAAATTGCATAGAAAATTAATCAATTTTTTAAAAATATCATGTAGGATCTCTGTCTTTAATGTGCTGTACGCTGTTATTTAATGCTATAACTAGTACTCCAACAGTATTTTTTCACTTTGTGTTGCTATGTGGGGGCAAACTGTTGAAATCTTTACTTAATATATACTAAATTGATCTTCTGTATATAAAGAGAATTGAAAATGAATCTTGATGTGAATGGAAGGGGAGAGGGAGAGGGAAAGGGGAGGGTTGCGTGTGGGAGGGAAGTTATGGGGGAGGGGAAGCCATTGTAATCCATAAGCTGTACTTTGGAAATTTATATTCATTAAATAAAAGTTAAAAAAAAAAAGTGGAGCTGGGACTCGGATATGGAACCGGATGTCCCAAACAAAATCGTAACTTCTAGGCTAAATGCTCACCCTCACAGTAAAGATCTTTTAAAATATTGCTTCTATCTATCCTTTCTTCCCTCTAATGGTCTGTATGTCTCTCTCTCTCTCTCTCTCTCTCTCTCTCTCTCATCCTCCCTTTACTCCTTCTCTTTCTTCTACTTCTCTTTCTCTCCCTATATTTATATTTCTCTGTTTCTCTATGTCTGTATCAGCAAATACTCTTATTTATAGCTACATTATATGTCTCCCAATTGGGTCTTTCTGTTATTACTTCATTCTGGGTTTCTCTTTTGATTTATCTTCCAGCTTAGGAGCTCTCTCTTCAGTTATGTTTTAGCTACTAGTAAAATTTCCAGCAAGTTTCTTGTATAATTCACTATAATTTTCATGTCTAGAATATCTGTCTTCTTTTTATGGTTTTAAATTCCCCTGCATTCCAACATTTGTAACTGCTTATCTTTTTAAATGTATACCATAGATATGTTAATAGGATGGGTCTGTCTACTCTGCTATTGTGACATTATAGTATGAATCTGTTTCTACTGCTCTTGTTTCTCTTGGGTTCAATCATTTGTTTTCTCTCAATGAATATGCAGTTAATGTTTATTCAGGGTCAGTAATTTTGTGAAACATTATAGTAATAAATAAGGCTTCTAGATATAATTTATACTTCCAAATGTCATTAGGACATTTGCAGTCTCAGATAACTTGACTGCACTCAGGGTTTTCAATGTTTGTAGGCTGGGTATTCGTACTTACTAAGGTAGAGTCTACCTTTAGCATCCTTTTATTCCTCGATAATAGCCTTTCAGAGTCTTATGAGTCTAATTTTACAATGTACTAGGGGTTTTACCAAAATAGTTTCTCTTAGCAGACATCAGAATCCAGTGTTGATTCTCATAGTTTGGAAGCTCTTAAAAGTTTTGATCATTAGGGCCAGTGCTGTGGTGTAGTGGGTAAAGCTGCCACCTGCAGTGCCAGCATCTCATATGAGCACCGGTTCAAGTCCCAGCTGCTCCACTTCCAATCCAGCTCTCTGCTATGTCCTGGGACATCAGTAGAAGATGGCTTAAGTCCTTGGGCCCCTGCACCTGCATGAGAGACCCAGAGGAAGCTTCTGGTTCCTGACTTTGGCTCAGCACAGCTCCAACCATTGTGGCCATCTAGGGAGTGAACCAGCAGATGGAAGACCTTCCTCTCTCTCTCTCTCTCTTTTTCTCTCTCTCTCTCTCTGTGTGTGTGTGTGTCTCCTTCTCTCTGTGTGTACCTCTGACTTTTGAATGAATAAATAAGTCCTTAAAAATAAAATATTGATCAGGTTATTAATTTCTTAGCCTATAAATAGATGCTTCTAGTACAAAAGTGACATCTCCCCCAACACAATGCTCATCAGTCTGGGATCCTTCTTTTCCTAATCATTACATGGTTGACTGGGAGCAGTGGTTCACTACTGCTGCCCAGCGTTACAAGGGTTTTGAATTGCATATCACTAGCCTGAGAAAAGATCAAAATTCAAAGTGTGGTTTCTATTGAATACATATCATATTCACACTATTGTAAAGTCAAAAAACCATAATTGGAACCATTGTAAGTCAGGGATTATCTGTGTTAGGTACACGTACGCACATATTAGTTTTATAAGCTGCATTAAGATTCTGTTTTTCATAAGAAAATATCAAGCTGTTTCTACTTGATTATTCACAGGCTCTATATCCCGATCTCAAGGACAGTTTACATTAGATTGATACAGCTTTCATGTTCAATAGTCTGGTCTTTTTCTGTGTGAATTATCAGTTAAGTGAAGAATAAGTTCATTTACAAAATTTTTCCATAGTAAGTTATATTTTAAAATTAAAATTCATGGTTGCTAGGTAATATACAAAATAATTAATTGTGGTTGTCAAAAGACCTGATTGGTTCTGAAGATCTCAAAACTCTGACCATATATGTAGACTTTTCAGGGGCATGATCTAGGTTGAAGAGGACATACTTTTTTTTTTATAATAAGGTTTATTTTTGTTACTTGTTCTTTTCGTAATTTTTTTTTGACAGGCAGAGTGGACAGTGAGAAAGAGACAGAGAGAAAGGTCTTCCTTTTGCCATTGGTTCACCCTCCAATGGCCGCCGTGCTTGGCACGCCGCGGCCGGCGCACCGCACTGATCCGATGGCAGGAGCCAGGTGCTTCTTCTGGTCTCCCATGGGGTGCAAGGCCCAAGCACTTGGGCCATCCTCCACTGCACTCCCTGGCCACAGCAGAGAGCTGGCCTGGAAGAGGGGCAACCAGGACAGGATCGGTGCCCCGACGGGGACTAGAACCCAACCTGGTGTGCCGGCGCTGCAAGGCGGAGGATTAGCCTAGTGAGCCGCGGCGCTGGCCGGACATACTATTTTTAAAGATTCTCTCTGCTCAAAACACATATTGTCCGTAGAACCTTATCAACAGGAAAAATATGTCTCAGCATTTTTTATATGACAACTTACTGAGTCCCTTCTTTTGTTCAGATGCCTCATTTTGTTGCATTTTCTTAACAATTCTTCGAGAAACCATTATAATTCCACAAATCTTAAGTGACAGAAATGAGTAATACTGATCCCACTTTAGAGGAGAAAATAGGTGTAAAGGTTTAAAGAAGGTTCCTCAGTTCATAGAATCAGTATGGCAAGCTAGGTTTTCCACTTTGATGTAAGTCTTTATTCTATCATCTTATATCTTTATATTTGGAGACAGCCTGTTCTCATGAGATTCAAAAGCAAAAGTTATGACCAAAATAGGCTTTCTCTGTTAATTATGAAAGAATAATAAAAAATTGAAATCCATCTTGCTGTCTGTTCAATTTGTCACCTCATCTTCAGAATTATGATCTGTATTGGGTTACATCTACCTTACTGCTGTGGGATACGGGATTTCTGGCTAGGCTTCCTACAGGTTCTTCCCTCTTTGCATGAAAGAATTCAAAAGTGGATGTATAAAGGCATACAGGAGAGCAGGATTTATTCACCAAAGTGCAAGCTCAAGAACCAAGTCATGCATGAACAAACTGCCCCAAAACCAAAAGGCCCAATATAACAACCCCTCTCAATGGAAAAATTTCCAACAGTGAAAAAAAAAACTTTCTACAAAGGTAAAAGGCTCCAACTAATGAAAAACTCCCTCAGAAAGTTAGGTTTTTCCTTTATACCTTCCAGAGGTGTAATGGGTGATGTCCAAGATGGAGCCCAGTTGCATATGCCAAAGGGAGTGGAGTTTGGGACAGGGTTCAAGCACCCATTTCATATCAGAAATATCAGCATCAGGCACATAATGGAGGTGGGAGTGCTCCCCATGGAAATTTTGTTTTAATGACATTAAATGATCTAAAGGTTGCAGGGTGTGTTTGTTGGGGGTGGGGTATGTCCATCAGCCATATTGGATATATTTTTTAAATTAATTTTTTCCCAAAGAAATACTTTATTTAAGCCTTATAGATGTCATTCATTTCATACATACAACTGTAGGAATGTAGTGATTCTTCCCACCATACCCACCCTCCCACCCACACTCCTACCCCTTCTCCTCATCCCTTTTCCATTCCCAGTACCATTCTCCACTAAGATCCATTTTCAATTAACTTTATACACAGAAGACCACATGTTGAATATGTATAGCTAACACTTGTTGCAAGTTCACAATTGTGGAACTTGCTGTTTCCACTACGGGGAATGGGAGGTGGGCTTGCACCATGCATAGAAAAGGAGGCTTGGGTTGTGCACAGAAAAGGGAGTGTGGATAGTTCACAGAGGGGGACTTGTCATGCAGGCCATGCCAGGGCATCTTATGGGCCTGCTGCAAATGTGTGGTGGCACTTTGCTTCTTCAGAATGGGAATCTCCTGGAGCTGTCAATCATCCACCCCATGAGTCGATGAGGGGCTATCTATAGTGGTTTGGTAAAGAACTTCAGCAGCAATTCAGCTGGAGCTGTCAAACCTCAGTCCCTTCTAGCTACCTATCTTTCCCACAACATTATCACAATGCAAATGCTTGACAAACAAACAAAAACTGATACAAAATAAAGCAACATAGCAATCTGTATATTCCAGTATTCCAGAGCACAGCTATTAAATGGTACTGCTGGACTTTGTCTTTTTTTTTACCATAATATTACATGTATGCACTTTGCTTTCATTCTACCATATTCCATTGTGTTGCATCATATTATATGTATTTGAAAGAGTGACAGAGGGCCAGTGCCGTAGCTCACTTGGCTAATCCTCCGCCTGTGGCGCCGGCACCCTGGGTTCTAGTCCCGGTTGGGGTGCCGGGTATTAGCCCCAGTTGCTCCTCTTCCAGTCCAGTTCTCTGCTGTGGCCTGGGAGGGCAGTGGAGGATGTTCCAAGTGCTTGGGTCCATGCACTCGCATATGAGACCAGGAGGAAGTACCCGGCTCCTGGCTTCGGATAGGCGTAGCGCCAGCTGCAGCGGCCATTTGGGGAGTGAGCCAACAGAAGGAAGAACTTTCTCTCTGTCTCTATCTCTGTAATGGATGAATCCAGGAGCCAGAAACTCTAACTGGCTTTCCAACATGGGTGACAGGGGCCTAAGATTTTGGGTGACCTTCTGCTGCTTCCCAGGAACATTAGCAGGGAGCTGGATAGGAAGCAGAGCAGCCGGCACTCAAACCGGCATTCCAATATATGAGATGCTGGTGTTACAGGCAGAGGGTTAATCCACTGCACCAGGACACTGGCCCCTGGAATAATGCTAAATATCGATTCACAAGGTCGGTGCTGTGGCACAGCGGGTTAAAGCGCCGGCCTACAGTGCCGGTATTCCATATGAGTGCTGGTTCAAATCCTGGTTGCTCCGTTTCCAATCCAGTTCCCTGATAATGAGCCTGGGAAAGCAGTGGAGGATGGCCCAAGTCCTTGGGTCCCTGAACCCACATGGGAGATCTTGAAGAAGCTCCTGGTTCCTGGCTTTGGATCGGCCCAGCTCTGGCCATTGCAGTCATTTGGGGAGTGAACCAGCGGATGGAAGACTTCTCTCTCTCTCTCTCTGCTTATCTGTAATTTGGCCTTTCAAATAAATAAATACATAAATAAATCTTAAAAAAATAAAATATATGAATTAGGTACCCAGAGAGGAGTGCTGACTATCTACCAATAATGCTAGGGATTCCCAAAAAGCAAACTCTAGCCGAGCTCATAAGAATTTGATACCCTTGGCTGGTGCCGTGGCTCAACAGGTTAATCCTCCACCTAGTGGTGCTGGCACATGGGTTCTGGTCCCAGTCAGGGCGCTGGATTCTGTCCCAGTTGCCCTGCTTCCAGGCCAGCTCTCTGCTGTGGCCTGGGAGTGTGGTAGAGGATGGCCCAGGTGCTTGGGCCCTGCACCCCATGGGAGACCAGGAGAAGCACCTGGCTCCTGCCTTCGGATCAGCGCGGTGCGCTGGCTGCAGTGCGCCGGCCGCGGCGGCCATTGGAGGGTGAACCGATGGCAAGGGAAGACCTTTCTCTCTGTCTCTCTTTCTCGCTGTCCACTCTGCCTGTCAATAATAATAATAATAATAATAATAATAAAAAGAATTTGATATCCTCAATGTACTTTCTCCATACCTAACTTCCAAACATTCCTCAAAAGTGACCTGTCCAATAGTTAGGTTTGATTTTAATTTCAAAATATTTTCCCCATTTATGTCAAGGTAAAATTCGTTAACCAATAATGTCATAACTCTGTGTCATCTTATATATTTAGGATCTCATTTGTAACCCAATGCTTTGAAATTTCTGCCTTATAAAATTGTGAGCCTGATGATTTGCTTTTTTTGTTTCCTCCATGAAATTACATATGCAAAATTTTCTAAAGTGCTGCTAACTGAGATGTTTCTTTACCACTATCAAATAATAAATAATTCAATTTTAGGATTTCTTTTTTCCCCATTCTAATATATTGTGACAGTACATTAAAATGTTTCCTTTTAAATTATGGCATCATAAGGCTCTCTATTGGATAGATATCTATATTAAATCTGTTTGAAATCTGCGGGTATAAATTATGCAATGTCGGTGTGCACTGGGAGGCACATGCTTTCCCCCTTAGCGCAAATGGTAAAACACACCTGTTCTGTTAAGATGATAAAAACAGGAGCCAGGATTGTTGTGCAGCCACTTGAGCTGTTCTTTGTCGCACTGGCATCTGTAGCAGAGTGCCCTTTTGAGGCTTGGCTACTCTGCTTCTGGTCCATCTTCCTGCTAGTGTACCTTGGGAAGGCAGTGGAAGACTAGCCAGATACTTGGGTCTCTGCCACCCAGGATGGAGTTTATGGCTCCTGGCTTCAGCCTGGCTTACAGTGGCTTTTATTGCCATTAGGAGACTAAACCGATACATGGAAGATGTCTCTGTTTCTGTAACTCTGCCTTTCAAATGAATAAAATAAATATATCTTTAAAATACATGGAAAATTAAGCTATTAGGTTTATTTATTTGATAATAACATGTTGGTTTTAAACAATAAGGGTTTGTTTTTTTTTTTTTTTTTGCTTTTCTTTTTCTTTTTGAAATGAAGCAACTACTAAATACAGGTACTAGTTATCATGAATGATAAAATGGTGCTGAGCTGGAAAGTTCTCCTGGCAATGTTGGGGCATCTAGGGGCCAGATCTGGAATGGGTCAAGTAAGGGATGGGAATGATCACAAGAAAGGGATCCCTTCGAGGTAGGCCACCATCTTCCATGCCACTAGGAAAGGAATGTAAGCCTTCAGGGATGAGGGTAAAACTTCCAGGGACTTTACATGTTGAGGTAGCCCTAGAAATCTCCATATGAAATACAATCTAAATGTTGTGTATTTGATTTTTATGCTATTTAGTAGTTTATGTTCATTAAAGTTCTTTATTATGGCTTCATTGTGTCTTGCTAAGGGCACCATTCTGTTTTTAGAAGTTAACAATTTAGCTATCTCGCAGTATTACCTGTGACAAATTATAAGAAAATGTTATTGTTTCATTTCCTAGAAATGTTATTTTATTATGTTATTACATTTAGGTTATCTCTTAATCCTCACAGCTGCTCCTGAAGGAACATTTTATTATCCTGCTTGTAAAAACTCATATTTGGAGGGCAAGTGCTTGGCCTAGCAGATACCACACCGGTTAGGATACCAGTTAGGATACTTGCAAGCCACTTGGGGTGTCTGGTTCTTGACTCCAACTTCCTGATAATGAGAACCCTAGGAGGCAGTGGTGATGGCTCAACACATAACTGTGTTTCTGCAATTACTGAACCTGGATTGAGTTTCTGATTCCCATCTAGTTGGGTGGGGGTGGGTCAAGGAGAGAATTTGCATTGTGAGTGTTTGAGGAGTTAACCAGTCAATAGGAGCTCTTTTCATGCCTATGTGTCTCTGCTTCTCAAATAAGTAAACATTAATAAAAAGAAGGATTCACAGATGGTGAGCTGAAATGCCTTCATTAGTTAGCAGAACCACTTTCCAAATCCAAACCTTCCTATCCTTTTAGCAGTCCATCAGGATGTAAGATCTACTCCATTTCCAAAAAGATAAGAACGCTTGCACTTGCAAGCAATGAGTCCCCTCAGTATGTGAAGACTCTATAACCAACCCACCATCACTAGGATGTGAGTCTATCTTCAGTTTTGTTTTTGGCTTTTAACTCTGTTGATGGTTACAAATTCCTTCTGTTTTGTTTCTAGTTTCTTGTTTCTTATGATGCATTTGCAAAATGGCTAAGTAGGCAGTTACACGTGAATGAAACTAAGTCACACAGATCAAATTTGTAAGCTTAGCCCCAGTTACACCAGGTTGTGATCTTAATGGTGATTTTTTTGTATCAAAAATCATTATACATATTTCTGACTACCATGGAATGGTTGAGTTTGGGTAGCCTGTGAAAATAAATGCCATATTTTTTCATTTTTGAACACTTATTCATTTTTCTTTCTTTCTTTCTTTCTTTCTTTCTTTCTTTCTTTCTTTCTTTCTTTCTTTCTTTCTTTCTTTCTTTCTTTCGTTTGTTCATTCTTTCTTCCAGGCTATTTCATTCCATGTCATATTTTTTTCACAGTCTGGGTAGGATTTTTTAAATATGTTAATTAATCATATGTAAAATAAAGTGGGATTTTTATTAAAAATTCTGAAGAATGGTGTTACAACCCTAAATATCAGGTTCAGATTTTAGATGTCTTCCCTTGTGTCTTTCTCAAAGAACCTCATATATGTGGTTTCCCCATCTACTAAACTCTGCATTTCTTGATAAAAAGAACTTAACATGTGTTTGTTTTTGTATAAATCCATGTGTGTATGCACTCATTTGTGCATGTGCAAATATACAAAAACTATGCATCACCTATATATATTTATAGATGGCATATATAATATATATAAGGAGGTACTTGCATTTATGAAAAAAATCTATTTCCTGATTATTTATAAGTCTTAATTTGAAACAATTTAAAAAGACTTTGAAAATAGTTAAGCATTTAACACTTTCAATGTACCAAAGAATAGTTAACTGAGGCAGATAAATATTGGAATGAAATGTATAAAAAATAGCAAAAACGAAACCACCATAGATCTTGCAGCCAGTCCCACATTAACATTAAAAATCAAAACATGACCTATATTTTATTTAGGCATTATATCCAATATTAATTGTAACATAAAGTACAAATAAATAATTTGGTTATTAAAACAAGTTGTTATTAGCACTTATAGGTAAAAAGTTAATCAAAATGACAGAAGCCAATGATTTCTTTTCAAAGTTATTTGCCAATAGGAGATTAAAAAAATGCATGCAATTGGGAAAACTATACAAACTAACTACTATATTTAAATGAAATCTATTTACCCTTTATCCATGCTTTTTAATTATTGCTAATTGTTTGAGATGACTTTGCATCCCCCAGAAGATTTAGTCAGAATAAATTTAATTCCTTTAAAATCCCCTTCAGTTACTAGCAAATACAGTAAGAAGCCCCATAGGTATGGCAGTAAAATAGTCATAAAGGCAGTAGCAATTAAATGAGTAGTGCAAGAAAGTCTTCCCCAAAAGAGGAAGAAAAGCTATATGGCTGGAGTTTCAAGAACCAAACTTGAAACACAGTTGAAACATTGAAGATGACTGTGCAAAAGGTCTGTGTTCACTTGTTAAAGAATGTGCTAGGACAGACTAAAGCATATGAATAGCTCTTTCACAGGTCACAGCATCCATTCAACCCATGGACATTGTTATTAACCGACAGGAATAGATGGGCCTAATTAATATTCTGAACATACCTGAGAGAACATTCTTAAGGAAATCATCCTCTGGTGGTTTGGAAATTTAGAGAAGCAAGCAAGCAAGGAAGAAAACTTAACAGTAAGCATTAGAAATTGGATCGAGACAACCAAGTCAACTGCTCTCAAGGTTTAAGGCCAGCTGCAAACAGGAGTCTTGTTTGTGTTCGTTTCTTGGTATGAGTGCTTGTGCCTGTGAAATAAAGTTGAACAGTATTTGAAATTTCATGCTAATTATATTCCTGACATTTCTTTGAATAGCTGGTAAAGTCAGAGTAAATGCTTGTAAATTCATATAGTTATGAATAATGAGGCAGTTTATTTGTCAGACATTAAAATGTAGGTAGTGAAAACATATTGTCAAAAAACATTGAGTATTTTATTTATAAAATGGGAATCTTACCGGCTAAAGAAAAAATCAACTATCTATTAAGAATATTTCAAACTGTTTTCTAGATAGTTAATTTGAACATTGATTTTTCAGTATGTGAGTTCATCTCCATATCTCATATGTGATTATGATATATATGGTCAACTATGAACTTTTCAATTTTTTTTGTTTTGAACATTCAGAATATCATTTATGCAAGATTAATTATACCTACAAAATATTTCAAACTAATTAATTGATTTTGAAATACAATAAAATTTTTACTCAAAATAGGAGTTAAAATATAGAAGCATACAGGATAAATTTTAGGAGCTACTTCAAAATTTTCTCAGTGTACATACACATCTATGTATATGTATATGTTAATGCAAGAACAGGGTAACATTTTAAAATGTTTACTACAAGATAAAAATACTCATTGAAGAAATTGTTATAATACAATACTAAAGCTTATTGAAGAAATTAATTGTTAAAGTATCTATTTAAGTACCTGCATTTGCCAAAGTAATTCATTCTGAAATGGGAGTCAAGTGTTTTATGCCCACACCTAATATACTACATTTAGAGCAAAATCCCTGTTGAAATGAATGGAGCCATTCATTTCCGAGACACAAAAAGCTGTGTTTCCTTTGTCTTATTGCGTTCAAGGCCCTTGATAGCATTTTCTTTTTTTCATGGTTCTTTAGGTATAGAGGTTTCCCTGCTCAAAAATCATGAAAAAACTACTAGTAGCACATACCTAAATATGTAACAGATGTATAAGTGCTCCTTGGGATAAATAGATTATGGGCAATTAACTATCATCATATCCCTGTCTCTTTTTTCACTCGCTCCTGTAGTGTACACCTGTGGCGTATTAGCAATATGACCAAAGTGGTAACACAGATTCTAGGTTCAAAGGTTGCCTAGCAAAAGCTACTGTATTACTTTGGAAGTGTTGCTTATAAAAAAACAATAAGCCTTGTAGAAACAAAGCAGTGGATGACTATCATCAAGAGATTGCTTAGAAAGAACCCCATTTTATATCTCATATATTTGGTTGTCAGCATATTTCAAATTTGGTGACCAAAGGAAAACTTGACACTGCTTCAAGAAATGTTAAGTACTTTTTGGTTGTTCTGTTCAGACAAACCAAAACAACTGTAAAAATCAAAATTGGGGAAAAAACCAGAGAAATTCGAACACTGATTTAGAATATTGAATAGAAATTGGATGAAATATTGAGGTGATTTTAAAACACATTTAAAAATTCTTTGATACTCCTACATTCAAGTAAAGTAGGTGAGTGCTGGTTGTGTTTCCTAACTAGTGACTAGAGTGTGGCCTAAGTGACACTACGAGATTTCCCGCTGTAAGTCCTACAAGTTATTGAACCTTCCTCTTTGTCCTCTCTTTGAACGTTTTCTCCGTGGGAAAACAGTGGACATGTCATGAAGACATTCCAGCAGTCTTCTGTGGTGAGGGGCCCGGCCTACCTGCTAGCAGGCTCTGAGGAATGAGGCCGCCTGCCAACTGCCATGCACGAGAGATACCTTGGAGATGCGTCGTCCAATCTTGGACGTACTTCATTCAGCCCTAGCCCACATCTTGACTGCAACCTCAAGAAGCACTGGGAGCCAAGGCCCCAGCTAAGCTGCTCTTAGGTTCCTAACAGAGACCCAGATAGGAAATGTTTATTGTTTTAGGCTGCTCAGTTATGTTTTCTGTTTTTCATTATTCTTCTCCAATTCTAATAATTGTTCTTCTCCTTATCCTCCTCCTCCTTCATCTTCATCTTCATATTTTCTGTCTCTCACCTACCTTTCTCTCTCTCTCTCTCTTTCTTTCTTTCTCTCTCTCTCTCTCTCTCTCTCTCTTTCTTTCTCTCCTGGAAATAGATAACTATAACCATAACTAGCAGATTTACTATCTGTTAAGTTTTTGATACTGGATAATGAAAACGTCAGGGTAATAATAATATTTTATCTTCCTTGATACATATATGAATAACCCTAAAATCAACTTTAAAAATTCAGCTGCAATGGCCATGTGGCACAGTGGGTAAAGCTGCCGCCTGCGGTGCTGGTATCCCATGTGGGCACTGTGTGGAGTTCCAGACTACACTTCCTATCCAGTTCCCTGATAATGGCTTCCAGAAAGCAGCAGAATATGACTCAAGTGCTTGTACTCCTGCCACCCATGTGAGAGATCTGGAAGAAGCTCCTGGCTCCTGACTTTGGATTGGCTCAGCCCTGACCATTGTGGTCATCTGGGCTGTAAACCAGCAGATGGGAGATCTCTCTCTCTCTCTCTGTTTCTCCCTTTCTCCCTCACTCTCTGTAATTCTGCCATTCAAATAAATACATCTTTTAAAAACCTCATTTCCTTAATTCTTTATCATATAAGAATTTATTATCATTATTTGTTTTAAAGGCAGAGTTACAGAGAGAAGGAGAAGTAGATATTTCATCTGCTGGTTCACTCTCCAAATGGCTGCCATGATCAGGGTTAGATCAGACAGAAGCCAGGAGCCTAAAACTCCATCCAGGCCTCTCAACTGGATAGCAAGGGACCAAGAACGTGGTCCACCATGTGCTGCATAAACAAAGGACATTATCAGGAGGCTAGACTAGGCACAAAGCAGCCAGCCTTGAACTAGGAGCTCTGATATGGGCCTTTTGTGTATCAAGCAGTGACTTAACTGGCTGCACCATAATGTGGGCCTCAAGAATGCTATTTAAATAGCAGCTCTTAGTATTTTTATTTAAAATTTAAAAACTTTTTGAAAGAGTCTTTTTAAGCCCCTTTACTAAATTTTTCACAACAACATTTACATACATTTGAATCACTCTAACTATCTTCTAGCAATTCTCAAAAAAAAAAAAAATCTTAATGGAAAAGGTGAAGCTAATAAAAATATATAAAGATATAAAGTGAAGATAACCCTAAGAAGGAACTTAGAGAACTGATTTCGATATAGCTCCACACCTTAATTTTCATCATTCTTCCATAAATAAGCACAGTGAGTAAAATATTGTATGTTGGCGCAAACACAGCTTCTAGATAGGGTCTTTGAGCTTACTGTAGCAAAATAAAAATTGATTTGCTATGATTACTTAAGTCTGTGTAAAAATGAAGATAATAAATATATGTAACTGACAGCCTTGAACAAAATACTAAATGAAGTTGAAATAAATTTTTATAAGATTTATTTATTTATTTGAAAGTCAGAATTACAGACAGAAGGAGAGACAGACTGATCTTCCATCCATTGATCACTCCCCAGATGGCCACAACTTCCAGGGCTGGGCCAGGCCAAATCCAGGAGCAAAGAGCTTCTTCCAAGTCTCCACATGAGTGCAGGGGCCCAAACTCTTGGACCGTCTTCTGCTGCTTTTCCAAGGCCATTAGTAGGGAGTTGGATCAGAAGTGGAGCAGCCAGGACAGGAACTGGTGCCACAGGGGATGCTGGCATCACAAGCTGCAGATTTACCCAATACACCACAACGCTGGCCCCTGAAATGCATTTTATTCTTAAGGAAAACAAAGGGCTTTTCTTTTTCTTCTCTCATATGATAAACCTTCAGGAATTGGTTTTTAAAGCTTTGGGTCTCTGGGTCTTAAAAAGACATGTTCTACATATCAAATCATATAAAAGGCATATATAAATATTTTTGATGACAACTAAAATCAGGCATTTATTAAGGAAAATAATGTAGATTAGTTGCATACCATGTTCCATGCATTTTGTTAAATTGAGTTTTCATATTTGCCTTATGAGTGATTTCTTTAGTTTTTTTACAACAGAGGAAATAAAATTCCCTTGCTTAGTATTACACCATAAGATATTGATAGTTTCTGATTTCAGATTTGAATTTGCCTAAACCTGATTGCCCAAACCATGTGGGTCGCACTCTGCGTGTGTGGAGCACAGTGCTCTGCTCTGCATAGACAGAAAAGAGGACTACCCCACAGCCTCTGCTTTGTGGCACATTTAAATGTCCAGAAAACATTAAATGGAGATCGTGAGGTCATGCAAATACTGTGCTATACTACCTGTCACTGTAGTACCTGAAATGAACTTAGTCTCATTCAAAAGTCCAGTCTTTGAATAGTCAATCTTGATGGGGTGCTGGAGAGAGTCAAGATCATTTATTGATTTCTAGTTTGCATGTTTTAATCTGTGAAGGTAGTATCTGAGACAATCCATTGAAAATTAGGATAGAAAGATCATGAGATTGATTGGAGAATAAAATATTCTGAATAATTTGAAAGGCATTGTGAGTAGAGTTCTCACAAAGTGAAATAAAAGGCCAGGTAAGTTGGAAAGGTAATTTTTGTACCCAACAGCAATGATCTGGTTTAAATTAGTTTATGAGGATGTTCTTATTTCTGCTACATTTGGGAGGAATAGATGACAATATTAAATTGAGTTTTAAATTAGAGATGCAGGAAAAACATGTCTGGGCTTTTCGGTTTAAGAGAGGGATAGTGCTGAGTCCTTGCAATGCAATGAAGCTGTATGTAAGGAGTGGTTGCTTTAAATTTATTTGAGAGAAACAGCTCTCTTTTCTACTGACTCACTCCACAACACCTACAGGTCTGGGGTTGGGCTAAGCTGAGGCAGAAGCCTGAAGTAAGGAATTGGATAAAAGTTTCTCCCATGGGTGGCAGGGACCCAGTTACTGCCACCCATGTGTCTGCATTGTCTGCATTGTCTGCATTGTCAGGATACGAAAGTCAGGACAGAGCGGTGACTGGAACCCAGGCATTCTTGTGTGGGACATAAGTGTCTTAACTGCCAGTCTAACCGTCTCCTCCAGGAGCATTGGTTTGGAAGAGAAAAGAAACTTTCTTGGATGCATTGACAATGAACTATCTTTGTGTGTATTTGTCTTGTAAACTGCTGAAAGCAAGCATAGAGTCAAAGGCAGTCAATCAGCTGGATATCGGGAAAGACTAAGAAGGCTCTAGCAACCTGGAAGAAAGCAGCCATACTAGAGCCAGGGTGCTGAAGAGCTTGCGTTCTACAACATGGGCGACAGGAAGAAAGAGAGAACAGGGAATGGTTCCTAGAAGTAGTGAGAGAGAAAACGTCCTGGTCTGTCCCAGTGAGGAACTGACCCCAATGCACGTGAGAGGTTGACCCAGAATTTCAGGACAATGGGAGTGTTCTCATCTTATCATGGCAGGTTTGGAAGAATGCAGATTCTGGAAGCACAAACTTTTGGTTTAACCATTTAAAACGGTATCTTTAAAACACTTTTTTTTCTTTTTTTTACTGTGGTAATTGCTTCTAAGCCTTTAAAGTATTGTGTGAGAATTTTTGAGTTATACAAAGATTATAAAACAAACTATTTTCTCTGTTTTATAAAAAATTGACCTAAATTTGTAAAGACACAGAAATTTGCAAGTATTCAGCTTTTTTTCCTACTGGCAGATAGACCTTGCCCCTCACCACAGAAGAGTGCTGAAATGTCTTCATGACATGCCCACTGTTTTCCCACGGAGAAAACGTTCAAAGAGAGGACAGATAGGAAGGCTCAATAACTTTTAGGACTTTCAGTGGGAAATCCCATAGTGTCACTATGCTATCTTGCATTCTCACTAACAGTGAACAGGATTTCTTTTTATTTTTGGTAATTACCATTCTAACTGGAGTGAGATGATACCTCATTGTGCTTTTATTTGCATTTTCCTGATAGTTAGTGCTAGCTTTCTTGTTTTTCATGTATTCATTGGCCGTTTATACTGCATCATTTGAGAAATGTCTATTCATATCCACTGCTCATATTGTAACTGTGTCATTTGTTTGTTGTAAATGTTTTTTGAGATCTTTATATATTCTGAATGTGTCTTTTGTTGTATACATAGTTTGTAAATATTTCTCCCATTCCATTAATTATCCCTATAATGTGCTGATCTTACTTTTGATGTCCAGAAGTTTTCTCATTTAATGTAATCTCATTTATCTAGTTTTGCTTTTGTTGCCTATGTTTCTGATACCAAAAAAAATCATGGTGTATGCCAATGTCTTGAAATGTGCCCTTAAGTTTTCTTCTAATAGTTTCATAGCTTTAGATGCTAGATTTTGATCTTTCAATTGTTTTGAGTTGATTTTTACATAAGAAGAAAGGTAGGAGTTCTGAGTTTCGATCTTCAGCATTGGATATTCCATTTTCCTGGCACCATTTGTCAAAGAAATTGTTCTTTTCCCAGTGAATGTTTATGGCTAATTTGTCAAGAATCAGTAGAATGAGATGTAAGTATTTATTTCTAGGATATATATTCTTTTCCATTGGTCTATGTATCTGTTTTAAGCGAGTACGATGCTATTTTGGTTACAACATCATCATAATATGTCTTAAATCGGGTATTGTAATGTTTCTAGTTTTGCAGTTTTTGTTCAAGATTGCCTGGGCAGTCGAGTCATTTATACTTACATGTAAATTTTAGGATAGTTTTTTTCTAGTTCTGTAAATAATGTCATTTGTATTTTGATAGGGATTGCATGGAATTTGTGATCACTTTAGGTATTATGAAAATTCTAGCAATATTTATTCTTCCAGTCTATGAACACAGGTGTCTCCATATTTTTGTGTATCTTCTTTTATTTTGTTCATAAACTTTTTAATTTTCATTGTAGTGATATTTCATCTCTTCAATTAAGTTTATTCCTAGGTTTTCTACATTTTTGTAGCTACTGTGAACGGGATTGGTTTGTGAATTCTTTTTCAAATAATTCATTATTGGTGCACAGATAAGCTGCTAAGCTTTGCATATTGATTTTGTATTCTGAAAGTTTTATGAATTCATTTAATAATTCTAACAGTTTTTATTGGAAACCTAGGAATTTTCTTTATCTAAGATCATGTCATCTGCTAACAGTGACAATTTGATTTCCTCTTCAGTGTGAACGTTCTTACTTTTTCTGGCCTACTGGCTCTGGATAGGGCTTTCTGTACTATGTTGAATAAAAGTGGGCATTATTGTCTTATTCCAGACCTTAGAGAGAAAGCCTTCAGCTTCTCCTAATTCAATATGATGCTAGCTGTTGGCTTGTTATACATGACCTTTATTCTGTTGACATATGTTCCTTCTATACCTAAGTTCAAAGTTTTTTCCATGAGGCAATGTTGATTATTAACAAATGCCTTTTCTGCATCTATCGAAATAAAAGGTTTTAGCCTTTATTTTGTTGATGTAGAGTATACTGATTACAGGTTTGGTATGTTGAAACATCCTCACATCCCTGGGCTGAATCCCACTTGGTCATTCTGAATATTTTTTTTGAGATGCTATTGGATTCTATTGCCTAATATTTTGCTGAGAAGATTTATATCTGTGTTCACCAGACATGTTGGTCCATAGCTTGCTTTGTTGTTGTTGTATCCTTCATTGGTTTTGGCAAATGTTTGTATTTTAAAATTGAGTTTCCTAAGACAAAATAAAAAGAGATTCACCATATTTTTTTTCAAATGAGAGCTCTATAAAACACCGTGTTTCTAATTTCCTCTTGGATTAGGAAAGCTCAAACTGAAGTTTTGTTCGAATTAGCCTCTGATAAATTAGTTTCTTCTTGCATAATTGTTCCCAGATGCTTTTTGTCTTTGCCACTTGGATTTTTAATGGCTTTCTATAATTTATTGATTTGCCATTCTCTAATATATGCTTTTAATTTTGTTAATATTCTTCATTTTTTTAAATTCATTTTACTTGAAAGGCAGAGACATAGTGAGGGAGAAATTAAAAGAAATTCTAGATCTGCTGCTTCATTCCCCAAATGGCCACAACAGCCTGGGCTGGGCTGGCTGAAATAAGCATCCTAGAACTCCATTTGGGTCTCCCACATGGGTGTGAAGAGCCAGAGAATTTCAGCCATCATTTGCTGCCTTCTAGGGTACACATTAATAGGAAAGTGGAATCCAAAGCAGGGCTGCAACTTGGATCAAGCGCCAGGATATATGTGTCTCAAGTCACTACTTAACACTATGTCAAATATCTGTTTCCCAGGATGTCAATATTATTTTATATTTTTGGAAGTTGGTAAAACATAAATGATAAATAATCAATTATATCAGTATGAAATCACAATAAAGATTAATAATTAAACATATCCTAAGGAATATGTGAAATAAATTTGAGAAAAATTAATTTGTCATCAATTAATTTGATCTAAACACCATGACTGTTGAAATCAACTTTATTAATAGAATTTACACCACTATTAAAATAATCTATAGGGTCAGTGTGGGGAGCCGGCCCCCACAACCTCTGTCTTCTGCCTGCCTGTAGACTGATGTGAAGTAATACAACCAAACGTTCCCACCGTTCCAATGTGCGCAAACAGAGAGGCTATCAAAAGGACAGTACATACCCTCTAGGACACTCTAAAACAGGGGGCTGCAGTATGTGATATGCCGTGGAAGCCTCGGTCTCTCTCTTCCTAACTGCCTCATTGACCGCTTGCTCCTACACTGTTCTTAGGGTGGACCGGTAGTCAACGACGGGTAAGCACTCGCAGGCTTCTCTAGCAACCTAAGACAGAGGGCAGGACATGCTTCCTATATCCTTGATGACGGGTAAGCAGAGTAAGCGCTGCGGGGCACCTAAGACAGGCACGAGTCCACGCCATTCAGCGTTTAACGCGAGGGACTTGTGGGGGATGGATCCTCCCCCGCGGCCCTCTGGACAGTGTAGACACCGGTTACCATAAACACCAGGCCATTCTTGTACAAACAAGAAGGGGGAGATGTCGGGGCCAGTGGCCCTGGCCCGACATGAGATGCAGCAGGCTGAGGCTGTCCCTTATCTAATCCTGTTTCCAAGACTTTTCGTCCCATATTCCTGCAGGCAGGATGTGACTTCTGATGAAGGTTTATGATGTTCTTTGCACTATCTGCAGAGCTTGTACCCTGATCATTGCTACTTTGTAAACTTGCTCTGTTCCTGTGCTATGCATGATTGCACACAATGAATGTTATCTGTATGGGGCCTGGGGTATATATCCTTGTGTTTCTTGGTGCTTGCTGCTGGAGACTGAAGGGTTTCCTTAGGGAGACTGCCTCCAGTCCCTCATCGCCGGGCCCCCTACTTTGGCTTGGAACGCGATGAGGCAATAAACGTGGTGATGAATTGACTGAGTGCTGCGTGTCTCCATGTGGTTTGTCGGGTGGCCTCCGACAGGTCAGCATTGTAGCATAGTGGGGTAAGGCTGCTGCCTGTGATGCTGCTATACCATATAGCACCTGTTTGAGAACTGGCTGCTCCACTTCCGATCCAGGTCCCTGCTAATGCTACTGGGAAAAGCAGGGGAAGCTGGCCCAAGAGTTTGGGCCCTTGCACCTACTTGGAAGACCCAGAGTAGTCTCCTGAATCTTGGCTATGACCAGGCACAGCCTTGGCCATTGTGGCCATCTGGGAAGTGAACTAGCGGATTCAAGATTCTTTCTTTCTCTCCCTCCCTCGCTCCCTCTCTCTTTCCCCCTCCCTCTCTCTATCTCTATTTCCTGTCTCTCCTTGTCTCTCTGTTACTCTTTCAAATAAATAAAATACATCTTTAAGAAACCTATATATAAAAATAATAAAATAAAGCATTAATTATTGATGCTGTAGGATGGCTAGGGAAGAAATTACAGTTAATATTAATTAAGGGTGGGCCGGCACCGCGGCTCACTAGGCTAATCCTCTGCCTTGCGGTGCCGGCACACCAGGTTCTAGTCCCGGTTGGGGCACCGATCCTGTCCCGGTTGCCCCTCTTCCAGGCCAGCTCTCTGCTGTGGCCAGGGAGTGCAGTGGAAGATGGCCCAAGTCCTTGGGCCCTGCACCCCATGGGAGACCAGGAGAAGCACCTGGCTCCTGCCATCGGATCAGCGTGGTGCGCTGGCCGCAGCACGCTACCACGGCGGCCATTGGAGGGTGAACCAACGGCAAAAAGGAAGACCTTTCTCTCTGTCTCTCTCTCACTGTCCACTCTGCCTGTCAAAAAAAAAAAAAAAATTAATTAAGGGTGGTAGAAGAAACTCCCCTGTACTGGAAGACCTGAAATTAAATTCTTACCCCGAATATTACTGTCAATTTAGCTGGTCTTGAGCAAATTTCGACATTTTGCTACCTTACTTTTTCCTATAAAGCTAACAGATTTCAACTATTAATCAGTGCACTTCCTTCACTTCTAAAACCACTGTTATGGGATGATTCTGAAGTCTTTATATTTTAACTATAACATTAATTTTTGGTTTTGTTTGCCTTGTTTTCCTATTATAATAATGGATTAGGGAGGCAAAAATTTGTGGAGAGAACCACAAAAGAAAAAATATATTTCTCTGCTTTTCTTTCAGAAATAATGTGATTATCACCTTTAATATATACAAATTAGAAATATTAACCTCTGTAAGTTTGAAAAATGGTAACCAATAATAAGCAATACTTAAAACCAGTTGCGTTTTTATAATGAAAGTTGGAGAATGGGATTCTTTCATGAGCACTTAAAATTTTGTCATCTTCCACAGTTGCATTTTGGCTTGTAGAGTTCTGCGGATAATGTATCATTTAAACTAACATTCTTTGAGAATTTCAACACATCTACCCTAATGCAAATCAGGAAAATAGAATTATGGAAATGAAAACTACATATTTTAACATCACTCTTCACTTTCCTCTCAGTTTCCAGCGGTTTAATTCAAATTTGATTTACTTTTGGGTAATTTGGGATGAGTGTACTGGATTGTCCATCTTCATTTCAGATTGACAGCTGGAAAGCATTCAACAACCACAGACCTAAGGCAGCAAACTAGAACTGTTATTGGAAGGAAACCAAAGAATCTGTGTTAGTACAATTTCCATTTTGCTTTACCAGCTGGCTTGTTTTCTTGTTTATGTCCTTGTTTAAATGTTTTAGGGTTTTTTTTCTTTGTGTTTTATAAGTTTTGTACATACTTGTAATAGTTTTATCCACCTCTGGCAAAGGAGTAGAATCCAAGACAGCAACAACATTTCTGCTGAATTACTAGAGATGCAAAAATCAACCATTTTTATTTCCCTAATATTGTAAGAGTCTAAGGTCTCTCCTTAATAACAATCTACATCTAATTATAATATCTCAGCCTCATTTACATTTTTAAGTATCCTCTACCCTACTGACATGGTTGTAAAGAGGACGATGGGTACTTAAATGGGAGAAGAAAATCACTACTTACAAATGCTAGCAGAGGTTGGACCAGTTATTGAAGTAATTGGCTCAGTCTCTCTTGCTGCAAAATTGATATTCTTCAAATGTTAAATGTAAATTTATGTAACAGATGTCCAAGAGTTTCTTCTGAGTTGTTCTTATCTTTCTGATGGAAATACATTAATGTTAATACCAGCATTCAAAGCTGATTTTTGATAGAATTAATGAAATAAAAAATTGGCTCTTTGAAAGATCAACAAAATTGATTAAACCAGAAAAATTAAAATAGCAAAAACAAGAGGGATGCCAATAACTAAAATAATAAAATCCAAGTAGAACTGTATTACTGATCTATAAAATTAAAAGGATATTAATTTTATATCAAAAATTTAATAATCTGGATAAAGCAGAAAAATTCTTAAAGTCATACATATAACCAAACTGACTCACAAAGAAATAGAAAACCTCAACAGACATATAACAAGTAAAGGGATAGAAGCAGTAATTAAAAACCTACTAACAAAGAAATTCTAAGACCAGATGACTACAATGGAGACTTCTAAAAAAAATTTAAGAAGAATTGACACTAATTCTCAAGTTCTTGAAAAACACAGAGGAGGAAAATATTTCCAAATACATTCTATGAGACCAACATTATTAGGTCAAAATAAGGTGATTAGGGGGCCGGCGCTGAGGCAGGTTAAAGCACTAGCCTGAAGCACTGGCATCCCATATGGGCGCCGGTTCTAGTCCAGCAGCTTCTCTTCCGATCCAGCTCTCTGCTATGGCCTGGAAAAACAGTAGAAGATGGGACAAGTCCTTGGGCCCCTGTGCCCATATGGGAGACCCGGACCTGGTTTTGTATTGGCACAGTCCTACCATTGCAGCCATCTGGGGAGTGAACCAGTAGATGGAAGTCCTCTTTCTCTGTCTCTCTGTCTCTACCTCTCTCATAACTCTATCTTTCAAAAAATAAAATAAATCTTTAAAAAAAATTAGGTGATTAGGTGGGCTGTAATCAAATAAGACTAGTGTCTTTATAAGAAAAGGAGATTCGGGCAAAGATACAGTGAGAAGACTATATGTAGATACAGGTAGAGGATGACCATTTAAGAGCCAGGAGAGAGGTCTTAGAAGAAACTAACTTGGCCTGCACCGCAGCTCAATAGTCTAATCCTCCACCTGTGGCACTGGCACACCAGGGTCTAGTCCCACTCTCCGGATTCTGTCCTGGTTGCTCCTCTTCCCGTCCAGCTCTCTGCTGTGGCATGGGAGTGCAGTGGAGGATGGCCCAAGTGCTTGGGCCCTGCACTGCATGGGAGACCAGGAGAAGCACCTGGCTCCTGGCTTCGGATCAGTGCAGTGCACTGGCTGCAACACGCTGGCCACAGCGGACATTGGGGGAGGGGGTAAACCAACGGAAAAAGGAAGACCTTTCTCCCTGTCTCTCTCTCTCTCACTGTCCACTCTGCCTGTCCAAAAAAAAAAAAAAAAAAAAAAAAAAAAAAAAAAAAAAAAGAAAGAAAGAAAAAAAGAAAGAAACTAACTCTACTGATACACTGATCTTGAGATTCTAGTCTCCAAAAGTGGAAGAAAATCAATTTCTGCTGCTTAAGGCACAGAGTCCATTGTACTTTGTGACTTGGTAACATAAGAAAACTAATATAGCAGGGTGCCAAAAAGGACTTTAATCAGACTTTCCCTAAACCCATTAGGAGAAAAGGAGATAGATGGATTCGTGAAGTTAGCCAGGTCAGGTGCCTCAGATAAGTTCATTTCATTTCATTTCTCTACATTTCTTTTCTTTTTTTTTTTTTAAAGATTTATTTATTTATTTGAAAGGCAGCATTACAGAGAGGCATAGGCAGAGAAAGAGAGAGGCCTTCCATCCACTGGTTCAGTCTCCAAATGAGCTGATCCAAAGCCAGGAGCCAGGAGCTTCTTCTAGGTCTCCCCTGTGGGTGCAGAGGCCCAAGCACTTGGGCCATCTTCTACTGCTTTCCCGGGCCATAGCAGAGAGCTGGATTGGAAGTGAAGCAGCCAGGACTTGAACCAGTGCCCATTGGGATGTCAGCACTGCAGGGAGTGGTTTTATCAGTTACACCACAGCACCAGCCCCTCATTTCTCTACATTTACACAAAGGCTGAAGGCCATGGCCCTCTAAGGAGTGTCAGTTCTAGTGTCAGCTAATGCTCACAATATGGTGAGAAGCAGATGTAAACCTTTGTAGGAAAAGGTAAAGAGGGAGCTGAATTGTTTGGTATATATAAAAAGAATGAGCTTTGAGAGGACACAAATATTAATGGGAGGGGGCCAGCGTCATAACACAGCAGGTTAAGCCACCAATTGTGATGTCAGCAATCGAGTCGTGGTTCAAGTCCCGGCTGCTTTGCTTCTCATACAGCTCCCATTGGATACCACTTCTGGCTCAGGTCTCAGAACTTCACTGCTATGAAAGAAAACTTTTCTCTCTCTTCTCATCCTTCCTTGCTCTAAAATCTAAAACAATGACAACAGCAGCAACAACCAAAATACTTGAAAAGGAAAGAAAACTTTGTACAACCTTGGGAAGGAGACAGTCTTGTTGATAGCCCATGGAAGTCAGCAGTGTGTGCCTCTTTTCACTGTGGATCCCTGTCCAGCCTTGGGCAGGTGGCAACTGTTGGACGTTGATGTTGCTGCCCAGAAAAGGCAGCATCCATTGGAGTAATGGTGACACCGAGCATCAGCTGTGCCCCCTGCCCTGCCGTGGCATATCTTTGAAAGCAGCAATGGCCCCAGCAGGGAATAAGGTGCCAGGGCAGGGGCTAATTTAGGAATGTCATTCTGGTTTGGTCTATAGCCATACCACCCTGAATATGCTCAGTCTCGTCTGATCTTGGAAGCTAAGCAGAGTCAGGCTTGATTAGTACTTAGATGGTAGACTCAGGTTTGAAATGAGGGCATTTACCTTTCCGTGGTGCCTAGAGGAAGTGTGAACCTACTCTGTCTGTAGGATCGGAGGAAGCAAGAGTAGCAGAATGAGAGGCCTGGAGTTAGGAAGCAGCCATACTCAGCACGCTGAATTTGTTTTGAGCAGGAGTGAAACTCCCTCTGGGAACTATCAGAAAGACTTGGGTGGGGTGAGTGCTTTGCAAGAGGCTTAGGTCCTGTGTAATTCATGGGAGGGCACAAGGCAGTAAGACTTAAGTTATTAATGTTAATGGGATCTCATTTGCTTCCATAGGCTGGTGTGGCCTGGGGAAATTCTGGTTCTATTGTGTGCAATGGGAGCTTCTTCTGACTTTTACAAGTAAAGGAGTGACATAATGAACATAGTGTTTTAGAAAGATTAAATTCCAATTTACGAATAACAAGAAATGACTTCAGAGGTAGGAGAACATTAATTACATACATTGCTTTAAAAATTGAGAAAAATCTCAGTGTAGGTCTTAAACAAAGCTATCTGGTTTAACATGCTGATTTTTCCAAAGAGGATATACCTCACAGAGGAAGAAAAATGCCCCAAATTTTGGTATAATTCACAGAGGTCTCCCAGATGACTGCTAATTAAGGTCACCAAAAGGGTTTTTTTTTTTTTTTTTTTTTGATTGAAACAAAGCTCCCATCACTTGACTTTAGCCTTCACTGCCCAGATCTCTGAATAATCACTAACATTTTCTTCTCATGTATATTGCCAACTTCATATTCCCTGAGATGATTTTTGAATCTTACTGTTTACACACAGCTTACTGTCCTTCTCCATAAGCTATATAAGTAGAGGGGAGAAAACATTTGTACAGCTTCCTCTGCTTAGGTAATATAGGACAAGTAAAACAATCGCTGACTAAACTGTTTAATCCAGCCTAAATACTTCTGCTTAACCATCTCTGACAAGTTTCTTAGGTTCTCATTGTTTCATCTTCATTATGCATAAAATAAAAATTACTAAATGATTTCTAACTCCGTTTCCACCTTAACATTATATGATTCATTAGAATTAACTATAATTGCTCAAGGATCACTTCATTTTCTCACGTCCACTAAACTTCATGGAGTCTTCTCTCAGGACAGATTGAAAAGATTTGGAATTTCTCTTTAAACTAAGCAAATTACTCTCCTTTCAGAACGGCGGACAATAGCCTTAGCTTTTAGAAAAGAGAACAGGAAGGAAGTGAGGAGGCGGAGGAGGAGGAACTTCTGCTTAAGTGAAAGCTTCATTAGGAAAAATGAACTAATAAGCATCCTTTAAGGAAAATTCATCTGTTCAGGGCATGGCCTCCGTTGCTATGCACACTTACTGTAACTTACATCATTAACATTACTGCATGTGTGTTTATATTTATATATTTGGAATACAGCTAATCTCTCATGTTTTACTGCTCAGTATCAATTCTATCAGGAATTACTAGTTATTGTGATGATATATTTGAATATGGATGAGATAACATATTCAAGAAAATATCATCTGTGTGGTGGTAATGGGAATATGAAATAAACTTGTTAAACAGATCTCTGCAAAGTTCCACTTTCAATGGTGACTCAGGACATAATAGAAACCCTAAAAGAACTGTTCAGTAGCCATTCTCTACCTTTTTAAAAAATTTCTAAAAGAGCACCACTCTTAGGTTAGGTATATCCAAAGAGAAATTCAGTGCGCAGAAATGGGAATTCAGAACACCTATGGATAATTATTTGCTTTATCAAATACATATAATCAAACTTTATACAGGAGAGAGGAGTTCTGTGTCTGAGAGAGTTTGTTTTAAAAATAAAAGAGAAAGGGGAGGAAAAAGACAAAAGCAGTTTTGAAAGATATGGTATGACGAAACATAAGGTATAGTATAAAAGAAAGAACCTAACTAGTTTAAACAGATGATAAAATTATTGAATGCAAAAATATTTTTTCTTAGTAATTTTTTGTAATTTTAAGGTAAAGGGGAAAAGGAGGAAACAGAATAGTAGTACTGGAATTTATTGAAATTCACTGTGGACTTGGCTATGTTTATTTGACCCTAAAAACTACCTAATGATATCAAATTATAATTACCTTTAAAATGAAATGGAATAGAGCATTATGTGCTATAAAAATAATAGGAAATCATACTTCAGCATCAGAAAGAGATATGGATACCTCTGGACGTATGTAAAGAGAGCAGATTGCTTACATATATTTTTTTTAAATCAAAATTTTAGATTAGGTGTTTTCTCTACCATAAAATTAAGAAGTATTATAGATAACTGAAGGCAAGTAGGAACTAAATAGAGAAAATAATAGAATACATGGAAAAAGACCATGCAAATATTCATCAATTTTCATAACATTTTATATGTTTCTTTTTTCTTTATTGGAGATTATCATTTGTTTTCTGGATGATTAAAGCAAATCAATGCTAACATGGATGCCAATACACACAATTGAGTATCATCAAGTTAAAAATAAGACAGAAAATTGTTCAGAGTAAACAATATTAATAATAAGTGGAAGCGGAACTGTGGAAGTAGAAGTGAACAGAAGTTTATATGAAAAACACAGCTTGTATATCAAACACTGGCACATGTATGAAATAAAGTACTATAGAAGACAAAATAAAGTATGGTTTTACTTGAAAGTTTTTCTGATATAGGTCGTTTGTATTTTATACTTATTGGATCATAATCTGGTATATTTCTAATAATTATTCATTGTTAACAAAATTATATTGATTCATTTTTATCATTACATATATATATATATATATATACTATTTTAAAAATCTTTATGTATTTGTTTATTTGAAAGGCAGAGTTACAGAGCGTGAGGGAGAGATGGAGAGTGAGAGATTTTCCATCCACCAGTTCACTCCCTAAATGGATGCAATGGCTGGGGCTGAGGCAGGCAGAAGCCAAGAACCTGGAACTCCATCTGGGTCTCCCACATGGGTGGCAGGGGCCCAAGAACATGAACCATCTCCATTGCTCTCCCAGGCTCATTCACAGGGAGCTGGATCCGAAGTGGAGCAGTGCCTCTATGTGATGCTAGCGTTGCAGGCGGCTGCTTAACCCACTGTGCTGGTCTCCAAAATATATTTTGGCTTATTATATAGTAAGGATTTTGCAGAAGATATAAGCAAATACAGATAAGCAAAAATAGATGTTTATTAATTTTTTTAGGTTAGGTTTTGCCACAGTAACTAAAACACCCCAGATTTCTGAGACTTCAAACAACAAACAAGAGGTTTATATTGCTCACTCATGTAAGATTGTTGTGGGTTCAGCCTTAATCTGTTCTAACAAAATACCATGTAAGCAGTGGCTTAAATTACAGAAATTTACTTTCCCCCTCTCAAGTCTAGAAATCCAAAATGAAGGTGTCTCAGGGTTGGTTTTTGGTGAGGTCCTGCTTTCGGTCTTGAATATGGCGGACCCCATGCCGTTTGCTCACATGCATGTCTTTCCCTTTGCTCACACACAGGGAGACAAGCAGAGCTCCTGCGTCACTTTCTGTTCTTTCACTGACACTGATCCTGTCACATTGGGGTCCCCACCCTTTTGATCTCCTTCAATTTTATTTACTTCCCTAAAAGTCCAGTCTCCCAAAATCAGTCACCCTGGGGATTAGTGTTTCAATATGATGTAAGTTTAGAGGGAATGCAATTCATTCCCTAACGACTGCCTTGAAAGTCATATGACCATAACAAGTGCTGCATCCAGCACCATAGGGTGTCAGGTTAACCTGAAAGAGGAAGGGAGTCGCATAGATTAAGGAAGCAGACTCAGATTAATGATTGTAATGTGGGGAAGCCAGGGGACACTCTGTCCATTGCCAATGGTGGAGGCAGAAGCAGAGGCCCAGATGCCTGGTTACTCCAAGTGTTTATTATTATTGGTGTCGTGATCAATTAATCATAAACATTTGCAGTTTCTTGGAAACAGGATTTCATGATGAAAGCGTTTAAAATGGTGAAACAGGGAACAATGGGGAGTTTCGGTGTTTACAGGAAGGACTTGTTGGCTTGGAAGCCGGGATTAAGAGAATGATCACACATGGAGGGGTCTTGAGGGGGACTAATTATTAACTGGGAAGAATGTCCACTTGCTGTTTACTGGAGCCCATGGCATTTCCTTATCTGCCTCAGCATCATGTCAAATGACCTTTGCCATCGACATAACTTGACCCTTCACCTTTGTAATGTGGCAAAGCACGCCTCCAGCAGAATTCAGGCCATGTGGTGGTCCCTGACACACTAACATAGGGGAGAATCAGAGATGCAATCTTATCGTGTTCCTGAGAAGAAGAAAACTGGAATATTGACAAATATCCCAAAATGCATCCTGGTTTTTATACCTAATCTAATTAAATGCCAGCATAAAGATCATTATATCAAAGTTTCCAAAACATGTGTCTGGAGATGTTGCTTTGGCGTAACAGATGATGCCCCGTCCTGCAGTGCCAGCATCCCATATGGGTGATGGTTCAAGTCCTGGCTGCTCCACTTACAATCCAGCTTCTGCTATGGCTTGGGAAAGCAGTAGAAGATGGCCCAAGCCCTTGGGCCCCTGCACCCATGTGGGAGACACAGAAGAAGCTTCTGTCTTCCAGTTACGGATTGATCATTTGGTTAGTGAACCAGTAGATGGAAGACCTTTCTCTTTGCCTCTGCCTCTCTGCAATTAAGTCTTTCAAATAAACAAATGAATAAATCCTTAACAAAACAAAAATGTTTCCATTATCCATTCCATAAGAAAAAAAATCTTGCAAGTAGAATAGAACATTTGAGTCTTTTAATATGCCTTGGAAAACTTTTCCCCTGAAAAATATTGCACAATCATTCCAATTCCATAAATCGCTGCAAACATGAAATTTTCTTATCTATGAAGAAACAGAAGACAAGGAGAAACCTTGACTAAGAATCCTATCAAAAGAAAAACAAACAACTCACTATTTCATTGCTTTAATGAGTTTTTTAAGACTTGTATTACTGTAAAGACATCATTATGTTCTTGCTTTCATATACTTTTGAGGATAGAGAGATTTTGTCACTATTTAGTTAATTATTTTCACCAGGAAAGGATTTGTAATTCAGATATAGGTATTTCATACATTTTAAATTCTGTATCACTTTAAGGGAGGATTCTAAATGTATATATAAATTGATATATATGTATATAATATATTTACATGATTTTACATGTCTATTGGCCAAAGATTCCACATAAGCAGTTGATATTCAGCGGCACATTATCTTTACAAAGTCTGATAGAGAAAGGTTAAAAGAGTACCTATCATTTTGTCTTATGAAGAGTTAGGAATTCACACATCACATCTGAAATCATGAATCTGTAATGTCAGAAAGAAAGCCAATTTTTCCAAGAATAACATTAGAATCTGACAGTGAATAAAACATCTCTGATCTTCACCATTGCCTCTTCATCTCCAGCTCACCAGAGACCAGAATTAAGGTTGATTGCCCCTGAAGAAGATCCAAGTCCATGACTCCATTGAGTGCTGAACTTGCTCCTGGGCCTCCTGTGCCCTAGTGTTCAGCTAGATGTGAGCTCTTGCCTCAAGCTATTTACACCATGATCAGGCTAGTAATTAGCAAAATGTTTAATATAATATAGAAGCAATTAGGAGGTGATAACATGCAATTAAGATGTGTTTCCAGATTAAAGATTTTATAGTGCTCTTTTTCTTGAAAAGATAAAGTGCCTATCTCAAAATGTCAAACTGCAGTGATTTAATCTGAATTATTTTCAATTAATATGCATGTATTCTTGTGATGTGTTCACCGTTGTTATTGACATTGATAAATTAAGCTCATCCCAGCTGAATTTATCCTTGAGTCACTCTATATTTCCTGAATGTCAGCTCTTCCTTTGTATTTTTTTTTCTTTGCCTACAAGCTGTGCGTGATCTAACTCTAAGTCCCCTGATTCATCCCTGGGATTACAGCAATGTGTCAGTCTGGAGGAACAATAATCTGAAAGGGCATTGTCATAAATAGAGTGTTAGAATATAATTGTTTGTCATGTCATTTCTCCCCTTTGCATTCCCTTGAGTCCTGTTGAAGTAATTTAGACAGCTAAGATGACAAGAGTCTTGAGACCGTACTTATAGAGTTGTCCAACACATCCTTACCCTCTTCTGCCTTATGAGACCATCTCATCTACAAAGTAGGAAAGGCAAGCATCAAATGAGTTTTGACTACAGTATGGGTTTAATTTGAGAGTGTAGACAGCCCATTCTGTACAATAAAAGCATTATGCCTCTTAATTCATCTGTACTTGTTGGGATAATGGCTAATAAACGGCATTTAAAATTTAATTAGATATTGTCATAGTGAACACAGCAGTTTTTGAAGAATTAATATTTATTGTGGAAGACTTTTTTTTTAAAGAAACGGTGTTGAATAGATATGGGGTAAAATGTTTAATTTTTATTTAAAAGACATGGGAAAAGTCATTATTTTATGTCGACTTCATCATTTGTAAATTGAGAATAGTGTTATTGATAATGAATACAGCTACATACAAATGCCACAGAATATGGGGATCAATTTGGAAATATATTTAATACTTCTAAATAAAATGTGCAGAAACATCCCACATTTTAGAATTGTTATTTCATTAAGCAACACTTCAATTTATAATTAGGTTGGCAATTAAAATTCTATTTTTATAATTTATGAGCTTAACAAGTGTGCCTCATAACATGATGGATTCGTACATATGTTTATTTGACACAGTAAATAGATAGATTTTAGGTATGACTGATTTTTTTTAAGATTCCAAATTCACTAAAATGAAGGAAGTTAATATTTGAACCCAAATTATTCTGGTTAATGAAGGAAGGATTTTACAATTCCCTGTTTGGCTTTTTGTGTTTGATGTCATCAGTGATGTGGCCAGCGGTTTTCAAAGTGTGGTTCATCTATGTAGGTAAACTTGACAATCCATTTAGGTATGAAAACAAAATATTCAAGTGTTAAATTATATTTAATTCATCTAGAAATAAAAAATATTCTTTACAAATATTTATTTCATAATCGATGTCCATGTCCTCATGCCATCCTGTGTCAAAGGCCCACTCAGAGGATATTTGTCATGTACAAAGTTCCAGGTGTCCTAGGACAAGAGAAGAAATGCACAGCATGGGGATTTCAGTGGAGAAAGCATCAAGGCATTTGTTTACTTTCAATGTTTCCCCATATAGGACACAGTTAAGTGACATTGTGGACTATGTTCTTTAGTTTTAACTAAATTAGCCATCATAATAGTGACAAATAAATTTTAAAATATTCCTACAATGAAAACATAGCTGAATATACTCATTCTGTAAATACAAGTGAATCTTAACACAAATCTTTACATAATTAGAGATGAGTCTGAAAACTTAGCACTCTGATTTAATAAAACGGACTGATAATGCACTTCTTACAGTTGGAACTACTTATTTTCAAGAAGTTTCTATTTCAGTGATAAGTGTCATGTAGCAGCTGTCGAAATAAATTGAACTTAAAACTAGAGCTTTGTGGCCAGCAGGAAAAATTATTTAGGCAACGGTTCAAGGCCGGCTACACCATTTCTGATCCAGCTCCCTGCAAATGGCCTGGTAAAGCAGTGGAAAATGCCCCTGCTACCCATGTAGGAGACCCAGAAGAATCCCCTGGCTCCTGGCTTCAGCCTGGCCCAGCCCTGGCCGTTGTGGCCATCTGGAAGCTGAACCAGCAGTTGGAGGATCTCTCTCTCTCTCTCTCTCTCTCTCTCTCTCTCTCTTTCTCTCTCTCTCTCTCTGTGTAACTAACTTTCAAAGAAATAAACCTTAAAAAACAAAAAAAGAATTTGGAATGTATTCCCTCTGCTTGGAGTGTGAGTGTGATATCTTGTCAGACCCTGGGGTGTGAGAACGTGGAGTGAATCCCTCATCTCCTTAGGAGTGTTACCTTACACTGTTACTGACCTCAATACCTGGACTTCAAATTATCTATCAACTCGCGGGCTTGGCAATCTGACAGCTCAGGTCAGGCGGGTTACCTTCTACCAACACCATTCTCTGGCATGGAGGTACATTAGCAGTCATATTGGTTAAGCCAGATTCTCCTGAGAACTGCTGAAACAAAACTACACCCCAGACTGGACTTTACGTTCCACAGGCACCAGTTTCTGTCCTAACAGAACAACTAGGGTTTAATATTTTTGGTGCTCACCCACTGTGTGGTTTATGTGCCTCATCTATTGAGTTTGTTTCCTATGAGTTTTGTTCTCCTTATACTCCCTGTTTTTAAATCTTGTGAAGCCAAATAAAATAAAATAAAATTCTCTGTGTGGCAATAAGCCCTGTTATTTGTGAAATTATCCTTTGATCATGTACTGGAATGTTAATATTAAGGCACCACAACATGTATAAGATATATGTGTGTGGGGTTTATGCCTTCAAAGGGACACAGTGTGAAATTCCCATACATTTGTCACAAACTTATTTGAAAGAAACACATGATGGAAGGTCAATAGAATACACAGTGAAAATTATATGTCAGGAAAAAAATTCTGATAATCTGTATTTGTGAAATACATGAAATTTGTTCACCTTATATAAATTTAAAAAAGAAATAAATAAGCAATTTTTGAGTGTATATAATGGTTATTATTTATAACTATAAAATAAATATATAAAATATCCTATTGCTACAAACACATACATATGAACACATATAAAGTAGAACTCTATGCAATAGTATCTTTGCAGGTCAAAAACTATCTTCACAAAATGTCACAGAAAATATTCTTGATTTCATACAGTTTGTGTTGCTATCTAAATCTGTAAATGCCTGTTTAAGTGACTGCCCATGGTAGCTGTGCAATAAATATTTGCTGACTACACACTATTATTAGTGCAGCTTTCTCACACATTATAATTGCTCAGTCACGCTAATCACCTTCTCCTACTCTCAGCCTCTTTTCTTAGAGAACCTATTGCTTGATGGCCGCAGTTGATACATTGGACTAATTTAATTCTTTCATGCAAATGAGAAAGTGCAGTTCAGAGTAGGCAGAGGCCAAGCGTCTACATAAACTTGGTTAGGTCTCATGGGATCCATACTAGGCCAAAGTGTGAATCATTTGGTAAATACTGAGTATCAAAATGGCCATGCTTGCTTCTAGAAATGTCACTTTGGGCATTGTGACAAATGTTTTCCTGCATAAGTCAATTCACATAGACATTAAGTCCATATTTTGCACTGGACTAACTGCAATTGCAAATCCAGAGACAGAGAATGGCATTAAGAAGCTGGGTGGTAAAAATGCCATCTTAAGTATTATAGTGACCATATTAAGTGTTAAAGCGATCATATAGATAGTGTTAAGTGTTAAGGGATCATATAAATAAGATCAAATGCCTGCTAATAATAATAGGTAGAATTAAAAAGGAGAGAATATTCCAACATGGGAAGCAGTCCACACAGCAGACTCAGAATGATAATCTCTTGAAACATCACTCTAATCTCAGATTCAGCCCTTAAGGCATTCTGTTCAGACTGAAAAGCCTGTGAAAGCATTTCAGGCATGGAAAGAAAAGATACAGTGGCAAAAAAAAAAGTGTCCTACATGAAGGATCTCTTTGAGAGAGACACCAAGTGGAAAGAAGTGGCCATCAAGGCTGGCGCCATGGCTCAATAGGCTAATCCTCCTCCTGTGGCATTGGTACCCTGGGTTCTAGTCCTGGTTGGGGCACCGAGTACTAGTCCTAGTTGATCCTCTTCCAGTCCAGCTCTCTGCTGTGGCCTGGGAGGGCAGCAGAGGATGTCCCAAGTGCTTGGGTCCCTGCACCTGCATGGGAGACTGGGAGGAAGTACTTGGCTTCTGGCTTTGGATCGGTGCAGTGCTGGCCATAGCAGCTATTAGGGAAGTGAAGCAACCGAAGGAAGACCTCTCTCACTGTCTATAACTATAACTCTCTGTCTCTCTCTCTCACTGTCTAACTCTGCCTGGCAAAAAAAAAAAAAAAAAAAAAAAAAAAAAAAAAAAAAAAAGTGGCCATTAAACAAGGATGTACTTTTCTCTGAAGGGAGGAGAGAACTTCCACTTTGCTTATGGCCTTGGCTAAATAGTGATGGAGATTGTGGATTCAAAAGGCTTCCATAGTCTTGGAAGTTGAAGTTTTTACTTAGTATAGAGTTGTTTTTCTGTATATACAGTTAATTGAAAATGAATCTTAATGGAGAATGGGATTGGGAATGGGAGAGAAAGAAGGAGGTAGGGTGGGAGAGTCCTTATGGCTTGAAGAATCACTGTATTCCTAAAGTTGTACTTATGAAATTTGTACTCATTAAATAAAAATGTTTCTTTGGGGGAAAAAAAAAACTCTGGCTGTTTCATTTTTACTGCAATGCTCTTACAGGTAGCCTTAGAAGTATGATTCAGCAAATTATGTTGACAAAATGATAAATAACAATGACCCATTTCAGTGGTATCACTTAAACAGAGTTATTTATAAATCTAAGTCATTTACTATTAATCAACATTAGGGTGAGTATTTGGCCTCACATTTGAGACACCAGCTGGGGTGCTTACATCCTGTATTGAAGCACCTGGGTTTGATCTCTGGCTCAAGCTCCTGATTCCAGCTTTCAGCTAATTCAGACCTTTGGAGGCAGCGGTGATGGCTCAAGTGGTTGAGTTCCTGCTACTCACAGAGGACACCTGAATTGAATCCCTGGCTACTGGCCGTTGTGTGCGTATAAGGGGTGAGTCAGCAGACAGGAGCGCTATCTCTGTGTCCATCTTTCTCTGTTTCTCTGCCTTCCAAATAAAAATAAGGTTTAAAAGTAACAAATATTACAATTTGATGATAAAATTAAATCTGATAAAATGATCTCATGAATTCAAAGAAAGCAATGCTTTAAATATTTTCATGTTAAAATTTCTTTTAGAACCATCAAAAGATTGTTTAATTTTGTCAATAAAAATGAATGTTTTATCTCTAGATAATTTTACACATTTAGAAGGTTTGTATTTTATATAGTAGCGTCAATAGAATATAATTCTTCCTTTTATATTATTATAAACAAGAAAGTGTGCTTTTAAAAATGCCATTGCTATTTATTTTGAAGACATAAAGGAAAATTAGTGATTTTATTTGATGATATTTAAAACTTTTAACTATTGCTAATATTTAGAAAACACTACAAAATTTATTTTAAATAATCTAAACATTTTATATTATAAGGAAACTGCCTTTAACCATTTTAAAACAGCTTTATTAAACAATTCACCTGTTTAAAGTGAACAATTCAGAGTTGTAAAACCGTCACTACAACCAATTTTGAACAGAAATAAGTATCTTTTAAACTGAAGCCTCTAGTATTTGTGTATTTTGAAGATAATTTATCAGATATCTCCCCACCCCTTTCTGGACCTCAGAATAAAAACAATATTTATACTTAATTATTTTTTAAATCTGTTTAAAATTCTAAATTGTTTATTGATATTCAGAATAGACTAATGATTTTAATCTTTGTTTTTCAGCGGTCACGGGAGTAGATAGTGTTTGTAGTTCATTATGGTCAGACATAAATGCTGAAACAGTATTTATTACTCTAATTTTTTTCTCTCTCTCCCATATATATAAACTACATCTCCTTTATACATATCTCATAAACATTTGAGACTATGCAAGCATATATATATGTATATGCATATGTATATAATCATGGATGTTTGAAAATATTATTTTAATCCATGAAATATTTCAGCTCATCAGTAACTAAGTTAAGAATCTGAAGAGTCTTTATAAATCTTCCTAATCAAATTTAATTCTACTGGAATATATAAAGAACCCATTTACATTTCTAACCCTTTAAGGAAAATTGGAAGAAGATTTTTAACAACTGTGCAGTTTAGTTACAATTGTTTGCTAATAAAAGACTGATTTTATTGCAGTGAAAGTAAAAATTACCAATAGCAGCAAAGCCCTAAATAACACACAGACTTCATTATGTTCTACCTAGACATATGCATGTGTTTATAAAATCTGGGCTTTCTGCCTTACAATACATAGAATAACTAACTAATTTTGAAAATCCGATCTTAATACCTAATTCAAGGGGAAAACCTCTCAACCTAACAAAAGGAATTATTGCCGGAGATTAAACTGCTTGATGTTCTTCATTGTTCTAGCTGAGTCAGGAGGGAATATTAATTGAGATGTGCCATGGATTCCGGTGTGTGTTCCATAGTGGTTCACAGATTTCCTGGTGGTCCTTCCAACAGGAATAGCATAAATGAGTGGAATAAGACGGATCATTCTGAACCACAGTAGTTAAGCCATTGTTCTGTTTGGCACAAAAGGTAATGGTTGGTTGATTTGCTTTATTTCTGTGTTGTTCTGATTTTTCCCCCATACACCCTAATCTCCACCACTTCCTCTGTGAGTCATCGGCAGCTGGACCCAGGGAGACCACGGGAACTGGCTCCTGGAAAAGAGCTCTAATGGAGCTATTACTCAAGTTCAATTCTCTTTAAGTCTGGTAAGAACCGTGAGCTATAAGGGGAGATTGAGAGAAGAATTATTTTACATTTTCTGCTTTGAAGAGCCTCCAAATCATGCTGACCTATTTATATTTCTGTGCAGGCATATGATAGATATGTTTATCTCAATAGTTCTTACAAACAAGTACAATTTAGATTTTAAAAAATAAGCATAGTTTAATTGTTATTCACAATAATACAATTATTTCTGCCACCGGATTTTGCTTATTGGTTTTGTTTTGCAGTAGCATATTTTGTTTTGAAGATTTGAAAAGCAATATTTTAGTATTATTTCCCACATAGAATCCATCCAACAGTTTATCCTAGTCTACATTCGATACAGTTACTATTATAACCTCCATTAGACATAAACATCCCTATTTTCTCACCACACAAGGGGATCTTGAATTAGATTCACAAAGAACAGCTTGATTTATAGTTGTTTTCTCTCCATTCTATTTGAACAAATCTTAGCATGGCATCAGGCTTTGATATGAGAGAGTTCCCACAGTCTGCTGGCAAAATCTCGCTGGTTGCATTTCAAAGCCAGAGATTAGGCTGAAGATTTTATTTACTAAAGAGGGGGATGTTGGCTGCACCTGAACCTGTGGCTATGGTGTTGGGCTCTTGAAAAGAACTCAGATCTAAGACCCTAAAACTCAGCCTTATTCTATCATTCAATGCCTCGTGTGCACTCAGGTTCTTTCAACTAAAAAAGATATTTAAGGATTTTGAAAAAATTATTAAAGAAAACTTATTGATTAATACATTGCTCCTATAGAGAGTGAAAGGAACTCTGCAGGGAAGTAAAACAACCACAGTGTCTGTTTGTTGACTTTGCAGGAAAGTACAACGATCACAACATGTCTATTTGTTGACTAGAAGTATCAAGGCAATGGGATGAGATTTCTGACCCCAATTATGCAAGTTGGGATTTTGCCATCTTCAAAAGCCTTCTTCTTATGATGCTTTCTCTGCTGTCACAGACAACTTTCCCATCAGCTTTTCCTCGAAGCACTCAGTGTCTCTTTGCTGCCCTTGCTCCATATCTGTTTTCCCACTATGACATGTATTGACTAGATGGCTCCATCTACTGAACCCAACCTGTCCTCACCCCTCAATGTGAATGTTTACAGAGACTCTTAGACATTCTTCCCTCCTATACATACTTCAATGGTGAAATTGTTAAATGAGATTTAAGGATTTGTCCTACTTAGATACATTTTCAGCCAACAAAAGACTCCAGGAGTTTTAAAAGGGCAGGATAACTCTCATATACCTACACTTAAAATGTATTTCCCTGGTAGGGGATTAAGACTATCTTATTTTATCAGTCAGAAAATTACTTTTTTATCCTTAGTTATATTAGGAATTTGGAAGTTTTAAATATCATAACATTAAGTATTAATTCATTCTAAAAATCTATTTTTTAGTACCACAGAAAAGTCTGCCATAAATTAATGTTACTTTTGTGGAGAATTTTAATTATCTTTATCTGAATTTAAATAAAATCTTGAAAGGGTTGAGAAATATTAAGAGATTTACAGACTCGATGTTTATAAATCTCATCAGTCTTCCATAATAGGTGGCTTTAAAAGTAACCACCTCAAATACTGAAAATAGCTGTTTTTTAATTTTTTTTTGACAGGCAGAGTGGATAGTGAGAGAGAGAGACAGAGAGAAAGGTCTTCCTTTTCCGTTGGTTCACCCTCCAATGGCCGTTGTGGCTGGCACACCACGCTGATCCGAAGGCAGGAGCCAGGTGCTTCTCCTGGTCCCCCATGGGGTGCAGGGCCCAAGCACTTGTGCCATCCTCCACTGCCTTCCCGGGCCACAGCAGAGAGCTGACTGGAAGAGGAGCAACCGGGACAGAATCCGGCACCCCGACCAGGACTAGAACCCAGGGTACCAGCGCCGCAGGCGGAGGATTAGCCTAGGGAACCGGGGCGCAGGCTGAAAATAGCTGTTTTTAATAGGTGTATTTTGCATTTTATGGAATTGCTAGATATTTTAGGGTTATTATTACATACCAGAAATTTCACTATATCAATTAACTAATTTATTCAAAATGGACAACATGACAAAATTCTATCAGTTCAGATGTAAAATTAAAATTAAGAATTATTCATGTGTTTTAGAAAAGTTCATTAAGTTTTATAACATTTTATTTCAAATTAATCCCTGATTAGTGTTTACTTTCTTTCATGCATGATTTCTGGTGCTAGAACTGCAATACTTTCTCCCATATGTTTTAGCTTTTATTCATAGAGAGTATATTAGTTTTACATAATAAGACATCCGACAGTTTTCCAATCTTTAGATATCTAAGAGGTTGAGATAAGCCTGAAGGCCCTCCAATTATACCCAATTGTAGCTGATGTATTTGTTTTATAATGGAAATGGGTTTTTTTCTTTAAAATTTTTGAGCTATTTATAACTGCTTTTTTTTATGCTATCAAGGATATTTACGATGACCTTTGAAATACCTTAGAAATATAAAGTGACCCCAAGGACATTTGTTATACATTTAAAAAATAAATAATCCCAATGAGAAATTCCAAAAAAGGTATATATTTTATGATATGATAAATAATGTCGGTAGATAAAATATGATTCCCATGTTGATAATAAATTACTTTGTATTACTTACTCATTTTATCCCACAAAAATTTGTTAACTTTTTTAAAAGATTTATTTATTTATTTGAAAGGCAGAGTTACAAAGAGGCAGAGGCAGAGAGAGAGAGTCTTCCATCTGCTGGTTCCCTCCCCAAATGGCCCTAGTGGCCAGAGCTGTGTCAATCCGAAGCCAGGAATCTGTAGCTTCTTCCAGGTCTCCCACATAGGCACAAGGGGCCAAGGGCGTGAGACATCTTCCACTGCTTTCCCTGGCCATAGCAGAGAGCTGGATTGGAAGTGGAGCAGCTGGGACTCGAACTGGTGCCCATATGGGATGCTGGCACTGCAGGCGGTGGCTTTATCCATTACACCATAGCACCGGCCCCTATTAACTTCTTTTTTATTTACTTTTTAAAGGAATTATTTATTTATATGAAATGCAGTGTGATAGAGAAAGACAGGGAAAGATGGAGAGAGAGAGAGAGAGAGAGAGAGAGAGAGAGAGAGAGAGAGAGAGAGAGAGAGAGATTTTCCATTCACTGGTTCACTCCTAAAAATGCCCACAATAGTTGGGGCTGGGCCAGACCAAAGGCAGGATCCAGGAACTCCATCCAGATCTCCCATTTTGGTGGCAAGGTCCCAAGTACTTTGCCATCATCGGTTGTCTTCCCAAGTCTTCCCAATTGCATTAGTAGGATACTGAAACAGAAGTGGAGGAGCCAGGACTTGAATTGGCATTCCTTTTTTTTTTTTTAATATTTATTTATTTATTTGGAAGGCAGAGCCACAGAGAGGCAGAGGCAGGGAGAGAGAGAGGTCTTTCATCTGTTGATTCACTCTCCAAATGGCCGCAACAGCCGGAGCTGTGCTGATCTGAAGCCAGGATCCAGGAGCTTTCTCTGGGTCGCCTATGTGGACATGTACAGGGGCCCAAGGACTTGGGCCATCTTCCACTGCCCTCTCAGGCCAGAGCAGAGAGCTGGATCAGAGGTGGAGCAGCCAGGACTTGAACCGGTGTCCATATGGGATGCCAGAACTACAGGTGGCGGCTTTACCTGCTACGCCACACCGCTGGCTCTAAATCAGCACTCTTGATAGATGATGCAGAGGTCTCAAGTGGCAGCTTAACTCTGCAGCACAAAATCTACCCTGAGTATCTCTTAGATATAAGACATAACTCGAAAATAATCTTTCAAACTATAAGGTATATCAATAATAAAAGAATAACCACTTATGTTTGTATAATTGTTTTAAAATATCCTCTTTTTTTCTTTTGAATTAAATTTACAGGATTCATTTCATGGAATCCCTACACTGCAAGAAAACAGAAATGAAAACTCTCCTTGGTATCTTCTCTAAGCTTGCTCAACTCAATGCTTTTTCCCATGCAGATGTGTCTAAACTGAAATGTCTAATAATATAATCCATTTATGGATAGCCTAGCAACAGTATGAAAGCAACAGGTTGTAGTCCTAGTGACTAGTGACCAAAACAGTGCATAGACTTAAAGTGGGAAACAGAAATGACCCTATGAAGCTATCTCTTTCTCCTGATTCTGTTGTATCAGCATCAACAAACTAATGATAAACATTCCCAGAAACACATACTCTTCAGTATCTCTGCCACTGAGGACCAGGTATTGATGTTTAAGCTCAGGCAAGTGGTTGGGAATGGGCTTGGTGTTGAATTTAGGAGTAGGGTAGAAAATTGGAAATGGAAAGATGACTAATAGAAGAAAAAGTGCTGAGAAACTTTTAGGAGTAGTAAGACTTTGTTGTCAACATTTTCCCTAAGTCTGCAGTGATTGGCAGCAGTTGTATTTTTGGATGCTCAGGCAGGCTATAGAAAATGTGAGCTGACCTAAGAGATATTTGGTCTATAAGGGTCTATAAGGATATTTGGTCTATAAGGGTCTATAAGGGTTTATAAGGATATTTGGTCTATAAGGAGTCTGCATATTGGAAGCCAGCCTTCCCAAGGAGAATTTCAGGGAGAATAACACAAGAAAAAATACATGGGGAAATTCCATATTTACTGAATTTTAGAAGGAATGAGGCAGTTTTCCAAATACATTAAGATTTAAGGTAGAGAGGAATCACTAGAAAGTGTGATAAAGGTTCACTGCACTCAATATATAATCAGATACAGATGAGAAATGGGGGTCAGCACTGTGGCACAGCGGGGTTAGCTGCCATTTGCAATATCAGCATATCATGTTGGAGTGCTGGTTGAACTCTTGCTACTATGCTTTTCCTTTCTTTTAAGAATTATTTTATTTATTTGAGAGTTGGAGCGAGTGAGAGATGATCCATCTGCTGGTTCACTCCCCAAAATGGCCAGAACAGCCATGTGAGCCAGGCCAAATCCAGAGGGATTTTATCCAAGTCTTCCATGTGGGTAAGCAAGGGCTCAAGAACTTAGGCCATCTTCTAATGCTTTCCTAGGCCATTAACAGGGAGCCAAATTGGAAGTGGAGCAGCAAGGACATGAACCAGTGGCCATATAGGATACCACAGTTGCAGGTGACGTTCTATCCACTATACCACAATGCTAGTCCCTGCTACTCTGCTTCTGCTCAACTTTCTTGCTAATGTTCTTGGGGTGGCAGCAGAAGATGGTTCAGATTCTTGGATCCCTGCCACCCATAAGGGAGAATAAAATGGAGTTCCTGGCTCATGGCTTTGGCCTGACCCATACCTGGCTGTTGTGGTCATTTTGGGAGTGAACCTATAGATGATCTCTCTCTCTCTCTCTCTCTCTCTCTCTCTCTTTCAAAATAACTAAATACATATTTTTTAAAAACGGCCTATGGGTGTCTGTTGTTACGTTTTTCATCTCTGATCCTATTGATTTGGGTCTTTTCTCTTCTTTTTTTAGTTAGTTGGGCCAATGGGGTGTCAATTTTGTTTATTTTTTCAAAAAACCAGTTCCTTGTTTGGCTGATTTTTTGTAATTTTTTTTTTTGGATTCAATCCTGTTGATTTCTTCTTTGATTTTAATTATTTCTCTTCTCCTACTGGGTTTGGGTTTGGTTTGCTGCAGATTTTCTAGATCCTTGAGATGACTTGAAAGCTCATCTATTTGGTGCCTTTCCAATTTCTTGATGTAGGCACCTATTGATATAAACTTTCCTCTTAACACTGCTTTTGTTGTATCCCATAGGTTTTGGTATGTTGTGCTTTTATCCTCATTTACTTCCAGAAAATTTTTGATTTCTCTTTTAATTTCTTCTATGACCCATTGTTCATTCAGGAGCATGTTGTTCAATCTCCATGTGTTTGCACGAGCTCTGGGGATTCCCGAGTTGCTAATTTCCAATTTCATTCCTTTGTGGTCTGAGAAGCTGCATGGTATGATTCTAATTCTTTTGAATTTGCTGATAAATAAAAAGAATCATCAGAAATTACTACCAGGACTTGTATGCCAGCAAACAGGGAAATCTATCAGAAATTGACAGATTCTTGGACACATACAACCTACCTAAATTGAGCCAGGAAGACATAGAAAACCTAAACAGACCCATAACTGACACAGAAATTGAAACAGTAATAAAGGCCCTCCCAACAAAGAAAAGCCCAGGACCAGATGGATTCACTGCTGAGTTCTACCAGACATTTAGAGAAGAACTAACTCCAATTCTTCTCAAACTATTCAAAATAATCGAAAAAGAGGGAATCCTCCCAAATTCTTTCTATGAAGCCAGCATCACCTTAATTCCTAAGCCGGAAAAAGATGCAGCATTGAAAGAGAATTACAGACCAATATTCCTGATGAACATAGATGCAAAAATACTCAATAAAATTCAGGCCAATAGAATGCAACAACACATCAGAAAGATCATCCACCCAGACCAAGTGGGATTTATCCCTGGTATGCAGGGATGGTTCAACGTTCGCAAAACAATCAACGTAATATACCACATTAACAGACTGCAGAAGAAAAACCATATGATTCTCTCAATAGATGCAGAGAAAGCATTTGATAAAATACAACACCCTTTCATGATGAAAATTCTAAGCAAACTGGGTATGGAAGGAACATTCCTCAATACAATCAAAGCAATATATGAAAAACCCACGGCCAACATCCTATTGAATGGGGAAAAGTTGGAAGCATTTCCGCTGAGATCTGGTACCAGACAGGGATGCCCACTCTCACCACTGATATTCAATATAGTTCTGGAAGTTCTAGCCAGAGCTATTAGGCAAGAAAAAGAAATTAAAGGGATACAAGTTGGGAAGGAAGAACTCAAACTATCCCTCTTTGCAGATGATATGATACTTTACTTAGGGGACCCAAAGAACTCTACTAAGTGACTACTGGAACTCATAGAAGAGTTTGGCAAAATAGCAGGATATAAAATCAATCCACAAAAATCAACAGCCTTTGTATACACAGGCAATGCCACGGCTGAGGAAGAACTGCTAAGATGAATCCCATTCACAATAGCTACAAAAACAATCAAATACCTTGGAATAAACTTAACCAAGGACATTAAAGATCTCTACGATGAAAACTACAAAACCTTAAAGAAAGAAATAGAAGAGGATACCAAAAAATGGAGAAATCTTCCATGCTCATGGATTGGTAGAATCAATATCATCAAAATCTCTATTCTCCCAAAAGCAATTTATACATTCAATGCAATACCAATCAAGATACCAAAGACATTCTTCTCAGATCTGGAAAAAATGATGCTGAAATTCATATGGAGACACAGAAGACCTTGAATAGCCAAAGCAATCTTGTACAACAAAAACAAAGCCGGAGGCATCACAATACCAGATTTCAGGACATACTACAGGGCAGTTGTTATCAAAACAGCATGGTACTGGTACAGAAACAGATGGATAGACCAATGGAACAGAATAGAAACACCAGAAATCAATCCAAACATCTACAACCAACTTATATTTGATCAAAGATCCAAAACTAATCCCTGGAATAAGGACAGTCTATTCAATAAATGGTGCTGGGAAAATTGGATTTCCACATGCAGAAGCTTGAAGCAAGACCCCTACCTTTCACCTTACACAAAAATTCACTCAACATGGATTAAAGTCTTAAATCTATGACCCGAAACCATCAAATTATTAGAGAGCATTGGAGAAACCCTGCAAGATATAGGTACAGGCAAAGACTTCTTGGAAAAGACCCCAGGAGCACAGATAGTCAAAACCAAAATTAACATTTGGGATTGCATCAAATTGAGAAGTTTCTGTACTTCAAAAGAAACAGTCAGGAAAGTGAAGAGGCAACCGACAGAATGGGAAAAAATATTTGCAAATTATGCAACAGATAAAGGGTTGATAACCAGAATCTACAAAGTAATCAAGAAAATCCACAACAACAGAACAAACAACCCACTTAAGAGATGGGCCAAGGGCTCAATAGACATTTTTCGAAAGAGGAAATCCAAATGGCCAACAGACACATGAAAAAATGTTCAAGATCACTAGTAATCAGAGAAATGCAAATCAAAACCACAATGAGGTTTCACCTCACCCCGGTGAGAATGGCTCACATTCAGAAATCTACCAACAATAGATGCTGGAGAGGATGTGGGGAAAAAGGGACACTGACCCACTGTTGGTGGAAGGCAAACTGGTTAAGCCACTATGGAAGTCAGTCTGGAGATTCCTCAGAAACCTGAACATAACCCTACCATACAACCCAGCCATCCCACTCCTTGGAATTTACCCAAAGGAACTTAATTTGGCTAATAAAAAAGCCATCTGCACACTAATGTTTATTGCAGCTCAATTCACAATAGCTAAGACCTGGAACCAACCCAAATGCCCATCAACAGGAGACTGGATAAAGAAATTATGGGACATGTACTCCATAGAATACTATACAGCAGTAAGAAACAATGAAACCCAGTCATTTGCAACAAGGTGGAGGAATCTGGAAAACATCATGCTGAGTGAATTAAGCCAGTCCCAAAGAGACAAATATCATTTGTTTTCCCTGATCGGTGACAACTGAGCACCAAAGGGGAAACCTGTTGAAGTGAAATGGACACTATAAGAAACAATGACCTGATCAGCTCTTGTCCTGACTCTAGATGTACAATGTAATACTTTATCCGTTTTAGTATTTGTTGTTGTTATTGTTGTTGTTGTTCTAGTACTAGTGGTTGAACTCTGTAATTAACACACAATTATTCTTAGGTGTTTAAATTTTAACTGAAGAGGGATCCCTGTTAAATTTAAGAGTGGAAAAAGAGAGGGAGGAGATGTACAATTTGGGACATGCTCAAACGGACTTTGCCCAAATGATGGAGTTAGAAATGTGCCAGGGGATTCTAATACAATCCCATCAAGGTGGCATGTACCAATGCCATCTCACTAGTCCAAGTGATCAATTTCAGTTCACAATTGATGGCTCTGATAGGTCTAAGAGTCAAAGGGATCACACAAACAAGACAAGTGTCTGCTAATACTAACTGATAGAATCAAAAAGGGAGAGAAAGATCCAACATGGGAAGCGGGATACACAGCAGACTCATAGAATGGCAGGTGTCCTAAACAACACTCTGGCCTCAGAATCAGCCCTTAAGGCATTCTGATCTGGCTGAAGAGCCCATGAGAGTATTGTAGGCATGGAAAGCCAAGATACCATGGAAAAGAAAAAAAAAAAAAAAGAGAGAAGACCTAAATGAAAGATCTCTGTGAGTGAGATCCCAGTGGAAAGAATGGGGCCATCAAAGAAGGAGGTACCTTTCTCTGAAGGGAGGAGAGAACTTCCACTTTGACTATGACCCTATCTGAATAAGATCAAAGTCAGCGAACTCTAAAGGCTTCCATAGCCCTGACAACTCATGACTAGAGCCTAGGGAGATTACTGACGCCATGAACAGGAGTGTCAAATTGTTAAGTCAGCAACAGAAGTCACTGTGTACTTACATCCCATGTGGGATCTGTCCTTAATGTGTTGTCTAATGTGCAGTGATGCTATAACTAGTACTGAAACAGTATTTTTACACTTTGTGTTTCTGCGTGGGTACAAACTGATGAGATCTTTACTAATTATATACTGAATCGATCTTCTGTATATAAAGATAATTGGAAATGAAAAAAAAAAAAAACCCTGGTGTTAAATTGGAAATGGCATAGAAAATTAATTAATTTTTTAAAAAAATATTATGTAGGATCTCTGTCTTTAATGTGCTGTACACTCTTATTTAATGCTATAACTAGTACTCCAACAGTATCTTTTTTTCACTTTGTGTTGCTATATGGGGGCAAACTGTTGAAATCTTTACCTAATATATACTAAACTGATCTTCTGTATATAAAGAGAATTGAAAATGAATCGTGATGTGATTGGAAGGGGAGAGGGAGCGGGAAAGGGGAGGGTTGCGGGTGGGAGGGAAGTTTTGGGAGGGGGAAGCCATTGTAACCCATAAGCTGTACTTTGGAAATTTATATTCATTAAATAAAAGTTTAATAAAAAAAGTGGCCTGTATGATTACTATTAGACTGTAAGTTTTAACTTGTACCCACCTATAGGAATAACTAACCAAGGAATCATACTCTAAAATGAGGAAAATCAGAGAAGACAAAGAATCAGCAAAAATGTGGTTTAGAGCATGAGTGTTAAGACAGGCAGATTTGCATTCAAATCCTAGTTTTGTTTTTATTAGGACTGTTAACTTGGACAAGTTGCTTCACTTATCTAAGATTCAATAGCCTCATTTGGGCAGTAGAGACAATAGTACCCAACACACAAACCAGCAGTGACTATTTGGTGGATTTTCTCAGTGCTGTGAGGATAGATTTCCACTACAGAAGAATCATTCCTCAGAATTCCCACAACAATTAATACGTCCATATCAATGGGAACATTGCATTATTATTTGTGTGTTTGATGTGTTGTTGCTGTCAAATTCCTATTGTAGGTTGGATCTGCATCTGTTTCCTTTTTGGACCATCACAGTCCCTTTAAAACTATCTTTCACTAGTGATTTACTTATAATATTAAACTAGATCTTTTCAATAAGAATTTGAAGAAATTAGTGAAAAATTGTCACAATGTGGTTTAAATAAAGCACATGTACTTATCATAAGGCCCAATCAATAATGAAATATTAAAAAATGTTTGAATTAACCAATCAAATGAACTATATTCATGTTATAAAATAGAGGGCTTGGGTTACAGTTGAGAATACCCAATTTTGAATGAGTTTGCTACCACTTATAACAGTTCTGAAGGAAATAATCTCTACTTGAATGTTAAAACTGCAAATAATTGAAATTCAAATGAGATGTCTTATATAAAAGACCAACTAATAGAGACTGGTAAACCAATGACACTCAAGAACATTTTAATGCTACTGCCTTGAAATGGACACACAAAACACCATCAGATTAGTTTTATGGTGTTGCTCAGGTGTCTCAGCTAGAAAGTATGTATATATATAAATGTATTTTAGCTGTGAAGCATTATACAAGTAATTTTTGAGATTAATTATGGAAGCATTACAGGAAAATTTCCTGGGACACACATGAAATAAGATAGCATGTTTCCCTAGATCCTTTCATTGCTTCCAGAATTAATTTTATTCTGTATCTAATGATAATGATATTATACATTTTAAGTCAGAGTTTAACTTGAAAATAATTTTTCAAGTTTAACTTGAAAATATTTTATTAAACAACTATTGAGCACTATACTACTTTCATTGGGTTGCCAGAACAATGTACCACAAATTGAGGGGCTTAAAGCAAGAGAAATTTATTTTTTCGTAGTTTTCGGGCTAGGAGTCTGCAATCAAGGGATCAGTAGGCAATGTTCCCTCTGAAACCATGAATTGGATCCTTTTCTGCTTTTTCCAGCTTTTGGTGGCATTGACTTAAGCTAAATCACTGTACTTCCAGACTCTGTTGTCACATTGTGTTTCCTCTTTGTCTTCTCTTATAAGGACATAGTTATACTGGATTAGAACTCACCCTAATAAACCCCTTCTTCATTACATCAGCAAAAATCTAGTTTCTAAATAAGGTCACACTCACAAATATGGGAGATTAGGATCTGAATATATCTTTTTTATGAACACAACTGAAGCTATAACAGGCGCCTATTATACAATAGGCAATATTCAAATTGCTGAGGACTGGGCAGTCAGAAAGACCAAAAAGGAAGCCTTGTAAGCATGGACATAACACCCATTTTTGCTTTGATAAGGTTTGATTTCCATATCTACCCAAGAATTCTTCCTGGCAGAATTTCTTCACCTTATCATTTCTTGCTTTTTCAGTACACCAGTTATAGACTCTACAAATCCAGCTTCTTTCCAGATTTGTACACAATTAAGAAAAGTAATTTTCATTGCATGTACAGCCTGGGTTATTAACCCAACAGTATATAAAAGGGGAAAAAAAGTAATGGGAACACATAGCCACAACATCCCCATGTATCTGTTTAGCAGATGTGGAAATCCAACCCATCTTATTACTCTGATTGTGTTACAACATTAGCAAGGCAGTGATAATGGTGTGCACAGCCCTCCAATTATAGAATTAGACATGGTCCTGACTCAGTTGGCATATTGTCAATTTGGGACAAAGACACCACACAGAAAACATTAGGGCATATGAGTAACAATAGGGGAGAAAACTCAATGAGTGTCTTTATTACTGTTTATTTCTAGTATCATTCATACAATAGATGTTAAAATTCTGATAGAGTTAAATAGAAAAAATGAAATATCGTATTTGTACCTTTTGATAAAAATGGCCTATATTTTTTAGAACATTTAAAATAATTTAGAGAATACATAGAAAACACTATTTTTCCCTGACACCTTCCAGTTCCATAACCCTTTCACATATATATTTCATGTGTATAAATTTACATGTATAAATGTGCAAAAGGAAACAGTGTAGTTTATACAGAAATTCTGAAGGTTGCTTTTTATTCCCATTAACAATTCTATCACACACTAAAAAAAGATATTAAAATCTTAAGCACATATGAATTTAGAAGTTTCTAAATTTCTCCTATTAAACCTCTCAATTTTTTTTAATATTTTGACACTATGTTACTAAATGTATATATATTTAGGATTGTTACATTTTCTCATTATATTAAATTTGTTAGTAAGCAAAATGTTCTCTGGCTTTACTATCTCTTACCTTAAAATCTACTCTGTTATAAAACAACTCAAACAACTTCCTTTTAGTTAGTGTTTCACAGTATAACTTGTTTTACCACCCAATTATTTCATATATTCTGAATTCTTCTATTTGGAGATATTTATGTGAGCAGTGTATAAGTTAATTTTGTGTTTATTTTATCAGGCTCTATATTGTTTATTTTAAAATGGAATGCTATGTGTAATCAAATGATTAATAATTTGTTGTTAGCTCCATTATTGTAGTATGTATTTTTTAGTTATCTTCTCCACTTTCTTGCTTTAATTTTTTAAATTGAATTTTTAATTTGTGGTAATTGTAGATTAACATGATTGTAGAAAATTAGTGCAGAGAGATCTTATGTACCTTCTACCCAGTTTGTGTTAATGATAACATCTTGCAAAACTATAGTAAAATATCAGAATCAAGAAATTGGCACTGCTATAGTCAAGAAAGAAAATATTGTACTCACCACTGCAATACCCAGTGTTGTCCTTTTATGAACAAAACCTATTTCCCTTATAATCACACCTCTTCTTTAAATACTAATAGCCATACTATATTCTTCATCTCTACAATATTTTCATATTAAGAAAGCTATGTAAATGAAATTACAATTTGGTCATATAATTTTCTGAAAGTACAATTCTTAGGAAATTCATCCAAGTTATTGTGTTTGTCATTGGTTGATTCCTTGTAGTGCAGTTTGTTTAATCTTCCACCTATTGAAGGTCATCCAGGCTGTTTTCAGTTTGGACCTTAAACATTCATGTACAAATATGTATATAAAATATTTCTGCCTTGGATAAACACCAAAAAATGTAACTACCAGGTTATATTAAGTTGCTTGAATAGTTTGATAAATATGTGATATCTCATTATGATTTTAACTTTCATTTCCTGAATGCTGATGAGGTTGAATACCCTTTCATGTGATTTTCTTTTCCTTTTCTTTTTCTTTTTGTCTTTAACCATCAGTATATCCTTAGTAAAATATTCCTTCCTGTTTTTACTCATTTTAATTAAAATATTTTTATATATTATTAAGTTCTATTTTAAAAATATTTTCTTATTTATTAATTATTTATTTGAAAGGCAGAGATGGAGAAACACAGAGAGATCTTCCACCTGCTGATTTACTTCCCAAATGCCTGAAATGCCCAAGGTTGGGCCAGGTCTCAAGAAGGAACTTGGGAGAATTGACATTTTTCTTATATTATCTTCTAGTTTGTAAACACAGTATTTATTTATGTATTTATTTGATCATCTTTTTAAATTCATTCCTTAGAATAATGTAACTTTCAGCTCAATAATTCTGTGTATGTTTCCATAGCTTAATAATGTATAGCATTTCATATCCTGCATATCTCCTTGGTTATACCTAATAGTATGTTTCTAATTTCACTTTCCATGTGTTCATTGACAGTATATAAAACATGCTGGTGGTTTTCAATGCTTATCTTATAATTCAAAAAGTTGCTTAACTCACTTATAAGGTTTAGAAGTTTCTATTGACTCCTTTGAGTTTTCTATCTAGACCGCTTGTCAACTGCAAATAAGAACCATTTTGTTTTTTCCTTTCCAATATACAGGTTTGTTATTTCCTTTTCTTACCTTATTACCCTGGCTACAATTTCTATCACTGTTTTTGGTGACAGTAAACATTCTTGCTTGATTCTCAATCATATGAAGAAGGGCATTGTCTTTCTCGACTAAGTATCATGCTAACTGTATGTTTTTGGTAAGTTTTTTTTATCAAGTCGAAGAATACATCATTATTTTAATTTTTCTGAGAGATTTATCATTAATAGATGCTGGTATTTTATCAAACACATTTCATGTATTGATTGATATGATGATGTGAATATTTTCTTTCACTCTTTATGATAGATGCATTATTTTTAAATATACTGAATCAGCCCTGTATCCTTGGAATAAACCTCATTTGCTCGTGGAATGTAGCTCTACATTTAAAAAAATGACTAAATTTTGTTTTGAACATTATGTTAAATAATTTGTGTGTCTATATTATTGAGAATACTTGCCTGTAGTTACTTTCTTCATACTGATTTTGGTATGGGAGCTACATTAGCTTCACAAAATTGTTTGGAAAATGTTGCATTTTCTTCTGTTTTCTAGAAGACATGTTGTAGAATCAGTTCTTTCACAGTTGGTAGAATTCTATAGTGAAGCAATCTGGATCTTGTTTAGAGGAATTTCAAAATTATGAAATAAATTTTCTTAAAAGTCATTGCACTATTTATATTATCTATTTTATATTGGATGAATCATGATAATATTGTGATTTTTAAGGAACTGATCCACTTAATCTGAGTTGTCAAGTTTATTCCCTTATTTCCTTACTGCCATTTTGATGTGTGCAGAGTCTGTACAGTTTTCCTTTGTTACATTTATTTTCCTGATTTCAGTTTTGTTGATTCTGCTCTTTGTTTCCTTTTGCTTGTGTCTGTATATTCTACTTTTTTTTGCCTTGAAATGGAAACTTAAATTACTCATATTATTACTTGCTTCTTTTTCTAATGCTTGCATTTAATGCTATAAATTTCCTTCACAGCACTGCTTGAGCTTTGTCCCCAAATTTTTAATGTTTTATTTGATTTAATACACTATATCTTTGAAATATCCTTTAATCCTTTTCCTTTAATCCATGCTTATGTACAAGTATATTTTTTTGTTCCGTAGTATTTTGACATTTATATTTCTGTTTTCTGTTTGATTAATTGTCATGAGAGCACAATGTGTATGATTTCAATGTTTTAACATTTTGTGGCACACTATGTTTCTTGGTATACATATCATGGGAACTTGTAAAGAATGTGCACTCTACATTAATTGGATACATGTTATAAATTAAATCCTGTTCATTGATGACATTGTTGAGTTCTATGACTGCCGTTTTGTGTCTAGTTATTTTATCAATTTTTGAGAAAGGAGTATTCTAGTTTTCACATATATTTGTAAGTTTTTTGGTTCTATTGGATTTTACTTAAAATATTTTGCTGCTTTTTATGCAAATACATTTAAATTTCTTTGTATTGATAACAGAACATTTTATCATTATAGAATAATGTGCTTTTATTTCTTTAATCACTTTCTTTGCTTGAAATCAATTTGTGTTATCTGCTTGTAGCAATTCCTACATTGCTTTGAATAACATTTGCCAGATATTTCTTTGCCACATTTTTTAAAAACTTTTTCTTCTTATCTGTTGTTAGTGAATTTCTTACAAACATTATACACTGGGGTCATGTTTTTAAGTCAGTTGCCACTGTGCTGTTTTTCAAAGATTTATTTATTTATTTATTTGAGAGGTAGAGTTACAGATAGAGGGAGAGACAGAGAGAGAGGTCCTCCATCCACTGGTTCACTCCCCAAATGGTTGCAGTGGCTGGAGCTGAGCTTATCCAAAGCCAGGAGCCAGGAGCTTATTCTGGATCTCCCACACAGGTGCAGGGGCCCAAGCACTTGGGTTATCTTTTGCTGTTTTCCTAGGACATCAGCAGGGACTTGGATTGGGAGTGGAGCAGTAGGGAGTTGAAACACCACCCATATGGGATGCCAGCACATCAGACAGCAACTTTATCTGCTATGCCACAGTACTGGCCCCACACTCACTGCCTTTTAATTGGTGTTTGTAGCCCAGTTAAATTATTGGCAGGTTTGGAATTACATTTTTCACTTTATTTTTTATCTCATTTTGATTTTCTGCTCTTTCTCATTTATTGTGAATTATTTGACATTTTTTAGTTCCCTTTTGCCTTATTTCTAGTATTTTTTTTTAAATTTTTTTTTGACAGGCAGAGTGGACAGTAGAGGGAGACAGAGAGAAAGGTCTTCCTTTGCCGTTGGTTCACCCTCCAATGGCCGCCGCGGTAGGCAAGCTGCAGCCGGTGCACCGCGCTGTTCCGATGGCAGGAGCCAGGTGCTTCTCCTGGTCTCCCATGGGGTGCAGGGCCCAAGGACTTGGGCCATCCTCCACTGCACTCCCTGGCCACAGCAGAGAGCTGGCTTGGAAGAGGGGCAACCGGGACAGGATCGGTGCCCCAACCGGGACTAGAACCCGGTGTGCTGGTGCTGCAAGGCGGAGGATTAGCCTACTGAGCCACGGCGCTGGCTATTTCTAGTATTTTTTGAATGTGTTTCCATGTATAGTTTTTGATCACTTTAACTTATCATGGTCTACATATGTTATTTTCAAGTTCAAGTGCATAAAAAAATTCGTCACCACAAGTCTAGAATTATAAATGATATTTATGGAAGTGTTACACACTGAAACAGAGACAGATAGTCATCACCATAAAATAATGTGAAGGTGGAAATTATGGGGAAATGGCAGGTTGGTCATTATTCATCCATAATAACTTTTAAAGTAAATGGAATAAATTCTCCCATTAAAATATACAAATTGGCTGAATGGATTAAAACAAGACTCATAGTTGCCTACAAGAAACTCACATTACCAATAAAGATAAACAGACTGAGAGTGAAAGGATAGGAAAAATATTCAATTTAACAGAAAGCAAAAATGAGCAGGTGTAGCCATCCTAATATCAGAAAAAATATACTTTAGCACAAAAACTGTTAAAAGAGACAAAGAAGGGCATTATCTAATAATTAAGCAATCATTTCAACATGGAGATGTGACTATAGTTAATGTACATGCATCTAATGCCAGGGTGACAGGCTATTTAAAACAAATGTTAGTGGATCTAAAGGAACATACAGACTCCAATACAATAACAATGGGGGACTTCAACACTCCATTTTCATCAACAGACTTAGAAAATCAACAAGGAAACAACAGAGCTAATCCATGTTATAGACCAAATGGATCTAATATATGTAGAACATTTCATCTCACAATTGAAGAATACACATTCTCTTCATCAGGGCCTAAAACTTTCCCTAGGTTAGATTTCATGCTAGGCCATAAAACAAGTCTTAGCAAATTCAAAAAAATTGAATTTATACCATGCATCTTCTCTGACTGCAATGGAATGAAGCTGGATGTTAACAACTTAAGAGTAGAAAATATGCAAACATATGGAGGAAAGCACAAAAGCTTCTGAATAAACCATGGGTTATAGAAGAAATCAAAAGGGAAATAAAAAAATTCTTAGAAACAAGTGAAGATGACATCACAACATATTAAAACTTATTGGATACAACAAAAACAGTGTTAAGAGGAAAGTTTATAGCAATTAGTGCTTACATCAAGAAATTGGAAAGGCATCAAACAAATGATCTAACAAAGCACCTCAGGTATCTAGAAAAACAACAGCAAATCAAATCCAAAATTAGTAATAGGAAATAAATAATTAAACTTAGAGAAGAAATAAACATATTGAAATACAAAAACAAAAAAAGATCAGTGAAATTCAGAGCTGGCTTTTTGAAAAATAAATTTGTTACACAATTGGCCCAACTAACTGAAAAAAGGGTGAGATGGAGAGACAGAGAGAAGACCCAGATTAACAAAATCAGAGATGAAAAGGGAGATGTTGCAAAGGATACAATAGAAATAAAAAGATTCATCAGGAATTACTACAAACAGCTATATGCCAACAAATTGTAAAATGTTGAAGAATGGGATAGATTTCTTCACACATACAATCTACAAAAATTGAGTCTTGAAGACACAGGAAACCTAACTATAGCAATAACCAAGATGTAGCTTGAATCAGAAAAGAAGACTCTCCCAACAAAGAAATAACCTTACTGGATGCCTTCTCTGCTGATTCCTACCAAATTTTTAAAGAAGAACTAATTCTAATCCTTTTCAAAGTATTCAAGACAATTGAAAGAGAGGGAATCTTCCCAAACTCCTTCTATGAGGCCAGCATCACTTTAATAACAAAACCAGAAAAAGGCACAATAGAGAGAAGTAAAGACCAATATATCTGATGAACATAGATGCAAAAATCCTCAACAAAATACTAGCTCATTGAATCCAACAATACATCAGAAGGATCATACCCCCAGACCAAATGAGACTTATCCCTGGTATGCAGTATTGGTTCAACATAAGCAAATTAATAAATGAGATACATCACATTAACACATTGAAGAATAGAAACCAAATAATTATTTCAATAGATGCAGAGAAAGCATTTGATAAAATACAACATTTTTTGATGATAAAAACTTTAAGCAAATTTAGTATCGAAAGAACTATCCCCAATATAATTAAGGTAATATATGAAAAACTCACAGTCAACACCATATTGAATGGGGAATGTTGGAAGCATTTACACTAAGATCTGGCACAAGACAAGGATGCCCACTTTCACCCTTGCTATTCAATATAGTTCTGAAAGTTTAGCTAGAGCCATTAGGCAAGAAAAATAAATCAAAGGGATACAAGCTGGAAAGTAGGGAGTCAAATTACCTCTGTTTGCAGATGACATGATCCCACACATAAGGGAACCAAAAACTCTGCCAAGAGACTTTTGATACTCATAGGAGAGTTTGTAAAGTTGAAGGATACTAAATCAACATATAACAGTCAATAGCATTTGTATGTACAAACAATGCTAGAGCTGAGAAAAAACTTGTAAAATCAGTACCATTCACAAAAGCTACCAAAAATGTAAATACCATGGAATAAATTTAACTAATGACGTGAAAGTTCTCTACAATGAAAATTACAAAGCATTAAGGAAAGAAATAGAAGATAAAAATGGAAGAATCTTCCATGTTTCTGTATTGGAATAGTTAACATGATCAAAATGTCTATTCTACCTAGAGCAATTTACTGATTCTGTAGGATCCCGAGAAAAACACTAAGGATGCTCTTTTCAGACGTAGAAAAAATTATGCTAAAATTCATATGGAAACACAAGAGGCCCCAAGTAACTAAAGCAATTTAAACAACAAAAACAAAGCTGGAGGCATCACAGTACCAAATTCCAAGATATACTATAGGGCAGTCATGATCAAAATAGCCTGGTACTAGAAAAAGAAAACATGCAGAATAATGGAACAGAAACTAAACCCTAGAAATTAATCCATGTAGCTTCAAGCAATTAGTCCTAGAAAAGGAGCTAAAATCAATTCCTGGAGAAAACAGTCTCTTCAAAAAATGGTATTGGGCAAATCATCTCTGCATGCAGAATTATGAAAGAATACCCTTACCTTACCCCTTATAGAAAAATCGATCACAATAAATCAAAGACCTAAATTTGTGACCTGGAACCATCAAATTACTAGAGGAAAACATTGAGGAAACTCTGGAAGGCATTGGCATAGCAAAGACTTCTTGGAAAAGACCACAAAAGCACAGGCGATAAAAGCAAAAATAGACAAATGGGATTACGTCAAGCTAAGAAGCTTCTGAATATCTTCTGATTTATGGAAACAGTCAATAAAGTGAAGAGGCAACTGACTGAATTGGAAAAAGTATTAGCAAATTTTGTAATTGATAAATAATTAATATACAGATTTGTAAAAAGCTCAAGAATCTTCAGAATAACAAAACAAGCAATCCAATTAAAAAATAGCCAAAGGACATGATCAGACTTTTTTTTTTTTTGACAGGCAGAGTGGACAGTGAGAGAGAGAGGCAGAGAGAAAGGTCTTCCTTTTTCCATTGGTTCACCCTCCAATGGCCACTGCAGTCGGCGCGCTGTGGCCGGTGTACCACACTGATCCAAAGCCAGGAGCCAGGTGCTTCTCCTGGTCTCCCATGCGGGTGCAGGGCCCAAGGACTTGGGCCATCCTCCACTGCCCTCCCGGGCTATAGCAGAGAGCTGGACTGGAAGAGGAGCAACCGGGATAGAATCCAGCGCCCCGTCCAGGACTAGAACCTGGTGTGCTGGCACTGCAGGAGGAGGATTAGCCTATTGAGCCGCAGTGCTGGCCAATGATCAGGCATTTTTCAAAGAATGAAATTCAAATGGCTAAGAGACACATGGTTAGTAGTGCATTAATCTTGTCATCAGAGTGGACTGAAATTATGCATCTGCAAAAATTAAAGGAAAAAAAGGAAGGAAGGAAAGAGGAGATTTGAGGGAGAGAGAGGAATTAGAACATTATAATTATCTTCTTAGATTTGTACCTATGAAGTACATGAACTATGTTCACTTTATATCAATAAAATTAAAAAAAAAACAAGTTAAAAGAGAAAACTTTCCATTACATTTGTCCTTTTACCCTATAATTGTTTTACATACATTTAGTTCTGTATCAGACAGTGTTATAATTTTTGTCTAAGCTGTGAATAGAAAAGGAAGTCCACTAAGTAAAGAAAACTCCTTCTCTTATTATTTCTTGTTTGTTTAGAAAAATTGCCTTAGCCACTTTTTTTTTAAAAAGATTTTATTTATTTATTTATTTATTTATTTTTTGACAGGCAGAGTGGACAGTGAGAGAGAGAGACAGAGAGAAAGGTCTTCCTTTTGCCGTTGGTTCACCCTCCAATGGCCGCCGTGGTAGCGTGCTGCGGCCGGCGCACCGCGCTGTTCCGATGGCAGGAGCCAGGGGCTTCTCCTGGTCTCCCATGGGGTGCAGGGCCCAAGCACTTGGGCCATCCTCCACTGCACTCCCTGGCCACAGCAGAGAGCTGGCCTGGAAGAGGGGCAACGGGGACAGGATCGGTGCCCCGACCGGGACTAGAACCCGGTGTGCCGGCGCCACAAGGCGGAGGATTAGCCTGTTGAGCCACGGCGCCGGCCTATTTATTTATTTGAGAGGTAGAGTTACAGATAGTGAGAGGCAAAGACAGAGAAAGGTCTTCCTTCTCTTGGTTCACTCCTCAAGTGGCCATAATGGCCAGAGCTGCGCCGATCTGAAGCCAGTAGCCAAGTGCTTCTTCCTGGTCTCCCATGCAGGTGCAAGGGCCCAAGTACTTGGGCCATCCTCTTCTGCTTTCCCAGGCCACAGCAGAGAGCTGGATTGGAAGAGGAGCAACCAGATCTCGAACTGGTGCCCATACGGGATGCTGGCACGTCAGGCCAGGGCATTAACCCACGGTGCCACAGTGCCGGCCCCATTGTTATTTTCTAAATGTTTGATATTTTTAATATTGCTGAAAATTCAGAAATAATACTCTAAAACTATTTTATCTCATTGCTTTTACATGGACATGATTTGTATGTATTAATTTGTTTCCAGTAATATTACGAAGATCTTTAAAAAGTTTAAACCATTTATGTGTAGATTATTTTGGATATTTTAATGTAAACAATCATATTTTCTGGAATTAAGCAGTGTTCACTTTCTCTGTTTTGAGTCTCCCCCCCCCCCCATGGGATTCTATAACTTATAAGCAAAATGCAGTGTTTCTACTCTTTTACAGATTAGGAAAGAAAATTATACATAATTAGGTGTTATTTGTTAATATCACAGCTCTCATGATTGTATCTTTCCAGTGTTTTCCATTGGACCACATTAATTCTGTCAACTATGATTATATTGTTAGAAAGTCAAAAGAGATGAAGAGGAACAGCTAACATACAGAATTGCAACATTTTATTGTATCTACTACAACCAGGAGAAACTGAGGAAAAATTAATATTACCTCCAGTATTTTACGTTTTGCTTTATTTGTTTGATTTTAAAAATTTTGAATATAAGTGGATTTGGCTAATTTGACAGTACAAAAAATGAACTAGTGTTTTGATTCAATAAAAGTGTCTGAGTTGATAGCTCTTTTCAATAAAAATGAGTACAATTCTACCTCCTATTATTTTGTTCCAGAGAAGATGACATAACATAGAGGAAAAAATTAGATTTTAGAGTTAGAAATTATTCAATTATTCAGATTTTTTAATTTTCTGAGTTTCAGTTAATTGTACTTTCATATGCATTTGTGAGAAATAATAGAGTTCCAAGACTGCCCAACATTCATCTCCTCCTCCACAGGGAAGAACCAAAATTACATACAAATAACTGCATTTTGATGTGCTTACCCAAGGTAGAACACTGGAATCCCACAGGACACAGGGATCTGGGATGGTAACATAAAGAGAGGGAAAAAACACTACAGCAACTGCCAGGTCTGCTCTATTGTAGAGAAGAATCCCCAGTGTATGGAAAAGGTCAATGAGAGAGTCCCAAAACATCCCATCTCCATGGACACCAGAGACGGGCAATCTTAGCCAGAGGAGGGATTCACAATCACTACGTGCTCGGAGCGCAGCAAGAGTAGCTTTCTGGAGAACACACTCCAGCTGTGCTTCAGGATAGTAACTCACATGGTCTCTCAATCCACCTCCACAGCACAGGCTGCAGCAGCATGATACTGTTGAGAAAGGTCTCACTGTCAGACATACTGACATACTGCCCATGGATGAGAAACTCCTACATGTATTATCCTTGGAATTCGCAGACATTCCACTAAGCTGGCAAAAAGAACCACAGTCTAGGCCGGCGCCGCGGCTCACTAGGCTAATCCTCCACCTTGCGGCACCGGCACACCGGGTTCTAGTCCCGGTCAGGGCACCGGATTCTGTCCCGGTTGCCCCTCTTCCAGGCCAGCTCTCTGCTGTGGCCAGGGAGTGCAGTGGAGGATGGCCCAAGTATTTGGGCCCTGCACCCCATGGGAGACCAGGAGAAGCACCTGGCTCCTGCCATCGGATCAGCGCGGTGCACCGGCCGCAGCACGCCTACCGCGGCGGCCATTGGAGGGTGAACCAACGGCAAAGGAAGACCTTTCTCTCTGTCTCTCTCTCTCACTATCCACTCTGCCTGTCAAAACAAACAAACAAACAAACAAACAAACACAGTCTTATAAACTCGGAGACCCAGTAGCAACAGTGATTTCATCATTTGAGTCCAAGCAGTGCACTGCACTTGCAATGTAGGTCAGGTGACTTGGCACAGCAGGGCAGGCTTTTTCCCCACTGTCTTAGAAACTGAGGACTTGCCTCTGCAAACTTAGGGCTATCCTCCTAGATTGATTTCTTCAACGCAAGGCAGTGCAATCCCACCTGGGACTTGGGCCGTGGACTCTAACACAGTTACCTTCCTGTATCCAACCAGAATCCAGAGGGCATAGAAAGTCCAGCTGACCCACATATACTACTGCCCCACAGCAACCATGTTCCCTAGTCCACCCCAGCATTACAGCCATAAACACACACTCCAGACATGAGACTGGCATTACTGCTACCCGAGCTCCTGGCACCAATACCCACACACCCTGCTGGAACAAAGAAAGCAAAAATAACTACGAATCTTCAATATTTAACTCAGTGAAACCATCTTTAATTAATGAAGGATAAATAAAGATGTTCCCATATAAACAATTAAAGGATTTCATAACTATAAGGTTGGCCTTTCAAAAGACACTCTGGCAAAAAAAAAAAAAAAAAAGGACCTAAATGAAAGATCTCTGTGAGTGAGATCCCAGTAGAAAGGACGGGCCATCAAAGAAGGAGGTACCCTTCTCTGAAGGGAGGAGTGAACCTCCACTTTGACTATGACCTTGTCTAAATAAGATCAGAGTTGGTGAACTCAAAAGGCTTCCATAGCCTTAGCAACCCATGACAAGAGCCTAGGGTGATTACTGATGCCAAAAACAAGAGTGTCAAATTGTTAAGTCAACAACAGGAATCACTGTGCACTTACTCCTCATGTAGGATCTCTGTCCTTAACGTGTTGTTCAATGTGAATTAATGCTATAACTAGTACTGAAACAATATTTTACACTTTGTGTTTCTGTGTGGGTGCAAACTGTTGAAATATTTACTTAATATATACTAAATTGATCTTCTGTATATAAAGAGAATTGAAAATGAATCTTGATGTGAATGGAATGGGAGAGGGAGCGGGAGTTGGGAGGGTTGCGGGTGGGAGGGAAGTTATGGGGGGAAAAAGCTATTGTAATTTATATTTACCAAATAAAAGTTAAAAAAAGACTGATGCTGTGGCTCAGTAGGATAATCCTCCTCCTGCGATGCCGGTACACAAGGTTCTAGTCCCGGTCGGGGCACCGGATTCTGTCCCGGTTACCCCATTTTCCAGGCCAGCTCTCTGCTGTGGCCAGGGAGTGCAGTGGAGGATGGCCCAAGTCCTTGGGCCCTGAACCTGCATGGGAGACCAGGAGAAGTTCCTGACTCCTGGCTTTGGATCAGCGCAATGCTCCGGCTACAGCTCGCCGGCCACGGCGGCCATTGGAGGGTGAACCAATGGCAAAGGATGACCTTTCTCTCTGTCTCTCTCTCTCACTGTCCACTCTGCCTGTCAAAAAAAAAGTAAAAAAAAAAAAAAAAAAGATTCTGGAGTCCTATATAGAGATATGAAGAAAGATACCTACAATCTTGAAAGCATGTAAAAGTAAAAACCCAGTGGAAAAAGAAAAAGTGTATTGCAATAAGCAGGTTTTTTCAAAATTTTTTATTTATTTATTTTTTTTAATGACAAGACTGGGGTGAAAACTTACAGTAGTGGTTAAGATACTGGTTGAGATGCTTGCATTCCTATTAGAATGCTTGGATTTGATAACCATGTCCAGCTCTTAACTTAAGCTTCCTGAGAATAAGTGAGGAAGAAGCAATAGCCCAAGTATTTGGGTCCCTACCAGCCACACAGGCAACCTGGACTGAGATCTCAGCTCTTAGCTTCAGCTCCAGCCCAACCCTGGCCACAATGGGCATTTGGATAGTAAATCAGAAGATGACAGTTTCTCTCTCTCTCTCCCCCGCCCCTCTTTTTCTGTATATCTGTATGTCTCTGTGTTCCTTAAATCAACAACAACAACAAAATCTTTAAAAGTTTAGAATGACAGGATGAAGTTGTTACTCATCAGTAATAACTTTGAAAATTTCTCAATTAAAAGATACAGATTTGATGAATAGATAAATGGATTTTCCACTAAAAAATATGCTAGCTTCAAGAAATGCACCTCATCAGTGAAAGTACACACAGACTGAACATCAGACAGTGGAAAAAGATATTCTGTATAAATAGAAACCAAAAAATCAAACAGCTGTATCTATACAGATAAAATAGACTGTAAGATAAAAAAAAAAAGAGAGACAAGAAAAGTCACTATCAAGGGACCAATTGAACTACTGATGCAAATGTAGATGTGTCTAATGTGAATATATATTGTTTTATAAAACAAACATTTGAAATCTAAATGAAGAGATCCATTCCATAGTAACAATAAAGGCCATCAACAGCTACTGTAATCAATGAAGAGAACATCAATACCAAAAAAGTTAATAAAGAAGCATCAGAGTTAAATATTATTACATACCAAACAAATCTATAGAATACATATTCTTTTCATCCGCACATGGAATATTCTCTAGAATAGACCTCATAATGTGCCTGAAAACAATTTTTTAAAAATTCAAAAGAAATTAAATCATTACATGTATTTTTTCTTACCCCAATGGAATAAAACAAAAAATCAACAATGAAAGAAATTCTAAAAACTACACGAATATACGAAAATTAATACAAATCCTTCTGAATGAATGATTGGTCATTGAAGAAATCAAAAGGAAACTAAAAAAAAACTCTTGGAACCAATGAAAATGAAAATACAATGTATCAAAACTTATGATATATAGTAAAAACAATATGAAGAGATTGGTTTGTAACAGTGTCTACATCAATTAAATAGATATCAAATAAGCAACATAACTATGCATCTCAAGAACATAAAAAATAAGAACAAACCAGACATTAAATTGGTAGAAGGGAAGATATCATAAAAATGAGAGTAGAAGTAATGAAAGAAAATTTTAAATACAAAAAAAATCAATGAAATTCATTTTCTGAAAAGATAAATCAATAAATCTTTAGTTAGACTAACTATGAAAAGAGATATGACTCAAATAAGTAAAATCGGAGATGAACAAGGAATATATCTGGTATCACAAAAATCCAAATTCATTAAGGACTGTTATGAACTATATGCCAAAAAATTGGAAAATCTACAAAAAAATGGATAAATTTCTGGATGCATATAACTTAACCAAAATTAAATCCTGAAGCAAAAGAAACCTGAACAGACCAAATACAATAATGAGATTGAATCAGTGATCAAAAATCTCCAAGAAAAGTCAAGCAAGAGATGATTTTTTTCTGAATTGTACCAAACCCATAAGGAAAGATTAACACTAAATATTCTCAAACTCTTTTAAAAAATTGAAATGGAAGGATCTATTCCAAACTTGGTCTATGAAGATTGCTTGGATTCCATAACTACACAAAGACACAATAACACAAGAAAAATTATAAAAATTATTCCTGACGAGCATAGATAGAAACATTTTCAACAAAATATTTGCTGATTGAATCAAAAAATCATAAATGTCTTACGTCATGTTCAAGTAAAACTTATCTCAGGAATGCAGGAATGATTAAACACTTGCACATTTTTATATGTAATTCATCACAAAAAAGGATAAAAATTACAGGATTTTTCAACAAATGCAGAAAAAAAATCTCATCAAAATTGAACATCCCCCCATAATAAAAATGTTAACAAAATAGATCTAAAATAAGCACATGTCACTACATTAAATGTTACTTATGACAATTTCATGGCCAGTATCTTTTTGAGTTTAGAAATTACTCTACATGTTAATATAGTGCTAATGCACATCATTTATAAATTTGTCTAAACACATAAAATGTACAGCACCAAGAGTGAAGCATAGTGTAAACTCTGGACTATGAATGACAATGATATGTCAGTGTAAGCTGATCAGTTGTAACAAATGTATCAGTCTGGCAATGTTTACAATGAAGGTGGTTGTATGAGTTGGGACACTTGGAATGTGCAAACTTCTCTGAATCTTCCATTCCATTTTTCTGTAAATCTAAAAGTACTCTGACAAATAAGTACTTTAATTAAAATAAATAATACAATGTATTACTGTAAATATAACACATCATCACAACTATATTATAATTTAATAAATATAAAAAAATACAAAAATTAGCTCAATATTTATGTAATATGGGTCAGGTGAAGTTGTCAAGATGAGAGTGTATTAAAATAGAATAACATTAATTTCTTAATATTGTATTACTCTTTCAATTTTTAAGTAGTCTCAATTTAAATTTGTTAAAGAAATGGTATTTTAACACAGTACATAATTCAGATGAATTCGTTCATACTTAGTCACTTATTGAATGATAGTACTTCAGTAGATTAATTTTGTTTTCATGGGAATTGAATTATTGAGCAACAAAAGGTGCTAATCTTCATTCTTAATATCATGTAAAATTTTTCTTTTCATAAATAACATTATTGACTTGAATTTCAGAAAATGTTACGAAATGGTAGATATTAGTGTTGGCTTTGCTATACTTCACTTCGAGGATCTCTTCACAAACAATAAAATTTTACTTACATTTTGTGTTTATTCAAATTTAGATTGTACTATACTATTTTTTTTAAGAGACAGAGAGAAAGGTCTTCCTTTTGCCATTGGTTCACCCTCCAATGGCCGCCGCCGCTGGCGTGTTGCGGCTGGTGCACCGCGCTGATCCAAAGGCAGGAGCCAGGTGCTTTTCCTGGTCTCCCATGGGGTGCAGGACCCAAGCACTTGGGCCATCCTCCACTGCACTCCCTGGCCACAGCAGAGAGCTGGCTTGGAAGAGGGGCAACCGGGACAGAATCTGGTGCCCTGACCGGGACTAGAACCCGGTGTGCCGGCGCCACAAGGCGCAGGATTAGCCTAGTGAGTCGCGGCGCCGGCTGTACTATACTATTTTTAAAACCATATACTTTATATTTTAATAGTTTGGGTCTGAAAGCAAATAGCATCATTTTATATCATAAAAATAATCTCTGAAAAAATTTGCATAGATAGAATCATCTGTTCCTTTAAGTTTTGAAATTCTGAGCACAATATTCTATGGATGGATTTTGGAGATTGATATCCCCCATTAAGACTTTTAAAATATGCTGTTGAAATTTATGTATGTATATTTTACTACAAATATGGTCTGCTTTACCATAATACTCACTCAGTGTGTGCCTGGGATTCTTCTGTAGGGTTACCAATCATACCAGAACGAGTAAGAAGCTCTTCCTTGGATCACAAAAAAAAAAAAAAAAAAAAAAAAAAAGTCCCACCCTGCTCTGCTTTGATTTGGTGTCAGTAGGTGGAAATGGTAACAAATAAAGGGAGTAGATTTGCACAAAATACAAAAGACAGATAGGACTCCAACTGGAATGCTGTAGAGGTAAAATATTACATTGATAGCCTAGACTAGAAATTGATTGCAAAAAACGTGTATGTTGTATCTGATATGTTTATTCTTCTGAGCTCTATTTTCCTTTCATTTATTTGATACTCCATAATCCTAGCATTGGTGTATGAAGTAAGTGCTTGCTTAACTGTTTTTTGCTGCATGCAATCATATTTTAGATTTCAATCAACTTATTTCTAAGGAAGTTTAATCATGGCATCTATTTTACTATGTAATAAAAGCAGTGATTTAATTGCATTTACAATGCATGTAAGGTCTGTTTCTATTTCTCTCTCCTCCATTGAAGTGTATTTTTCTATGATTGGTAAAGAAAAACTCAACAACCTGAAGCAGAGGGTCCCTTCAAGAATTGCCACATAGAGGTTCTGAGCCTTTGAGTGATCATCAGATTGAGACTGTAATGGGCCCTTGCCCAGTTGTGGAAGTCTAAAAGTGACTGGATTGGGGAATGGAAATACAGGATGAGGGCTGAGGTTACTGGGGACAAGGATCAGTGCTAAGGGAATCCAGATCTGCTTTTCTGACAACTGTGGATCATGTCAGCTCTGAAGGCAGCTCTTTAACCAGAAGAGACAAAGTCCCACATAAGGGTGCCACCCACACACAGCTGTATGTGCTACTGACAAGCAGTTACGAACAGTAAAGTTGCTTCCATTTCAATTTAGTCAACACCTGGACACTTATAAAATTTCACTGACTCCCATATTCTCTTCAAATTTAGCCTAATCTATAATACAATTCTTGCTAATTTGGCTTCTGATAATGACAACAAAGTGTAGACTAGGAAGTAGAAGCCCAAAATGCAGTTTTGAATAATAATCACCAGAAGTCCCAGAGGTTAATACAGGCAACTGACGATTCTGATTTTCCCTACTTAGAAATGAACTGTATGATAGAGATGTCAACAAATTCTTGCCAAAATCATAAAGAAAAATGCATCTTTCTCTTCTTCATCTACCTAGAATAAATTTAAGTTATTTTAGCTAATATTTTTAGATTATGATGGAAGCTAGAAGATAAATTGCAGATCAGACAAAGGAATCATTTTAGGAAAGTGGTTATTTTCTTAACTAGTAAAATGTCTCTGGAATTGTTGCAAACTATTTTAAAAGCAGATTTAACAAAGATCACGTTTACTAAAAGTCCCATTGGTTTATCCCACATGACTTTTCAAGATCTAGTACTTTACTCTGCTTATTATTTTCTCTTCACCATGTTTTCTCTCATTTTAAATTCTCCATTGAGACTGCTTGCCAAGTTGATTATCCCCAAACTCTCACTTTGTATGTATGTTAAAAAAAAAAAAACCTCAAATATATTCAATAACCCTAGAATAAATATAAATTTTTTTAAAAAAATAATCTGCAGTGCCAGCTCTTTGGAGGGAATTTCCCCCTCCTCTGTGAATGTGTCTAATGAGAGAATATGTATCAAGAGAGGAATATACCATTTGGGTTCCCAGGTTGCTTGCCCTATTTAGCATTATTATTTTTTTTAAAGTTGCAATTAGTATTAGCCTTAAGAAATGAATGAAAATTGGCCATGAATGAAAAAGTTAATAGATGTTAGTATTGTAATTAGCAAGGGTCTGATCTTGCAGGAGCGATTTTACAACTGCAGACTTTGGAGGACAAAGGAGAAGGAGGCAAGTCTCCAGCCTGTCTGCCTGGAGCTTTCTACCGCGTATGATGGAAGAGTTTCAGAGGAGAAAGGTTGAATTGCCCTCCTCTTGTTGTCATCCTATAATGAGGAGGAGGCAAGGAAATGATAGGAAGTCTGAGCCTCATTCAGGCATATAGACACGGTGCACCTTTTCCTCAGACAAGTGAGAATAGAAAACAATAGAAGTTTAAATGGGCTATGAGAGCAGGTGTAATGTAATTGAGATGATGTTTTTCATTTCATTAGAAAAAATGGAGCTGTTACATTGAAAAAGGAAGATCTAAATAGGTTGCTGGAAAAGAGTGATCTTCTCACTTGGAGAAGTAGCAACATGAATTTTGCTTTGTTCAATTTATCTAACACTCACCCAGAGCACACCTTTCTCTTTTCAGTCTTTTGCCTGAGTGGCAGAGAAATAAAATAAGTTAGAAAAGGTACAAGAAAAGAAATCTAGAGAAAAAGATATTAAGGACTGGGAATAAATAATGCAATGAGTATTGGTTCAAACAAAAGAGTGAGCATAAATTTCCACAAGTGAAAATATATATAAAACTGACAACATTAAGCATTGGCAATGGTGCCAGTAAATGCTAGCTATAAAAGGGACTCCAAAAAATTATGGAAAAATTAATTAAAAGATGTTTATATTGCTGCAAAAATCTTCAAATGCAGGCACAATTTTGCATAATACATGTTTTATGTGATCATTTTGAAAACTGCTGGTATTGAATACTTGTGGACATGCAATTTGGCAGGGCAACAGATGTAAAGTATTAGGGTAAGAATGCTCTTGGAAGGAAGCAGGAATAAAACAGTGTTCATAAAAATATATAGATGTTCATTACAACACTGCCTATAGATGAAGAAGAAAGGAATCAACTAAATAAAAAGATATAATAAGCTAAACAAATTATGATGCATTTATACAAAGAAATACAGTGCATTGTTTTTGATAAAAAGCAAAGTATACAGTAAGTAGAAAAAACCTCCCTTTCAGACCAAAGGGAAAGAAAGTTTTAAAGTGAGAATATAATTTTCCTCATGGGCATTGTCTACCTTAGAAAAACTACTACAGAACATGCCTGTGACTATAGACTTGTAGTTCAGGCCACCGAAGATTAGAGATGGGACACGGGCACTCCCTTGACTTGCATCCTCTGGTCTGCTTTAACACAAACCAGGAGGAAAAGAAAGCTCGGCATCAGAAGCAATGGGTGGCAGGCCTATTAATGGCTGATCTGTACAGTGATCTGCCTCAAGGAGACCCAACAGGCCAGTCCACTGCAGTGGCTTTCAATGTGGTAAGCCTGGGCTTCAGCAGAAGTCAGCTTGTGAAGAGCCCTGGCAGCACTGCCAAGAGTTGGATCACTGGAAATGGACCTGCCCTGGAGTTGAAGGATGCCCAGGTCAGAGCCACAGATCTTATTGGCTCTAAGCTGAAAAGCCCTTCACTCAGCCCAACTTCCAAAGTGACCACTGCAGCTGAGGGGATGGTCAAGTAGGGTCAGCAACATTGCAGGCAGAACTGTACATTTCTTGTTAGAGATGCCCCCTGCCTTTACCTGGCCAGCTCTCCTCCCAGGCAGCCAAGTAATGAAAGTCAACAGAGTGCCTTCCCCTAGGAGGTTCACACCTCCCTTAGGATATACCCCATGTGAAGAGATAGATAGGTCTGGGCCTCTTAACTTACAAGGCCTAAAGCCCACCAGATTATTATCAAGCCCCTTCTATCAGGTTCTATTTGCCTCTCAATCAGAAAACTTAATTGTAGCTTAGACAGCACCTTTCTTAGCTCCTCTAATAATGACTCTGTCCTTTGTTCTAGACCCTGTCTAGCATACTTGGGCCTCACTCCTTCGTAATCATAACCTCTACCACCAATGGCTCTACTCCCAACCTGTGTGTACTGATGGTCCTCTTCCCCACTTAATGCTGTATAATTGTTCAAACCTGGTAAATGCCACTCTTAGGATCATTGGTTACTATCCTCACTCTGTCTTTAATGACCTTGTCTAAATATGATCAGAGTCGACAAACTTGGAAGGCTTCCATAGCCTTGGCAACTCATGACGACAGCCTAGGATGGTTACTGGCGCCATAAACTAGAGTGTCAATTTGTTGGGTCAACAACAGGAGCCACTGTGCACTTGCTCCTCATGTGGGATCTCTGTCCTTAATGTGCTGTACATTTTGATTCAATGCTATAACTAGTACTCCAACAGTATGTTTCACTTTGTGTTTCTATGTGGGTGCAAACTCTTGAAATCTTTATACTAAACTGATATTCTGTATATAAAGAGAATTGAAAAGGAATCTTGATGCAAATGGAAGGGGAGAGGGAGCGGGAGAGGGGAGGGTTGCGGGTGGGAGGGAAGTTATGGGAGAGGGAAGCCATTGTAATCTATAAGCTGTACACTGGAAATTTATATTCATTAAATAAAATTTAAAAAAAAAGTGTTTAAGCACAAGGAAAACTGTAAAATATTAAAATAAAAATGTTGAGAGAAGAAGCTTTCTAATTTAGTCACAAAGTAATTTTCTCTACATTAAAATTGAAATTTTCTGCCTGAAGAATTGAAATGAATCACATCAATAAAAAAAAGGCAATCTGGAAAAGAGTAATTGCAACACATAGGACATGCAAAATATTGTTTTATTTGATACGAGAAGAGCTCTTTTAAGTCAAGAAAAAAATAAACATCTAACAGCAAAATGAAGTAAGTTCATCAATAGACTATTTCCAAAGAAATGCAAGTGGACAGTAAGGATTATTAGTTTAAATGAGAATTTAAAACATTCTAGTTAAAACAGCAATGGTGTATCTTTCCATCACCTATCACAGTAGTGGAAATTGTTAAAAATCTTTTGTCATTAAAATTATTTATTTATTCATTCATTCAGTCATTCTCACTTGTTTGAAAGGCAGAGAGTGAGGAAGAGAGAGAAAGAGAGATCCTTTATCCTGTTGATTCACTTTCCAAATGTTTGCAATAGCCTGGGATGGACCAGGTCAAAGCCAGGGGAAAGGAACTCAATTTGAGTTTCCAAGATGGGTGACAAAGACCCAAGTACTTGAGCCATCATCTCCTTCCTAACAGAGTGGGGAGCTGGATCATAAGCAAAGTAGCCAAGATTTGACACAGATACTGATATAGGATGTGGATATAGCAAGTATAATCTTAACTGTTATCCCAAACACACACCCTGAGTGAAGAATATTTTTTTAAATGGTAGTGTACAGTGTGAGTGGCTTCATTATATCTTTTATGGTATAGATATGGTAACATGTTTGGAGAACTATACAGTACATAAAAATCAAATACATTGTTACCCCACAATTGCACTTTTAGATATTTATCTTACAGATATAGTTATATATATATATATATGTATATATATATATATATCCTACATTTGTATGCAGGAATAGCCACATTATTGGTCAAACCAAGTAGGAAAAAACAGGAACACACTCTACTTAGGCAAATTATATTCCATCCTTTCAATAGGATTCTATATGGCCATAAGGAAGAATAGGGTATATCTCTATCACTGATGTTAAAGGATCTCTAAATGACTCTAACACTAATGGGAAAAAAAGCTCAAGGTCTGTGGTATGTCCTATTTGTGAAAAACATGGAAGGAGAACCTGAGATGGGCAGATGATAAACTTCCCATTATGCATGATTTCATAATTATAATCTAAAAGAGTATATTGTATATTTCAAGGGTATATTGTCTATTCAATATATACAAACACATGAGAAAAAATATGTAATTTGCTTATTTAGAATAAACACAAGTCTAAATATAATCATCTTTCCTCAAAATATACACAATATTCTTAGCTTACTACATAGAATATTTTATTATGTTATAATATATATTAAAAACTGAGTTTGGTATAGAAAAGTTAAAGCAGATACACCAAATGTTTATGATTAGCATCTCTGTTTTTTTATTAATTCAATTATATTAAAATTAAGAACTTATTTTCCTCAAAATATACCATAAAGATAGCCAAAAGGTAAGAAAAAATGGGGAGAAGTTATTTAAAACACATAAAACTTAGAAGATTAGCATCAATTTGAAAAAGAGAATCTCTAATTTGTGAAGTTAGATGTGAATTATTTTTCTTGTGGGCTTTTATGTTCTAGGTTTTCTTTGATAATTTTTTTTATAATCAGGTAAACATTTATTCAAAGAGAAGCCATTAATGGGTGCATACATAAATAGATCTGGCATTTTCAATGCACTAATTCAAGTCTCCTATTTCAGGAAAGATTTTTAAATTACATGTTTAAATATCTTCTTCCATTATCTTGGATTATTTTCAACATATATAGGTCAATCCTCTTTGCTTTATCATACACACACACACACACACACATATATATATCCAGAAGACTTTCTAGCTCACTTTCAATTTCTGTTTAATTTTGGTTATTTTGGGGGAGAGTGGGCATTGTGCTGTAATATGTTAGGCCCTTCCTTGTGATGCCCACATCCATTATTAGAGTGCCTGAGATAGTTTCCACTTTGCTTCCAGCTTCCTGCTAAGACAAGAGGAATCAGCTGATAACAACTCAAGTACTTGGATTCCTGACACTCACATGGGAGACCTGGATGAAGTTCTTGACTCCTGGCTTCAGTCTGGACCATTCCCAGGTATGGGCATTTGGGGGGGTAAACCAGGAGATAGAAGATCATCTCTCCCTCTATCTCTATTTAAGTAAATATGTAATATATCTTTTAAAAATAAATGAAACACTTTGTGGTTATGTGTGGGTGCAAACTGATGAAATCTTTGCTTAGTATATACTGAAGCGATCTTCTGTATATAAAGATAATTGAAAATGAAAAAAAAAAAACCCTTGGTTTTAAATTGGAAATTACATAGAAAAATAATCAATCTTTTAAAAAAAATATCTTGCAGAATCTTGGTCATTAATGTGATGTACACTGTTATTTAATGCTATAACTAGTACTCCAACAGTATTTTTTCACTTTGTGTTGCTATAGGCGGACAAACTGTTGAAATCTATATATATACTAAACTGAATTTCTATATATAAAGAGAACTGAAAATGAATCTTGATAGGAATGGAAGGGGAGAGCGAGTGGGAGAGGGGAGGGTTGCGGGTGGGGGGGAAGCCTTTGTAATCCATGAGCTGTACTTTGGAAATTTATATTCACTAAAAAAATAAATAAATAAATAAATGAAACAGGCCAGCGCTGTGGCGTAGTAGGCTAAACCTCTGCTTGCGGCTCCAGAATCCCATATGGGCACCCATTTGTGTTCCAGCTGCTCCTTTTCCTATCCAGCTCTCTGCTAATGGCTTAGGAAAGCAGTGGAAAATGGACCAAATGCATGGGCCCATGCACTCATGTGGGAGACCTGGAAGAAGCCCCTCGCTTCTGACTTTGGAATGGCACAGCTCCAGCTGTTGCAGCCATTTGGGGAGTGACCCAGCAGATGGAATACCTTTCTGTCTCTCCCTCTCTCTGTAACATTGCCTATCAAATAAATAAATAAAATCTTTGAAAAAAAATTAAATGAAAATAAAAAATCTATTACTATATTTCTATGATTTCTCTTCCCTATTTTTTTTTTCTCATTTGTTATTTTACTTTTTTTCTTTAGGGAGTTCTGGCAGATCATGCTTCATTTTATTTAGTGCTTTTCCATTTGACTACTGAATTTTTGGAGATCTGCTATAAGGTCTTCCTTAGAGAGGTGATTAGGCAATTGCTTTATTTTTTTAACTTAGGTAAATATTTTATATTTTTCTATAAAGCTGCATAGCAATATTTTCCTGGTGACTAGCTTTCTTCAATTAGGAAATTATAATGCCTCTTTTTCTATTTTGTTATTTTTTAGTTCAAATTCTGCTAGTAGTTTTTGGAGTCCAATATTATCTTAGTTGAGTTTCATTGGACCAACTGTTTGCAAGCAGTTTGTTTGGTCAGGCAGATATATTAGTAGTATCCTAGTTGCTTGATATTCATAATGCAAATCTAAATTCTCCTCTGCTGCCCCAAATTCTACGTCTCTGTGATCCTTCTTATACCCCACTTTTTCTGTTTCTATAAACCAAACCTAGCCCAGGACTCCTGCTGCCAGCACTTCACCTCTGTTCTTGTTCCTGCTGTTCAGAAACGGGATACAGATATTTCACCTTTGGTTGTGCCTCTCATCTTCAGAAAGTGCACATTTGCTGGTGTTTCTGAAATTGGCAGTGACTGAGCCCTCTTGCCGAGTCCTTTCTGTGTTGCCTTTTCTCTCTTCTTCCTCCTGTGAAGCTTTTTTATTAGGGTTCTGGGCAGCCACGTGTGTACTTTGGAGCATGCAGACTCCGATTGCACCCATACTCTACAGTTTGAGCTTCACTCTCTCATTATCCCTGTGGCCTTCGGGTAAGTGGAAGGAAAAGTCTTCATGGAGACATGCACAATTAGGAAAACATATGAGGTTAATTCTGTTGCTTGATTCATTTATGCTTTCATTTTTAGTTTGTAAAGGTTTATAAAAATTTTTATACCTCCATATTATATTCATCTTCATTTCCTTCTGGTACGTTTTGTAATTTACTTTTTGATCCAAACCTTTTATTTGTCAAACATTTATGTAAAATCAGAATCTAGATTCATCTTTGCAAATATCTACCTAGTATTCAAAGAAATCTTCATGAAATATTATTTCAATAACAGAAATATCCTGTTTTTGTATAAATTAAGTAAATTTATGTATCTAAATTATTCCATTAATTTCTTGCTATCTATGTTCCATTGTTTTAGTTATCATAGTTTTATTAAACATTTTAAACATATAGTATATATATGCATATATATTTTTTTTTTCAAAAGCACATTATGGGGGAGGATATTTGTCCTACAGGTAACGAGACATGCATCCCACATCACATTGCCTGGGTTTGATTCCTGCCATTGGCTCTTGATTTCAGTTTCCTGCTAAAGCAGACCCTGGGAAGCAGTGAAGATGACTTGGATAGTTGAGTTCTTAGCTCCTGAATTCTGGCTTTGGACCTAAATGTTGTAGGCATTCAGGAAAATTAAGCAGTGGATGGGAGCTCCCTCTGTCTCTCAAATAAATGAACAAAAAATAAAAAAAATAAAAAGTTAACTTTAAAAAGTGACAAAACCACAATTTGGGGCCTCCCAAACTTGGTTTGATGTTGTCATTAGAGTTGAAATAAATTAACCTTTTCATTTATTTAAAAAATTATTGAGTAAGCTTAAATGCTCACTTTTTTTTCCAGCACATGTTTATGATTCATGTAAAGCACTAGGATCATTGTTCAATTAATGTGCATTAGGAAGAACACGTTTATACTCTCTTAGGACCTGCATACTTCAGAACGTATACAATGGGGGTTTTCAACTATGTGAATATTTTATTCATTCAAAAGCACTTTACAAGAAAATATAAGTTGGCTTTCAATAGGAGTGTTATACCTGGACTTGGTACCAAGTGCACAGATTTGAGTTTTCAAGGAAAAAGACTTTCAAATTAAACAACTTGTAATGAAAATGTTAATTCCAAGGATTCTTACAAATATGTATTATAAATAACGGCATAAAGAAGTCTTGCACAGTAACTCAAAGTTCAGCTGTACAATGTACCCTTCAAGTGGCAGGACATGGGTATTTCTTGAAATCTCAGCTTTCCAAATAAAGACTGTCATAAAAAGCTCTGTATTCTCTATCACAATAACATTGAGGATTTATGACCTCAGCAAAGGTAAACGTTCCTGAAACCAGATTCTACACTCACTGGACAACCTCTGCACAGGGTAAGATTAACCAGGTTTTTAAAGGACCCCTAATCTGGTGCAGATTTTACTTTTACCTGCTTTCTTGTGGCATACCAGGTTTTAAAGACTGCTTGTTCCTCTGAAGCTGAATACTGTATACCACTTGTGAAAGAAAGTATGTCTTAATTTAATTTTTGACAACATTGTTTCTGCAATAGTAAAACATAGCACTTTATTTAGCCGGGCAGGATTTAGAGGTCATCAGGCTATGAAGACTAAAATTCAAAAGGAAATTCAATCTTGCTTAAGGGAACATTGAAAAGCAGCAATTCTTGGTATTACATGCCTCATAGGATCCACTTCAAACCATAGATAATTACGAATTTTTATGTGTCACTGTTCCAAGAGACAAACAAATTCAAACAGCTGAAACATCTTAAAAATGAACCAAGCTTATGAAGTCTCAAAGAAAGCACAAATGTTCTGTATATACTCCTGTCAAATAAATTCATCTCCTGTATCCCACTTCTCTTCCAAACTGTCTCTGTTTTCTTTCAGTTGATCTAAAAGGGCTAGGGGACCTAGAGAAGGATCTGGATGGTTTGTGATTTCTCTCCCGAGACAGTGATATCTCTTATCTCTAGAAGGGGACCTGCTCCGGCTGCGAGAGAGGCCTCTCCTTGGAGATCTGCTGCGAGGTGGACTTCTAGGATAATCATCTCGGGGGCGACGACCTAAGAGAGAGGTGGGCCACGATTTTGACTTCTTTTTTTCCATTCTTACAACAACAGCCACACAGCATTCCTTATCCGGTTCTTGGTCGGCATCAGCTGCATCCCAGCAGGCTTCAAATTCAACAAAAGCGAACCCACAGACTTTGAAGTGATCCATAATAGCCAAAGGCTCATCCCAATTCAGTCTTGTTGCCATTGCTTACAAGATTACTTAGGTGAACCTTAACAGTGTAATAGACAAGAGAATCACGACGCATCTCGAGATCTTAGATTAGAAATATGAAGGTCAACTGCACACACTCAAAGGATCTTCCCGCTGTCTTCCGGCCTGGCTCCCACGGCCTACAATGGATGTTACTATAGATTTTGTGGCTAACAAAATATCCCTTCAAAATACAGAAGGCGATCTCTGCTGACTTTGTACGTTAAATGTGATAAAAGCGATCTCTTAATTAAGCTGTTTTTCTTTATTTATAAGTTACCTAATTTCTTCCCTGTTGGTTGAATCCACAGAAGTTTATTTGAATTTCTTCTTCAGTTTCCAGCATTGGTGCTGATTTTACCCTGTAATTTATGCTGGTGATGATGTGAGCAAGAACCAGTTAAATGACTGTATTCATAACGCATCCTACCTGGCATCCACATCTTTATTCAAAAGTGGCTACAAAACCTCCAAACGTTTATGTAATTTATATTTTAGAATAAATGTCTTTCATAATAAACAATTGATACCTGCAAATTATTATTTTCCTGAACAACTTTAAGTTTTCCAAATCTAATAAGAAATCAAAAAATAAGTTAGTGAAGAAACCAAAAAAATCACATTAGCCTCAACAAAAGAGTTTATGACCAAAATGCCCAAAGAATATTTTGTCGGAACAATCACCTTACTTTGAAGTTAACTCTAAAACATGATTCTTAAATTTTCTCAATTTCTGGACTCATTATTGAGATAAACACACACCATCTAATATGATGGTGTAAACATATACCACCTAATAACAGATAATTGAGCTGTTATGTTCAACCTTGGATATAAAACTAATCTTTATTGTAACACCTCAGATAAAATTATACAGACAACAAATTATTTAGTACTTGTTGAGTCAGTTTTCCAGTTCATACATGATTCATTGTTTCAATGAAATGAATAGAACTCTAGTTGCCTGAAAGACTTGTTCAGCTTGCAGAAGTGCTTGGCTTCTGCCCAGAAAGCAGCTGACACAGTGACACTTCATGAGCGATGAAGTGATGTGAAGAGGTACTTCTACACCTACAAGAGCATCCGTCTGCTAATAACTGGAGTTCCCCTCAGAGCCCACAGCAACATCTTTTGAATGTCATCAGTAATGCCAAATTTTCATCTTACCAGTGTAGACTTGCTTTTTGGTCTAGTCAGCTAAAAATTATGCTTTATATATCCCAAAACTCACAGAAAATAATCACATAAAATATAACATTATCTTATCTCCAATTATACTTGATAACTTTGACCACATTGAAAATGCAAATTAAGAGACCATACACATCTTAGAATACAGAATGTCTTATTCTTCAGATTCAAATACATTTCAATAATATGATATTGTATTTTGCATTAACATCAATTTTTTTAAAAATTTACCTACATTTGTCTAGTAATCAGTTCTAGACATGCAATCAGCTGATTTTAATGCATAATTTAATTTAAAACAATTAGGAAGTATACATACTTAATGTATAAATTTATTTCCTTTTTAATTTTTTGATTTGTTTATTAAAAGTTGTATCTTTTCTGTTTTATGCACATAGTCTATACCTATTGACTCCCACTACTAAGATCTTGATTCTTCATTAGTTTTTTTTTATATATTTTTAAAATATATATTTAAACCATTTGTCTCAGCTTCGTCTTGTCTTCCAATATTCAGAAGTGTAATTATCCTTTACCTTGAAAGACATTTCACTTGCCTCAATATCTTAAATAGGAACCACACTAATCCATTTTGGTGCTATAGAAAGACAGGCAAGAGACAAATTATTCTAAGCTGGTGCTGTGGGTTAAAGCCCCGCCTGCAGCACCAGAATCCCTTATGGGCAATAGTTTGAGTCCTGGCTGCTCCACTTCTGATCCAGCTACCTGCTAATGTGCCTGGGAAAGCAGTGGAGGATGGTCCAAGTCCTTAGGCCCCTGCACTCACGTGGGAGAACCGGGAAGATGCTCCTAACTCCTGCGTTTATATAGGCTCTGATCCATTTGGAGAGTGAACCAGTGAATGGAAGACCTCTTCTGTTTCTCTCTATATATATAACTCTGTCTTTCATGAATATTAATGAATATTTTAAAAAAATCATCATTATTTTAAGAATAATTAAACCATTTAAGGATGAGGGGCTGTTGAAAGTAGAGGGAGGTATATTATGGGTTTTGGGTTTTGAACCATTTGTCCTTCCATAGTATAGAGAATGAATTTAGTGGCAGGAGGAGAGGATGGTTTGAGAATTATTAATAAACTAAAATGGGGTGTGGGGATTAGTGATGGATTGGATTAGAGATTGATTACTCCTGGGCTTCTGGAATAGGGAACTGGATAGATGGTGTACATATGTCCTGAAATTGGGAATCTAAGTGTTTAAAAAGGATAGATTCCAAAAGATGTCATGAGTCAGAAGTGCTTTGGAGACAGCTAGGTGGAGATGCCAAGTAGTCAGCTGGGTTTATGGGCCTGAAATTCAAAGTGAAAGGGTAGGGTAGAAACAAAAACTTGAGACTTGTTTGGATCCAGTTAATTAAATATAGATATGAAAAAGACTGCATGGAAAGGTATTATAAAATGATATGCAAGTAGGGACAAAAACAAATTACATGGAGAAAGGCATTTGACCTAGGAGTTACAATCATTATGTTCCATATTCTAATCCCTGGGTTTAATACCTGTCTCCAGCTCCTGCTTCCAGCTTTCTAATGCAGTCCCAGGGAGGTAATGGTAATGACTCAAGCAATTAGTTTTCTGCCACCCACATGGAAGACCTGGATTACACTCCTTGCTTCTGGCTTCTCTCCAAGACCAACTCTAGCCACTGCAGGCATCTGGGGAGTGAGTCACTGGACAAGGGTGCTGTTCCTTTCTGTCTCTCTGCCTCTCAAATAAATTTTTTAAAAAAGCTAAAAGAAAATAAAACAGTACTATAAATAAAAGCACAGAAAGGTAATTTTCTAAAGAAAACATATTCAACAGTGCAACTCTGGAAGAGCTGAAGTAAAATAAAAAATGTTCATTGAATTTAGGACTCTGGAAGTCCCTCTGGATATCAGCAAGTTCATCTGAGTAGAACAATGGAACTCTTCTTCTTCTTCTTTTTTTTTTTATCTGCTGCAACATGGTCTCCTGAGCTCTTACTGATGGGGACGGGGAGCGAGCCTATCCGTGACTGCCAGGCCGGCCGGGCTGCTCTGAGCCTGGACGCAGGTAGAGGTCAGAGGAGGCTGCTGCGATGCGCTCCCGCTCTCGTTCCTGTTCCCGCTCTTTCTCCCTCTCCCTCTCTCCCTCTTCCTCTCTCGCTCTCGTTCCCGCTCAGCACTTGAGGCTGCAGCAAGGTGTGTTGGGTGTCCAGGAGACATAGACGCAGGGTTGTACGGCCTGGGAGGGAAAGTAATCTGTGTACCAGGAATATATGTGATTCTGCCCATGGGAGGAGTGCTTGTTCCCCTGGGGTGAGGCACTAAAATTGCTGGAGGCATATTGGTCAGGTCAATGATTCCTTTTGTTGGTGGGTATGGGAGACCCAGTGGCTGTTCTCTTGGGGAGAGTCTTCTGGCTACATCAGGGCGCAAGTTCACCTGCATCTGCTGTGAGGTAATGTAATCATTTAAGATTGTCTGTCTTGTATTCTCCATTGCATACAGCAGATGCTGACTTGGGTAGCCTGGAGTTGGTGAGAGCTGTCTCTGAAACAGGTAAGCAGCAGCTGCAGGGTTCAGAGCCCTGTGGAATGGCTCGGCTGGATCCAAATGCGTGGGCAGATGGTTCCGGTAGACCTCTCCTGCGGTGCTGCCCCTGTGATGGGGGTCAAATGGGCTGTGGCTCACAACAGGGTCCACCCCAGGCACTGGAGACTTCGCTGGTATACTTTCCCTTTGGGTAGGAGTCAGTGTGGATTTCCTTTCCTGATTGGTAGACTTGCTAGAAGAAATTGTAACATCGGAAGCTCTGCTCATCATGGGTGAGCCTCTGGACATGGTGTTTTGGTAACTCACGGGAGTCCTCCGAGCACTGGTGTAGTCATAAATGCCCGGGCTCAGCTGTGCTTTGGGAGCTTCGTGAAGTGTGGACCTGAGAACGGAGGGGCCCGAGCTCACCACGGATGTGTGCCGGGAACGCACTGGCTCGCCTGTCTTTACGTCTTCGTATTTTGCCCGTTCCATCACTTTTATGTTCTCTGGCACAATCTCCAATGGAGGCATTCCGCGGGGTAGTTTACTAGGCCCCGTGATCAAAGATTTGACGTTGTGTTTGATGGCAGATTGACCTGAGTTGCTGTCAAACTTTATTGGTGTGGCCTGGGAAATGGAACCTTCAATTATGGGCCTCGTGCTCTGGACTACTTCTGGAGTCTTCCAGCTCTCCTGAGTTAAAATATCTTGCCGTGGGATCTTGTGAATGGAACGCCCCATCTCCTTGATGGTGGTGATGCCATCATATGGTTTGCCTTTGGTAATGGCTCCTTCAAATGCTCTTATGGGAGGACTTTCCCTTTTAATTTGTTTGGGATATTTAAGGCCATCTTCAAAGCTTTCAGTTGTTGCTCTTGGTGTGCCTTGCATTATGGAGCCAGACAGCACAGTCCTCTCATTGAGGTCAGAATGAGGGCTCCCTCTGGGTAATGTTCGGCATATCAGCCCCCCTAACGGTGCTGATACAGGAGACTCCCTCATTGACATTCCTTGCTTTATATTTCCTTCCACTGATTCATAGCTTCTTTTTAAACTGATTTCATGAGCTGTTCTTGGACTCCTAGTCCCCTCTCGGGCATTCTTAATATTATCATAGGATAAGATATGTCCACTTTTGCCTTCATAAATAACATGGCCTTTGGATGCAGCTTCTTCTCTGCCTTTCTCAGGACTGCTCTCTTCAATGGGCATTCGAGAAATGGATCCCTTCACCAGCGCATCGGCTGGTATGCCAGCCTGGGACAGAGCCGGGGTACCCTGAGTGATGGAGCCCCGCAGGGATGAGATGCTCTCCACTGAGACTTTGCTGGTTGGAGTTCCCCTAGTTATACTTCCCTCTTGGATGGCTCCTGTGGTACCTCTGACCACACCTTCATGCTGGGCCCTGACCAATAAACCCCCAGGTTGGGAATTTTGGCTTCGCGGAGAAAATTCTTCCTGCTTGATGTAGGGCAAAGCAGCTGATTTGGAGGACTCCTGTTGCTGCGGCAGTCCAAGAGAGATGGATCCCACCGAGGGCTTAGCTGCCTATTGAGCACAGGAAGCCTGATTATGAGACGTCAGATATGTGCCAGGCGTTCCCTGTGAGATGGAGCCTCCCATGATGAAAGATGGTTTTTCGGAAGCCACTGTGGTTTTGGACGATGGGATGAGGGGTGGTGGTAGCCTGGTTGGTCGAGTTGTTGGAAGCCGAACCCCTTCAGGAAGATTAGTTATCACTTGATGAGGAGCAGGCTGGAGGACTTCCCACTCTCTGTTTGGACTTTTGGCAGCACCACATAGACTTGTAGAACTTCTGCCTTCCTAATCGATCTGCTCCTGCCTCTGCCGCTGTTCCTCCAGCAGTGCTGATTCATGCATTGCTTTAATGTGTCACTGGTAGAGAGCACAGCCACTCACTGGGGTTCCAACTGGTATATTACATGGGGTGCAGGAAACCATTGATGGGATAACAGCAGCTCGATGCTGAAGCGGAGGCAGGTCTAACGGATCTGGTTTTATTGGGGAGGAGGCCAATATAAATCCAGTGGGGTTTAATAATAAAGATAATTGGAAATGGAAAAAAAAAAAACAAAAAAACCTGGTGTTAAATTGGAAATGGTATAGAAAATTAATTAATTTTTAAAAAAATGTTATGTAGGATCTCTGCCTTTAATGTGCTGTACACTCTTATTTAATGCTATAACTAGTACTCCAACAGTATTTTTTTTCTCACTTTGTGTTGCTATATGGGGGCAAACTGTTGAAATCGTTACCTAATTTATACTAAACTGATCTTTTGTATATAAAGAGAATTGAAAATGAATCATGATGTGATTGGAAGGGGAGAGGGAGCAGGAAAGGGGAGGGTTGTGGGTGGGAGGGAAGTTTTGGGAGGGGGAAGCCATTGTAACCCATGAGCTGTACTTTGGAAATTTATATTCATTAAATAAAAGTTTAATAAAAAAATAATGAAGGCTTTGAATCCAGAGGAAATATTCTTTGCCTCTCTGGCTCTCCATCCACATCTTCATCAGCACTGCATGTGGCACTGGAATCATTGACTGGGGCTCGGGCCGCTGGGCATCGATCTGCTGGGCCACCCCCAAGTCTTCATCTCTAGGCTCCGTCTTTTCACTGGCTCTCTCCAAGTCTCTTTCTTTGGTATCACCTTCCACTTTAGAAGCATTGTTTTCTGGCACCCTAATTTCAACATCCACAGAGTCTGCTTTGGTAGTGGTTGGGGTATCAAGAGCAGAAGCTGCTTCAGTGCTGCATTCCTGATGGTCTGTGTCCATCGGCTCTGCCGTCTCAGTTCTGACGGTGCCGTTGGTCTGGGTCTCCACACTTTCATTCTCAGCGGGTTTTGTGCTTGGAGCTGCTGAGGAGGGAGATGCACCAGGTGCAGCTGTTTCCGTACAGGACTCGAGCTCAGCCGCGGGCTCAGGGTTTCCTCGCGATGGAGCATTTTCAGTGCTGTCTTCCCCGGGCTTGACAGCTTCAACTTCGCTCTCTTCTGGATTCTCTTCCTCATTGGAGGCTTCAATATCCTCATCCTCCTGAGCAGAAACAGTGGAAGCGACACTTTCACACTGAGACACATCTCGCTCTTCCCGAGGTTTCCGTGGGGCTTTCTGTTTATGATGCTGCAAGAGGTTGTCAAGATTATGCCGCCTTTTATAGTTAAAATTGAAGTTTTTACACTGGGCTTCACTTTTAGTCCCTACCATTTTGGCAATTGCTGCCCAGTTACGACCATGTTCAACCAGACCTTTTTTAGCAACTTCCATTTCTTCTTCTGTCCATCGAGAAGTTTCCACAGGCTCTGTGGAAATGGGTTCTGGTGGCGGCAGCAGAAGCGGAGGGGGTTCTTCAGTGGCTGCTGCGGCCGCAGCACTGGCGGCTGCAGCTTCGTTGGTCATGGACCTGATGATCCGGCCCTTCCGGCGGCCCTGACTGTTGGCAGTTTTTCACCCCCGGGGTGTGGCCTGTTCCCTCTTCTCAGTTTCTTCTGCTGTACCTTCCACTTATCCTTTTCCTTGACATTTTCTTTAGAGTCCTCCTTCTCATCTTTTTCTTCTTCATCTTTCTTTTCTTCTTCTTTTTTTTCTGTTTTTTTTTTTTTTTTCTGTTTTATCCTCTTCTTTTTCTTCAACTTTTTCTTCTTGTGACGGTCGGGCAATTTGCTGCTGGTTTCTCCCTCTTCGTTTTCCATAATTTCTTCTGACTAGGGCTTTATAATTCTCATTTTTCTTGGTTAAATAGTAATATAAAACACAATCAGGAGCACTCTTCCTTTCCAAGTAAGATGCAATTAGTCCAAAGTTTTTAGGATGCTGAGTAAACTTGTCTTTGAAGATCTCCTTCTCATGGTCAGTCCAAACATTCATAAACTGCCTATCTTTATAAACTTTCATAGGGTCCTCTATAAGCGCATTCATGTTGATGAACTTGACCCTTCTTTGTTCTGCATCAAACATCATAGGGGGGATCACAGAGAGTTGCTGCATTTGTTTCTCATTATTCTCCTGTTCAGAGAGACCATCAATAATTTTAGAAATCTCATGCTCACTCCTAGCAATGGTGGCTGAAAGACCAGCTCCCCTTTGCCCAACTCGTTGAAATCTTTCTTGCTGTTCTCTTTGTTTTCGAATTTCTAGAAATTGCTTTTCATAGTACTCTCTTGTTTTGCTTTCTTTAGCTTTCCTCCGAGGATTATTTTCTATTCTGTCCACTTTTTTCTCCCACGCCTCCATGAGCTGATCATAACGTTGGCAGATTTTTTGTTCCCTTTGTTTTCTTGCATGATTTCTTCTTTTAAAAAATAAAATGAATTTTTTCCTCATCACCTGGTTTTTCATCATGCGCCTTGCAGGTACTCCAGTCTTGATGTTCTCATGGTACACCTTGGTATCTGATGGCTGGTTATAGAGTGGCAGTTCAACTTTTGGGCCAAGACCTTCAAATATTTTATGAGCTTCTTCTGCTTTTTTCCGATTCTCATCATAAATAATCTGGACGATGCTCTGGTGTTTCTGCTCCACTGGAGGAGGAGACACAGGCTTCTCAGGTTCAGGAGGTTTGGCTGCTTCCTCTTCCAGCTGTTGTTGTTTCTTTTTCAGTTTAAGGATTTGCTGTTCGACTTTTGCGATTTCTCTATCTACACGGTCCATACTCTGTATTAACTCTTCTTTTGAAAGCTTTGAAGGTGAAGCATTTTGATCATCTCCACAGGGCTGCCCAGAGATCGGAGAGGATGGAGCATCATGTGTGCCGCCATACGCTGGATCCTTCTTAGCATCTGCAGAAGACCTCAATCCTTCTGGCAGCGTGTGCACTAAAGGTAAAACCGCAGCACTGACTCACTGAAAATGGGAATCAGAAACCTGCTCCAGACGCGGTCGCTTGGATTCCAGTGAATCATGTTCCACTGGGGATGGGCCTGGATGAAACTGTTCATATCCAGTTCTCCTTTCTTGAGGCCTGTCAGAACCTGGGTGAAGTTCTGAAAGCAAGGAAGGCCAGCTCCGGAGCTGCTGCTGCTGTTGCTGCAAGAGCTGTGATGCCTGGCTGACTTCAAGATGAGAGGAACGATAATCAGGGACTGCAAACTCCTGCTGGTGGCGGGTGCTGGGAAAGGTGTACTGGACAGAGTGGGGAGGATAATGACTTTGTTCCGTGCTGAATGTTCCTTGGTTGGGAGGATAACCTGAACTTGACATTATCAGTAAACAAGTCCTCACTGGGCTGTGAGATCAAGTCCAACAATCAATCATGTTTCTAGGAAACCACCAGGAGCTGGCGGGGTGTGGGAGCCTCCCACCCCCCCCACCCCCCCACCCCCCCACCCCCGCTGAGGAGCAGGACGCGGCCCTGGCGCACGTCCCTTCACCACCTTGGCCGCCATCTTGACTCAACCCCTCTCCCTCCCCCCACACCCTCAAGCCCTGCGGCCATGGCTAAGGCGGCTCAGATCGAACAATGGAACTCTTAAGAATGTTAAACTTGGGGCCAACGCTGTGGCGCAGTGGGTTACAGCCCTGGCATCCCATATAGGCGCTGGTTCTAGTCCTGGCTGCTCCTCTTCCAATCCAGCTCTCTGCTATGGCCTGGGAAAGCAGTAGAAGATGGCCCAAGTGCTTGGGCCCCTGCACCCATGTGGGAGACCCAGAAGAAGCTCCTGGCTTTGGATTGGCCCAGCTCTAGCCGTTGCAGCCATCTGGAGAGTGAACCAATGAAAGGAAGACCTCTCTCTCTGTCTCTACCTCTCTCTGTAACTGTTTTTCAAAAAAATAAAATAAATCTTAAAAAAAAATGTTAAACTTTTCTTTAATCTCTGTAGATGGTTTTAGGTCAGTATAAGAAAATTAGGGGCAAATATTGTGGTGTGGTTAATTCATTTGGAGTGCCCACCAGCCCATATTAAAATGATTGTGTTTGCATCTCTTTTCTGCTTTCAATTCAGATCCCTGCTAATGTGTACCGAGAGAGGCAGCAGGTGATAGCCCCAGCAGTTGGGTCACATAGGAAAAGCAATTATTTTCACCCAGGTGAAAGGTCTGGATGGAGTTGCTGGCTCCTGGCTTCAGCCTGCCCCAGCCAACGCTGGGCATTTGGGGAGTGAGCCAGCATATGGAGGATCTCTCTCTCTCTCTCTCTCTCTCTCTCTCTCTCTCTCTCCCTCTCTCTCTCAAATAAAAATAAATAAATAAACTCAAGCAGAAGAAAGAAAATTATAAGCACATTGGTCAATAGTGACCTACTGCTACTATCTTCAGTTTTACTTCTCATTGTACTATTTGTGGATGTTGTTGATTACTTCAACACCTTGGTTCTTATCGCTCTTTAATGCCATAGCTCAGAGGCCGGCGCTTTGGTGTAGCTGGTAAAGCCACCGCTTGCAGTGCTGGCATCCCTTATGGCCGCCGGTTTGGGTCCCGGCTGCTCCACTTCTGATCCAGCTCTCTGTTGTGGCCTGGAAGGGCAGGGGGAGATGGCCCAAGTCCTTTCCTGCACCCCCATGGGAGACCTGGAGGAGGCTCCTGGCTCCTGGCTTCGGATCGGCCCAGCTCCTGCTGTTGCTGCCAATTGGGGAGTGAACCAGCAGATGAAAGACTTTCTCTCTCTCTACCTCTCCTTCTTTCTCTGTGTAACTGACTTCAAATAAAAATAAATAAATCGTTTAAAAAAAGGCCATAGCTCACTCCCTCTCCACACTTCCTTGGTTCCATTCTGGTTCCTTCCTGGAATTTGCATCTCTTTTTGCTTCTGTCTTCCACTAGACTCTTCTAAAATGTTTTATATTGGCAAAAATAACTTCAAGACTGTAATAATCACTCAGGATAAGCAGTTCTTGTACTGTGGGAGAGGCAGTATAGCTGATATGAGGCTGATAATGTTCTGTGAAACATTTTGGAACATTCTAAAAGTTCTTATGTTACCCCCTAGAAAACACATGTTTCATTATATTTATCAATACTAAATTATTTGTGGATGAGCTTGTACAATTCAAATTGCTCTAATACAAATATAATTGATACAAGAGGTCAAGTTTGAGAAAACCGAGAGGATTTTAATAGACCCAAATAATTGAAAAATTTGATTTATTTGGGTAAAATTTTCCTTCATATTTTCAATCATTTTATGAAAACAGCAAAAACAGACGTAACTGTGTACTTGTCTCTGAAGGAGATGTGAACAGTAGGAGTGATATTCAGCTCCTAATCCATGACAGACATTGGGCTAGCTTTTCCATGGGTTCTCATTTAATCTTCACAAACCTCTTTTAGGTAAATTTTTTTATCCCTATTTTGTTTCAGTTTAGGAAATTGAGCCTGGTTAATTACTAGTACTAGGGATATAAAGTTAATACATGATAAAAAAAAAAGATTCAAATTCAAGTTACTAAAGCTTCTAATTACATCTTTTTCTTACTATTAAAACCAGTAGTATTTTCAACGTTGTATAATATCCCCCAAAACAGGTAGGAATAGATGGCCACATTCATAGCCTAATACATTATTCAAAAATCAAATTATAAAAGAAATTCCATGGGTCATAATTTTAACTCAGTTAATTTTGTTGTATTTGGTAAGCCTCTGCTGTCTGTGTACACTTTGAAGTGTACGCAGTGAAATGTATGGTTTCCTTTTGAGGACCCAACTAATCATGGAATTCACTGGGTTTATAATACAATGAAGTCATGTATTGCACTTGGGGTCTGAAATCACACTGCAAATGATTCCATAAATAATATTCCCTACTCATCAAGTTCTAAGCATCCGTTTTTAACCTTTCAATTTTATTAATGATATAACATCAGAAGATAAGCCCTTCAGTTGCATCATCATAGTAGTTTGTGCATATAAAGTGACTAACAAATAATATGGCCTTTCAATAGACAGTACATAAATAAAGACTCATAATGTCAACTTTTCCCATTTCAGGGTGCTTCTGTTACATCAAGAGTTTTTACAAAGAGAAATCATTATTATTATCTAAATAGTTATTTGTGAAAAATCAAGTGTCATTAAAAAAGTGATAAATTCAGCTTATCCCTTCAGTAAGAATGAAATAAAAGACAAAATACTTTCAAGACAAGCATGATTGGTTTTGAGCTCATTTGTGTCATAATATCCAGTTGATATTCTTTCAATCACAACACTACGATTTATAATTGTTATTTATAACTATAATTTATGATAGATATTTGAAAAAGTTAAAAGATTTAAAAGTAAGATAAAATTGTATTTTTTAATATGATAGCCAAGAAATTAGGCCTCTTTCTTTCTTTCTTTCTTTCTTTCTTTCTTTTTTTTGATGGACTGTTGCCATTGTTTCAAAACTTTGGTGACTCTCCATTTCCTCATATTTAACAGGAAAGAATTGTTTCCTAAAGTTACCAAATGTTTTAAGATAGTTCATCTATGTATTTTAAAATTAATAAGCAGTGCTTCCACGGATAAGAGCTGTGCTCATATGACATTCCTTACACTAATGATTCTTTTGGTAGCAATAGTTTCTGTCTTTGGGATATTGAGTGATTCATCATTCTTTGATCTTTGGCACAAGTAGTCACCTAACATCATCTAATAATACCATTCCATTAGTAGTAAACAATACATATGTGTTTAAATTATACTGTAAATTATTCAAAAAGTGTTCAAAAACATTTTATTTCCATTTTTGCCATTTTTAAGGGAAACTAAATCAGGTTAAGAATGATTTTCCATTTTAGGTCTACTACAATTTATGACTTCACCCACTTCTTTGTTTTGCTTTCCTGTTCCCCAGTTACTTTAAGGAATGTGAATCTCAGTAAGTTACATTTATTTTGAAATAAAATTATAGTTCAAAACAAGTTCCATTGCCAGTGGAAATTTTCTAAAGGTGTCTGTATTTTTTTAAGAAGCTATGATTTATTTACACATTCCCTCTCTGTAAGCCACTCTGTTCTATCATAATAAAACCTACAAATAAAGGATCCGCAGCTTTATGGAGCAATGTTGATATAACACTAAGAGTACAAACACAGTACTTGTTTGTTAAGAGAGTTTCCAAAGATTATTTCATCTAAGCAAAAATGTAACCCTTAATAGCACTTAACCATTATGCACTTGAAACTTTGAAAATATTCATGGGAAATTCCAACAATATACATTTTTCTTACATAGCTAGTGAAGCGTTGCTATATTTGTGTCAGAGAACCTAGTAATCTTTAATGTATGTGATAATGATCTTGAAAAATAATCTGGTTTTTTACCTATGCATGAATGTAATTATTTGCTTATTGAGTTGCCTTTTAAATCATCCAGAATATTGTTATTTATCCAAATATTTGAATTTTATTTCCTGAATTTAGAGAGAAAATCATATACTCAACTTCCCTCTCAAATGTAAACCAAACATACATATACTAAGTCTTTATATAGGTCTGTATCTATGACATGAGTAGTAATATAGGTTGTTTCTATTATAACAAGAATACTGTTTCCTATTTTTTTTTAGTCTAGGAAATGTCAAATAAAATTTTTTCTTTTAAAATTATAATTTATAAATACAATTTTAAACTCAATTTAAATTATTATTCTTCTTTTCATGTTGCATAATACAAAATTTGTCGCTGATTAAATTTATATTTTTTTAAATGTGGCATTAACACGAACACATTAGAAAATCAAAGACTAAGTGGTGAGTAAAGGGACAGTAAGATCTGCAGTCTTTATTAAACTGAATCATACAGATCTGTAAACTATAAGTGAAATCTTATTTTGTGAGGTTTGTCAGGAATATAAACCATTTTAAATAGGCTTTGTAAAAACACTAAAAAAGGAAAAGTTGGGAATGGATGTAATATTCAAAATTACTTAGTGTAAGCATTTGGAATGTAGTAAGTACTCAATAAAGCTTGCTGAATCAATTGAAAACCCCATGAATAATTAGGAAGAAATATTTGTATGTATTCTGAATATAGGATAAATTGTCTGAGTTTTAATATGTTTGCACTTTTAAGGTTTCCATGAGGGAGATTTCCTTCACTTAATTTACTTAACTTTGCTTTAATTTATTTTTCAGAGAATTCTTTATGGTGGCAGTGATTCCCCAGGGTGCCAATTTTGAATCCTGCTATGCTTAATTTTTAAAAAATCAATTAGCTTAAGCAAATGCATGAGTCTGGAGGAAAAATATCTAAAGTCTTTTATTTGGAGTGATATCTAAATGCTGTTAAGAGTTTTTAAATGCCAATTTAAAATTAAGTACTTAAAAATAATTTTTGTATAATGTTCACAGCATTTGTACATCATAAAATCATCAAGGATATAGCTAAAATTGTTAAGTAATACTGAGTATAGTTTATTGATAATGAAACGTGGTCTGACTGATTACACTGACTGAAATTTAAATGTTTTCTGGGTTTTGAAGTGTCCAATAGTATACTGTCTTGGTAGTATCATCTACTTTTCCCACTTGAATCAGCCAAAAGCAATCATTCATTATAGTGTGACAAAGAAGGTGGGGTAAATAATAGTGATAACAAATAAATATAAATGTTTAATGGCTTAAAGATAATTTTTTTAAAAAGACTTAGTAAAAGATTTTTTTCATAAACGTTATTTAATATATCCCCAATACATTGGTGTACTTGAGTTGACTCTTCTTGGCATAAAGGGATGATTGTTAAATTTTTAAGAATGTTGCGAGTTTAGCTACTGAACACAGCAATGTTTTTAAATAAAAACAAGTAAAATAAACTTACCAGAAATAAGTTTTTCTAAAGCAAAAGATAATAAATACTCAAAATTATCAAATCTTAATTATGTTACCATCAATGTCTTTGAGACTTTTTTGTTGTTGTTATTACCATTTTTTTAATTTAGTAAATATAAATTTCCAAAGTACAGTTTATGGATTACAATGGCTTCCCCCCCCATAATTTCCCTCCCACTCACACCCCTCCCATCTCCCGCTCCCTCTCCCATTCCATTCACATCAAAATTCATTTTCAATTATCTTTATATACAGAAGATCGATTTAGTATATATTAAGTAAAGATTGCATCAGTTTGCACCCACACAGAAACACAAAGTATAAAATATTGTTTCAGTACTAGTTATAGCATTACTTCACATTGGACAGCACATTAAGGACAGATCCCACCTGAGAAGTAAGTACACAGTGACTCCTGTTGTTGACTTAACAATTTGACACTCTTGTTTATGGCGTCAGTAATCTCCATAGGCTCTAGTCTTTATCCAGTCTACTGTTGATGGGTATTTGGGTTGGTTCCAGGTCTTAGCTATTGTGAATTGAGCTGCAATAAACATGGAGGTGCAGACAGCTCTTTTATTTCCTAATTTAATTTCCTTTGGGTAAATTCCAAGGAGTGGGATGGCTGGGTTGAATGGTAGGGTTATATTCTGGTTTCTGAGGAATCTCCAGACTGACTTCCATAGTGGCTTAACCAGTTTGCCTTCCACCAACAGTGGGTTAGTGTCCCTTTTTCCCCACATCCTCTCCAGCATCTGTTGTTGGTAGATTTCTGAATGTGAGCCATTCTAACCGGGGTGAGGTGAAACCTCATTGTGGTTTTGATTTGCATTTCCCTGATTGCTAGTGGTCTTGAACATTTTTTCATGTGTCTGTTGGCCATTTGGATTTCCTCTTTCGAAAAATGTCTATTGAGGTCCTTGGCCCATCTCTTAAGTGGGTTGTTTGTTTTGATGTTGTGTCAGAAAATAGTATGACGGAATATGAAATAATTTACTATACAATAGAAAGATGTACAACTGTGCAACTCCTCCCAACTCTGCATTGATAACTTGAAATTGGCCACCATGGAAGAGCTCACACTACAAAATCAGCAAATGCTACAAATCAGATACTCATAAGCATTTAGTGGCATAACTCAGGTCATATAGCTTACTCAAAGAAACAGAGTATTTTATAGAAGTGGAAAGTTAAACTCAAAGTAATTCACTGAATTATTCTATCCCACTCGTTTCATATGTATTAGAACTCACATGTTCTCTTTGAGTAAAATCCAGATTTTTTCTTGTTTTTTTTTTTTTTTCAGTGATAATTATTTTTCAATCAGCTAGGAAATACTAGCAATATCACAATGGCCAACTTCATTGAGATTTCCTGCATTATCAGCTTCTCTAATAAGTATTTAATAAGCCCTATATTTTTTAAAAAAAAGTTAAATTTACTCATCAGAGAAGCAAGACAGAGAGAGAGAAAGAGGGAGAGAGATCTCATTTCTGGTTCAATCTTCAAATGTCTGCTCTAGCCAGGTCAAGACCAAGACTTGAAGTAGGAAACTCAATTTAGATCACCCGTGTGGTTGGCAGGTATTCCAACACCTTGAGTCATCTCTTCCAGGATCTGCCTCAAAAAAGAAGGTGTAACTGAGCGAATGAGGGATCAAATCCATGCACCCTGATAATGGATGTGGGTATCTTAACCCCTAGGTTCAACACCTGCTCTTCAAATATCTATCTTAATTCTTGTATAGTTATAAGCTTCATCCTCATTTTACAGACGAATGAAGCATAGCGTTGAGAAACTGTTTTCCTTTTCCAGAGGAGGATCTGAATTCAGAACTTTTTGACTAGTTAGAATTCCTTACACTGTCTTTTCAGAAAGCATTCAAAAGGTGTTTTAAAATGAGAGAATGAATGGAGAAACACACCATGAGGAGTGTTGCTAATATTATAGCTTGACTTCAGGAGTCTACTTTTATTTTGACTTAAATTCTTAGCTAATTTTAAGTATGATAAAACTGCTGCAGTTCTTCCATTTTTTACTTGTTTTTGATGCTGGTAGATAATGCTCCCCTTCCTCTTCACTCTGTAGGGCAAAGGATTCTCTGAAGAATTTTTTTTTTAACTTCAAAGAAGAGGAAAACAAATTATAGAATACAAATATTTGTATTCCTGTAAATACAAGCATTAAAAAAGAGAGATTTAAGTCTTACTTAGCAAATCTTTTCAGAATGCACAATATTAGTTATATTTAAAATATACTCACTCTTCCAAGCTACTTAAAGTAGTTCTATGAAATATCAAGTTTATATAATTAGAAAGAATAAAATATGAAAGACAATATTCTTATCAAAGTTTTTATTAAATAAGTATAATCCTTAACAAGACATCAAGGTTTTGGTGAAAGGAAGATATGCAGAGAAAGAAAAGTGATAACATGCAGTGCAGAAAGAAACACCCAGTATTGTAAACTAAATTAGCCTTTGGGGGAATCAGTGTGTGGTGGATGAGGCAGAACTGGAGTGAAAAGAAACAAAAACTCAGCCTGGTTATAGCAAAGCAGTGAACAGCATCCTTAGATTTTCCAGAATGGCGACTACCTAGTGAAGATGTGGCTATTTCAGATTAACACATCGTGTTGTCAATTAAATATGAACTCCTGTGCAAATGAGCCTTTTTCTGAACAGGTATTGACCCTTTTGTGGCTACTACATTCCTCAGGTCTTTTATTCCAGTTGTACATGGATTTACATGAGTAGGAAAATTTCATGTAAAGACAGCTTATATAAGATCTTAATAATTTTTCACTTGACAACAACTATTATTTAAAAGTAATTGGATAATTATCTTTTGGGAGATATGTTTTGCTTATTCAATATCACCTATATTACTAACTGCAAATACTTTTTAAAGTAGAAATTCAAATAATAGTATTCTGATTTTTTTTCATATTTCAAATAATATTTTTATTATTAAGTGTCAGGAGATTAAAACAAAAACAAAACCATTTTTTACTTTGGAATGCACAGGAAAAATATCTTACAAACGAACCGGGGTATCTCTATGAATAGGTCACTTTATCCAAACCCACACTAAGAATGATCTCTGGAATAATATGAAAAAAAACCTAAAAACATTCAGAAACATACGTATTGATATTAAAAAGAAACAATCTGTCCTTTCATAGTGTTTATTGCAATTTATAGCAAAGCAGAATGACATTGATGCCTGAAGCTCAAGAAAAATAGCTGTTAAATATTTTTCCTCTTACAGGCTAAAAATCTATTGTTCACAAGAACAAATGAGAACAGAAAAAATCTATACTTTTCCAGACTTTATACATTAAGCTGTTTTATTAGTCTGTTTTTCAGTTTATGTATATTGAGTCTGAGTGACAAAAAGATTCAGACATTTCAATTTGAAGTATGCTAACAGAGTGGCTTTTGGGCAGAACTCAAATTCCTATTTTTTTTTTACATGATGTGTATTTTAGATTAAAACATCAATAAGTCTAAAAATGACTAATTAACTTTTTAAATATTTGATGAATGTTTTTGTCACTTGTCAAGGAGATAATATATTCAGAAATATATTTTTTATTGGATAATTTTATTGGATAATTGATTTTATCAGTGATTTCAAAGTAACAATTTTATTTTTAAAATTTTTCCTAAAATAATTTTAAATTATCAATATTATGAATAAATCCTTCTTAGCTGTATAATTTCATTAGTAGATTTTTAATTTATAAATAGTTAATGTCAAGTCCAAATTAGAAAATCAAAGACCTAAGTTATATCTCTGAAAACTGCAAAGGAGATTCAAACAAGTTTTTTTAACTGTGTAATCATTTTATTGTTTTTTCTCTTATGTAGTGGCTTCAAACTGTTTGATGATGATATGTCATCATTGTCATCAATATGAAAATAAAGGATTTTAATTTTTAAATGTCTTATTAGCTTATTAGGAATTTTAATTACTTTAAAACTTACTACTCAATTTTTCTACTTTTCTAACAAATTGGCATCAGTAGTGTGCAGCTACAACTAAGAAAGAAATATGATGAGAGTCTTCTTTCCAAAGTATGCACTATCAGATTGATCCTATACTATACAAACATTATGAAAATTTGCCCATATTCCTAGTTCGTGAACAATGAATTATAAACTTAAATAAGGATCTATTGGGGTATATTTTTCAATTTTAATTAGCAGCTGAATAAAATAAACCGTGGACAAATAATATATTTAAAAATTGGAAGAAAATATTTAGTCTACAGTTAATACATAAGATAAACAGAAGATATATTTGTAACAATCTAATGTTTATACTCAGCTACTTCGTACACATAGAGCACTTTATCTAACTGAAAACATTCCTGAGAAGGCAATGTTAGACTTTATTATTCATATTATCTATTGTAGATACACTTGAAAATGATCATGCATGATTAAAAGATGTATTTTGCAACATAGACTATTTTACTATGCAATAAAAGGTCAGTTTACTCATGATAAAATTAAACATTATATAAATAATCAACATAAGGGTACAAAGCATGATTTGAGAGTTGGGAAGCAGAATGAGAGAGTTAGAGGAGGAGGAAGAAATATTCTCTCTTGATGTGGCTCAAGTGACAATAACATTGCAAATAAGTGTATTGTGGATATCCTATAATAGAAAATCTATTTCACTAATGGATGATTAAAAACTTAAGATGAAATATAACCTTGATGAATGAACTTAGTCACAATTTGATGCACTTTCTGTCACTCATTTGTCAAAAATGAAGACCACGGTAGTTACAAATAAGCTGCCTAGATTCTTAATTTTGCACAGTAATCTTAAACAGAACTGATTATTTTGTTAACTATTACTCTTATTATGTAGTTGTTGTGAGTGGTATTTTTTTGTAAATAAAAGTAATTGATTTCAGAACTACAAATTTTTAAAAACGGAACGGCTTATGAATTTGTTAACTGTATTTTTCGCTGGAACAGGTCTTAAAGGATTTCCATCTTATCTGTATATTATTCTAGAGGGAATGGAGGCCAGAGGAATTAAGTAATTTATCAAAATTTCATGCTACTTCAAGACATTTAGACGATATTCATATCAAGAAATTTAGAAAAGAATTATATCCTGTAGCAACCTCTTCCTGTTACTTTTCTCACTAGACTCAGACTGTGAAGCTACAAAACATCTAGGATAACATAAGGACAACGTAGTGAGACTTTACATGTAAAATCTCTGAACATGTGTGTATGTGTGTATGGGTGTGCATGTGCACACCCTGTGTACTTCCGGGTAAGAGTGGATTTATCAAATGTTTTCTGTCACCTTGTTGATAGCTTTAAATATAAATGACAAGTAGTCTTTATTGGATGACTTCAAAGCTGTACGTACCTTTGGCTAGAGATTTAGCTTTTATTCTTTTAGAGAACAATTTCACAAATACTGTAAGAAATAAGAGGCTAACAAATAGGTAGTGCATACCAGTTAATAAATAAGAAATATATAACTAATATATTTAATTCTAATGCACCAGAACTGTAATTCAACTGTCTGAAGACTGTGTTTTGAAAAATGAAAAATAATCTCAGAGTAATGTGGTAAAATTTTATTGTGTATCATAATTCCCCGGTTGTAACCATAGCTGATGCCAACACATGTTTTGCATAAGGAGAGAAACACAAATTGAACTCAAAATGCCCCCAGAATACTGTCTTTCCCAGCACCCTGGTGTCCTGTGTGTGTGACTGAATGAGCAGCAAATGACAGAGCTATGAAGACACTAAACAAAAGTCATCTAGGCCCACAATATTGATCTAACATCATCTTGATACTCTATTTGCTTTCATTAATTTGTGTAGAATAAATACACCTTCAAAACTACACTGAGCATCATGGTGTTTTTTTCTCCAGAAACATTTTAAACGGAAATGCAGCTGTGGCTCTGTATGGTCATTGCACATGTTTAATATCACAGCATGTTTGCAACTTTTGACTGTGCAATCCCCAGGGTTTTGTTTTGTTTTGTTTTTTGCATAGTTCAGGTCTAGATGTTGGTGTTGAACTTTAAAGTTGAATCTCATTAACTACCAAATTTTCAACTAAAATGGAATCTGTCTAAAAGTTGAGGGAAATTGCACTTAGGTTTGTACACCCAGACCTCTTTCAGTATGATGTAAGTCAAATTTCAAGCTGACGTGAGAGTTCATGGATTAGACACTTGAGTTTACAACACTAATATACGTGTGTATTTCCTTCCTCCATAGAGCTGAGACCATGGAGGAAGTTTGTCTTTGTCACTCCAAATGTGAACTCTGGCCTAAGCAACGTGTTTGTGCACAGGTACATGTGTTATATATGGGTTTTTGCTCACAGGAACCATATTGCTTTGCTTTGTTCATATTTCATAAACATCCAAACTATTAAGACCTAGTAAGTTATAAATAAAGAATCTCTCATTGCCCAGTTTTTATAATAGTTCATCTAAGTTTTAACAGAGTGGCCCTTTCTACAGTGAATATTTTCTATCAAACAGATTTTGAGATGCATTGATGTGACCAGCCTCTAAAAGCCCCAAGATAGTTACATCAATTTACTGAGTGCAGGCAGATGTGATGTGAGTGCCCCATTATATGCACATAATTTTATATATTTCTCAATCACCCCCTATGATAGAAGCAGCATTCCAGTTTTAAGATTATTTAATTATTACCTTGACTCTGGGTTCATGTTAAAAACAAAATGTATAAAGGGAAATATGTTTCCCTCAAATTAACACATATAAAATAGAGAGACTAAGACAGATGAAGGGCATGGGCTGCATTTTGTAGGGGTAGGTTCTGGTTGAATGAGATCTGGGATGTGTGCCAAATTAATAGAAAAAATCCTGTTCTTCCTCTCCAATAGCCACAATGTTCATTATTAAGAAAAGCATATGAACCACAGGGTTTGATTTTAATAACACCAATGTCTTCATTAATCTGTGTGTTCCATTTAGCCTCATTATTGAGCAAATGCTGAATTAATGCAGTACACATTATTGTGGGACTCTCCTTGCGAAGCCTCTTTCCCCTCTTTATCATTCATTCAGGGGCCATCATGTGGGTACGTCATGTTTTTAAACAGGCCTGTCTCCCTGAATGTGTTTCCTTACCTCTGGTCTCGAAGGGCACTTTAGGTCTGGGGCATCCACAAAGGGGACTGGGAGACAGAACTGCAGAATCTTATTGAAAACCGTAATTATTTTTCTTTCATTTTAATGCTGTCATGTCAAGAAGGCCTCTCCGTCACCTGCAACTGAGATGATATTTCCTTGATGGTCTCGGGGCCTCCTTCTAAATCAAGAGTGGTGATAGCCAACACTGCTTTGTATCTGCCGAACAAATAGTGGCCTTTGTCCAGCACAAGTCCCTAAACAAACTTAATCTCTCTAACACTGTGACAGATGACATTTAGATGTCCTTGTTACCCTTAAAATGAGTTTTATTGACAATCAGAGAACAAAAAGAAGGCCCAGATAAAGCCCAATGTTTTATAGGCTTGCTAACAACATCTTAGTGCAGAGGGTGAGGAGAAAGCCTGAAGTTGCCCCCATTTTCCCCTGCTTTGCTATATCACCATGACAACAGATATAGAAATCACTTAGTGACTCCTAGAAAGAAAACACAGTGACACAGTACCCCTTGTATGGCGAATCAAACTAAAGCCTTCATTCAAATGGCTATTCAGCTTGGGCATTCATGTAGAGGATAGGGTGGATTTTACACAGGTAACTACAAGAGAAAGGCCAGCAAGCCCTCCAGCCACAGCATATGGCAAAGTCTCTGTCTAATTAATGCATCCTCAATAGAATTTATCCATTTTAAATTTGTTTTCTTTTACTTGAAACATCATTAATGTAAAGGGCAACATTAATCAACATCGTGGAACTTAAAAGGGCATTAAAGAGTGATCTTTTTCCCTATGCAACAAGAATCTTTTCAAGTAGTTATGCTAACTGCAGCAGACTCAAGGCACATTCCGAGTTCCGAATCAGAAGGCAAATCTAGAGAGGCCTCTACTGGCGAGTGTCTCTCGGTGCAGTTGTCCCTGTGGTTGTGGCCTGGAATAGCAGGCGCAATGACTTCAGCTGTTCTTGGAAAGTTGCATCCAAGGCGGATCAGCGATGCATCTACTGTACAAAACACTGCATGATGACATCCTCTCTTTTAAAGTGTGTCTAGCTGCTCTTTCTCAAATAATACAAGGACAATCAAAGCTCTGATGAACAAGCTGCTGGAACACTTTGAGGTCCTTTGCGATAATTCAAGTAGGAAATAACAAATTATAGTTTTTTATTCATACACGAGAGTCCCATAAAAGTTTAAGCTTTAGAACCATTCAATAGAAAATTGTATTTCTTGGCATTGTATGGTCGAGCGAGGGCACACTTTACACACATATTCATATGTTTTCCTTAAGTAACAAAACACCAGTGAAATCTTTAGCTAAATTAGCACATCCATAAGCTTTTTTATTTTGAGTAATTGAAAAACAAAAGATATTGGCCCAATTTCCTAGTTATAATGAAGAAAGGTGACCAAATATAGTCCTCTCTAGTAAGATTTCACATGAAAATATCATGTTTTTGTCAAATTAAGCCAAAAATAATCTTACTGTTTATAATGTATCTTTTGGTGGAAAAAGAAAGATTTTTCCATCAGAAGTTGGAAATGATTTAATATTTCCTAAGATGAAGATATTTATTAACTGTTTCTGCACAGAAAAAATCAAGAGTTTTTTTTTTTTCTCTTTCTGAAAATGACCTGACTCCACAAGTGTCCTTGCTCAAGAGTATTAGATTGAGGCTACATTTATCCCTGAAAATCTTCAAAGCATAAAACTTTAATTCAGCTCTTGCATTCCAACATTTATATTTTTATATTATTTGAAGTATGATCATTTAAAGAAAGTATTTAGTCACTTTTATTCTATTATATATTTCAAAAATCTCATAAGCCCTTTGCTGTTATTGTTGGAATGAATGGCTAATACATTTTCACCTTAGGACTCCTTGCCAACATATTTTTCATAAGGTCATTTCACATTTCAGATGATTTACTGTGTATTTGAGATAAATTTTATTCAAGTAATTTTTCATAGGGTTATTTGGTTAGCATGGCTCAATAAATTACCTTCTGGATTATATAGGTAATGTGCAATCTTCTATCAAGTAAATTGTTAGATGTCTTGAGATCATTTCCTTGTAGTCCCAATAGTGACACCTACTGGTAGAAAGAGAATCAAACATAGATTTAGTTTTCTTCCTGTTTTTGTTGAGTCTTGCCGGGAACACTGTTGTAAATGTGCCTCATTTACAGCTATTTTCTTTCATATCTTCTAATCACAGAAATTCACACTCCCAAAACTTTATGTGTGTGAAAAAGCAAAGAGTATAATGTAAGTATTTAATTATGAAAAAAACTTACTAGCAGAGGAATGTAGCTTAAATTAACACGGTGTAATATGTAGATGTACAATTACAAGCTTTTGAGTTCTTACATAACATAGAAAAGTTGGAAGAAAACATTTAACCATAGTCTTCAAAGTGTCATATTTCATAGTTAAAACTAGAAGATGAATCGGTTAAAATGTTTAGGAAAACTTTTCTTAACATCTCTCATTTTCATAACAGTTTATTAAATGTTCTGTGTTTAAGAAAGAACAGAGTCAATCTAGGAACAATTCCCACAAAAGAAATATATACTTGATAGCAGCCCAATTAAGTAATGTTCAAAATCTTATGCTATTTTATTAATAAATACATTTTCAGATTTATCAGGTATCACAGATTCACATTAGAATGAGGGCATTTTCTGACTGAAAAACACAGGATTTGCAGAAAACTGGTTGCAGTAAGAACGTCTTTTGCTTCCGAGGGGCTGCAACCTAAAAATCAGCGCTTTCAAAAACGGATTCAATGTTATGGAAAAGGGGTGTGATCATCACTTCTCCTTGAAGCTTCTGTGAAGCCCCTTTCTAAATTATATTTGTACTGAATTAATAATGTCATCACATTCCAAACCAGAGAGTTTCAGGTTCTTCAAAAAGCACGTGAAGAATTCCTATGAAAATGTTTTAGATAATTAAAGCAAATGAATGAAGATTCACTTAACACCTGTATTGTCCTTTCTTGACTGTCAGGCAACTCACTTGTTAAACTATAAAGCATAGCATCAATTATTTTAGATTTTTACAGTTGCATGAGATAAAAATGGCAGAATTCAAAGAAATCAATTTCAACCTAGGTTTAATTGGAGTGGCCATTTTGATATAAAATGAGCCCCAATATTTCTATTATTAAAACTCTCCAAGGATATTTCAATTTAAAAGGAATGCGACTATCACTCCCTCAAAATACTGTTTGGTTTTGAGGATTGTAATCAAGTCTACGGTAAACCAGTGTCGCATTTTATCCACGATACACATTTGTGACTCCTTTTTTGGTATTTCTGTGAGGAAACATGTGAAAATGACTCACAAATTATTCGGTAGACAGTTATAATGGTGTCTTTGGAAACATCTTTGGCTCTGCTGTGTGCTTTTGTTTGTACAACTTGAGCACATGCCTCAAAATGTCATCCAGATTACAAGCATGCAAGGAATGAAGTATTACTTCTGTATCAATTTCAGAAGTCGACTACTTTGTTTTAATTAATAGTTCATCAGCCAACTGCACTTGGTAAAATTACAAAATTCCCTCCTTGTATATTTTGCAAGAGATATTTTATCTGTTTTTGTTTATAATCCTGAGAAATATCTTCAATTCTTTTTTTTTTTTTTTCATGATAATGGATGCGGGGAAACAAAGGACTGTAAACGATTACCTAAATTACTACATAAAAGTCACAAAGCACAACGTTTAGACAAGATCATTTGGCCAACACCCTGGTAATTAAGTTGGGATACAGTGTGCTTGGGGTGAAAACAGAAATGAAAACAAAATAGTGACAAAGATGGGAAAAGTTTGGGGTTTGATTTTGGTTTTTCTGAGCACCTGAGCTAGCCATTCAATTGATCATTAAACACAACCATGAAGACAAGCTCTATTTTGCCTTAAGAGAGTTCATCCAGAGATTGCACAAGGGATTTGTACAGAATAAAGCTTCACAAAACCCAAGGGCTGTCAGAGGGAAATGGTATCCAGGAGGACAGGGCAGGCCAAGCATCCCTTCACCAGCAAAGCTCCACAACAGAGCCAGAGGCAGCTCTGCGGCTGCCAACACAACTGCCTGCCACGTCTGCCAAGGAGCCAGAAGCCGCTTGTGGGAAAATATCACTTACCCTTAGCATCTGGGTCCTGTGATTGTTATCCAAAGAGACAGAGTGGTAAGATATAGTGGGATAAACAGTATCCCATTAAACATACACACCACACACACACACACACACATAGACACATGAGACATTCTCTCTCTGTGGACAGAGAGAGATAAGCCATACATTGCCTTGAATTATAAAGACTTTCTGGCTCTGGAATTATTTTAAATGAGATTTATTCTTAGCTGTATATTCATATTTTATAATGAGATCAGCTTTAGTAATTATTTTTCACCAATAGGTTCAATCTTTAAAAACCAGGATTTTAGTTGTACTTGTGCGTATTTGCAGATGCATATAGTCCACTCCAGAATTTCTATTTCCTTGGAATAGTTGATTGTAGCTCACTGATAGGATTATTTAAGGATTAAATCTTGGTCATGGATAAACAAACTAAACTGTGCTTTGATGTTAAACTTTTCTTTTTCCTTTTTGTTATTGTACCACTATCGATTTTAAGAGGTCAGGTCCCCAAATATATATATATGCTCATAAATTAATTTCTAAAATCTTATTCAATATGTACTATATATATATGAATAAGGCAATATACAAAATTATATAAATATAACTGATGTGTATAGTATTACGTTAATAAAATTTTGTATATATTTGTTTGGTAAATTCCTTCTAAAGCAAACTTTCTATCTACATGAATGAGTGCTTTTGAAGTTTTCACATATGATGATGTGATTATGTAGATTCATTCCATATTAAAATATGGGGATGGAGGGATGAGGAATTCAGAGAATTTAAAGATTGGAGACACCTTGTGGTTATCCTTAAAGGCCTGAATTTGTTCTTAGTGGAGAATTTGAAAATCATTATTATTGTAGAAAGTAAGTAACAGTCTTCTGCTTTTGAGTCTTTAGTAAAAGGGTCAAAAAGTATTTTTTTCATTTTAAATATTATTCTTTGAGATCAAGAACAAAAAAATGCAGTTTTAAGTCTTGATAGGAACACAGAATACTCAAAAAGAAATGTTTCACATATAAATTCCTGGTAATACAGTTACACTAAATAGGCTAAAGCAGAATATTTGGTATAAGAATCTCCTTTATGCAGTTGATTTATCATTAAAACTCTTGTTTTGCATAAACAAAATTAAAATTTCAGTGGTCTTTATATGACTAACAATTTGTATTACAAGGCTTTAAAATCTACTTGCCTAAATAGGCATGTTATGTGAGATAATACCTATGGGTCAGAATATGCAAAATGTATACAATGACATGAGTGTAACTGCTTCTAAACATATTCCACTTATACAGAAATATATTAAATGGGCATTTGAATTTTTATTTATACAAATAGCAAAATAACTTAGGAATGCCTACTGTCTAATCTTACATAAGGACAATGTTCAAAGGAGATGAAATCTTGTGCAAATACAAGGCAGAAGTCATTGTATTTTTGCTGTTTTTCATTATGACACAAACACACACTTGAAGGGAAGTCTAATTCTTTTAGTCTTTTGATTAATGTATTACCTTCTGGTACCAAATAATTCTCAAAATCATTCAAATTTTATTCCATATTTACAGCATTTTTTGCACAGACTAGAAAATTTGATTAATAGTATTTCTTTTATTCTGCCTATCTGTGAAGTAGTGAAAAATCCTGTGAATTTAAAATAAGGCTTAATTATGAGAATGAAGAAGATAAGGAAATAAATCCATTCTAAACATTTTATTTCACTTAATTATTTAAAATCTTCAACTGAAATATCAAATATTTCTCCAATTTTTATTATTCTGTAAAATAATTTATAAATGAATACAAAAGATCAATAAGAATTTATGAAAACTTTTTTTTTGGTTCCATGTACATTTGTCGTTTTATTTCCCACAAAGAAAGGGATAGTCCTGGAAAGATCTGTATAAAATCAGACCTATTTTCTTTAGGCCATATAAATCATTATACTCTAAAACTCAAATCTGAAATGCTATTGCTATTCTCATATTTACTTTAATTTTATGGCCAAACAACTTTTGCATATTTGTTATATTTGCTACAATTCTTCCTTGAAGAACTTGTTTAGTTCCTTGCTTGTTTACCTTTTCTCCTCATTTTGCTTTTCATCCTTAAGATTTGCATTGAACAGTTTCAATTTTCAGTATTTTAATTACATTTATTCCATGCTTTAGTCTTTAGTAATTTCTTTTAAGTTGAGTTGGTTTTTTAACCCACTAGTTTAACTAGATGTTTATTAACACCACATAATATACGTCTAAGATGTAGTATTACATACGGAAGCATTTCACCCAAGTCTTAGTGTGTTAAAACTCCAGAATTTCTGCTTGTTATAATTGCATGTGGCAGAGCCATTTAACCCTTTATGCTCTTGACATTTTAAATTGTGAAAAAGATGACACTCATTTACCAAAGCCAGCACAGTTTTCATCTTTAACTAAATACACAGCCTTGATTCCCTGGCATTTTTCCCTCTAAGATACCAGCTGAAGTTGCAGAGGACAAGTTGGCCTCACATTTCCTGTGTTCATCCTGTGCTCTTACAACTGTCCAAATTGTATTAGAATTTGCTTATAATGATGTTATATGATGTCCTTGTTGTGATACCTGCATTTGTGGAGAACTTAATATTGATTTACTGTGTCTTTTGCCCATCTTTGAGCAGCCTAGATAGCAATTACAGCTGTTGGTGGTATCTATTTTGTCTTTTCATAATTGTCATTTCTTGTTCTACTTAAGATTAAAATATGAAAATTGTACCACGTGCACATTGACAGTGCATTAGCCAAGTTATCAGCAATATCTGTGAAACACCATCATTTTAACCATGGCTCTATAATATTGCCTCTTTACTTTATTTATGAAAATTGCATTCTACAATGCAAACTTGAACAAGAAATGCATTTGAAGGTGAGACTTCCCAACACTGAGTCCTCATCAGGGTCATTGCTATCTTCCTAAGAAATCACTAGAGCTTTCCTAATATTTGCTTCCCTCTGGCAAATGCTTTCCGTCCCCAGCACTGAGATCTCTGACAAGCAGGAACTGCTTCTTTATTTTTCAACTTTTGCTTTAAGGAGTGCTCACTGTTAATGAGCTCTTTCTACTACTCTCATTTCCATTCACATTTGGTAAAGAAGTTTGTGGTTTTTTATAAGGGAATTTTTTTTTTATTATTATACAGCAGATGTGACATGAGTTTTTCTTAATCACAAATAGATCTGCCAGGTAAACTTTTGTTCAAAGCTCTGTTAAGAGCTGTACTAAAATTCAGCACTGTCTCATTTGAAGACTCAGAGCACTTCTGTGGAATCAAGGCAGGAGAGGGTGACATTTATCTGGACTTCTCGCATTAAGAAATTTCAAACAGAGACTGTAAAAATAATTTTTAAAATGATGGAGAGAGAAGACTCTTTTTCACAACAAATTTGGGATTTCCCTCCCTGGTCAATTTATATAAACACAGTTGAAATAACAGAAATATTTTATGGTTTTATCTTTACCCAACAAACCTTGGACTGCTTGAGAATTTTTTGGTGTGTTATACAATGAAAATAAATATCACATTTCAAGATGAAACTGAAAAAGATATTTTAGTACCCTCCCCCTGTCCCCACAACACACAAATACATATCATCTTTCCTAACAGCAGACTAAATCCAGCGAGTTCCTGAAAGGCATTCATTTTAAAAATCATCATTGTTTTATTTTACTAAATTTGGTTGCACAGTTTTTAAAAATGATTAGGTATAAGGAAATAATAAATGCATCTGCAACGTAGCTGAGAGGCCCCTCCTTGTGAAACTGTGTAGGGCATTTGTGGTGTTGTTATTGTTGTTGTTGCAATCTAGCTAATAAAGGCTTTCTCTTACACAAGAGAATTTTGACAGGGTTGACTCCAGACAGCTTTCCAGCTGAGGTCTGGGGCCTTGCTGAACCTTCAAAATTTTCCCATTTGAGCTGCATCAAAGTGAAGGAAATTCAAGGATCACTAACGTCTCAGATGGTAGCACTTGCCCTAACAACGAAGGTTCAGGAATTCTTTGGAGCAGGCTGAGGTCATTTTTCTCCCCTTTTCTCCTAATGCTTTTCTCTATTAATCAGAGCTCAGAGCTCAGATTGGTCTTCAACTTCCTCCCAATCCTTGCTAAGCCTGTCATTTCTAGCTATTATTTACTTTAATGGACTTTGGCTGATCCCTTATGAAGCTTTGGATCTGAGAATAATAAGGCTGGAGAGTAACGGGCATAGACATGGGTGTGGGTTTGCCTGCAGATTAACCGTGGCAGATGCGCTTTATTGTGGTTTCCTGTGTACTGAGTGTTGATTGAGAGGGTATAATGAGAGAGGTGGTGTCTACACAATGGCCACAGCCACTTCATTGCACTTTGCGTCTAAACAACCCCATTTTTCTAAATCTTTGGGTTGTGAAATTTTAGGAAGTCAGAGCACAAGAACAAGTACAAAAACAACTGTAAATAACCATGAATGTTAATCCAACACTAATTGGTCCCTTCTTTCAATATGAGTCCATTTTGCTCAGTTTTGAAAATTCTGGGTAAATTAATGGCAAGATAGTTAAACAAAACGTTCTTGCATTAGGTAGTTTTGGGTGAACCAGTGAGCCACATGTATTTTGTGTGTGCGTTGTTTGTTTGCTTGGGGTTGTTTTTTCGTATGCTTGCTTTTGTTAATAAGCTTCCATTTGGTTATTACCCCAAGACAACAAATGTTTAAGTTGTTACTATTTTCATATGTTTTGGGAGTTATTTTGGAGATATTTTACTGAGTTAAACTAGCTATCAACTAGAGAATATTTTTTTTAAAAAACCGCATCAGGCCAATTGTTTTATTCCTGGCATACTAAATCACAGATTTTTGTTCCTGTCTTTACTCCCTGCATTTGATGTAAGTATCAGGTCAATTGCAGCTAACCATGCAATTAAAACATTTTAGTTATAGGTGCTATCTAAGGGTTTTTTACACATTCTTCATTTTTGGGATTTTACTTAATTCCTCCCTTTCACCCATGGATTAAATCACAACTATTGATTCCTTTCTTCCTTTGGGGCTTTACCCATCTGTCTTAATGCTTTCATCCTACACCCCTTGGTCTCAGAGGGGTGTTCTGAAAACGAACCGCCAAAACCTGGAGAAGACTCTAGGTCAAGTTTGTGTACAAGAGTTTAAATTTTTAGTGACAGTCCTCTCTCACGGCCGCCTGAAAGTTTCCACACAGCACTGCACAAGCGAGCACCACCAATTATCCTCCTCCTTTGAAAACCATTATCAAGTTTTTCAAAACTTCTTTCATTTCACTGTTGTCATTCAGTGAAAAGGAAACTAACCACCATGTCAAGACAACTCAGCTGCCTAGCAACGCAGGGCCACATTTTAATTCTGACTTGCTTCTGGTCTTGACTAATAGAAAGTGACTATGTTAAGCCAGTCACAAGAGTTGTTTGTCACTTCTGAAATGCAAACAAAACTATATTGTTTTCCCAAGTATTGGATGTGATTGATGTAAAGATTTACAGTAACATCATTCATTTTCTCTTGTGTTTTAGTAGGATTGATGTCATATCTTTTCATGCTTTATTAAATGCTTTAAAAGAACTAAAAAACATGACGCTTTTTGTTCTTTAAAGAGTCTAAAGAGGTTTTTTTTTTTTTCCAGTGAACTAGCCTCCAACAACTTGTGAAATTTAATGAATCTATTCAACTAGTATCAGACACTTCGATAAATAATTTAATATGAAACCATCCTCCATTAAGGAGAACAAGATTCAAACAATCAGAAAGAAACAGACCAGACCAAGGTCTACATTATAGGAAAAGGGAGAGGAAAAAAACTTTTAAATTATGAGTCTTAGAGTTTGCTTTGTCAAGTTTTCCCACAGCCCCATGTACTTTCTTTCGCTATGAAAAGCTGCAAGTGGCTACTGGTAGAATTTTAATTATAATTTTTTCCAGCCGTATATGTTGAGATGTCTACCATAAAGGCACTTCATATTTTAATTCTAAGAATTCATATAAAACGAATTGAGAAATTGTAGTTGTGCTTAAAAGTGATTCTGCTGCAATTCATTGGAAGCCAATTAATGAAGTAAAAAGGTACTGCTATTATTTTTAAAGTGCTCTCTAAAATTTCTGGTATTTTACATAAATATATAGTTGAACTTCATTTACTATGTACATTAAAATGTAACAATTCATAGGCTTTGCATATACATAATTTAGAAAAAGGTAACGTGCTCTTTCAAAATAATATTAAGACCTGAATATAAAAGAAAATTACAAGCATTAATTATAATTTGCTTGTGAGATAATATTCTAAGCATAATATACTGTTAATCATTAAAAAAATGCTTACTTATAAAACTAGCTTAGAAAGATCAGAATCGCACCAAAGTTAAGCTAGATGTCAGTATCACAGAAAGATGGAAGCAATATTTTTTCCTTTCAATTCTGAAAGGAAATTCAGGAGTAAGTGATTAGTATTTTCTATAAAACATTACTCATATTCAGAAGAACTATCCAGCTATTAAGTAGAACTAAACAGACATAGATTTAAAAATTCTTTAAAGTACAATAGGTATTTTTATGATGAACTAGAAGTACTGTATATAGAGAATCATAGTTGGTTTTAAAGGAAAAGAGTTTATCTTAAAATTAAGTGAAAATCTTCACCAACTTTTAACATTTAAAAAATTATTAGCAATATTTTGTTCTATCTACCTGTCAATCAACATTGAATATGAATTCAGCAGATATTAGTTTTAAGTGAAACATGAGTTATTTAGGTTCCATTTAAGAAGAATGCCTTTGAAATTATTGCATTACAGTAATACTGTGATGTGCTAGAAAGCACCTGGGTTTGGTCACAGAGCTGGAACCAGCACCCATCTTCCTGTTCTTCAAATATGTGCAAAGTATTGCCCTCTGGGAGGCTCCGCTTTTTCATCTATGAATGAGGGTTACAATAATGCTTCCTGGACCATTGAGGTGCTGAGAGTATCTGACTCATTGAATGACTCAATGTAAGTAAAAATACAGCAACAGTAGAACATGTTCCTTATAAGCCAAGATTCCGGGATGAATATGGCCTTCTTTAAATTCTACATGCTTTCTCTGTGACCTGGAGCAAATGATTTTCATTTTCTGATCATCTAGAACTTCTGCTATAACATGAGGCCAGGAATAGTATCTGTATGTTAGGTAGTTGTGGGCTTTAAATAAAATATTGTATATAAAGTTCCTACAGCTTGCCAATAACGTAAGTGCTTAGTTAACAAATGTTAGTTGTTCATTTTACATTTGTGTCTGAATAAATCTTTGCTTTCTTAAGGTTAAATAAATAAATAATTTGGTTCCTTACATAATTTTGTGGTAAATAATATGTTTCCAGATTGCCAGACTATTTAAACTAACAAGATCAATTCTATAATAGAAGGAATAGAAGTATGAAAATGAGCTTGTTACATCTCAATTATTCTATGTGTATATATATAATATATACATGTGTGTATATTATATATATATGTATATATACTATATACATACATAGTCAACTATCACCATGGAATAGAGCATCACTGTTGTAGTATGCCGGCAAAGCCCATAGTATTCTAGCTCCAAGTCAAAGGTGCTTTGCCAACTGAGTCTCATTTATACAGCCAATCATGTGGTACCAGTTATAGCAGGAGACAATGCTAGGCACACAATCTGAGAGTTGGAAGTGTAGTATTGATTTTTTTTCATAATTTATACCAGGAATCCTATTTATGATCCAAAAGCAACTTGTGGACATGTTTGGTTTTTCCTATGCAGATTTTACTTCATAACTGAAAACACTTGACACTAGGACTTTACATTAAAATCAGATTTCTAGGTTCTCAAAAAACGGTCAGGAAGGTTTCAAGAGGAGCCTGCTGCAATGGAGTTGAGTAGTGGCTGAGTTGCTGTGGTCACTTCTGAGATCTGAATTCTCTCCTTTATCCTTGATCACAGTGTCTCTCTTGGAGTCCAACCATTTGGATTTACCTGTTTAAGTGAGATTCCCGCCTCCCAAAAGTGTTTTAGACTTCAAGCACAAAAACGTAAATAAGAAATCATGAAAAATGTATTAGATGAGTGCAACATTACCTGAGCACTCCACATCCATTGCACTTTGTAATCTCGTCACTGTTCCTCCAGTATCCTCACAACGTCTTCAGTTTAGCTACCAAAGAAAAATATTAAGCACAACTTATCTCCAGGTTTGAAAGTCAATATCCTTTCTCTGCTACCGTAGGTATTTTATCTCCTGATCAGATAAAGAAGAGACTAAGTCCCCAGCAAGAAGCTCTGGTACATTGAAAGCAGCACAGAGGCCTGAGGAGCACCTCCCCAGAACTTGTGATAAGCTGGCCAGGATTATGCCCATGGCCACAACACAGCTGATGGCTTTTCTGCTTCTCCTGCCCCACCACACCTGCCCCTGTACCAAGCACTCAGTGGTGACACCATGTGAAGCTAAATCAGTGATTCTTAGAGACTCCAACTGATGGCTTCTCTGGTAGGGAGGAGGTTGGACACATGACATTACCTTGTTGAAGATAGATGTTTTTAAAGTTATTTTAGGCTGAATTACAATTGCAGTTAAGGAAATAAGTAAAGTAATAGCATTTAAATAGTATCCTAAAAATTATCACATTCTCTCCTAAATACCTTTATTTGCATTCAGTTGATGGTATTAATTGTTGTGCTTTTTAAACACAGATGAAAAAAAGGCTCTGAGGAACAAACCACCTTCAATTTCCAGTTATTTTCATATGAGCACCAGCATATCCCTTTTGCAAAAGTTCACTTTAATTTATTCATGAAATTACAAACAAGTTGCCTAAATAATTGTATCAGAACCTCTTACTACCATCCAGACAAAATGTTACTTGTGAGTGTTGTATGGAATTGCCAGGATGAGTGCTGAGGCCCAGTACGTGTGTTTTGGAATCCCTTTGAATGTGGGGTGCTGATGGTGCCCTCAGAATTGACTTATTTCCCTGCCTTCTACCTGGGTTCGTTGCCTTTGCCTTCTTTGCACAAGGTCCTTATCATCAATGCAAAGTATCTGGGTCATATTATACATTGTGTTTAATGCTTGTTAGTTTTTAAAATGTTGACATTTTGGTCTTTTTCAAACTTGAATTCCCATAACAAGATGTTAGGAACCATCTCAATTCAAAATAAATGTGTTTTAATCATTTCTTTATTATGCTTTATTTATATTCTTATTCAACCGTGTCTAACACATTTTATTTGCCAACAAGTTTAAAATAAGTATTTGCTGAAGGTAATTTCTTCATAAGAAATACAGTAAATTTTCATGTATTTTTTAATGTTCTGCTCATTTTCTGTTTCAAAATGTTAACCTGAAAGAGACATTTGGTATCACTGAAATATCATTTGCAAACCACAAAACTGTCTTTTCATATGCATGCTTCTTGTATCCCATGACCAGAATATTTAAGCACAGTTGTCATGATGATTTACCAACACAAAAAATAATCTTGGTATAAGGAAGTAACTTAAGGAAGAGTTTCATTATGCAGTGAATAGTTTGGATATCTTGGTATATAATTCATGTTCCCAAGTTTAATATAGATAGTGATTTCAAATGCAACATAATGGGATAATTTCTCAATTGGGAAGATTTCTTTTTATGTAAATGGGATGATTGTTCTTCACAGAGCCATTGGGCACAAATAGTTGTACAGTTTAACAGACTCTAGGAGACTGGAAACCATGCACTGTGGCTTCACAAACCATGGGGAAATAGCCCCATCTCTCACCTCTGTGGGTTCCTTTTTTGGCTCCTTGCCATAAAGGGGAAGCCCCCTTTTTTCAGAGAATCCTGTTCAATAGACTGATCCAGTCATCTTTTGAGGTGAGTCAAATTGCCTTTCTCTGCCTTCTTCAGTTTCTCCTCAAAACTGTATCTCAGGGCCAGCACTGTGGTGTAGCTGGCAAAGCTGTTGTCTGCAGCGCTGGCATCCCATATGAGCACCGGTTTGAGACCCCACTGCTCTGCTTCCAATCCAGCTCCTTGCTAACGTGCCTGGGAAAGCAGTGGAAGGTGTCCCAAGTCCTTGGGCCCCTACATCTGCATGGAAGACAGGGAAGAAGCTCCTGGCTCTTGACTTTGGATCAGCTCAGATCCGGCTGTTGTGGCCATTTGGGGAGTGAACCAGAAGATGAAAGATTCTCTCTCTCTCTCTCTCTCTCCCTCTCTCTGTAACTCTGTCTTTCAAATAAAACAAATAAATCTTTAAAACAAATTTTTTAAAAAAACTATATTTTACAAGGCAGGTGGTACAAAAAGGTTTGCAGAGCTGCGGATCAAATTGATCATAGCCGCTTTGATAAGAAGCTAACACAATGCTTTGCTCACTACACATACTCACTATTTACCAGAGAGTACTAATACATGAGTTGGATTCTTCCCTACCCAGGAATTATTTATGATCAAAATAGGGTCATTCTGCTCCCCTCAGTACTCAGCTGTACCTCAGCTCTGTTAATGGAAGGAGAGGGCCGCAATCTTCTGCTCTTGGCTTCATAATCTCATAGTACCTTCTTTGGCCCAGCCATGGTTGGACCCAATGCCAGTTTGCCAGTTTCTTGTTGGTGAGCCATATGTATGCTTGGTTCATTGACAGTACTGAAAGGGAGGAGGAAACAGTCAAACAAGCAAGGGTATCCTCTCTTCTCAAACCTTGAAGTGCCGTGGATACACTGTGAGCCCAGCTGTCTCACCTGTGAGCCCCCTCTTGGCACTTGCTGAAGGTAGCCATGTGTCTGTGTTGTGCTATTGCTGTTGTTTTCCATGGTGAGGTGTCTCAGGCCATTATTTATTTCAACTAACATTTCCAGAACTCCTAGTAGATATCAGGCATTTCACCCAATGCTGCAAATGCAAGCAGATTTTTCCATGAAGCTACTCACAACCTGTTGAGAAAGAAGTACATCCCAATCAATGTTTTCAAAGAGGAGACTCACAGGGTAAAAAGCACTGGTCTCTATACTGAAGCAGCAATGACTGTTACAGATGGTTCACAGGCTGGATGTTGCTTTAGTGGAGTGACCCAAATGCAGTTCCATGGCTGTTAGGAGGAATGGAATGTGCAAAGGTCTGCTGGCGATAAAGAACAGAGGGCACTCTGGGGGAACAGCAAGTGTCCGCCTGTGGAAGTACAGAGTACGACTGAAACGGGCGACAAGGAGGATGAAAATTAGATCAGGTTGGAAAGACAGTTTAGGGTTATTAACACATGATCATTTTCACTAGTAGCAGGGTTTTTATTCAGATTGTAAAAGCACTTTAAAAAAAAGTTGAATTAATCAAAGGGCATGTTGAATTCTGTATGAATACAGTTTGCCAAAAAGACTGCTCTTTGCTTCTGAGGACAATGCTGGACAAACACATTGGTAATATATGTTTTATTCAGATTTTATATAAATAGATTATCTTTGTGATAAAAAATAGAAACAAAAATTTTTAAAGTACTTATTACTTGCAGGGATTTAGTAAAATGAATTTTAATTATCCAAGAAATGGTAGAAGAATGCTGGACTATATAAAATTGAAAATAATTACCTGGATTGTGGAATAACAAAGATAAATTCCAAAATATTCAATAAGATGCCAATATTTTTAAAAATATACTTCCACATTGATAGAAAAATGAAATGAGGGGATTTTATTTTGATGCAATTTTTTAAATCTATGCATAGTGTTTTCATAACATACATTTTTCATTAGATTTTTGAAGACCCTTTGAATATAAAAATATATCTTTAAGTATATAATAAAATATATTAGTGGTGTCCACTCAGAATGCACAGTTGGAGGTAATGTTAACATTTTTACTTTTACTATATCATTTATTTTTCCTATAATAAATATGTATTATTTTCCATAAGCAAAAATAATTATTAATACTCAAGGAAGAAAAAAGCCTTTTTAATTATAACAAGAATCATTTCAAATAGTCATTTTGGGTTCAGCCCTCATATTTGGATGAAGCCACAGATAATGTCTAGGTGTTTCAAGTAGTCCTCGGACACAACATTCAATATGGCTGCTGCTGTGATGGGTGATGGTATGCCTGGATATAGCTCAATCTACCTAATACCGTAAGGGCAATTCTATCCTAAGGGCATTTCTGTAGTTGGATAAATTTAGCCTACAGAAAAAAAAAAGTGATTGAAATTCATTGTGGATCTTCCACTAGTTATTGTATATATTTTCACTGCTTTGATAATTACATTAATTAATAAATAACTATTTTATCCATGTCATTATTTCAATTACTCCAGTCACATAGATTTTTTTCCTACCATCCATGCTTTTGCTTGAAAGTCTTGACCGAATACTTCTTTGTATGATTTTTGTTTAGATTGAAAATTTCATCAAAAACTCTTTTTAGACCAAAAGTTTCACAGTTTCTACTTAGCAAATAATCCAAATAATAAATGGCTATATTTTTGACAACTTTATTAAATAAGTACAAAATTGTGTTTATATTCACTTTTAAATGTTACTAATGAATGTATACCCCACTTTTAATAAGAGGAATACATTTATTTTAAAACAAAATTACCAAAAATAAAATTGTTAAGTGGAATCCTTTTATCTACTTTCATAACAATTTTTTATAGAATAAAAATAGCATGATTCCTAATATTGTGTTAATGTCTCAAAAATGAGCATCAGTATTTGGTACTACAAAGTCTTAAAATGTCACTTCACCGTGGAGTAAAGAATGCTATTTTGGACATTTATTAAAAAGGCAGCCATAAATCATCATCGTATCCCTTTGTAAGCAAAAAGGACAAGCAATACATAGAGACTGTACACCAGCAGCTTCATCTCCTCTTCATGTTGTTGCAGATTAATACCAGCTTAGCCCAAACATCCAAGTTATGCTGTTGGCAATGGAGCCATCTGTTTTTAATGAATATCTGGGGTCCATTTTTCAGTTAAGCTTCTCTTATTGTGTGTGTATGTTGCTTTTTCGGAGCTATCTGCATAATTGCTTAAAGATTTTACTGCAAAATTAATATCCTTGCTGTGAACAAGGGAACAGGGCAAAAACCAGGATGACAGAGCCTGAGATGAGGTGAAAAGCAAATCCAATTTTTCCTTGCACCATAGAAACCTCGTCAGGACTAGCTTTATCTGGTAATCCACATTTAAACTTTAACCTGTAGGGGGGCTCTTTGTGTTAGATAATGTAAGCATAAAAGGAGGCTGAATCACTAATCAGATTAATCATATTTTGTAAGACTCAAAAGCTTCATTAAAACGACCTGGTTTCCAAGTTACACATTTTTGTTGTTGTTGTTGTTGACAGAGGAGCAGTTTAACATATAAAAGGGATAACAGAAATATTCCAATGCAACTTTTAATGAACCTGTAGCAAACAAGAGCAAAGGTGAATATATAATCTAAATTAATAAAATACCTTTATAGCCCTAAATAATGAATTCATAATTTATTTAATTTCTTCATATTTTAATATTAAGACACACTATTGCATAGAGGTTGTGATTGCTATTGTAACTTTTTCGTGTTATGAGCACCAGTCTTATTGGAACATTTCATATTAGACACATTTATAAATCAAGTTGTATGAAGTAATATATATATATATAAGTGTGCACTATATAAAGCATATTAAAATATACTAGCTGAAGATTTATTACTCCAAACCATTTCCAATGCATTTTGAAAAGTTGGTAGCTCAATTAAAGAGAAGAATATTTGATGGAAATTAGGATGATTTCTGTATATCCAGTCTATTATAAAATGTAGTACAAATAAATAGAATTATGCATTTTTTGTGTATTGAAAATGAGAGAAGGGAAGAAGAGAGAGTGTATTACTAAATTAAACCTTTGCAAGCAAAGATCTTTCAAAAACAGAAGTACATGAGTTTTGTGGTGGACAGTCTATAACATGACCAGATAATAGTGGGGAAAAATACAATTGCATATGTAGTTCTATGCACACCAAAATTTCCACTTCAAAAAACTTAGTCCTTGCACTTTAAATCAATAAATAGTTTTCAGAACATGGTGGGTAACACAAATGCTTCCAAACAAAATTGCTCCAATGAAAATCGGTGAAAAAATATGCAAGGTAATAGCTGTCAATATTGTTTCTTGCTACTTCTATTGAAGGAAATCACAAAATTCTGGTGTCTACTTGTAGTATAAAAATCATTACGTAGGTTCAGTTTTCTCAGCACAATATATATCATCCTAAGGAAAGATTGATTTATAGAATTATAAACTCACACATGTGAAACTTTAGATATGAAAATCACGCATTCAAAATTAGTTATCAAAATACACAGGTCTTTATAACAGAGCCATTTCAGATGAGGAAACTCAAACGCATGAAACAACACTGTGTATTTAACAACCACAGGAACAAACAAGAAACAGAAGCATTAACAATTTTCTTAGCATGTGATAATACTATATATAATATTTAAATAATTAAATACTTTCAATTGCATCATACAAGATTCCAGTCTACCAACAAGTCTGTAGTTTGAATATTAGGAATAATATTTCCTGAGTGAAACATTAAGTTAATGTATAGTCTTTCAGCATTATGGATGTTTAGTTATATTTCACAATATTAGATTGCTCTAAATTAACTATTTCTGCATTTATATTTCCAACTTATCCTAAATATTTCGATAATAACCTTTGCCATTAAATATAAATACCACTTTTTTCCACTGAGGCATAAGTACTTCACTGTGCAGATGGAATCTGCCTGGCTTCCTTTCTTCTAATTGTATCCCAACAGATAAATTAAGCATTCAAAAGCCTCACTTTTAAGACAGTGTATAAATTTAGCTTTAGATTTTTAAAAGGTTTATGACCTATAATTTTGAATTGTGAGTGCCTTCGATGATATGTTAAAGAGATAAACTTGTACTCTCTCCAAATGTTTTAACTGTCTCCCATCAAAATGAAAACAAACAAAAGAAGAAAACACACACTGAGACATAGACATAAAATAATCCTCATGCTTTTAAAGTTCTAATATTAGAAATATTTAGTGGTTTTGATCTCTGATGAATGTATGTGAATAATGGAGAACAAATGTGATGCTGATGACTTATTTATCAGGATATTGTGCATTTAATTCTAAGGCATCCGCTCTAAGACTTTGGTTTAAATCATGTTAGGTCCTGTTTTCCAGCTTTTAATGTATAAAATGGAAGCAAATGCCTTATTTCTCTGTAAAACAACTTACAATTTGAATATTCAGTGATGCTAAATTTTGGATTGAGTGATATCTTAAGGAAAACTTTTTTTACACAAATGCAAATATTAGATGTATTTAGAGCAATGCAGACAAAAACATAATTGATATAACTTCAAGTACACTCTATTGAATTATTTGGTTATTCCTACTGCACAAAGAAAATCAGGAAATTCATAAGCCTCGTAATGCAGATAATAAAGGGAGCAATTTGAATCACTTGCTCCCAACAAACCCCAAGCTATTCTCAAATTGGCAATTTTGTCTAAAGTAGATGTTTGTTTCATAGATTTTTTTTTTCTTTTTGCCTTGAATGAATTGTGACAGTTTTTACCTTGCCTCAGCATATCTACTCAGTCACAGAAACAGGAAGCCAGGAAGCATGAGAATCAGCTCCTGGGTGATTATAGTTCTTGGGCCTCCACTATACAAAACATTCAGCAGAAATTAAAGAATGAACAGAAATACAGATAATGCTTTATTTTCAGACTTTTTATTGATGTGACTTTCAAGGCTGTCTCTCAGGTAAGATCATTTCCTCCATCAACAGGGAGGAAATTATTTGCAATGCTTTAATTGAAAATAAAGCAAAAAACAAAACAACAGAAAACCTTACATGACTGCTTCCTAGGAATAAATCCCCCTTTGGAATAGAGAGCAGCTGTGGAGACATCTGTGGGCTGAACAGAGTCCTAAAAGAACAATTGCGCCTACATCTGTGGAGATAAAGTAAGTGATGGATAAAATGTGAATTAGGAGCTCACATTCTGTAGATACTATTGTAAATGTATAAGAAAAGAATGAAGTTCAGAAAGCATCTTTTTTTACTTCACCATCAACTATTTGGTCAATTAAGATGTGATCGCTGAAGAGCAAATACGATCAGCAAAATAAGGCACAGAAAACTACTGAAAATTTTCTTTTTGCAGGGGAGACCTAAGGATACACATTTCCATTTGACCACATACAATGGGAGACATTCCAGGAGTATCTGGCATACCACATGTGTGTTGTGCCACATACGTTAGTTTCTTAGTAACTTAGACTATTTTTTCAAGCCTTCATAACCTTGTTTGGTAAAAATGAAAATGGACTGCAGCAAAAATATGATGAAGACTTAGAGTAAGTCAAGTGCTTTTTATAGTCACATAATTATGCACATGATTTTAGGTGTCATTGATTTCTACCTTACATTTTGAGCAAAATATTAACGTGGCAGTGAAGGACTTGGTAGAATTGGAGGGATACTCCTAAAACTTTGCTAAGAACCTAGATATCCTGGCTTTCAATCTACTTCATGTTGTGCATTCAGTTAGTTATCCTGGCATTACTTTACAAGTTTTCTCAGCATTATATCTTGGTGCACGTTGAATGCTAATTATATTATAAACATCTTGAGGTCAGGTAAAATGCATATATGACTGAGTAGAGTTATATCAAACCTTAACATTCTGATAACTTCTTATGCTATTTAAATTTTCCAAGTCACAGTAAAACACAGTATCTCAAAATATTTAGTGTACTCCCCAACTCCTGCCAAAACCTCAACAGTTAACATCCTACAAGCACAAAAATAATTCAATCATTTTATGTGTAAGATAAATAAATTTTGCTATAAACTGTTAGCAAATCAAATTAGGGAGTCTGACGTGGTCAAGGAGGTTTCAATCAGCAAATTTAAGAACAATTAAGCTGAAGTAGAAAAGATATGTGATCTTATTTATGGATAAAATTTAATCTTCATTTCTTTTTTAGGCTACTCAAAATTAGAAATCCAAATTATCTCCTTCACATGAAAAAGACTATCTCAAGACAAAAAGCAGGATAATTTTTAATGGTAAAAAGCTGGAGTCACTTCTATTTTCAATAGTTCTGAATACCTGACTTCATTGTTGTAAAAAACCTTATAGATGTAACTATTGCTAAGAAAAAACAACTTACAGATCATATGATTGTACTGGGAAAGCCCAAGGTACGCACCTGAAACAGTTTAAATATTATGAGAAATAATGTCAGAAAAACGATTCAATCACAAAAGTACTGAAAAAGTAGCAAATCTGTAACATCTTGAATTTAGAATCTGTCACCAAGAAAAATATGTTCTTCAAAACAGCAAAGAAAAGTTTAATATGTAGGGAGAAAGATACTGAATTTCAGTACTAACCTAAATAGAGATATTTAAAAATTTACTATGATAGTAAATGAAACTTCAAATATATGTAAAATACTTTATGGTAATGAATAAAATATTTTTTTTTGACAGGCAGAGTGGACAGTGAGAGAGAGAGACAGAGAGAAAGGTCTTCCTTTGCCGTTGGTTCACCCTCCAGTGGCCGCTGTGGCTGGCACACCGCGCTGATCCAAAGGCAGGAGCCAGGTGCTTCTCCTGGTCTCCCATGGGGTGCAGGGCCCAAGGACTTGGGCCATCCTCCACTGCACTCCCTGGCCACAGCAGAGAGCTGGCCTGGAAGAGGGGCAACCGGGACAGGATTGGTGCCCCGACTGGGACTAGAACCCGGTGTGCCGGCGCCACAAGGCGGAGGATTAGCCTAGTGAGCCGCGGTGCCAGCCTATGAATAAAATATTTAATAACATAAAAAGGTATTTTTCCAGGGTTGATCTGTAAGTGTATATTTAATCCATTAAAAGGATTCTTTTTTCTCAGATTTTTTTAAGCTTTTTAAAATTGTTTAAAAAACAGATATAAAGAAAGAAAAAGTCCCCACCACCCATTGGTTCACTGCTCAAAGGACTGCAAAGCTAGGGGCTGTGCAAGGGTTGGTTCCAGGATCTGGGAACATAATCCAGGACTCCTTTGTGAGTGGCAGGAACCCAATTATTTGAACTGTCACCACTGCCTCCCAGGGTCAGTACTGTCAGGAAGCTAGAGTCAAGAGCTAAAGCTAGGAACTGAACCCAGGCGGTCTGAGATGTGAGACATGGGTGTCCTAACTACTAGGCTAAGTGCCAGTGCCTTCATTGAAGTTTTGTCTAATGACCAGTTTGTTAATTTGGAGTACAATTAAAAAAATATAAAATTCAAAAAAGCATGTTTGAAAGGATCATGAGAGATCTTTGCATTACAAAATATTAACCTACATTCTAATGATTCAGTAATTAAAACACAATATTGACATAAGTATCAATGTTATAAGATATGAAAGCCATACATATATATTAAGCATTGTTAAAGGATGTATCTCAAGTCAGTAAGAAAGGTAAAATAATTTTTAATAAAAGAAATTTAAGACAGCTTATTTCAGCATATAATAACATTAATTCTTAATAAATTGAAAATACAAAGTTAACATGAACTCATAAGGATATTATATAAAATATAGGCTAAAATTACATCAACTCCTCCTGGGAATGATTTTCTAAGCATGCTATGGGATATGGAATGATAAAAGCAAAAATTTTCAGATTCAACCTCTTCTCACCATTATACCATTACCTCCCCAGCTGAGCTCTTTCAGCTGAGTTTTTCACCTTATTTGTTTTTCAACATGGATGCAACTGAATCCTTCTAGGCAGAAAAACTAGGGAAGTAGTGTTTAGTACCTAAATAAAGCCTTGAAATGCAAGGTAGGATGTTTTCAGAAAAGGGGGTCAAATGTTTCCAGCAAAACTACTTAATTTATGTGCTAATAAAATACAAAGATAATATAAAATGGCAGCCAGTGTAGCCATAATTTATAATTTCTTAATATAATTTTTACTGCAACTATTTTTTCTAAATGATGGTCCACTTTACAAAAAACTATATTTTAGTACATCCATTCACCTATATTGCAGTAAATCGAGGTTTTGAAATCATATGTAAAACTAACTAAACATGCTAAACATGGATCTGTAGCAAATACATCTTCCTTTCAAATAACTTTTTTTAAAATTTATTTTTATTTATTGGAAAGGCACAGAATTACAGAGTGGCAAACACAGAGAAAGAGAGAGAGACAGAGAGAAAGGTCTTCCACCCGCTGATTCACTCCCCAAGTGGCTGCAGGAGCGCAAGGGCTTGGGCCGTCTTCCACCACTTTCCCAGGCTACAGCAGAGAGCTGCATCGGAAGTGGAGCAGCTGGGACTCAAACCAGTGCCCATATGGGATGCTGGCACTGAAGGCTGCAGCTTTACTTGCAACACCACAGCACCAGCCTCAGATTTCTATTTTTTTTTTAAAGATTTTAAGATTTATTTGGGGAGGGGAGGTGAAAGAGAGAGAGAGAGAGAACCTGTTCACTAGTTCACTCCTCAGATGCCTGAGGCTGGTAGGGTCCATTCTGAAATTGGGAGCTAAGCACGCAATCCAGGGATCCCATGGGGTGGCAGGGACCCACTTACTTCAACCATTACCGGCTACTACCCAGGATGTGCACTGGCAGAAAGCTAGGATTGGGAACAGAGCAAGGGCTCAAATCCAGGCTACCTAATATGAGATGTGGGCATCTTAACCAGTATCTTAACTGCTAAGCCAAACATCTATCTCTTCTTTTCATTTTTTAATTTTTTTTTTTTGACAGATAGAGATAGATAGTGAGAGAGAGAGACAGAGAGAAAAGTCTTCCTTCCGTTGGTTCACCACCCAAATGGCTGCTACGGCTAGTGCTGTGCCGATCCAAAGCCAGGAGCCAGGTGCTTCTTCCTGGTCTCCCAAGCGGGTACAAGGTGCCCAAGCACTTGGGCCATCCTCCACTGCTTCCCAGGCCACAGCACAGAGCTGAACTGGAAGAGGAGCAACCAGGACTAGAACCTGGCACCCATATAGGATGCCGGCACCGCAGGCGGAGGATTACCCAGAAGAATCTCCCGGCTTAGGCCTAGCCTAGCCCTGACAGTTGCAGCCATCTGGGGAGTGAACTAGCAAATGGAAGGTCTATCTCTGTCTCATACATTCTCTATATATAACTCTGACTTACAAATACATAAATAAATGTTTAAAAAATTTTAAAACAACAAAGAATGAATATGTCATCTTTCTAATTTAATACATTATTATCATTATATCATGATATATAATTTACATATAATATAAAATTGCTTGTATTTTGAAATTATTTGGAACTGGTGACTTCTTTTTTCTTCTTTAAATCCAGAAAGTCTTTGCCTAACTGGCACCGTCTCTCTGTCCTATATTTTAACATGGGAACAGTAATATTTTCCTTATGGTTTACAGATGCACAGGAAAGGAATTGTTCCTCAAGATGGATTATACCCAGAACCTTTCCCACACGTAATTTAGTCTGGGGTAAGATTGAGGACTTTTGAGTTCATGGGAATCAGGCGAGATTTTTGGACTAAGTTGATGTTATAGGTTGAGATCTTTTTAGACTTCAAGATTGGGTGACTCTAGCTTGAATATGGGATGAGCATGAATCTTTGGTGGCAGAGGGTAGAATTGTGAATACTCCCAGAGATGTCTGTGTTCTAAGGCCCAGAACCGGAAGATTTTAGACTACCTGCTAAAGGCGAATCAAGTTTGCAAATGGAGCTAAGATTCTTTTAATCAGCTGACCTTGAAAGAAGACCTAAGACAATTACATGCTCCTTGTAGGTGCAATCAGGAGGTAAAACAGAGACAGACTGTGATACGATGGGTGAAAATAATTTGGCTCAATGATGCTGTCTTTGAAGATGGCAAAAGGTCAAATCATGTGGATAGAAGACACTGGAGGAGCAAAGAAGAGCCTGTCTTCTGGGGCCCCCCACGAAGGAACCAGGCTTGACCTCCCCTTGATTCAGTTCAAGGAGACCCATTTTGAGCTTCTCACTCCCAGAACTATAAAATAATAAATTGGTGTTGTTTCAAGCCACAGAATTTGGTATAACTCATTATAGAAACAATGGGAAACTAATGTATACTTAAACATATTTAAAAGATTCAAGGTATCTTAGACATACCACTGAATTTAATAGTTAGCCTTTAGAAAAAGAACCACATTGCGTTACTGTCCAATAGAAATAAATTCTTATCTACTGTTTTCTAACATTAAGTAAAAGTTTCCCATAATTCTTTTCACAATATAAATATATGGCCAATTCTCAGAATTTACACTTATAATAAAGTATCATTATAATGCCAGAAAAACAAGGAATCACTGTAGAAACCTCATTTTCTATGAACTGCTTTCTAATAGTTGCTTCTGCAACATAAAACTATAAACTAGAAGTCTGCTGGATGAGCCACTGGCTTTTTAAGCTCATAGAAGCTGTAGGGTTGCAATGCTTTCTGAAGTAAAATGCAAACCTGTGGTGAAAGAGTGAGGGGGAATACATACTTTCAAGTGAACATTGAATACTGTTTGTGACATTTTAGTGGCAAAATTAAGAACATTGTTTTAATAAATTAACAGTGATAAAAAGAAACTCTCATCCATCATTTTTCCCCGTTTCTCTTTTCTTTATACATGATATGACATGGAATAATTGACAAAATGTTTGGTGTCATTCATGTAGGGAGCTAAAATAGAAATTCAAAATCTCAAAATCCATCTTAGAGACTTTACTCAGAAGTGGAGCAGGTTAAATGACCTCTTCCAGAGATTGTGTCAGAGGAAGGGGGAAAAAGACCATTTCTATGAGACAGCAAAATAATATGAAGTGACAGATTCTGATGCCTTAACAGTTTATGTATGTCACTGACAAATTGAAATATTGGAGGCATTTGTATAGGTCAGGTAAACCAGAAGCAACAAATCAAATTAATTTGTAGTTTCCATAGGCAAAGATATAGGCTAGAGAAAAAAAAGTATCAAAATTAAGGTTCAATCAGAAATCTAAGACCAAAATTTATATCCATGTTTTTACTCTTTTACAATACATTGCTTTTCTGTAAAAGTTTCTATGTGGGGTCTTGGAAAGTTTTTACTAGATTATGGCAAATAAAGTGATACCTTTTTGAGAGAACATTGTCTCCTATTGTGTATTGGGGGCTTGAAAACAGTGCAAACAGTACAAAGGATCTTACACTGTGACAAAAATGATAAAATGTGTAGCTTGCAAGAAAGTTCTTGCGATTATACTTACTAGCATTTCCAGTTGAAAAAAATCTCATTTTTCACCTCCTTAAATATAGTGCCAAGGTTCTACTTATTATTCATTAACGAATATGAAAATTTTAGGCTTATAGAAGTTTGAAGTTCACAGCAGATTTCAAAATCTCAGAACTGAAGGGAAACTAGAAATCTTTTAGCCAAAAGGCTTGTTACAAAGAAAATTTAGCTCAGAGAAGTGGAAAGGACTACCTAATAGCCATAAAACTTTAGTACAAAGTAAAGAGAATTACAACAGAAAGGACTGTACTCTGACCTGTTTTGTCTAGTGAAACATATGAAATAAATTTTATTATATTTTATACATTTTAAAAAGTTTTATTAATATAAAGATAATTGATTTAATTTATTTCACAGATACAATTATAAGGAGATAAGGATACTTCCCACTTTCCTTTCTTCAACCCCTCCATTCCTCCTCCTTTCTTTCTTTTATTTATTTTAATTGTTATAATAAAATACTTTCAATTTACTTCATAATCATAGGCTTGATACTCTACTAAATATAATGTTCAACAAGTGAAAAATAGAAAGACCACTGTTCCACAAGCATAGGCCAAAGACTATAAACAGCAACCAAGCATAAGATGTCAATTTCACTTTTATACATTTAGGTTCTTTTATTTTTTTACTCTATATATTAGCTACCAAAAGTCAGAGAAAATATATGATATTTGTCTTTTTCAGTCTGGCTTATTTCATTAAGCACAATGGTGGCCAGTTGCATCAATTTAGTGGCAAAAGAGAGGATTTAATCTTTTTTTTTTTTGAAGATTTATTTTAAATACTTGAAAGAGTTACAGAGAGATATAGAGCCAGAGAGAAAGATGTCTTCAATCTGTTGGTTCACTCCCTAAACAGCTGCAATGGTCAGAGCTGAGCTGATACAAAGCCAGGAGCCAGGAGCTTCTTCCAGGTCTCCCATGTGGGTGCAGGGGCCTGAGGACTTGAGCAATCTTCTACTGCTTTCCCAGGCCATAGCAGAGAGTTGATCAGTAGAGGAGCAGCTGGACTAGAACTGTCGTCCATATGGGATGCTGGCACTGCAGGTGAAGGATTTACCTACTGCTCCATGACACCATCCTCAATAGTGTAAGAATTGAGCTGACAGCTGGATTGGAAGAGGAGCAGCCAGGACTCGAACTCACACCTATATGAGATGCTGGCACTTCAGGCTAGGGCTTTAACCCACTGTGCCACAGCACTGGCTCCCTATTCTGAGCATTTTTTTAAATTAAACTTTTATTTAATGAATATAAATTTCCAAAGTACAGCTTATGGGTTACAATGGCTTCCCCCTCCCAAAACCCCCTCCCACCCGCAACCCTCCCCTTTCCCGCTCCCTCTCCCCTTCCAATCACATCATGATTCATTTTCAATTCTCTTTATATACAGTTTAGTATATATTAGGTAACGATTTCAACAGTTTGCCCCCATATAGCAACACAAAGTGAAAAAAAAAATACTGTTGGAGTACTAGTTATAGCATTAAATAACAGTGTACAGCACATAATGACAGAGATCCTGCATGATATTTTTTAAAAAATTAATTAATTTTCTATGCCATTTCCAATTTAACACCAGGGTTTTTTTTTTTTTTATTTCCAATTATCTTTATATACAGAAGATCGATTCAGTATATAGTTAGTAAAGATCACATCAGTTTGTATCCACACAGAAACACAAAGTGTAAAAATACTGTTTCAGTACTAGTTATAGCATCACTGCACATTAGATAACACATTAAGGACAGATCCCACATGGGGTGTAAGTACTTAGTGACTCCTGTTGCTGACTTAACAATTTGACACTCCTGTTCATGGCGTCAGAAATCTCCCTAGGCTCTAGTCATGAGTTGCCAGGGCTATGGAAGCCTTTAGAGTTCGCTGACTTTGATCTTATTCCGATAGGGTCATAGTCAAAGTGGAAGTTCTCTCCTCCCTTCAGAGAAAGGTACTCCCTTCTTTGATGGCCCCGTTCTTTCCACTGGGATCTCACTAACAGAGATCTTTCATTTAGGTCTTCTTCTTTTTTTCTTTTCCATGGTGTCTTGGCTTTCCATGCCTTCCATACTCTCATGGGCTCTTCAGCCAGATCTGAATGCCTTAAGGGCTGATTCTGAGGCCAGAGGGTTGTTTAGGACGCCTGCCATTCTATGAGTCTGCTGTGTATCCCATTTCCCATGTTGGATCTTTCTCTCCCTTTTTGATTCTATCAGTTAGTATTAGCAGACACTTGTCTTGTTTGTGTGATCCCTTTGACTCTTAGACCTATCAGAGCCATCGGTTGTGAACTGAAATTGATCACTTGGACTAGTGAGATGGCATTGATACATGCCACCTGGATGGGATTGTATTGGAATCCCCTGGTACATTTCTAACCCCATCATTTGGGGCAAGTCAGATTGTGCATGTCCCAAATTGTACATCTCCTCCCTCTCTTCTTCCCACTCTTATATTTAACAGGGATCACTTTTCAGTTAAAATTTAAACACCTAAGAATAATTGTGTGTTAATTACAGAGTTCAACCACTAGTTCTAGAACAACAACAACAACAACAAATACTAAAAAGGATAAAGTATTACATTGTACATCTAGAGCCAGGACAAGAGCTGATCAGGTCATAGTTTCTTATAGTGTCCATTTCACTTCCACAGGTTTCCCCTTTGGTGCTCAGTTGTCGCTGATCAGGGAAAACAAATGATATTTTTCTCTTTGGGACTGGCTTAATTCACTCAGCATGATGTTTTCCAGATTCCTCCATCTTGTTGCAAATGACTGGGTTTCATTGTTTCTTACTGCTGTATAGTATTCTATGGAGTACATGTCCCATAATTTCTTTATCCAGTCTCCTGTTGATGGGCATTTGGGTTGGTTCCAGGTCTTAGCTATTGTGAATTGAGTTGCAATAAACATTAGTGTACAGATGGCTTTTTTATTAGCCAAATTAAGTTCCTTTGGGTAAATTCCAAGGAGTGGGATGGCTGGGTTCTATGGTATGGTTATGTTCAGGTTTCTGAGGAATCTCCAGACTGACTTCCATAGTGGCTTAACCAGTTTGCATTCCCACCAACAGTGGGTTAGTGTCCCTTTTTCCCCACATCCTCTCCAGCATCTATTGTTGGTAGATTTCTGGATGTGAGTCATTCTCACCGGGGTGAGGTGAAACCTCATTGTGGTTTTGATTTGCATTTCTCTGATTGCTAGTGATCTTGAACATTTTTTCATGTGTCTGTTGGCCATTTGGATTTCCTCTTTCGAAAATGTCTATTGAGGTCCTTGGCCCATCTCTTCAGTGGGTTGTTTGTTCTGTTGTTGTGGATTTTCTTGATTTCTTTGTAGATTCTGGTTATCAACCCTTTATCTGTTGCATAATTTGCAAATATTTTTTTCCATTCTGTCGGTTGCCTCTTCACTTTCCTGACTGTTTCTTTTGAAGTACAGAAACTTCTCAATTTGATGCAATCCAAAATGTTAATTTTGGTTTTGACTGCCTGTGCTCCTGGGGTCTTTTCCAAGAAGTCTTTGCCTGTACCTATATCTTGCAGGGTTATTCTGTGCTTTTTTTTATATGTCTGTTGGTCATTTGTACTTCATCCAATGAAAAATGTGTTTTCATGTATTTTGCCTATTTCTTACACATGATCTTAGCCAAAAGGCTGAGAGGTGATCATTTGCTTCTTTCTTAACTGCATTGTTTATTTATTTATTACTGAGTTTCTTGATCTGCTTATATATCATGAATATTAATCCTTTATCAGATATATAGTTTGCAAATAATTTCTTCCATTCTGTTGGTTGCCTCTTCACCTTGTTGAGTGTTTCCTTTGCTGTGTAGAAGCTTTTTAGCTTCTTGTAATCCCATTTTTTTTTAGTTTTTTTTTTAACTTTTATTTAATGAATATAAATTTCCAGTGTACAGCTTATGGATTACAATGGCTTCCCCCTCCCATAACTTCCCTCCTACCCACAACCCTCCCCTCTCCCACTCCCTCTCGCCTTCCATTCACATCAAGATTCATTTTCAATTCTCTTTATATACAGAATATCAATTTAGTATAAAGATTTCAACAGTTTGCACCCACATAGAAACACAAAGTGAAACATACTGTTGGAGTACTAGTTATAGCATTAAATCACAATGTACAGCACATTAAGGACAGAGATCCCACATGAGGAGCAAGTGCACAGTGACTCCTGTTGTTGACCCAACAAATTGACACTCTAGTTTATGGTGCCAGTAACCACCCTAGGCTGTCCTCATGAGTTGCCAAGGCTATGGAAGCCTTCCAAGTTCGCCGACTCTGGTCATATTTAGACAAGGTCATAAAAGACAGGGTGAGGATAGTAACCAATGATCCTAAGAGTGGCATTTACCAGGTTTGAACAATTATACAGCGTTAAGTGGGGAAGAGGACCATCAGTACACACAGGTTGGGAGTAGAGCCATTGGTGGTAGGGTAGAGGTTATGATTACAAAGGAATGAGGCCCAAGTGCACTAGACAGGGTCTAGAACAAAGGACAGAGTCATTATTAGAGGAGCTAAGAAAGGTGCTGCCTAAGCTACAATTAAGTTTTCTGATTGAGAGGCAAATAGAACCTGACAGAAGGGGCTTGATAATAATCTGGTGGGCTTTAGGCCTTGTAAGTTCAGAGGCCCAGACCTATCTATCTCTTCACATGGGGTATATCCTAAGGGAGGTGTGAACCTCCTGGGGGAAAGCACTCTGTTGACTTTCATTACTTAGCTGGCCTGGGAGGAGAGCTGGCCGGGTAAAGGCAGGTGGCATCTCTAACAAGAAATTTACAGTTCTGCCTGCAATGTTGCTGACCCTACTTGGCCATCCCCTCAGCTGCAGTGGTCACTTTGGAATCTGGGCTGAGTGAAGGGCTTTGAAGCTTAGAGCCAATAAGATCTGTGGCTCTGACCTTGGCATCCTTCGACTCCATGGCAGGTCCATTTCCAGTGATCCAACTCTTGGCAGAGCTGCCAGGGCTCTTCACAAGCTGATTTCTGCTGAAGCCCAGGCTTACCACATTGAAAGCCACTGCAGTGGACTGGCCTGTTGGGTCTCCTGGAGGGCAGATCACTGTACAGATCAGCCATTAATAGGCCTGCCACCCATTGTTTCTGATGCCTAGCTTTCTTTTCCTCCTGGTTTGTGTTAAAGCAGACCAGAGGATGCAAGTCAAGGGAGTGCCCAAGTCCCATCTCTAATCTTCAGTGGCCTGAACTACAAGTCTTTAGTCACAGGCATGTTCTGTAGTAGTTTTTCTAAGGTAGACAATGCCCATGAGGAAAATTATATACTCACTTAAAAACTTTCTTTCCTTTTGGTCTGAAAGGGAGGTTTTTTTCTACTTACTGTATACTTTGCTGATGGCGAAGTAAATCTAGCTATGAGATTATTATTTAAGCTCTTTTTTTGGCTATGCTATTACAGAAAAATGTTAGCCATCTCTTTTATAAGGTCTAAAGATTAAATTGTGTGATCTATAGATTCTTTTATAATAGAATTAGTTTCCTACCTTGAGGAGAATAGAGAAATGAAAGAACAAGTTGGGCTTAGAATAGAGAAATGAGGGAGCAAGTCCTAGATCGCTTGCTGACAATAGCAATATTACATGAATACCTAGCAAATAGTTTCAACCATTAGATAACAACTTAAGAATACATTTACCAGAAGGTCCAATGCCTTCTATGAATTTTAAGAATCATGTATTTGGAAACACCTCTTAAATATCTAACATGGTGTAGTTTGTTTAACCAGTAAACTTAAGCACAACCATATAAAATGTTTTTAGTTTCTTTCTACCAACACGTTTAAAACATATGATACATAGATTCAGGTCACACAAATTAAAATGTATCTTTCATTGATTTTAGCAGCTTAAATTTATGGACAATCTTATCTATAAGCCAATTAAAATAAAACTCTTAATAAAATTTCCCTGTGTGGACATACAATATGTACACACATATAACATAGCATAATAGACCAATATAGCAATTTTAATAATAGCTTTTAAAATCTTTAACTCTTTTTGTAGATTGCCAATTGATTTGAATTGCCTTTTGTTTTTAGTAACCTCAGTTAACCATACTTTCTCTCAGTTGGTACTGTTAATACATTATTGGCTTCATCTGTTTACAGAGCCATCCCAAAGTACTGAATACAATAGAAGTGGCTGGAAAAAGTCCATAGGAACCTATAGGAGGACAGCTAAACACAGAACCAACAACGCTTTAGTTTTATGAGCAGCACATCATATATAACTGTGGATGACAAAAGACTTTAAGTCGCCATGTTTAAAATTATAAACTCATCAACCAACAAGAGGCACTTGCTTACTTCACAGTATTTTTGAAAGCTCCTGTAGGATTTTACAAGTATGTAACCTTTTAGGCCTCTGGGGCTTTCTCATTAAGGTAACTATCATGTCTAGTAACACAAGATCATTAGGCTTTTTTAATTCTCAAACATTTGTATTAATAGCATTTTCCATTATAGAAACTTAAAATTTGGTACCACATCACATCTTGACAGTACTTCTAATATAATCCAAATAGCCTGATTAGTTGGTGTCTCTATAAGATGAGAGACATAGGTCCTTCGATTTTTTCAGTTGGGCCCAAACTGGAAAAACCAAAGTCCAAGATTTACTGGAAATTTTAGAGTCCAGATTGTTTGAAACTTTGATTTTTTGAATGCCTGTCAAGAATGCCAAGAAGGCTCAAAATCCAAAATATCTGGTTGAAATAAGATTCCTTAAAATCATGACATAACATAGACCAAATTTGATCATTGTTACAAGGTGATTATTCAAATCTTTGAAAATAAGCACATATTTAAATAACCCATAGCTCTTAATAAAAATTCAGCTGTTTTTGAGCAATTATAATTTAACAGACATCAAGAGAACCTAATAGATTACTTTAACACATTGCTTTAACAGAGCATCAGAGTTTAATTCTATGTCAAAGAGAAATTGAGCTTCCTGTGATCTTTTGCTGTGAGGTTTCCTTCCTTTACCTTCTTTCATATTGGTGACCATGTTTCTGTGTTTCTGTGTGTAACACATCTTTAAGCATCTTTTGCAGGGCAGGACGAGTGGCAACAAATTCTTTCAGTTTCTGTTTGCTATGAAAAGTCTTAATTTCACCTTCATTCACAAATGAGAGCTTTGCAGGATATAATATTCTGGGCTGGCAGTTTTTCTCTCTTAGTACCTGGGCTATGTCTCGCCATTCCCTCCTAGCCTGTAGGGTTTCTGCTGAGAAGTCTGCTGTGAGTCTAATTGGAGATCCTCTGAGAGTAACCTGACGTTTCTCTCTTGCACATTTTAGGATCTTTTCTTTATGTTTCACTGTGGTGAGTTTGATTACGACGTGTCATGGTGAGGATCTCTTTTGGTCATGTTTATTAGGGGTTCTATAAGCTTCCTGTACTAAGATGCCTCTTTCCTTCTCCAAACCTGGGAAATTTTCTGCTAGTATGTCACTGAAAATGCCTTCTAATCCTTTCTCCCTCTCCATGCCTTCAGGAACTCCTAGAACCTGAATGTTGGGTTTTTCAATAGTACCCTGTAGATTCCCAACAATATTTTTTAGATTTCTAATTTCCTCTTCTTTTCTTTGGTTTGCCTGTTTCCTTTCCTGTTCTGTGTCTTCTAAGTCTGATATTCTCTCTTCTGCTTCACTGATTCTGTTTTTAAGGCTCTCTAATGTGTTTGTCATTTGATCTATTGAATTCTTCATTTCATTATGATTTCTCGTCGCTATCACAGTTTCTTGTTCTACTAGTTGTTGCATTTCATTTTGATTCCTCCTTAATATTTCATTTTCACGAGAGATTTTCTATCTTGTCCATGAAGGATTTCTGTAGTTCAAGAATTTGTTTTTGAGAACTTCTTAATGTTCTTATCAATTTTTTGAGATCCGCTTCTTGCATTTCTTCAATCTCATCATCTTCATAATCTTCAATTGGGGTGTCTTTTTCATTTGGGGGCGTTATAGTGTCTCCCTTGTTCTTGTTACCTCGGTTTTTGCGTTTGTTGTTTGGCATGTTGGAGATATTTGGTTTCTTCACTGTGGTGTTTTTTCTTGTTACACTATGGCTCTATATTAAGTGGACTGTCTGCTTTTGGTGGAGCCTTAGAGGCTTGAGATGAGTGTGGACTGAGAGCTCTGTTTGGTTCCTTAGGGTTGAGGGTGTGTCAAAGATGACACTCCCAGGTTAGGTGTGGTAAATCTCTCTCTTTCTCTCTCTTTCTCTCTTTCTTTCTTATTCAAAAGGGAAGTAATTCCGCACAGCTGAACGTATTTGGAGGTAGTTAGCAGGCGAATTATATACCCACAGGAGCCAGAGATTAGAAGCTCTTTCCCAAGGACCACACAGGGAATCTGTGCTGCCCTCAGCGTGGGCTCCAATTCTCCTGCAGTCTCCCACTGGGTTGCCAAGTTAGATCCTAATCTCCTGTTATTTCACCCCTCCCCCCAGAGTCAGGTTTTTCTGCTAGGCTCAGGGCCGGTGCAGACCTGAGGTCGCCCTGCTTATGACGTATCTCCAAAATGGTGCCTGCTCTTTGTCTTGCTCGCCTTTGAGGGGTGAGCGGAGAGAAAGAAACTCGTGTCTGTATCGGTCACTTTTTTTTTTTTTTTCCTCTCTCTCTTCTAGTTAGCCTGGTGAACTTTTCCCCACGGAGTTTCAAGCCTCGTTCCCTCTAGTCTCCTCTTTCCGCTTGCCTGCTGGTGTCTCGGGCTATTGAGGTTCGGCTCACCTCGCGTTCCAGCGCTGGCGTGTTGATTCTGCCGCTGGTGTCCCGAACTTGGGCTCCCACGCTCTCCACGCAGGTCCACTGTGAATCACTAGTTCCGTCAGAGTTTCCTCTGCCTGTCTTTACGCACACAGCATGCTCCAGCAACCCTACGCGGTCACACAGATGGTTGTGAAGGGCTGTTTGCCCTTCTGCCCTCTGAGGTGCCGCTGCAAACCCCTTCCTTTGTCTTTGCAGGGACCCTGTCCTGGTCTTCCAGTGCAACCTTCGCCACGTGATTTGCTTGGACTGTTTCCACTTGTATTGCATGACGTGGCTCAATGATCGGCAGTTTGTCCACGACCCCCAGCTTGGCTACTCCCTGCCCTGTGTGGGTGAGTCCTGAACCTTGTTTCTTTCCATTTCTGAGACTAGTTAAGAACAGAAGAGGCACTGTTGGTGTTGAGGTTGATTTCTTTCTGAGAGGATTCGTTCTGAGAGGAGCAGCGTGGTGGGGGCAAGAGGCACAGGGTCGCCACACAGACCCCGGGAGTCGGATGAAAGCGGACCAGAGGCAAGCAGCCCACAGACTCCTCTTCTCTAATTTTTATAATTTTATTCTTCTTATTAAGTTTGTGTGTATTTTGCTCTTGTTTTTCCAGGTGCTGTAGATATTTTGTTAGGTCATTGATTTGATATTCTTCTAATTTCTTGGTGTAAGCACTAATAGCTGTAAACTTTTATATTTATAGTGCTCTGCTGTATTCCATAAGCTTTGATATGTTGCCATCATCACTTGTTTCAAGAAATTTTTTGATTTTCCTTTTGATTTTTTTCTATTATTTACTCCTCATTCAGGAGTATGTTGTTCAGTCTCCAAGTATTTGTATATTTTCTAGAGTTTCTTATGTTATTAATTTCAGGCTTCATTCCATTGTGGTCAGCATAGATACATGAAATGGTTTCTTTTTTATTTCTTGAGTCTTGTTTTATTTTATGGCCTAGCATATGGTCTATCCTAGAGAATGTTACATGCACTGTGTAAAAGAATGTGTGTTCTTTTTTTAAAGATTTATTTATTTATTTGAAAGTCAGAATTACACAGAGAGAGAGGAGAGGCAGAGAGAGAGGTCTTCCATCCAATGGTTCACTCCCCAATTGGCCACAATGGCTGGAACTGCGCCAATCTGAAGCCAGGAGCCGGGAGCCAGGAGCTTCTTCTGGGTCTCCCACACGGGTGAAGGGACCCAAGGAATTGGGCCATCTTCCACTGCTTTCCCAGGCCACAGTAGAGAGCTGGATGGGAAGTGGAGCAGCCAGATTTTGAACCGACACCCATATGGGATTCCTGCACTTCAGGCCAGGGCGTTAACCCACTGTGCCACAGTGCTGGCCCCAGAATGTGTGTTCTGTCACTGTGGGATGAAATGTTCAGTAGATATAGTTTAGATCCATTTGGTCAATAGTGTACATTAACACTGTTATTTCCTAACTTATTTTTGTTTACTTGATCTGTCCATTGATGAAAGTGGGGCTTTAAAATCTCCCACTATTATTCGTTTTTAGCCTATGGCTCCCTTTAGATCCATTAAAATTTGTTTTAAATTGCTGGGTGCCCTAACATCCAGTGCCTATATATTAAGAATAGTCACATCTTCTTGTTTAAGTCTTCCATTAATCATTACATAATGAGTTCCTTTGTCTCTTTTTAGCAATTTTTGTCTTAAAGTTTAGTTTGTCAAATATTAAGATAGCTACTCCTGCTAGTTTTAAATTTTCATTTACATAAAAAGACTTTTTCACTCTTTCACTTTCAGTCTGTGTAAATCATTGTTGATAAGGTGTGTTTCTTGTAGGCAACATATAAATGTGTCTAGTTTATCAATCCATTCAGTCAGTCTGTGTCTTTTAATAGGAGAAGTTAGCCCATTTATATTCAAGGTTATCATTTATAAATAATGACTTGGTCCCACAATTTTTCTCTAAATATTCCTTTTGTTTGTTTTGGATCTTCATTTTATTATTACTAGGAGGTTTCTGCCTTCACATTTTTTAATGATTCTGATTATTTTTCTCTGATTCTGTGTGCAGTACATCTTTAAGTATCATTTGTAAGGCTAGCCAAGTAGTCTTTATTTCACTTATAATTTGTATTTCACTTATAAATGGGAGCTTATCTGGGTAAAGTATTCTGGGTAGACATTTTTTTTTCTTTAAGAAATTGGGCCATTTTTTTTCTAGCCAGTAGGGTTCAGAGATTGTCATAAGGATGAGGTTCTAGGCAAAAGCAGATATCACTTCAATAATGGTGAAAGAGTCATTTAAATGTTAGCAATCATTTTTAGAACACACTCACTTCAAGGAACAAATTTAATATTTGAATTTATAAAAATATAAAATTGATTTTATGAAATGTGGTAGTCTCAAATTCAAAACAGATCAACCACAAGTTGCCTGTTTTCCCTTCCTGTCTTTCTCATTTTACCCTTTTCTCTTCTTCCTCTTCTCCTCCTTCTCCTCCTCCCATGTCTCATTCTTTACTTCTTCTTCCATATATTTCTTCTTTTGGTATTATATGGCTTTAAAATATCCAAATATTCTGTGTCATTCTTTCTCTACAGAGATAGAAATTAATTTCTTAGTAGAATGTGTTTTTTAAATTTCTTAATTTTTTAAAATTTAAGGTAAACAAATTTCATGTAACTCATACAGATATAGGAACATAGTGTTACTGGTTACCCTACACTCCCTTCTCACCTGTGCTTCCAACATTCCTACTCCTTCCTCTCTTATTACCACCCTTATTTTTACAATGATATATTTTAAGTTTACTTTATACTCATAAGATTAACGATATACTAAGAAAAGAGCTTGGCAAATAGTAAGAAAAAATGTTTCTCAATAATAGAGACAAGAGCTGTAAAAAACACATCGAATCTGAAAATGCAAGGGGATTTCACTTCTGTACATTACATTTTTGGTACCCCATTAGTTATCAAAGATCAGGAAAAATTTTTGGTATTTGTTTTTTTGAACTGGCTTATTATTTCCCTAAATATAATGATTTCCAGTTGCATCCATTTTGTTGCAAAAAACAGGATTTCATCCTTTTTTGTAGCAGAGTCGTATTCCATACTAAATACATATACCACAATTTATTTATCCAGTCATCAGTTGATGGACATCTGGGTTGATTCTATATCTTAGCTATAATGGATTTAGCTGCAATAAACATGTGGGTACATATAACTCTTTCATATGTTGATTTACTTTCCTTTGTGTAAATTTCCAGGAATTCCCAGGAATTCAGAGGTGTTTCTATGCTGTCTTATATAATGGCTGCACTAGTTTACATTCCCACCAAAAGCAGATTAGGGTATCTCTTTCTCCACATCCTCATCAGCATTTATTGTTTGTTGATTTTAGAATGATAGTTAAAACTCCAACTTGGGTAAGATGAAACTTCATTGTGGTTTTCATTTGCATTTTCCTGATGGCTAGTGATTTTGAGCAGTTTTTCATGGGTATGATGACCATTTGAATTACTATTTCTTCTAACCCTGTCGGTGTGTTGTGATGTAGCTCTTTGTAATATTCCTGATAATTGTTTTTATTTCTGTATTATTCATTGTTCCATCCATTTTCATCTCTAATTTTATTAATTTGGGTCTTCTCCCACTTTTTTATTTTTTGGTTATTTGGGCCAATGGTCTGTCAATCTTGTTTATTTTTTCAAGAAACTGGTTCTTTATTTCTCTGATCTTTTTCAATTTTTTGTTTCAGTTTTGTTTATTTCTTTTCTAATTTTAATTGTTGTTTGTCTAGGTCCTCAAGATATATTGATAGCTAATTTATTTGATGCTTTTCCAATTTCTTGATGTAGCAACAATTGGCATAAACTTCCCTGTGGCACTGCTTTTGCTATATTCCATGTTTTGCTATTTTGTATTGTAACCTTCATTCTTTTCCAGACCTTTTTTATTTCTCCATCGATATGTCCTATTTCCTACTGTTCGTTCAGGAGCATGTTGTTTAGTCTCCATGTTTTTATATTTCCCAGAGATTCTTGAGTTGTTGCCTTCCAGCTTCATTCCATTGTGGTCTGAAAAGATGCAGGTTATGGTTTCATTTTGTTTAAATTTACTGCAACTAGCTTTATGGCTATGGTCTATCCTAGACAAAGTTCCATGCACAGATGAAAAGAATGTGTATTCTACAACTGTGGCATGAAAGGTTTTGTAGGTCTATTTGGTCCATAGTGTACATTAGCTCTGCTGTTTGTGGATTTTCTGTTTTACTATCTGTCCATTGAAGAAAGTAGTATATTGAAGTCCCCCACTTATTATATTGGAGTCTATGTCTCCCTTCAGATCCATTAACATTTCTTTTAAATAGCCATAAGACCTGGCATTGGGTGTTACTATGGTAACATCTTCCTGTTAAATTGATCCCTCAATCATTACATAGTGCCCTTCTGTGTCTCTTCTAACAATTTTTGTGTTAAAGTCTATTTTGCCTGATATTAGGAAGGCTATACATGCTCAATTTTACTTTCTGTTAGCATGGAATATCTTTCTCCATCCTTTCACTTCCAGTCTGCATGTATCTTTGTTGGTGAGGTGTGTTTCTTGTAGGCAGCAAATAGATGGGTCTTGTTTTTGAATCCATTCAGCTAGTCTGTAACTTTTAATTGGACAGTTTAGACCACTTACATTCAAGGTGGCTGTTGATAAGTAAAGACACAGCCTGCCATTTTTCCATTCATATTCCATTGTTTGATTTGGATTCCCTTTTTATTTTTACTAGGAGATTTTCTGCCTTCACATTATTTCATAATGATGACTATCCTTCTGTGTTTCTATGTTTCACACTTCTTTTACCATCATTAGTAATGCTGGATGAGTGGTGAAGCATTCTTTCAATTTCTGTCTGTTATGTTATCAAAAGTCTTTATTTCACCTTCATTCATAAATGAGAACTTTGCAGCATACAGTATTCTGTGTAGACAGTTTTTTCTTTTAAGACTTGGACTGTGTCTCTCTACTCTATCTTATCCTGCAGGATTTCTTAATAGAAATCAGCTCGGAGTCTAATTAGAGATCCTCTGAAAGCAGTCTGGCATTTCTCTCCTGCAAATTTTAGAATCTTTTCTTTATACTTCACTGTTAAGATTTGACTACAATGTGTTATGATGAAGGTCTTTTCTGGTCATGTCTACTAGGATTTACATATGATTTGTGTACTTGGGCATTCCTTTCTTGCACCAAACTGGGATAGTTTTGTTTAATTATTTCACTAAATAGGCCTCCTATTCCATTCTCTCTTTCCACACCTTTAGGAACTCCTAAGATCGATATATTCACTTGTTTGATAGTATACCATAGATCTGGAGCATTGTTTTTAATTTTTCTAACTTCTTATTTTTATATATGACTGAGATATTTCCAAATAGTTGTCTTCTAGCTTGGTTATTCTTTCTTCTGCCTCAACAAGTCTGTTGTTAATGCTTCCCATTGTATTTTTTAAATGACATACTGAACCCTTCACTTTTTTAATTTAATTTTTTTTAAATAAATGGAATAAATTTCATGTATCTCCATACATACAGTTTTAAGTACATAATGACACTTCCCACTCCATCCTCCTTCCCTCCATCTCCCCCACCCTTTCTCCTGCTTCCTTTTATTTTTCTTTTAATTTTTGCATAATATTTTTAGAACAAGTTTTATCATTAATCTAAGAAGCATCTAAGGAGACAGGAAATAGAGTTGGGCATTTAGGCTTATCTAAAATTTAAGGGACATAAGAATATTCTCTACTTAGTATACTAAAATGAAGTAATTATTTGAGAACAAGTGTTACTGTTAACTCTCATAATACCATTCTTGAGGACACTTTTCACCACAGCTTCCCATGCCTGGAATAATCTTTTTGGTTTTTCAGTCAGACCAGAAAGCTTTAAGGGTTGATTCTGAGGACAGAGCATTACTTAAAGCAATTGTCTTTGTAAGAGTCTGCTGTATGGACTGCCTCCCATATTGGAGCATTCATGCCTTTCTAATTTTATCTGTTATTATTACCAAACACTTAATCTTTGTATGGTCACTGTAACACTTAATCCTAAAACTATGATCACTTTAACACTTATAATGCATTTTTTACCACCTTGCTTATGGGGATTTTGTGTCAAGTTTTTAAACTATACCCTTAAAAGTAAATTTGCCCATGGGAATATATGCATAACTTACAAGCTTTTCACATTCCATATTTATAACTTTAGGAACATGGTGATTCTTTCCATCGAGTCTACCCTCCCATGCACACTCCCACTCCTTTTCCTCCTCCCTCTCTATTCCCACTAAGATATGTTTTCAATTAGCTTTATACACATATGATTAACTCTCTAGTAAGTATAGAGTTCAATAAATAGTATGAACAAATTTTTAAAATAAAATAGTAAAATAAAAAAATGTTCCTCAACAGTCAAGACAAAGTATGTTCAAAGTCATTGCTTATCAAAGTGTCTATTTCACTTCTACAGACTGCTTTTAGGTGCTCTATTAGTAATCATGGGTCAAGTAAACATACAGTATTTGTTCATTTGGGACTGACTAATTTCACTAAGTATGATGTTTTCCAATTTCATTCATTGTGTTGTAAGTGACTGGATTTCATTTTTTAACTGCTGTGTAGTATTACATGGTTTACATATCCCATAATTTCTTTATCCAGTCTTCAATTGATGATCATTTGTGTTGATTCCATGTCTTAGGTACTGTGAATTGTGCTGCAATTCAGATGGGGTACAGATACCTCTTTCATATGCTAATTTCATTTCCCTTGTGTAAATCCCAGGAGTGGGATGGCTGGGTCATATGGTAGGTCTATATTCAGATTTCTGAGGTATCTCCATATGGTCTTCCATAGTGGCTTTACCAGTTTAAATTCCCACCAACAGTGGATTAGCGTACTTTTCCCTCCATCTTCACCAGCAACTGTTGTTTGTTGATTTCTATATGAAAACCATTGTAACTGGGGTGAGGTGAAACTCCATTGTGGTTTTGATTTACTTCCCCTAATGGTTAGTGATCCTGGGCATTGCTCTATGTGTCTGTTTGCCATTTGGATTTCCTCTTCAGAAAATTGTCTGTTTATGTCCTTTGCCCATATATTCACAAATTGTTTGTTTTGTTATTGTTGAGTTTCTTGATCTCTGTATATATTCTGGTTATTAATTCTTTATTAGTTGAATAGTTTGCAAATAATTTCTCCATTCTGTATATTGCCTATTCATTTTTCTGAGTGTTTTTTTTTGTAGTGCAGAAGCTTCTCAATTTAATGAAATTCCATTGGTTAATTTTGGCTTTGATCTCCTGTTTCTCTATGGTCTTTTCCAAGAACTCATTGCCTGTGTCAATGTCTTGCAAGGCTTCTCAAAGGTTCTCTAAATATTTGATGGTATCAGGCCATAGATTTAAGTCTTTAATCCATTTGGAGTCAGACGCGCTACCGTTGCGCCACGAGGTCGGCCTTTAATCCATTTTTTAAACTTTTATTTAACAAATATAAATTTCCAAAATACAGCTTATGGATTACAGTGGCTTCCCCCTGCCCCATAAATTCCCTCCCACACACAACCCTCCAATCTCCCACTCCCTCTCCCATTCCATTCACATCAAGATTCATTTTCAATTATCTTTATATAAAGAAGATCAATTTAGTATATATTAAGTAAAGACTTCAACAGTTTGCACCCACACAGAAACACAAAAAGTAAAGTACTGTTTGAGTACTAGTTATAGCATTAATTCACATTGTACAACACATAAATGACAGAGATCCTACATGGGGAGTAAGTGCACAGTGACTCCTGTTGTTGACTTAACAAATTGATACTCTTGTTTATGGCATCAGTAATCATCCTAGGCTCTTTTCATGAGTTGCCAAGGCTATGGAAGCCTTCTGAGTTCACCAACTCTGATCTTATTTAGACAAGGTCATAGTCAAAGTGGAAGTTCTCTCCTCCCTTCAGAGAAAGGTACCTCCTTCTTCGATGGCCCATTCTTTCTGCTGGGATCTCATTTACAGAGATCTTTCATTTAGGTCTTTTTTTTTTTTCCAGAGTGGCTTGGCTTTCCATGTCTGAAATACTCTCATGGCTTTTTAGCCAGATCCAAATGCCTTAAGGGCTGATTCTGAGGCCAGAGTGTTGTTTAGGACATCTGCCATTCTATGAGTCTGCTGTGTATCCTGCTTCCCATGTTGGATGGTTCTCTCCTTCTTAATTCTTTCAGTTAGTATTAGCAGACACTAGTCTTGTTTATGTGATCCATTTGACTCTTAGACCTATCATTATGATCAATTGTGAACTGAAATTGATCCCTTGGACTAGTGAGATGGCATTGGTACATATACAACTTTGATGCAATTGAATTGGAATCCCCTGGCACATTTCTAACTTTACCATTAGGGGTAAGTAAGAGTGAGCATGACCCAAATTGTGCATCTCCTCCCTCTCTTATTCCCACTCTTATATTTAACAGGGATCACTTTTCAGTTAAATTTAAACACATAAGAATAATTGTGTGTTGATTTAAGAGTTCAACCAATAGTATTAAGTGGAACAACAACAAAAAACAGCTAAAAGGGATAAAGTATTAAGTTATTCATCAACAGTCAGGACAAGGGCTGATCAAGTCATTGTTTCTTATAGTGTCCATTTCACTTCAACAGGTTTCCTTTTTGGTACTCGGTCAGTAGTCACCGATCAGGGAGAACATATGCTATTTGTCCCTTTGGGACTGGCTTATTTCCCTCAGCATGATTTTTTTTTTCCTCCATCTTTTTGCAATAGACTGGAAAGTCTTTAATCCATTTTGAGTGGATTTTTGTGTAAGGTATAAGGTAGGGGTCTTGATTCATACATCCCCATGTGGAGATTCAGTTTTCCTAGCACCATTGGTTGAACAGACTGTCCTTGATCCAGGGATTGTTCTTGTTCCTTTGTCAAAGATAAGTTGGTTGAAGTTGCTTGAGTTGATATCTGCTGTTTCTATCCTATTTCAATGATCTGACCATCTGTTTTTGTACCAGTACCAGGTTGTTTTGATTATAAAAGTCCTGTAGTGTGTTTTGAAATCTTGTATTCTTATGACTCTAGCTTTGTTTTTATTGTATAATATTGCTTTAGCTGTTTGGGGTCCCCTGTGTTTCCATATGAATTTCAGCATTATTTTTTCCACATCTGAGAAGAATGCCTTTGGTATTTTAATTGATATAGCATTGAACCTATAGCTTGCTTTTGGTAATATGGACATTTTGATTTTATTGATTCTTGCAATCCATGAACATTGAAGATTATTTTTTTTTGTATCTTCTTATATTTCTTTCTTTAATGTTTTGTAATTCTCACTGTAGTAATCTCTGAAGTCCTTGGTTAAATTTATTCCAAAGTATTTGATTTTTTAAGCTATTGTGAATGGGATTGATCTTAGAAGTTCTTTCTCAGCTGTAGCATGTCTGCGTATACAGAGGCTGTTGATTTTTGTGTGTTGACTTTATATCCTGCATCTTTACCAAACACTTCTATGAGTTCCAATAGTCTCTTGGTGAATTCTTTTGGATTCCTTATTTATAGGATCATGTCATCTGCAAATAGGGATTACTTGACTTCCCCATTCCCAATTTGTATGTTTTTGATTTCTTTCTTACTTAATTGCCCTAGTAAAAACTTCAGGACTATATTGAATAGCAATGGTGAGAGTGGCATCCCTGTCTGGTACCATATCTAAGCGGGAATACTTCCAACTTTTTCCCATTCAATAGGATGCTGGCTGTGGGTTTGTTATGAATTGTTTTATTTAAGTTGAGGAATATTCCTTCTATACCCAATTTACTTCAAGTTTTCATCATGAAAGGGTATTGTATTTTATCAAATGCTTTCTCTGTATCTATTGAGATAATAATATGCTTTTGTTCTTCAATTTTTTAGTGATGTGATACATTGATTAATTTGCAAATGTTGAACTATCTTTGCATATGAAGGATAAATCCCAGTTGATCCAGATGAATGATCTTTCTGATGTGTTGTTGAGTTTGATAAGCTAGAATTTTGTTGTCGATTGTTGCATCAATGTTTATCAGAGAAATTGTTCTGTAGTTCTCTTTCTCTGTAGCATTTTTTTCAGGTGTAGGAATTAAGGTGATGCTAGCTTCATAGAAAGAATTTGGGAGGATTCCTTCCCTTTCAATTGTTTTGAATAGCTTGAGAAGAAGTGGTGTTAATTCTTCTCTAAATGTTTGGTTGATAGGCCAATGCCATAGCATAGTGGATAAAGCTGCCACCTGCAGTGCTTGCATCCCAATGGATGCCAGTTAGAGTCCTGGCTGCTCTAATTCCATTCCAGCTCTCTGCTGTGGCCTGGGAAGCAGTGGAAAATGGGCCAAGTACTTGGGCTCCTGTGCCTGTGTGGGAGACCCAGAAGAAGCTCCTAGCTCCTGGCTTTGGATCAGCACAACTCTGCCCATTGTGACCTTCTGGGGAGTGAAGCAGCAGATGGAAGACCTCTTTATCTCTCTCTCTCTCTCTCTCTCTCTCTCTCTCTCTCTCTTTGCCTCTCTGTTACTGTGCTTTTCAAATAAATAGACCTTTAAAAAATAAAGTGAATGATATTATCAAATGATTATCCCTAGCTAAGTCAGTTGCTTTTCTGAATGACCTAAAGATACTTGTTTGACAATAAATAAATAAATAAATAAGTGTTTGATAGAGATCAGCAATGAAGCCATCCGACCATCCAATCCTGGGCTTTTCTTTGTTGGGAAGGTCTTCATTACTGATTCAGTTTCTGTCTTGTTTTTTGGTACTTTATGCTTGCTAAGTCTTCGTGGCTCAATTTAGGTAGGTTGTATGTGTCCAGGAATCTATCCATTTCTTCTAGCTTTCCCAGTTTGTTATCATGCAACTCTGTAGGCATTTCTGATGGTTCTTTTTATTTTTCTGGTGTCTGTTCTTACATTTATTTTTCATTACTGATTTTATTCACTTGGGTCTTCTCCTTTTCTTCGTTAATTGAATCAATGATATATCAATTTTTTATTTATTTTTCATATAAAACAGCTTTTTATTGCACTGATTTTTTGTATTTTTCTTGTTTGGTTTTAATTTTGTTGATTTCTTCTTTAATTTTAATTATTTCTTTCCTCTTCCTAGTTTTGAGTTTGGTTTGTCGATGAAATTCTAGGTCCTTGAGATGTGTTGATAGTCACTTATTTGGTATGTTTCCAGTAGGCACTAATTGCTATTAACTTTCCTCTTAACACTGATTTTGCTATATCCCATAGGTTTTCAAATGATGTGTTGTCATCTTCGTTTGTTTCCAGAATTTTTTATTTTCTTTTGATTTATTCTATGACCCATTGTTCATTCAGGAGCATGTTGTTCTGTCTCCATGTTTTTACATATGCTCTAGAGATTTTTGAGTTGTTGATTTATAGCTTTAAACCATTGTGGAAAGGGAAGGTGCATGGAATTATTTCAATTTTTTGAATTTGCTGTGACTTGCTTTGTGGCTTGGCATATGATCTATACTACAAAAAGTTCCATGCACTGATGAGAAGAATGTGTATTCTGTCACTGTGAACAGTTCCGTAGGTATCTTAGGTACATTTGTTCTATAATGTTGATTAACTCTGTTGTTTCCTTGCTTGATTTCTATCTGGTTTATCTGTGCATTGCTGGAAGTGGGGAATTGAAGTCCCCCATTACAATTGATTGGAGTCTATGCCTCCCTTTAAGTCTATTAACAATTTTTTAAGTTGCCAGGTTCCCTGTAATTGGGTACATATACTATTATTATAATCACATCTTCCTATTGAATTGATCCCTTAATCATTAAATACCATCCTTCATTGAATCTTTTAACAGTCGTTATGTTAAAGTCTATTTTGTCTGATATTTGGATGGTGATACCAGCTTTTTTTTTTTTTTTTTTTTTTTTTTGGTTTGTGTTAGCATGGACTAACTTCTTCCAACCTTTCACTTTCAGACTGTGTATCTTTGTTGGTGAGATGTGTTTCTTGTAGTCAGCAAATAGATGGGTCTTGTTTTTTAATACACTAAGCCAATCTGTATCTTTTAAATGGAAAATTTAGGTCATTTACATACAATGTGACTATTAATAAGTAATGACTTGGGTGTGCCATTTTTCTGTAATCGTTTCTGGTTGTTTTCTTTGGACTACTTTTTTATTTCTACGGTGGTTTTGCTACTCTCTCATTCTTTCATAATGGTGGCTATCTTCCTATGTTTCTATGTATAGCACATCCTTAAAAGCATCTTCTGTAGGGCTGGAGGACTGTCAAAAAATTCTTTCTCGGCCGGCGCCGTGGCTCAACAGGCTAATCCTCCGCCTTGTGGCGCTGGCACACCGGGTTCTAGTCCCGGTCGGGGCACCGATCCTGTCCCGGTTGCCCCTCTTCCAGGCCAGCTCTCTGCTGTGGCCAGGGAGTGCAGTGGAGGATGGCCCAAGTGTTTGGGCTCTGCACCCCATGGGAGACCAGGATAAGCACCTGGCTCCTGCCATCGGAGCAGCGCGGTGCGCCGGCCGCAGAGTGCTACCGCGGCGGCCATTAGAGGGTGAACCAACGGCAAAGGAAGACCTTTCTCTCTGTCTCTCTCTCTCTCAATGTCCACTCTGCCTGTCCAAAAAAAAAAAAAAAAATTCTTTCTCTGCCTTGTGGCACCGGCACACCGGGTTCTAGTCCTGGTCGGGGCACCGGATTCTATCCCGGTTGCCCCTCTTCCAGGCCAGCTCTCTGCTATGGCCCGGGAGTGCAGTGGAGGATGGCCCAAGTGCTTGGGCCCTGCACCCCATGGGAGACCAGGAGAAGCACCTGGCTCCTGCCATCGGATCAGCACGGTGCGCCGGCCACAGCGTGCCAACCGCAGCAGCCATTGGAGGGTGAACCAATGGCAAAAGGAAGACCTTTCTCTCTGTCTCTCTCTCTCACTGTCCACTCTGCCTGTCAAAAAAAAAAATTCTTTCAATAGCTGTTTGTTATGGAAGATCTTTATCTCACCTTCATTCAAAAAGGCAAGCTTTGCAGGGTACAGTGTTCTGGGTTGACAGTTTTTTCTTTTAAGGCTTTTATTATATGTAGCCATTCCCTTCTAGCCTGTAGAGTTTCTGATGACAAGTCTGCTGTGTGTCTAACTGGAGATCCTCTGAAAGAATGTGGCATTTTTCTTGTGTCCTGTTTAGAATCTTTTCTTTATGATTTATCGTGGAGTGTCTGACTAAATATGTCATGGTGAAGATCTTTTCTGGTCGTGTCTATTAGGATTTCTATGTGTTTCTTCTATTTGAATATCCCTTTCTGTATCCAAAGTGGGAAAGTTTTGTGTAATTATTTTACTAAATAGGCTTTCTCTCTTTCCATTCCTTCAGGCACTCCTAAGATCTGTATATTGGGTCATTTGATAGTATCCCATAGATCTCCAACACTGTTTTTTTTTTTTTTTTTTTTTTTTTTTTTTTTTTTTTTTTTTTGACAGGCAGAGTGGATAGTGAGAGAGAGACAGAGAGAAAGGTCTTCCTTTTGCCGTTGGTTCACCCTCCAATGGCCGCCGCGGTAGGCGCGCTGCGGCCAGCGCACAGCGCTGATCCGATGGCAGGAGCCAGGTGCTTCTCCTGGTCTCCCATGGGCTGCAGGACCCAACCTGACTTGGGCCATCCTCCACTGCACTCCCTGGCCACAGCAGAGAGCTGGCCTGGAAGAGGGGCAACCGGGACAGGATCGGTGCCCCGACCGGGACTAGAACCCGGTGTGCCGGCGCCGCAAGGCGGAGGATTAGCCTAGTGAGCCACGGCGCCGGCCCTCCAACACTGTTTTTTAAGTTTTCTATTTTCTCCTTCTCCTCCTCCTCCTCTTCCTTCTCATTCTTCTTCTTATATGACTATAAGATTTCCAAAAATTTGTCTTCTAGTTCAGATATCCTTTCTTCTGCCTCATCAAATCTGCTGTTAAGACTTTCCACCACATTTTTTACTTGTTCCATTGAATTCTTCACGTCTAAAATTACATTTTTAAAATTTATTTGACAGGTAGAGTTATAGACAATGAGAGAGAGGACAGAGAGAAAGATCTTCCTTCCGTTGGTTTACTCCCCAAATGGCTGCTATGGCTGGTGCTGCACTGATCTGAAGCCAGGAGCTAGGTGCTTTCTCCTGGTCTCCCATGCCATCCTCCACTGCCCTCCCCGGCCACAGCAGAGAGCTGAACTGGAAGAGGAGCAACCGGGACTAGAACCCGGCATGCATATGGGATGCTGGTGCCACAGGCCGAGGATTAACCAAATGAGCCATGGTGCCAGCCCCTAAAATTACATTTTTATTTCTCTTTTTATTCTTGATTCCATGGGCAAAATTTTCATTCATGTCTGGTATAGCTTTGTTGGTTCATGGATTGGCTTTTGATTTTTGATGAATCCTATGATTAATTTTCTAAATTCCATTTCTGGCATTTCCATCGCATTCTAATACTGATATCTTATTGTGTCCCTCAGAGGGGTTTGTGGCGACTTACTTATTTTTGTTATTTGGATTTTAATTCTTACTTTTTGCCTTTTTAGAGTTTTTTTAAAAATGTTTTTCCTTCTGCTGACTTTTTTTTTTTTTGGGGGGGGGGTTGCTATGCTTCTCTATCTTCCTGGAACATCTGACCTTTCATTGAATAATGGACAGTGTGTACTGGGTGTGGTTTGGGGACACTAGGTCAGGACGAGTTTCCAGGGTAAGGATTCCCAGCTACACCCTGTAGCTTTTCAAGTAGCCACCTAGGCCCCAAGATCTCAGCACCTAAGGCTCCTCCAGACACAGCTGGCACAGGTGCTACTTTGTTTTTGGTGGTTTTCCAGCCATTTCCCATTTGATCTCTGAGACAGTGAAGGCTGTGGCCCATTCCCTCCATTCTTAGCTCTGGATCACACACTATAGTCACTGGCTTAATGCCTGCCTGCTGCTGCTGCCAGTGCTGTATTCAGGTGCTTCATCTCAGTGGGCTGTTCTGTGCAGGCCTGTGGGCTTCTCTGATTGTAGTCTTGATTTAAAATGACATACAATCTCAGCCAGGTCACAGGATTTGTTTTGGAGCAATTGGTTTGAATCAGCTGCCTCTCTCCACTTCCATTCGGACCTCAGGTGACCAACCACTGGCTCCCTGGGTTCTCAACCAGACCTGTGCTATGCTATACCCACAGATTGCTGTCATCCATCCTAACCCCCACCCACATCCCTGTCTCAAAAATGCCACTGGACCTGCCTGTCTATGGCTTTAGTTTTCTGAGCTTTCTGGGTGCATACTAACACTTACCATGCCAGTTTTATCTAGTTCCCCTCCTCCAGTGGGGCTTCCTGGGCGTTTTTCTCTTCTAATATCCATCAATTGTGTTCCTCCTATGCTTCTCCTCATTGTTTCTCCTGAGCCCTGTGTGGCGTGCCACTCACTCATCCACCACTTTTTGGCATCCATCTGAATCTTTTACTTCTAATATTTCAGTTAGATTTCTTTTTAATATCTCAATTTCATGGGAAAATTTTTCTTCCATGTTATGTATGGATTTCTTTAACTCATGAATTTTCTCTCATTGCTTTGGAATATTCCCGTGATCAATCTTTTGAATTCCCTTTCAAGCATTTGATCAATCTCTTCATTTTCACTTTGCAATATTAAGTATTGTGTTCCCTTGGAGGAATCATATTGTCTTCCTATTTTTCCTTGAATTTCTGTTCATTTTTAGGCATTCGTGGAAATACCTATTGATTTTTTACTCTGATCGATTTTGTATTTGAACTACCCTCTGTGGCTTAGTGAAGTGTCTGCTCTTTCAATAAGTACCCAGAGAGGAGTGTGTTGGATATGGCCAGGGAGCTATGGTCAGTGCCCCAGCATGGAGTAGGTATCCAGAGTAACACCCATGTTGGGCATAGTAGGTCTCCTCTATTGTCAGGGAGTTTGTGGATATGATCACCTCTTTTGGCATAACACCACCCTCACCTCTCTTCCAAGGTGATCACTGCCCATGGTTAGCCCACAGTGGGTGCAACGCTCACCTGTGCTGCCACATGAACTGCACAAAGGATATGTGCAGTTCTCAGTGTGAGCACAAATCCTGCTTCAATGACACAATCCAGTCAATCAGGGAGCTCTTAGCCTCTGGTGCTGGGTCCAGTGATTGCCCAGAGACCCAGCCACAGCCTGCACCCTATCATGTAGGCAGGGGGTTCCCACAGATTGAGCACACATGGTTCCCACAGTCATGGTGAACATAGGATGCACACATTCCACTCCACAAACTTATCCCCTCCAAAGAGAGAGCAGAGACATTCCCAGAGGCAGCTGCTGTCGGTGGGTGCTGAACCTTGGTGGTTTGAGCCCCAAAGCCTGGGATATGTTGAGAGGCTGGGAGCACCTCAAAATCCTACATGAGTGCCCATCCTTCTGTCAACCCCCCAGCCAGACTCAAAGTCAGTGGGGATTGCAAACTTTTCCCTCTGTTAAAATCCCCAAATTTCATGTGCCCACCAGAGCCCCCACAACCACTACTTGTGTTAAAATGATGCCTTCTCCTGTGGGTTGCAGGGCACCCATGTGGGGGAATAGGGGATAAAAACCCAGGCTTTCAAGTTTGCTGGATTATGCCAGTACTTTCTGCCTCCTTAGGGCTCCAGGCTGACTCAAAGACATTCGGTTCTGCAAGGCTCTCCTTCCAGCAATATCACCAGTGCAATGGGCACTGCCCTCTGCTCTCATCTTGCTCCCCAAAGCTGGTGTATGCTCCAGCTCTTGGCTGCATGGATAGTGTGTGCAGTCCATACTTGTTTCTGCAAATCTGCATCTTCCATGCTGATCCACGGCATCCCTCTTACTTCTGTTGAATTTTCACTTCAGGTTTCTCTCCATCTTTCTTCTGGGAATAAATTTCTCCCCATTTTTTCCTGCTATTTTCTTCTTTTCTAAAGCAGTACAACTTTTCCTTATTCAGCCATCTTTGAATCCCTAGTAGAAAGGTGTTGGCAATAGCCTCTAAGGAATAACCTATCAAAGAACTAACCATGAGTAAAGGCATTGAAACTTCCTTTATGCTCTAATTCATGGATCACTTTCTCTGGAAGAAGTCAGTTGGTGTGTCAACAAGATGCTGGCATGTAAAATCTATAAAGAAATAAATTGTTAACCGTTTTCCTTATTGATATTACACTGCCTGCCACATAGTAAGCAGTTGAAAGTATTTGTGTGTGATATGCATTAATGCATGCATAAATGAATAATATAATATTATACAGTATAACACAATATGCGCTTTCTCCAAAGCACGTCTTTGGCACCCTTTTTTTTTTTGGACGGCAGATTTAGATAGTGAGAGAGAGAGAGACAGAGAGAAAGGTCTTCCTTCCGTTGGTTCACCCCCGAAATGGCCGCTACGGCCAGAGTGCTGCATCGATCTGAAGCCAGGAGCCAGGTGCTTCCTCCTGGTCTCCCTTGTGGGTGCAGGGCCCAAGCACTTGGGCCACCCTTCACTGCCCTCCCAGGCTACAGCAGAGAGCTGGACTGGAAGAGGAGCAACCGGGACAGAATCCAGCACCCCAACCGGGACTAGAACCTGGGGTGCTGGCGCCGCAGGCAGAGGATCAGCCTAGTGAGCCGCAGCACCTTTGTGAAAAAAGTAAGATGGCTAAATGTCAGCGGATTAATTTCTAGACTCTCTATTCTGTTCCACTGATCTATATTAAGGTTTCTATGCCATTATCATGCCATTTTAATTACTATAGCATTGTAGTATGCTTTGAAGTCTGGTATTGTGATGTCTCCAGCTTGATTTTTTTCTTTTATCTTTTTTTTTGCCCAGGATCACCCTGGCTATTATGGGTCTTTTGTGATTCTATATGAACATTAGGATTGTTTTTTATAAGTTTATAAATAATGTCTGCTAATACTAACTGATAGAATTAAGAAGGAGAGAATGATCCAACATGGGAAGCAGGATACACAACAGACTCATAGTCATTTTATTTTACAAGCATAGAAATAGGCTTCCTCCAAGATGGCAGAATGGGGAGGGAGCACACTGATAGTCTGGGAAAAGATAGTTTAATAAAAGTGGAGATCATATAGTTTTAGGGAAGAGTTAGGAAAAAAAAAACTGCAGAGGAAACTCTTCCAGAACTAGTGGGTCAGGTGGAACTACGTAGAAGACACAGGCGCCCAAGGCTCAGGACCCCAGCCACCGAGTCTACACACCAGCACTGGAAAGGAAGGTGAGGTGAAACCTCAGTAGCCCAAGACAATGGTGGGGAAATGGCAGGAAGAGCCTAGAGGAAATGAGGCTTGAAGGCCCATGGGGGAAAGTTCACCAGACTAACTAGAGGAGCGAAAATAAATAAATAAATAAAAGGGACCAGTACGGACATGATTCTCTCTTTCTACTCACCTTACAAAGGTGAGCAAGACAAAGAGCACACACCATTTTGGACATACATAAAAGCTGTGCCACCTCTGGGCTATGCCCGCCCTCAGCCAAGCAGAAAAACTTGACTCTGGTGGGGAGAAATAACAGCAGGTTAAGACATAGTGAATGTGTGGAGCTAATGAACTGAGACTGAAAAAAAAAAAAAAAGTTGAGAGTGTAGGAGAGAACTCCCAGAGTGCCTGAGACACCACAAATTTGGCAACCTTGGCAACCTGGTGGGAGATTACAGGGCAAATTGAGCTTACACTGAGGACTGCACAGATTCTTTGTGTGGTCCTTGGGACAGAGCAGATGAATATTATACACACAGGGGCCAGAGCTCAGACACTGACTGCCTTCAATTCTGCTCAGCTTTGTGAATTACTTCCCTTCTGAATAAAAAAAAAAAAAGATAGAGAGAGAGAGAAGATTTACCACGCCTAACCTGGGTGTGTCACCTTTGGTACACCCTTAACCCTGAAGAACCAAACAGAGCTCTCTGGCCACACATATCACAAGCCTCTAAGGATCTATAAAAGCAGACAGTCCACTTAATCTAGAGTCATACTATAATGAGAAAAATCACCACAGCGAGGAAAAAAAAAGAAACCAAAGAATATCTCCACAATGTCAAGCAATAAAGGCAGAAACAGAGGAAACAAGAACAAGGAAGACATTATGATCCCCCCAAATTAACAAGACACCCCAATTCAAGATTATGAAGATAATGAGGTGAAAGAAATTCAAGATATGGATTTCAAAAAATTTATGATAAGAACATTTAGAAGTTCTCAAAAACAAATTCTTGAACTACAGAAATCCTTACTGGATAAGGTAGAAAATCTCTCTTGTGAAAATGAAATCTTAAGGAGGAATCAAAATGAAATGAAACAACTAGTAGAACATGAAATTGTGATAGTGAAGAGAAATCAAAATGAAATGAAGAATTCAACAGATCAAATGACAAACGCATTAGAGAGCCTTAAAAACAGAATCAGTGAATCAGAAGAGAGAATATTGGACTTAAAAGACAGAGCACAGGAAAGTATACAGTCAAACCAAAGAAAGAAGAGAAAATTAGAAATCTAAAAAATATTGTTGGGAATCTACAGGATACTATTAAAAAACCCAACATTCAGGTTCTAGGAGTTCCTGAAGGCATGGAGAGGGAGAAAGGATTAGAAGGCCTTTTTAGTGAGATACTAGCAGAAAATGTCTCAGGATTGGAGAAGGATAGAGACATCCAAGTACAGGAAGCTCATAGAACCCCTAGTAAACATGACCAAAAGAGATCCTCACCATGACACATTGTAGTAAAACTCACCACTGTGAAACATAAAGAAAAGATTCTAAAATGTGTAAGAGAGAAACGTCAGGTTACTCTCAGAGGATTTCCAATTAGACTCACAGCAGACTTCTCAGCAGAAACCCTACAGGCTAGGAGGGAATGGCGAGACATAACCCAGGTACTAAGAGAGAAAAACTGCCAGCCCAGAATATTATATCCTGCAAAGCTCTCATTTGTGAATGAAGGTGAAATAAAGACCTTTCACCGCAAACAGAAATTGAAAGAATATGTCGCCACTTGTCCAGCCCTGCAGAAGATGATTAAAGATGTGTTACATGTAGAAACACAGAAACACGGTCATCAATATTGGTTGAACTCCTTATTCAACATGAAATTATTCTTAGGTGTTTAAATTTAACTAAAAAGTGATCCCTGTGTAAACAGAAGAGTGGGAATAAGAGAGGAAGGAGACGTAAAATTTGGGACATACTCAATCTGACTTGCTCCAAATGGTAGAGTTAGAAACGTGCCAGGGGATTCTAATTCAATCCCATCAAGATGACATGTACCAATGCCATCTCACTAGTCCAAGGGATCAATTTCAGTTCACAAGTGATCATAATGATAGGATTAAGAGTCAAAGGGATCACACAAACAAGACTAGTGACTGCTAATACTAACTGATAGAATTAAAAAGGAGAGAACAATCCAACATGAGAAGCGGGTTACTCAGCGACTCATAGAATGGCAGATGTCCTAAATAGCACTCTGGCCTCAGAATCAGCCCTTAAGGCATTTGGATCTGGCTGAAGGGCCCAGTGGAAAGAACAGGTCATCAAAGAAGGAGGTACCTTTCTCTGAAGGGAGGACAGAACTTCCACTTTGACTATGACCTTGTCTAAATAAGATCAGAGTTGGAGAACTCAGAAGGCTTCCATAGCCTTGGCAACTCATGACAAGAGCCTAGGATGATTACTGATGCCATAAAGAAGAGTGTCAATTTGTTAAGTCAACAACAGGAGTCACTGTGCACTTACTCCCCATGTAGGATCTCTGTCGTTTATGTGTTGTACAATGTGAATTAATGCTATAACTAGTACTCAAATAGTACTTTACTTTTTGTGTTTCTGTGTGGGTGTGAACTGTTGACATCTTTACTTAATATATACTAAATTGATCTTCTTTATATAAAGATAATTGAAAATGAATCTTGATGTGAATGGAATGGAAGAGGGAGCGGGAGATTTGAGGATTGCGGGTGGAAGGGAAGTTATGGGGGTGGAAAACACCACTGTAATCCATAAACTGTACTTTGGAAATTTATATTTGTTAAATAAAAGTTAAAAAAACTAAAAAAGAATTAAAAAAACATAGAAATAGAGGTGCACACACACACAGAGAGTGAGAGAGAGTGAGAGAGAGGATCTCCATCTGCAGATTCACTTTCTAAGTGCCTGCAACAACTCTGGGGGGGCCAGGCAGAAGCCAATTCTAGGAGCTCAATTCAGGTCTCCCATCCAAGAACTTGAATATATCATCCCATTAACTTCAAGCCTGTAGGGTTTTGTTGAGAAGTATCCTGTCAGTCTAATTGGTTTTTCTTTATAGATACATTGCAGTTTTCTCTTTCTTTTCTCCTCTTTACCTTAACTTTTGACAGTCTATTATTATACTCCTTGGCAAAGATATTTATTAGTTGATTGATTCTTGTTGGGATTTTTGAGCTTTTTTTATCTGGTTGTGTTTTTCAGTATCTTTAGTGGTAGTCTATCTTAATTTTTTGTTAAACAGCAATTTTCTTAAATACATTTGTTTCTTTTCATATTTATTTTTGAAGAAAGAACATTCTTCTTTTTAAAATATTTATTTTATTTATTTGAAAGACAGAGTTACAGAGAGAGGTAGAGCCAGAGAGACAGAGGTCTTCCATTTCCATTGGTTCACTTCCAAAATGACTGCAACAGCTGGAGCTGTGCCAATTCAAAGCCAAGAGCCAGGAGCTTCTTCCATGTCTCTCACACAGGTGCAGGGGCTCAAGCACTTGGGCCATCCTCCAATGCCTTCCTAGACCACACCAGAGAGCTGGATATGACGTGGAGCAGCCAGAACTTGAACCAGCCCCCACATGGTATGCTGGTGTCACAGGTTGGGGACCTCAACCCGCTGTACCACAGCACCAGCCCAAAGAAAGAACATTCTATATGTTCCTCAGACTTAGTAAAACTCTACATGAATACATGTTCCTATGTTACTCTTTAGTGAAAAAATAAGTAGTGTTAAATACCCCCCATTGTAACTGCTGAAGATGATAGACACAAGAGTCCACTAAGAAGTCTATGATCCATAATTGAATGAGAAATGAATTCTGGTAGCCTAATTAAGGAAACTTGACATCTTCTCTTCCTGCCCTGGATTTAACAAAGCTGTGATACTTCCAGCCATTTATCTCTTGTAGTTTTCTTTTGGTCTAGCTTCTATTTAAGTATATGTCATTGTAGCTAATTCCTTGGTATATTCTAATTATCTTAGAACATTCCGAAGTTTGTGTAGAATCCCTCTAAAGTACTCACCATTGTGATGGACAGCTTGTGACTCTCCTGGCCTTAGGGTGGACTAATAATGGCAGAAAGGATCACCAGCAAAGCCTATGTAAAGTCTTTCCATTTACACTAGCCTTCCAAATTTGGGCTGTTTATTAATGGAATAGCTTGCTTCTTTATTAGGAAATGATATTGATACGTTACTCTCTGAATGTATTTATTCCTCTTTTTTTTTTTCTTCGTTGGTCTTTTATTATTTGAAAGATAGAGTTGCAAAGAGAGAAAGCAAGCAATAGAGAGAAGTCTTCCATTGCTGGTTTACTCCCCAAAAAGCTTCAACAGCCAGAGCTGGGCCAAGCCAAAGCCAGAAACTAGGAGCCAGGAGCTTCTTCAGTCTCCCAACTAGATGCAGGGCCCAAGTGTGGAGAATCCCACAGGAAGTCTTGAAAGAGTCACAGATCACCGCTTACGTGACCAGTGGAAGGAGGTGAACTGTGGAAACTCCACAGGAAAACATCCAGAATCAAAAACTACCATTAGCCACAAAGTGAAAGTAACATGAAATGGAGTCACTCAGCTAAGCCAGGAGCTGATGACATCACTCATGTCAAGCTCAGTGCTTGCTAGAAAAATGCCCCTCATCAGACAGGACAGACATCTCTGGACAGTCTGATAAGCGTGTGCTATGAGCTATAGCTGGAGTTACCTCACCAACTTGCATGACGATTGGACATGAGCAGGAGACACCTGAGCCCAGACAATGGATTGGTGACACCTCGGGGAACTCTGAGCTGATTGGACTGAGTCAAGGGTGGACAGCACGTCAACAGCAGGTGAGCTGCAGGAAAAAATTAGAATAAAAAGGGAACCTTTTGTGCTGCTCTCCATCCTCTCAGGGGTCATGGCCCAGTGTGTGTGAACCTCTGGATCTCCACACATCTGGAGCTGAAGAGGCAGCCTGTTACTCTGCACGGAGCAGGTAGCAGCACAAACCGACAACGGACAAAGGGCCCAGTGCATGTGAACCTCTGGAACTTCTCGCACTTGGAGCTAAAGAGCCAACTCGCTAGCCCCCTTGCTAAGCATAACAAGGTGACCACAGGATCAAAACTCCAGCTTAGATGCTGCATCACTGACTTGCCTGGAGTCCTTATCAGCCTGCAGCCAGAGTTGGCCACAGAGCTGGACCAGGCCTCTCAGCAGGGGACCTCTCCAACTTCTCACTTTGCCATCGGCCTGGGAACTCTGAGCCCACCGCCCAGAGTGACAGCCTTCCCACGACTTCTGCCTATAAGTGACTGATCTGAGATCTGTATCTGCTGAGATGTTGAGCTCTGGACATTGAACACTGACACTCTTTTTTGTGACCGTGATATGAGCCTTGAAAACACAATAATGTTAGTCATGTGTAATATAATAGAACTATGCTTTGACCCTATGTTTTGACCCTATGCAAGGTATCTGCAAATAATGCTGGAGACCTTGATGTACATATACTATTATAATTGGATAGCCCTCAAAGTTATTTTAACACTGTATACTGTGATCTGTGGATTAATGAATAAGTTCAAGCAGTATTATTGATATTGATATTAATGGTAGTGATTCCAGTAGTCCTCTAGTCATTAAGGAAATAGTGTTACTCTGATAGTTAAGTGTTATTATAGTGATAAAGTCAAATAGTAGTTAAGTAGTGTTATTCTGTTAGTTAAGTGTTATTATAGTAAGTAGAAGATAAGCAGTTATGTTAAGCTAAGTAGTTAAACTAAGTAGTTATGTTAAGCCAAATAGCTAAGAAGTTAAGTCACGTTAAGTAGTTGTGTTAAGTTTATTGATAAGTGTGTGAAATAGTATAGATTGGTAAGTATATTGATACTGATAAGTGTATTGACCTCAATGAGCATGCTGATGAGTAGTGTGATAAAAAAACCCCTGGTGTGTAAGCAATGAAATCTCATTGGAAAGACAGTCTTGTGTCCTTGTGTTCCTTTCTTCCCCATGCTCTGACACATTGTGCATTTGGGGGAATGAATTATAAATCAACATTTGAAACTCAATCCAGTCAGTTCCTAAATCATTAAATCTGATTCAGGTTCAAAAAACAATGGAATCACTCCAACTATACTCTGATTATTTTAGCTCCAACTCTTGAAGTGAAAGGCAGGTCTATAAAATTCACATCGAAATTCATTTGAGATTTCAGCCAATAATCCTACAGATATAGCTTTAGCATTTTGTTTCTAAACTTTCAATGCTTGTATTTAAGAGGGAGAAGATATGGGACCCAGGTGTGCTGGTTTGAGTCCTGACTGTTCCCCTTCTGATTTAGTTTCCTGCTAATTCCCCTTGAAAGGTTAAAAAAAAAAAAAAAAAGATGACCCAAGTTCTTGGACCCATGATAACCTTCTGGGAGACCCAGATGTAATTCTTCACTTTTGGTTTTGGCTGGCCCAGCCTTGACCACCATGGCCATTTGGCAAGTGAACCAGCAGATGGAAAATCTCTGTCTCTCCTCTCTTTCTGTGACTCTTTCAATAAATAAATAAGTCTATAAAGAGAAAGAGAGAGAGAGAGAAAGAGAGATCAACCTGGAAATGTAATTGGTTCATGACATATGTTAAATTAACTTAAAGCCAAGTTGAGAGAACTAGACATCTAATGAAACTGATACATTAAGTAGCTAGAATATTTGTAGGTATAATTTTAAGTAATAATAAATTAATTACATTTTAAATTTGTCTGAACCCCAAGTATTTGGCAGTTGATACAGCTGAAAGCAATTTTGTACACACTAATTGCATTATATTTTATTCTTAATTATAGTTGTGGTCAGCAGTTAAAGCTTTGTGGAGAAGTGCATCTTGTGCTCTAGCTGTACAATTAGTGTAGAATGATCATATAATCTAGGTTAATTATTGTATTGGTGTTTGTACATACCTTTTCCTTTGTTGTTGACTTTGACTACAATTCTGTGAGACAGGCAACCCTTTTCTTGTCTTCCTATTATACTGATTCCATTAAAAGTGAAAAGAAATACTATATCTTGATAAATATTAATAAAATAATGAAGATAATTATCAAAGCTGCATTACAATTTCACAGCACTGATGTCAGTTACAGAGTGCTTAGTCCATACTCTTTTAGTTCATAATGCCAAAAATTTTCTTGTGATTTAAATATAGACATTTTATTAATTTCTCTCCATTATTTTCAGGACTTTCCCTATGGTACAGGCTCAGTAATATAAAATTTATGTTTAAAATAATGAAGATATGAAAACTGGTCAATTCACTTTTGTTTTATCTTAGTCTCTGAGCACTGAGTGACAGAGGCAATGAAATGCTATACAATTCAGAATATTCAAGGTATAGTTAGTTGGGTATTAACCAGTGGTAAGATTAACATAATGGTATTGCATTCACTGGCTGTCAAGTACAGCTGTTTGTTTTAATGACACTCACTTCAATACCACATGATAAATACTAATGAGCAATAGTGAAGCCGAGAATGCTACTTCATCATTTTTTTCCCCACAGGCAGAGTTAGACAGGCAGTGAGAGAGAGAGAGACAGAGAGAAAGGCCTCCCTTTCCATTGGTTCACCCCCCCAAATGGCCACTGAGGCTGGCTTGCTGCGGCGGGTGCACAGTGCTGATCTGAAGCCAGGAGCCAGGAGCCCCCTCCTGGTCTACCATGTGGGTGCAGGGCCCAAGCACTTGGGCCATCCTCCACTGCCCTCCTGGGCCACAGCAGAGAGCTGGACTGGAAAGAGGAGTGACCAGGACAGAATCCAGTGCCCCAACCGGGACTAGAACCCGGGGAGTCGGCGCCGCAGGCAGAGGATTAGCCTATTGAGCAGCGGCGCAGGCCCATCATTTTTCATACTGAATTTTTTCGTTACTGGAGCTCTTATTAAATATGAAAGAAAAGATTGTCTTTCCTTTTTCTCTCATATATCAAAATTACCACATTCTATGAGAGTTGACATTTGGAAATATTAATCATAAGTAAATGTGCTAATAGATTTATGAAGTACTCTGATAATGGTTTAAAATATTTTTCAAATATAAAGTCCTCTTGCTCCATCATAATGAAGAGTACTTCTAGTTGCAGTTTTCAAAATTTTGATGCAACAGGAATTTTATATAATAGTCATGAATCTTAACCAGGAAGTTAACTGGCTAAGAATGTAAATGGCTGGGTAGAACAAAAAGTGTGACAATTTATATCAAGAATTCATGGAAAGAAGATCCAGAAAATAAATTGACAATCAAATATTTATAAAAGTATTGCTGAATATTGGTGAGTAGTGTAGTACAATACCATTTTCTTCTTTCCATTTCATATTTTGCCACCTCTCAATTAGGTACTTAATACAATTTGCCTCCTATTTATGTATCCTATTTCTAATAAGTATCATTAATGTGATTTGTAAACTTAGATGAATATTATCATTGAGATCACTGTATGTTATCTGATGGCTGACTTGAGCATTAGATGGAAAGAATCTTGAAAGAAGAGTCCATGTTTCAGCAATATGTATTTCCCCATCAACTCATATAACACACATGGTAAGTTATTTGAAAACAATTATTTCTTGTGCAAAAGAAAGAAATACTAATAAAATTATTTTTGTCAGTAAGTTGTCTTTGCGGGAGCCTAGGGTAGTTACTGGCGCCATAAACTAGAGTGTCAATTTGTTGGGTCAACAACAGGAGTCACTGTGCACTTGCCCCTCATGTGGGATCTCTGTCCTTAATGTGCTATACATTGTGATTTAATGCTATAACTAGTATTCAAACAGTATGTTTCACTTTGTGTTTCTCTGTGTGTGCAAGCTGTTGAAATCTTTACTTAATATATACTAAATTGATCTGTATATAAAGATAATTGAAAATGAATCTTGAGAGCGGCAAGATGGCGGAATAGGAAGGGAGCACATTGATAGTTCGTCAAGACACACGTTAATATAAGTGGAGATACTGCAGGGTCAAGGAAGAGTAGGGGAATAAACAGCAGAGGAAACTCTTCCGGAACTAGTGATTCACAGTGGACCTGCGTGGAGAGCGTGGGAGCCCAAGTTCGGGACACCAGCAGCAGACTCAACGCACCAGCGCTGGAACGCGAGGTGAGCCGAACCTCCATAGACCGAGACACCAGCGGGCAAGCGGAAAGAGGAGGCTAGAGGGAACGAGGCTTGAAACTCCGTGGGGAAAAGTTCACCAGGCTAACTAGAAGAGAGAGAGAAAAAAAAAAGTGACCGATACGGACACAAGTTTCTCTCTCTCCGCTCACCTCTCAAAGGCGAGCAAGACAAAGAGCAGGCACCATTTTGGAGATACGTCATAAGCAGGGCGACCTCAGGTCTGCACCGGCCCTGAGCCTAGCAGAAAAACCTGACTCTGGGGGGAGGGGTGAAATAACAGGAGATTAGGATCTAACTTGGCAACCCAGTGGGAGACTGCAGGAGAATTGGAGCCCACGCTGAGGGCAGCACAGATTCCCTGTGTGGTCCTTGGGAAAGAGCTTCTAATCTCTGGCTCCTGTGGGTATATCATTTGCCTGCTAACTACCTCCAAGTACGTTCAGCTGTGTGGAATTACTTCCCTTTTGAATCAAAAAAAAAAAAAAAAAAAAAAAGAAAGAGAGATTTACCACGCCTAACCTGGGAGTGTCATCTTTGACACACCCTCAGCCCTGAGGAACCAAACAGAGCTCTCAGTCCACACTCATCAAAGCCTCTAAGGCTCCACCAAAAGCAGACAGTCCACTTAATATAGAGCCATAGTGTAACAAAAAAAAACACCACAGTGAAGAAATCAAATATCTCCAACATGCCAAACAACAAATGCAAAAACCAAGCTAACAAGAACAAGGAAGAAACTATGACGCCCCCAAATGAAAAAGACTCCCCAATTCAAGATTATGAAGATGATGAGATCGAAGAAATGCAAGAAGCGGATCTCAAAAAATTGATAAGAACATTAAGAAGTTCTCAAAAACAAATTCTTGAACTACAGAAATCCTTCATGGACAAGATAGAAAATCTCTCTCGTGAAAGTGAAATATTAAGGAGGAATCAAAATGAAATGAAACAATTAGTGGAACAAGAAACTCTGATAGTGACAAGAAATCATAATGAAATGAAGAATTCAATAGATCAAATGACAAACACATTAGAGAGCCTTAAAAACAGAATGGGCGAAGCAGAAGAGAGAATATCAGACTTAGAAGACACAGAACAGGAAAGGAAACAGGCAAACCAAAGAAAAGAAGAAGAAATCAGTTATCTAAAAAATATTGTCGGGAATCTACAGGATACTATTAAAAAACCCAACATTCGGGTTCTAGGAGTTCCTGAAGGCATGGAGAGGGAGAAAGGATTAGAAGGCATTTTCAGTGACATACTAGCAGAAAATTTCCCAGGTTTGGAGAAGGAAAGAGGCATCTTAGTACAGGAAGCTTATAGAACCCCTAATAAACATGACCAAAAGAGATCCTCACCGCGACATGTTGTAATCAAACTCACCACAGTGAAACACAAAGAAAAGATCCTAAAATGTGCAAGAGAGAAACGTCAGGTTACTCTTAGAGGATCTCCAATTAGACTCACAGCAGACTTCTCATCAGAAACCCTACAAGCTAGAAGGGAATGGCGAGACATAACCCAGGTACTAAGAGAGAAAAACTGCCAGCCCAGAATATTATATCCTGCAAAGCTCTCATTTGTGAATGAAGGTGAAATTAAGACTTTTCATAGCACACAGAAACTGAAAGAATTTGTTGCCACTCATCCTGCCCTGCAAAAGATGCTTAAAGATGTGTTACACACAGAAACACAGAAACATGGTCACCAATATGAAAGAAGGTAAAGGAAGGAAACCTCACAGCAAAAGATCACAGGAAGCTCAATTTCTCTTTGACATAGAATTAAACTCTGATGCTCTGTTAAAGCAATGTGTTAAAGTAATCTATTAGGTTCTCTTGATGTCTGTTAAATTATAATTGCTCAAAAACAGCTGAATTTTTATTAAGAGCTATGGGTTATGTAAATATGTGCTTATTTTCAAAGATTTGAATAATCACCTTGTAACAAGATCAAATTTGGTCTATGAGTTTATAATTTTAAACATGGCGACTTAAAGTCTTTTGTCATCCACAGTTATATATGATGTGCTGCTCATAAAACTACAGCGTTGTTGGTTCTGTGTGTAGCTGTCCTCCTATAGGTTCCTATGGACTTTTTCCAGCCACTTCTATTGTATTCAGTACTTTGGGATGGCTCTGTAAACAGATGAAGCCAATAATGTATTAACAGTACCAACTGAGAGAAAGTATGGTTAACTGAGGTTACTAAAAACAAAAGGCAATTCAAATCATTTGGCAATCTACAAAAAGAGTTAAAGATTTTAAAAGCTATTATTAAAATTGCTATATTGGTCTATTATGCTATGTTATATGTGTGTACATATTGTATGTCCACATGGGGAAATTTTATTAAGAGTTTTATTTTAATTGGCTTATAGATAAGATTGTCCATAAATTTAAGCTGCTAAAATCAATGAAAGATACATTTTAATTTGTGTGACCTGAATCTGTGTATCATATGTTTTAAACTTGTTGGTAGAAAGAAACTAAAAACATTTTATATGGTTGTGCTTAAGTTTACTGGTTAAACAAACTACACCATGTTAGATATTTAAGAGGTGTTTTCAAATACATGATTCTTAAAATTTATAGAAGGCATTGGACCTTCTGGTAAATGTTGTCTTAAGTTGTTATCTAATGGTTGAAACTGTTTGCTAAGTATTCATGTGATATTGCTATTGTCAGCAAGCGGTCTAGGACTTGCTCCCTCATTTCTCTATTCTAAGCCCAACTTGTTCTTTCATTTCTCTATTCTCCTCAAGGTAGGAAACTAATTCTATTATGAAGGAATCTGTAGGACGCACAATTTAATCTTTAGACCTTATAAAAGAGATGGCTAACATTTTTCTGTAATAGCATAGCCAAAATAAGAACTTAAATAATAATCTCATAGCTAGATTCACTTAGCCATCAGCAAAGTATACAGTAAGTAGAAAAAAACCTCCCTTTCAGACCAAAGGGAAAGAAAGTTTTAAAGTGAGAATATAATTTTCCTCATGGGCATTGTCTAACTTAGAAAAACTACTACAGAACATGCCTGTGACTATAGACTTGTAGTTCAGGCCACCGAAGATTAGAGATGGGACACGGGCACTCCCTTGACTTGCATCCTCTGGTCTGCTTTAACAAAAACCAGGAGGAAAAGAAAGCTAGGCATCAGAAGCAATGGGTGGCAGGCCTATTAATGGCTGATCTGTACAGTGATCTGCCCTCAAGGAGACCCAACAGGCCAGGCCACTGCAGTGGCTTTCAATGTGGTAAGCCTGGGCTTCAGCAGAAGTCAGCTTGTGAAGAGCCCTGGCAGCTCTGCCAAGAGTTGGATCACTGGAAATGGGCCTGCCCTGGAGTCGAAGGATGCCCAGGTCAGAGCCACAGATCTTATTGTCTCTAAGCTGAAAAGCCCTTCACTCAGCCCAACTTCCAAAGTGACCACTGCAGCTGAGGGTGTGGTCAAGTAGGGTCAGCAACATTGCAGGCAGAACTGTAAATTTCTTGTTAGAGATGCCCCCTGCCTTTACCTGGCCAGCTCTCCTCCCAGGCCAGCCAAGTAATGAAAGTCAACAGAGTGCCTTCCCCTAGGAGGTTCATACCTCCCTTAGGATATACCCCATGGGAAGAGATAGATAGGTCTGGGCCTCTTAACTTACAAGGCCTAAAGCCCAACAGATTATTATCAAGCCCCTTCTGTGAGGTTCTATTTGCCTCTCAGTCAGAAAACTTAATTGTAGCTTAGACAGCACCTTTCTTAGCTCCTCTAATAATGACTCTGTCCTTTGTTCTAGACCCTGTCTAGCGTACTTGGGCCTCATTCCTTTGTAATCATAACCTCTACTCTACCACCAATGGCTCTACTCCCAACCTGTGTGTACTGATGGTCCTCTCCCCCACTTAATGCTGTATAATTGTTCAAACCTGGCTAATGCCACTGTTAGGATCATTGGTTACTATCCTCACTCTGTCTTTTATGACCTTGTCCAAATATGATCAGAGTCGGCAAACTTGGAAGGCTTCCATAGCCTTGGCAACTCATGAAGACAGCCTAGGGTGGTTACTGGCGCCATAAACTAGAGTGTCAATTTGTTGGGTCAACAACAGGAGCCACTGTGCACTTGCTCCTCATGTGGGATCTCGGTCCTTAATGTGCTGTACATTGTGATTTGATGCTATAACTAGTATTCAAACAGTATGTTTCACTTTGTGTGTCTATGTGTGTGCAAACTGTTGAAACCTTTATACTAAATTGATCTTCTGTATATAAAGAGAATTGAAAATGAATCTTGATGCAAATGGAAGGGGAGAGGGAGCGGGAGAGGGGAGGGTTGCGGGTGGGAGGGAAGTTATGGGAGGGGGAAGCCACTGTAATCCATAAGCTGTACACTGGAAATTTATATTCATTAAATAACAGTTTAAAAAAAAAAAAGAAAATGAATCTTGATGTGGATGGAAGGGGAGAAGGAGCGGGAGAGGGGAGGGTTGCAGGTGGGAGAGAAGTTATGGGGGGGAAAACACCACTGTAATCCATAAGCTGGATTTTGGAAATTTATATTCATTAAATAAAAGTTAAAAAAATAAAATAAAAAAATAAGTTGTCTTTGTTTTCAGTAAATAGTGCTATGTTACAGCCAGTTTGACTATTTTCTGTCATTTAACTATTTTTATTGTTATAATTTCCTATGAATTTTTGTATCAAAACCATTTTAGAATCTTTCTGAAAACTCTAAAGTGTGCTCCCTGCCTCTCAAGTACCCCAGAGTCTGCATTATTGTCTGTTTAAAACTTAACTAATTGAGGTTTTTTTTTTTTATTTTACAAAAAAAGAACATTGAAAATCTTTGTAAACCTAAGACTGAAAATTGATAAGGCAATTCTATAACAATGTTTTCAACAAGTTATCTTTAATTTTTAAAGAATATTCTCCTGAAGTTGACGTTGTGGCATAGTGGGTTAAGCTTCTGCCTGTAATGCCAACATCCCATGTTGGTGCTGGTTTGTATCCCGGCTGCTCCACTTCTGATCCAGCTCCTGCTAATGTGCTTGGAAAGTAGCAGCAGATGGCCCAACTATTTGGGCCTCTGCACCCATGTGGGAGACGGGAAAAATCTCCTGGCTTCTGACTTTGGCTCACTCAGCCCTGTTCATTGGAGCCATGTTGGGGAGTGAACTTGTGGATGGAAAATATCTCTCTGTCTCTCTGTCTGTCTGTCTCTCTATATTTACATAATTATATAAATATGTATAATTATTTTATATATTATACATATATGTATCTTTATTGCTCTTTGCAACACTGCCTTTCAAATACTAAAATAATTTTTTTAAATGAATATTCTCCTTAGTTGTTAATTTCTTTAAATCTTTAAGACTTCATTCTACACTGGCAACATCCAAAAGGGAATGAAATATTTGGAATGTGTATTCTTTAGTGGCACAGCTGGAGAGTGTGGCCCGTGAATATGCTGCACTTTTCAACCTCAGTGGAAAAGAAGTGCATCCAACACGGAAAGAGGATGCCAGAGTTTTCAAATATTTTACTGCTTCCTTTTCTGCTTTGCTTGTGATGAGATATTAGCTTACTGATAGATAAAGTCAGGATAATAAGAAGGGTTCAAAAGCAGAGAAAAAAAAAATAATGGAAAACAAAACATCCAGGTTCTATTTTGTAAAAAATCTTTAACCAAATAATAATAATAGAGGAAACAATAGTATGATTTTGACATGATCAATTAACTGATTAGTGGAAACTATGGGAAAATAAACACAACCGAAGAATTTTCATTAAAAAGAATTAATTCTGAGAGCATCTGGAATTTCCAGGTGTGGTATCTGTTCTTTTTTAATCTTACTTTAGAACAGCGACAACTTCTGTCACCTTTGCTTCATACTCTGTGCTTTATCTTCAGCTGTAAGCAACTGTCAGTTTACATTTTGCTATTTATTAGACTAGTTATTATTTCTGTGTCACTTGAAAGCAATTCTTTCAGGAATTATTCAAGTGCTGTCAATGAATACTCTCAGGGTTTTAAAATATAAAATGTATTCTATTGAATATAATAACTTTAAAATTTAAAATTCTACAACATCAAGTAAGATTATTATGAATAATATTTTATTCTAATACCATGCCCTAAATGACATTTTGTTTCTGAATAAATCCAGGTGGGTATAATTTCAAGTGTGTCGGCAATAGTTTTTTTTTTTTTTTAATCAAACCTAGCTCCTTGTGAATACAAAGATATAGGGGGGGTTAAAATTGTAGCAGGTATGGTGAAGCCAGGAAATCAAAAGTGTTGAAGGGAGAGAATAAGATTTTGTTTTCAGCTATGTATAATAAAGGCACTGATAATATTTAAAGTAATTAGTCTCTTATGGGAGTCCCAGATTGAGTTTCTGGCTTGTGGCTTTGGCCCTGGCCACTGTGTGAAGCGGTAGACTCGAGCCATTTCTATCTCTGAAATGCATAAATAAACATTTAAAAAAAACCATTAGATCTTAAAGATTAGTTTGAGCGAAAAAGTAAGCATGAGATTATATGGCAAAATTCTGTATATAAAAACAGCATTTCATAATTTTTAATTATTAACATTTATATCAAACACAGTAGAGGCAAAGAGGGGGAGTGAGAGACCAAGAATGGAGGAGAAAGTAACATGAGAAAAATAGTGAGGGCTCATAGAAACCAATGATGTCAGCTTGTTATAAATAAACCAGAAGGTGTTTCCTCAGCTTCCTGTGTAAGGGACATGGTGTCAATGTTTTGAAGGATCACTCTGATAACAGCCTGCAATTGGGAATAGGGCAAGAGAAAATACAATGACAAGGTAGAAGTGAGGTAAGAGAAAAGAATAGGGTAATGAAAAAGAAAAGGAAATGACTAGAATTGAATAATAAATAGGAGTGTAAAAGTAATAATATACCTCATATTGAGGTGATAGAGGTATGTGGGATGGGTTTTAGAATTTTTACTGCAATTAAAGACATTAACTGTGTTTCCTGAGACAAGGGAAAAAATAAGATGACTTGGCTTAGTACAATGGGGAAGGGCATGCATTTAGATTTGCTTAGGTGAGTTTGTGGAGCTTTAAAGATACCCTAATGGAGATGTAATGGAGATGTGGTTTAGTCCATTGTGTGATGAGAGTTCAGTGCCAAACCCTTTGATGAGACATACATTTCAGTATCACTAGCATAGCCATAATTTATATTATACTAAGAAGGGCATGAAGAGTTTTCATTGTAATATCAACATAAAGGGGAATGATTCTGCAAAGCAGACTTTAAAAAATCATTGTCCAAAGAAAATCAATGAATGTGGTTATCAAGGAAGTTTAAAAAATAAATGCATACGGATTGACTTATTGATAGTACTGAGGGATGCTGAGGTCAAGAAAGGAACTGAAAAAAGATCACTTGACTTCTTCCCAAGGAATTCTGCTGGGAACTCAGAAATAAAGACTCAGGGGTGATTGCTAACACAGAAAGTGATAATTGATGGGACATTGGTAAACGTATTTTAAGATGAATGTGGGATTTAAAACAACAACCAATCTCATAGAAGCATAAAGTAGAAAGATGATTAACAGAGGTTGGGGGAGGATGATGGGTAGATGGAGTTAAAAAGTACAAAGTTCTAGTTAGGAGGAAGAAATGCAAAGTTTTAAAAGTGATGGATACATCCTGTGTATAAAGATAATTAAAAATGAATTTTAATGAAGAATGGGATGGGAGAGGGAGTAGGAGGTGGGATGGCTTGGGGGTGGGAGGGTGGGTATGAAGAGAAGAACTGCTATAATTCATAGCTTGTGGTGCAGAATGTGGGCTCTGGTTCATGTCTTGACTGCTCTACTTCCAATCCAGTATCCTGCTAATGACCTAGGGAAAGCAGTGGAAGATGGCCCAAGTCCTTGGGCCCCTACCACCCACAAGGGGGACCTCAATGAAGCTCCTGGCTCCAGGGTTCGGCCTGGCCCAGCCCTGGTTGTTTTGGATATTTGGGGAGTGAGCCAGCAGATGAAAAATATCTACCTCTCTCTATATATCCCTCCTCTCTCTGCAACTCTGACTTTCAAAATAAATAAATCTTTTTTTTTTTTTTTAAAGTGATGGGGATTGGCACTGTGGCCTAGCACATAAAGATGGTGTCTGAGGTGCTGGCATACCATAAGGGCACTAATATTATTCCTGGCCATTCTGCTTCTGATCCAGCTCCCTGCTAATGCACCTGGCAAAGCACTGGAGGATGGCTCAAGTGCTTGGGACCCTGCACCCATGTGGGACACTCAGAAGAATCTCTTGGCTCCTGGCTTCAGATTAGTCCATCTCCAGTTACTGCAGCCATTTGGGAAGTAAACTGGCAGATGGAAACTAGCTCTCTCTCTCTCTCTCTCTCTCTTAACTTTCAAATTAATAAATAAATATTTTTTAAAGCGATGGCTACGTTAATCAGCTTGATTCAATCACTTAATGCAGTATGCAAATAAAATAATATCATTGTTAATTATATATGGATACAATTTATAAAAAATAAATAAAATAAAGATTAGAGGGAGCTGGGTATGTTTAAATAAAAAAAAAAAGAACTACCCAAATCATTCGTGTGAGCTCCAGTTTCCAAGATGACAAAATAAGAAGTGGGAACAGCCGTGCTCTAAAAAGCTCCAGCCTCACACTGCTCTTTTTTTGCTGCACAAACTGTACTAGAAACCTGCCCAAGTACAAGGCAGTGGACATGTTCATCATTTAGAGGGGGATGTTTGGTGCAGACCTTTAGATGCTGCCCTGGACACCCATGTGTCGTATGAGACAGCTTAGGTTCCAGTTCTACCTCTGCTTCCTATTCCAGCTTTCTAAGAATGAGTCATTTTTGGAGCAGCAAGGGATGGCTGAAGTATTGAGTTGTTACTCACGTGGGGAATCCAGAATGAATTCTGGCTCCTAGCTTCAACTTAACTGGCCCTGAGTCTTTTGGGTATTTGGGGAGTAGACCAGAAGATAGAGTATATCTATCTATTCATCTCTCTTTCCAACTTAAATGAAAAAAAAAAAAAAAGAGAGAGTTTTAAAAACAAGTTTGCTATTTTGAAATGTAGTGGAGGCTGAAGCTAGATGTGAAAATATATTATTTTTCAAGTTGTGCTATTCACAGCAAAGTCATAAGAATTATTCCCCATGATCAACCAGGATTTATCCCACAAGGGCAAGACGGATAAGACTTAGGTGAATCAGCAAATGCCATATTCCACATTAACAGTGAATAATGAAAATCAAAAGAACATCTTGATGCAGAAAAAGCATTCAGCAAAACTCACCATCCTTTCTTGATGAAAATGTTCAATAAATTAGGGGGTAGAAAAGATGAACCTAAGTGCAGAAAGGCCGTGTAGGGCAGGACCACCGCTAACATCATCCTCAGTTGTGCTAAGTTGAAAGGTTTTCCTCAGTGAAATGTGGTTTCTCCACTCAATTATTGTAGTAGCCAGGAGCTCCATCCAGGTCTCCCATGTGAGTTGCAGAGACTCACTATCGGAGCCATCATCTACAGCCTCACAGCCACATTGGCAGGAAACTGGGTCAAAAGCCGAAGCAGAGCTTGAAACCAGGCACTCTGACGAGGAATGCATGATCTCAAGGGATGGGTTAATTCACTGTGTCCTGAAGCCTGTCCCTCAACCCTAAATCTTAAAACACTGGAAACAGAGCAGAGAGTTAAAAAGTTTTGAATAAGAAACATCATCTCTTATGCAAAAAAGAGTCAAAATATCATCTAACTACTGAAGAACACCATTCCAAGCCCTCAGAATCCTGAGAAAAGTGTTTTCTTTTAATGGAAAAGCAAAATTGGATGACATAATTATTTCCATTTATAAATGTAAACATTTTCTTCTGAGGAGTTATCTTCACCCACCCAAAAATAAGATTGTGGTTATAGTTGCTTTGCTAATGAAATTTGAGAGGCAGCACACTGCAATGCTTAGTAAATGGAGCCTGAGTTACCAAGGGTGTGAGACTGAATGCTGGCTCTGCCCTGCACTGCTGAGGAAAGGCGTTCAAATTGCTAAAATGTCTCTGTGTCTCACTTCCTCTATCTTCCAAACTTCATAGTGATGTGAAAGAAATATGCATTTTCAAAACAGATGAATTCAGAAATAAAAAACATTATTAGAAAACAAAAAAATTAAAGTTAAGAAAAATATTTAAACTGAAAATACAGCAAATAAACAAACTACATATAACCCTATATACAAAAGCTCATTAAAAGTATCATTTGAAAATTAATTTGTAAACCTGGAACAAGGGGAGAAATTTTAGGGAAAAATTACCAAAATTTATATAAAGAAAAGAGTCAAATCAATAACCAAAGAAGAACTAACAGAAATTATCAGTGACAATTGCTGCCCATACTCCAATACAGAACAAATCCATGCCACTTCTCAAATTAATTTCTTTTCACATTTTACAAGAAAATATACTTGTGCTGTAATCTAAACTGATTAAATCATAACTTAAGAAATGTATTGAAATTATTTTTAAGAAACCAGAAGAATAGCAAATCACAGTATAATATATATATAGGAAGATACCAGCAATTATTATTTATAAATATTGATATAAAATAATAAATTGTGGATAGTATAATTTGAAAGTAACATATAAGAATAAACAAAATATACATCAATAAATGGAGTTTACAGAAAGTGTTATGGAAGGAAATGTGTCAACGTTGTCATGCTATTACTAGATCAAATGAGAACCAGCGGATGGAAGACCCCTCTCTCTATCTCTCTCTCAGCCTCTCCTTCTCTCTGTGTGTGTAACTGTGACTTTAAAGTAAAATAAATAAATCTTTAAAAAAAGAACTATGGATGGATTTCAAGATTTCTTTGCACCATGAACATTTTGAAGTGTCTTTATACATAAATTATACAAATATTCAAATGCCAGCATTGTGATTAATGGTTCAATATTAGATGCATAATAAATTAAAGAATTAGATAAAGTACATAATATTACCAATGTCCTTAAATATTGTTCTAGAAATTCTAAACAATAGAATTGGTCATGATAAAATAGTGTCATTTATTTTAGCAACACATGAATATTATTCAGGAATATACTAAAGTTTATGTTGTAATTTTACAATGGTGATATTTATTTTGTTAAAGTAAATCTTGGCTTTATAATTCTTCTTTCATCTTTAAATATTTTATTTTTATTCCAAAGACAGAGTTACAGACAGAAAGGAAGAGTCAGAGAGATATTTTATCTACTGGTTCACACCCAGATTTACTGGGATAGATCAGGTCCACACCAGGAACCTGAAACTCCATTTCAGCTTCCCACATGAGTGACAGGAGTCCAAGTAATTGCGCCGTCTTCTGCTGCTTTCCCAGCCATATTAGCAGGGAGCTGGAATGGAACTGAAGCAGCTGGACTCCAACTTCTGCGGACGCTGGCTTCGCAGGTAGCAGCCTAACCCGCTGGGCCACAATACTGGCCCATGGTGATATTTTAAAATCAGTAGAAAATACATGGGGTATTTATTATGTCATCAGAAACACAGGCTAATATTTTGGAAGAATATGGACTAAAAATTTAATTTAGCTTTTTCCTCCAAAGTACATTCTTCTTTTATCAAATATTAACAGTAAAAGATACTATAAAATAAACAAGAGTATAAATTCTATTTCTAACCAAGCCCCAAAATTCACACAATATAAAATAGTTTCAAATTTGACAACACAAAATTATTGATATCTCAATAAAAGCCCCTGCTCTCACATGGGAGACCCAGAAGAAGCTCCTGGCTCTTGGCTTTGGATCTACCAGCTCCAGCCATTGCAGCCATTTGGGGAGTGAAGTATGGAAAACTTCTCTCTCTGTCTCTCCCTCTCTCTGTAATTCTCCCTCTCAAATCAATAAATAAAATCTTTTTTCTTAAAAAAAGATATTTTATTGGCAGACTTTATTCTAAACCTTTTGATTTGGTAGCATTATGGATATAAAATCTTAGGCCACATTTTATTCAAAATTTCATAACAAATATTCATTTAGAATAAGATACGTACTGTTTGATAATTACTTAGTTTCTCTAAACCACTATAATCAACTATTATTGCAGTCTCTATATTTTTGGTGCCTTAGTATGAAAGAAAAATATTTTTTAGTTATTATCTTAGATAAAATGACTGAGTGCACATTTGGAATAGCAGTAAACATGGTAGTTAAGATGCCTCATTCCCAAGTCAAAGTACCTGAGTAGAATCCCAGCTCCACTTGCAATTCCAGCTTCCTTGGGAAGTGGCAGGTAATATAAACGGTGGGAAGTGGCAGGTGATAACTAAAACAGATGGGCCCCTACTACCACTAAGTTGAGTTTCCAGCTCTTTGCACTTGATTGACCCAGCCGCAGCTATTTTGGGCATTTCAGAAGTGAGCTAGTGAAGGGAATTTTCAATTTATTTCTCTGTCTTCCAAAAAAATGAATAAAAATTTTTAAAGATAAGTGAATAAAATGAAGTGATTTTATCCTATCATCAGAGCTATGGATAGTATAATTCAAAATGAACCATGTGAATCTTTTGAAATTTAATAAATATCACCACTGTTTCATTGAAATAAAAAACATACAGAATAAAACAAAACAGGATGTCAGAAGAGTGGACATAACATTGCCTCATGTTCAAACTTCATGAGTTATTTACAGAAAATCAGTCATATACATCTTTTTGTTTGAATCTTTTTTGTGGACTACAGAATAAAAGCTGCTAAAAAGTTTCAAGAAGGTATTCTTTAAACCATGAGTAGCTCTAAAAAGGGAGAGAGCATTCTGTGAAGGTTTTGATGATTATCAAAAATCAATTTTCTTCATACTGAAATATTCCTCTACTGCTACTTAAGGGAGTATATGGAACACAGACACACTACTTTCATCATCATGTAGAGGACTTGTATTTTCATTATTTAACAGTAGGGCATTTCCTATGTCCTTTCAATGCAAGATCAGACTAACAGATGAAGTGATCACACACAACATTATCCTTTTCTGAAGGACAAACTCATCACAGTGTTCTGCATGAATGTGCAGTGAGAATATAGAGAGGGAATATATTTGCTTTCGTTTATTTTCATTCAGATCATCAGCCTTTTCCTTTCATTTGAGCTCATGCATTTTGGACAGAATTTTTTGAGGGTAAGTTATCTCAGGTTTCAATTCTAGGAGCTTATCGTCTCTTTTCCTCTTTTCAGGATCTCATGAAAAAGCTGTTGTAACTCCCTGATGTCTCTACCTTTATAACTGGGGAAACACCAGCAGCATAGCTCACAGGGGGGTGTGGTGGCAGTTTTTTTTTTTCTTAATTAGTCAAAATGTACAATGTGCTAATTACTTGATTTACAAGAAAAATTATTAAATAAAAATCACATTTGACTGGCTTCAGCATATTAGGATGTATATTTTTATTTAAATGCAGAGAACATCTGAATGTTAACTAAGCCACAAAATATGTTCATGGTGAAACTAATTAACACTGCAACCATGAGCACAATTCCCTTATGGGTTAATTTCTCAATGAAACTCAAAGATACTTTTTGACCTACTATAATGTTCCTTCTGCCAAGGTTAAGAGAAAGATATCACCATAATTGGAGCATATGAGTCTGTATTAACCTGATTTAGGTTGGGGAATCAAAGATTTGCAGAAGGAAGGAATTCATAATAATTAGGGTGTAAAACATGCAAGCATAGGGGCTTAAACACAGCATGAATTAATTATTCAGTGTTGTTCAGTCCATTTGGACTTATAAATTACAAAAGGTCATAGAGAGAAGAGTGTAACCCTTATTCCCTTTCCAATCTAATAGCCTAAGACTCCTTAAACCTCAGTCTTTGCAGAACTCCAACAAGCATATTTAAAATTATGAAGTAAGGACACATTAGGAAAAGTTAGATAGGTTCTTAAAACATATGTGAAGGCAAAGAAAAAGGATGCACTGTGCTTTAAATAATCCTAGGAAACAAGAATGCTTACTTTTCACTCACCATTCAAATAGTTTTCACTTCTATCTTTGTAATCAATATTATAAATTTATGTTACTTTGTATAAGTTTATTTCATAAAGTTAGTACTATCCTACTTGGTGACACAGGTTTCAGTAAGTTATGATTTCATGATTTCTATATGTAATTATTAGAAGGGAGAAATAACACAAAATCATAATAAATTATTTGGGATACCATGGTAAAACAAATAATGACTCCCTGCAAAATGAGCACATTCCAATCCCAGAATCTGTGAATACATTGCCTTATGTGGTAAAAGGAACCTTGCAGATGTGATTAAGTTAAGGATCTCAGAGTGGGGGGATCCTGAATATTATAAGAGTCTTTGTAGGAAGCAGAAGTGACCATGTTAGAGATGAGGTACTGCAAAATCAGGAGGGAGGTAAATGTGATATGATTGAGAAAACGAGCCCCAGAAGGAGAGTGACTTCTAGCAGGTGGAAAACACGGGGAATCAGTTGCTCCCTGAAGTCTTAGGAGGAAACACAGCCTTGCCAACATCTTTGTTTTTTGCCCAATGACTGATTCCAGATTTCTCATTTCCTAAACTGTACTATAATAAATTTGTGTTGTTTAAGTTACTACATTGGTGATAATTTGTTGCAACAATGACTTGAAACTAATAAATAAATTATAGAAGACAATGGGACATAATGTATTCCCAAATATTTGACTGCATTAATGTAAAAGGAATTGTATCATCTTCATAAGTAAAGTAATTAATGTGAACATTAGAACTGAAATATTTGGTGTAGTCCTCAAGAGCCCATGCCTTTGTTATCATGGAAATATCTAAACACAATGTCTTTCTGCCTATATCATTAGTTTTATTTTAATTAAAACCAATAAAATATAAGAAACCATGAGCAATATTTAGTCTTTTGAATCACTAGAGAGGAATAAACCATAAAAGAATACATTTTTCTGCTTTTAGGAAACTTGCAGTTCAATATATAGAGAGAAAATAAAAAAACCATGCAGAATAGGAAAAAAACCTGGAGAATTTTATTTAAATAAAGCACTAAGAATTTATAGATTAGAAGAGCCAATTTATTTATTATTTTGACAGGCAGAATGAGAGAGAGAGAGAGAGAGAGAGAGAGAGAAGTAGAAGTATTCACATTGAGATCAGGAACCAGAGAAGGATGCCCACTATATTCAATATAGTCCTAGAATTTTTTTTAAAATTTATTTATTTATTTGACAGGTAGAGTTACAGACAGTGAGGGAGAGAGACAGAGAGAAGGGTCTTCCTTCCATTGGTTCATCCCCCAAATGGCCGCTATGGCCGGCGCGCTGTGCCGATCCAAAGCCAGGAGCCAGGTGCTTCTCCTGGTCTCCCATGGGGTGCAGGGCCCAAGGACTTGAGCCATCCTCCACTGCACTCCCCGGCCATAGCAGAGAGCTGGCCTGGAAGAGGGGCAACCGGGACAGAATCCAGCGCCCTGACCGGGACTAGAACCCGGTGTGCCGGCGCCACTAGGCAGAGGATTAGCCTGTTGAGCCACGGCACCGGCCTGGCTGCTCCACTTCTGATGCAGTTCTCTGCTATGGCCTGGGAAAGCTGCAGAAAATGGCCCAAGTGCTTGGGTCCCTGCATCCACGTGGGAGACCTGGAAGAAGCTCCTGGCTCCTGGCTGTGGATCAGTGCAACTCTGGCCATGCAGCCATCTGGGGAGTGAACCAGCAGATGGAAAACTCTTCTCTCTCTTTCTCTCTCTCTCTCTCTCTCTCTCTCTTCCTCTCTGTAACTCTGCCTTTCAAATAAATAAATAAATCTTAATTTAAAAAAAGAAAGTTCATGAACATTATTCTTGCAATTCATTTTGATGAGCCTTCTAGTAAAATCACTTATCCTGAATTCCATTTGTTTATAAACACAGTACAGTCTCTCTCAATATGGATTTTTCCATCCTTTTTTCTCCTCAACACCTCAGTCACAATCTCACATTTCCTTCACAGAGTCAATTCTTTTGAGACAGTAACTTCAGTAAGTGGTGTCACCAACTCCTCGCTCTTAACTTTCTCTGAAACTCACTATTAACCTGGTTTTAGTTCCCCAGATCACCCTGTAAAGACTCTAGCCCACATCCTTGCCAGCATTTGTTGTTTGTTGATTTCTGTATAAAAGTCATTCTTATGGAGGTGAGGTGAAACCTCACTGTGGTTTTGATTTGCATTTCCCTAAGACCTAGTGTTCCTGAACAATTTTTCATGTGTGTGTTGGCCATTTGAATTTCCTTTTTGAAAAATATCTGTTTAAGTCTTGGCCCAGCTCTTAACTGGGTTGTTTGTTTTGTTGTTGTGAAGTTTCTAGATCTTTTGTAGATTCAAGTTATTAATCCTTTATCAGTTGTATAGTTTACACATAATTTCTCCTATTCTGTCAGTTGCCTCTTCACTTTGTTGACTGTTTCTTTTGCACTACAGAACTTCCCAATTTGATAGTATCCCATTTGTTAATTTTGGCGTTGATTGCCTGTGCCTCTGGGGTCTTTTCCAAGAACATTTTGCCAGCGCCAATGTCTTGAAGGCTTTCCCCAATGTTTTCTAATAATTTGATGGTATCAGATTGTAGATTTAGATCTTTAATTCATTTTGAGTGGATATTTGTGTAAGGTAAGGTAAAGATCTTGCTTCATACTTCTGCATGTGGAAATCCATTTTTCTCAGCACCATTTGTTGAAGAGACTTTCCTTTCTCCAGGGGTTTATTTTAGCTCCTTTGTCAAATATATGTTGGTTGTAGAAGCTTTGATTGATTTCCAGAGTTCCTATGCTGTTACATTGGTCTATTCATCTGTTTTTGTACCAGTTTCAGGCTCTTTTGATTATAACTGCCATGTGGTATGTCTTGAAATCTGGTATTATAATGTCTCTGGCTTTGTTTTTGCTTTAGCTATTTTGGTCTCCTGTGTTTCCATATAAATTTCAGCATCATTTATTCTATATCTAAGAATGTCCTTGGTATTTTGATTGTTATCACTTTAAATCTGTAAATTGCTTTCATAAGTATGGACATTTTGATATTAATTCTTCCACTCCATGAACATAGAAGGTTTTTCAATTTTTTGTCTTCTTCTATATCTTTTTTTAATGTTTGTAATTCTCAGAGATCTTTGATGTCCTTGGTTAAATTTATTATAAGTATTTGATGTTTTTGTAGATACTGTGAATGAGTTTGACCTTAGAAGTTCTTTCTCAGCTGTGGCATTCTCTGTGTATGCAAAGGCTGTTGATTTTTTTTTTTTTTTGGAGTTAAGATACATTTATTTTTGTGCAAAAATTGAAATCCATGCATAGCTTTTCATATGTATTTTCCATGAACATTTTGAAGGAATGTTATATATCACTATTAATCAGAGTTGTCAAGTATTTCAGGTTTAAGGAACAAGGGCAGAATGCAACACAACTGTTTTTAGGAAGCTATTTTACAAACCATCCACGGTCTAATAAAGATCTGACCTAAGATAATAATGAAGATAGAGAGGCTAAAACAGGATTTTTTTTTAAGGTTTATTTACTTGAAATGGAGCAAGTGAGCCAGCTTCTATCTGCTGGTTCACTACCTAAATGGCCGCAATGACTAGAGCTGGGCCAGGCTGAAGCCAGGAGCTTTATCTGGGTCTCCCATACGGGTGCAGGGGCCCAAGGACTTGGCCCTCTTCCACTGCTTTCCCAGACACATTAGCTGGGAGCTTGACTGGAAGTGGAGAAACCAGGATTTGAACTGGTGCCTGCAGGCAGTGGCTTAACCTTCTACACTACAATGCTGTCCCCTAGGACAGAACTTCAGTGACATAAAGGAGGTGGAAACTGTCTGGTTCAGGTGAGTTTGGGCTAAATCTGCAGTTTGCTTCACTGGAGGGAATCGGCAATCTAGAGCAGCAATACCCACTTGATATTGGCTTTCAGTGACCTCCCACCCCTGCTAACACTTGCTTCCTGGGATCCTGACACCTCTGCAGAGGCAAAAGTGACTTAAGTGTTCATGGGCAAAAGAGGCAGGGGCTGCTGCTGGGAGGAGTCCCAATGGCACAAGGGTGTCCATGAAGAACCCTCGGTAATTGGCGAGTCCAGACTATGCCATCTTCAGTGGACAGAGAGTGAGAGGAGCTCCATTTTTTCCATCATCATTGAAACCAGGATTGAAGAAGGGCTGCAAAGGTCCAGCAAAGTCACAGTCAGAGAAGGTGTAGATCAAGGACCCATGGTCAGTGACATTGTAGAAGGAAACAGTGCTGGCCTCATAGCCCAACTTGGTGTGGAGGTACCCAAAGGTGGAGGGGGGTTGGGGAGCAGGTGCCAGCGTCATATTGTTTTACTTTCCACAGCCAAATTGTCCAGAAGCTTCTCTCAGTGCTGAGCACAAAATTCCCCTTCCTCTGCATTGAGGCTCTGCAGACTCCCAGGTCTCAGGTCCTCTTTCCCCTCACACTGACTTCCCAGTGATGCTTTCCAGAGGTGAAAGCTGTTGATTTTTGTGTGTTGATTTTATATCCTGCTACTTTACCAAATTCTTCTATGAGTTCCAATAGTCACTTAGTGGAGACTTTTTGACCCCCTTTTTATAGAACATCTGCAAATAGGGATGGTTTGACTTCCCTCTTCCCAATTTGTATTGTTTTTATTTATTGTTTTTGCCTAATGGCTCTGGCTAAAATTTCTAGGACTAAAAATTTCTAGGACTGGGCCCAGCACCGTGGCTCACTTGGCTAATCCTCCACCTATGGCAGTGCCAGCATCCCATATGGGCACTGGGTTCTAGTCCCAGTTGCTCCTCTTCCAGTCCAGCTCTCTGCTGTGGCCCGGGAGTGCAGTGGAGGACGGCCCAAGTGCTTGGGCCCTGCACCCCGTGGCAGACCAGGAGAATCACCTGGCTCCTGGCTTCCGATCGGCACAGTCACCGGCCATAGCGGCCATCTTGGGGGTGAACCAGAGGAAGGAAGACCTTTCTCTCTGTCTCTCTCCCTCACTGTCTGTAACTCTACCTGTCAAATAAATAAATAAATCTTTATAAAATTTTTCTAGGACTATATTGAATATAGTGGGCATCCTTCTCCGGTTCCTGATCTCAATGGGAATACTTCTACCTTTTCCATATTTAGTAGGATACTAGCTGTGGGTTGTTAGAAATTGTTTTGATTAAGTTGAGGAATATTCCTCCTATACCCAATTTGCTTAGAGTTTTCATCATGAAAGGATATTTTATTTTATCAAATACTGTCTATGTGTTTATTGAGATAATCATATGGTTTTTGTTTTCAGTTTGTTAATGTGATGTAACACACTGATTTGCGAATGTTGAACCATATGTGAATGCCTGGGATAAATCCTACTTTGTTTGGGTGAATGATCTTTCTGATGTATTGTTGGGTTTGATTGGCTAGAATTTTGTTGAGGATTTTTGCATCTAGGTTCATCAGGGAAATTGGACTGTAGTTTTCTTTCTCTGCGGTACCGTTTTCAGGTTTAGAAATCAAGGTGATACTGGCTTTATAGAAAGAATTTAAGAGCATTTCCTCCTTTTCAGTTGTTTTGAATAGCTTGAGATGAATTGGAGTTAGTTCTTCTTTAAGTGTCTGGTAGAATTCATCAATGAAGCCATCTAGTCCTTGGCTTTTCCTTATTGGGAGGCTCTTTATTACTGATTCAATATCTGTCTTGCTTGTGGGTCTGTTTAGGTTATCTGTGTCTTCATGGCTCAATTTTGGTAAGTTGTGTGTGTCCGGGAATCTATCCATTTCTTGCACTTACCAGGTTTGTTGGCATATGGGTCTGTGTTTTAATTTCTGATGATTTTATTTATTACTGTGCTGTCTGTTGCTACATTTCCTTCTTCACCTCTAATTTTATTTATTTAGATCTTTTCTCGCCTTTTTTTTTGGTTAGTTTGGCCAATGGTGTGTCAATTTTTTTTTTTCCCCAAAAACCAGCTCTTCATTTTGCTGGTCTTTTGTGTTGTTTTATTGGTTTCAATTTTGTTGATTTTCTTTCTAATTTTAATTATTCCTTTTTCTCTTACTAGTTTTGGGTTTGGCTTGCTATTATTTTTCTAGGTCCTTGAGAATCATTGATAGCACATTTATTTGGTGCCTTTCCAATTTCTTGATGTAGGCTCCAATGGCTATACCCTTTCTTCCTAACACTGCTTTTGCTGTATCCCATAAATTTTGATTTGCTGTATTGTTGTCTTCATTTGTTTCCAGGAATTTTTTGATTTCTCTTTTGATTTCTTCTAAGACTCACTTTTCGTTCAGGAGCATGTTGTACAATCTCCATGTATTTGCATATGTTCTAGGGATTCCTGAGTTGTTGATTTCCAACTTAATTTCATTGTGATCAGAGAAGACACATGGTATGATTTCGATTTTTTGAATTTTCTGGGGCTTGCTTTATGGTCTAGCTTGTGGTCAACCCTAGAGAAAGTACCATGCACTGGTGAGAAGAATGTGTATTCTGCAACTGTAGTACAGAACACTCTGTAGATATCCGTTAGCTCCATTTGGTCTTTAGTGCCAATTCTGTCTGGTTGATCCGTCCATTGATGAAATAGGGGGTATTGAAGTCCCCCATTACTATTGCATTTGAGTCTATGTCTCCCTTTAAATCCATTAACATTTCTTTTAAATAGCCAGGTACCTTATAGGTACATTTATAATAGCTATATCATCCTGTTGAATTTATCCCTTAATCATTATAACATTTTTCCGTAATAGCATAGCCAAATAAGAACTTAAATAATAATCTCATAGCTAGATTCTCTTCGCCATCAGCAAAGTATACAGCAAGTAGAAAAAACCTCCCTTTCAGACCAAAGGGAAAGAAACTTTTAAAGTGAGAATATAATTTTCCTCATGGGCATTGTCTACCTTAGAAAAACTACTACAGAACATGCCTGTGACTATAGACTTGTAGTTCAGGCCACCGAAGATTAGAGATGGGACACGGGCACTCCCTTGACTTGCATCCTCTGGTCTGCTTTAACAAAAACCAGGAGGAAAAGAAAGCTAGGCATCAGAAGCAATGGGTGGCAGGCCTATTAATGGCTGATCTGTACAATGATCTGCCCTCAAGGAGACCCAACAGGCCAGTCCACTGCAGTGGCTTTCAATGTGGTAAGTCTGGGCTTCAGCAGAAGTCAGCTTGTGAAGAGCCCTGGCAGCTCTGCCAAGAGTTGGATCACTGGAAATGGGCCTGCCCTGGAGTCGAAGGATGCCCAGGTCAGAGCCACAGATCTTATTGTCTCTAAGCTGAAAAGCCCTTCACTCAGCCCAACTTCCAAAGTGACCACTGCAGCTGAGGGGACGGCCAAGTAGGGTCAGCAACATTGCAGGCAGAACTGTAAATTTCTTGTTAGAGATGCCCCCTGCCTTTACCTAGCCAGCTCTCCTCCCAGGCCAGCTAAGTAATGAAAGTCAACAGAGTGCTTTCCCCTAGGAGGTTCACACCTCCCTTAGGATATACCCCATGTGAAGAGATAGATAGGTCTGGGCCTCTTAACTTACAAGGCCTAAAGCCCACCAGATTATTATCAAGCCCCTTCTGTCAGGTTCTATTTGCCTCTCAATCAGAAACATTAATTGTAGCTTAGATAGCACCTTTGTTAGCTCCTCTAATAATGACTCTGTCCTTTGTTCTAGACCCTGTCTAGCACACTTGGGCCTCATTCCTTTGTAATCATAATCTCTACTCTACCACCAATGGCTCTACTCCCAACCTGTGTGTACTGATGGTCCTCTTCCCCACTTAATGCTGTATAATTGTTCAGACCTGGTAAATGCCACTCTTAGGATCATTGGTTACTATCCTCACTCTGTCTTTTATGACCTTGTCTAAATATGATCAGGGTCGGCGAACTTGGAAGGCTTCCATAGCCTTGGCAACTCATGACGACAGCCTAGGGTGGTTACTGGCACCATAAACTGGAGTGTCAATTTGTTGGGTCAACGACAGGAGTCACTGTGCACTTGCTCCTCATGTGGGATCTCTGTCCTTAATGTGCTGTACTTTGTAATTTAATGCTATAACTAGTACTCACACAGTATGTTTCACTTTGTGTTTCTATGTGGGTGCAAATTATTGAAATCATTACTTAATATATACTAAATTGATCTTCTGTATATAAAGAGAATTGAAAATGAATCTTGATGTGAATGGAAAGGGAGAGGGAGTGGGAGAGGGGAGGGTTGTGTGTGGGAGGGGGAAGCCATTGTAATCCATAAGCTGTACATTGGAAATTTATATTCATTAAATAAAAGTTAAATAATACAAAAAAAGTGTAAAGAAATTTAAAGTAAATAATAAGAATATTTATGGAACAATGGCAGAGCCAAGTCATTTCTTTTCAATAGTCGCCTTGACTTGCTGAATGAGTTAAAAAGCAAGAGAGTACAGAGACACAGTCCAAGACTTAAAGGATAAAAAATCGTCAACTTAGAATATTGTATACTGCAAAACCCTCATTTATGAGTGAATGTGAAAGACTTTTGATAACAAACAAAAATTGAAAAACTACTTCACCACTCATTGAGCATTACAAATGATCAAAAAGGATGTGTGACACAGAGATGCAGAAGGATAGTCATCCACAACAAACAGAAATTGAAAGAATTTGTCTCCCCTCACTCAGCCTTACAAAAGGTGCTTAAAGATGTGCTACAAAGAGAAAGACAGAAAGATAATCATCTTTTTGAAAGAATGTGAAAGGAGAAAATCTCCCAGCAAAAATAAAAAGGAAATCCAAAGCAAACAATGGGATTATTTACCGGAAAAATGGGAGGGCCATCATGTAAATAGCCTAAATTCTCCAGTTAAAAGAAATAAACTGGCCAAATTGATTAAAAAAAAAAGGCCCATCTCTTTGCTGCCTGAAAGAAATATACCTCATCAATCGCTTCTTGGCCTTTTGGCTAAGATCAAATGTAAAGATACATGCAGACTGGAAGTAAAAGGATGGAAAAAGATATTCCATGCTAAAGGAAAATAAAAAATGAGCATGTGTAGCCATCCTAATGTAAGACAAAATAGACTTTAATACAAAAGCTGTTAAAAGAGGCAAAGTGTCCACTATGTAGTGATTAAGGGATCAAAATCAACAGAAACATGTGAGTATCATAAATAGCTTTTTTATACGCTGGCAATTCCATTGCTGAAATAAAACTTCAAAGATTAATCACATTCACTATAACTACAGAAAAAATTAAATACTTTTAGTACATTTAACCAATGAGGTGAAAGATTTTTACAATGAAAATTCTAAAACATTAAAGAAAGAAATAGAATAAGACACACAACAAAATGGGAATATCTTCCATGTTCATGGATTAGAAGAATTAATATTGTCAAATTGTCCAAACTTCTAAAAGTATTTAAAGATTCAATGTGATCTTAATCAAAATATCAATGATATTCTTCTCAAATACAATGCTAAAATCCATATGATAAAACAAGAGACCCTGAATAGCTGAAGAAACTGAATACAGAAAATACAAGTTGGAGGCGTCACAATACCAGATTTTAAGACATACTACATGGCAGTTATAATTAAAACAGCCTGGTTCTGGAATGGAAATAAACATGTAGAACAATGGAACAGAATAGAAACTCCATAAATCAATCCACACATCTAGAACTAACTAACTTTGATACTCAATCCCTGGAGTAAGGACAGTTTCTTCAACAAATGGTGCTGGGAATACTGGATCTCCACATGCAGAAAGTTGGAACAAGACTCCTACTTAACACTTTACAAAAAAATCAACTAGAAATGGATCAAGAATCTGAATCTATGAATTGATACCATGAAATTACTAGAGGGAAGCACCAGAGAAACTCTCTAAGACATTGGCATAGGCGATGACTTCTTGGAAAAGATCCCACATGCACAGGCAATCAAAGCCAAAATTGACAAATGGGATTATGTCAAGCTGAGAAGCTTCTTCACTGCCAAGCAAACACCCAGTAAAGTTAAAAGGAAACAAAAAGAATGGGGAAAATATTTGCCAACTATGAAACTGATAAAGCTTTAAAGTTAGCTTATATAAATAGCTCAAGAAACTCAACAAGAGCAAAACAAAGAATCCACCCAGTCAAGAAATGGGCAAATCTCCTGAACAGGCATTTTTCCAAAACAGGAAATTCAAATGGCCAAGAGACATATGAAAAAATGTTTAGGATCACTAGTCATAGGGGAAATACAAATCAAAACCATGAATTTCACCTCACTCCAGTTAAAATGGCTCTCATACAGAAATCAACAAACAGTAAATATTGGCAAGGATGTGGGGAAAAAGCTACTCTAATCCACTGTTGGTAGGAATAGAAACTAGTACAGTCATTGTGGAAGGCAGTATGGAGATAGCTCAGGAAGCTGAAAATAGATGTACTGTATGACCCAGCAATCTCACTCCTGGAAGGTTATTCATGGGAAATGACATCAGCATATGAAATCATTATCTGTACCCCATGTTTGTTCCAGCTCAATTAGCAACAAGATAAGGGATAAACACAGATGTACAAAGTGTGATGACTGGATAAAGAAATTATGGCATATATACACTATGGTGTACTATTCAGCCATGAAAAGAATGAAATCCTCTGTTTTGCCACAAAATCCATGCTACTGGCCACCATATACTTAGTAAAATAAGCTCATCCAAAAAAGACAAATACATGCTTCCCCTAATCTGTGGTAACTAATAGAGTTTGAAAAATGTAACACATAGAAGTGAAATTGACATTTTGAGAGATGAGTGTTTATATCCTTTGTCTCTGTTGTTGAGGAACAGTGTTTTTTCTTGTTACTTTTTGTTGAAATCTGTACTTATTGCATGGTTAATCTGATTAGTATAAAGTAAACTGAAAGTAGATTCTTATAAAAATTAAGAGACAGAATTTGAAAGGAAGGAGGAGGAAGGGTGGAAGCATGGTATCACTATGTTCCTAAATCTGCATATATGAATTATTTGAAATTTGTATATATTCAATAAATTTTAAAATAATTTAAAAAATATTTAACCACTCTGTGCTACAGAAATTCTTCCCTTAGCAAGGGAAAAAGGGTTGAGCTGGAAGAATCTCCTTCCTCCACCTGACGTAAGGTTCTGACAAAATCTTTCCCACTGCAGAGGGAGCTTTTGTTCTAGAGGAGGTTCTGGACACATTTCATAATGAGTCCTTCCCCTTCTCCCTCCAAGAATTAGAAGAGACTGTTTTTCAGATCCTCACAGTAAGATCTTGGCTGAGTTACTACAGGTTAAACTCAAGAAATTATCGGAGTTGCTCTAAGTTTCTCCTGTCATGCAGCTGTAACTTGGCTTCCAGTCATTTGTGAAAGATAGAACACAAAATCATTCCTATTGGTGTATGGCTCCTGTAGCTTCTTCTTAGGTAAGCAGTCTTCCAATTTGCCTTGCAACCTCATTGATTTAAAATTTGTTCAGTTTTCTCTTGCATGAGATTAAGACAGATGACTCCAAGCATTTCCCATTTTGAAACTGACACAAAAATTTACACATCCAACTTCTTAATCTTTAAGATATGGACTTGTAATTTTAAATAAAATGGTAAGGAGTTTTTCCACCAAGAAGGTAACATTTGAGTATGGACTTTACATAGAGTGAAATTGAGTGTCATAGTGCAGATCTGGGGGTGAACGTCAGGGAAGAACTGACAGAGTTAGCACAAGTGAGGCAAAGAAGGAACATAATCAGAGCAGAGTGAAGAGGTGGAAGAATAATAGATTGACTCAGAGAGTCCATGAAAGAATACTCTAAGTCCATTAAAGGCAATTGTATCTACTTTGTCCTGTGCTATAAGAGAAATGAAATATTTGGAACCTTTTCAACAGCAAGAAGTCATGGTTTGATAAGTTTAAAAGCATCCTTTTCTGTTTTTTTTTTTTTTAGTTTTTGAGATAACATATTTTAAAATTACATTATAGTAAAAACTCTTACTATTTCAGTGAAAAAAAAGTTTAACCAGTACAAAGCTAAAAAAGACCCTAGTTTATTGGGAATATAGGTAATGGCTATAAAAAATAATTGAATGGAAAATGACCATTTCACCCATTTAAATTAAGTTGTAGAGTAGTCACAGATCATTAAAACTATAGTAGTATATGGTTCTTTATTTATTTATTTATTTGCAAGGTAGAGTTACAGACAGTGAGAAGGAGAGATGGAGAGAAAGATATTCCTTCTGTTGGTTCGGTTCACTCCACAAATGGCCACAATGGCTGGAGCTGTGCTGATCTGAAGTCAGGAGCCAAGTGCTTCCTCTGGGTCTCCCATGTGGGTGTAGGGGCCCAAGGACTTGGGCCACTTTCTTTTTATTAAAATTTATCTTATTGGGCCATTTTCTACTGCTTTCCCAAGCCACAGCAGAGAGCTGGACTGGAAATAGAGAAGCCAGGACAAGAACCAGTGCCCATATGGGATGCTGACACCACAGGCAGAGGATTAACCTACTGCGCCACAGCACCAGCCCCAGTAGTTACATTCTTAACAATTGAGTTGACAGAGGAGCAAAACAAAGTTTTACAAACTCATGTTTGCAACAATGCTGATGCACACAGGCTTATTTTTATTTTTTCTTTCTTTCTTTCTTTTATATTTGGTTTTTAAACTTTAGCTCCCACATACAAAGCAAAACATGTGGTACTTTTCTTTCTGGGCCCAAATTGTTCCACTCAACATGATGTACTCCAGTTGCATCCATTTTGCCGCAAATGGTAAAATTTCTTTCTTTTTTATATAAATCTGAAGAATATTCCATTGTGCAGATATACCACATTTTCATTATCCATTAATCTGATGATGGACACTTTGATTGATTCCAAGTCTTGGCTATTGTGAATAGTCCTGCTATAAACATGGTGGTGCAGGTATCTCTTTGATACAGTGTATTCATGCCTTTTATGTATATACCCTGTAGTGTGATTGCTGGATCATATGGCAATTCTGTTTATAGTTTTTTAAGAAATCTCCACACTGTTTTCCACAGTGGCTGCACTAATTTACACCCCATCAGCAGTGTATAAGTGTTCCTCTTTGCCCACATCCTCACCAGCATTTGTTACTCTCAGTTTTGGATTTTAGCCATTTTGACAAGTGTGAGGTGATACCTCATTGTGGTTTTGATTCACATTTCCATGATGGATATTTATGTTGAGAAATTTTTCATATAACTGCTGGCCATTTGTATTGCTTTTGAGAACTGTTTATTGATATCCTTTGCTTATTTAGTAAAAGGTCTGGTTTTATTTTTGTTGCTTTGCTTTTTAAGTTGCTGATATATTCAGAATATTAATCCTTTGTCAGATAGTTAGTTTGCAAATATCTGTTTCCCATTCTGTTGGCTCTCTCTCTACGCTGTTGATCATTTCCTTTGTTGTGCAGAAGCTTCCTGGCTTGATATATTCCCATTTGTTTAGTTTTCCTTTTGTTGCCTGTGCTTTGAGCATCTTGCACAAGAAGTCATCCTCTATACCAATTTCCTAGAATATTTTCCCTATGTTTTGTTCTAACAACTTCATAATCTCAGGTTGTAAATTTAGGGTTTTTTTTTTTTAATTTATCTTGAGTTGATTTTTTAAGTGGTGAAAGGTATGAATCTCATTCGACATATATACATCCAGTTTTGCCAGCACCATTTGTTGAAGAGATTATCCTTACATTACTGTATGGTCTGAAACTTCTGTCAAAAAAAAAAAAAAACCACAACAGTTTGGCTGTATGTACATGGATTAATTTCTGTGGTCTCTATTCTGTTACATTGGTTTTTATGACAGCACCAAGCCATTTTAATTACTATAGCTTTTACTTTGCTTTGAAATCAGGTATTGTGATGCTTCCAGCTTGTTTTTTCTTGCTCAGGATAGCTTTGGATATTCTGGGTATTTAGTGACTCCATATGAATTTTAGAATTGTTTTTATAGCTCTGTAATGAATGCCATTTATATTTTGATAGGGGTTTCATTGAGTCTGTAGATTTCTCTAGGTAATATAGACGTTTTAATGATATTGACTTCCTATCCATTAGGAAGGAATATTTTTCATTTTTTTGTGTCTGATTAATTCTTTCATCAATATTGATAATTTTCATTGTAGAAATCTTTCACTTCTTTGGGTAAATTTTCTCGTAAATATGAGTCTTTTGTGGCTATTATAAATAGGATTTCTCTCTTGACTCCTTTTTCTGTTAGCTCATCATTAGCATACAAAAAGCTACTATTTCTTCATGTTTATTTTGAAACCTAAACATTTACTTAATTGGCTTATCAATTCCAGCAGAATTTTGGTGAAGTGTTTATGTTTTCATATGCAGATCATCATATCATCTGCAAACATGGATAATCTGGCTTCCTCTTTTCCAGTGTTGATGCCCTTTGTTTCTTTCTCATCCTTAATTACTTAGCTCAAACTTCCAGTATTCTATTGAATAAGGGTGGTGAAAGTAGACATCCTTGTCTTGTTCCAGATCAGAGAGGGAATGCTTTCATTTTTTTCCCTATTCAGTATGGTACTGACTGTTGGTTTGTGATGCAAACCTTTATAACTTTGAGGAATGTTCCTTCTATACCTACTTTACAGAGGGTCTTTATCATGAAGGGTGTTGAATCTTATCAAATGCTTTCTCTGCATCTATTGAGATAACCATATGTTTTTTTGTTCTTCATTCTGTTGATGTGATTTATGATGTTTATTGATTTGCAATGTTGAACCACTCTAGCATTTCTGAGATAAATCCCACTTGATCAAGATGTATGACCTTTTTGATGTGGTTTTGGATTCAGTTTGCTAGTATTTTGTTGAGAATCTTTGCATCTCTGTTCATCAAGGTTATCATTTTCTTTTGGTATCATGTCTTTGTTGGTCTCATAAAAGGAGTTTGGCAGAATTCCATCCTATTCAATATTTTGGAATACTTTGAAGAGTATTGGAGTTATTTCCTCTTTGAATGTTTTGTAGATTTCAGTACTAAAGCTATCACATCCTAGACATTTCCTTGATGGAAGACTTTTGATTACTGCTTCAATCTCATTGTTTGTTATAGTCCTGTTTATGTTGTCTATGTCTCTTTCATTTAATCTTTGTAGGTTATATGAATCCAGGAATTTATCCATTTCTTTGAAGTTTTCCAGTTTATTAGCATATAATTCTTTATAGTACTTGCATATGACCCTTTGTATTTCACCAGTGTCAGTTGTAATGTCTCCTTACAATCTCTGATTTTATTTATTTGAGTTCTTTCTCTTTGTGTGTTAGTCTGGCTAGAGATCTATCTATTTTTAGCTTCTCAAAATTTCAACTTTTCGTTTTGTTCATTTTTGTAGCTTTTTAGATTCAATTTCATTTCTTTGTACTCTGATTCTTATTATTTCTCGCCTTCTGCTGATTTGGGGTTTGTTTTTTTTATTGTTTTTCTAAGTCTTCAAGATACATCATTACATCTTTAATTTGAGACATTTTTCTTTTTTTTTAAATGTGAGCACTTAATGTTATAAACTTCCCTCTTAATACTAATTTTGCTGTACCCCATAGATTTTGATATGTTGTGTTTTCATCTTAAATTACCTCAAGAAAAGTTTTTGATTACTTTTTAAAATTTCTTCAATGACACCTTGATCATTCAGTCACATGCTGTTGAATTTCCAAATATTTATGAGTATTCTATTGTTCTTATTGTTGATTTCTAGTTTTATTCCCTTATGATCTGAGAAGATACATGGTATAATTTCAAACTTTTTATTTTTGCTGAGACTTGATTTGTGGCCTAATTGTTTCTAATACATGGTCTATCCTAGAAATTATCCCACATGTCGAAGAAGGGAATGTTTATTCTGTAGCTGTGCAGTGAAATGTTCTGTAAATGTCTGTTGGGCCCATTTGTTAGTGGCATGTTTCAATTCTGATGTATCTTTATTTTTTTGGAGGGGGAGTCCAGATTATCTGTTCGGTGATGAGAGTGGGATGTTGAAGTCATCTACTATTCTTGTATTGTAATCTATTTCTCCCTTTAGATCTGGGTGGTCTTGGGTTGGATGCATATATATTTATGATTGTTATATCATCTTGCTGAGTTAGAAATTTTATCAATATATAATGCCTTTCTTTACTTCTTTTTATAATTTTTGATTTAAAGACTGTTTAGCTGACATCAGGATATCTACGTCTGCTCACTTTTTGTTTCCATATGCCTGGTATATCTTTCCAATCCTTCACTTTCAGTATGTATGTATCTATATTTGTGAAGTGAATTTTTTGAAGTCAGCATATAGTGAGGTCGTGTTTTTTATTTTAATGCATTCAACCAAACTAATTATTTTGGTTAGTAAATTTAATACATTTACATTCAAGGCTAGTGTTGATAAATTAGAATTAAGGTCTGTCATTTTGTTGATTGAATAATGAGTCTACATGCTCCATTAGTGAATTTTGTGGTGTCATGTGTTTTCATAATGTTTACTTCTAATAAAGGGCACTTTTCAGAACTTCTTGTAAAGCTGGCTTATTGGTGGGGAATTCTCTCACTTTTTGCTTATATTGGAAATACTTTATTTCTGCTTCACTTTTAAAAGATAACTTTGCTGGATATAATATTCTCGGTTGGAAGCTTTTTGTCTTTTAAGACTTTGAATATATCATCCTATTCTTTCCAGGCTTATAGGGTTTCCTCTGAGAATTCCATTGTTAATCCTGTTGATTTCCCTTTATATGTAACTTGATGGTTTTATCTTACTGTCCTTAGGATTCTCTCCTTGTCTTTAACCTTGGACAATTTGATTATATTATGCCTTGGAGAAGACCTTTTTTGCTTGAGTCTGCTAGGAGATTTTTGAGCTTCTTGTTTCTGGATGTCCATGTTTCTTTCAACACCTGGGAAACATTCAACTATTATTTCATTTGGCAGGTTCTCTAAGCCCTTTCCCATTTCTTCTACTTCAGGAATACCTATAATACAAACATTGGTCATTTAACAATATCCCATATTTAACATAAACTTTCTTCAATCTTAAATTATTTTCTCTATTTTTTTTCTGAATGGCTTATTTCAAAATTAATGTCATTGGGGTCAGAAATTCTTTCCTGCACTTGGTCTATTTTGCTTTTCAAGCTCTCAATCATATTTTGTTATTTTTCTGATTGAAGATCTCATTTCCAACATTATTGTATTCTTCTTAACAAGTTCTATCTCCTTAGCAATATTTCATTCATGTCACTCATTGATTTCCTCATTTCTTTAATCTAACTGTATTCTCTTGCATCTCATTGAGTTTTCTCTCAATCATTATTTTGAATTCTGTATCTATCATTTCATAGACTTCCTTCAGTTCAGGGTCTAATTATGGAAAAATATTGTGTTCTTTTGGAGGCATGATGCTACCTTGCTTCTTCTTGTCTCCTGTGACCCTACATTGACATTTGCCCTTCTGGTGTATTCATCCCTTCTTTATGAGTAGATTTTTATTGTAAAATAGTTTTGTGGTTTAGCTGGTTTAGAGAGTATCACTCAGCTCTTGCTTTGGCTTTGGTTCTAGCTGAGCCCAGGAATGTTGTCTCAGAGTGATTTCTTTTTATTAGTTAATGTTAGCTGTGTCTATAAGTTTTACAGTGGACTAGTCTGCTGCAGTTTGTAAGGGTAGACATGTGGCTTTGAGATAAATTAGGTTTCCTTGGGTGTGCATCTTTGGTCCACAGAGACAGTCTTCCTTGGTGAATGTGATAGCCAAGGTGACAAGGGAAATTGTGGTGGCTGCTCCCTTGTCCAATTGGAAAGCTTGAGTGATGCTGGGCTTGTGGCATTAATTGCTGTGGCTCTAGGGCTGTTTGATATGTATGCTTCCTTCCTAAGGTCTTGATTGGAGGATCCAACTGGTGCTATGGTTTATAATACCAACAGCCCTGGTCCTGGGACTAGGGGATGTGAACTGGACCTTGTTCTAGTTCTACAGGGTGACTGCAAGTTATACAGGAGATTTACTCTGGAGGGTATGAGTACAGAGAGGTGGAATGCAGGTAGGTTCTTCCCTGTATCCACCAGGCAGATTCCAGTGTCACCAAGACATTAAGAACAAATATTTACAGTTTTAGTGCTGCAGGTCTTAGTAGGATTATTATCCAGATCTCCTATGGTGAGAGCAGATTTCTGGTGCTAGTCCCCAAAAGCTAGGGCGAGTCACCCTTGCTCACGTAAAGTGCATGAGCGAGTTCTGGGGCTAAAACCCCAAACCTCCCACAGTTACAGGACGCAGGTGATCGGTCCTTTTCCCACAGGTTGTCCTAATTCTGACTGTGATACGGGTAGAACAGAGGTGCTCTGCAGGACTTTATGCTGCCTTATGGTGTTCTATGGGAATGAGGGAGAGAAGGGAGCAAGGCAGCATTCCTGTTCCAAGCTCAGCAGCTGCTCAGACCCCAGTCATCTGTCCAGGCTAAAGTAAAAATCAGTGGGTGACTGAGAATTTCCTCAGCTAAAACTGTGAGCAAAGTCACATGCAATGATTTCTTACTACCTTGACGTAAAATTGTGACTTCCTGCTCGCAGCTGGCTGCACCTGGCAGCTAGTTGCAATGGTGTCTCTATCTTCTCTACCCTTGTCCCACAGAGTCTTCATTTTTATTTTTTTCACTTCTTCATTGAAATTTTAAATCACTTAGATCCCTGGAAACGTAGTCTTTCCTTTATTATTTTCATTTCCCAGAGTTGCTTGAAGTATGCTATAACCTATTCAGCCATCTTGGATCTCTAGTTTTTTAAATAACATGCATGTACCTTGAACTTTGGAAGACTTGTTACATGTATTTGTATCTGATGACAGTTGCTAACAAAGTAGATACACTAATAATCATTAATTAATAGTGAATTTATTAGTTTATTAGTTGATATTTGTTTTATTTTTAAATTTTGGAGTTTGAAGAACTCAACAAGTTTTTCAAAGTGCCTGCAGCATGTAAAGGAAAAATTAATCCCATTACTCTATGGGAAAAATAAAGACAAGTAATACTAACTTGATACCACACATTTAATGATTTAAAGGAAGCTTCAGTTTTAGAAGAGAAAGAAAAACTCATATGTGTACAAGCTCTTATATAAACTAAAACCTTAGGTATGTTATTAGTATATAAAAATCTATAGGCATAGGCTGATGTAGTGCAGTGAGTTGAGTCACTGCCTGCAATTCCAGCATCCCATATGAGCTCTGGTCCGAGTCACAGCGATTCCACTTCCAATCCAGCTTCCTGCTAATATGTCTAGGAAAGCAGTGGAAGAAGACAAAATTACTTGGGCCCCTGACATCTATGTGAGAAGCCCAGATGAATTTACAGGCTCCTGGCTTTGGCTTGGCACAGTCCTGTCTGTTGTGGCCACTTGGGGAGTGAACTAGCAGGTGGAATCTCTCTCTCTCTCTCTCTCTCTCTCTCTCTCTCTCTCCACATTTCATAAAATAAACAAAGTCTATAGGCACATATTTTACCACATTTTCAATTTTGTAACCTAAATATTAATGGAGAATTTTATTTTGGACAGTTTGTTTCATTGGTATTGCTTTTATGCTTGCCATTGAAGATAAATAGCTACAACTCATCAGTTTTTCCCTTAGAATAGTGTATATATTAATTTTTGGAATGACATAATCCTATGAAACAATGTAGAATTATATAGATAGGCCAATAAAGTCTGCTATATACTCACTAAAAAATCATGTCTCTATGACTTGGAGAAATAGATACCATTGAGCACCTCATTTAATAACACTCAACAATGAGAAAACAGAAACAAATAATTATTCCACAAATCCACAGTCTAATACAGGACAGAATGAAATTATATTTAATCTTCAAAATGAAGGTCTGAATGTCAGGGAGCTAGAGTAGCAATGCAAGCTAAGCTCATATGTTAGAAGTAAGTTAAAATCCACAAGAAATTTCTATAGGTATCAAAAAACAGAACACATTTTAAAAAGATAAAATTTAAAAATGTATCTAAATGTACACTTGTGCAATACATTTTAAGATCAAATATGTTGTAAAAATTTACATCAATAGGGAGAGTTTGTTCTTCATAAACAAGGGATCTAGCTATCTATCCATCTATCATCTATCTTTTTCTTTATAGTTAAAAGACTGTAGAAGAGAATCAGTATCTTGGAATATTTTGAGTGAAACTGTGTCATAGTTTGAGTTTCTTAAGAATAAGAAACAATTTTTTTTTCATGTAAGAAAAATGGAAAAAAAGAAAGGGACTCTGAAATGAAACATATCTTTGAAAATGAACATTTTAGTGTTACTCATACAATTCAGAAAATGTATTGCTTTATTTCTAATATTTCCAGCTGAAGAATTGGAAAAGAATTTGGTAGATAATCTACAAAGATGAGCACAAGAAGCTCATATTACTTCCTTTAAAGACCTGATACCAATACAGACCCTTAGACCATACAAGGATTAGGGAGACTGATGGGAGTTTGAATTTGACATAAAAACATTCATGGAACTTTGCTAGGGACACTTCCTTGTGTGTGCCCAGTAGTTATATATATGGAAGCAGACTGTTTATACCTAAGTTGTCATTAGGACAATGATTTTGTTACTACCTGATCTAAAAACATGTCTTCCTAATGCCCCCAGGACATTAATACGAAAAGCATGTTAGCTTTTTGAGGAAATGGAAAAGTTGCAACCAAATTACATACATATTGAAGACTAACAGACATGATCAATATTTGCACATTTGAGATGAAATCTGGTAATATTAATTTGTTTAGATGACTGTTTATGAAGATAAAGCCTACGGTGATTAACATTCCCAAATGCACTCAGAACAAAAGGAAGAAGTCATCACTCTGTTCACATACACACATATCAATATAAATAGGATACACACCTTGTGCGTTTTGTATGGCTGATATTAGTAAATTTTATCTTGAACTTGATTTTTATCTCTTTCCACATGATTGAAAAGTCTTTCCATGTCAGGGCATATAGATGTAGCTTATGGATGTTTGCTAAACTCCTAGGTAGTATTTTACACCGTGGACCATCAAGGGTTCATTTAAACATTCCATTGTTAATGTATATTTACATATTATTTTTCTCTTTATTTCATTTTTTGCCCCCCCCTTTAGCCTGCAAACACAATGTCTATGCATAAAATCTGCAAAAGAAAATTTCTGGATTGAAGGATAAATCAAAAACATTTCCTAATTACCCAGCAAAAATCTTTATCAAATTTTACCTTCTCTAAAAATATATAAGAAAAACATTTTCTCCCACAATTCTGAAAATGCGTAGTATTAAGCACCCAGTGAATAAAATGTATACTCTATTGTGGTCTACATTATTTCTGCCCTCATGAATAGTAAAGTTTAGTATCTTTTCACATGTTTATTGGCCATGATTATTGGCACTATATAAACACTAAATAAATTAATGATTAAATTACTGAATGGAGCAATGCATTTAGAGTGTTAGAGAAATGCAAGTTAATAATTGACATACAGAAAAATGTAAATGTTACTTTGGTATTATGATTATAATTTTATTATGCCAAACACAGAGATTAAATAGAGCTGCTTTATATTTATTATGCGCAAAGAGATCATACATGATTCCTGGTTAACAACTGGACTACATTTAATATGCGTTTACAAGCCCATCAGGTATCAAAATTCATCTCCATAATATTTATTTTTTCTTTTTGTGTGTGGCATTGTAGCGTTAACATCTACAACATAGTGTATCATACCGCTATTAATTATTTTTATCTTCAAATTTGGTTCATTGTTTGTGTTGTGTGTCTGCAAGTGTTCATGTTTAGTCTCTGAAAAAATCGCTTGAAAGTTTCATTTATCCCGTCTCCTTTACCATCATCAAACTTTAATTTCTCCATCTCCATTTCTATTCCTGAACATTGTTTCCTCCATTCTCCACAATGTGCTTTCAGAGATTTTGTTTATGCTAGGATTTAAAGTATTACCATTGCCAGGAGAACTTTATTCCGAGAGTTATCAAAGTCTTAGGCTAAATGGCAGAAATTCCAAGTGACAGAAATTGCTGAAATCAATTCATTAGAGGGGAAGTAGTGTACTTCTGCTGAGAAAGTATGGTCCTGAAGCTAATGTCTGAAACATTACCTAGTATGTTCCCCAGTATTGGACTAATTAATTTTGGTCACCTAATTGCCACAATCTAACTTACTATGTGTGAGGCACTATACCAAACTTCCTAAGTGCAATTTCAAAATATAATCCTCATAGCATCCCGTCTCTCCTGCTTAAGAGATTAGGAAGGACATATGCACAAAGGAAAATATGATTGAAATAAGCTTTTTGTAACTACCATGGAGTTTTCAAAGCTAGTCTTCGTGGGAGCTTATGTGTAGCACTAGCATTCTGTAAACACTCCTAAACACCAAGTGTCTCAAAGTGAAGTAGACTCATATAAACAACTGGAACAAAAACTATTTTGAAATTGTGCAAACTCTGTTTTTTCAGCCCACTTATTGAGCTTTTTGGAATTGCCTTAAAAAAAGCAACAAAACCAAAGTACAAATTCCAACAACACACTAAATTGAGAGGATCTGGATCTTGAAGGATCCAGCAGAGCAAAGGAAAGCTCCATAAAGCTTGTGGCATCTCTGATGTCAAATTTCTTCATATAGGGACATTGCTGTAAAATGTAAATATCTTCAAAGGATTAACCCTTCACCATCATGAAAATATGCACATTTTCAAAGGGGGTGAAGCATTTTCTAATCTGAACATCTTTAAAGGGGGGAAATCAATAAATGGCATGAAAAACTTCAAAGCAGGACCTCCTGTCAATGACAGAATCTCCTCGGCAATGTGGAGGCTTTGAAGGAGGACTCCCAGTGCTGGGAAACCTTTGAAGTGACTGAAAACAGACATTTATAATTACGGAAAGGTGCAGTGTCCAGCAGGGATAGTACAAAGACACGTCTGAGGTAGGTACAGGCGGAGATTGGGAGGTGGCAAGGACACTGACCTTCCAGCCTCCCAACCTAAAAGCCTTTCGGGTCAACTCAATAATCATATGTAAAACAGCAAGTGTGGAGTGAGAACAGTGGTGAGAGGCTGCAAACCAAATTATTTTAGATCTCACATTTCAAAAAAAAGAAAAAAAAAAACTCAGCACCCCGAAAGCAGATCTTAATACGTACCGCCTGTGCAGGGCTTTTGTGTAGCCGCCTGATCTACTAAGCCATGATCAACACTTAGCTTCCTACAAACAAGTGAGAAAAAGTCTCCAAACAAATTTATTTAAGGTTCATGCTCCCAAATTTATGATACTGAAATATTTTAGTGTAATTGGTATGTAAACCGTATAATATTCTAAAAGATGAAAAAATGATTAAAATCTGTGATTTAATTGTTGTTTGATTTGAATTGAAACTCTTCTATGTCAATGATTTGGCATCTAATTTCTATACCTATTTGAAAACTTTCTTGGATGCCATAATAATCCAAATGTACCTTAAGCTATGTGTCAAAGGCAATCAAAGGAAAGTCAAAAGAAGTCAACTATAATGTTTATTCCATAAGCTAAAGATTTTTTTGCATTATTTTGCCTGACATCTATAGTACTAAGTGAGCTAATGGTGTATTCTTGCTCCTGAGAGCCATTGTTCATGGATTCTGTTTTATTCAAATGGTTCTTTCATCCATTCAATATTTATCGAGCATAAAATATTCCAGGTTCTATTCTCAGTGGCTGAGTGGTTGTGCAGAGAAATTGCCCTTTTGGAGATTACAGTCTAGAAAGGGACACAGGTATTGACCAATATTCAAAAAGAAAACTATGGGGCCAGTGCAGTGGCATAGTGGGTTAAACCACTGCCTGAAGTGCCAGCATCCCATATGGACACCGGTTCAAGTCCTTGATGTTCCACGTCTGATTCAGCTTCCTGCTAAAGCACCTGGGAAAGCAATGGAAGATGGCCCAAGTGCTTGGGCATCTTCACCCATGTGGGAGACCCAGATGAAATTCTTGGCTCCTGGCTCTTGGCTCCTAGCTTTGGCCTGACCCAGTCCTAGCTGCTGTGGAAGATGAAAGATCTCTTGCTCGCTCTCTCTCTCTCTCTCTCTCTCTCTCTCCTACCTTTCAAATAAAAGGAAAGTTAACTTTGGGGAAAAACCAGAAAAATATGAATTATACTGACAGGGGCTTTAAGGAAACGGTACAAGAAGGATGAACCACATTCTGAAGAATCAAGTGGGCTTCCCTGAAGTGGTATAAAATCTAAAGGATTAGTTGTGATTAACCAGAAGTGCTGGAAGGTACATGATTATATCACAACATGGTATCATGTGGAGGAAGAAGTGAGTTTTAAAAAAACCTGTGATAGGAAAACAGGAGGAATGATACTTCTATAGAAAGGGAAAGGGTTAGGTATGGAAGTGCCAGATGATGAGACTTGTATGGAGGTTATTTAGGAAGGTAGGAAATGATGCACATCTTTTCAAGGACTTTGGTCTGAATCCTAAAATCCATCAGCAGCCTTTGAAGGATTTTAATTATAGGATCACACTTGCATATAAAATAGATCAGTGTTGCTTAAATGTGAAGAATAAATTCAGAAGGAGACGAGACATAAGGATAACTACTTAAGAAATCACTGCAGGGGCCAGCGCCGTGGTGCAGCAGGTTAATACCCTGGCCTGAGGAGCTGGCACCCATATGGGCGCTGGTTCGAGTCTCTACTTCCTATGCAGCTCTCTGTTGTGGTCTGGGAAAGCAGTAGAAGATGGCCAAAGCCTTGGGCCCCTGCACCCTCGTGGGAGACCCGGAGGAAGCTCCTGGCTCCTGGCTTTGGATCGGTGCAGCTCCTGCCATTGCGTCTACCTGGGCAGTGAACCATTGGATGGAAGACCTCTCTCTCTTCCTCTCCTCTCTCTGTGTAACTCTGACTTTCAAATAAAATAAATAAAGCTTTAAAAAAAAGAAACCGCTGCAGTGGTTAAGGTTAAGGATGGTGGTAGGACTGGGGTAGTGGCGATTATGGTGACGAAGAAAAGTGTGAAGACTTGAGAGAAATGTTGGGGACAAAATTAATGATTCACAGTTGGTAAGTAAGATTAAGAAAAAGAGTGGCCTCAAGGATAATGTCCATTTGATTGGTGGGGCTCTTCAGTGAAAAAGAAAATTTGAAAAGAGATTGCCTGGGAGACAGGATAATGAGTTCTATTTGGCTGTGTTGCATTTGAGATGTCAATACATTTCAGTCAAACAAGTGGGTAGGACATGGATTTTGAAGGAACCAGTGGGGAAAAAATAAAGTTCCTTTTCTGGTGTTAATTTTCTTCCTATAAGAACAATGTGTCTTTACATGTAAGCTATATTGTGTAATGTAATTATTTTTATAGACATATTGCTTCATATAAGGTTATTTGTATACATAAAGAAAACTCTATGATGTTCTTGAGTAAATTGTGGTAGTTTCCTTTCAGAATCCCATAGTTTTTTTATTTTAAAAATTAATCCTGGGGTCGGCATTGTGGTGTAGGAGGTAAAGCCACTGCCTGTGATGCTAGCATCCCATATGGTGACTAGTTCAAGACTCTGCTGCTCCACTTTTTTTTTAATATTTTATTTTTATTTGTTTGAGAGGTAGAATTATAGACAGTGAGAGGGAGAGACAGAGAAAGGTCTTCCATCCAGTGGTTCACTCCCCAAATGGCTGTAACAGTCGGAGCTGAAATGATTCTGAAGACAGGAGCCAGGAGATTCCTCCGGATCTCCCATGTGGGTGCAGGGGCCCAAGCAGTTGGGCCATCCTCTACTGCTTTCCCAGGCCATTGCAGAGAGCTGGATGGGAAGTAGAGCTGCTGGGACTCAAACCGGTGCCCATATGGGATGCTGACACTGCAGGTAGAGGATTCACCTACTGCGCCACAGTGCCAGCCTCTTCTCTACTTCTGATTCAGCTCCCTGCAAAGAAAAGCAGCAAAGATGGCTCGAGCATTTGGGCCCCTGCCTCCCATGTGGGAGATCCAGATGAAGCTTCCGGCTCCTGACTTTGGCCTCACCCAGCACGGGCTGTTGTGGTCATCTGGGAAGTGAACCAGCAAATGAAAGATCCCTCTGCCTCTCTGTTTGTGTCTGTAACTCTGACTTTCAAAATAAATAAATAAATCTTTAAAAAAAACAAACTTGGCCAGCGCTGCGGCTCAATAGGCTAATCCTCCACCTGCGGCGCCGGCACACCGGGTTTTAGTCCCGGTCGGGGCGCCAGATTCTGTCCCAGTTGCCCCTCTTCCAGGCCAGCTTTCTGCTGTGGCCCGGGAAGGCAGTGGAGGATGGCCCAAGTGCTTGGGCCCTGCACCCGCATGGGAGACCAGGAGAAGCACCTGGCTCCTGCCTTTGGATCAGCGTGGTGTGCCGGCCACAGCGTGCCGGCTGCGGCGGCCATTGGAAGGTGAACCAACGGCAAAGGAAGACCTTTCTCTCTGTCTCTCTCTCTCTCTCCACTCTGCCTGTCAAAAACAAACAAACAAACAAAAAAACTTACATTTCACACATGACAAGATATTTTGATATTTTATGCCTTTAAGGTAATGAGAAAAGTATAATTGTATTTCATTATTCCATAAATGCTCCTAAATATAGTTTTATTTCTTTTGAAAGTTCATTTACATAAATAAATTTTTCATTGAGGTTTAAATGGACAGCATCAAATATTTGAATCAACTATTTATTTTCACAACTCATTATTGAAACTCTCTACTTGCCAATTATCTGCCTTTGGTCTAGGCTCTTTCAATTCACACTCATCTCTCTGTCAGAGGTATTTTCCTAACACTTAAATTTAATTGTGCCTCTTCTATGCACAAAGTTCTCCAGCGTTTCTATACTATCCACCCAAGTATAAAATCTGAAACTTTTGCCATCTTTCTGCATCACAGGTAAGTTGTTTTTCAATGAGCCTTTCCTCTACTTCTTTCCCAATCTCATCATAATATTATTCTTTTACCTTTTCCCACTATGATTCTTCAGCTTTATTCCACTGCTGACAATTCCAAGGCATAAAAGACTCTAGAATTTGTCTGTGATGTTTGCACTGTGTCTGAGCTGTCCTATATGTAATACTGCAATGTCCATTAGTTCGAGAAGTACTTAATGAATGACTATGATGTAGTAGATATCTTTCTAGTAATCTGGAATCATCCTGACACTTTGTACAGTAGAGAGAAGAGAGTCAGAAAAAAATTATTAAAAGATATAAGAACAAATTAATGATTGATATTAAGCATCTAGATGCTTGGGATATATCAGCAAAATAAACAGACAAAACTCTCCAAATCCCTGTCTTCATAGAGTTTGCTTTTTAGAGAGGGAAGACAGATATCAAGCAAAAGTATAAGTAATCATATTGTCCATTAAAAGGTGATATATACTCTAAAAATGAAATAAACTATGGTACTGGTATTAGAGTGCATTGTTGGATGTGAACTCCATCTTTAATATGATGATGATGATGATGACTGAGGTGTCATTTGAACAAAGACTTGAAGAAAGTCAGGGAGTAGGCACGGGGTCACCTTGGAGAATAATTGCTACACCACAATGCTGGTCCCAAGATCATCATTTCTTTCTTTTCTTAAATTTTACTTATTTATTTGAAAGTCAGAGTTACAGAGGGGGGGTGCACAAAGAGAGATCTTCAAGCCACTGGGTCACTCCACAGATGGCCATAATTTCCAGGGTTGAGCCAGGCTGAAGCCAGAAGCCAAGAGCTTCTTCCAGGCCTCCATGTGAGTACCAGGGGCTCAGACACTTGGGTCATCCTTCACTGCTTTCTTTCCTAGGCACATGAGCAGGGAGTTAGATTGGCCTTTTGAATTTCCACATAAATTTTAGAATCAGTTTATCAATATACAGTCAGGATTTTTTTAAAAAAAGATGTATTCATTTATTTGGAAGGGAGAGAGAGAGAGACAGACAGAGAGAGAGAGAGAGAGAGAGAGAGAGAGAGAGAGAGAGAGATGGAGACATGTTCCATCCTCTGGTTCACTTGCTGCAATGGCAGGAGCTGGGCTGGTCCAAAGCCAGGAGCCAGGAGCCTCTTCTCAGTCTCCCAAGTCGGTGCAGGGGCCCAAGCACTTGGGACATCTGCTGCTGCATCCCAGGCCATTAGCAAGGAGCTGGATCAAAAGGGGAGCAAGACTCAAACCAGTTCCCATATAGGATGCCAGCATCACAGGCAGGTAGCTATGCCATGACACTGGCCCTGAAAATTCTTCTTGAAACCTGATGGCTATAACATTGCTCTGGGCATTTTAAACAAGCTGTTCAGAGACTTTTATGAATTCTGAAGTTGGAGAACTAATGCCAGTCATACTCAAACCTTAGTGAATATCAGAATCACTTAAAGTGTGTTATTAAAACACAAATACACAAGTTGTTTGGGTACTAATCCCAGTATTTCTAATTCAGTACACCCGGAGGTTGGTACAGGCGCTTGTTCTTCTAAAAAATGCTAGGTGATGATGATGGTATTTCAGCTTTGATAAACATTGCTGTAAACCACAAGTCAAGTACTATCTCTTGTATTTTCTGCTTTTCAACTAACCGAGTCACGATACAAGACATCCCCAGAGGTCAATGGGTATCATGTATGACTATATTGTAACACTTACAAACATATGAAGGATAGCACACATAAGCAGTAATTGTTTTGTGATTAATTGGTTTAATGCAGTGGCCTAGCCTTGATTTAAAAAATACCGAGGGGAAATCAAGCTGGTGAAAAATGAGTTCTGCTACTGAAAACTATAAAACTCATATTGTTGATATAAAATGCAAGATATCTCATATTCATATTCCTATAAAGTTATGATTAAAAAAGTTGACTGTAAATAATTTTAGTTATAAATGGTTTCAACTGCTTAATAAACAGTCAACTTCATGATATCTTTGTAAGTAGGGAAACAGTTATCTTATTTTCTGATTTTTCTTTTTTCTTTAAAGATCAGACAATAATCTTCCTGTTACAATTACATAACTAGTTCATATTCACTTATATTTATTATCAGTGTTCTAACACATTGAAAATGATGATAATGAAAATAAAAATGTGGAATAAAAATAAATAATGAGAGGAAGACAATCAGAGTTTAAGATGGGGGGAGGGGGCCGGTGCTGTGGCGTAGCTGGTAAAGCCGCAGTTTGCAGTGCTGATAACCTATATGGGTGCCAGTTCAAGACCCGGCTGCTCCTCTTCTGATCCAGCTCTCTGTTATAGCCTGGGAAAGCAGTGAAAGATGGCCCAAGTCCTTGGGCCTTTGCACCCACCTGGGAGACCAGGAAGAAGCTTCTGGCTCCTGGCTTCAGAGCAGCCCAACTCTGGCTGTTGCAGCCAGCTGGGTTGTGAACCAATGGATGCAAGAACTCTTTGCCTCTGCTTTGCCTCTCTGAATTCTGCCTTGCAAATAAATTAGTTAATTAAAAAATAAAAATAGTTTAAAATGCATATTTTCATTTTACTTATACATCATGATATTTTCTCCAGATGGTCTATATATTGTCTATTCAACTAGAATGTAGGTCCCCAAACACTGGTAATCAGGGTTTTATGTACTGGTATTTAATATGTGAAATATGAATATCAAAAGCCACTTAAAATTATCAATCATGATCTGAGAATTTTGGGTTTTATTTGGTACCCAGGATAAGCTGGGTGCTTTCTTTACAATTAAGTAGGCATTTATCAGTAAATCATGTCCTGCACTACTAACATGGGAGTGGCCAGGGAATCAGTTACCATCATAACGTACAAATCCACACACATCCTGGCCACAGCCTGATTTCTCTCATCATTTCAAAATCTTGTTTTTGAGACTCTACATCACTGGAAAAATCTTTGGATTTCTGCGGTCAATTGTAACTCATAATTACAACTGTGAGCATGGAAGGAAATACACATTTTTCAAGAAAGCTTCAAATTTCATGAACAAATTTTAACTCAAGACATCACTATTTTTTAGATTATTTTATGGTTGCTACACTACAATGAGTGCAATTGATTAGAAAACAGCTGAGATGAAATACTAAACAGCTCAATTTATTCAAGCTAAATTAGAAAATAACCTAACTTCTTATAAATTTAAATCAGGATAATTATTATTTTGTAAGGTTAGAATTCAATTTCCCCTCTTATAGAGAAAGTCACATTTATAAGTTGTTTGAGGAAATAAAAATATAGCTAATAGTAATTCTAAGCAAACCTGATAGATTATGATATTAAATATTGATAGAACCATTGCAGCTGATGAATTCATGACAAAGCATTCACCACAGAATTTCTTTTAGAAGTATGTAATCAACATATGCTTTGATTTTCACAAATCTGATTACACACAATTTCTAAGGGGTCAGGAACAATATAAGTATAAACATATTATGTAATGAGAAAGAATGAGGGTATTTAGAAAGCTATATTCTGCTTCTTTTTCTTCTCTTTCATTGGTTGGTATTTTTTTAGATATATAATTACCGCTATTGAAAACCTTGATCCTTGGCACATAGCAAATGCTCTGCAAAATATTACTTTAAATGTTGAATAAAGAAACTTGAAATAATTATTCATTTATATCAGGAAATGCATATAAGTAAGTACTATTTGTTACTTGTGCTGTTATAAAATTATTTCATCATTTCATACTTTTGTAATATGTTTAATATTATCCACCTTTGTCTATATGTGATTATAACATAACCAATTTTTACATTGGAATCTTTCCAAAGCAGTAGTTTCTGTTTAAGTTACATATATTCTACCTCAGGTTTGAAGAGAATCAATTTGTCATAGCATTACTCTCAATACCCCCTTTCAGCGTAGGCCTGAAAAGTTGCAAAAGCTACGTAACTGGTACCTTCCACTCTCATCTCCCTACTCCAATTCAATCTTCCACTATTTCCTATGTAATTAATCTTCCTAACATACTTCATGTAATACTTCTTAACACATTTTTAAAACAAAACCATCATATATATTTCTGGGATTTTGAAAACCTTAATTTATTATTTTTACAGCTCCTTCAAACTCTAGGACTCAAAAATTATGCAAATAAACAATTTTAAAAATACTGAAGAAACGAATACTACTTGGTTGCAATATGTCCTGGCTACTTAATTCAGAAGTGTCATTGTACTCTTTCTGTAAATGAATAAAATGCCAATGCTTATTTCATATTCTGGAAATTAAATTGATAATTTTTGTGATGCACCTAGTGAGCTGGTTAGCATCTAACAAGCCTTTGTGAACAGTGATTCAGCACTTGCTACTGTTAACAGTGTTTTTCCAATTTTCTCTTCTGCCACCTCTCATCTAAAAATGACATATGACCCCCACTGCGAATTGTCTAAAATACCAGGCATTTTTAGCTCAGTCTATTATGTTCAAAATGCTGATTTTTAAGGGTAGATTTTACATTTAATATTTTAAACAGATGAGAACTACATATTTAACTGTGTATGATCCTCACTGGTTTCCTGATGAATACTGGAGAACAGTTTTTCAGGTCTGGATTTGGATAAGTGGGAGCTAAAAAGGAGGAATTAGGATAGATAATGCTGGTAATCAATGCATATAGCTTGTGGAAGTTAGCAGGGAAAGCCCTTTCGAAATTTCTATAAGCAACTGTCCTACATACACAGAAAGTGGGATTCGAAGGTTTATTATACTCATAAATATTTAGATAAATTTATCACTATTCTTATTATTTTGATTGTCATTATATTTATTGCTAATTTTTTTCCAGATCTATCCATCCTAGATATGTGGGGTTGTCAAAGCAACTCGAAAGGTGATGCACTGCAATCAGATTTGAAGAATTTATTAGTTCTGTGATTTGAAATACAAACTGATGCATTTATAATGGTATAACTCACTTATGTTCAAAAGTTTTCAGTGAATTTCTTTGTTTTGTAATTTTTTGGATCACTTGGAGCAGAATAGGGGCATTACATGAAAAACTGCACTTTCAGGTACATGTGTCTTTTTAGCCATATTTTTTAATGGAGATTAAAAAGAAGATTTCATTAAATTAAAATGGGAAAACACATGTTATTGTGTACTTTTTACAAGTTTAACCCTGTCAAAGACATCTTTTCAGGTCAATACATCTTGATCCACCACATTCAAAATAAGTATGATGTTTCGGATAAGTGAAACTATAAATTATTAGTTTTTAATCCATTCATTTTGTCACTTATCTATTGATGCATGTCTGCATTTTTTAAATTTATTATAAACAATGCTTGAATAATTAGCATTTATGGTTTGCATAGACACATTAAAGTAACAGTGTTTTCTATACTTAATATATTATTAAATCAAAAAAATAGATATTTTTAAACTGACCAACTCAAGGAATTCCTTAAACTGAAGTCCTCCTGAAAAATCTTCTACATCTTTAATGCTCCAAGTTCACTACAGAGACGAATGCAGTAAAGACTGTAATACAATTAACAAACACATTATTTGAAATGTTGATGACCATATGAATAATAGTTATTTTGTCAACCATTCCCACTTTCTCTTCAAAACTATAATAATAGTAATTAAATTTGTAAACTTGTATCTACTGGGATATCTTAAGAATACAGCATTCTTTCTATAGACAAGGGAATGCAAAGGGGAATGAAAATCAAATTGAGAAGCGATAAAACTGGAGTGTTTTACATTACTATCTTAAGAGACTTTTGAAAAACAACCAAAAAAGCGAGGCATTCTACCTTCTTTCTAAGCATACTATATATTTTGATGTTCATAAATGCTTTACCTGGGTGGAGAAATGACGATAACAAAATGCTTTTTTGTTAGCAATATAAAAAAGGAATAACAATCATAAAACAAATTCAACTTACAAGTATCCCACTAATGCAAATCATCTAGATTACTACTACAATTATATATTGTTGGAATATTTTTGTCACTTTTTTCACCTGGAATCTTGAAAACTCAGATGTCCTTTTGCCCTCTACACATTCCTAGTTGTAGGGAATCCTTGTTTTATGCCTTTTAAAGGAGTGCTCTTTCCTGATGCAACATCCCCATCTGGTGATAATAGATCTTTGCAGTCAAGATTCATTAGGGTAGGAGCCATTGGTTGAACTTGCACATAAATGAAGTTACTCTAGAATAAAAGATACAACAATGGCACAACTTTTTAAAGATCACTTTGAAATTATTTACTTTAGCCTGAAGGAAGAACTCACAACAAAGTTGCTTTGAATGTCATTTTGTTGCAGGGAGAGGTTAGGGAAATTTTAGGAAAGACAAGAATAAATACTGAAGGCCATGACAAGTATAATTAGGAATGGTTAAATTTCAGATATATTTCAATGCTCCATCAGTTGGCAAGAACTAATCTTGGCTAATTATAGAATCTGTGAAATAATGTGCAAGGCTATAATCAAAGATAATGAAAAGGCCTTGTGGCAAACACGCATAAATGAAAACTTTTGGACATTTCATTGCTGCTTAATATTTATCATAAGAAAAAAAGCAAAAACCACAGTTAATAATTTAAAAAATTAGTCAATAAGTATGTCCAAATACTAGTAATGCAGGACGTAAAGTATCTTTTGTTATAATTATCCATGCTCTATTTGTTCCCATCACCAGAGCAAATGAATGGTTGATTCTATTATTATATATGTTTTAAAACATATTTGTTCCTTAGCTCTAGCTTTCTCAGATATGCACTTTGTGGAAAATATTCAATATTATTAAAAGTTTTTAAGCTATTTTGTTACTTTTAAAATTATTTCTTTGAGAATATATAAAAATATACTTGATAAATATAGCTTTTCTGTCCTAGGAAACTATGTGGTTAGGGTAGATGGAGATTAAGAAAGAGAGAAAAGGGGTCATTACATCATGAAGAGAATCAATAAAATATCTCTATGTAACTGTTACTAACCAACATATCCCATAATCCTTCTATTACTTATATTAATATATATTTGCTTGCTTATATCCTTTCCTCCCACTTCAAAAGGTCAACCAAATTCTCACATAGCTTCATTTTGGTCATAAAATAGTTGAGAACGTATTTGTACACACACTCACAGAAACACTTTACTATAGTAGATGGTAGAAGACTGAGGAATGAGTTTGATTAAAGCCCATGGAGATCTCCCTAAAAGAGTTTTTAAAAACCTACAAGTTTTTTTTTTTTTATTTCCAATTATCTTTATATACAGAAGATCAATTCAGTATATAATTAGTAAAGACCTCATCAGTTTGTACCCACACAGAAACACAAAGTATAAAAATACTGTTTCAGTACTAGTTATAGCATCACTTCACATTAGACAACACATTAAGGACAGATCCCACATGGGGTGTAAGTACACAGTGACTCCTGTTGCTGACTTAACAATTTGACACTCCTGTTCATGGCGTCAGTAATCTCCCTAGGCTCTAGTCATGAGTTGCCAGGGCTATGGAAGCCTTTAGAGTTCGCTGACTTTGATCTTATTCCGATAGGGTCATAGTCAAAGTGGAAGTTCTCTCCTCCCTTCGGAGAAAGGTACCTCCTTCTTTAATGGCCCCGTTCTTTCCACTGGGATCTCACTCACAGAGATCTTCCATTTAGGTCTTTTTTTTTTCCATGGTATCTTGGAAATGAAAAAAAACAACCTGGTGTTAAATTGGAAATGGCATAGAAAATTAATTAATTAAAAAAATATTATGTAGGATCTCTGTCTTTAATGTGCTGTACACTGTTATTTAATGCTATAACTAGTACTCCAACGGTAGTTTTTTCACTTTGTGTTGCTATATGGGGCAAACTGTTGAAATGTTTACCTAATATATACTAAACTGATCTTCTGTATATAAAGAGAATTGAAAATGAATCTTGATGTGAATGGAAGGGGAGAGGGAGCGGGAAAGGGGAGGGTTGCAGGCGGGAGGGAAGTTATGGGAGGGGGGAAGCCATTGTAACCCATAAGCTGTACTTTGGAAATTTATATTCATTAAATAAAAGTTTAAATGTGAAAAAAAAATTCCAGGGAATCCTAAAAAAAAAAAAAAAAAAAACAAAAAAAACCCCTACAAGTTACAGCCAATCAGGCCAGCTCAGCACTGATAGCAACAGTGTGATGTCACTTACTCTCATCCGCTTCATTTTCTCTCTGTGTCTCTGTACATTAACTCAGGCTCTGAGTCATACTATAAGAGAATAATTTTATTCTTAAAAATATTGCTTTCAGATGATTTTTACATGATTGTGATTAGTTTATAAAAGGCTTTTGTCCAACTATCAGCTCGATTTTGTTTTTATTCCATGAAGGTTAGTAGCAGATTGATGTTGCTATTGTTTACAGAATAACAGAAAAATAACAAAATTAAAAAAAAATTATTCCTACAGGAATGAAAATTGTTACTTTTAGATAGATCAGAAACATTTCTAATTTGGAGGGGGAATATGCATAGCACATTAGGTATAAATTAAATATGAAGGGTGTATTAAAATAGGTGGCTATCTGAGAAAGTTTCACTGTCAAATGTAAATGTATTTCTCAATATTTTTAGCAGTTTTTGACTCTCAAATACAAATTTAGATTTCCGTCTCTCTCCTCTCATCCTCAACTAGAAAAAGCATATGGTTATCCATCATCTTTCCTAATTTTTAGTTGCCAGTTTCTATTTCTATTTCTATTTCTATTTCTGTTTCTGTTTCTATTTCTATTTCTATTTCTATTTCTATTTCTATTTCTATTTCTATTTCTATTAAGTGATATCTTTAAAGAGAATATTTTAGGGGATGGTGCTGTGGCTCAGGTGCTGTGGCTTCAGGACTTTGTGGCCTGAAACATTGGCATCCCATATGGGCACCGCTTCAAGTCCTGGCTGTTCCTCTTCTGATGCAGCTCTCTGTTATGGCCTGGGATAGCAGTAGAAGATGACCCAAGTCATTGGGCCCCTGCACCCACATGGGAGACCCAGAAGAAGCTCCTGGCTCCTGGCTTTGGATCTGCATAGCTTCCGCCCTTGAGGTCATCTGGGGAGTGAACCACCAGATGGAAGACCTCTCTCTCTGTCTCTACCTCTCTTTGTAACTCTATCTTTCAAATAAATAAAATAAATCTTCTAAAAAAGATGCTTTAAAAAAATCAACATTTGACATGTCAGTTTGATTTTTCAAAGGTTGTATACCATATCAAATTAGATAATGAGTTCTGAGTATAATTCTGAATGTTTATTTTCCTTGATGGCTATGTCACTTGAACAATAGATAAACCTCTTTGCCTCATTTTTCCTAATCTGAAAAATGAGATTTTATGTAAAATAGTATAAAGCTATAAATAATTGAATATAAAGAACAGTGCCTACCACACAGTATGTGCTCAAAAGATATTATTTATATCAGTCTGAGACATTTTTGTAGAATCATTAACTTCACAAGTTAAGGGATTATTTTATGACTGTGAATAGCTTTAATAAGTGCCTTACATAAACAAAGACTTGGAAAATACTTTTAATGATGCTGATGAGAAAAATTATCACAAATCAATCTAAGAAACTGACTTAAGCTACAGTAACATCCATAGTAAAATAATATTTCTTAATATTGGAAAAGGGATGTGTCTTTATAGATATTTTTCTTTTCTATTAAATATATACTTAGAGAATTGTCTAACATTTGTTTCAAGCCAGTACCAATTTTAAGCAAATGTTTCCATTTCAATAGAGAAATTCTCTAACATATCACATATCGTGTCAATATATTGATCATAATTTAAGAATGTATTTTCGTCCCCTCTTAAGAAACACAATATTAAACCTGAAGTGACTAAAGGCTACAAACGGGAAAAACATTATTCAATCCCTCAAATGGAGATAAGAAAGAAAATGATTTAAGGGAAAGCATGGACCCGCAAAGGACCTTAGAGCCATCATTCAAAAGCACACAACTTGTTTTATTGAATAAATCACCATTTCTTTGAAGTTTAAAATATGTCACATTGGAAACATTTTGAGAAACTGAATACTTTTAAAGCATTTCAAATAATTAGCATTTTTATTCCAGAAACAAATGCAAAAACCTCTATTTAGAGAATTTGGCAAAGGTTGGAGATTAAATTTTTGAATTTAAACATATAAGTAAGAAAAAAAGACTTTTGTAGTGTATCAAACTGTTATTTTTCTTCAAGAGTATTAAATGCTTTCACTATGGAGTCTCCAGTTCAATGATATCTAAATTACCAGAAAAATATGTGTAAAGTCACGGCAGGACTTTGAAAGCAAAGATATGAGACACAAACTCGTTTTAAGCTTACGGATGGCCTGAGGGTTTTTAAAACATTATCCAGCAATGGTTAGTACTTTATCCTTCCACAAATATCTAGAAAATATTCCACAGTATAAAGGAAAAGCCCAGAAGAAAACTGTTGCTGTTAACAACCGGGTTGGACTAACTTTTCAAAAACTTTAAAATTCTCAAATCACATAACTTTTATATGATTTTTAAAATTTTTATTACTTATATTTAAGTGCACTGTGTGCGTGTGAGAGAGAGACACAGAAAGAAAGAGAGAGAAATAGGCAGTGATCTTTCATTCATGGTTCATATCCAGTACTTGCATCAGTCAGAGCGGGGCTAGGCTAAAGCCAGGAGTTGGGAACTTAAATTGGGTCTCCCAGGTAGCTGGCAGGGATCCAATACTTAAATTATCACCTGCTGTCTCCACAGGGTGCACATTATCAGGAATGCTACAACCAAGAGCTGGGACTTGAACCTAAGTACTCCAGTGTAAAATGAAGGCCTCCTAATCCTAAGCCCCAGTGTCTTCCCTCCTCTCCCCACCATTATATGATTCTAAAATACAAATGTATATCTCCAAATATTACAAAGTTACTGTGAATTATATCTTGAAATGCACTTAGAAGTTGGGAATTACCTGTTGGTATCAACATCTAGCATATATGATATATTTTTTATATTTTATTTGAGGTATACAAATTTCATATGTACAGATTTAGTAACTTAGTGATTCTTCGCACCCTACACTTCCTCTTGCCCAGGTTCCCAGGTTCCACTTCTTTTCTCCTCCTTCTTCTTGTATTCCCTTTCTTAATTTTTACAATTATCTAATTTCAATTTACTTTATACTCATAAGATTAGCTATACACTAATTAAAGAGTTCAACAAATAGTATGAAGAAAAAAAAAAAACACTGTTACTCAACAGTAGTGACATTGACTGTAAGCAATCATCGAATCTCAAAATGTCTATTTCACACCTATACATTAAATTTTTGGTACTCTATTAGTTATCACATATCAGGGAAAATATATGGCATCTGTCTTTTTTTGGGGAGGGGACTGGCTTATTTCACTAAGTATAATGGTTTCCAGTTGCATCCATTTTGTTACAAAAGACACAATCTCATTCTTTTTACAGCTAAGTAGTATTCCGTAGTGCATATATACCATCATTTCTTTATTCAGTCATTAATTGATAAATATCTGGGTTGATTACATATCATAGCTATTATCAATTGAGCTGCAACAACATGGGGGTACAGATAATATACTGATTTCATTTCCCTTGGGCAAATTCTCAAGAGTGAGGTGGCTGGGTGTAAGATTACATTATGTATCTGGGTCTCTTGTTTTTCCATATGAATTTAAGCATTGTTTCTCTACATCTGAGAAGAATGTCATTGGTATTTTAATTGAGATCACATTGAATCTGTAAATTGTTTTTGGTAGTATGGACATTTTGATAATATTAATTTTTTGGATCTATGAACTTAGAGATTTTTGTATTTTTTTGTGCTTTCTTCTAATTCTTTCTTCATTGTTTTGTAATTTTAATCATAGAGATCTTGACATACTTGATTAAATTTATCCCATGGTATTTAATTCTTTTTGGAGCTATTGTGGCAGGGATTGATCTTACAAGTTCTTTCTCAGCAATGGCATTGTGTGTGTATAAAAAGGTTACTATGGATTTTAGTGTGTTAATTTTATAATTCTGCCATTTTGCTAAACTCTTCTATGAGTCCCAAAATCTCTTAGTGTATTCTTCTGGTTCCATTATGTTTAGAATCATCTCATAATTGCTATATTGAATAGCAATGGTAAAAGTGGGCATCCTTGTCTGGTTCTGGTTCTTATTGGAAATGCTTCCAACATTTCCCCATTCAATATCATGTTGGCTGTGAGTTTGTCATAAATTGTCTTGATTTTGTTGAGGAATTTTTCTTCTATATTCAATTACTTAAGGTTTTCATGATGAAAGGATGTTGCATTTTATCAAATGTTTTCTCTCAATCTATTCAAATAATTATACTTTTTTATTCTTCAGTTTGTTAACCTGATGTATGACATTTATAAATTTGCAAATGTTGAACCATCCCTGCATACCACGGATAAATCCAAAATAGTCTGGTTTAATGATCTTTCTGATGCGCTGTTTGATTGAATTAGCTGGTCTTCTGCTGAGGATATTTGCATCTGTGTTCATCAAGGATAGTAGGCATTCTACCAATTGAAAGAGTGGGGACCCTCCCAAACTCCTTCTATGAGGCCAGAATCACCTCGATTCCTAAACCAAAGAAGATAGAAAAGAGTAAGGGAAGTATAGAACAAAATCCCTGATGAGCATATATGATATTTTTTAAATATTCATTTTTATTTACTTTAACACATCAGCTTGTACCATCAAGAAATAGCCATTGTTGGGAGGAAAAATGAATATATACAAACAAAATGAAGACACAACATTATATCATGCTTCAAGCCACAAAGCCTTCTTTTCACTCTATGATATATTTTAATATGGTTTTATTTTTGTCATTCCAGAGATTTTCCAAAGTGAGTCATTATCTCACCTTTAGGAAGATGCTTGTTTTTCTGAGGATGGATAAGCGGAAACAAACTGTGCTAAGTGAGATGATAATGACTACCATAATGTCCAGGACAGGAATTTAGGCTGGATTGAGGCACTAGGGAGCAAAGCTGGAGAACAATATTGGAAGTGCAACTCAAATTTAGCAAGATAAAGGTAAAGAAAAATGTGAAATAGGTGGATAGGTGGATAGAGGTCTGAAGGCAAAATCAAGAAGGGGAGATATCACCATGACGAAATTTAACTGAAATCCTAAAAGATAGTTAAAGCAAGCGATTGCAAAGTTGGGTGAAGAGTGAACAACTAGTATAGTTGGGTTAAGAAGCTGCACTAGCAAGCATGTTTAATCTATTTCATCTGTCCTTGTTGATGTCTCCAAAAGCTGAATAATTATATAAAACAAGCACATCAAAATAATTTGGAGGATTTGTAATAGTGTGATTTTCAAGGTGGATTCAATCAAATCACAAAGAATAGTGGATTATGACTACTTCTTATTTATCAATAATACAAGTTGATAGTGTTATGGAATTTAAATTCTGGAAGGGCCTTTGAAACACTCCTTGAACATTTCCATTTTTAGGATGAAAATAGATTGTAGATGACAGATAAACATAAAAGACCACCTAGATGCTCAAGAAGAACTGAATGAAAATAATGGCTGATATGTTTGGAAAGGGATCAGATTCAGCATTGCAAAGTAAGATTGACAAGACTTAGTGACTGCCTTATTTAGGAAACAGGCAGTAGGCAAGGTTAAGGATGACTTCAAGATTCTATTTTGGAAGAAAACATAGTTGACTTTCTACTAACAGGAAAGTAAGTTTACGGAACAAAGATTTATGTTTAGATATGATGTTTTTAAAGATGTTCAAAATGTTTGTTTTGTTGTTGTGGATTTTCTTGATTTCTTTGTAGATTCTGGTTATCAACCCTTTTTCTGTAGTATGGTTTGCAAATATTTTTTCCCATTCTGTCGGTTGCCTCTTCACTTTCCTGACTGTTTCTTTTGAAGTACAGAAACTTCTCAACTTGATGCAATCCCAAATGTTAGTTTTGGTTTTGACTGCCTGTGCTCCTGGGGTCTTTTCCAAGAAGTCTTTGCCTGTGCCTATATCTTGCAGGGTTTCTCCAATGCTCTCTAATAATTTGATGGTTTCAGGTCATAGATTTAAGTCTTTAATCCATGTTGAGTGAATTTTTGTGTAAGGTGATAGGTATGGGTCTTGCTTTAGGCTTCTGCACGTGGAAATCCAATTTTCCCAGCACCATTTATTGAATAGACTGTCCTTATTCCAGGGATTAGATTTGGATCTTTGGTCAAATATAAGTTGGCTATAGATGTTTGGATTGATTTCTGGTGTTTCTATTCTGTTCCACTGGTCTATCCATCTGTTTCTGTACCAGTACCATGCTGTTTTGATAACAACTGCCCTGTAGTATGTCCTGAAATCAGGTATTGTGATGCCTCCGGCTTTGTTTTTGTTGTACAGGATTGCTTTGGCTATTCGAGGTCTTCTGTGTCTCCATATGAATTTCAGCATCATTTTTTCCAGATCTGAGAAGAAGGTCTTTGGTATCTTGATGGGTATTGCATTGAATGTATAAATTGCTTTTGGGAGAATAGACATTTTGATGATATTGATTCTTCCAATCCATGAGCATGGAAGATTTCTCCATTTTTTGGTATCCTCTTCTATTTCTTTCTGTAAGGTTTTGTAGTTTTCATCGTAGAGATCTTTAACGTCTTTGGTTAAGTTTATTCCAAGGTATTTGATTGTTTTTGTAGCTATTGTGAATGGGATTGATTTTAGAAGTTCTTCCTCCGCTGTGGCATTGCCTGTGTATACAAAGGCTGTTGATTTTTGTGCATTGATTTTATATCCTGCTACTTTGCCAAACTCTTCAATGAGTTCCAGCAGTCTCTTAGAATCAGCCCTCAAGGCATTCGGATCTGGCTGAAGAGCCCATGAGAGTATAGTAGGCATGGAAAGCCAAGATATCATGGAAAAAAAAAAAAAGACCTAAATGAAAGATCTCTGTGAGTGAGATCCCAGTGCAAAGAACGGGGCCATCAAAGAAGGAGGTACCTTTCTCCGAAGGGAGGAGAGAACTTCCACTTTGACTATGACCCCATCGGAATAAGATCAAAGTCAGCGAACTCTAAAGGCTTCCATAGCCCTGGCAACTCATGACTAGAGCCTAGGGAGATTACTGACGCCATGAACAGGAGTGTCAAATTGTTAAGTCAGCAACAGGAGTCACTGTGTACTTACACCCCATGTGGGATCTGTCCTTAATGTGTTGTCTAATGTGAAGTGATGCTATAACTAGTACTGAAACAGTATTTTTACACTTTGTGTTTCTTGTGTGGGTACAAACTGATGAGGTCTTTACTAAGTATATACTGAATCGATCTTCTGTATATAAAGATAATTGGAAATAAAAAAAAAAACAACCTGGTGTTAAATTGGAAATGGCATAGAAAATTAATTAATTAAAAAATATTATGTAGGATCTCTTTTTTGTTATTTAACGCTATAATTAGTACTCCAATGGTAGTTTTTTCACTTTATGTTGCTATATGGGGCAAACTGTTGAAATCTTTACCTAATATACTAAACTGATCTGTATATAAAGAGAATTGAAAATGAATCTTTATGTGAATGGAAGGGGAGAGGGAGCGGGAAAGGGGAGGGTTGCGGGCGGGAGGGAAGTTATGGGAGTGGGGGGGAAGCCATTGTAACCCAAAAGCTGTACTTTCGAAATTTATATTCTTTAAATAAAAGTTTAATAAATGAAAAAAAAATAAAGATGTTCAAAATGGAGACAGAAATAAGAAAAAGGGTAGGGTAAAGGAAAGTTTTAAAAGTAAGTATATTTGGCTGGCACCGTGGCTCACTTGGCTAGTCCTCCGCCTGAAGCGCCAGCACCCCAGGTTCTAGTCCCAGTTGGGGCACCGGTTTCTGTCCCGGTTTCTCCTCTTCCAGTCCAGCTCTCTTCTATGGCCTAGGAAGGCAGTGGTGGATGGCCCAAGTGCTTGGGCCCTGCACCCACATGGGAGACCAGGAGGAAGCACCTAGCTCCTGGCTCAGATTGGCGCAGCGCGCTGGCCACAGCGGCCATTTGGGGAGTGAACCAATGGAAGGAAGACCTTTCTCTCTGTCTCTCTCTCTCACTGTCTAACTCTGCCTGTCAAAATATATATATATATATATATATCTATATATATATATATTTTTTTTGGGGGCTAGCACTGTGGCACAGCGGGTTAAAGCCCTGGTCTGAAGCGCCAGCATCCTTTAGGGGCGCTGGTTCTAGTCCTGGCTGATCCTCTTCTGATCCAGCTTTCTGCTGTGGCCTGGGAAAGTAGTAGTAGATGGCCCAAGTCCTTGGGCACCTGCACCCATGTGGGAGACCCAGAAGAAGCTCCTAGCTGCTGCCTTGGATTGGCACAGCTCCAGCTGTTGGGGCCATCTGGGGAGTGAAGCAGCGGATGGAAGACCTCTCTCTCTGTCACTATCTCTCTCTGTAACTCTTTCAAATAAATAAAAATAATAATAAAAAAGAAAGTATATTTTAATGAAATTAAGGAAAGTATAGAAAATAGTAAATTTGGCTAATATCTCTAGTGCAATAGTGCATGGAAATAAAAAAGGGACTTTTAAAGATAGATGTTTTGTTTTCTTGTGTTAGTTTACCTTTGATTTGAAGAAAGCAGAATACTAAGATGATTTATAGTAGATCTCACTTTTGCATAATCTCCTTTTCACGTGTGACTAGAACCTATCAATATAATATGTCACTCTAATGATTATAGTACATGATACTCTATATGGTAAAAGAGAGACTATCCTGGTTGAGTCTCGTTGAGTCTCTCCAATCAGATAAGCCTTTTGAAAACATAGTATCTCTTGTTGGTATGATAACAGTGTCACAGAAAAGAGTTTCAAATGGCCTGGACAAACCAAATAGCCATGCTGTGTACTACTTATGAGAAAGTAACAGAGCAAAGAACTGGAGGCAGTCTCTAGACCTAGACCCCAGTCACTGGCCAGCAAGAAAAGAAGGACACCAGTCCCACAACCTCAAGAACTAAGTGTTGTCAACAACCTGAATATTACTGAAAGAGCTTCAGGTGAGCCACCCTGTCCAGCAGCTTGGTTCCCGTCAGTGAGACTCTGAGCAGAGAACATTCACCCACACCAACTCTGAGAGAGTGAATTTGTGTTCCTGCTGCTGATTGTGTGGTAAGTTGTTATGTAGCAATAGAAGACTAGTAGAGAGGTTTTATATGTGCTCTATTTTTTTAAAGGAGAGTAAACAAAAGGATCAGAAGAAAAAAAAAAGATTGAAGATATTGAGAATACACAATGGGGACTAATGTAATGAAAAGAACGTGGGTCAGTCCTTGGAGAAATAATGGGAAAAAATATATTTTAAAAAACTTTATCCGGCGCCACGGCTCACTAGGCAAATCCTCCACCTGTGATGCTGGCACCCCGGGTTCCAGTCCTGGTTGGGGCACCAGGTTCTGTCCTGGTTGCTCCTCTTCCAGTCCAGCTCTCTGCTGTGGCCTAGGAAGGCAGTGGAGGATGGCCCAAGTGCTTAGGCCCTGCACCCGCATTGGAGACCAGGAGGAAGCTTCTCTATTTCAAAAGAGGAAGATTAGAAATTTCAAAGAGTGGGCTCTTAGGTCTGGACTGTATGGTTACTGTCCATGTTAATGTCTTATTTGAAGAATATATGGTGGATGTAGTGAGTCACTTTGCTAATATATTCTAGGTCACATTTTTTTGGACTTTGAAGCACTGAATATTATAAAAAATAAGAATAAAGAAAATGATATATATGATCTATAAGACTAAACAAGTAATCCTCATTAGTCTGCTTACATTCATTTATACTTTTTATGAGAATTTGATTGGAAAAATAATATTTCCTAAAGAGATAGTAAAAGTAGTTCATAAAACTTGCCTGATCATGATACATCTATAGAGGCAGATTATAACTATTAATTCAATTATTTTATATTATAAATATATTATATTTTCTTTCTTTTTAAATCAATTTTAGAATTTATGCTTATCTGTGAAATAGTCTACTGCATCTAGATTTAAATCTCAGTCACTAAGTTTTTCATCATAATTTTACAGCTTTGTACAAATCTCCATATTGGGGTATGCAGGTGAGATGCTCATGTCTTTTGTCACAGTACCCAGATCTGGCTCCTGATTTCTCTTTCTTGAAAACATAGACCCTGGGAGGCCACAGTACAGTTCAAGTCACTGCCACTAACATGGGAGAACCTAACTGATGACCCTCCTGGCTTTAACCCCATGAACATTGTGAGCACTTGGGGAGTGAAATTTGAAAGTCTCTCTCCCCGCCCCCCTTCTCTCTCTCTCTCTTTCTTCCTCTCCACCTTTCAAATAAAACAAACAAAAAAAATCTTTATTCCAGTTGTTGTCACACCCCTATCTTTGTTCTAAATATTATTATATGTATTTTTGAATGTGTTTCTTGATTTGTCTTGCCTGTATTTTAATATTGACTTCTTCTTTTCGGAATATATATTTTTCTTCTTGGAGGATTTCTTTTTTGTTAGTTTATCATATTTTCTTTTTTCTTTCCCCTTTTATTTTCTTTGGAATTCTTTAGAGTTCCTTCGTGATGCATCTTACTTCCCTCCTGCCCTTCTCCTCTTCTTCCTCCTGGATTCCAGAGATAAAGAATTTACTTCCAGGATATTTAGGACAATGTTATGTTTCTAAGATTGAGGGAAAGGAATATTTGACTATAATCTCATTTTTATTTGTTATTTTATTGCATTATCACATATATATCATATATATGTATATATATGTATACATATGTATATATATATGATACATATATACATATATGATATAGCCCACATAATAGTTTTTCAGGAATTTTTTTTAAAGATTCTTTTGTGGCCAATTTGTTGAAATGTGTCATGTGTGTTTGACAAGAATTGTGCATTTTCTATTTGTGGGATAGAGAATTATAAGATATCTATTATGTCAAATATCTCTGTTTTTCAAATCTTGCAAAACTTCTAAATTGTGTCCATTTGATTTTCTCAGTTTCTGAAAGAGTATATTAAAATTTGACATTGAAGCTGGATTGCAAAATATTTTACATTAATGTATCATGTTTGGCTTTGCATATTTAAGCCTATGTTATTAGATATTTTAAACTCCAATGTTATTATATTCTTTTGTGAATTGCTTTTGATGTTGTTATGGAATTCTGCTTTTGTCCCTAGTAATAATTATCTCCTTAAATTTTATTTTGTGTTATAAATATTTAAAAAATATTTCAGAGGCAGAAAGATGGAGAAAGAGATGGAGGGAGGGAGGGATCAGCTGGTGCCCCCACCCCCCAAATACCCACAACAGCTTGGGCTGGGCCAAGTTACAACTGAAACTGAAAATTAGAAATGCAATTCAGATCTCTCACATGGGTGGTAGGAACACAATCTCTTGAGCTATTATCACACTGCCTCTCAAGGTGATCATTAGTAGGAAGGTAGAGGCAGGGCCCAGACAGAAACATGTGTCAAACCCAGGGACTCTGATGTGAGATGTGTGTATCTTAACCAGCATCATAACCACTTGACTAAATGTCCACATTATAATAAGTAATATGACTATCACTTGTATTTTAATTAAAGTTGATTATTTAAGAATACTTAAATATTAACTGAATACAATTCCTATTTTCTCTGCTTATTTCCTTTGCATTTGACTGCTATTTTATTTACTCTGTCTCTAGTGATATTATTATAAATATAAATGGAATCATATTTCACCAGTAAAGTATAACTTATTAATACAAAATTATTCTTCAAGTTGGGAGTTATTTATTTGAAAAACAAATTGAGAATTTATTGGGCAACATCAATGACAATTTATACCAAAAAAAAATTTCTGACATAAGCCTACATTCTTACTACTACTAATATATATGTGTTAGGCTTTGTTCTAAGTGTTTTATATACATTACAATAAACCTATGAGGTATTTACAGATTAAAAAAAAAGAGGATCATAATCAAAGCTACTACCCCAGTTGTGACGCTGGTTATTTGATCAGGCAATCTGACATCTAAGATTCTCCCCTTAAACACTGAGTTTGATAGTATTTGAATAGTTTTACAATGAATGTAATTTTTAAAAATTTAATTGGTTAGATATATGATCCAAACCTAATATAGTTCCCAATTAATTTTTAAAAAAATCTTCATTTCAATTGAAAGCACACAAGAGATGGAGAGAGAGGTAGACAGGGGTCACCCATCCACTCACTTACTCTTTGAATTCAACAGCCTAGGCTGAACCAGGATGAAGTCAGGAGCTAGAATTCAGTCCAGGGCTTCCACATGTATGGCAGGGAAATAAGTACCTGAGCCACCATCTGTTCCTCAGGGGAGTACTATCAGGAAGCTGGAATCAGGGCAAGAACTCAAACCCAGGTACTCTGATGTGGAATGCGGATATTCTTAACCATTATACCATTATATGTGGACATCTTTACCATTATACCAAATGCCTATCCAATAGGTTGAAATTTTTAAAACATGTAACCGTATTTTAAGGTCATATATGGTACTTGCTAGCTATTAATGAAATATTAGTATACTTTGTTGTTTTTCACATATTTAATAGAAAATGCAACTTAAAGATCTCATGTTTTTCAGATATGATGCTTAATGTGTCCAACAAACTCTTAGAGCAAAGGATAGTCATTGTTGGTTAAACACAAATTTTGAAAGATATGAATAGATCTTACCAGAAGTCTGTCATATGACTCCATGATGGTCACTGAAACAAAAATATATAGTCAATTATCTTTTTGTATATGGGTATAATTGTGTCCTTTGACATGGAAGATGTGAGGTTTTGAGAACAAAACCCAAGTGCATTACTGTGCTTATAATTTCAGCGCATTGTTTATATGTTATGTTCTCCCACCTTGATTATAGAGCATAGATGAATTTAGCTACATTTTGAATCTGTTAGTTATGTTTCCTCATGCTCAATCTTTCCTCACTTTCTTCACATTCTTTTGTGGTTTTCTCATCATGGGACTGTGAGGTATTGGTTTAGCCTACTGCATTACATAGTGTTTAATGAGGGGTTCTTTTTACAGTTCACCAAAATGAATCAAACACTATAAAAACCTTTTGAAAAAGACAAATGATTACTTAATTTAATCTTAGTAGACTAACACGGATCAGTTTTTTTGTTCCTTTTCTGTGTATTTGAATTATTCACTATAAGATATTGGACTGTTTTATACCTTTCATAAACAATTAGAAAGAACAAACAAAGTCTTGGTTGTTACTTTACAGTTTTTTAAATAATATGAATACTTTAAGTTGACCTCATAATTCGAGCCTTCAAAAAGAATATTTTTCTTATATTTACTGATGAAATTTAAATTTCAAAAATAATTTTTGAAAAACTATGTACACCAAAAACAAGAAAGTATTTTTTAAAATATGAACCGATTGATAATTGTCACCCACTCAACAGAAAAAAATAAAATCATGCTGATATTTTATTGATATTTTTATCAGCTTACTCCCATCTCACTTATGATACCTGCAGTTGTACAAAAGAAAGAACACGAAAAGTTATCAAATTGAACCTGGCTCATCTGACTCATTAAGAAAAGAATTAGTAGTTTTCTAAATTTATACTTTTAAAACAATCATGCTAATTGCTGAAGAATAAATACAAGAGACATGGGCCACCAACAAGATAGAATTAGAATGACATAATTCATCAGAGGGTTTAAGGAGCTCTTATCAGGAGAAGCAAGAGAAAAATAAAACTGCAGAAGAATACCCTCTGGGAAAGCTCTCACGCATTTGAGCATGCTGCTGGTGAGAGTTGGCCAAACTTGATACTTTTATTTCCAACCTTTGACCCTGGACATCTGGAAACCCCAAATGAGTCAAACAGAAGGAAGTTTTCTTTTCTATTTCAAAATGTTTGAGGAGAAGGAAAAAATTAAGCTATTAGCATCCAATCTGCTGCAAAATCTACTAATATTTATGTATTTATACAGAATTCTAAAATATGGAGCATTATTCAAGAATTTGATGCTTCAGAACCTTAGCACTAAAGGCATATATTTTGTTCCAGGTTATGGATTTAGACAATGGCCAAAATAATATAACTTCAATGATCTTCGATGTTCTAATGTGATGGCTGTCCTCTAATTCTAGAATTTAAATATGTGGAAGTCTTCCAGACAATCACACATTTCTACAATGTACATCTATTTGGTGCAGTGCTCACTTTAAAAGTGTTTATACTTGTAACAAAATGTTACCCATTTTTTTTTACATTTTAAAGTAAAATAATATGATCTGACATAGTGGCTTTTAATTTATTTGTGCTTTATTTGCATTAATAAGTTATGTTGCAAAATAAATTTTATGAGAAATGTTAATTTTTCTGTTTCACATGAAATTATTTGTATGAAATATTGTATTTGTGTTGATCAACCCTTCAGTTCTTGATTACAAGAGAAGTGTTTATTCAAATAAAGATAAAGAGTGTAGTAAATGGAGGAAAAAGAAGCTTTAGGGCCGTGGACATTTTGGCCTTGCTCATTCAAAAGACATCTGTTACCTGTGTGATCTCTGAAAAATAATTTAGCTTTTCTGAGCTGTTTCCTCATCTGTAGGAGGCATTTTGCTGTGAATATAAATAAAGAGTATTGTGAGCAGGAACACTGATCCATGTAGAGAGTAGACCCTTAATAAATGCCTTCATCATAATTATCCTTGTCAACTTTATTATTAATATGTTGAAAAATCCATCCAGTGAGACTAGATAAGTTCCAGAATTATTAACTGCTCAAGCAAATCAAAGTAGTGGCTGTGATCTTAATAATTCCTCCAGCCGCAGGAGTCATGGTGGCAACGTGAGCGAGAAACTGTCTCCTTTGTGCACAGAAACCACACACAGGGATAATTGAATGTTGGTCAGTTAAAAAGAATATTGGAAAATTCTTATGGCATTTGATAAAAGTATATTGCAGAAACCATATCTGTCTCTATTATGCATGTTAACTATCATGTAGTACATATTAATCATTAGTAACAGGTCTATTCATGACTTGCACTGCAAACTATTCTTTCATGCTATTGAAAAGATACTTTATTACCGTGTAGCCAGCCAAAATAAATTGACTTGGAAATAAAGTGATTCTATTTGTAGTCTATTTATTTCCCTTTATGGGACTGACTCAGTATTTTCTGTTTTTTTTTTTTCTTTTGCCAAGATTTCTTTATAAGATTTAAATCCATGCTAGGAATTTATACTTAGCTATGTGGCAAGAATTCAAAATATTTACACATTCCCAACATTTTAGTTACTTCAAAGAAGTACCATTTTTATTTATGTTAACAGGAACTTGTTTATATTTATATAAACTGTTGCTTAAAATTGTAATCTTAAATAGATTCCTATATAATCCATGACTATTATCTTTACTTGAAGAATATTTTGATATATAAATTATTTTCACAGCTGTATTTCCTGGTGTACATATCTAAAAGTTTATACATATTCAGTTGCATTAATTCCAGAATTTATAATTATTATATTTTTAAATCATTGAAAATAAATAACTAAAAATAGGAAAATAAAGTCAACACCTCCATGCAAAATGCCTACTGTTTTATGGAAACAAATGAATAGAGAAAGTACTGGTTGCCAAATATACTCTTAAATCTGGTCTTACACATAGGTGGGAGGGAATGAAACCAAATTCAGCTTCTTTAAAAAGTATACACTTTCATTTCCAACATCCACACTTTCTATTATCACCATAGGAGTGCAGTAGCAAAATGTTCTTTGTTTCTTGTTTTTCCCTTCTGTCTTTCCTTTATTTAAAATTTCATGTGCATTTTCTTTTCCTTTTCTGTGCACAGTACACAGTGTTTCCTGAAAATGTACATGCAATTCCCTTTAGCTATAATGGAACTTGAATGCATCAAGGAGGGTCAGACTAAATTGCATAATATTTTTCCTAGGCAGGACTTTAAGTACCTGGTCTAGCTTCTGACAAGTTCTTTGAGCATTTGTTTACTGACAGGGAAGGCCGTTCACATATCGGGTATACAGAAGTAGACTTCTCACAGATGGTCACCTATATTTGCACATGGCCCCTCACATACACAGTGTTTTTTACAAGTTTGGTTTGTGGAAATGCAGATAAAAAGAATTTGGTGTATTATTCTTATGAATGTAAAGTAAGATATTGTATTATGTACACACTTTGTGGTTCTTCTAGTACAAATCATTGATTGGAAACAAGAAATAATCACTTTGTCAAATTAGGAATCCAATTAGATCTTACTCTTATCCTCAAATCTTAGAGCCATCTTCTAGCCTCTAGGGTTGTATTTCTTGTATTTAATATCAGATTCTATGTATTTATCACAAAAGTAATCAGACAATAGGAATGATTGGATTGCACAGTAAAATGCACAAACCATATTTTTGTGAGTTTATAGTTATTCTTAATAATAAGGAAATTGAATTACATCATTTTTATAACAAGTTAAATAAATTCTTATAGTCACAAAAATTGATGGCATAGCCTGTTTTAAATTTCATACAAAACTAGTGGTCCCATGTACTGGCTCTTCATTACTAATACTTTCTCTGCTGGAAGAGATCATAACCCAGATTTGCTTAACAATTTTGCCCTTCCAAACTCTTTATGTCTGTTATTTATGGAGAAAGACAAGAGATATATTTTATAGAATGTGATGGATAATTTTATGTATCAATTTAGTTAGGCCCCAGTACTCAGGTATTGAACTAAACATTATGCTAAATGTTTCTCTGGAGGTCATTTCTGTTGTTGTTGAGTTTAAATAAACCAGCAGACTTGAGTCAAACAGATGACACTCCGTGTCAGGGACCATGCAGCATGTGGCCTCTTAGTGGAAAACTACTGAGGCAGGGCTAAAACAGCCCAGACCAGAGAGTACTGATAACGCAACCTTGTGTGACCTTGTGCCTTAAGACCTTGTAACCTTTCCCCTACTTTCACAAGCATTGCAGCTACAAGGTAAGATTCCCCTCCTTCCCCTGCCCGACGTCCTGCCCTCCTAAACGCCCCTCCTTCCCCCGCCCGACACCCTGCCTTTATGATATATAAGTGTGTGGTTGAAAAATAAAATTTGCAGCTTGAACAGACAAGAGTCTTGCTGCCATCTTTCTGTCTCCTGTCCCTTTCATTCCCCATTTTAGGTACTTGGCCCTAGTTGATGTCCCGCGGGACGGGACAACTCCGTAATGTGGGTAGCCTCATCTCAGCAAGGGGAAACCAAAAGGTAGACTTCCCACAAGGCCAAAACAATTCAGTCAATTGCAAAATCAACTTCTACCACCTGGTGGCCAACTCTGCAGATTTTGGACTGGTGAGCATCCATGATTACATGAAACAATTCCTTAAAATCTCTCTGTCTGGAGGGTAGAGCAAGTTAGCTGCTGATTAAGATACTCCTGGAACTGTCTTCCCACCGAAACACCCATTTGAACAACTAATTACCCTTCAGAAGTCACCTTCATAAGAGCTAAGGAAGCCAGATGAGAGACCGTGTGCCTGGTTTAGCATTGTAATAAGAAAAGATACATTGAATGCAGAGACAAAAGAGTGGTCCATGTCATCCCCTCTCCAACTCCATGAAGCTTAGCATGGAGAAGGTGGCCATGTCTCCTGGGTGGCAGAGGTAGAAGAAATTAAATTCATATGTTAGATTGTAATCCACTACCAGGCCTCTAATGGTGAAATCCAGTGCTGGATAGGGCCCCACAGTCCCCCGTCACAGCCACTTCCCACAGACTGAACCTGTGGATCCTCTTTAGTCCATTGACCAAGGGATTACCTCCCCCAGTCCTCTCCCAGCCTTACACAGACAGCATGGAGTAAACCTCCAGACACAGGGAAGGAGAACAGAAAAGTGAGTGCAAAATGTTGCCATAGAGCTCAGTACTGGTGCTGCAGTAAGACCTATCACCAGATAAAGCCCAAAGACTCCTGTCTTCAGAATAGTACTTACCGATGATGCTATTAGACCTGCCCTGGTATCAGACAGGGGGCTGCACCTGGTGGAAACGAGTATGTTTCAGCCTGCATCACCAACAATCACTTGCAGACCTGCCAAAGATCCACAATTCTGTGAAGGTTCTTATATCTGTGAGACTAAGTTCAACTCTTCTTAGTGACAGGTTGGGTGGCCAAGGGACTGTCTTTACCACTAATCCCAGATCTGGAGCAGATAACTATGGGCAAGACTCCAAATATTGGGGAGAAGGGCAGGGAATTGAGCATAGGACTGCATCTTGGAACACAATGCCAGACTGGTAAAATATAATACTGCAGAGATCCTAACATTGCCTGTCCCCAAGGTCAGTGTTTGTAGATGAATCCTCTGGACTTGCTTTTGTGCCAAATGGCAATCCACTGTCCTAGTCAATAGGACTTATATGTATCCATTATCACCTGTGCCTGATTGCAGAAGTCTTTGCCCATGGGAGCACCTCAGCAGGAGGCAGCCCAAAATAGCATGGACCTTGGTCCTTACCTCTGTACTACACTGAGTATTGGTTCTTGGGGTGATCTAAAACTGCAGTACTAGTGACCATGGGTCTGTCACGTCATCCTTCCACCAACCCTAGGCAACAAAACACATAGAGAGAAGTTTTCCACTCAACAGAACAAAAGAAAGACAGGTGTCACATCATTGCATGAGGGTGTGGAACTGGTCCCTCCACAGTAAGGTTGAGAGCTAGGCAGAATACCACAATGTCTGGCCATAGTGTCTGATTGTGAAGAAGGTATCTGGTCTGACCCCAGCCCCAGATACTGACTATTGGGGGAAAGAATATCTTTTGTGGGCGAATATTAAGTCTATTCTGAACAATACACCAAATGCAGATTGCAGAAAAACCTACAGGATTTTAAGCCATCTAGTGATGAAACACCACAACACTTTGAGTGAAGTTGTGGAAAATCTGGAAGGAGGGTACCCTCTAGTGATGAAATAGCAGAGGTGTTTGTAGGCTTTGAGAAAGTAGACTGCTTAGAATTTCTAGAGGGACAGGCATGAGCAAAGGCAAATTATAAAATCTGGAACAAATAGCTAATCCTTCAATATGCAAATGACAAAGTATGCCAATAAACTTGAAGAACTTTCAGGAAACTATGTCTTCACCTAGTGAACAAAATAAGATGCCAGAAAGCAAACTCTACAAACTGATATATGCAAACTCTAGGATGGAGAATTCAAAATTCTTTTTTAAGGAAATTCAACAAGCTGTGAGAAAGAAAAAAATGTTTCAGTATTCTAACAGAAAAGTTTAACAGAGAGATGGATGTGATTTTAAAAAATAAAATAGAAAGCATCAGCTGAAAAATATACAAAGTGTCTTCCTTGGCAAGGTAGGGTCAAGAGTTTGAGCTGAATTCCAATGTGGGATGTGGGCATCTTAACCACTAGTCTAAGTACCTGTTCCCTATAAGCATTTTAATATTTTATTTTTCTCTATTTTTATAATCAATGTTAAGCTGTTATCATCTAAAAAGTTTTTTATAACAGAAATATATTCTTGGTAAACTTCATGATAATCAAAAATTCTTTGATAGATACAAACATCATAAGGTTTTTTCTTCAGTTTCTTACTATGGCATATCACATTTATTGATTTGAGTATGATTTATCCCTGCATACCAGGGAAAAGTCCCACTTGGTCCAGATGATTGATCTTTTTGATGTGTTGTTGGATTCAATTAGCTAGCATTTTGTTGGGGATTTTTACATTTATGTTCATCAGGGATATTGATCTACAGTTCTCTTTTTTGTTGTATCTGTGCTCTGTTTTAGAATTAAAGTAATGCTGGTCTCACGGAGTGAGTTTGGAAGGATTCCCTTCCTTTCAACTGTTTTGAATGGTGTAAGAAGAATTGGAATTAGTTCTTTTTTAAAAGTTTGGTAGAAATCAGCAGTGAAGCCATCTGGCCCTGGGCTTTTCTTTGCTTGGAGGGTCTTTATTACTAATCAGTCATCATCTTGGCTATTGGTCTTTTAGGTTTTCTGTCTTCATGTCACAGTTTTGGTAGGTTGTGTGTGTCCAGAAATCTATCCATTTCTTCTAGATTTTCCAATTTGTAGGCATACAGTTTTTTGTAGTAAATCCTGATAATTCTTTTTGTTTCTGTAGTATCCATTGTAAAAACTGCTTTTCATCTACCATGTTATTAATTTGGGTCTTTTCCCCTTTTGGGGTGTTAGTTTGGTTAATGGTTTATCAATTTAATTTATTTTTTAAAAAAAAAAAACTAGTTCTTCATTTCAACGATCTTTTACTTTTATTTGGTTTCAAATTTGTTGATTTCTTCTCTAACTTTGTTATGTCTTTCCTCCTACTAATTTGGAGTTTTGTTTGTGCTTGTTTTTCTCCATCCTTTAGATGCATTGTTAGATCATTTATCTGATGCTATTCAAATTTTTTATGTAGGCACTAATTGCTATAAACTTTCATCTCTTGACACTGCTTTTGTTATATCTCATAAGTTTTGAAATTCTCTGTTGTAATCTTCACTCATTTCTAGGATTTTTTTATTTTATTTTATTTTATTTTATTTTATTTTATTTTATTTTATTTTATGATCCATTGTTCATTCAGGAGCATGTTGTTCCATCTCCACATGTTCATATATTTTCTAGAGTTTAAGTTGTTAATTTCCAGCTTCATTCCATTAAAGTCAGAAAAGATACATATGATTATCTCAATAGTTGCAGAGATATCATTTGCTAAAATGCAACCTCTCTTCATGATAAAAAACTTAAGCAAATTGGTTATAGAAGGAACATATTTCAACATATTCAAGGTGATATATGGCAAATCCATAACCAGAAATATATTGAATGGGGAAAAGCAAGAAGCATTTTCACTAAGATTTGGAACCAGACACAAATACCCATTTTCATTATTACTATTCAATATAATTGTGAAAGTTTTAGTCACAGTCATTAGACAAGAAAAAGAAATCAGTGGATACAGATGGAAAAGAAGAGAGTCAAATTATCCCTATTTGCAGATGAAATGGTTCTATGCACAGAGCAACCAAAAGATTTCACTAAGAGATTATTGGAAATCATAAGAGAGTTTGACAATGTTGTAGGATCTAAAATCAACACACAAAAATCAATAGGGTAATAAATAGCATTTGTACATATAAATAATAACATGACTGAGAAAGAACTTATAAGGTTAGTCCCATTCACAATACCTACACAAATTTAAAAGGCTTGGGATGCATTTAACCAACCAATGATATGAAAGATCTCTACCATAAAAATTATAAAACATTGGGCCGGTGCCGTGGCTCAACAGGCTAATCCTCCGCCTTGCGGCGCTGGCACACCGGGTTCTAGTCCCGGTCGGGGCACCGATCCTGTCCCGGTTGCCCCTCTTCCAGGCCAGCTCTCTGCTGTGGCCCGGGAAGGCAGTGGAGGATGGCCCAAGTGCTTGGGCTCTGCACCCCATGGGAGACCAGGAGAAGCACCTGGCTCCTGCCAACGGAACAGCGCGGTGCGCCAGCTGCAGCGCGCTACCGTGGCGGCCATTGGAGGGTGAACCAATGGCAAAGGAGGACCTTTCTCTCTGTCTCTCTCTCACTGTACACTCTGCCTGTCAAAAAAAAAAAAAAATTATAAAACATTAAAGAAAGAGGCCAGCGCCGTGGCTCAACAGGCTAATCCTCCGCCTAGCGGCGCCAGCACACCAGGTTCTAGTCCCGGTCGGGGCACCGATCCTGTCCCGGTTGCCCCTCTTCCAGGCCAGCTCTCTGCTGTGGCCAGGGACTGCAGTGGAGGATGGCCCAAGTGCTTGGGCCCTGCACCCCATGGGAGACCAGGAGAAGCACCTGACTCCTGCCATTGGATCAGCGTGGTGCGTCAGCCGCAGCGTGCCGGCCACGGCGGCCATTGGAGGGTGAACCAATGGCAAAGGAGGACCTTTCTCTCTGTCTCTCTCTCTCTCACTGTCCACTCTGCCTGTCAAAACAACAACAACAACAACAACAACAACAAAAAACATTAAAGAAAGAAATAGTATACACAGAAATACTAGAAAATCTTCCTTGTAAATGAATTTGAAGACTTAATATCATCAAAATGTCTTTATTACCCAAAGCAATTTACACATTCAATGTGATCCCAATCAAATGAAAGATGCTCAAGAAATGCAAATAGAAATTAGGGAAATGCAAGCAAAAACCACAATGAGGTTTTACCTAATCACAGTTTTGGATTATGATCCAAAAAAAAAAAAAAAAAAGCAAATGCTATCAAAAGTATGGGAAAAGGTACCCTAATATATTTCTGTGATATGTTCCTTCTATACCCAAATTGTTCAAGGTTTTCTCATGAAATGATGTTGTATTTTAACAAATGCTTTCTCTGCAACAATGAGATAATCATATGTGCACCAGTAGATGGAAAACCTTTCTCTCCCCATCTCTTTTTCTCTCTTTCTGTTCATCTCTGTAGTTGTGACTTTCATATAGATAAATAAACCTTTATATAAAAAAAGAATAAATATGGAATGCCCTTGTATAATGACACATGGGTCAATTTGACAATAGGAAATAACAATTTTAAATATATATGTATCTAATATTGGAGCATCTAGTTATATAAACATATCAATAAATCTAAAGCAAGAGATAGACTTTAATACAGCAATACTTCTCTATCATCAATAGATAGATTATCCAGACAGACAATCAATAAAGAAACAGAATTACTCTTTACCTTGCATTGAATCCAGTAGATATCTAGAGAAATTTCCATCTAACAGATGAAAAATATACATTCTTCTCTATTAGCACATGGAACATTCTCCAGGATAGAGCACATGGTCGCAAAACAAGTTTCAACAAGTAAAAATCATATCAAATATCTTTTCTGACAAAAATACAATAAAACTAAAAATCAGTATCAACAGAAAATTAGTTACTTTAGAAATACATAAAAAACTAAACAACTTGGCCCTGAACAACCAATGGATCAAGGGATAACTAATAAAGACATTTAAAAATGTCTTGAAATTCATGAAAATGAAATGTAGCATATTAAAACCTATGGAATGTGGTAAATGCTGTAGGAAGAGGGAGGTTTACAGAAATCAATGTCTACATTAAGAAAACATAAATATCTCAAATAATATAGTGCTGTATATATCAAGGAACTAGGAAAATAAGAACAAACAAAAACTAAATTAGCAGAAAGAAAGAAATAATAAAGACCAGAGAATAAATAAATGAAATAATAATATCACCAAAACTAAGAATTTGTTATGAAAAGAATAATCAAAATATCTCAACTCTTAGCTACATAGCAAAAGAAAAATAAAAGAACAGAATAAGAGATGACCCAAATAGAATAAGAGATGAAAAGGAAGATAAAACTGTCTCTGTACAAATACAAAGGATCATTAGATATTACTAACAACTATGTGTCTCCAAATTTGATAACCTTGAATAAATCAATCAATTTCAGGAAACACATGATTTATCAAACTTGAATCCCAAAGAAATAGAATACTCAAACAGACCAATAACAATTGATGAGATTGAATCTGTATTGTAATTCTTCCATAAAAATGTATGAAAAACTTCATTGCTGAATTCCATAAAAAGTTTAAAGAAGAACTGATATCAAACATTTTATTCAAATAAATAGGAAGAGAGGGCATTCTTCTGAACTCATTCTATAAGACCAACATTATTTGTATACCAAATCAGAAAAGGACACAACAGAAAAAGAAAATTACAGGCAAATACCTTGATGACAGTAGATACAAAAAATCCTCAACAAAATATTGACAAATTTAATTCAGTAGCACGTTAAAAAGGTTATGCACCATAATCAAATAAGATTAACCATGGGAAGGTAGGGAAGGAAGGTTTAATGTACACAAATCAGTAAATAAGATATTCTGCATCAAACAGAACAAAAGATAAAAACCATATGATCATTTAAATAGGTAAAGAAAAGACATTTTATAAAATTCAACATTTTTTCATCATTAAAAAAACTATGAGTGAATGCATTAAGACTATTCATTAAGACATGGCTTAATATTTTCACACCCTGTGGAAAGAGACTGGGTTTGATACTAGGCTCTGGCTCCTGCCTGCTAATGTAGACTCTGGGAATCACTGGTAATTAGTTCCACCTACTTGCGAGAACTAAAGTGAATCTGAGCTCCAAGATCCCAGTTCCATCTTAGTTCGCTTGTGGCCATTGTGGGCATTTGGACAGTCAACTAGTGGATGGAAACAAACTCTCTCCATATGATGAACAAATAAATATTTTAAAAACCTATGAATAAGTTAGAGATAGAAGGGTTATACTTCAACATAATAATGACCATATAACAAGACAACAGTCAATATCATAGAGAATAAAGATAAGATGAAGTTTTTCTCTAAGATGTGAAGAAGACAAGGATGACTACTTTCATCACTATTGTTCAAGATAACACTGGGAGCTTTAGCCAGAGCAAATAGGCAAGCCAAAGAAATAAAAGGCATCAAAACCATAGAGGAGTACACCAAATAGGCACTGTTTGCCCAAATTCCACTAATAAACAAATTCAGCAAAGATACAGGATACAAATTGACGTACAATAATCAGTAACATTTCTGTACATCAATATAGAATTACTAGGGGCGGGCGCCGCAGCTCACTAGGCTAATTCTCTGCCTGTGGCGCCGGCACCCCGGGTTTTATTCCCGGTCGGGGCGCTAGTTCTGTCCCGGTCGCTCCTCTTCCTGTCCAGCTCTCTGCTGTGGCCCGGGAGTGCAGTTGAGGATGGCCCATGTCCTTGCACCCTGCATCCACATGGGAGACCAGGAGAAGCACCTGGCTCCTGGCTTTGGATCAGCGTGGTGTGCCGGCTGAAGCAGCCATTGGGGGATGAACCAACGGAAAAGGAAGACCTTTCTCTCTGTCCTCTGTCTCTCTCTCTCACTGTCCACTCTGCCTGTCAAAAAAAAAAAAAAAAAAAAAGAATTACTGGGAAAAAATCAAGAAACAACCTCATTCAAAAGGTTTTTTTTTTTTTTTAAGAAAACTCTAGGCATAAATTTAACCAAAAATGAAGTATCTCTCCAATGAAATTAGAAAATATTGGTGAAAGAAAATGAAGAAGACACAAAGGAAAGATATCAGTGGTTCATAGATTAGAAGAACCAATATCATTACATGTGTATAACACCTGATGAAATTTATAGACTCTATGTAAGGGCAATTTGTAATGATTAAGGGATCCATTCAACAGGAAGTGGTATATGGACTCAAGTACAGGGCACCTGGCTATTTAAAAGAAGCAATTCTCAGAAAATTAAAAAAAATCTAATTATATGATTCATCTTCTCTGACTGCAATGGAATAAAGCTGGAAATTAACAACTCAAGGATCTCTAGATCACATGCAAACACATGGATACTGAACAATATGCTCCTTAATAAACAGTGGGTCATGCAAGAAATCAAAAGAGAAATAAAAAATTTCTGGAAAAGAATGAAGATGATAATATATATCAAAACCATGGTATGTGAGAAAAAGCAATGGTAAGAGGGTAGCTTATGCCAATTTACTCCTACATCATTAAATAGGAGAGGCACCAAATAAATGAGCTATCAATGCATCTAGAAAACCTAGAAAAATAATACAAACCAAAGCCAAAAGGAGGGTATAAATAATTAAAATTAGAGATGAAATATACAAAACTGAAACAAAAAAAAAAACAATACAAAAGATCAGTGAAAAGTAGAGCTGAAGAGCTGTTTTTTTGAAAAAATAAACAAAACTGATACACCATTGGCCCAACTAACTGAAAAAAGGGGGAGAAGACCCAAATCAATAAAAGCAGATGTAAAAAATAAAATGTAAGAACAGATATTACAGAAATAAAAAGAATCATCTGGAATTACTACAAAGAACTGTATGTCAACAAATCTGGGAACCCAGAAGGAGTGAATACATTCCTGGACACATACAATCTACCAAAACTCAGTCATGGAGACATACAAAACCTAAAGAGACCGATAACCAAGAAGGAGATTGAATCTGTAATAAAGACCCTCCCAACAATGGAAAGCCCAGGACCGGATGGCTTCACTGTTGAATTCTACTAGACATTTAAAGAACTAATTCCAATTCTCAAGCTATTCAAAACAATTGAAAAGGGGGATTCTTCCCAAAGTCCTTTTATGAAGCCAGCAACAGCTTAATTACAAAGCCATAAAAAAGGTACAAAAAGAAAGAGCACTATAGACCAATAACCTTGATGAACATAGATGCAAAAATACTCAATAAATTATGAGCTAATCATATCCAACAATACATCAGGAAGATCATTCACCCAGATTAAGTGAGACTTATTCTGTGTATGTAGGGATGTTACAACATTTGCAAATCAATGTGATATATCACATTAACAAACTGAAGAACAAAACCCATATGACTATCTCAAGAGATGCAGAGAAAGCATTTGATATAATACAACATCCTTTTATGATGAAACTCTTAACCAATTGGGTATAGAAGGAACATTCCTCAACACAAATAAGGCAACTTATGATGAACCCATGGCCAGAATATTTTTGAATTGGGAAAACTAGGAAGCATTTTCTCTAAGATCTGGAACATGACAATGATGGCCACTCTCATCATGGCTGTTCAAAAGCCCTGGAAGTTTTAGCCAGAGCCATTAGGCAACAAAAAGAAATCAAAGGGATTCAAATTGGAAAGGAGGAAGTTAAGCTATCCCTATTTGTAGATGACCTGCTTCTATATATAGGGGATCTGAAAGACTCCACTGAGAGACTATCAGAACTAATAGAAGAGCTTGGTAAAGTGGCAAGATATTAAATTAACACACAAAAACCAATAGCCTTTTTATACATAGATAATGCCATGGCTGCAAAAGAAATTTTTCAGTCAATCCCATTCACAATAGCTACAAAAAGATTTAAAAACTTATTAAATACCTTAGAATAAATTTAACGAAGGATGTTAATGATCTCTTCCATGAAAGTTAAAAAAGTGAAGATAGAAATTGAAGAAAACATTAAAATGGAAAAATATTCCATTTTCCTGGATTGGAAGTATCAATATCATCAAAATGTCCATTCTACTAGAAAAGCAAAGGCAATTTACATATTCAATGTGATCCCAATCAAATTACAAACAAAATTCTTCTCTGATCTAAAAAAAAGTTGTTAAAATTCATATGGAAACACAAAAGACCCTGAATACCTAAAGCAATGTTATACAGCAAAAAACAAAGGCAGAGAAATCACAATACCAAATTTCAAAACATACTACAGGACATTTGTAATGAAAACAGCCTGGTAATTGCAAAAATAAATAAATAGATGAATGTATAGACCATTGAATCTCCATAAATCAATCCATTCATCTACAACCAACTTTTCTTTGACAAAGAGCCAAAATCCATCCCTGGAGCAAGGATAGTCTCTTCAACAAATGGTGCTGGGGAAACTAGATATTCATAAGCAGAAGTATGAAACTAGACCCCTACCTTACACTTTCTAGAAAAATGCATTTAAAATGGATCAAGGACCTAAATCTATGACACCATACCATCCAATTACTAGAGAACATTGGGGAAACTCTGCAAGATATTGGGATAGGCAAAGCCTTCTTTAAAAAGACCTCAGAAGCACAGGCAATCAAAGCCAAAATTGATAAATGGGATTACATCAAACTGAGAAGCTTCTGCACTGCAAAAGAAACACTCAGCAATGTGAAGAAGCAACCAATAGAATGGGAGAAAATATTTACAAACTACACAACTGATTAAAGATTAATATCCAGAATCTACACAGAGCTCAAGAAACTCAACAACAATAAAACCAACAATCCAGTTAAGAAATGGGCAAAGGACTTTAACAGGCATCTTTCAAAGGAAGAAATGCAAATGGAGAATAGATACATGAAAAAATTCTCAGAATCACTAACCATTAGGGAAATGCAAATGAAAACCACAGTGAGGTTTCATCTCATCCCAGTATGAATGGATCTCATACAGAAATCAACAAACAATAAATGCTGGTGAGCATGTGGGGGGAAAGGTACCCTAATCCACTGTTGGTGGGAATGTAAACTGATACAGCCACTGAGGAAGACAGTATGGAGATACTTCAGAAATCTGAATATAGACCTACAATAAGACCCAGCTACTCACTCCTGAGAATTTACCCAAAGAAAATAAAGGCAGCATACCAAAGAATTATCTGGCCCCTCCATGTTTACTGCAGCTCAGTTCATTATAACTATGATATGGAATTAACCCATATATCCATCAACTGAAGACTGGATAAAGAAATTATGGTATATGTGTACAGTGGAATATTACACAGTGATGAAAAATGAAATCATGTCATTTGCATCAAAATGGTTGTAACTAGAAAACATTATACTTAGTGAAATCAGCCATTCCCCAGAAGACAAATATGTTCTCCCTATCTATGGAAACTAATAGAGTACCTAAAAGGTAGGGCCGGCGCCGCGGCTTACTAGGCTAATCCTCCGCCTTGCGGCGCTGGCACACCGGGTTCTAGTCCCGGTCAGGGCACCGGATTCTGTCCCGGTTGCCCCTCTTCCAGGCCAGCTCTCTGCTGTGGCCAGGGACTGCAGTGGAGGATGGCCCAAGTGCTTGGGCCCTGCACCCCATGGGAGACCAGGAGAAGCACCTGACTCCTGCCATCAGATCAGCACGGTGCACCGGCTGCAGCGTGCCAACCACGGCGGCCATTAGAGGGTGAACCAACGGCAAAAGGAAAACCTTTCTCTCTGTCTCTCTCACTCACTATCCACTCTGCCTGTCAAAAAAAAAAAAAAGTAATCTATAGAAGTGAAATTGACACTGTGAGATACATTGACTTTGAATAGCCTTTGTCTCAACTATTGAGGAATAGTACCTTCCCCATACTATTTGTTGAACTCTTTGCTTTGTGTATGGTTAATCTTATGTGTATAAAGATATATCTTAGTGGGGCCAGCACTGTCACATAGTGGGTTAAAGCCCCAACCTTCAGTGCCAGCATCCCATATGGATGCTGGTTCAAGTCTTGGCTGTTCCTGTTCCAATCCAGCTTTCTGCTGTGACCTGGAAAAGCGGTAGAAGATGGCTCAAGTCCTTGGTTCCCTGTACCCATGTGGGAGACCTGGAAGAAGCTCCTGGGCCCTGGCTTTGAATCAGTTCTGCTCTAGCCATTGTGGTCATTTGGGGAGTGAACCAGCAGAATGGAAGACCTCTTTCTCTGGCTCTACCTCTTTCTGTAACTCTGTCTTTCAAAGAAATAAAATAATCCTTTAAAAATATGTATTAGTAAAAAATAAGAATGGGAAGAAGAGAAGGATGAGGATAAAGGGTGGGAGTGGAATCTAAACAAGTTGATCTCACAAGAAGTTCAGATTAGAATGGTGGTTACCAGAGGCTGAGAAGAGTAGTAAGGAGGTGTGGATGATAAAGTTTGATTAATGGGAATTGAGTTATAGCGAGATAGAAGAAAGAAGTTGGTGTTCTGTTACACAATGGAATGGCTACAGATAATGGCAATGTACTATACATATATATTTTTAAAGAGCTAGAAGAAAGAATTTTGAATGTCTTCACCATAAAGTAATGATAAATGTTTGAGGAGATAGATATATTTGCCCTGGTTGAATACCACAAAAGGTTTTCATGTATTGAAATATACAAATAGTACTCCATTAACATATATAATTTGTAGGTATCGATTTTAACTCCTTTCTGAAATCCACCACCTGCAAATTCAATGAGAAGCATCTAAGATACTCAAAGGTGCACCTGAAAAAAATGTGATGGAAATTATTGCCATTGTTTTTCATAACGGCCACATAGCATGGCCTTTTAAAATCAGTAATAACAACAACACAGAATTTCAGCTTACCAGTGCTTCCTTGAAATTAATTGTGTGACAGCAAATGTTCTTCGCTAAACAAGAACTCAATCTTAAAACAGGAAGAATAGAGGGATATAAGGAATCAAGGAAAGGAGAAAGAAAGGCAGGGAGGAAGGAAGGAAAGCTGGCAGTTAAAAGGACAGAAGAGGGAGAAGAAAGGGAGGAAGTGAAGGAAAAAATACAGTGCTTTAGCAAAGCACATATGTATCTGAAATCTGATTGACACTCATTTCAGGAACAATGACTACTGAGAGTGTACGCCAATCTAGTAATCATAAGTATCAATCAGCTCTTCACCATCAGATGGCCATCAGAAGACTGTCAACACTGTGTCCTTCGATGTCATCAGTGCCAGAATTGCCACAGTATGATTATATCCTTATCGTTGCTGTAGGTGGTCTTGTGCCCAGAAAGATAAACATATAGGTATAAATATACAGATATATAGCTGTAGATATGAGCAGGCCAGATACCATACTAGACACTGGAGATATGCTAGTGAACTAGAAATATGGTCTCTGACCATGGAGATTTTACAATCCAGTCGGAAACACAGAAAGACAAATAAAAATGCATTAGAGTGGGATAAATTGCTGTGTTTGGACACTTACTGTGTATTCATTAGGAAGGACAGCAGAGGCATGGCTAATCTGATTGTGAGTGTCAAGAAAGAAGTATAAGAAATAGGTAAGCAGATATAAAGGCAGGTAAATGTTGGGTGTAAATTCCATTGATGAAGAGGAGCTCAATTGTACAAACTCCGTTTTTGCTTTTTCTGTTCACAGGCTCTGAATTTTCAAAGAATCCTTCTATTCATTTTGCACGTGGAAATCCAGCTTTTATATTTGTGTGCTCAACTGTGGCACATTATAAAAACAAATTTAGTATATAAGTGCCTAAAAGTTGACATGTTACGATTTTATGATTTGTGACTCCATGCACTGAACATTATCAATGACATAGGCCAATGAAAAGGAACAAAGGAAATGATTATGCAGACATAATTTATGTTTCATTTTGGAATGCCGCCAAAGATAAACACTGCCACAGAGAAACTCTGTATTTACAAAACCTCCCTTCATTGTTGTTGCATCAGCATTGTGACTGGAAACCAAGCAGGGAGAAAAGTGACTAGCTTTTACCAAACTGTGTTTTATGTCGTATTGATAAATTTTCTGGAACACCAGATACAGCTGCAAGAGAACCTGGTGCTGCTAGTACTGAAAAACAGAAATATAAGCAGGTTCAAAAATTTATAGATCTTTATGTAGCTACTTTGACACAGAATTTTCTGAGCTGCATCTCACCAGAAGTGGCTAGAAAATTATATGCAAATTGTATGAAGCATGGCACCTAAACTGACCAATCACATACAGGTGCATTGCAATAATCATCTTGCATTAGCTCATTTTTAAAATCACTTGTGGCCGGCGCCATGGCTCACTTGGCTAATCCTCCAGCACCCCGGGTTCTAGTCCCGGGTGGGGCGCCAGGTACTAGTCCTGGTTGCTCCTCTTCCAGTCCAGCTCTCTGCTGTGGCCCAGTAGGACAGTGGAGGATGGCCCAAGTGCTTGGGTCCCTGGACCCACATGGGAGACAGGGAGGAAGCATCCGGCTCCTGGCTTTGGATCAGCACAGCGCCAGCCATGGCGACTTTAGGGAATGAACCAATGGAAGGAAGTCCTTTCTCTCTGTCTCTCTCACTTTCTATATCTCTGTCTCTCTCTTTCACTGTCTAACTCTGCCTGTCAAAAATTAAAAAAAAAAAAACACTTGTGATTCAGACTGTGTATTTATGATGTATCTTGTATTTGTTGTATATTAAACATGTAAATTAGATGAGTATTAACTTATGAAGCTATTAGATTTTCTGAGACAACTTTTTGCTGGCTCTTTTCTGCAAGCAGGCATTAGGATTGATGAGTCTTCAGCGATTAGGAAAACTTTATGGTCAAATAAGTTTAGGAAATGCTAATCTGATTAACTCTAATGAGAATAATTCACTAGTAGATAACTATGAGTCAAGCTTAAAATAGCATTCAGGAATCCATTATTTATATTATATCAAAGAAGTAAGTTACTCGAATATTGCTTTTTTTGTTAGATGCAAGACCATGTGTTGATTTTTCCCTTGTAAAATAGTATGTAGGGCATGTGATAAAAGTGAAAGAGCTAGTTAATATTGTGTCTGTGGACAGGATGCCTATATGAATGATTTCTGCCCTTTAAACCTGTTTAAATTGATCATGTTTCTGAAAATTAAGGAGCCTTACAAAGTGTTGGATTTTCCCTATGACATGAGCAAATAGGAAAACAGAGTATGGCATACTACTTTGCCATTACTATAAATCAATAGCAATCTAAATATATGACAAAATAAACATATAATATGCTATTATAAGATGTGGTAGCACAGTGCCTAGCATATTATAAGTATTCACTAACTATTTGATAAACTAACAAAAGAATCAATTAATTAATTAATGTATGAGGCAAAGGAATGCAATCCCTTGATTGGAGTTATAGTTCCACTTGAAACAATAACAACTTACAGAAGACATATCAGATCCTTGATCTCTTTCCCAGCATTTTTGTAAGAATCAAAAGAAATTACATGTAACTTTATAAAGATGACTTACTGCTATTATCATCATTTTACATAGTACTAGTCAAAACAGTAGTGTTCTAAGTTGCTTCAGTTAATGAAAGTTTGAATTTAGAATCACAATGTTTAAACAAAAAGATCTCATTATGGAGGTGGTACTTAGAAGAAATTCTAGTTAATATTTCTCATCCTCCTTACTCCTTCCTTTCTTATTTTTGTTTAATTTTCACAATGACACATGTTTGATTTACAGTATAATCACAAGCTCAATATTTCATAACATAAAGAATTAAACAAGTAGCAAGTAGAAACATCACTGTATATAAAATCTACCATAACAGTTACTACATCCTTGATGGTTTACAGAATACAATTGTTCTATAATTATGCAATTTTGAAATCTGACACAGTAGTAAAGATATGAACAAGTCCTTGGTCTATTTTAGGAGATTTTAGGGGAGCATTCATTTCTTGGCTTCCCCAACTTCTAGAGTCCAAGCACAAGTACATCATTCACATCCATCATCTTGAAAGACAGCACTGTCTCATCTCTCTGGTAATACTTCCATGGTCACATTACCCTCAGATATTCCTTTCTTGGCATCTATTCCTGTAAGGATATCTATGATTACATTGTGCCCACCCCATCCAGGTATCTTATGCAATCTTTCTATTTTAAGTTTCAATGACTGTGTATTTAATTCTATTTACAATCATAATTTCACTTTCAGTTTCAGAAAGAGAGAGAGAGGGAGGGATAGAGATATATCTGGTTTACACAACAGTCAGGGATGAAACAAGTGAAGCCAGGAGGCAGGAACTCAATCCAGGTCTCCCTTGTAAGTACCAGTAACCCAACCACTTGACCCATCATCTGCTGCCTCCCACTGTTTGTTAGGAGGAAGCAGGAATTGGAGTGGAGTTGGGACTTGAACCCAGCCACGCCTGTAAGGGATGTGGTGTCCCAAATGGCATGTTAACTGCTACACCAAAAAACTGCCCTTCATTAGTGATTTTACTGAACCAGTGTTTAAACAAAATTATTAAAACTATCTAAAATTATGCAAATCACTTATATCTTTATTTTATTACTGATTTAATATGATAGGTCCATCAACAGAGCATACAAATATGCATACTAATAGCAAAAAAAATTCAGTAATTTGTTCTTTGTTAAATTTCAGTCTTATGAAAACCACAGCTTCATATATTATTAACTTTGTCATTGTGAAGCTTAAGGTAGGAAAAAAGGAAGTATTTAATAATTTGTTAGATTTAATTACAAATTTTATTTTACTTTATTTATATAAAGGAAACAAACATGTATTTCATGTATACAGTTTTAGGAGCATAATGATACTTCCCATCCTACTCTCCCTCTCTCCCTTGCTCCCACCTCCTTCTCCTTCTTTTCTGATCTTTCTTTTAATTTTTACAGTGACATATTCTCAACTTTCTTTATAATCACAAGATTAACCCTCTACTAAATACAGCATTCAACAAGTATTAAGTAGAAAAAACCCTTTTTCTCAACAGTATAGACAAGGATTATAAACAATAATCAAATCTCAAAATAACAATTTTGCTCATATAAATTACATTTTTACTGTATATATTAGTTACCACAAATCAGGGAAAACATACAATATTTGCCTTATGGGGACTGGCTTCTATCACTAAGCACAATGACCTCCAGTTGCATCTATTTTGTTGCAAAAGACATGATTTCATTGTTTTTTATGACTGAATACTACTCAATAATGCATACATACGACAATTTCTTTATCCAATCATCAGTTGATGGACATCTGGATTGACTTCATAACTTCACTATTATGAATTGAGCTGCAATAAACATGGGGTATGGACAACTATTTCATATGCTGATTTCATTTCTTTTGTAATTTCCAGAGGTGGAATGCCTGTTTTCAGCCTTCTGAGGAATCTCCATACTGTCTTCAACAATGGTTGGAGTAGCTTATATTCCCACCAACATTGTATTAGGGAATCTTTTTCCCAATTCTCAACAGTATTTATTATTTGATTTTTGGAATGATAGCCGTTCTAATTGTCATGACCTGAACCCTCACTGTTTTTTTTTTTTTTTTTTTTTTTTGACAGGCAGAGTGGACAGTGAGAGAGAGACAGAGAGAAAGGTCTTCCTTTTGCCGCTGGTTCACCCTCCACTGGCCACCGCGGTAGGCGCGCTGCGACCGGCGCACCGCGCTGATCCGATGGTAGGAGCCAGGTGCCTTATCCTGGTTTCCCATGGGGTGCAGGGCCCAAGCACTTGGGCCAGCCTCCACTGCACTCCCTGGCCACAGCAGAGAGCTGGCCTGGAAGAGGGGCAACAGGGACAGGATCGGTGCCCCAACCGGGACTAGAACCCGGTGTGCTGGCGCCGCAAGGCGGAGGATTAGCCTAGTGAGCTGCGGCGCCGGCCTTAACCCTCATTGTTTTTAGTTACTTTTCCCTGATGGCTAGTGATCCTGAGCATCATTTTATGTGTCTGTAGGCCATTTGTATTTCATCCTTTGATAAATGTAGGAAAAATCACTATGATCCTAAATCTGTATATATGAAATACATGAAATTTGTTTACCATAAATGGAATTAGAAAAAGACAAAAGAATAAAGAAAAAAAGGGAAAAAAAGAAAAATGCCTGTTTATATTCTTAGCCCATTTCTTAAATGAATTGCTTGTTTTATTGTTGGGTTTCTTGAGCTCCTTACAAATCCTGGATATTGATCGTTTTTCAGAGGTATAATTTGCAAATATTTTCTCTAGTTCTGTCTGTTGGCTTGTTACTTTGTTGTTTCCTTTGCTATGCAGAAGCTTTTTAGCTTGATATAATCTCATTTGTCTATTTTGGTCTTTGTTGCCTGTACTTCTGGGGTCTTATGCAAGTCGTCTTCTCTAGGCCAGTGTCTTGAGGTGTGTCCCTTATGTTTTCCTCCAATAATTTGGTGGTTTCAGGTCTTAGATTTAGATCCCTGATCCATTGTGAGTTGAATTTTGATAAGGCTGTAAGTTAGGGGTCTTGTTTCATACGTCTGCATGCGGAGATCCAATTTTCCCAACATCATTTGTTAGAGACTTTCCTTTTTCCAGGGATTGGTTTTAGCTAGTTTGTCAGACTAGTTAGCTGTAGATGTGTGGATTAATTTATTGGGTCTCCAGTCTGTTCCATTGGTCAATACGTCTATTCTTGTGCCAGTATCAAGCTGTTTTTTTTTTAATTCTTTTTTAAAGATTTATTTATTTGAAAGTCAGAGTTACACAGAGAGAGGAGAGGCAGAGAGAGAGAGAGGTCTCCATCCGTTGGTTCACTCTCTAACTGGCCACAATGGCCAGAGCTGTGCTGATCCGAAGCCAGGAGCCAGGAGCTTCTTCCAGGTCTCCCACATGGGTGCAGGGGCCCAAGGCCTTGGGCCATCCTCTACTGCTTTCCCAGGCCTTCACAGAGAACTGGATCGGAAGTGGAGCAGCTGGGTCTCGAACCAGCGCCCATATGGGATGCTGGCACTTTAGGCCAGGGCGTTAACCCACTGTGCTACAGTGCCAGCCCCTAAAGCTGTTTTGATCATAGCTTCTCTGTAATATGTCTTGAAATCTGCTATTGTGGTGCATGTAGCTGTGTTGTTTATTGTTTAGGATTGCTTTAGTTATTCAGGTTATCTTGTGACTCTGTATGAATTTTAGGGTCATTTTTCTAGATCTGAGAAAAATATCTTTGGCAATTTGTTTGAGATTTCCTTGAATCTATAAATTGGTTTGGATAATGTGAACATTTGGTGATATTAATTCTTCAAAACTGTGAACATGAAAGATTTTCCATTTTTTTGTGTGTCTATTTTTTTTCTTTAATATTGTATAATTTTCTTTGTAGAGATCTTTGACATCCTTAGTTAAATTTATCCCAAGGCATTTAAATTGTTTTGTAGCGACTGTAAATGGGACTGATCTTACAAGTTTTTTCTCAGTCATTGAAGTGTTTGCATATTCAAATTTTATTAAATTTTGTGTGTTGGTTTTACATTCTGCAACTTTGCCAAACTCTCGTATGAGCTCCAAAATTAATTTGTGGAGTTTTTTGGTATCCCTATTAATAGGATCATATCACCTGCATGCAGGGATAATTTGACTTCCTCCTTTCCTATTTGTATCATTCTTGTTTCTTTTTCTTGTTCAATGACTCTGGCTAAAACTTCCAGAACTACATTGAATAGTAATGATTAGAGTGGACATTCTTATCTGGTCCCAGGTCTTAATGGAAATGCATCCAGCTTTTTCCCATTCAATTGGATGTTGGCTGTAGGTTTATCATATTTTGCTTTGATTGTGTGGAGGTATATTTCTTCTATAACCAATTTGCTTCATGTTTTCATCATGACAGGATGTTGTATTTTATCAAATGCTTTTTCTGCATTTCTTGAGATAATCATATGATTTTTGTTCTTCAGTTTGTTAATCTGATGTATCACATTTATTTATTTGCGTATGTTAAACCATCCCAGCACACTAGGGATAAATCCTATCTGGCCCAGGGCAATGATTTTTCTGATGTGTTTTTGAAATTGATAGCTAATATTTTGTTGAGGATTTTTGCATCGAAGTTCATCAGGGATATCTGTTTATAGTCTCAATCTTTCTTGTGTCTTTTTCTGGTTTTGGAAATAAGGTGATACTGGCCTCATAGAAGAAGCAGGGATTAACATGAAAGGCAATAAAGTTTTACTTAAATATTTGCCTTGGGCCTCATGAGCCTTAAGGAAAAACTGCAAGGTATCATTTAAAATCCCTTAACCAAAATATTTTCCTTAATCATGCCAGACACACTTTGGATTTGACCCTTTGCTCTTGCGAATCCCTTCTGTCTGAATGCTCTTCTTCAAATGATATGAACGCCCTACTCCCTCATATTTTGAGATTTTGCCCATTGTTCTCTCTTCATACCTTATTAAAAAGCTTTTGTAAATTTTGGACCAAAGAATCCTTAGTTAGGAAGGAAGTGCTGTCTTGTTCATTGTGGCATATTTGATAGCATCCCACTGTTCTAGCCACTGGTTGTCAGTACCAACTTCCTGGTTATAACAACCCAAAATGTCTACAGAGATTGCTAAATGTCGCCTAGGGTTAAGGAGATGGCAAATATTACAGCCCAGGTCAGCCTTGCAAACACCTTCATGCTCTATAACATAGACTGACTTTCAAAAAGTTAGGGATTTTATTTAAATTATTATATCCAGACAATAACAGACTCTGGCCCAGAAAATATAACTGCCAATTTCTAATTATGATTCTTGAGCATCTTGTGTCCAATACATCTCAGAACCAAGAAAATAAACTTCTATTTGTCTCTCTTCAAACACAAATGGTTTAATGTTATAATAAATCAGACAGCACAAAAATTAATAACAATCAGGTGCAGTATATTATTATAGTAATTTATAACACACACTACAACTCTTCTAATGTGATGAATTATCTTCCTAATGATGGTTCTACCATAATAGATCAACTAATAGATACAAATTCATAGAGTAATATGCTTCAGTTACATGATTTCTAACACAGGGAATTATAACAACAGAAATATTTTTGTATTCTTTCTTCTGTTCTATTTTTAAAATTCTTAATGTCTATAGCAGCTCTGTATACTATTATTATGATCTGACCTTGAATCTTCAATGAAAACACAAAGAATAAAATACTAAGAATGATTCTTTGGAATTCTGAAGTAGAGAACTTTTGGATACCCCTAATACTGCTAGGGTATTGGCAAAGGTGATGGGATGTCACTACCATAATTATGTTATCAAAGATATCATTCTCGTAATTGCTTCACATTATTTAAGATTCCATACTGCTAGTAGTTTTACTCTAGAGTCTCTTGCTTAATGGCATTGAAGAAGAAGGTTACTCTGAGTACTGGTGTTGCAAACAAATTAACTCTACCAACAACTTGAGGATCCTGGATGTAAATTGTTTTCTAGTTGGACCACTGAAAGGACTGCAGCCTCTACTGACACCTTAGTCATACCCTCATGAGATTCTAAACAAAAGAATCTGGGTAATTCATGCCCAAGACATGAGGTAAGAAATAAAGGTACATTATTAAGTTAATTAAAATGGAATGAAAGATAATTTTATTTTGATGCTAAAAAGATTGGAAGTTAAGACATATGATGAGATCTTTTATAGTACCTGGAACATACATGTTATTGAAAAGCTATACATAGATTTCAAAATTTGTTTGCATCAACATAAAATTATCTTTTAATACCATTTCTCCACAGGCTTCTTGAAATATAACTGTATGTGATGCTTTACAAGGATGTAATTTTAGAACAGTGGCTAAATGAAACAAATCAGGCACAGAAAACACATACTGAATGTTCTTACTTATATGATTATGTGAAAGCTGAAAAGTTGGACTTATAAAAGAGGTCACTAGAACTATGGTTACTAGGCCTTGGAAAGATGTGATAGAGGTATGGATACAGGTGGTGGGGGTTAATGTGTAAATGGTGTGGTTGGATAGGAGGAATAACTTCTAATGTACTATAGCACACTATTATATCTATGGTTGTCAACAACTATCTGTTTTTTTTTTTAATTTTTTGACAGGCAGAGTGGACAGTGAGAGAGAGACAGAGAGAAAGGCCTTCCCTTTTGCCGTTGGTTCACCCTCCAATGGCTGCTGAGGCCGGTGCACCGTGCTAATCCGATGGCAGGAGCCAGGTGCCTTATCCTGGTCTCCCATGGGGTGCAGGGCCCAAGCACCTGGGCCATCCTCCACTGCACTCCCTGGCCACAGCAGAGAGCTGGCCTGGAAGAGGGGCAACTGGGACAGAATCCGGAGCCCCGACTGGGACTAGAACCCGGTGTGCCGGCGCCACAGGGTGGAGGATTAGCCTAGTGAGCCGCGGCGCCGGCCAACAACTATCTGTATTCATGTATTTCAAAAGAGCTAATAGAATTTGAATGTTCCTAATACAAAGAAATTTAAAAATGGTCTGAGGTGATGGATATGCCTATTATTATACTCCATAAGTATGCACAATTACTATGCATCAATGAAATATAAAATACATGCGTACAAATGAAAAAAAAACTAAATATGTATTGCTTCAAGTTCTAAATTTGTAGTAATCATGTTACGCAGCAAAGGAAAACTAATACAACTGCAGTAGAAGGGCTTCGTCCTAACATTCTGAAGTTACCTATATGGAATTTCCTTAGAGAGTATTAGTATACCTTCATAGCTCATAAGATTGGGGGGTAATGAAAATGTGTCCTAGAAATCTTAAAAGTTCAAGAAACATTCACCAAGTAAGTGCTAGGCATTTTATTGTATGTCCAGCTGACACTCATGAATCAGATGTATTTCCAGTACATGTGTAAGACATATTTTCAGACTATGATGCAGTAGAGAAGAAAATACAGAAATAGATTATTCTTTAAAAGATTTATTTATTGATTTGAAAGTCAGAGTTATGCAGGGAGAGAAGGAGAGGCAGAAAGTGGGAGAGAGGTCTTCCATCCGCTGGTTCATTCCCCAATTGGCCACAACAGCTGGAGCTGCGCCTATCCAAAGCCAGGAGCCAGGAGCTTCTTCCAGGTCTGCCAGATGGGTGCAGGGGCCCAAGGACTTGGGCCATCCCCCATTGCTTTCCCAGGCCATAGCAGAGAGCTGAATTGGAAGTGGAGCAGCCGGGACTCGAACAGGTGCCCATGTGGGATCCTGGCACTGCAGGCGGCGGCTTAACCTGCTACACCACAGCAAAGGCCCCAGAAATATATTATGTTAATATATGTATGTTATTTTTATAGATTATGGAAATACAGCAGGGAATGGTGGTACAGATACAAATGGCTTCTGCAATGAAACGGTTGTGAAATGGGACTTACCATCCAGAAGAAGGCAGAGTTAGTTAGAGAGAGAGAGAGATACAAAGGTCTTCCTTCCGTTAGTTCACCCCCCAAATGGCTGCTACAGCCGGCGCATTGCGCCGATCTGAAACTAGGAGCCAGGTGCTTCCTCCTGGTCTTCCATAAGGATGCAGGGCCCAAGGACTTGGGCCATCCTCCACTGCACTCCCGGGCCACAGAAGAGAGCTGGACTGGAAGAAGAGCAACCAGGACTAGAACCCGGGGTGCTGGCGCCGCAGGTGGAGGATTAGCCTAGTGAGCCAGAGCTCCGGCCAGAAACCATGACTTATTAAACTTCTAATATGTGCCAGGAAATTTGCTGATAGCAATTATAACAACTAAATAATTAATTATTTATCTTTAACAAGGTACCAAATACATTATATAATTCACTCCTACAGCACCCAATAATATAGATACTCACTGCATAGATGAGGATATTGTGTAGTTTAAAGGAAAGAGTGTATTCACTCTTCAGATTTCTCCCTGATTTGTAGACCTATCCTTCTCCAACCATAATATGCTGTAATTAGACAAATAACTTTCTAACTTTTCTTTCTTTCCCCACCTTCCAAATTGCATGCTTGCTGAATTTCCCTCTAATCTCACATTTTTATTATCTTTCCTATTAAAAGTGTCAAGTATGCCTGTTGTAATTTATATATAAATCTCATCACCTTGAATCAAATATAAATTTTTTGACTGCTGACATTGCCCAAATACTCTTTCGATATTTTGTTTTTATCACAATCCCAGAAGTAATTGTGCTCCATGAAGAATGCACAGATGAATGAATGTTTACAGCGCCTGTTGGCAAAAGCAATGATGCTCATTTGATTTGTTATTGCTCAGGAAGATGACTTCTGAATAAGGCTCCGTATTTCTGGGAATTTGGTTTGATCTTCTCTACAACCCCTTGTGTGTGTGTATATATATATGACAGACTACCAGATGGATAGAGAGGAATAAACCTGTATCAAAAACATCCCAAGTTGCTTCAGGAGAGTATGTACTGATGGCAATGTTTAGAGCTATCTTCACCCTGATGTGGGTTAGTTTTCATTTGCTCTTTTTATTAACAGTTTGGGAGAGATGTTCTTCCTACTGCACAGATGAGATAAGTGAAGTTTGCAGAGGTTCACAAACTGCCCTCAGACAAAGCACCTGAGTGAGATTGTGACCCAGGCAGGCAGCCTAAGGGTCAGTTCTGTGACATCAATCATGACACATACTGTCTCCTAGTTAGGTTTAGGATTTGACTTCCTGTTTTGGTTTCTGCAAATTGTTATGAGTTAATTATAGCCTAATTAGAATTATTTTGAGGGCTGTTCTGGACCAATTGTGTGGGGGTGATAAGGTTCAATAAGAAGGCATTCCTTACTGACTGTAGTGAATTAAATGGCAGTCTCCAAGAAATAGGTTTATTTCCTAACACCTGGAAACTGAATATGGATTTAATTAGAAAAAATGTCTTTGCCGAGTAAAACAAGATGAAATCAACTGTTATTATAGGGCTTGGCCCTCTATTCAATCATCATCGTTATGGGTAGCTAGCAGACTTTGAACGTCCATCTTTCTTTGAGACAACTGAGTTCACTGGTGAACTCTGCTTCCAAGTACTCCTGCAAAAAACAGCACAACTTCAATCCACATTCTCACCCCAGCAGCTTCAGCTCACATTGTCATGCTTACAGATAAGTAACAGAGGAGAACACACACTATACAGCATTCACAGCAGTTGACAAAGGGGCAGGCTGTATACAAGTATCCCTTCACTTAACAAATTCAGTGAACATGAGTTGTCTAAGAACAAGATTCACTTAAAGTTTTCCAACAGACATGGGTGTCCTTTGAATGAAAAAAGCATTTGTGCATTATTTGCTATCATTGCCCTCTACACACTGTCACACCAAAGCCACAGGATTGAGATACACATCTTACTAAGTTAAAACACATCCATTATGTACCACCAAGTCTCTGTACACACTCTCTCCTTAGCTCACTCATACTAGCCCTTCATGCCTTAGCACCTTCTAGTTCCATATCACAGGCTTATGTTCATAGTGTTGATACAACTCCATGAAATAAAGAGTAGTGGATAAAAATGGGACACCCACGGTCAAAGACACTACCTTTTCAGCATGATGCCCAACCAATTTATTTATTTATTTATTTCTATTTTATTTAAGGTACACAAATTTCATGTATTTCCTATATACAAATGCAGGAATAAAGTGATATTTCCCACTGTCTCCCCTTCCTCCCATTAAAGCTGTCCCCCTTCTTCCTCTCTTCTCTCTTGTTCCCACTCTTAATTTTTGCCAAGATCTGTTTTCAGTTAAACTTATAAGACTAACCCAACACTAAGTACAAAGTTCAATAAATAGTATGAAAAAATACTGCTCCTCAACTGTCGATATAAGGGCTGTAAACAATCATTAAATATCAAAATGTCAATTTCACTCCTATAGATTACCTTTTAGGTACGCTATTAGTCACCACACATCAGGGAAAACATGATATTTCTGGGACTGGCTGACTTCCCTAAGTATAATGGTTTCCAGATGCATCCATTCTGTTACAAAAGGCAGGATTCTTTTTTTTTTTTTTTTTTTTTTTTTGACAGGCAGAGTTAGACACAGAGAGAAACAGAGAGAAAGGTCTTCCTTTCTGTTGGTTCACCCCTCAATGGCCGCTGCAGCCGGCATGCTGCGGCGGGCGCACAGAGCTGATCTGAAGCCAGGAGCCAGGTGCTTCCTCCTGGTCTCTCATGCGGGTGCAGGACCAAAGCACTTGGGCTATCCTCCACTGCCTTCCCAGGTCGCAGCAGAGAGCTGAAGATTCCATTTTTTTAATCACCATGTAGTATTCCAAACTGTATATATACCATACTTTCTTCATCCAGGCTTCAGCTGATGGACATCTGGGTTGATTCCATATCTTAGCTATTATGAATTGAGCTGCAACATATATGGGGGTAAAGATAATGATTTCATATGCTGATTTCATTTCATTTGGGTAAATTCCCAGGAGTGAAAAAGTTGGATAATATGGTACATCTATATTCAAGTTTCTGAGGTATATCAATACTATCTTCCACAGTAGCTGCACCAGTTTACTTTCCCACCAACAGTGGATTAGAGTACCCTTTTCCCCACAATCTCACCAGCATTTATTGTTTATTGATTTCTACCATTATAATTGGAGTAAGGTGAAATATTATTGCAATTTTGATTTGTATTTCCCTGATGGTTAGTGATCCTGAGCATTTTTGCATGTGTCTATTGACCATTTGCATTTCCTCTTTTGAAAAATGCCTGTTCAAATCCTTTATCCATTTCTTAACTAGATTGTTGGTTTTGTTGTTGTTGAGTTTCTTGAGCTCTTTATAGATCCTGGATTTTAATTCTTTATCAGATTCGTATTTTGTAAATATTTTCTCCCATTCTATTGGTGGACTTTTGATTTTGCTGAGTATTTCTTTTACAGTGCAGAAGGTTCTCAGCTTGATGTAATCCCATTTATCAATTTTGGCTTTGATTGCCTGTGCTTCTGAGGTCTTGTTCATGAAGGCTTTGCCTCTCCCAATATCTTGCAGAGTTTCCCCAATGTTCTCTAGTAATTGGATGGTATGATGTCATAGATTTATGTCCTTAATCAATTTTGAGTGGATTTTTGTGGAAGGTGGAAGGTAGTGGTCTTTATTCATTCTGCTGCATGTAGTTATTCAGTTTTTACAGCACTATTTGTTGAAGGTGGTGTCCTTGCTACAGGGATCCATTTTAGCTCCTTTTTCAAGCATAAGTTGCTTTTAGATGTGTGGATTATTTCATGGAGTTTCTAGTCTGTTCCATTGGTCAATAGGTCTATTCTTGTGCCAATATTATGATATTTTGATTATAATTGTTAACATGTCTTGAAATCTGGTATTGTAATGCCTCCTGCTTTGTTTCTGTTGTAGAAGATTGATTTCACTATTGGAGTCTAGTGTGTTTCCATACGAATTTTAGCATCATTTTTTCCAGATCTAAAAAGAACGTCATGGGTATTTTGATTGACATTGCAATGAATCTATAAATTGCTTCTGATAGTGATAATGTTAATTCTTCCAATCCATGAACATGGAAGATTTTTCCAATTTTATGTCTTCTAATTCTTTCTTGAATGTTTTGTAATTCCTTCATTGAGATTTTTTACTTCTTTGGTTAAACTTATTCCAAGGTATTAAATTTTTTTGCAGCTATTTTGAATTGGATTGATCTTAGAAGTTCTTTCTCAGCAATAACATTGTCTTTTATTTTTTTTTTTTTGACAGGCAGATTGGACAGTGAGAGAGACAGAGAGAAAGGTCTTCCTTTGCCATTGGTTCACCCTCCAATGGCCGCCGCGGCTGGCACGCTGCGACCGGCGCACCGCGCTGATCCAATGGCAGGAGCCAGGTGCCTATCCTGGTCTCCCATGGGGTGCAGGGCCCAAGCACTTGGGCCATCCTCCACTGCACTCCCTGGCCACAGCAGAGAGCTGGCCTGGAAGAGGGGCAGCCGGGACAGAACCAGTGCCCCGACTGGGACTAGAACCCGGTGTGCCGGCGCCGCAAGGCAGAGGATTAGCCTAGTGAGCCGCGGCGCCAGCAACATTGTCTTTTTATACAAAGGATATTAACTTTCATGTGTTAACTTTATATCCTGCAGTTTTATCAAATGCTTTTATGAGTTCTAATAGTCTTACGGGAGCCTTTTGGATCCCCTATATATAGAATTATGTTATCTGCAAATAGGGATAATTTGATTTCCTCCTTTCCAATTTGTATCCCATGGATTTCTTTTTTCTGGTCTAATGGTTCTGGCTAAAATTTCCAAGACCATACTGAATAGCAATGGTGAGAGTGGGCATCATTGTCTGATTCTGGATCTTAGTAAAAGTGCTTCCCAATTTCCTCATTCAATAAGATGCAGGGTGTGGGTTTGACGTAAGTTGCCTTTATTCTGATGAGGAACCCAATTTGCTTAAAGTTTTCATCATCTATACTTCTGAAGTATGTTTGATTAGATTAGCTAATATTTTGTTGAGGATTTTTATATCTATGTTCATCAAGAATATTGGTCTATAGTTCTCTTTCACCATGATATCTTTTTCTGTCTAAGAAATTAAGGTGATGCTGGCTTCATAGAAAGAGTTTAGGATTTCCTCCCTTTCCTTTTATTTTGAAAAGTTTGAAAATTATTGGAATTAGTTCTTTAAAATTGTGGGAGAATTCAGCAGTGAAGCAATTTGATCCTGGGCTTTTCTTTGTTGGGAGTCTTCACTATAGTTTTACCTCCAACTCTTCCCTGAGAATACATTTTTTTAAACATTTTTTAAAATATTTTTTGACAGGCAGAGTGGACAGTGAGAGAGAGAGAGACAGAGAGACAGAGAGAAAGGTCTTCCTTTTCCATTGGTTCACCCCCCAATGGCCGCTGCGGCCAGCATGCTGCGGCGGGTGCACAGCGCTGATCCGAAGCCAGGAGCCAGGTACTTCCTCCTGGTCTCCCATGTGGGTGCAGGGCCCTAAAGGACTTGGGCCATCCTCCACTGCCTTCCAGGGCCATAGCAGAGAGCTGGCCTGGAAGAGGGGCAACCGGGACAGAATCTGGCACCCCGACCAGGACTAGAACCTGGGGTGCCGGTACCATAGGCAGAGGAGTAGCCTATTGAGCTGCAGTGCCAGCAAAAATATTTTATTATTTTTCCATAGGTTAGAACAGTCCTCCCTTTTCCTATTCTGCCATCTTGGGATCTCATTACGCCTAATTCTTGAATGAGAAAACATGTATACAGAAGTATTACCATGGCAAAATATTTACAGCACTAGTCTGAATGAAGCACTTCTTCCCTAAATATTTGCAATGAGAAGAACTACAGAGATTGAATGATGGCTACATATTATCCTTTTTTTATATGAAAGGAGACAAGTGTTTAAAATCAAAATCAAAATAACAAACACTATGACACCATGATCTCCCAAAAGGCAGATTTTCCTAATGAAAAAAAAAAATCCATATTGTGGGGCTCAAATTAAAACATAGAGAAAAGAATATAGTTATAAATCAATGGTTTCCACTTTGAATATGAAAATAATTAATTTGACAAGTTTAGGGATAAAATATTACAGCAGAACCTTACTTTCTTTGAGCCTAATTTTTGAAAAATTATGCTGCGCTTTGTACTGAGTGGTTCATCAACTACCTGATTCCATAGATAACCTCCAAAGAATAAACCCTTGATAAAATGTCTCCTCTATAAGGTGACCTGAATTATGTACATTCATTTTTGTTAATAAACACACATTTGTCAACATATTTAAATATTGGGTACTTTGGTGTGAGTGCCAAAAGACACCATTTAGGGTGCCCGGGTTCTGCATCAGAGTGCCTGGGTTCAATCCCTGGCTCCGGTTCCTGACTCTAGTTTCCTGCTAATGTAAATATAGACAGGCAGCAGTGATGCCTTAAGTAGCTGGGTTCCTGACAACCACAAGGAAGATCTGGTTTCAATTTTTTACTCCCAGCTTCAGTCTATCAGCTGGCATTTGAGAAAATTAAACAGCAACTGGGAGTCTCTCTCTCTCTCTCTCTCTCTCCCCACCCCCACTCTGTCTCCTCTCTCTCGCCCTCTCTCTTGCTCCCTCTAATTCCCTCTTCCTCTCTTTCATAAAGAGAGGAAGAAAAAAATGTTTAAAATCATTTAATTTATATTAAAGATTAAAGAGAGAACATAGTGCTGAAGATAAGAAAGGGCTTTGGATCTACATTGTTCTTTACTCACTTAGCGCTAACACCTGCTGGTCATATAACCACAGAGAAATTCATGTACTTTTTCCTTCTTTCAACTGTTGTCCATGAATCCATAAAGAAATTTGTTAGGCTTTTGATCTTTTTTTATTCATTTCCAAAATAGGAATGTGCAATCTGCAAGGTTTTGAGAGAATGAGGAATGATATATACAAAATCACAATTTGGAAAACTGTCAATTCTAACCAAAACAACAACAATGGTACAAAAATAGACATAAGTACTGTATTTGTGTCTAACAACACTCCATTTACCCAACTCATAAATCCATTAGTACATGCTTATAAAAATATTTATTAATGCTTCTTGTGATACTCTTTCCAAATCAGCCACTATGGTTATTATATAGAGAGTGATCTTTGGTGCCAAACTTAAGCTCCAAATACTTAAGTACTACCAGATTTGGTTTCTGGAATTTTGCCACTGATTGTTGATATAGCACATCATGTTTCAGTGACTGTGTAACTAGTGTCAACATTGAGTTGATGGTTCTACTCCAATCCTCTTAATGACAACTCTCATTTTAAGACCATGATGAAGAAACCAATGGTGTCTGATTTAGGAAGTTCTTTTCAAAGTCTACCCCATATCTTGTAAAACTCAAATTAAAAACCTCAATGGATTCTTTGGATCACTTGCACTAATCCAGTTTAAGAACTTCAAGTCTCCCCAAGTGGCCCTTAATTAATGGCCAATATGAATGCACAAGCACACAGCATGCACATGGGTTGTAGCTGGAAGTTAACAAATACATCTGTGTCTTGGGATTTAATAATAACTTTCTTTCTATAGACAAATGATTGAGACAAGGAATATACTGGTTGTTTTCAAACCTTAAAAGAAACCTGGTAGGTCTATCAATTGACCTCATTGACTCCCATTCTTCAACTTTTACGTTAGGTTATTCTTCTTCAGAACATTGTGAATGTGGTGAGAAACAACTCAATACAAGAGTATAAACAAGAAAAAGAATGGCAATCTAAACCTCTATGTTTCCTAATTATTGTTAGCCATTCTATATTTTTAGGAAAGGTCATTAGCTTATTGAAGGACAGAAGTATCACTAGGAAATATTTGCCAACAGTAACATGTAGCAATTTGAATTTTAATTAATTAAAAGTAAATAAAGTTTAACATTCAACTTTTCAGTTGCACTCGCCACATTTTGAGTGTTCAATGTTATGCATAACTTCCATGTTGGACTGTGCGGATATTGGACATTACAGGAGCTACTAAAGGACAGAGCTGCTTTAGAAGGAAAATGTGCCCTATTCCATTGCTTCTCATTATTTATGTTAGAAAATGGGAAGCATCAATATCCTACATCTTAAGATTAAATTATTTCAAATTTTCCTTGATACTTAAAACAGTTCATCCTCTTTGAAATGTACTTTTCAAACTTCACATTGAGAAAATGACCCTTGAAATTATAGCCTCAGTGGTCTTACAGAAATCATAATCGTTTCCTAGTGGTGGCATAAGAAATAATACTAAACTTTTCACCATGATTAAAATACCTTCAATAAGTTTATATAGAATAATTAATAGAGCTAATTGTTGTATATCACTTTTTTCATTTACATACAAATGCATGTTCTTTTGGCACTGTCTTTGACCAACTCAAAATGAGTCAGCCATGGAGCTGTCTTGAAAACACACACACACACACCTGACAAAACCTCCTTTATTTTTTTCCCATCGTCACCAAAAATAAATAAATGATACAAATGGTTCTTTTGCCGATTTTGAAAGTGGAGCCAGAAATTATGTGAAGGTAGGACTATTGAATTATTCATGTGTTCTGATTGAATGGGATCATTATCTCTGGCCTTATAAGCTAATAAATACTGTCTAATGCCTGGATACACTTTTGATGTAATAGCGTCAGGAAAAAGAAAAAAAAAAAACTGACTTCTCTGCAAATTTCAGCCTAGATTATGGAGATGCTCCCTGATGAGTTCATTACGAAAAGTGTGTGTGTGTGTCTGAACACGAATGCATGCAGACACATGTGTTTGTGTGTAAATATACACAAATATGAAATATCTTACACAATTCTGATATTCATCACTTTCCTAATTTTGTAAAGTCTTTTCAACTTACACATATAACATTTGATATAGAATGGCCCAGTTGTCTGGAGTTTTCTGCTATTTTTCTGTTCTTTCTCTACTCTCATCTATGATAAAGTATGTAAAAAAATTTCAGAGAATGCAAATTGAGGCTCCATAAATGATTATGTTATGTAACTGTTTGCCATTGAGCAGTCAAATAATCTTAAATTATAGACCAGTGAGTTTTTCCACAGATTGATTTCAATGAATGAGTTTGCTCGAGTTGAATATCACCATAAACCAGAAGGAGTGTAGAAAGCCTGAATTAAGGTTGTGCTCCTAAAGGCAATCACGGAAATATGTGTGTTTGTAAAAGGTCTGAATAGTTGGAAATAAATGTATTTGACAGTTGGCTTCAGAGGAAGTAAAATTAGAGGTGGACCATGTCACAAAATACCTTTATAGTGTGATAGTTATAGAATGTAGTATTATCTGTTGGTATCAAGGAAAATATTGTTAGAGACTGCTGATTTGTTTAATGGAATATACATTATCTTTTTTTTTTTCCTTTGGAACACCATCTTTTTTCCAGAAGTGATATAATGCGTTTACTCTTAATGAGTATTAGAACATCCAACAAGAGGACTGTTGACAACTCAATAGTTTGCAAACTTTACACAAGACCAAAAATCTTTTCACTGGGACAGCTGGCTTGGTATTATATACAATGTATACTTTTTTCAGAGCACGTTTGTCAGCATCTAACACAAGCTGATAATTCATCCCATTTAATTAAGTTTTTAAAAATTCTATTTAAGTTTTACAAGTTTGTTGTATTGCATATATACAGATTTAGGAACATAGTGACACTAAATCCCTACCTTCCCTCCTGCCCATGCCCCATCCCTTCCTCCTCATCTCTCTCACATTCTCTCTCTTACTTTTTACAAAGATCTATTTTAGGTTTATTTAATGATCATATACTTAACCCTACACTTAGTAAAAGAGTTCAGTAAGTAGTATGAAGGAAAAAAAAAAGACAGCAAACAACAAAAACAACAACAAAAGACAGGGTTCCTCAACGGAAGAGACAAGGGCTGTAAACAACCTCGAATCTCAAAGTGAACATTTCCCTCCAATACCTTAAATTTCAGGTACTCATTCCTTTCCCACTCATTATATTTTCATATTTTATATTTTCGTTGTTTAATAGAACTGTCCATATAAAGGCTATCTGGAAGTTTTCCAGCTCAAATGATTGCTTCTTTTCAAAACATGCTCTTCTAGAACTCTTCGTGACTCCTTTTGTATCTAATGCCTTTTTTATCTGACATAATAAATGCATATGTATAAATATATTTAGTGCATTTTATATATTTTTATATTTAGCATCATATTTCTGGTGTATATTTTTATGTTTATGGTGTTCATCATTCAATTGTGTGATAGTGTACTCACTTTTTCTGCAAGAAGAATAGGAAATTATTGAAAATACTGGTCATGCTGTTTGGATCCTGCTGGGTGTACACACAGGCACTGCCTTTGATCCACATATCTGTTGTGTGGGCAGCCTGTCACAGTGCATTAGCAGGAAGAAGGATGGGAAGCAGAGCAGCCAGAATTCAAACTGGCCATCTGATGTGCGATGCTGGTGTGCCCACTGAGCCACAACTCCTGTTCTGGGAAACCCGGATTATAATGTCATTCTCAACCGTCTCGAATAACCTTTGATAGGCACGTAACAGATGTGAATGAGAGGGACCTGAGTAGATATTGAAACTTAGAATCTCTATAACTTCAACTTTGTTGAGTATCTCATACAGCATTTGAATTCTTCAAGTAGATATACTTAATGTATGGAAGAAATAATACTCTCCCAGGTAACAAGATTACTAATGTGCATGCATTAAAATCTACAAGTTTATTATCATGATCACCCAAATAATAGAACATTTTAACATTCTGGACTATTAAAAATTATTTACATCATTCAACTTTTTAAATCCCCAAAGTAAATCTCTGAGTTATTATCACTTTCACTGTTTTGCTTGTGAGATAAATTCACATTATGTCCCCACACTTTTCAAGATGGAAACCTGATAAACTGTACCCAAAGTAAATACATATAAATTCTTTCTAACAGGTTGATATTACAGCAAAACCTCATTAAAATTAGAAATTTCAAAGTTTTACTCTTTTTCATATCCATGCACAATGATTAGAATATTATTAAATAAAATTGGTATGATAATTCTCTAACTTAAAAATATTGTGATTGTGGGGCCAACGCTATGATGTAATGGATCAAGCCACCAGCTGCAGTGCCGGCATCCCATATGGGTGCTGGTTTGAGTCCTGAATGCTCCACTTTTGATCCAGATCTCTGCAATGGCCTGAAAAAACAGTGGAAGGTGGCCCATGCCCTTGCATCCCTGCACCCACATGGGAGACCCAGAAGCTCCTGGTTCCTGGCTTCAGATCGTCCCAGCTCCAGCTGTTGCGGCCATTTGGAGAGTGAACCAGCAATTGGAGAGTGAACCAGCAGTTGGAGAGTGAACCAGCAGATGAAAGACTCTCTCTCTCTCTCTCCCCTCCCCCGTCCCCCCTCTCTTTAACTAACTTTCAAATAAATGAATAATTCTTTAAGAAATATTGTGATTCTTTAGGATAATATTTTGAAAATGTGGTGGAAAGGAGGATTTATGTGGTAAGTCTAACGCTGTGAAAGAGGAAGTCAGTGTGAATGCATTTTTTTATTTCAGCTACCTCATATCTGTGGGGTGTTCTTTACCAGCTAACACTGTCTGATGTTCTGAGTTGCAATTCCTGGAGTAGCCACTAGATGTCAGACATAAAGGCTAGGTGTGACAAGGTGATCCTCTCCATTATGGACAGTTTTCCGAAGGGAACGTGTCTATTGATACGTATTTCTGATGTCAGTGATGGCTGCCCGCTTATACACTCCGGGATAGAATTCATGGGTAACCCATCATTACCACATCTCCAGTTTGGTAAATTCCTCAGCAGTAAAGAACAAGTCTTCATAGAGCCTCACATATTTAGTGTATGTTTGACTGAAACTTCTTAAGGAATGTTTGCTTTTTGCTGTTTAAAGGGACTCTTCGTGGATTTTGGATCAATTATTGGAAGATTCATTTTAATTCTCAGTGGATATAATTTTGATTCCTCATACGGGTAAACTATGGCAAACAAATAGAGGTACTCTAAGAGCCTAAGAATGAAGAATCTGAGGTTGATCAAGTGCATCGTGTATCTGCAAAGGTAAGAGATCTAAAACAGCCATGTTCATCTCTTCCTTAGTTCTACTTAAGAAGAGGAAATACAAACACATCTTTCCCTACCTACCGTATGTCTATGAAGAAAAGAAAGCTAATTGGCTACCTTCAACTGCTCCATAGGAAAACATAATTCAGTATCCTAATGAAAATATTTTTAAAATTAGAGCTAAATCTCAATTAAAATTTTTGTCAAAATCTCAGTTCAAGTCACATGATTTATCTCAGGTCAAGACTTAGAGAAGGAATAAAACATGCACCAGAAGAAGACATGTTCTCGAGAGAGAGCCAATAGGGCTCTAGGCAGGGTTTGACATAAGGAAAGTATCTTATAGGAAATGTATTTAGGTGTTGGGAGGTGGAATGTTAGTATTACCATCTGTCACAGATGTACAAGAACCAATTATGAAGCTTGGAGTTGGAAGATTAGGCTTCAGTCCCCAGAAAGAGTGACAGAAGGAAGACGATCCGAGAGAAATGGGACCAAGGAGCAGTGAGGCTAAGGTCAACAACAAAAAGAGTGTTTTCACATGCACAAGACAGCAGCACAGTTCCTGGAACAAAGTATTTGACCAGGATAAAGTATAAACTAGAAAGCAAAGAAAAAGTTTTGAGTTGTTGTTTAGCCATCAAATTGTAAATCTAAACCATTCAGATTTCATCTAGAAAGGAATATGATTGATCTTACAGCCATGGACATGGGAACTCTCTAACAAATGACTTACAAATATTAATATTGGAAGAAGTGGACCTAGGGAACCAGACATTCTTAAAATTTATCAAGAATCTCTCACTTGCTAGGCAACGTGGTGAGTTCAAAAATATCAGAAAGCATAATTCCTGTAATCAAGTAAGGGCAGTTGGGTAGATAAAATATTTTGGGGCTGGCACTGTGGAACAGCAGATTAAACCTATGCATACAGTGTCAGGATTGCATATGGGTGCTGGTCAGAGTTCCAGCTGCTCCACTTCTGAACCAGCTCACTGCTAATATATTTGGGAAAGCAGTGAACAGTGGCCCAAATCCTTGTTCCCCTGCCACCTACATGGGTGACCCAGATGTAGCTTCTAGCTTTTGGCTTTGGCCCCTCCCACCCATGATTGATAGAGCCATTTGGGAGTGAACAAGCAGATGGAAGATCTTCCTCTCAGTCTGTTTCTCCCTCTCTATAACTCTGCCTTTAGAATAAAGAAATATTTTTAAAATACTTTAAAATATTTTATCATAGTAAATATTATAATAGCTTTCTTTAAACTACATTGTTCATCTAATCTCTAAGGAACAGGACAACATCATGATCATAAACACATCTACTAATGGTTAGACTTCTGTACATGTTGCTGTCATCATAACTCTAGCACTTTCAAGTAACTACATGAGGGTGTTATATTGAATGACAATAAAGAAAAAGGACAATCTTCTACAAACTATGTTTGGGCTCCATATGCAAAACTGGATTCATATAACCATTTTCTATTATTTTCTATTGAGAGGAATATTAGTACATTAAAATGAAACAGAAATAAGTTTGTATGTTGGATTTCTCATATGGTACAGCTCTGATGACTAGAAATTATCTTTGAGAACCAGTTTCCATACCTGTAAAATGGGAATAATTCTAACATGAAGGATTATAAAGTTATTCAGTCACATAGGTAGTACTCAATAAACGACACCCAGCATTGTTATAGTATGTCATTGTGATTATTTCACTGAGTTTGTATATCTCTAACCATTAGCGTCAAGGTGGTGTATCCATGTCTATTGCTAAGCTAAATACAGAGATTATTTTAAGTGATTTTAAGAGCCCAAGTGCTTCTTAAAAGCTTCCTTTTTCACTTCCCATAGGATGGGTGTTTTGCAGATGCCACAAAAAGTTGGAGCAGAGTATTTTTAAAACCAGGTGGCACTTCATTTTCCCCTGAGACTATATCAACTACCTCAAATGAATAGTTTAAAACCCATTATGTGCTCCAAAAGATCTACAGAGTTGCTGGGCACAATGCCAGTCACAAGTCCAGGACCTCCCCTGACACTACAGGCTGAAACTGAAGAAAATGATCCAGTACTCATTGGGTTGCTGAAGGTAGTGCCATCTAGACATTATTGTGAATGCTTAATAATTCATAATGTGTCTAATTATTTAGTACAGTCGTTAAGAAACTTCTGAACATGATCTGGTGAAACCCAAAACAATGCAGAGTGAAACTCTGTGAATGGTGTCATTTTATACCATCACAACACAAAACAGCACACACACAGCTTTTTTGCCCATCACATACTTCTCAACAATCCAAAATCATATTCAGTACTTGGTCCGGTGGCATTGTTAGCATTCATCTGGGAAAAATTTCAGGGTTTCATGGTTGACATAAAATATCTAAATTTTAAAACTTTTCACCAGTGTGGAAAATGAAGTCTGAAAAGACATTTTGCAGAAAGATTCCACAGGCAGGTGACTTTACATTTCTTTTATTCATCACTAGGTAACTATTTCAATTCCTATAGCTATTATTTCAAAATGTCTCTCTCTTCAAGTTCCCAGCCACTGTCCCAGATCAATCATGCCTCTAAAAGACCTAAACCTCTCTCATTACTGAAATAACTCAAAGTAATGCCTTCAGCTTCTCTTATTCTTGGCCTTAAAATATCTCTATAGCTACAATCCGTATGAGAGTGAGTTGACTTTTCTCCCCTCCAGAGTCTCACTCTGCTATAAGAACCTAGGATGGTTCTAATCCTTTCTGGTTGTTCTGTCAGCCAGAGATCTGACCTATAGTAGACCTGCTATAGCTCAAGAGAGAATCTGAGCACCTTGATTTTTTTTAAGATTTATTTATCCATTTAAGAGGCAGAGCTACAGAGAGGCAGAGAGAGGGAAGGACAGAGACATAGACAGAGAGATTCTTCATCTGCTGATTCACTCCCCAGATGGCCTCAAAGGCTGGAGCTGCGCCGATCCAAAGCCAGAAGCCTGAAGCTTCCTCTGGGTGTCTCAAGTGAATGCAGGGGCCCAAGGACTTGGACCATCTTCCACTGCTCTCTCAGGCCATAGCAGTGAGCTAGATTGGAAGTGGAGCAGCTGTGACTCTAACCAGCACCCATATGGGGTGCCAGCATTGCAGGCAGAGGCTTTACTTGCTATGACACAGTGCCAGCCCCACCTTGATTTCTGAAACTGATCTTCTCCATCCTTCAATACGCACTTCCTTTCACATTCCTTTTCTCAGACAGTGGCATCATCACATCCATACATTTTTCAGGAGACAAAGACGAAGTCCTCAAGAATCTCAGTTATCTGGTGTTTACTGGATATCAGATATTTTTTCAAAGACTTTTACACGTATTTGTCCACTTAAACTGTTCAACCACCCTGTTTGGTGGAATATTAATATACATATCAATTTGATAATGAAAAAAATAAAAAGAAACTTGACTTTGCCAAGGTCATAGGGCCAGTAACTCAATTTGCCTTCAGCGGCTTTTATAACTGTGATCATCACTATTTGAATTTTTTCATACTCTAACCTACTGTGAACTTGTTTTTCTACTTCCATGTATCTGTCTTTTTGTCTCCATCTCAATGGCTTAAATTAGAAATTCATGCTTTTCATTTTTTATTTATATAATGTGAGCAAATTTCATGTATTTCATAAATACAGTTTTAGGAGCATAGTGATACTTCACACCCTACCTTCTCTCCTACCCACACTCCCTCTCTCCCTCCTCCTTCCTTTCTTATTCTTTTAACTTTTACAATGACATACTCTCAGCTTCTTTATATTCAAAATCTTCACTGACTTCTCCACCTCAAGTTTTCCGGTTTATCTTCCTGCTGGCCCATTTGCAAGAAGCAGAGGTCATTTCCCTGTAATCACAGCAATAACCAAGAGCTGCTCTTTAACTTCTGAGTTCATTATACCACCTCAGCCTATTGTTCACTATTGTTTGCATTATTTTCTCTCTAAACCTTTTTAGGCTCATCTCCCAAAATCTTGTATCTATTTTTACCATTGGATTTCCATCATTTCAATCATACAAGGGTGCTTCAGAAAATTCAAAGAAAATGGAATTAAAAGATAAGTTTATTTTGGTAGAATTATCTCAAAATCCATGCATATGAGAGTACTTCAAAAAGTAGGAAAATGTTTATTATGAAGAACTATGCATAGATTAAAAATTTCTACCAAAATAAACTTGTCTCTTAATTCCATTTTCCATGAACTTTTTGAAATAACCCATATGTTCTAATTTCCCCTGAGCACTGGTGCCATACCAACTAGGCAAAACATATTGTGCTTCTAAACCAAAGCCCAACAAAGGATGGATATTTCAAACCAGATCTCAAAGAGTTATGGAGATGATTAATTTTCCTTCCTTTTGCGGGGCAGGACCCTGCATTTTGCATACTGCTGGCAAAGTCACAAGCCATACAGATCAAGAGATATATGTCTCCCCTTATCTCCCCTTATCCTATCAGCTCCCAATTCCTGCCACAGGGAAACTGGGTGGTGGTGGGTGGGGGAAGAGTCTGAATACCCTCCTAATTTCCCCTGTCCTGTTTGAACTTTCTCTATCACATTACCTTTTTTTTTTATACTCTCTCACCTGCACTCCCATCCCACTTCCTCTGATGCAAATCTCTTTGAACCACTAATGTGTAATTCAAATCTAGAATAAACCCCTTCCTTTATGGGGTGCAAATATCTATGTGGTAACTCTGGATTGATCCTGTTTTCTCTCAGGTTCCAATAGTTTCTTCTGTCTTTATTTTGTCTTCCCTTTGCTCTTGATGGACCAGCCAGGTAGGTGGTCCATGCCAAGAATATGAAAGGGATACACGTTGACAACTCTACCTGTAACCTGGAATTTGAATATGCATTCATTCCTCTCAGAAATGGAAACCTGATGATTTCATATTTCAAGGCCCAGCTCCTTTGCCATTTTTTTTTTTGGGGGGGGGAAGCTTAGTTAAAACCATCTTTAAAATCCCATCGTTTTGGCCGGCGCCATGGCTTAACAAGCTAATTCTCTGCCTTGCGGTGCCGGCACACCAGGTTCTAGTCCCAGTCGGGGCCCCGGATTCTGTCCCGGTTGCTCCTCTTCCAGGACAGCTCTCTGCTGTGGCCACGGAGTGCAGTGGAGGATGGCCCAAGTGCTTGGGCCCTGCACCCCATGGGAGACCAGGAGAAGCACCTGGCTCCTGGCTTCGGATCAGCGCGATGTGCCAGCCGCAGCGGCCATTGGAGAGTGAACAGACGGCAAAAAGGAAGACCTTTCTCTCTGTCTCTCTCTCTCACTGTCCACTCTGCCTGTCAAAAAAAAAATCCCATTGTTTTGAGTATGTTTTAAGTGAATAATTTATAATTAATCATTTGAAAATTGCAAGGTTAGTCTTTACATCCATGTGGATTTTCATACATTATTCTTTTATTTTATTTATTTTATTTTATTATTTTATTTTATTTATTATTTTATTTTATTTATTTTATTCTCCTCACGCTCCCCTATCCCTCGCTCCCTCCCTTCCTCTCAAAATTACTGGGCTTAGATATTGGATCTATTTGACAGTTGGAATGTGATGCCCAAAGACAAGTCTGGAGCTCCTGAATTTTTATGTCACTGATACCATTTACCCAGCCAAATACAGTGTATTATTCTTTTTTTTTTCAAGATTTATTTTATTTATTTGAAAGAGTTACAGAGAGAGAGAGAGAGAGAGAGAGAGATCTTCTTCCAACCACTAGCTCACTCCCCAAATGCCTGCAATAGCCACAGCTGGACTAGACTGAAACCAGGAGCCAAGAACTCCATCTGAATCTCCCACATGGGTGGCAGAAATTTCTTCTGCCTTCATGGGCTCATTAGCAAGCGACTGGATCCGAAGCAGAGTAGGTGGGACTCAAACTGGTACTCCAATATGAAATGAGGACATCCTAGGTAGCAGTGCAACCTGCTTTGCCACAACACCCATCCCCACAGTTTTTTGTTTCTTCTCAGTAGAAACAAAAGTGGAAGCAGGATGACTGGCTTAAATGAACAGATGAAAAATGCAAGCTACAGTTAGCAGAGAAGCTTATCCAGATACCTAAGAGAAAGCACTGGATTCAAGTACTTTGGGAGGAGCATCTTTCCAAATGTATGTGATCAGTTAACATTCAAGGAGAGGCTTGGGTTGCTGTGGCTGATATGCTGTTTTTTTTCCAGTTTCAGATGATGTTCACCAGCTCATTAAGGGAGAGAGTCTATACAACCCTTGGATTAAATTCATTTCTATAAGTACTTATTGAGTGTCTGTTGTGCCAGACTGTGTTCAAGGCTTAGTTCAAGTACCTGTATGTCCTGAGCAAAAATAAAACTGTGTTCCTCCAAAGACATTGTAATTCAGATGCTCACACTGATCTTGACGGCATTTTCATCAATGAATCTAAGTGGATGACATTTTATTTGGGAGGGCTGAGAAGTTAAGTTAAGGAACTTAGGCAAACCTGTGAGGGAAACAAATGAATGTCTGGAATTTCAGGCTGGGATAACAGTGTCCCCTTCCTCATTTTCTTTCTGGGCCTCTGTGGAAATCTTAGCTTGTTAGCACATTGTTTGATTTTACACAAAGACACATTGCACCCCAGTGCAGCAGTAAACTAGACCCGAGAATCAATAAAAAACAATCCAAGTGTTAATGTGGCATCATGCCAAAATCTACTTATTTCATAATATATTAAATATTGAGCTTAGACTTGCCCAAATCCCTGTGAGATCCTACCTATTAAAACAGGACGATTTAATAGGTTGAGCTGTCAGACATTATGAAAAAAGAGCCATGAGTGTTCAGTTGCATGTGTATTTAATTGATTTAAAGGAATTCATTTTAGGTTCTCACTATGTAGTCACATAAGCTGAGTCTGGCCAACTGCTTTCCAAGAAAATAACTAAAATCTGATCATTTACTCGCCCAAAGCTCAAAATTCTGCAAGTCTGTGCAAACAGATAACTTTTCAAAATCACTATTGTTATCAAGTCTGTTCTAAGCCATTGTGTGTAATTGTTATGGGAATGTGAAAATGTCTTTCTCCCCCCACCACAGCTAGCACATGATCGCCCATTCAGTCTTCTGCAAGTTTTCTGCAAATGATGCCAGTCAAAGCGTCCAATGAGGTCCTCAGACATTAGTGTATTAGCCATTATCTGTTACACTTCTGGACCAAAATAACAAATAATATGCCTGGAGGTGCTGCCGTTGGTGACTGCTAGTTTCCCTGCATGGCATATGCCTAGAGAGTCTCAGATGAGAGGTGATTGCAGAAAACTGTGATTGTGAGATGACTTAGCAGAACCCGTGATGATGTCCTAATGGCCCCCTGCTGGGAGGAACAGGAGTAATTGTTTGTCAAGGGAGGGAACACATCTGTAAGAAGGCATCTTCTGCAAACCAAGCAGCCATGTGGAAAGGGAAAGTGAGAACCACAGTGCGGGGAGACAACAGTGGAGAAAATGCACAGGTTGAGCCTAATAAAGCAGGAGCTACAAGGGGCAGGCAAGGGGCTGGGGAGGAGCAGGGTGAGCAAGATTGAAGTTGTGTGCTTTGGAAAATAACACAAACAATTATTTAGAAGCAAAATGCCTGCTTGCTAAGGTTGCCAGTTTCTTCTGGCAACCGTGAATCATAATGAAGATGCGACACGGTGAAATGCTAGGGAAAAAGCAGGGAAAAAGCTTGCATAATCGTGTTTTCACAGCTCAGGCATTTCTTTCAACAGGACTCCTTTCAATGTTATATTTCACATCCAGTAGCTGCCTTTGTTCATTGCCTATCGTAGAGCTCTAAGACGAACCACTATTTTAAAAACCATACTTTTAAAATCAAGGCAAAGCTATTGAATTTACATGCATTAGAACATCAATGTCAGATCATACAATTGAAGGATACTTATCACCCTGTTTGTTGCTGCACTAAGCATCCTCCATTCGATCAGTAATAAGCGAGGGCAAGTAAGCTAATTAATGCTGCAAAATGCTAATTCCCTCCACCTTTTATCCCATGTCTAAATTATGATTTTATCTAATTTCTGAGGAATTGCAATGCTCATGCCAGTAGAGTCTGTCATTATTAAAATATAAATCAATGCATAAAAGAATATTGGCCTATGGGAAAAAAGACTGTAAAAAAATTTAATGTCCTCTGCAAAACAGCTGTGCTCCTGACCCAGTGGTTTTTTTGTTTGCATTGGTGACCAGCTACCAGATTGTATCTATTGCAGTACTTCTATCACATCTAAAGATGTTTCCAGCAACGGGATTTTAAGCCATAAAATTTTATAGCAATGTTGCTGTAGTTAAAATCAATTTTAGACAAATAAACTGTGCTCCCCCTCCCAATTTCTCAAACCTACGAATAAAATGTGTTGTTGAACATCAGATTAAATGTAAATGCATGAGAATTTTAGTTCAAGGTTTAAAAATGTGTTAAAGAATTTTGTATATAAACCTGAGGCCCATGGAACTTAATAGGTGCTGTGGATGTGAAAGTCTACATAAAAGAATTTATCCTTGCTTGTGTTACTTGGAAGACTTTCAAACATGAACAGTCATTTTAAATACGTGGTATTGATAATTATCATGATGTGCAGTTGAATTCCACGAGGGCATGAAAATGGAGGTGGTTAAGTGAGGGCAGAACAAAATTCAGGCTTATGTTATTTAAGAAAGCATACTAAGATTTAGGATGACCAAAGGAAATTTTCCCAAGCTGGAGGTCTCCAGTGCTAAAACTGAGAAGGTCCCAGGCAAACTGGGAAAAGCTGGTCATTCTATGAGTTGTATCATGTATGGAGATACATGAGACTGTGTAATATAGATCTCAGCCAAATGCATGGAGAACTTTCATTGCCTTGCAATTTCTCACACTTCAAACCCTTGGTTCCTCATCTTTCTTTTAACTAAACTTGTTGTATCTTTTCTTACATGTACTCTAAAATGCATGCATTTCTTCACAATATCACTGCTTGCTTACTTATGTCTATTGATCTTGTTCAAAATAATTCAATATCCATGCTCCAAGTTTCAAAATGCCTTTTTCTACTGCTTTTGTTTTTCTACATGAAAACCACTTTTCCTGATTTCGAATGCTATGCTGCTTTGAGCACAGCTTTAATCTGGAGACCCAGGGATGGGATCAGTCTTTGCTATGGTGGATCATTACAAGCAAGCTATTATCTTCAAAAACAAACATGTCTATGATCACTGGTAATGCATATATCATTTTACCAATAACTAAGTTGTATTTATTAGAAATAAGAGTCTCAAGGTACACTGAGCCTCAGTCATAACAAATTCCAGCCAACATGTGAGTTTGTGACACCATCACCACTGACAAAAGGGATGCTCTCCTCTACCTCGATGTACCGACTTTTCCTTGACTATGATGTGTTATAAAATTAAAAGGCTCCACAAAGGTGGCAGTGTGATCTGAGTCCACTGATTTGCTTGTCTGACATTCATATGAAATTTTGGTGCTCCTTCTGTAAGATTAGTTTGACACAGAGATTTAGATCCAGTAACTGATGTGCTTCAGTCAGTATTTATAGCTAAGTTGAAGCTTAGCTAAGATCTAAGCTTGAGAGTGAACCCAATCTATTCAGAGGCAGAACATGTACATCCTCAGAAACCATTTCAAATGACTTGAGCACACACATTTAAGACACTGATGCAATTAAAGACTTGAAGCTCCCATGAGAGTAGAAATACAACCTAAAGTGTATGCTTGGTAAAGGTACATACATATACACACTTTAAATGAGCAGTTTTAGGGACCAGCACTGTGGCATAGCAGGTAAAGCCACCACTTGCAGTGCCTGCATCCCATATGGGTGCCAGTTCATGTCACAGCTGCTCTGCTTCCGATCCAGCTCTCTGCTGTGGGCTAGGAAAGTAGTAGAAGATGGCCCAAGTCCTTGGGTCCCTGCACCCATGTGGGAGACCCAGAAGAAACTCCTGGCTCCTGGCTTCGGATAGACCCAGCTCAATCAGCAGATGGAAGACCTCTGTCTCTTTTCTCGCTCTCTCTTTCTCTGTCTCTACCTCTCTCTCCATCTCTACCTTTGTAACTCTACCCTTCAAATGAATAAATAAATCTTAAAAAAAGGAATAGTTTCAGGGACAGGCATTTGGCTAGCAGTTAGTACATCAGAATGCCTGGTTTGGAGTCCTGGTTCCACACTTGACTCCAGCTTCAAAGCAATGCAGACCCTGTGAGGTAGCAGTGATGGCTATGTAGTTGGGTCCTTGCCATTCATATGGGAGGACCACATTGAGTTCCTGGCTGGCTCCCAGTGTTGGCCTGGCCCAGAACTGGCCATCTGAAGCATTTGGAGACTGACTGCCTGTATGTTTGTCTGCTCTCTGCCTCTCAAATAAATAAAAATATTTTAATTTAAAAGTGAATAGTTCCAACACACTTTGAAATATCATAAACAGAAAAGCATGTACTCACTTTTTTCACAAGTTCAAAGCATTCTTCTACATCATTAGAACTAATAACAGACAAACTGTCTTATAAGCCATGCATTCATCCCCGCTTTGGGCTGCTCTTAATCTAGATCAAGATCTTATCTTGGTGTTATAGTAGTAACATAGATGAATCACTTGTGACAGATCCACTGGCTCCAGCTTCCATTAGATGAGGGTGTTGCTGCCAGATTAATCTCACTAAAACACTGTTTTTGATCACATGCCTCCACAGACCAATATCTTCAGTAACTCTACACCTCACGAAATGAAGTCCAGGTCCTGAGTACTCACAAACTGGTCCCAATTACTTTTATTTTTTTTTCCATAAATAAGTTCCTTCATTGTGAATGTATGTTGCCACATTGCAGAAGTTCTAGAAAATAATTTTTTCTCTAATAAATTCTATAGCCTTCATAGCTACCTTCTCTAACAGCATGGAAATGGCCCTCAAGTGATATGAAGTGCTCTGGGTACACGTTTTTGTACAGTTATCTGTTTTCAGTCAGAATAAATGACTAGGTGCACTGCAAATAGTCATATGTTTGCCTTTCTGTGTCCATGTAATTCTTGCATTACTTAAGCATATTTGATGAACATCAATTGTTCAAATTTTTATTTTCATTGAATGTACCAAAGGATTGCAAATTCTTTCTAGCCATCTCCTATAAAAAAGAAGATAGGTTCACCGGGGGAGAGAGGAAGGGAGACACAGAAAAAAGTCTTCCATCTACTGTTTTACTCTGTAATTGGCTGCTAAGTCTGGAGCTAAGCATATCTGAAGCCAGGAACCAGGAGCTTCCTCTGGGTCTCCCAAGTGGGTGCAGGGGCCCAAGCACACAGGCCGTCTTCCACTGCTTTCCCAGGCCATAAGCAGAAAGCTGGACTGGAAGAAGAGGAGCTAGGACATGAACCTGTGCCCATATTGGATGCTGGTGCCCCAGGCAGAGGCTTAGCCTACTATACCACAGTACCAGCCCCTATTGCCTATTCTTATAATCTAGAACTTATTTCATCAGAATCAGCCAAGAACTTTAAATAATTGTGAAGGTTTCACTCTTTGAAGATTGATTTATGTAAATCCTCAGTTTTTGTACTACAGCCCAATCTAATTAGAAACAGTAGACATGCTAAGATGTGGTATTGTAGGATAATAGTTAAATGTAATATTTTGAGGGGCCGGTGTTTTAAGGCCAATGCCTGCAATGCTTGCATGCCATATGGATGCTGCTTCGTGTCTCAGTTGTTCCACTTCCAATCCAGCTCCCTGCTAATGGCCTGAGGAAAGCAGAAAAAAATGGCCCAGGTGTTTAGGCCCCTGCATGTGCATGGAAGACCTGGAAGACACTCCTGGCTCCTGGCTTTGGACCAGCCCAGGTCCTGCCATGGCAGCCATCTAGGGAGTGAGCCAGCTGATGGAAGATCTCTGTCTCCTATTGTAACTCTGACTTTGAAACAAATAAATGAATCTTCTTAAAAAGGTGATATTTGACCTGAATTAAGCATTAAATCCATCAACAATAGGGAAAAAAAGTACAAATGAGTGACTTCGAAAGACATGTAAAAAAGTGTTCATATATACCTCAAATAAAGAATGTAAAAACATTCTTTTGGATTTCACTGTCTAATTTGTTCTTCCCTAGACTTCACTAGCTGGAAGAGGATTATTGTTTCCATTAAAATAAGAAAAACGAAGCTGAGAAGCATTAAATAACTTACCAAAAACCACAAATTGTAAATAGTAAAACCGAGGGAATAAAACTAAGTACATATTAACAAATATGTGGATGAAATAGGGGAATTATTTTTCATTTTAAAAAGTGGCACACCTAAGGAAGAAACTAGAAGCAGTGACTCAATATATAAAGCATGTGTGCTCCATTTCTGAATGAACGGATTCACAAGTAAGTAGGGAGGTCTAACACGTGATAAGTGCTGAGGCTGACACCAGGGATCTATCAGGAAGCATACCATGGTCCATGCCTTCAAAGTACCTACAGTCTAGTGACATAGACTGTAAAGAGACCATCACAGTGGTGAGTAGCCACTTCTCTGTGGCTGAAAAATGTACCTAGAGGGCACCTGACCTTCTTGGAAAATCAAGAAGCCTTTCATCTATTGAACACACACTTATTGAATGCCTACTAAGGGCTTGACACTTTACTGACCACTAGTTATATAATTATCAAAAGCAAAATCAATGTAAGATTCTCCAGTCGTTGATAAGTGATAATAATTATTTTTGTAAGCCCCCAGGGAACAGCTGAAAAATATTGCAGATTCCTGAGTCCCTCTTTTGTTTTTGCTTACTCAGGTTGTTGATATGTGAAAGTATTGTCATATCTTACACAGCCCTGCTCAGCTTACAAGCTTGTAGCTATTTGGCATCCCTTTGTAGGCCACTTCTCTAGTCTTAACATAGACCTTCATGTGTGCAAACCAACACTAAGGATTAAAATGACAAAATAAGAGATAATCTTAGTTCCTATGCAGCCTCACTTTCACTCATTTGTTTCAGGAGTCACAATTTCTAATGTTCCTCACTATCAGTCTAGCACATTTTGCCACTTCTAGCTGCTTGTCATGCCTCTGATCATTCTTTAACTAGATCAATACTGTTTCTTGTGACTAATCCAAAGCAGAAGCATTCATGTCCTGGCTAATTAGGGTCACCAAAACCCTAAAGTTATTTCAGGACAGGGACAGGCTTTGCAAGTAGATTTAACTTTTCATTAAAGAGTAGACAACTGATAACCCCTAACTGCTTGAATGAATCTCAAAGACGTTATGCTGAGTGAAGGAAGCCATTCTCAAAAGATTAAAACCTGCATGATTCCACTTTGGTATTCTCCAGAAGACAAAACCATGGAGATGGAGAAAGCCCACTGACTGTGACAGGATAGGGAGGGTAAAGGATGATGATAAATTGATAGGAGGGCTGGCATTGTGGTGCAAAGGGTTAATCTGCCACCTGCAGTGCCAGTCCCTATTGCTCCGCTTCTGATCCAGCTCCCTGCTAATGCACCTGGGAAAGCAGTGGAAGATGGTCCAAGTGCTTGGGCCCCTGCACTCATATTGGAGACTTGAATAGAATTCCAGGCTGCTGCTAGTTTCTGCCTAGCCAAGTTCCAGCTGTTGAGGCCATTTGGGGTGTGAACTGGTGGATGGAAAATCTCTCCCTCTCTCTCTCTCTGTTTTTAAATAAATAAATAATTTTTTTAAAAAATGATAAAAGAATAGAGTTATTATGATGGTGATTATATGAAACTTTACATGCAACTACACAATAAAACAACATTGACTAACCAATGAGTGCATATAAAAATTGGTCAAATTTGAATAAGATCTGTAGTTCAATTAACAATACCATAGCAATGTTTACTTCCTGGTTTTTATATTTCTATTATGGTTCTGTAAAATGACATTGTAGGGCAAACTGGACGAGGAGTACAAAAATTTTCTGTACTAGTTTTGCAGCTCTATTTCAATTATTTTCAAAATTATTTCAAAATTAAAAATATTTTTAAATGTATAAGATGTTTCTGGTTTTCAGTAATGAGATATTTATAGCCTTATGTTTTTAAAAGAAGATATAATCAATACAATATAGTAAAAAGAGGTAACTTCTGAGAACATTATACTTTTCTGGCCATGACCTGATAATATGCAGAATGATAATATTTGACTGTGACTGGTACTCTTCCACCACCTACCTCAATTCCTATCTGAGTGTCAGATTTAAAGGTCAAAGGAATTACGAGACACTCTCCCTTTAAAATGAACAAGGTGAAAACATTGCCAATGACTAGTGCTCCACTATACCAACCCTTGCCTCCGATCCCTACTACCAAAGTTGTACATGTCTATGGCTTTTTCCTACCTTAATGAACACAGAACAAACACCAATAATCTTGAGAGTCACTTTTAAAACTCTTTTATTCCCAACTTTTAATCTGTACCAAGTACCTCTGAATATTTCTCATAGATACATTGCTGAACCTGTCTATTCATCCCCACAACCACTGCAAGGCATTCCTCACTATCCTAACAACCTGTGGCTGGTAGCTTTGACTCCTGTTAGACAACACTTAAGTATATCAGAGTGACTTTGAAAGTGATTGCATTGTTCAGAATCCTATTGCATACCAAAGTAAAATCCAATTGGCCTGGCATGTAAGACAGACCCTTAAAAATATATCTCTTATCTACTTTTCCTGTCTAATATCTCAGCACTTTTATTTTAAAATGTATGTCTTAGAAATACTCAACTTTAACCGGGACACAATCGGTGCCCCAACCGGAACTAGAACCCGGTGTGCCGGCACCGCAAGGTGGAGGATTAGCCTGTTGAGCCACAGCACCGGCCCATGCTGTACACCCTTATTTAATGCTATAACTAGTACTCCAACAGTATTTTTTTTTCTTTTCTTTTCACTTTGTGTTACTATATGGGGGGCAAACTGTTGAAACCGTTACCTAATATATACTAAACTGATCTTTTGTATACAAAGAGAATTGAAAATGAATCATGATGTGATAGGAAGGGGAGAGGGAGCGGGAGGGGGGAGGGTTGTGGGTGGGAGGAAAGTTTTGGGAGGGGGAAGCCATTGTAACCCATAAGCTATACTTTGGAAATTTATATTCATTAAATAAAAGTTTAATAAAAAAAAAAGAAATACTCAACTTTCTAGAGTACACTTAAAAAAACCTTGCACTCTGGCATAGTAAGCTAAGCTTCTGCCTGTGGTGCCAGCATCCCATATGGGTGCTGGTTCTGTCCCAGCTGTTCCTCTTCCAATCTAGCTCTGTGCATGTGGCCTGGGAAAGCAGTGGAAGATGGCCCAAGTGCTTGGGCCCTTGCACTCACATGGGAGACCTAGAGGAAGGCCCTGTATCCTAGCTTTGTTTCAGTCCAGCTCTGGCCTTTGCAACTATATGGGGAATGAACCAGTAGATGGAAGACGTCTCTCTCTGCCTCTTACTCTGTCTGTAACTCTCTGCCTCTCAAATAAATAAATAAAATCTTTAAAAAACTTGCAATTTTCTTTTACAAACTATTCCCTTTGCCTCAAATTCTGTTAACATTCTTTTTCCTGCAGAATTCTTGCTTACTTCCCAAAGCCTGGCACAGTCATGACTCTGAAATCCCATCATATGAGTTTAGTGTCCTTGAGTCTCCTTCAACAATATTTCTATTGTTAAGCATATGTTTTATTTATGCATTTACTTTTTTTTACTCTCTGTGGACTCTGAATATAAACCATGACTCGTTCAGCTTTTTATTCTTGGTGACTACTGTGAAATGGAGTATTTTTCAGTAGATGGACTACCGAATAAATAAGTGATTAATGGATCCATTTTTATGTTTACTTCTCTCTTTAAAGTGATACATTTAGCAGTGTCATAAATGAAGGCTACATGAAGATCTTAATATCTAACATATCTTAAACTTAATATGCTTATTTAACTACTGTTTTATAACTAAAAATATAAACACTAAGATAAGCAGGATTACTTTATAGACTTTGAAATGAAACTGTTGAACTCCTGTTTTTCTTTAGAGAAAAGCAGTATTTTGACATTTTATAAAATAGAAGAACTTTACACAAAAAACAGAATATCAGTTACCCAACAAGAATGATCTTTGGATTGCATCTGTTTTGAAGAAGTCACGTTTGCCTTCAACCCACCGCAGTTGCTGGGAACATGGAGTGCTGATAACAAATCAATAGCATGTTGATAGTGTGCATGGGGATTAATCAAGAGCCCTCTCGTTCCCTTTCAGGACAATTTCAAGCTGCCAGTAATCAGCACAGGCATGCAAGCTGGAGGGCAAGCGAAGCACACACTTGACAGGGACAATCAGGCTGCACACATCAACCTCAGCAGTGCAAGCCTCAAGGCTAGGAATGCCCCCACCTTAGGTTAAATACCAATCCCCTTATTCTCTCTTTGGGTCAACTAGTACACATTTAATTACTTAACCTTGAGTTGCTCCTTTTGTAATGGAGACACTAACTTAGCTTCCCTATGTACTTGAGAGGAATATCTAATTAAAATAAAGATTTCCCCCCATTTGGATATAAATGCTTCATTCTTATAGCTAACCATTTTATCACTTCTTCCTTCCTCATTAGATATAGAGCAAATATCAACTGCATAGAATAGAAGAAACCATTAGAGCTCTGATTAAAGTGACCCTAACAATCTGGTCTTTATTGCCTCCTTCAGGGAGAATTCATTGATAAATAATATTATAAACACACAAAGGACGCTGTTTTAGTTGGTCTTCTAAAAAAACAATACTTAGATGTAAGGCGATATAAAAAGTAATGAAAAAAGTTTGCTCCATTTGTATTTTCTCACTTCAAATTACAAGAAAATAAGCATTCCTTCCATTGCAACTATCTACTTTTTCACATGAAATAATGTGTAACCAGAAAATTTGAAAGGAACTTCCTACAGCCACAAGGTTAGTTGTTTCCAGAATGTTGATTCAGTTCAAACCCCATACTCATGGAATCTTTGCATCTTCCCCAACTTACTGACTACTTACACCGTACTCACAACTTTTCATGCACTCAATCTGAATGAGTAGTGTTCTCAGTCAATATTAAATGTCCCCTTGACTGGAAAGCTACAAACCTCTGAAAACACTCCAGTGCTGGATTCTCTTAGACTATATTCTGGCAACTAGCACCCCAACTGGGTATTTACCATATGTGCAGGTCATCTCCTATATACTCTTATAAATCTGTTTTTTTTTTTTTTTCTTTCACTGACCTTCAGCCTACTCATTGCCCCAGGAGGCTCACCAAATTGATTACATTTATGTGATCCTTTGTTTTCTGGCTTCTGGGTAGATTTAGCACAGTTGAAGGACGCACTGGAGATGCAGAAAGGGAGAGAGGAAGTCACTGCGTTCATTCTCATAGTTTCCTCTCTGCAACATCGGCTCCTTCAACTAAGGGCACAGTACCTACTTACCGAGTAATAGACACCTGCTTCCACTGGCTGCTCTATCACTTTTGGTTTACCTTCAACCAAACCTACACTGTTAGGATTAAATTATCCTCAAATTTCTCTCTTTCTTGTTTTGATACAAATTAATACAGCAAAAGAAGAAACAGAGGGAATACAATACATGCTGGAAAAACAAAAGAATATTTGGTTGGATCCTCATTTGCTCATTCTTTTTCCGATCTATTTTTCAAAATCATGTTTACAGCTATCGTTATGTATAGCAGAGAAACTTTATTATCAGTACTCTATGTTATTCTTCTTCTTAAAATAATGTTAAAAATGCCACTTAATCTAGGTAATAAGCAATCACATACCACATCTTAAATCTGCGAAGTACATAAAATTATTTCACTTAATTCTTTTTTGATAATCTTTATCTCCGAAATTTACAACATCAAAACATGATTAAGAGAAAGTATTAATATGTTTCTTTCTGACTGAAAATTCTGCTTTCTTAATGTGTAAAGTAATATCATAATCAGTTAAAAACTGTTTAATAATAAGAGTTGGGTAGTTTTTTTGCAGAACAGCATTGTTTCTCTCTCAGCTTTGAAAGTTATGTTTTAAAAGCCCTAATGGAACATGATAAGATTATGATTTCAAAAACTTCAAGCCATGATTCTCATATAAATGTAAAATGAAGACTATTTAAAATTTTATGTATTAATTAGGAGGGGACCAGTGAGATGGTATGAGATGGTAAGGTGGGTTCAAAGGAGATTTTGAGAAGCAGAAATTATAAAATTAGTCAAAGGAACAATGAATTGATTTGTTAATCTTCATCATGGTCTAACACCATTAAATATGTATATAAAACTATAACATTTTGAATTACCTTTTTTACCAGTAAGAAATACACAAGTTAACATGTAAACAATAAATTGTAAAACTAATTAAGTAGCAATAGATAAGTGTATTCTCCTAAAAAATTAAACAATTCCTGTGTGAATCTGTAAAACTAGTAGCATTGAAAAGCAAGTCTTCCTCGGCTTTATTCCAAGCTTGGGATAATTTTTGTTAATAGAATATCAACACTCCATAGAACACAGAGTGGGCTTGGGTAAGGTTATTAGTGCAACTATGCTTCGTTTCAATTTTTCATCTAATGAAATCAAAATAAATTTAAATTCCTATAGAAACACATTATATTAAAATCTCCAGTGATATTTTATTAAAAATAAAGAAACCAAGTAGGTGTTTAGCTTAACAGTTAAATTCCTGTTAATATGCCTTTGCACCACAGGGGAGTAGCTGGGCCTGATTCCCTGTTCTGGCTCCTAACTTAGCTTCCTGGCAATGCAGACACTAGGAGGCAGCGCAGATGACTCAAATGGTTGGGTTCCTGCAACCTACGTGAGAGAACTAGATTATGCTGTGGGCTCTGGTCTTCAGATGGCCCAGCCAAGCCCCTGCTACCTCAGGCATTTAGGGATGAACCAACCAATGGGAGCCCACTCTCCACTTTCATTTCTCTCTTTTCCTCTCAAATAAATAAAAAATAAAAATGAAGACAAGATTCAGGATTCCTTATGCTCTCCTATTTCTTTGTCCATCTCAAGTCAAAATGGGCAGTGGGAATGAAATTCCTTAAATTCTTCCTTCTCTAATTTTAATGAATATTTTTTCTAAGTCTACTCCCAGGAATCACTAGATTGTCAGAAGCTGTAGTTTTTCTCCCATCTATGATGACTCTGCAATTTTTCTCATATATAGCAAATTAAAATTTTAAAATATCGATTTCACTAGATGCAGGCTTTAAAAAGTGCCATTTGCTCCTAGAATCAGTTGTAAGGACCCTTTATATACAGAATATTCTTAAAAGTTTCCCCTTTGGAATTATTTTGGAACATTTTTAACATGAATGGGCAAATCAGTTTCTAAATAGAGTTTTCACTGGAACAACAAGTTGAGACTCAAGAGAACATGAACAACCAAATAAGAAAGGTGGGAAACGGGAAAAATATTACACAGAAAATATAAGTAATGGCTATGATGGATACTTCCCATATGGCAAGACCTGATGGCCCATTGCACACTGCATTAGCTTCTCCTCACATCAACTCTGCACCCTGTGGTTCCACCAGGTAAAAAAACAGCAAACCCAAATTCACAGAGTTAAAACAAAGCACTGGGACATGATGCTCTAACAGTTCCTTTTCACAGCAGTAGGCTGCCTTTTTAAGAAATGATACATTCTATAGGATGTAGTTATAAATTACAATATTATCAACATAAAACAAACAATTAATTAATGGACATCTATTGATTCTTAAGCACTGAATTGCTAATTCTGGAAATAATCTCTTTTTGGCAACAGTATGAGAATAAGATACATTTTTTCACCCTTTTGAAATGGGGGAGCCAGGCATTTGGCGCAGTGGTTAGGATGCCACTTGGGATGTCTGCATCATTTATAAGGACAAGGATGACTGGGTTCTAACCTCAGTTCTGCTCCCAATTCCAGCTTTCTGCTAATGTACGCTCCGGGAGACAGCTGGTGATAGTTCTAGTAGATTGGTCCACTACACCCATGTAGGAGACATAGGTTGCGTTCCTGGCTCCTGGCTTCAGCCTGACACAGTCTTGGCCATATTGGGCTTTTGAGAGTGAGCCAGCAGTTGGGGGAGACATTTCTATCATTGTCTCGCTGTCTCTCTCTGCCTTCAAATAACACAAATAAATATTTTAAAAAAAAATATCACAATCATCCAAAACACTTTTTATCAAATACTTCATTTAAAATGTGACTGTAGAAAAAAATAACAAACTGGAAATACCCTGCTTTACAAAAACTAAAGCTCTTTGTTTCCTCCTAAATTGTGATGTCAAAATCTAAAATGTTTTGCTTTTCTGCAAAAGCATGCCTTTTTCTTGCTTTTCACCTGCTGTGAGAATTATTCCTATGTTATAATTAGTTCAGATAAATGAATGGTAAGATTGCTCTTCAGATTTTACTTTTTAAAGCTCATTTACATGATGGTCTATGATGACATGGTTATTAACAGTTTTTGGGCAATTAATTAGGGTAGTTGGTAGAGTTGTTAGCACAAAGTGAAACTAAGAGGTTATTTTAGTAAATCCTTCTGCTCATGAGACATGATAGTAGCCATTAATCCACAATAACTAAATGAAAAGCATTGTTGCTCCACTCATAGTACTTTATTTTATAGGCACTTTGTTATTCAGTGGATTTTTAAAAAATTTACAAGTGTGAAGTTTTGGTGTTGTTCCCTCAAACTGTTGCCAAATTCTTCCTCCTCTTCATGTCCAAATTGTAGGGCACTTAGTGTGTACTTGCTGCTTTCACTTTCTCAAGGAACTCTTTCCCTAATTTCAGTGTAGGCTCTGTCCTACCCAGGTAAGGTCACCTGTAATAGTCTATGAAAAAGAAATACTTTTCTGTAGCTTGGGATCCCTCCCTCCATTCCCTCATATATCATCCTTTCCTTTTCCAGATACTCATCCAAGACCCCTAGATATCAGCTCTCAAGTCCTTTCTGGGCCTAGTCCATGGCTGTCACATGAGACCTGAGACAAGTGGTCCTCTACAATGATATTGGAGTGGAAGTGAAGAACAGACTTCCAAACTGAGTCGATCAAAACTTCTACTCAATTTCACTTCCCTGAGCCCTCTCATCACTTCTAGAACAGGACAAAAAAGCCACAAGTCTTCTGAGCTACTGAAAGTAGGCCAGTTGTCTCAGGTGTCATCCAGACCCCTAAGAGGTTTTGCCTTGCTGGGGAGCAAATTTTTCTGTGTTAAGTCACTAGGATTACTTGATGTTACAGCATGGTTTAGCTTACCTTACTGATACACTTTGAAAATAATTTGAAATGGCAAACTCTGAGAGGTACTTCTTCATTTATTTATTCAGGAACTCACTTATATTTCTAATATTTATTATATATAACCTCATAGATTTATTATAATTCAGGTAAATGTCAAAAGAATTTTTCCAAGGATTTATTTATTTATGTGTGTAAGTGAAAGGCAGAGTGGCAGAGAGCAAGAGAGGCAAAGACATACACAGAGAGGGATATCTTCTATCTGCTGGTTCATCTCTCAGAAGACCACTACAGCCACTCCTGGGCTAGGTCAACAAGCCAGGAACTCCACCCAGGTAGCCTTGTGTTTGTCAGGGTCTCAAGTACTTGACCCAATATCTGCTGTTTCCCAGCACATTAACGGGGAGCTGGATCAAAGTCGAAGCAGACAAGACTCAAGCCAGGGTCCCAATAGGGCATGTGGGTATTCCAAACTGTAGCTTAACCTACAGCATCATAATGCTTAACTCCTACAAATGACTTCAATCAAACTGTAGGGATAGACAATGTAGATAAGTGTATGAGTGTTATTATTTTTTATAAATTTCAAAAACTTATTTATCTGAGAGGCAGGAGGCAGAGCTCCTACCACTGGTTGACTCTCCCAAATGCCCAGAAAGGCCAGGAGTGGGACAGCCGAAGTCGGGAGCCAGGAACTCAATGCAGATCTCCGGTATGGGTGTCAGGAACACAAATACTTGGGAGCATTCCCTGCTGCTCCCCAGAGTCTACATTATCAGGAAGCTGGAATCTTGACTTAGAGCCAATAATCTAACTCAGATACTTTAACGTGGGACGTGGAGACTTAACTAGCTAAACACTTGCCCCAGAACGTGCTATTTTAAAAACTAGCTGCAGTTAGACCTGAGACAGAGAAAGTTGTTTTGAAGAAAAAACAACTTTGTTTGAAAATAAACAACTTCATGGAATTTTTGTAATCAAAGGCATATTCCCAGCCCCAAACATTCACATACACACAAACATGTAGCAAACTTTTAAATTATTGTGTATAAAAAGTCATTGGAATCTGAAATGTGTTTTCAGTAGGGCCCTGAAAATAGGGTTAAGGTGGGGGAAGGGACCTTGGTAAAAATGAGAGAGAGCTAAGGTCAATGAGAGGACAACAAGCCCAAGAGAAATTCCATGTGGAGTCGAAGAATGAGCACTATTAGAATAGCCAAGTTGCTGTTGCACAAGTTCTGTTTTCAGTTGTTGTCTATTCCATTCTGAGCAATCTCTACCTCAGTGGTTCCCAAGCTTCAGGAAGAATATATAAACATTGTATATAAACATTGGACCTAGGGGCCAGTGTTGTGGCATAGTGGGTTAAGCCACCACCTACAATATTGGCATCCCATCTTGGAGCACCAGTTTGAGTCCCAGGTGTTCCATTTCTGATCCCGCTCTGCTCTGCTTTCCATCCAGTTCCCTGTTAATGCATCTGAGCAGGTAGCAGAAGATGGCCCAGGTACTCAAACCCCTGCCACCCTTGTAAGAAATCTAGATGGAGTTCCAGGCTCCTGGCTTTGGCCTGTCCCAGTCGGGGCCACTTTAGCTATTTGGGGAGTGAGCCAGAAGGTGCAAGAAATCTCTGTCTCTCCCTCCTTGTCTGTTACTCTGATTTTCAAATAAATAAAATAAATCCTAAACAAAACCCTCGATCCAGTTTGCAGAAGTCTAGTAGACCTGGATGTTTCCATGACTTAACGTGGATGTGTTGATCACCAGCAATGATTGTTTTCACCTGCTCATTGTCCAGCCTGTATTTTCTGAGAGCTGTGCAAGCTAGGACATTTTAGAAGAGCCTTTAATGAATAATATTTAAATAATAAGCAAATAGACACTGAAGACTACAGTGCCTCTGAACCTCTTAGCTTTCCCATTTTACCTCTCCAGAGGTTTATGAATGAATAATTTTAATTAATTAATTACCCAATCAGTAAGCCTCCCAACAATCAATTCTGACTAATTTTTTCTTCCACCAAAGTAGAAGTAGAAAAAAAAATGCCTGTTACCATGGCAGATCAGTACTTTGTCAGGAAATATTATGGCCCCAAAAAAAGAAAATGAGCTTACAACACAGATATCCTTCTTTGGGAATTGTTAATGATAACATTCTCTCTTGTACTGTATCTGTCCAGCACTTGACTGCAAGGCCTCAGAGTGGCCTTTAGAAAGCACACAATGTGGTTAGAAGGGTTTGTCTTGCAGTGGGTGTAGCCTAAGTAACATATAATATAGGTCAGCCAAATGGCTTTGGCCTAAAATTTTCATGACAATTCCAAGTCCCTTCTAGGAGCGTTGTGGTTTAGATAGTTAAGCTACATCATGCACCGTTCTTGTACTGCAGGTAAAACTCAGTATGTGGACTGTCAAGCATAAATAGCTGCCTATATTACAACATACTCCAGAGGCAAATGCTTGGCTGAGCTGGTAAGATGTCACTAGAGATGCCTGCACAGCTAATCAGATTGCATGGGTTCAAGTTCTGGCTGTTTTTGATTCCAACTTCCTGTTAATGTGCACCCTGGGAGGAAGCAGTGATGGCTCAAGCACTTGGTTCTGCATTACCCATTTGGAGGACTTGAATTGAGTTCCTGCCTCCTGGCTTCATGAAGAGCTCTTGGCTGTTGTGGGCCCTTGGGAAATAAACCAGAATACGGAAGAAAGCTCTCTGTCTCTGTCTCTGTTTCTCCCTGTTTCTCTGTATTTTAAACCAAATAGAATAAATACACAAATAACAAAAGATACACCAAATATCTTTGACAGCTATCCTAAAACATTTCATAAGCCAAGTGTACTTAGAAAATATTGCAATATTTCTTTTCAAATGCATAATCTTCAAGCAACAGTTAACAGAAGAAACAATAATTCTCTCTAAGCAATCATCTGTACAATGACAAATTCTTTCTTTACAATAAAAGCATTATTTAGATACATAGAAAAAAGGGTACCCTATGACACTACCCTCTCCCAAGCTGAGTCAGTTCATAAAATCCCTCTCTTTTTATAGGCATTTCCATTCAAATAAATACACAAGCGTTTCTGTGCATTTATTTTACATGGAAATTATTTTAAATCATGAATTATTGACACAATATACTTGCATTTTATGCAAGATGTTTTCACTTGAGAAAAATATTTATTGCTATACCACACAAAAATTGAATTTTTTCAATTCCCAATCATGTTTTACTCTTTTGAATTTCATCACTTTAATATTTGGCATTTCTGTGGCCTAAAAAGACTAGAATCATTTAAGATTTAATGAAGAGCTATTTACCTCCTAAATCTTCTTCCCTGGAGTAATGAAATAATTACCCTCCCATAATCATGGAAATGTGAAACTTGAATCTCAAATTGAGCTGATGTGAGAAGGGTTAGTGATGCTGCATAGGTGATCACCATGGTAACATTTGGAAATGGCACTAATGTCAAGCCAAGAGCATGGTATTTCTATTCCCACAAGAGCCCAACTAGAGACTAGAGATGAACTCTTGCATGGTCTCAGGAAAATGACTGAAAGCTAACATTTACTGGGTCTCCCACTGGAGTACACACATCAACATTTTATATCATTCTCTGAGGAAGATGATTTTAAAATACAACAACAACATATTCTCACTAGCTTTAATTAAAATTGCTTTGTAACATTTTATCACTATGATGTGTGTGTGTGTGTGTCTGTGTGTGAACTTGCTGTACATTAAAATGAGGCTTATCCCTAAAGAGGAACATGATGATGCTAGGAAGGGAATTCACCATAGCTTTATTCACATAATGGAGATAATTAAATAATTAGATATTCTCAAAATTTCAGAACAAGTTAATTTATTTTTTAACAGCATAGATTAAGAAGGTGATTTCTAAATCCTAAGGAGAATATGATTCACGTGGAATTGAAGAGGACTAATTAGTGCTACTCTGTCCCTGGCATGTGTGTGTATGTGTGTGTGTGTGTAGTGCATGCATTTGTGTGTAAAATATACCTTATTTTACCTTTGGGTTGTACAGGAAACACTAATGGACTGAATGTGGAAGAGAAGCTAGTGTAAATTTTAAAATAATGCAAAATATGCATGCAGAATTTTAGCACCCCAATTTTTAAATGCATATAGTAACTTAAATTGGGATTACTTGAATGCATCCAAGAGGAAGAGTTCATAAAGTAAGAAGGTAGATAATTACTAATTGTAATTAGCATACTAAATGTTTGTATGCAACATAATGCTTGTAAAGGACTTCAAAGAGGCTGCTCACCTAAGTGTATGAATATTGTCCTGATAACCTAGCTTGTATTTTATTTATCAATATAAAATAACAAATATTTTAATAATGTGTAATAATTTGCATATATAATAAATATCTAGACAAATACATAATGATTTATACAAATATTTTCTGTAGGAAAAGAAAGGGTAAACTTCCGTTCATTTAAAAATTTTTTTTTTATTTATTTGAAAGACAGAGTTACAGAGAGAGGCATAGACAGAGAGAAAGGTCTTCCATCCACTGGTTCACTCCCCAGATGGCTGCAACAGCTGGAGCTGTGCCGATCTGAAGCCAGGAGCCAGGAGCTTCTTCCAGGTCTCCCACGCAGGTGCAGGGGTCCAAGGACTTGGGCCATCTTCCACTGCTTTCCCAGGCCATAGCAGAGAGCTGGATGGGAAGTGGAGCAATGGGACTAGAATTGACGCCCATAAGGGACGCCAGCACTTCAGGCCAGGATGTTAACCTGCTGCGCCACAACGCCGGCACCTAAACTTTAGCTTCACCAATCTGTTTATTCATTCAATCATTCACTCAATGAACAAATAATAATAAAATATTTACTTTCAAGTGTTACACTAAGTGTGCATATATAAAGAATAAAACTCAGTATAGTCTTAGAGTTTGCTCGCCACTGGTGAAAGTAATAATCAAGTATTCACGAAAATAAGTGTGGAGTCACAACTGTAGCATTATTTTATCAAATAAAAGTACATAGTAGTCCATAAAACAATATAGTAGGAAATTATGATCTTAGGCAGAAAATTCAAAACCAACTTCCCTAAGAAAGTAAAAATTGAAATGCTGCCTGAATAGGCTACGAATGGTAAAGGAAACACAAGAATGTGTTATTTTATGTCCTCCATGTTGTGAAGTGAAGTTTCTGACCCTTTAGATAATGGTATTAACATATATTTCTCTCTACTACTGATATTGAAGATTTTTAGAGGTTTTCTAATTAGTGAATGCCCTTCCCTTATTCATTTACCCAGATCAATATTTCTTTTTGTTAACTTAGTAGAAATATATAATATATACCATATAATAAAATCCTATCTTGTTGATTATTCCACAAATATCAGTTAATTACCTACAGTTACAAGTTGAATTGCATGCCCAATAAAATACATATGTTGAGATCCTAGCCCCTAAGAATGTGACCTTGTTTGGAAATAGAGCCAGTTGAGATATAATTAGTAAAAGTGAGCTCATACTGGAAGAGATGAGCCCTAATCAATAGGATTGATGTCTTTATGAGAAGACAGCCATGTGAAGACACAGAGATACACTGGGAAAAGACCATATGACGACCAAAGTAGAGATTGCTTTCATGTAGCTGCATGCCAAGAATGTCAATGGTTCTCAGCTAACCACCAGAAAACAGGAAAGAGGCAAGGCTGGATTTCCCCAGAAAATCAAAGGGGACATGATCCTGCTAATATCTTGATTTTGGAGTTCTATAATAATTAGACAATAAATTTTGTTGTTCCAAACTACCTAGTTTCTTATATGTTATTATAACTCTATTAAGGAACTGTTACACCTACCATATCCCTGGTACTCTTCAAAGATTTTATCTGATTGCCACTGCAAGAAATGGTATGACATAAGAGGTATGGTTCACACTCAAAGAAGCTTCCAATAAATCTCTATGGAGCAACCTGAGAATAATGAAGAATGTGTTACCTTTTGGTAAATATGTTGTCAGAATTACAAATAGTTATAAAATGTAACAAATTAAGAAAATAATTTGAAGATTATTGAATTTAAATTTGGTATAGGGATCTGATTAGGCATATATCTTTAAATAGAAATAAGAACTCAAATGTTGTTCCAATTATGCCTTAGTCTCCTGCATTACAAATGAGTTAAAGTAAAGCAGAATTTCTTACCACGTGAACACTAAGAAAATATCATGCACAATTAAAGAAGTCCATATATCACAGTATGTGGATAGAGTCTTAGTCAATTACAAATCCCCCTGCTTCAAGAGATTGAGGTCAAACACCTTAGGTTGTATGAATCATAGTGTAGTAATTTAATTGCTAATTCCATTTTAACATATTATATTAAAATAATGGCCTATAATGAAAATGGTACAGGAGTAGACATAATAAAGTGTGGTAATTTATAATGTAAATAAAGGCAGTGAACAGCATACACAGTGGACCATATTCTGTTCTTGGATGAACACACAAGGGTCTTATTAACTTTAGAATTAACCATGTTCAGTCATATGAATTAGATGATTCTCTAAAGCAGTCTTTTTTTTGTGAATGAACTATCTGATAGAGATTTATATATTTTCATATCAATCACATGAAATTTATATTTGATATAAATGAAAGATATACATACAAGTATATGGATATACTTGTACATGGTGATTTCAAAATTTTATGCACCAAAATCTCTGTATCTTTTAATCCATTTCCTACAAACTCTTTGAAGTGCCCTTGCATATATGTTCGAGTAGTTCTCCTCTTCCTGACACAGGAAACGGGAATATCTTTATCCAAGGAAATTTAGTTTACAAATGAACATTTCCTTTACAAATGTGAAATGCATATTTTTGCTTTAAGTAGAAAGAGAGAGAGAAGAGACTTCTTTCTTTTTCAGCTGTTTTCAATTGCTTTCAACTCAGAATAATCCTCATACCATGTTGGCATATTTTAGGGTTGGCACATTGCCATCCCTTCTATCAGGATCCTGCCTTGGAAGATAATTCTGTCACCAAAAGAAGAGGAGAATACAGGAAGTGCAGCCACTTTTAGGCCGAGAATGATGAATCGATTTTGGGTCATGCTGACCAAATGTGCCTGTGGAATCTTCACTGCGGACATTTTGAGGAGAGAAAATGGAGTATGTGCTCAAGGAATTGAATTGAACTAGAAACATAGATTGGAACTGGAAGTGTTTCATTTAGGATCTATTGAAACCATGATCTATTTAAGATTACAAGGAGAGGGGCTGGCGCTGTGGCACAGTGAGTTAACACCCTGGCCTGAAGCGCCAGCATCCCATATGGGCAGTTTGAGACCTGGCTGCTCCACTTCCAATCCAGCTCTCTGCTATGGCCTGGGAAAACAGTAGAGGATGGCCCAAGTCCTTGGACCCCTGCACCAGCAAGGGAAACCTGCAAGAAGCTCCTAGCTCCTGGCTTTGGATCAGCACAGCTCCAGCAGTCGCGGCTAATCGGGGAATGAACCATCAGGTAGAAGACCTTTCTCTTTTTCTCTGCCTCTCCTCTCTCTGTGTAACTCTGACTTTCAAGTAAGTAAATAAAACTTTAAAAAATTACAAAGGGAATTTTATTTCCAATGGCCTAAAATGCAATGAGGCAAAGAAATAAACAAACAAACCTAGGCAGGATTTATAGGGAGAAAGCAAAACTTTTAAAAAATCAGAAAAACAAAAAGACCATAGTAACAATAATAGCAAAACTATTTTTTTTTTGACAGGCAGAGTTATACAGTGAGAGAGAGAGAGAGAGAGAGAGAAAGGTCTTCCTTCCATTGGTTCACGCCCCAAAAGGCCGCCACGGCCAGCGCTGCGCCGATCCGAAGCCAGGAACTGCTTCCTCCTGGTCTCCCATGCAGGTACAGGGGCCCAAGCACTTGGGCCATCCTCCACTGCCTTCCGGGGCCACAGCAGAGAGCTGGACTGGACTGGAAGAGGAGCAACTGGGACAGAATCTGGTGCCCCAACCGGGACTAGAACCCCTGGGTGCTGGCACCATAGGCGGAGGATTAGCCTAGTGAGCCACGGTGCCGGCTTAATAGCAAAACTATTAAAAACTTACTTTGTGTCTTACATTATTCTAAGCACTTTGAATATATCAACACATTTGATATTCAAACCAACTCTATTCGGCTGTATTTGTCATATTATCCTTATCATCACTCCCGTTTTATAGATGATGATACTATGGCTGTAGAAGTAGTAAGTAGAAGAGCCAGGATGAAAATCCAGGCGATTGGGCTGCAGGGTCCATCTTCTTCCTCTTTTAGAAGACAGTTCATCAGCTAATTAACAAAAGGGAAACCCTCATTTCTGATGACATTATGAGTAGGTTTACCCTCACTAGCAATCAAATAAATGTATGCTGAAGTGAAATAGTTTTTCATTTCAATAGTTTGCATAACCTACTCTATAGCAATAATGCCTACAATCTAGGAGACTTTACTGACAAATGAATCATCATACATTATTATTGGGAAAATATTTCTTGTAATAATTCACCTCTGGAAATATCTAAGATACAAAAATGCTCTCAGCAATATCGTTCAGAGCAGGAAACACAATTAGCTGAACTATATCTTCCCACCAGCACAGTGAGAATAGTCAAACGTGTCATAGATATCTGCTACCAACCTCATTCTGGCTCCTGAAACCATTGCCTCGAAGAGCTAGGTCATGTTCCTGTGTAGGTTAGAGGCCTGGTCCCCTTCCTCAGTAGCATTACATTTTTAAAATACTCATCTTCAAGACTATATTTATTTCTTTGATAGACACAGTTACACACACATACATACAAACACAGAGAGAGAAAGAGAGAGAGAAAGAGAGATATCTTCCACTCACTGGTTCATTCCCCAAATGGCCACAATAACCAGGGCTGGGACAGGCTGAAGCCAGGAGCCAGAAGCTTCATCCAGGTCTCCCATTTGGGTGCAGGGGCCTACACACATGGGCCATCCTCAGTTGCTTTCCTAGGCACATTAGCTGGGAGCTGGATTGGAAATGAAGCAGCCAAGATTTGAACCAGCGCCGATACAGGATGCTGGTGTCACACGCAACGGCTTTATCAACTATATCACAACACCAGCCCTGAAAGACTCATGTATAACATGTAAGTGTTCATGTTGTAAGAGTTCATTAGAATCCATTTTCTTAGTGAATACAAGCTCCCTGCTAATGCTTCTGGGAAAGCAGTAGAAGATGGCCCAAGTGCTTGGGCCCCTGCACCCACCTGGGAGACCAGGAAGAATCTCCTGGCTCCCGGCTTTGGATCGGTGCAATTCCAGATGTTGTGGCCATTTGGGGAGTGAACCAAAGGAAGGAAGACCTTTCTCTCTGCCTTTTCTTCTCACTATCTATAACTCTGTCTCTCAAATAAAAAAATGGTATTTGGAATGATATCAGTAGATAATTTAGTTTTGATTTAAAAGTAAATCAATCATTTACTTTTTAAAGAACATAGAGACATAAAGCTTTCACAAAATTGTACTAATACACTCTGAATGAAAAGGACAATGACACTGTATTACAAATCAACTACTCATCTTAAAATCAAGAGATGAACAACTAAGGAAAATAATAATGTGCTTAGCAATTTTTGAAAATTTGTTTCCATTTTATTTGATAGAGAGACAAACAGAAAAGGAGAGAAATGGCAGACAGATCTCCCTTATACTACCATGCCCACACTAGCCAGCACTAGACCAGGCTTCAGTCAGGATCCTAGAACTCAGTCATGTTCCCATGTGCAGGTGGCAGATACTCAACTACTTAAGCCATCACCTAATGTCTTCTAGAATGTGCATCAGCAGGGAACTGGAATCAGAAACAGAAACAAGACTCAAATCCAGGCATTCTGATACAGGAGTCAGAGGTCCCAAATGATATGCATACTGCTGGACTGAATGGCTTCCCCAAGCAAAAATTTTAAAATATTCAACGATGGTTAATGTAATATGCAGTTCAGTTATAAGATATTTGAAAAAAATGAGATTGGATGTTTTATTATATCTAGAAATTATTGTGGTTGTAAAGGGGAAGATAGAAGATACACTTTCTATCCTTGTGTCTATCACCTCAAGGATGCTTGGTAGAGTGGTTCAGATGAGGCTCTCTTTGGTCACTATGCTGTCTCCTCTTGGTTCTCATTGTTATGCTGCTGACAAACTTAACAGGGGGATGGCATCTCTACCAGGATTGTCAGAAACACCTTGTGGCATCATAAAACATCATATGGTGGAACATCTGGTACTGATTGCAGCCTAGAGAAATATACAGATGTGGTGACCAGCAACTCACATGGCAATTGCTTGAATTATTTAACCACATATGGGTAGAGTGTCTCCTGCTGGTTTTCAAAATGTGATAGAACACCTACGTGTATATTAAGAGAGTAGCCTCATGCAGGCTGTGATAACCACTGAAGCATACCACTCTTAGTCACAGAGGAAAAGATATTATCATGTGTTATACTCATCTGATTAGTAGTACATGTCAATTACATTAGTGTTTTGAAAGTCAGGATGAAATTTTATGCTTGCTGTGGAATGGCAGACATATTTTCCCTTGGGTGACCACAGGAAAAGTGCCAGGAAGTGCATTTTGATTAATAAGCAGTACTCATTCATAAACTTGCTTCACAAGACTTCAGAAGTAGCTCAGTTAATACACAAAATTTAGTTGTATAATTATTTGCTTATTTGAGAACTCAGTTGAGTACATCTTAAAAAACTTCTACTAAAAAATTACAAATGTACATTTATTTACCAATTATTTTGATGAGGACCAAAGTCCTTTCCTCTGAGTATAAATCAGACTAATGTTCTTTTTTAACAACTTTAAAACTTTTGAAAATGATTGTAATTTGAGCAAAGTATCATTTTAGATATTTGATATTTGTATATTCCTCCTCAAAATAATCTTGTTTTCAATAAACCTCCTTCCAGAGGGCAGGCATTGTGGCGTAGTGAATAAAACTGCTGCCTGTGGTGCCAGCGTTCCATACAGGCACTTGTTCAAGTCCTGTTCCTCCACTTCCAATCCAGCTCCCTGCTAATGCATCTGGGAACACACAGGAGGATGGCCAAAGTCCTTGGGCCCCTGCACCCATGAGGGGCACCCAGAAAAAGCTCCTGGCTTCTGGCTTTGGTCTGTTCCAGCCCTGGCTGTGTGGCCACTTGGTGAGCCAATCAGCGAATGAAACATTTCTCTCTCTCTCTCTCTCTCTAACTCTGCCTTTCAAATAAATAAAAATAAATATTTTTTTTAAAAAAAACCTTCTTCCAAAGACAAGTTTTAGCAATTCATCTTTATGAGTTCTCTCTAAAGCATTCTAATTTGTTTTCATAGACGTTCTAAGAGTTTGGTATGTACTTGTCATTTATATATTGTTTGATTATACTTTGCATCTATTATAAAAGCACAAAAGACATATTGATTTGAAATCACCCATATATGACTCACACACTCAATTAGCAGAAACAGAAAAGCAGGACATTCTTGAGAAAAGGCTATTAGAATTGCAGAAGCATTGGCTAATACAGTTTACAGAAGCTATGCTGAGCTTTGGGCCAGACTGCAAATTTGTTAGAACATTCTTAAGAAAATTATGTATCTGCTGATTTTTATGTTGGTAAAATGTAGGGCTAGTTTAAAAGTGTCTCCAATCTTTCTAGAAAGATTCTACAATCAAAATCAATACTTAAACAAATGGTTGCCAAGTTAGAGTCCTAATAGCCTTATCAAACAGCTATAAAACACAATGTTTTACCTTTAAAACAATGAAGATTTTGGCATTTTCAGAGATATTGTGCGTCTAAAAGGAGCAAATACAAATTTCAGGGCAAATTTATACTGTTAGAACAATGTTCCTTTTAAGGTAATGACATAAAATGTGTCTGCATGACAGTTAGTTCTCATATTTGGAGAATCTTCTAATTACAAAAAGTTGGTAGCCAAGAACCCTGTGTGTCTTCACTGTACTTGTGGCTCGTAGCTTAGAATTCTGTTTAGTTTCTGTTTTATTCCAGCACAGGACACTGCCTTGACCATGCCAGACTCTTCAATGAAAAGTTAGGTTGAATGTACTGAGGAGCATTGCTCTGATATTAACACATAGCTATTCCTCATGTATTTGATAGTTTTTCACCTTTTCCTGATTTCTCAAAGGTCACAAAAAGCATTTACTGGGCATTTGCAAACAGGTTACTCCCTTGACCAAATGCTTAGTGAGAGATTAAACAGGAATGGACTCTGTTTATGATATCTATAATGTTCAGTGGTTCTCCAACTGAAACACATTTCCTTATATGTAAGGAATCATCTATGGCAGCTTCACTGATAAAAGGCTTTGCTACATCTTTTGGAACAAATAAAGTGCAGCCATTTGGCTTATCCATAAATTACATTTTTATTCAGTATTATGGTGATATATTTTATTCAGTATTATGGTGATATATTTCTCAATTGTTTACTAAATTTTCCCCACTTCTGGTGATTTTCTTTAATGCACATAGATAAGATGGTCCATGCATTTTGCACCACAATCCTGGTGCTTCCTGGTGACTCATGATATTCCAGAAGTGCCCAGTTAATTCATTCAATTGAAGACCTCTCAGGTTGTAGGAGATGGGGTGGAATCTTTGGGAGCTATGATTTGGTAGTTGAGAAATTTTTGATGCTGGCAAAAGATTGGAGACTACTGGTTTAGAGAAAAAAAAGGACTTTATCATGTATGCCCCAGGAAAAAGCATGAACTTCATGTTTGCCTCAGTTCTCACTAGCTCTCTCTTTTTTCTAAATATTTAATTTATTTTTTGAGAGGCAGAGTTACAGACAGTGAGAGGGAGAAACAGAGAGAGAGTCCTTCCTTCCGTGGGTTCACTCCCAAATGGCTGGAACAGCCACAGCTATGCCAATCCAAAGCCAGGAGCCAAGTGCTTCTTCCTGGTCTCCCAGGTGGGTGCAGGGGTCCAGAGACTTGGGCCATTTTCTACTGCTTTCTCAGGCCACAGCAGAGAGCTGGACTGGAAGAGGAGCAACTGGGATAGAACTGGCACCCATATGGGATGCTAGCGCCACAGGCAGACTAACCTACTGCACCACGGTATTGGGCCCTCTCACTCTCTCTCAAGTTCCCCTGGGCAGATGCAGAGCAAGTCCAAGGAAGAGATGCATGTCCAGTGGGTTTGTATCACAACTGATGAACTCCTACCTAGGGGAGCATCAGCTGTTGATAATAAGCTATAAACAAACCGCCTGACTTTGCTCTGAAGGTAGGCTTTGTTAGTACACAGAAAACCAAACAGCCCTCTGCTCCAGAAAGGAACACTATTTTTTATCTTCTATTTTAAATGTATATTTATTTATTTGAAAGGCAGAGTTACAGAAAGAGAGGAGGGGGAGGGGAGAGAGATATAAAGATATAGATATAAAGATATAAAGATCTTCCATATGCTGGTTTGCTTCCAAGATGGCCACAATAGCGAGGACTGGGCCAGGTGGAATCCAGGGCCAGGTGCTTCATTAGGGTCTTCATATTGGTAGTAGGGGGCCCATGTACTTGGTTCCTCTTGCAGTGCTTTTCCCAGGGTCATTAGCAGGGATCTTGGCAGGAAGTGATGCAGCTGAGATTTGAGCCAGTGCCCATATAGGATGCCAGCATCCCAGGCAGCAGTTCAACCTGCAACACCACAACACTAAACACACGTCCTTGAAAATATAGCCCAGAACAAAAAGTTGTCAGAGCCTTTGCTCATAAAATGTACCAAAAACATGGAGGACCCAAGAGGATTATCTCCCAGGACGCAGTAGCCCAGATACATAAGGTTCTAATTGGAGGTAGAGGTAGAAGTTTATAGGATCCATCCTGTCTATGTTTCTCCTTTTCCTTGAAGTAATTTGAGAATCAAAATTCTTATAATTCAATGTGTATTATTAATCTTTCATTAACAATAGTAGATATGTACCTAATATAAAGATAAAGATACATATGTGTATATTAGAGATATATTGCTCAGCCAAAAAGATGAAGTATAAGATCAAAAAAAGTTTGGAAATAACTATTATTTTTAACATTTTAATAGGAGATGGCGGCAGGCGCCGCAGCTCAATAGGCTAATCCTCCGCCTATGGCGCTGGCACACCAGGTTCTAGTCCCGGTCAGGGCGCCGGATTCTGTCCCGGTTGCCCCTCTTCCAGTCCAGCTCTCTGCTGTGGCCTGGGAGTTCAGTGGAGGATGGCCCAAGTGCTTGGGCCCTGCACCCCATGGGAGACCAGGAGAAGCACCTGGCTCCTGGCTTCAGATCAGCGCAGTGTGCCGGCCACAGCAGCCATTGGAGAGTGAACCAACAGCAAAAGGAAGACCTTTCTGTCTCTCTCTCTCACTGTCCACTCTGCCTGTCAAAAAAAAAAAAAAAAAAAGGAAAAAAAGAAAAAAATAGGAGATGGCTAAGTTTCTAGCAATGAGATGGACAGTAAACCAGGTGACCTGGGCTTCACAATTCAGTAAGTTTGTATCATTTTCCCAGTTCTCTGTAATATCAGAAGACAAATTAATTTCTCCTTGCCTCAGTTACCTTAACTTCTGAAAAAATTTAGTCTGTGAAAGGCATCTGCTACTACTGATCTTGAAACAAGGGGTCAGCACTGTGGCATAGTAGAGTAAGCCTCCACCTATGGCACTGGAACCCCATATGGGCAAAGGTTCATGCCCAGCTATTCCTCTTCCAATCCAGCTCTCTGCTTATAGCCTGCAAAGCACTGGAAGATGGCCCAAGTTCATGGGCCCCTGCACCCATGTGGGAGTCTCAGAAAAAGCTCTTGGCTCTTGATTGGCAGGCTCCTGCTGTTGGCAGCCATTTGGGGAGTGAACCAGCAAATGGAAGCCCTTTCTTTCTATCTTTTCCTTTCTCTGTCTATAACTCTGACTCTCAAATAAATAAAGAAAATCTTAAAAATAAAAACATGGTAGAAAATTAGTATTTTTAATATAATAAAAATTGTGTTTGTAGACAGAGTAATATTATTAGAACAGATTGATGGCAATTTTGTTCTTTTTTGTAAAGATTTATTTTTACCTGAAAGTCAGAGTTATACAGAGAGAAAAGGAGAGGCAGAGAGAGAGAGAGAGAAAGAGAGAGAGCGATGGGGTCTTCCATCCACGGGTTCACTCCTCAATTGGCCACAAAGGCTGGAGCTGCGTCGATCCGAAGCCAGGAGCCAGGAGCTTCTTCGGGTCTCCCACATGGGTGCAGGGTCCCAAAGACTTGGGCCATCTTCTACTGCTATCCCAGGCCATTGCAGAAACCTGGATCTGAAGTGGGGCAGCTGGGTCTCAAACCAGTGCCCGTTTGGGATGCCGGCACTGCACTGCACTTGACGGCTTTACCCGCTATGCCACAGCGTTGGCCCCTCAATTTTATTCTTAATTTTAGATAAAAGCACATTTAATTGAAAGACAGAATACTGATCATATAATTTATTATTTTATGAGTTTTTATGTTTATTAGAAAGGCAGAGTTAAAGAAAGAGACAGATAGAGAGATCTTTCATTTGCTGGTTCACTCCTCAAATGGCCACAACTTTTAGGGCTGGGGCTGGCACTGGTCAGGCCAAAGCCTGGAACCAAGAGCTTCATCCAGTTCTCCCACATGGTACAGGGGCTCAAGCACTTGGGACATCCCCTGCTGCTTTCCCAGGTGCATTAACTGGGAGGGGAATCTCAAACCAGTGCCCACAAGGGGTGCTGGCATTGCAAGCAGCAGTTTTGCCACTATGCCAGCCCTATGTTTTTAAAAGTAGCAAAAGGGAGCTATTTTATATAGATGTTTTTGTGATTAAATATGTGGATTTAATCCAAAGTTTTTAATATGTTTATGAACTTTCAAGTTAGCAAACAGGTAACTTGTGAATGATGAAGCGGAAATCATTGTTCCCACATTTATTGTAGAAAATCATATTTGAGAAATACTGATGAATTTTTTCCTTTTTTCTTATCTTTCCCATTCTATTTCCTAAAATTATAATTTCCATGTCAATTTTCTTTTCATCCTTATTTCCTTGTTTCTGATTGTAAGTTTCATATATTTCATGCATGTGACGTCACAAATCTATTTGCATAGAGAGTGGCTTAATTAAATGCACTACAGGATTTGAACATCTCAAGGTTAAATACTCATTCTAGGAATATCCATTTAAATGCAATAAAACACTTTGTACAAATAAGTAAATTATAAACAAATGTGAGATATATCACGCAAAGGAAATGTAAAATACTATCATTTCCCAAAGGTTAATATTACTGAAAGCACATTTATTAACATTTTATATGAATAAGAATAAAAACATTAAACATTACTGTGCCATCCAAGGCCCTGATAATTTTATTTATTCTATTTATAAATTCCTGATTCACTGATAGTCCCAGGATATGATCTTGGGATCACTGGTTATATAGATTCTCTGAAAAAAAACACAAATGCTTTTCTTTAACTGCAAGAAATATATTAAGTACTAGATGAAACTTTTGTCAGTTATTTGGTAAAATTCATGCTTTATCCCTTTGATAGGTCATTTTCAAATATTTAACCTTCACAGAAAATATTCTAGCTAGAAGAAGAAACAGAGGGGTACCCTCCACTAAGTCATCATTATAAGCACTGTGTGAACCAACCTATCTGCTAAGACCCTTATTTAGAAAATCATTGAAATTTTGCAAATTTGTATTCATTTTTATTTACTTCCATTTTACAGTGGTACCTTTTGATAATATAATTAAATGAACATTGAATGCTTTATTTCCTAAGGTGCCTTTGTTGAAACTTGGGATTCCAATAAGTTCCAAGGATTAAAATGCAGCTATTCATTTTGTGGCTGTTTTATTTGAGCTTCAGCTCTATGCATCTGTATACAGCCTGAAAAACTCCAGATCTAAAGATAATCAACATCACATGACTCAAGAATGGGCCAATGGCATGCAGATCTAGGATCCATCAGTGGAAAGCTAATGCCCTCCTTGTTGAAAGCATATAATCATTTTGAAGTATCTTCTTTGTTTTTTTTTTTTTTTTCCAGAGAATGTCAAAAAAGCAGAGTCTAATTTTATGTGCCTGGGAGTAGCTATCTAAGCTTCAGGCAATACAAACGCTGCTATTACTGGGGAGTAAAAGCTCTGCATAATTAACAAACATCATCAGCCTTACAGTTCCTGTAGAATGCGGTAAGTTCCTTGCCTGAAGGCTGCTCTCATCCTAGTAAGTCTGTTTACCCTGTCCAAGATTAGATTAGTTTAATTATTATGAAAAAGACTGCTAAGATCTTACAGCCTAATTATGCAAATGTTTCTAAATGTTCACAAAAGTAATTTATTTATTTGGAGATAAATGAATCTGTTTTGTCATAAAACAGATTGCAGTCCTGGCAATGTACAAGCAGGGTTATGTAGCCTTGGGCAAATCTTTCACCACAAATATCAGTGGGATCCCTAGATTACAACATTTAAAAATACATAAATGTTTTTAGCAGGTTTTTATTGTTTTTGTAAATTATGGTAATCCCAGAAAGAACTATCACAGGTTTAATACTCACCAACCTTGTTATGAAAACATGGTTTCTCAGTAGAAGCATTTAAAAGATGCTAACAGCTAAAACATTCCTGGTAGACCTATTAAGGTACACCTGTTTTATTATGCTTTTCAGAGCAGATATCTTCACAATACTGTTGTTTTTCCCATTCTTCCTTATATTATCATAGCTTAAATAACTCATAAAAGAAAATGATGGAAATAGAATATCTGAATATATCATATTATCTATATTGATTTTACCTATAAAACAGTCTTTCATATTAATAAGTTAAACCAATGCCTCTATTGAAAATGACTTTTAAGATTAAGTTATAGTTTCTTGATACATAATTTATTTGAAGTTACAAACTTGGGAATACACATTTTAATTATTTCAAATCTCTGTTACTAATATCAGTAACATCCTTGATATTTATGTCAAATGTATTATTGACATTAGTAATATCCTTGGTCATGTCAAATTAACAGAGAGCTTCAAGCGTTTGCATCACAAAACTTTTGCAAACTTGCAAAGCTGAGGAATTTCTAGCTAAAGCAAATATTCAAAGAGTAGTAGTTGTTGATAAGAAAAGTATACTGTAAATATATTATCTTGGTTGTATGCCTTCTGTTATTCTTTCTTCTAGAAATGAATCCATTCTCTCAGTTTGCTTAAAGGGAAGTGTGACTCCATCTCTTTTCTGTCCTACAATAAGGGTGATCATATGGCCCAAGTCATGGCAATCCCAGAATTTACCTGCCAGAAGCTATGAGGGAATGATGATAATGATGATGAGAGAATAATCATGAGCTGCAATATCAAAAGCCATCATTTACTGAATACTTTTTATATACTGGGCACTGTGGTCAGCTCCTTCTGTGTTTAATCTCATTTAATCCTCAACTCCTTTTCCATTGGGGTTACAAAATTATTTGGGTGTGAGACCTGGATTATCAACAACCTGATAGTCACCATATGGGGAAAATAAAGGAAATGGAATTCTGAGGACTTTGAAGACAAAGGTTTGTACTTCTGGACCTGTCAGTTGGAATTGGGAATTCTGGTGTCATGAATATTGTGTTGCAAGGAACAAATGGTAAAATAGGAATTGGGTCATCAGCCATGGTCAGCCATGAGGAGCCATGCCCTGACTGGATGACCGAATGCACACAAACTGGAGAAATCCTGAACATGGAAATAAATGCAGGATAAGAATGATGTGACAGAGAAGGGAGGAGGTACATATTTTGGAGTCAGTACAGTAGTTACAGTAGTTGTTATTCTTATATACTTTAAAGTATATATTAGATAAAAGAATATGTATGTATGCAAAAATCCATAGCGAAATGCAAAGGAACATTTTTTTGAGATAATCCCTTTTCCACTTATTTTCATGAACAAAATTCTGTTTTCATGTGGAGTATTAATTTAATGATTGGGTCCTGGTTCCCTAAACCCATATAAAGAGGCACACAAACCACCCAATTCAGTCCAATCAGATTCTTCACCAGGAAATCTCCATTGGATCACACAGGGAGAAACCCTTTTTCAGTTGTGGCTGTTAAGTTGGGTCTTGGGACTAGAGAGTCAGTGGCTGGCTACCTTCCCTCATTGTGAGGGATGCTGGCTGATGGAGAAGCAAGTGGCAAAGACAGATGTACAGCTCGTGGGTCAGCTGTTGTGGTCATTTGGGGAATAGACCAGCGAATGGAAGACCTCTCTCTCTGTCTATCTACCTCTCTCTCTAACAAACTTTCAAATAAATAAAATAAGTATTTTTCATAAAAATTTAAGAGAAAGTCCAAAGTTCATGTGGAATGATCTAGAAGTTAGCAATCATTTTCCTCCAGCATTTGTACTGATATTAGGATGACAGGAATCACTATGTTTCTAAAGTTGTGTTTATGCAATGCATGAAGTTTGTATACCTTAAATAAAAAGTTTTTAGGGAAAAATTCAGTTGTCTTTTTTTCTTTATACATGAAACATGTCCATCTTACCTAAGTGTCCTTTACACAGCAGATCAAAATTCTGTCATCTTTGCTTATATCAACTGACTGCTTTCCATTTTGGAGTCTGGGAAACTTGGCAGCAACCAATTTTTAAGGCCTTGGTAGGAAACTTGTACTGCTAGACTTCTGCAGTTCTTATGGCTTTATTAATAACAGGAGATAAATCTCAACAGCAAAATGACAACACCTATATAAACATAAATGTTTGCTTACTCAGGGATTGTGTTGTAGTAGAATATGGTTTATTAGAATGATATGTTAACAATAATGCAGTTATGACTTTTGTGTGCATGTGTTTAAATTATCTGCTGTTTAAACAGGACAATGGATTTACGGGGACATTGCAGCTGAAATTCTCTTGTGTATTAAATGCATGGTATGAATGATGGGTTTTAACAGGCTTCTCTGATATCACATTATCTTGGTTATTGAAGCCATTAGAAGCTGTTTGCTGTCAGTTAAATGATCATATCTCAAGTGCACCTGCTTTATAATTATTCACTTGGAGGAAGATCATTAACATATTCCTTAAGTCATTTACAGGCAATTTGACTTAACATTAACAATTTTTTGCTCTTTATAACAGATTAATGATAGATAAAAATATAAGGGTACATAGAAATTTTATACAATTCAAACAATTAGGGTACAATAGAACCACACTTAATATGACTTGCTCATCTTCATATAAGCAATGGTTGAGACTCAACAGCGGTCTGATATTTAGGAGGCTCTGAAATAATGCAAAAGTAATTGCAGTGGACACATTAATGCAGATTTGCTTTTCAGATTGAGTAATCAGCAGAGTACTTCAAAACAACAAGTTAAAGATATTTATTATAAAATGGTAATGACATCTAATTAATAGATTTCCAAGGATTAAATGCTGTTATAGCCCTTAGTAACTCCCTGGTAGACAGTAAGCACTCAGTTAATGATTGTAATATTAATAATGATATGCTCAGTTCTACAGAGGAAATAGCAATACAAAATATATTTCCCTCCAAAAATTCATATGCTATTAGAAAAAGTATACAAGAAATTCAATTATAAATTTATAAATAATGGCAGTGATTATCTACTTCACAGCTGGTTCATACTATGTGCTAGATATCATCCTAAGCATTTCACCCGAATATATTTAATTTAATCTTATATTGGTAAGATTGATATTATTAATATCTCCAATTCACACAGAAGGAAAATGAGACACAGAGAAGTTAAGCAACTACTTTAAAGTCACACAGCTAGGAAGCAACAGAACCAAGATTTTATTTGAGGCAATTGACTCAAGTACAGTCAACTTCATCACTGCCTCATAAGATATTGAGGCCAACTACCTGAAGCTGTGCTTCTACATTTAAGTAAGCATCAGAATCACCCAGAAAGCTGTTAAAACACAGGTGGCAAAGCTGAACATCCCAGCAGGTCTGGGTTGAAACTGAAAATGTGCATTTCTAGTAGGGGCCCAGGGGACACAGAGGCTGCTGGCCCTGGGACTTTAACAACCATCAGCCTAAGAAAATGTAGCAGGAGAAGAGGAAGCAAATTCATTATCGTGGTTCCTGGACTCTCGCTGAGTGCAGTTTAAATTGCCAAATTCTGGGCTAATGAGACTTTGGCTTATTTCAAAATGGGAAAGTTAATCTCTCCTGTTTCCTGGACTCTATCGTTTTTTACTAATTCCAAAATTTAATGCCTATTCTAAGAGTTGTAGTAAAAGAAAAATTGTAGTTCTTATTATATAACTTGTTTGAGAAGGGATAGGTTTTATAATTATGATATAGGAACACACACATGCAAAAATCAATTTGTGTATGTTTATAAAAGGGATAAACAGATAATTAGTAGGTTAGATGATTGAAAACATGATAGTCTTTCCATAGATCATTTGCAAGGAAGAGTTCTGTTTGTATATTCATTTATTTAACTATTGATTTAACAGATATTTATGAGGGCCTACCATATACTGATTTATCAAAATTAACAAACTGTGGCCCTACTTCTGTGGATTTACATTCTGGGAGGAAGAAATGGTAACAAACAAACATATTTATAATATGTTCATGATGATAAGTGCTATGAAGAAAAATAAATCAGAACAAGGGATAAGAGTCCATTAAACAGGAAATCACTGAACGCTTCTATTATAAAGTAACAATTGAGAGATATCCAAATGAAACAAGGAAGGGAGCAATACAGAAAGCTAGAATAAGAGCTTTCTAGGTTGCTGGAGTAAGAGCTTTCTAAGTAAGAACATCCCCAAGGAAGGATAATTGCCTCGTAGAGAATAAGCAAGGCGAAGGTAGAATGGAAAAGATAAAATCAGGGAATTAACCAGAACAGCATCGTCTCATAGAACAAGAAAATGAGAAGTCACTGGAATGTTTTAAACAAACTGGGATCACCCTTCCCTTCATATAGTGACTAAATTTTATTTCTGATCTTCAGTGATGATTGCAAAGGTGATTCCTTTATTCATATATATTTTCATATATACATGTGTGGTGTAACTCATAATAAAATAAATCTGGAGTGGACAGAGGGTATAGGATATGGAACTTTCTTTCTAGACTTTATCATGAAAAGAGAGATACAGAGAGAAATGGAGCAATGGCTAAAAAAGAGATGTGAATTCAGTGGGAGATATTTCCACTTATTTGCAAACTGATGACAATTATCCCATAGTAAGGGAAAAATCTGACTTGAGAAAAGAAGGAAACAATGCAGGAGTGAAGTCTTTGAGTAGAAGAGAAAAAAAACAAAAACAAAAACAAAATGAAAGTGGCTCTAGATATAAGGACTAATAATCCACACATATAAAAAGAGGATTTATAAAATGCATGGGCATAGACTTGTAGGGCATTTGATAAACACAATGATGGTAGCATGTGGAAGGTTTTCCTTGTTGATTCAATTTTGTCTGTGAAATAAGTATTAAGCATTGACTGAAAATGTGGTAAAGAAGGAGATATTGGACATTTGAATAGAAAGAAAGAGGTGCAAAATCATTGTCTATAGGCAATGAAAAATAAAATTTCCTGGGAAAGGTTTAATAGGATTGTCCATCAAGCAGTGCTAATGTCCCACTTGAAGTCAGTGGTCAAGAATTTAATGTGAGATGGTCACTGATATTATGATTTTTCTCTACCAACATTCAGCTACCAACATTCAGACACACGCATGAGCAGTTCAAACACTGAATTTAACCAGATTTGGGATTTTGCTGGGCAGATGTTATTTGAGAAGAAACAAGCGAGGGAGCCCAATCAAATAAGTGTTTGTAATGCTAGATGATAGAACCCAGGGTTGATAAAGTGGTAGGTGATGGTGAAAATCTCTACAGTCAAGAGACTGCAGGTCCTGGTAGGCCTCCATATCAAGCAAAAAATGTATAGCTACAATAGTAAGTTATTTCTTATGGTCAAATACTGATCTAGAAATGTAAAAAAAAATAGTGTGCAGCTGTGTACACCTTCTGGTGAATTCTCTCATTCTCACAAACTCCCTACTTCTTCTTCCATCTATCCCTTTTAGAATCAGAACAAATTGAATAGGAATAGAAACATGCCTGAGCAGGAGTGTGGGGATAAGATGCATAAAAGAAAAAAAAAATAGAAGGGAAAAGCTCCCAGTGAAAGGAGCTCCTGAAGCCTCATGGACTCAGAGTAGAACAGGGCATTGTTTGAGGATGTCAGAGGAACATTTCTCTCAATAGTATTTAAATCATTGCCATTGCCCTTTCTGGATATGCAATGCCACTTTCCTTCTTGTGACTCCCCATAGCACTTTCTATAGTACTCATCATCCTTAACAGTTTAGTAACCAACAAAGAGCAGATGCAGAGGGAAAACGTTTTGCCTAGGTCATTTACTTTTTTTTTTTTAAGATTTATTTTATTTATTTGAAAGATAGAGTTACAGAGAGGTAGAGACAGAAAGAGAGGTCTTCCATCTGCTGGATCACTCCCCAGATGGCCACAACGGCCGGTGCTGGGCTGATCTAAAGCCAGGAGCCAGGAGCTTCTTCTGGGTCTCCCACATGGGTGCAGGGGCCCAAGGACTTGGACCATCTTCTACTGCTTTCCCAAACCATAGCAGAGAGCTAGATCAGAAGGGGAGCAGCCGGGACTAGAACAGGCACCCATATGGGATGCCGGCGCTTCAGGCCAGGGCTTTAACCAGATGTGCCACAGCGCCAGCCCCATCATTTTCCTACTTCAATATATATATATATATATATATATATATATATATGTACACACACACACACATATATATATATATATATATATATGTATATACTTTTGCTTCAATTTGTTGAAGCAAGGGCTAGAAATAGGGTCTTTATTCCTAATTATAGCACAAGCTCACTCTCCTAAACTCTGAATTCTCACAATTTCTTTAGAAAATGGCATCTTAGAGATAAAGAAATGAGGTATATATACTTGTCCTATGAAATTAAATGATATAAGAACAATCTATGATAGTTCTTTGGATTTCTTTCCTACTTGCTATTCAAAAAATTACTAACTGGCTAAAAATTTTCAACCTGATGCTTTAAGGATTATAGAATATCTCCTTTTACAAAGCTGTGTGAACTATTATTAGTGTATCAGGTAATTAAAATATTCACAAAATATGGGATAGAATTAGCCTACACATGGTGATGTGTCACAATGATTCTTTAATAAGTTTAAGTTAAAAATAATATATAGAGAAAAAACGTCTACATATGATATTTCAGATTTTATTCGCTTTCTCTTATTCCTAGATAACATTTTTAAATGGGAATAAGGCATCAATAGAATGAACAAGGTGGGTCACCCTCTGGCCAGGTGGATCTGCATAACGTGGAATGTTGATGTCAAGAGGTATGCTCAAAGCTAGTTGTTGTTCCTCTGTCCATTCTTTCTACATTGAGTTACACGGTAGCCTCTGTCCTGGGCATTCTCTGGCATCAAATTTGATCTCAGAGATAAAGGGAAACGTGAGCTGGGTAACAGGCATTTTTCCAGGGACTCTTTCATACATACTACCTACAAGATAGGATCCTATATGCTTCCAGAGTGCCTCTAGAGCTGGTGCAAGTCCTTGAAAGGAAGACCAAAGGCCAAATGCTGAGGAGCATGCCACAAGCCCAGGATGCTTGAAAGCAGATAGGTAAGCATGATGGGCATGATGATAAACATGATGATGAGCTACCATCAATGTTTTGGAGCTTAGCACTCACCGAAGGGGTCTTGCCTGTCCTTGTATTAGCAACCTTCAACATATGGGAAAAGAAATGTTATAAAATAAGTAATAAAAATATTTTCTTATAATAACTTAATTTTAAAAACTCAAAGAATTGCACTTTATTCTTCTTAGGATAATACATTTACTGGACACAATAGAAAATAGTAAAAAGAAGATATGCATGCGTACTTCTTAATGAAAAGGAGTTATTTAATAGCAATGTCTGATACAATTTTTAATATATTTAGAATAGTAACTTAAAGTAACATTCATCCATAATATTATGTCATCTGAGTTTATCAAGATATCTAGTCTGTGTCAACAATACTAGTGCTAAATATTCAAGTGTATTCACGGTTGTGTACATCTGAAATGGTTTCTGACAACAAGTTTCTGAAAAGACCATACTTGGACAGGTTAAAAGCAAATTCCAGGCACACCACGTGCTAGGGGAGCAGACCATAAATGGCAGGGCCTCAAGCTGGGGGTGCTAGCTGTTCCATGGTTCACATACTCTGGCTCTGCTATTTGCACAGTGGTGGCACTTGATCTGGAGATGTGTCAGTTTCAATCTGGAAGTAAAAACCTCACTCAACAGCCTGCCACTCACTGTTCAGATGCCACACAGGTGCCATACACGGCTTGGAGGCACTAGGGCACATGAGGATGGCCCTGAGGGAGCAGAAGTACTGGCAGACACACTGGTGCTGGCCACCAGTGGTAGAATACAGGGAGGTGACAGCAAAGGACTCCCAACAATTCCAGGTAGGAGTGGCAGATGTGGGCATGTCCTGGGATAACTGCATCAGTGTTGATTCTTCCTGACTATTCACCTACAGCAGCACAGGTGATGTAAGATCCTGGCTAATGAACAAGCCCAAATTGAGGGTATCAGCAGCCAAAGAAGGCAATAGAGTGTGGAGGGCAGTAGCAGCCTGGTGGATGTGAGTTCTCTTTGACACATGCTACACAGATTTCCAGATCCAGGGACACATGCTTTTGCTATTTGGGATGGAGAGATGCTGACCCACTAGGGCTTGAGGTGCCCAAGGGCTCTTAGTAAGACCACAACTGCAGTCCCCAACCAAGCTCTTCACCAGTGTCTTGCTGAGTGTAGAAAGACTTTTATGTTGTCCCAAGCCACCTCTAGCTTCCAGAACTCTACGTTGGGTTTCTGTACATATCTTACCATCTTCCTCTAGTCAAACAGCTAGTAAAAGCTAGTCATACAGCAATCCTCCCCACCCTGACAATATACTGCCAGTTTCTTAGGCTACCATGTGTGTACTTTCCCAACTTGTTTGCTTCAGTTTCTCTGCCTCCCTGAGCCAGGTCTTTCTCAGACTGTATTTATTCAGCTTTGTTCTCAATTACTTGTCACTGTGATACATCTTCCTCCCTTTACCCACATGCAACTTGGTTGTTTTTGTACTTTACCAAATCCCCCCAGAATGAATCATGTCTATCTCTGTCTGGAGGAACAGTGCAGGCAATGACTTAGCCTTTCTCTACAATACACATATAGTCTGGGATATATTTCCATAGGTGTTTTATTGGTTCATTGTGTCAAAATGAAACCAGAACCCTCCCTCCACAGTATCCAAGCATCACAGAGCCCACTCCCACACAGTACAGCTGTTCTCAACATGGATCCAGCTTCTTTAATCTGCATCCCATTGACACCCAGCCAGTCCCTCATAATCATTGTGCCAATTATAACTGTGACCAAAAAAGGAGAGATATTTGGAGAATATCTAGGAGATTCATGCTAGAAACTGTTTGTTCTTAAAAAGTTTTATCTTCATTTATTGTTTTTTAACTTTCTTGAGAGGCAGAGAGAGTGATGGGGGTGGGGAGGAGACAGACAGAAGATCCTCTACCTTCTGGTTTACTCCCCCAAGTAGCTTCAAACACCAGGGTTGGGATAGACCAATGCCAGAAGCCCATAACTCCATCTATGTCTCCAACATGGGTGGCAGGTGTTCAATCACTTGGGCCATCGTCTGCAGCCTTCCAAGTAGCAATAGCAGAGATCTGTATCAGAAGCAGAGCAGGTGTGATTCCAAGCAGTACTCCAATATGGGATGTCAGTATCACAGGTAGCAACTTAATCCACTGTACCACAGTGCTGGGTCCTCTGTCTTTGTTTCTGTAACATTTCAGTGTGCTGGGAGGGAGGGAGATCTGAACTCTTGTACAATCCACATCTGGTCTGTTCAGACTCAAAACCCTACTCCTCCTGGCAGTAGAATACATTTGTCCTAAACAGTACTGGATGGAGGGAAACCTGGTGGAGTTAGTGAATATGTGCAATGCATATGGGGAATATGTGAAAGTTGGGTTCTTATCTGTTGCTCTACCTCCCATGACAGTGTTGAAGTCGAGTACTCCTTGGGGAGAAAGACAAGAAATGGGCTTAGTAAAAAGGATCATGCTTGAAATTAAAGTTTATTGAAACATACATGCAAGCAAAAACAAGTTCATCACAAAACTACCCTTACTCAGAAACAATCCACAAATTTAGGAATCGCCAAGGGCCACCTTCTCTCTATGATGCTGGCTACAACTTTGGTGATTCCCACTAATCCCCAAGATTCCACTCATTTCTTGAGTGCTCTCCAATGACTGAACACTCAAGAAATGGCTGTACTGCTTATTACAGCTTTATTGTAGCAAAAGAAGCCAAATTCCAACCGACCAAATGGAGAGACACATAGGGAAAAGTCTGTAACGGTACAAAAGTAAAGTTTCTATTGTTCTTTGGGACATGTTAGCCTCCCTGCACATTAGTGTTCAACAATGCTCTGGATACTGCTGATCAGGGAAGCTCACTCATGCTTCAGTGTCCAGCATTTCATTCATTACTAGGCATAATTTCTTGAATCTTTGGTCAGGTAATTGAACTCAATCTCTAGCCCCTACTCCCTTCCCAAGAGATCAGGGTCCTTTCATGTTGCTCAAAGTCCTCTCTATTATGTCACAAGGTCTATCCTTCTGATGTGGTCAGCCCCCATCCTACTCATCTCAGGATGACTACATTATCATCTAATGAAGATAGCTCAAGTTAGCTACTGACTAATAGCTAAAGTTAGTTAATTACTAATAACATAACCTAGCTAGGGTCCAACTGTGAATAAGACACTCATCAATCAACAAATTCCAAGGATATAAAGGTTAACCTCTAGGAACCAAGGACAAAGCCTAATCAAATTCTTTACTTCAATGCACTGCAAGAAAAAAATTTAGTTTTATACTCTTCAGTTTATAACTCATATCTCAACTGATACCTGTAAAAACTATTGTCTTTTAAAATTTTTTAAGTTTATTTAGTTATATGTCAGTGTTGGGAATACATTATACAAGGCGATTTAATCATCCTGAGAACATCACAGCATCTACTTAAAAAAAACTAAGATGATTAGGACGCCACTAAGTGACACAATCTTATGGGATTGCCATAGTGTATATATAGTCCATCATGGTACAAAACATCATTATTCATCATATGACTATATTTTCATTTTATACCAAATTTCATTTTCTTTCCTTTTTTCCAATTGGCAAAACTCTATGTTTATATTACATCCTAAGATACTTATTGTAAAATATCTAAAGATTGATTGATATAAAGGGAAAGTGTTAAAAAGCCTATTCTTGAATATTATTCAAGTATCATTATTTTATGACTAAATATATGATTTTATTATGTAGCTAGTAAATGGTTTCTAAACACTATGAAATCATCACTAGCATTCATCTTCCTTTACTTACTTATCTATTTCTAGATTTAGAAATAATCTAGGATGGCTATAATTCCAGTTTCCACAAACAATACTGAGCTCAACATATTCTCTTATCCCTTTAAAAATTTATGCAAGAGCATCTCTGGGATATATTTCCATGAATGGAATTGTAAGTCATGGAATACCACTAAATCTAACCAGACAGCATTCCAGACCAGCTGAGTCAGTCGTGTAGTAAGGTCCCAATTTCACAAGTTATATAATCCTTAATAGAACCCAATTTTCTAATTTGTGCAATTTGATAGGGATGAGGTGATATTTCACTATTTGCAATTTTGTTTTGATTACCAGTGACTTGAAACATTTTGTATTGTTGCCATTTTGTTTTCTCTTTAAATTGGCAATTCATACCCTTTGCCCATTTTTTAACTGAATTCTAGATTTGCACATATTCTTTGTGTGTTTTAAATATTTATCTCTTATTGTTTATAGATAATTCTAATGACTTTTCTAGAACCACTTATTTTTGTTTAAAGTAATGTGAATGAACAGAGATCTTTAACTTTATATGGTTGCATCACCTCTATTTTTAGATGTCTCTAATTTGATATAGTTGCATCTACTACATTATTTTCTTTAAGTGTAATTTTCTGTAAGGCCTTCCTTACTTTAAGATTGCTAAAGTATTCTACATTTTCCCCATTAATTTTATTTTATTCCTTCACATTTAGATCTTTAGCCTATATGAAATTCATCTTTGCCTTTGATGTAAAAAAAAAAAATTAAACTTTACCAACTATTTAGTGTGCCAATTTTGTCATCATGAACTTCCAAATAACTTATTCTTTCCTCCATTCATTTGTATTACCACCTTTACAAATCTATTCTTATGTTATGATTCTGTTTCTTGGTCTATTTGGTCCAGCATTTTGCCTGTACTATAAATCTGATGTGTTTTTATCTGAAGGTGAGTCCTAATATATTTCTATTTCTTCAAATAATTCTCACACAAAAATTTGATTTATTATCTTATGGTATCTTATTTTGTTGTTATGAATGACTTAATTTTTAATGATTACTGTTATTATTTTTGCCAGAGAGCACAACTATTATTTTTTTCAGTTGAGCTTGTATTCAGCAAACTTTGTTATTTTTCTCATTAAAACTAATAGCTTACCTATTGATTTCTTGGGTTATCTATTAAGTGGTCAAATCACTGCAAATAATAACAGTATCATGTTTTCCCTTTCAATCTCTGTGCCTTTGATTTCTTCTTTCCAATTTTATATTACTGACACTGCTATCAAAACATCCTCACAGCTAAATTCTTATGCACAATTTCAATTGTTGTCACAGGATACAGTCACAGAAGTGAATTATCTGGGTCAAACTAAAAGTTTTCTACTTTTTAAAATATATTTTCCACTGATGCCTCATCCTTATATTTATGAGGTACAGTGTGACATTTTGAGACACGTATATAACATGGTATTTCGATACATGTTTACAAATCAGGATAACTGGCATATTTGTCTCCTCAAACATTGAGCCTTTAGGTTTCCAAAAGGGTTGGAGCTGAGCCGATCCAAAGCCAGGAGCCAGCAGTTTCTTCCGGGTCTCCCATGCAGGTGCAGGGGCCCAAGGACTTGGACCATCTTCCACTGCTTTCCCAGGCCACAGCAGAGAGCTGGATTGGAAGTGGAGCAGCCAGGACTCAAACTGGCACCCATAGCAGCTTTACCTGCCAGCCCACAGAGCCAGCCCCCAAGGCAGTAAATTTTAATACAAGTTCTTGATCGCTGCCACCCACGTTAGACACCTAGACTGAGTTCTAGACTCCTGACTTTGGCCTGGCTCAGCCCTAGCTGTTGTTGGCATTTCTGAAGTAAATCAGAAAAGAGATGATCTCTCTCTTTCGCTCTCACTCTCTCGCTCTCTCCCCCTCTCTTTTAAATAAATTAAAATGAATTGAAATCATTAAATGTTTAAAATATTTTTTTTCATTAAGTAGGTTTTGCCATTCAGAAGGTTAAGCCACCATTTAGGATGCTGGCGACTCAAATCAGAATGCCCAGTTCAGGTTCTGGCTGCTCTGTGTTTCCTATCCTACTTCTTGCTAATGCACCTGGAAGGGAGTGGATGATGGCTCCAGTATCTGATTCAGTCCAACCATGTAGAAGACCAGAATGGATTCCTTTCTCCTAGCTTTGGCCTCGCCTAGCCCTGGGGATTGTACCAGCAAAAGGAAGATTTCACTGTATTGCAAAATAGGGTGATTCCAGTGACAAATGAGACCTTTATGTGCCAGTGGAATTCAAGATGAATTGAAGAAGGTCAAGAAAGTGGCCTAGTGACAGCTCAGGTTGTTGATATACTAAGTAGGCCAGGATAGAAGCACTGATGGGCTTGACCAGTACATTAACAACAGAGATGGAAAGGAGGGAGGGGGATATAGGTAAAATTGCAAAGATTTAGAATTGGTTAGATTCAGCCACACAGAAAATAATTCCCACTTTTTATCTTTAACTACTGTGAATATAATGAAACAATTAGCATAAATGGATACACCTCTACAGAAATAGTTGTCTGGCCTGGGTTGAGGAGAAGGGGGAACAGTGTAAAAATAGCATGGTTAATATTTAGCAGAAGCTGGAAATATGTGTGAGCTTGTGTATCTAAGTCAGTATGGAACAAAAGATACTGATTCGAGAGTCATATGTACAAAGCTAAAGGTAAAAATCCTATGACCAAGAAGTCCCAGAAAGCAAAGATGAAGTAAGTAGAGAAAAGGGATTTAAAGGGGCAGCCATCTGACCTAGCAGTTAAGATGTCAGTTGTGACACCTACATCCAATGTCAAGATGTTCAGGCTGGAATCCTGGCCCCACTCTCAATTCCAGCTTCTTGCTATTGTGCACCCTGGGAGGCAGTAAGTGGTAGCTCACGTGGTTGGGTCCCTGTCACCCATGTGGGACACCTGGATTGGGTTCCAGGCTCTCAATTTAAGTCTCAGCCCAATCCCAATATTGTAGGGCATTTGGGGAGTGAACCAGACGATGAGAATTCCCTCCCCCCCAAAATAAATTATTAAATAGTAAATAATTTTGTAAAAGACAGAGTAGCAGCACTGATGCCTTATAGGTTTATAGGTTCAAGATTGGCAGAGGAAGAGCAGCAAAAGAGAAGATGATAAATCAGGGTGGTGGGGGAGACCTCAGATGTGTGGGGATAATAAATCCAAGGGAGAAGAAAAGAATGGTTTAGTCAATAGGGTCAAGTGTCACCCCATTGATGTGGAATGAGGACTAAGACCAAACTTGGGTATCCTGCTTAGGAGGCATTAGTGATCTTCAAAAGAGCAAACCTAGTGCACTTTCCAGGTATTGAAGTCAGAAGGAATTCTGCAGCTACAAGAAAGTAGAAACAATCACTGGGAAGTATTCTACCTAGAAAAGTGGTCATGAAGGCACCATGAGGCATAAGACAATAACTGCAGAGAGCTTTGTAGAAAAGGCTACTGTAGGAAAAGGGAATCCTGGCTTATTTATAGGTAGAGTAAATGCAACCTGCAAATGGATTAAGGTTGAAGATAAGAAAGATCATAAGTAATGGAACAAGACCTTCAAGGAAGCTGTGATATTGGAATAAAGGTGAGAGTTGAAAGATTAATTTCAAAAAGGAGGAGAGGTGCATTTTATTCAGAGAGCAGAGATTGTGTGTGTTTGTGTGTGTGTATGAGTAATCTTTCCCAGAGCTTAAAGTATTTCAAATGCATAAAAGAGGTAAATTGCACTGTAACATGTACAATTTAAGACTGAGCTCATCCTCCAATTTATCCACCCTCTTTTTTGATACATCAATAAAAGTTGCTTTGATAAATGGAAAGGACAAGAGATGCCTCCTGATGAGGTTAGGAATGGTGATTTCCTTTCTGTAGTAACGTTTGCATTTGTAGTATTGACTTGGCTACATATTTGAGGCAAATGACCGTTAACAAATAAGTCAGAGTATCTCCTTCCACAATTCTGAGTTATAAATCCAGCCTAGAAGGCTTGATGGCAGGCTGTGGAGAAAAAGCATACTTTCACCAGTGACTGATAGAGTCCTGTGACTCCTTACATTGTAAATTGCCTCTGATTACAAAACAAGCCATCACATCCTGCTGTTCCCTGAGGCTCTTTCTTTTGTGGTAGCCCATCCATCCTTCCTTGTAATCTATAATCCTAAAGATCAATATTTGACCTCCTACTCTTATCAGTTAATGATCTGCCTACATGTGAAACCAAGGAAGGAAAAAAAAAAAAAAACATGTGACCTTGCTACAGTTACACTCTCCTCTATTACACCCCAAGTACTACACTTGGGAGAAGTGAAGAAAATTGCTAGGTGACTGTTTCATATTTATTGAACCCTTATCCAATGGGAAGAATTAGTCCCATTGGTAACCTGTATTAAAGGAATGATTGAAGGTAACCAGAGCTCTAATCAGGAGGGCTGATTCCTCCACTGTGTACACAGGAGATTTTGAGTTAGCAAACACGGTGATGCTCAGCATAGAGCCCACAACATGATAGCATCTAATGAATATCAGGAAAGGACTAGATGGCAACTACAGAGCAAAGAAATCTCTGAGAAGAAAACTATTTAAATGCTTGCTGAGGGGCTGGCGCCAAGGCTCAACAGGCTAATCCTCCTCCTGTGGCACCGGCACACCGGGTTCTAGTCCCTGTTGGGGCGCCGGATTCTGTCCCAGTTGCCCCTCTTCCAGGCCAGCTCTCTGCTGTGGCCTGGGAGTACAATGGAGGATGGCCCAAGTGCTTGGGCCCTGCACCCACATGGGAGACCAGGAGTAAATACCTGGCTCCTGGCTTCGGATCAGCACGGTGCGCCAGCCGCAGCAGCCATTGGAGGGTGAACCAACAGTAAAGGAAGACCTTTCTCTCTGTCTCTCTCTCTCTCTCTCTCTCTCTCTCTCTCACTATCCACACTGCCTGTAAAAGAAAAAACAAACAAACAAACAAAAAAAAACTTGTTGAGGAGTTTGTCATAAGATGAGAGATTATTATTAGCTTTTGTAAGAGATGTGCATTCACCTACATACATTAAGAAATTCTAAGCTTTGCTATTTTGACAGAAATTAAAATAATTGCCCAGGAAAGAAAATCATTTACTAGACTTGTGGTTTGTAAATTTGAAAATATTCAGTAAGAAAATACATTGCATATCTCTTTAAAATGTTTTAACATAGGCTTCATGTAAGCGTAGGAATTTCATAGTCGGAAGATAAAGTTTCTTGTGTCTTACCTGGATACATCTGGAAGAAGAGCAGATGGTCCCATACCTTCAACTGCTTTTAAACTCTTGCTTGATTTATAAGATAAAGCCTATCTTGGCTTTAAATCCTCCAACTTCTTCTGGCCTCCCTTCTGCTTCTTCAGTTGCTATTTCTTACTGCCCTGCACTACATTGTGAATATTAAAGGTTGGAATGCAATGAAAAATTATAAAATATGTAAGTTATTACTATGAGGTAAGGTTATTGGTGATTTAGTTTCTTGACACAGGCTATGTATTTTTTCTTTATACCTTAATATTCCCTCTGAAATATCTACAAAATAACGTTATTTTATAAAAAATTACTGTTTGCATTTTCTAAATGTGATTGATTGCAAACTGTTTGTGCCTAAATCATTTAAGGTTTTTCTTAAATAAATAATAATAAATAGTTTTATGCAAGCACTATTGAACAAAATTAGAATCATTGAAACTTTCATTCTACTTTTAAGATTTATAAAATACTACATCTTTTTTGTATTTAATTTAAACACAAGTATGTATATGATTATACAAACATATATCTCTACATTTTCTGATTTCTAATGGAATTGGAGATAAAGAAAACTAAATTTAGCCAGCTCCTGAGATTTAAAATAAGCAATTTTTCTACCTAAAACAAACTGATTTTCAAACCATTCATTTCCACCCCCACTAATCGCTATGCAACATGACCAGCTAACCTTATTTAGGTTTTATTTTTCTGGAGTGGGAAGTACTGTGATCGGCATTCTGACTTCAGGGAAAAAAAAATGGCATTCAGCCAGAGCAATGTAGCTATTATTCTCACTTAAACTACTGCTGATTTCCTTATTGCAAAATGCACTTTAATTTTAAAAAAACATGTTTAAGTAACAGAATAAACACATTTTGTGAAGGACTGAGGATATTGAATTTTTCTCCTACTATTGCTAAATTCAATATCTGAGAGCTAGAGGTGTTAATTTAGAAAACTCCTTACAGAGAAACATATCCAGTTCTTGGCCAGTCCACAAAATTGGAGTATTTCTTGTTTTTGTGCTATTCAACTCTTCCTGGAGACCTAGCTTGCAGATTTTTTTCTTATTATATTTTAAGGGAAATGTATATATCAATGTTACTACACACTGAGAAGTAACCTAAGGGCGAAACCGTCTGCATAGGATGAATGTTCATCTCCAGGAAAGTCTGTATCTTTTAGGAAAAAGAATGGCTCAAAAGAGTCAAGTTGGCAGGGAGAGTATATGATGATAAATCAATTAGACATTATCCCCAGAAAGTAATGTCACTGACAGCCTCAGTGACGACCTCACAGTATCACTGTGAAGATCAAATGAGAATTTAGGTTGAAAGTATTTTGTAAACTCTAAAGTGCTGTGCAAATATTATTATTCTTCCTGAATAACTTATACCAGTGAAGTGTTTGGCATAGTGTAAGAATAGACCAGTTTCCTGAAAACCCAAGGTAAATGTTTTCTTAAGCTGAGTAAATGCAGTGATTTAAAAAATCTATACATCCTTTAAAATGAGAATTCAAGCAATGTGTTACAAATGAGATGATGAACAGTATTACCTTGCCTGAATTTTCTATCAGTAAATTATACAGTTCAAAGGAAAATTCATATAGTAGTGTGACTAATTACCAGTACTTTCTTTTTACTATTCTTGGTTGTTTTTGTTCGGCCACTGAACTTTCTCGAGTTTTGTTTGCTTGTCTTTCATCATTTGAATTTGGAATGTGTTATTCAAACTCAATTTTTGATCATCATACTGCATTCATTATTGATAGACTTCTTAATATGATATTTACCCATTATTTTATTTTAAGAAAATTTTAGCCTTATAATAATCATGCTTAGATTGAAAGTAGCACAGGCAGTTTTCCAGGTACAAGGTTTTATGATTATAAAACTGTTTACAACTTCCATGGACTATAGCAGTGCTGATTACAGATCATTCAAACAAATGTTCTTTGATTTGGCTATTATAACCACGTCTGTCTCTGCTAAGGGGGAAAATAAAGCAAGTGATATAATTCCCTATGTGTTGAAACCTTTTAGCTGGGAACAGCTTTTTAATGGCTTTTTTTGCAGTCAGCAAGAAATGTACATTTATTCAACTGAAAGCAACAATGATGATAAGGAGAAAAAAATGTTTCCAACTCTTGTTTCACTACATGATTTTGAAGATGGTTTTGTGAAGTTTCATTTACAGTCTCTAACAAAGCAAATCAAGAGATACATATATTATTTCTGTGTAGAACACAATGAAAGTATGAAGAGAGATAAAATGACTTCATCAGATGATATAGCACTGTGTCTGCCCAGATAATGCCTATCTTATTCCTAATGATAATGAATCGGCTGGCAAATGTTAGATATTTATTCACCTGGGGAAAAATATATTTTCCCAGTTCAATTCAATAAAATAACTAAACAAAGGATCACAGCCTTTGTAACAAAATAATTAGCAAGATGTTGCAAATATGGTCATGCTGAACAGAGAACCTGCCACACTCATCTGCATGGGCATGGTGATATCTCCCTGTCTGGTATGCTGCAGGTCCAGCATTATGGCACAACAGGTGAAGCCACTGCTTGCAACATTGGTATCCCATATCAGAACACTATTGGTTGGAGTCTTGGTTGTTCCACTTCCCATCCAGCTCTCAACTAACGTACCTGGGAAAGCAGCAGATGATGACCCAAGTACTCGGGCCCCTGTCACCCATATGGGTAACCCAGATGGAGGTCAGAGCTATAAGCCTTGGACAGACTCAGCCCTGGCTATTGAAGCCATTTGGGAAGGGAACCAGTGACTGGAAGATCTCTTTCTCTCTGTCTCTTCCACTCTCTGAAACTGTGTTTCCAATAATTAAAATAAGTCTTAAAAAATTCATTAGATGGCCACAAGGACCTAAGCTGAAGTCATGTTTCCATCACCAATATTGTGGGATGCCAGGAAACAACAGACTGACCATCAATCTTAGGCACATCCAAGACTATTTTGGCCGGCACCGCGGCTCATTTGGCTAATCCTCCACCTGCAGCATGGGCACTCCGGGTTCTAGTCCCGGTTGGGATGCCAGATTCTGTTCCGGTTGCTCCTCTTCCAGTCCAGCTCTCTGCTGCGGCCCGGGAAGGCAGTGGAGGATGGCCCAAGTGCTTGGGCCCTGCACCTGCACTGGAGACCAGGAGGAAGCACCTGGCTCCTGGCTTTGGATCAGCACAGCTCCGGCTGTAGTGGTCATTTGGGGGGTGAACCAATGAAAGGAAGACCTGTCTGTCTGTCTCTCTCTCTCATTGTCTAACTCTGCCTGTCAAAAGAAAAAAAAAAGACTATTTTGACATTTCCAATAATAGGATTTGGCCTCTTCTCCCGAGTAGGTGCTGTGAGAAAATTTTGAATTGAAATCTCTACCACACATTTACAGTGGAATTAAATTAAACAGGGATGGGTTCTAATGTCAAAAAGTAAAGCAAAAATCTGGTAAAGTCAAAATTAAGAATGTAAAGCTGTTGTACTGCTCTTAGCTCTCCAAGTCTCAGGTCTGTATAAAGTAAAGCCAAGAGTTACCTCCTGTTTCCCTTTGTATTATATTTGTGACTCCCTGGGACAATGAAGTCCAGGATCCAGTTTCCATCAGGGGAAATCTCATGAATGAATCACTTTCTCTCTGTCTCTTTATTTGCCTGTTTTCTCTTTCTTTCTTTCTGATTTTGCAGATCCTGTATGGTTGGATTTAGGGAATTTAAGTGAGTAGAATGGTATTGCACTATCCCAAGCTGACTATGCTCTTCTGTACATTTAAAAACATAATTTTTTCTTTAATCATCAAGGCAATGTTTTGTGATAAGCATTAACACCTCCAAATTTAGGTGAGGAAACAAAGGAAAATAGAGTTTATGTAACTTGCAGGTAAATAACAAAGCTTGAGCAAACCAACAGTATTTCCAAGCCTACACCCTTTATACTATACTGTCCCTAATGTCTGGAAGCATAGGGACATAGTTGAAGTTGAGCTACAATCATAATAATCTTTACTCAGGCTAGGTTATTTGAATAATTTCTAAAATGCTACATTAAAAGTTTCCCTAAGGGGGCCGGCATTGTGTTGTAATGGGTAACGCTGCTGCCTGTGACTCTGGCATCCCATACGCATTCCAGTTCGTGTCCTGTCTACTCTACTTCTGTTCCAGCTTTCTACTAATGGCCTGGGAAAAGCAGCAGAAGATGACCCAACTATTTGGGCACCTGCCACCAATGGCCAACACTTAAATTAAGCTTCTGGCTCCTAACCCTGACCATTGAAGCCATGGCGGGGGAGGGTGAACCAGCGGATAGAAGATTCTCTCTCTCTCTCTCTCTCTCTCTCTCTCTCTCTCTCTCTCTCTCTCTGTGTGTGTGTGTGTGTGTGTGAGTTTGTCTGTCTGTCTCTCATTCTGATGTTCAAATAAATAAATATTTTATTTTTTAAATAACATTTCCATTAATGAACGAATGAATTTCAGGGTAGAGAAGTGTTAGTGATTGATGTTATCTAGGCTATATGGTGTAATCCTTTCTTTAGATCATTCTTCCCACTCAGCCTCTTAGCTCCCATTTCTCATAGTTTTTACATTGCAGCTCTTCCTTTCTTTAAACTAAAATATCTCTGTAAGTATTTTCCTAAAACACCTTTTTCCTCATTGCCTCCCTTAAAAACTTGGAATAGCATCCTATAATGGTTAATTTCATGCATCAACTTGACTGGATCATGGTACCAGACAATCCGAAACATTATTCTGAATGTTTATGTTGGGTGTCTTTTTGGTGGTACTACTTTTAAATCAATAGACTTCAAGTAGAGCATAGCACCCTCCAGAATGTGGCTGGGCCTGCAACCAGTTGAAGATGATAATAGTACAAAGACCTACACCTACCCCTCTCCCTAGTATGAAGGAATTCTGCCAGCAGATGATCTTTGAACTCAAATCAGCCGAAACTGAGACTTACCTGAGTTTTCAGTCTGATGGCTTACCCACTCAGATTTTAGATTTACCAAGTTTCACAATTATATAAATCAATTCCTTAAAATAAATATCTATATGTAGTCAGCCCTATGCAAAGTCTCTGGATTCTGCATTCATAGATTTGAAAATATTCAGAAAAAATGCTTTTGTACTGAACATGTACATTCTTTATTTATCATTGTTCCCTAAACAATCCAGTAAGACAATTATTTATGTAGCATTTACATTGTGTGACTATTAGGCATGATAATGGGAGAATGTACATACGTTATATGAAAAAAATCACACTATTTTATATAAGGGACATGAATACCCACAGATTTTGTATTTCAGGAGATCCTGGAACCAATTCTCCATTAGTAGTGATAGGCAGTGTGAGGGGTCTTCAGAAAGCTATAGAAATTGTGTATTATGAAAAAACTACAATTTCAAAAATTTTGCCCCAAAATAAACTTGTCATTTATTTCAATTTCCCATGAACTTTTTGAAGTGCCCTAGTAAATATGTTTGTGAATATATGTCTGCACACATCGTGTTGGCTCTGTTTCTCTGGACATTTCCTATTTTCTATTTCATTAATCTAAGCCTAGTGTTCCACAGACCTCTGTCTCTAGAAAGCGTTTATCTCTTCAAATTAATTTACTATTTAAATATTTTTCACTTGTTTTTTATAGTCAAATTTATTTCTTATTCCATTTTTTTTAATTTGACAGATAGAGTTAGACAGTGAGAGAGAGAGAGAGAGACAGAGAGAAAGGTCTTCCTTCTGTTGGTTCAGCCCCCAAATGGCAGCTACAGCCAGCACTGCGCCAATCTGAAGCCAGGAGCCAGGTGCTTCTTCCTGGTCTCCCATGCAGGTGCAGGGCCCAAGCAATTGGACCATCCTCCACTGCCTTCCCAGGCCACAGCAGAGAGCTGGACTGGAAGAGGAGCAACTGGGACTAGAACCTGGCACCCATATAGGATGCCGGTGCCGCAGGCGGAGGATTAACCTAGTGAGCCACAGCACCAGCTCTTATTCCAATTTTTTGCCTACAAAGTGTAAATGGAATACTAAAAACATTTAATCACATTGTAATCGTTTTACAGATTTATTTATTTATTTGAAAGGCAGGATTGCAGAGAGGGAGAGACAGAGTGATATTCCATCTACTGGTTTACTCCCAAAATGGCTACAGTGGCTACAGCTGGAACAATCTGAAGCAAGGAGCCAGAAGCTTCTTCTAGGTCTCCCATGTTGATGCAAGGGCCCAAGCACTTAGGCCATCTTCTGCTGCTTTCCCAGGGAATTAACAGGGAGCTGGATCTGAAGTGGAGCAGCCAGATCTCAAACCTGAACCTGTATGGGATGCTGGCACTTCAGGCAGTGGCTTTACCCGATATGCCACAGTGCTGGGCCCTCAGTTTGTAATTTTTTTAATGCCCTGACTTCTGCGTGAACTTTTCCTACCTGGTAGTATAGGTTTGAAAATGACCTTACATCAATGTAGTAAGCAAAAAATTACAAATTTTGCAACTTTTATTATTAATGTTCTGTCTCCTTTACACAGTGTTCTGTTTACTCTTGATACTCCCTATTTATTCAAAATCCTCATCCACTATTCAGACTTATCCATCATTGAAGTTTTATCCTCTTAATCCAGTTGAACTATTTTAGCAAAATATCATAGCTTATAAACATGCGACCATTTTATAGGTTAAGAAATCCAAGATCAAGGCAGATATAATTTCTGGTAAGGGTCAACTTTCTGGTTCACAAATGGTGCCTTCCTGCTGTGTCATCACATGGTGGAAGAAATAGAGTCTTTCTTGGGCCTCTCTTGTAAGGGCACTGACGCATTCATGATAGTTCTGCTCTTATGATCACATCACGTCCAAAGCCCCCACCTCCTAATACCATCACCTTTGGCATTAGGATTCAGCATATGAATTGTGGAAGGGCATAGCATGGTATCCCAGCCTCTCAATAATCACATACTCATCAACTACAAAACACATTCCATCCCAATGACTCACGTTTAAAACCATGCCAGCCTTTTAGACTCAACAGTCTAAAAATCAGAGTTTTATACAAGTAGCACCTAAATCACATATGGATCAGACTCAAAGTCCAGTTCGCCCTAGGGCAATTCCCTCTACCTGCATCCTTGAGAAATCAAGTAAGTTATGTGCATCAAAAGCAAATGGTGGGGCAGGTACAAGACACATTCCTACTCCAAAAGGGAGAAAAAGGAAAGAAGAAAGGAATGGTAGGTTCTGAGAAAAACTAAATTCCAGCAGAGTTAAAACATTAAACAATAATTCACTTTGACCTGATGCCCCTCGCTCCAGACTGGGGCTGTGGCTGTACCTCTCTGACACACTTCAGTAGGGTTTTGGCTTTCCAGACATGTTGGGGTTGTGATCTTGGTTTTTGATTCCACTGGTGCTGTGATCCTTTCCCCATGGCTTTGGACAGCCCAGCTTCTATGGTACTTCTGTGCCTGGGCCACACACCTGTAGCTCTCCCATATGAGAATCATGTGGGATCCTGTTAGCAGTCCTAATGGTCTAGAGTATCAAGGATGTCTCCATTTCTGTGGCTTCACTGAAGCGGCCCTGGGTGCACAGTCACTTTTACTCTCTGGGCCTGCAACCCTGGTGATCTCAGAGTTGCATTCAAGATCATACTTCCATTGTTTGTGGACAATCAGTCCTGGCTTCTGTTTCAGTGGCCAAATAGTTTCCTTACGAGATGGTTGTTGGGTCACAGGACAGGTGTACTTTCCCAAATACATTGCTATTAAGTAGTTTATTACTGTGTGTTCTACCTGTTTTGTAATATGTTGCCATAAAGACTGTGTTTTAGCAGAGGCTTCTGATTATCAAAATAATAACCTAGTTTAAAAAATTATTTATTTTAAAGGCAGAGATGAAGAAAGAGAAAAACAGGCTGGCGCTATGGCTTAAAGGAAGGGGCCACCAACTGCAGTGCCCGTATCCCATATGGGTGCTGGTTAGAATCCTGGCTGCTCCACTTCCAATCCACTTCTCTTCTAAGGCCTGGGAAAGCAATGGAATATTGTCCAAGTCTTTGGGCCCCTAGACCCACATGGGAGACCTGGAAGAAGCTCCTGGATCCTGGCTTCGGATCAGTGCAACTCTGGCCATTGTGACCATCTGAGGAGTGAACTGGGAGACAGGTTTCTCTCTCTCTCTCTCTCTCTCTCTCTCTCTTTCTCTCTCTGCCTCTGCCTCTCTGTAACTCTGCCTTCCAAAATAAATAAATAAATCTTAAAAAAGAGAAAAAAGCAGACAGAAGAGCCCCTACCTGCTCCCAAGGCCCAAATGCCTGCGACAAAGCTGGGAGTTAAGAACTCAATCCAGGTCTCCCACATTGGTGAGGACAATTACTTAAACCATCATATTTGCCTCCTAGGGTCTGTATTAGCTAGAACCTGGAGTCAGAATCAGAACTTTAAACCACACTCATACACACCAGTATGAGATGCAGTTGTTTTAATTGCAAAACCAAACATTTGCCCCAGATAACCGGTTTTAATTGCCTGTATGTACCAGATTCTGTGAAAAATACACACACAGACCCACATGCACACACATGCACACACATACACACAGAGAGAATAAAATGGAATTTCAAACCAAAGAGATGGAGAGAAAGAAAAAATTAAATTCCTCTCCCAAATATGCAATTCCTGACTCAGAAGTCTTACCTTCCAAAAAATACTAGAATGCAAATACAAGATAATCAAGTTCTTTTCACTTTGTAACTATGATTGCTTTTCCTCAATTGTGCAATAGTGTTTTCTTTATTTCTCTCTGGAACTCATCAGAAGGATCATTACCAGCCACTTTGTACCAAATTTCTGCCCATGATCACGTAGGCATTCTCTAAAATGAGGAGTCTCTGAGCTCTCCAACTTTCCTCCTCTCCTGAGTCCTCACCAGAATCACCTCCCCTTTAATGATCTGTTGCCTGTAACAGGCTTTTTGCAACAAGCACTTCAAAACTCTCCCAGCCCCTACTCATTACTCAGTTCCAAAACCACTTCCACATTTTTCGGTATTCGTTACAGCCTCACCTCCACTTTCTCAGTACTAATGTTTTCAGTCTGTTCAGGCTGCCATGGCAATGTATCATAAACGGGGAGAAATTTATTTCCGACAATTTTAAAAACTGGGTAGTGCAAGATCAAGGAGAATTCAGTGTCTGATAAAGGTCCACTTTCTGACTCATGGATCATGTTTTTTTGCTGTGAGTTTACATGGTGGACAGGTGAACCTTTTTTACCAAGGCACTAATCTCATTCATGGGAGTCCCGTTTTAGTAAGGCATGGACATCAGTTGCATGTCAGTTTGCAGTGGATTCCTGATCCACTGTGGAGAAGGATTCTCTGGCTGCATCTAGCCTCAGTGTCAAAAACTATGATAACCAATGAGAAATGTCATGGGAAAGGCAACAGTGGTGGTGTGCCAGGAATTTACCACACTTGTATTTGCCATCATAAATCTAATCATTATGGATTGCAGGTAGTGCTAAAACAGCAGGTTACCAACACTGCTTGCCAATGACTTGGGGAACAACTTTCTCTCTCCAGGGCTCAGACTCTCAAAGAAGGGGACAATCTGCAACGATAACGAAATCTTCCACTTTTTAGATATAGAAATCATTGCCATATGCATGGGGTAAAATTTTAAAAAATGTTTTTAATTGATTTATGTATAAAAGGAGTAAACAAAAAATTTGTGTATCTTTTTTGTCTACAAGTAATAGTAACATCATATTACAAGTAGCATATTCTTTAAAAGAACATCCTTTTTTGTTGGGGGGGAGGGCTCAGGCTTTAGGTGCTTGGATTGCCCACATTCCTGGTCAGAGTGCCTGTGTTTGAGTCCCAGCTCTGCTTCTGCTTCTAGCTTCCTGCTAACGCACATCCTGAGAGGCATCAGGTTATGGGTCAGGTCCTTGAGCCCCTGCCACCTGCCTAGATTGAGATTCAGGCTGCTGGTCTCAGCCTAGCTCAGCTATAGCTGTTGTAGACACTTGGGAACTGAACCAGCAGATGGAAGTTCTCTCTCTCCTCCCACTTCCTCTCTCCCTTCAAAATGTCTGCTTATATAATAACATAGCCAACATATGCTGAGCGAAGTATAAATCATAGAGACCAATTCTGTCCATATTCAAAATGACTTTCTGAAGAATGTGGGAACTAGTGCTCTGGAGGACTTCCATGAAACCCTTCCTCCTATGTGTGCTCATGGCATTAATTCATGAGAGAAAGATTCTATTGTAATTACCCTCACTTTAAATCTAATTACATCTCTAAGGCTGCCATGCAGGAATGAGTTTAAGCAAATCATCTGGAAGAAAATACAGAATGAAGATGCATTATTAGGCCCATTTTACATATGAGGTAGTTGAGACTTACAAAGTTAATTTAGGGGGCCAACATCATGGTGTAGCAGGCTAAGCTGCTGCTTAGAATGCTGGCATCCCATTTCAGAGTGTTGGTTCAAAACCTAGCTGCTCTGCTTCCAATCCATCTTCCTAATCATGTGCCTGGGAAGGCAGCAGAAAAATGGTTCATCTACTTGGGCCTCTGCTATACATATGGGAGACCAGGATGGAGTTCCTGGTTCTGGCTTCAGCCTGGCCCAGTCCTGGTTATTGCAGCCATTTGAAAAATGAACCAGAAGACGCAAGATCTGTGTGTGTGTGCGTGTGTGCGTCACTCTCTCCCTCTGTCATTCTGCTTTTCAAGTAAAGAAATATATCTTTTTTTTAAATAAGTGTAATTTTCCAAGAAGACAAAACAAGTAAGTGGTAGAGCTGAAGTTTAAAAATAGATCTACATTAATTCCAAAACCTATGATCTTAGCTATCATATCAACCTTCTATTAAACAATCTATTCTGCAAAGATTAAAATCTATTATTCATGAGAGTAAACCAAGGTTTTAAACTTTTGCAAAGCTTGCTTAGATACTGTATTTTGTTGATAGCAGACTGATATCACATCTTTGTTGTCTTATTTCAAACTCACTAAGTTTTCCTTTTTTTTCTTTTCTCTTCTTTTCTTTCTATTCTTATCTTTTCTTTTCACCTCTCCTTTTTTTTTCAACTGAAGAATATCTGACCCTCTTTCACGTATCCATATGCCTTAGTCCATGTTGTGCTGCTATAAAAAATAGCGTAGACTGGTTAATTCATAAAGAATAGAAATTTATTCTGTCACAGTTCTGCTAGATAAAGTCCAAGATCAAAGTGCCTTTTTATTGCCTCTACACATGGAAGAAGGCAGAAAGGCAAGAGTGAGCTGGACTCTGTCCTCACAGAGCAGAAGAAAGAAAACCCACACAGGAATTGCCCTTCAATAGCAGCATTAATCCATTCAAAAGAGCAGAGCTTTCAAAAACTAAACACCTTCCCAAAAACCTCAGCTCCCAATATTGGGAATTAAATTTCCAACAGAGTTTACATTCAGGGGATATATTCTTTATATGCTACCTTTTCTGTATACAACTATAAAAAAATTTCCCATAATTCGAAAGACCTGAGATCCCACAAAGTTCACCTACCTTAAATACAGAAAAGAAGATTAGTTCCTTATGTGACCTGATCATAAAACCAGTGTTTGGAGAAGGCATAGGAAATGAACATTTAAAATAGGTAATTATTGTACCTTAACTAAAGACTTAAAATTGAAATCTTTGAAGTGCTAATAGGAAGGGATTTGCATTCATACAAAGTATATGAACTTATTTAAAAAGAATAAATGATAAATTCTCATAATATCTAAAACAATGTGGAAGATATATGAAAACAAAATATGTTGAGTACTTTCTTCAAATGAAAATTGAGATTAAGCAACATTCTATTATTATTGAAAAACACACAGCAGCTTTCATAAGGCAGATCTACATATTCAATAAGTTTAAAACCTATCCATATTACATAGAATTAAATTTGAATACAAAGATAAAATTCTCTGATTTTGAGAGAAATTTTAAATGAAGACTTCAAGTCATGTTTATCACATAGTGGACAGTTAGGAAATCTCCATAACATTTACAGAATGCATGAATGAATTACACTAGTGAGTTTTCTATTGAATACCATAGAGTAGAAATATGAGAATCACTCTCTGGAAAGACTTAAGTAAAAAGTAAGATTGTCACTGTTCATTTTAGTACATTGAGCAGGATCTGTAGTCCATGTTTGTCTGTTAGTCCAAAGGGCATCCTTGGGAGTGGAACCATAAATCATCTGAGACCGCTCTTCTGTTCATTACACGTCATCAATGCTGAATCTGCTTGTGGTTCCTCAAACATATCAACTAGTATCCCATACTTACTATTCTCTCTGACAAGAATTCACTTCCCAAGGATGCCCACGAGTCACTCCTTTAGGGATACAGCATTTGTTATCCTCCTTTTTAGGGAAAAGCTGTTATATGTGAAGGGATCCCAATATCAGGTCCTTTGTCCATTTGGAGTCCAGAAGCCAAGCTGAAAATGAAACCACAGCTGAGTATCCACAGCAACACATCATTCAGTGACAAAAGAATGGAGGCCGGCGCTGCGGCTCACTAGGGTAATCCTCCGCCTTGCGGCGCCGGCACACCGGGTTCTAGTCCCGGTCGGGGCACTGATCCTGTCCCGGTTGCCCCTCTTCCAGGCCAGCTCTCTGCTGTGGCCCGGGAGTGCAGTGGAGGATGGCCCAAGTGCTTGGGCCCTGCACCCCATGGGAGACCAGGAGAAGCACCTGGCTCCTGCCATCGGAACAGCGCGGTGCGCCAGCCGCAGCGCGCTACCGCGGCGGCCATTGGAGGGTGAACCAACAGCAAAAGGAAGACCTTTCTCTCTGTCTCTCTCTCTCACTGTCCACTCTGCCTGTCAAAAATTAAAAAAAAAAAAAGAAGAATGGAGAAGTGGTATTCTAGCTTGAAAATCAGTTTTCCAATTAGGTGGGGGGGGGGTGCTAAAGAGTCATAGATACAGGGTAACAGGGATGATAGGGGAGGAATACAAATAAATGTAAGGAATATTCATGGATTTGGGAGGGAAAGGAGCGGTGTAATTTGTAGAATCAAGAGATGCCTTCTTTTTGGCCTTTTATGGACTCTTTCTCTGGTTGTTATGGTGATTGTCAACTATCATGGCATTGGCCTCAGAGTCATTTAGAATTAAAACTAGATTATAATGAAGTAAAGTTATTGTGAATGTTACCTTGGCAGCCATATTACCTCAAGCTGGTCTTGGCATGTTAGCCTGAGAACTCTTGAAAGCAAGGTATCCTATTCTCAAAGAGAAATCATGTTAGGGTAGGGGGTAGAAATTTACCTAGACTTGTACAGGCATTGTCCTAGGTAACATTTTTGACTCAAATGTTTTCTGTTCAGAGAGGCTTCAGCCTCTAGCTAAAATGTGATCACTTTTTTTTTATTTGACAGATAGAGTTAGAAAGTGAGAGAGGGAGACAGAAAGATAGGTCTTCCTTCCATTGGTTCACCCCCAAAATGGCTGCCACGGCCAGAACTATGCCGATCTGAAGCTAGGAGCTAGGTGCTTCCTCCTGGTCTACCATACAGATGCAGGGGCCCAAGGACTTGGGCCATCCTCCACTGCCTTCCCAGGCCACAGCAGAGAGCTGGACTGGAAGAGGAGCAACCAGGACTAGAACCTGGCACCCATATGGGATGCCGGCACCTCAGGCGGAGGATTAACCAAGTGAGCCATGGTGCTGGCCCCCCTACTTCATCCCTTAATCTGATTTTTCTTGACAGCCTCATATCAATTCTTGACACTATTTTACATGCTTACCTATTTCTTTGTCTACTTATTTTCTGTCTTCACCACTGGGATTAAATCCATACAGACATAGACATTACTGCTTGTGAGCAAAGCTGTCAGTGGCTCATTTTCAGAGTGGAAAAGTTATGAGGAAGAATCCGCAAGCTGCAGGACTCCTATTCCCAGTACGATCTTGGACAAGCAGCCTTCCAGAATCTTACTACGCTGTGAATCCTTTCCCTACCAACTCATTTTTTTCAGCTCAAGCTGGGATGATGGTGACTCTAAGGAAATGAAGACTCTAAGGAAATGTCTGCTTCCCACACACAGGCAAAAGAGAAAGGGTGGGACATTCCGATCTCAACCAAATTCTGTCCCTCCCTATTCTTAGTAACATCCAATCACCCATCACCCATCTTTAGAATGTTCAGTAAGATTGTAACCCCTGAGTACCCAATCAATGGGGAAGACAGAGAGGGACCTGGGCTCCTAGAAATAAAAGCTTTGTTCTCCAGGTTTGGCTCACAATTAGTACTCTTCACTGGTAACCCATCTTGCAAGGTTGTTAATAGAGCCTCACTTTTCACTGACTTCTTACCTGAGTTTTTTCTTTCGTGGGTACGTGATCTCTGGTGGCCATTTTCCCACACTGTGTTTGTTTGCTGCTATATGGTCTGAGAGAGAGAAAGAGAGACAGAAAGAGATCTTCTATCACTTTTTTCCCTTTCCAAATGTCTGGAACAGCTGAATAGCTGGCACTGGGCCAGGGTGAACCCAGAAATTCCGCCTGGGTCTCCCAAATGGGCACAGAGACTCAAGTATGTAGTCTCATTCTTTGCCTCCCCAAGCACATTACCAGGAAGCTGGATTGAAAGTGGTGTAAGTGGGATTTAAACTGGCACTCCAATACAAGATGTGGGCATCCCAAGCAGCTGCTTAACCTACTGGGCCACAACCCCTGAGGTCAATATTCTTGACAAAAACATGAGAATTAGCTTTATCCAAAAAATATCCTATTTGGACAAGAAGGATGGTATACTAAGATAATCAGAATTACAATAAAAGATTTACATCTTATTCTTCAACAATAAAGAGGACCTTTTCTGATATTCATTTAATGTAGGTATTCAATCCTGTATGAAGAAATTGTTCCCAATGCCTTTTGCATCATTTACAAAACAATCAAGTGCCAATTCAGCCATTTTGTATGAAATAATGATATCAAATAAAAATGAAATGCAAACACCAATTTATTGTTAAATTTTAAAATACTGTTAAAACTTAAATAATGGAAATAGTTTAATATTAGCAAGAAAATTAAGCAAAAGCAACCAGACTGAATTGTTAAATAAGGCCATTAAGGAAATAAAGTATAGCTCAGGCTATTTTCTAATCAAACTACAATTTGTTAATATTAACACATTGGCTGCAAATTGATTCCTTGTAATGTAAATTGGGTACCAGTTTCATTCTCTCCATGTTGCAAATATGTAATCTCTAAAAGTTAGCTTAGAGGAAAATACAGTAAAGAAAAATCTATTTTTTGTTGTGTGACTCATTGGTTGAGACATAATATTACAACTTATGATATTTCATTTTTGTTGTTTTGTAAATCAAGTGAATCTTAACATTGAAGAAGAACACACACCCAGGGTCATAGTGTTTGTTCCTCTTTGTTATTGTGGATTTGATCTGGTCACTCTGGCCATAGATGACAATAAATATTTCATCTAATCTACTCTTGAACATTCCTAGTGGTGGCAATTTCATGACCTTTTCTCAGCAAATTATCCCCAAACCAAATCCACTTTAAATATAAAAATACTTTACTGTTATAACCCAATAGTCCAGTTTCAGGCTGTTACACCTCATTATACTATCCTTAAAAACTTTCACAAATCCCTCATCCTACTAAATGTTATCACTTCTCAAGTATCCATCTCTATCATGGCAGTGTGTATTGTCTATTCTCTAAACAGATTTGGGCAAATAATTTCCCTTAACCTTACTAAAAAGAACATGCCCTGCAAATTTCCTACCACTCTTATTTCTGAGACTAAGATTCTAGACCTCTAAAGAACTAGAATGACTACATTTTGAAATGTCCATATAAAGATAACTTCCTGGAGGCTGGTGTTGTGGGATAGCAGGTAAAGTTGCCTCCTGCAATGTCAGCTTCCAACATGGATGTCAGTTTTCGTCCTGGCTGTTCCACTTCTAATCCAGTTGCCTGTCAATGGCCTGGGAAAAGCAGTGGAAGATGGCCCAAGTCCTTGGGTCCCTGCCACCCATGTAGAAACCCAGATGAGTTCCTGGCTTCAGCCTGACCCAGCACTGGCCATTGTGGCCAGCTGGGGAATCAACTAGTGGATGGAACATCTCCCTATCCATCTCTCCCCCTCTCTCTGTAGCTCTGACTTTAAAAAAAAAAATTTGTTTATTTAAACATAGCCTCCTGATATTGCTCCAAGCTATCCCCTATGTTTGGTCATCTTTGAAATGGAAATGAACCCACTAAAGTGATATTATTAGTGGTAGGCAACCAAAATAGGATAGTATTCTCCTCAACTTGGTAACTTTTAGCTGATTTCTTAACTATAGGCCACTGACTTCCCTTTCTATAGAAGATTTACTTCAAAAAAATTGCAATTGTAATTTCATTTTCTATGTCTTTGAATTATCTTCTATAGCTCAGGAATGTACTTTACAAAGATCCACCAAAAAAGTACTGCCTACTCCCAATGTCTATGGAGATTATGAGCTTAACAAATATGTGGCAATTGACAAACAGAGATACTCTAATCAAATTGACCAACATGCCCTCCATATCCTGCATATTTTTCCACTAATGAATTTCATTATTTAAATACTCCCCTGTTATTTCTGTGAGATTAATATCACCCTGTCTCATTTATTGCAAGTGTCTTGAATAAAGTTTTCCTTGCCTGATCTATTGGTTCACTGAAAATTTTCCTTTAGATAAACAAAGATAAAGGTCTCAGCCTTAGCCACCAGTAAACAGTGATAATCTGGGTAACAGCAAAAGCGGGATAAAATAGCTTTTACAATACAAGTAATGTTATGCATAAACAGGATAATTTATTGAGCTATCCATTTTTTTACACACTTTTCTTTAGGAATCTTAAACTTTAATATATAAACTTACTTAGAGTATACTTTAAATCCTAGCTCTGTCATCTACAATTATTAGGACACTGGCGCTGATTACATAAGCTCTTGGAACCTCAGTTTTTTATAGATGAAGACACCTGATACAGACATCACTAGGTAGCTGTGAGGTTTACAATAAAATGTTATAAAATTCTTAGTAGAATATACAGTCTCTAGTAGTCAGTAAATGATATCTGTCACTACTATTCATCATTAATGTTTAAAATCTTTTGTAATAATTTACGATAAGTCACTGATATAAAAAAATAAAAATTCCTTCAACAGGTACAGGTGTTCATTCTACTTCTTCTCTATATAGATTTTTAGGCTGTAATCTGTTTTCCTATGAATAGCAATGAATTCTGCTTACAATGCAAATATATCTAAATACAATGTAGGGACCAGCATTGTGATACAGTGTGTTGAGCCACCACCTGCCATGCCGGCATTTCATATGGGTGCCCGTTCGAGTCCCAGATGCTCCACTTATGACCCAGCAACCTGCTAATGCACCTGGGAAAGCAGTGGAAGATGGCCCAAATGCTTGGACTCCCTGAACCCATCCTGAAAACCTGAATGAAGCTTCTGGCTCCTGGGTTTGATCTGATCCAGTCCTGGCTATTGCAGCCATTTGGGAAGGGAACCAATGAATGGATGACCTTTCTGTCTGCCTCTTCCTCTCCCTCTGTAACTCTGCCTTTAAAATAAATAAATAAATCTTTAAATAACTAGATAAATAATACAATCTAGTGGTTTAGTCCTTTATAATACATTTTTAAATGTTTTACCAACTTAATGATTAATTTCCTTCATCAAACACCAATTCAGTCAAACCAATGTCTCTAATCAGTGGCTTCCATCCAATATGTGTCATATATTTAATTGGTTATTCACTAATCAAATCCATATCTATTATTATATTCCATATACTGTTCAAGGATACAGGAATATTTAAAAAGATACAATCCTCACCTTTGAGAACAAAATAAAAGAGAGAAAAAAGATTTAAGATTGGATGAAAGAGTGATCAGGTAAAGGCCTTTTCAAAGGAGTGAAAGTAGTGCAGGGACTTAAATAATAATTAAAACTAAAAGAAAAAATTTTAAAAGAGACTGTGCTGTTGCTGCCCAGCTTTAGCTTTGTTAGTGACCTCTTGACACTGAACAAAGAATCTGACTTCCAAGAGAAAGGTTGAAAAATTGGAATCCTGGAGGGAATAACAGACTGACAATTGTCTCTGTGTCTGGGGAAACCAAGTCCATGCTCTTCCGTTCCAAGGTTGGGGAATTTTGAATGCTACTCTGATGGAGTCTGAGCTAAATTCAATAGCAAATAAAAGATCAGGTTTGTGGAGGCTCCAAATGTGAGTCCTAAATAAAGAACTTCCTGGGTTAAATAAGTAAGGGACTCCCATCTGAAACCAGGGTGGTGGTTGTAGGTGTCCAGTCGCAACCTGAGTATGGGGTTTGGTTTTCAAGTTCCTGAAAAGGATAAGAAATGGATTACTGATTCCATCCAGAGTAGGAAGTTCCATATCAGGACCAGAAAAGAAGGTGAAAGAGGGACTATGTGACACTCACATTTGTAACCTAGAAGGCACAGTACTCTTGTAAGTCATCAGCTTGTTTATGTGCACATTCCCCAATCCTTGAGCAGATACCTGTATTACTAAATTCTAGTTTGTCTTGGCTCTTGCTTACCCTTGATGAGTTCCCTAACATCTCTGCTGCAAAACTTCCTCTCTTCTTGTCCCTAAATTCAGGCAACTCATTCTTTGAAACGGCACTCCTCCATCTTTCACTTAAGGTTCTTTTACCATATTTCTTACTTCCTAGAAGATTTTCTCTGAACTTTACTTTCTATGTGAAGCCTTTTCCTATATATAATCTGGCTAACTTTTTCCCTCTACAGTTACTCTCTGAAAACTTTCTTGGCTAATGTCTTTGTCTCCTCCTCAATCTGTTCTTGTTCTTTCTAATAACCTCTATTGGGTTTTATCTACTGGAACCTGATCCCTCCTTCCTGGACCTGGCTGCCCACCACCTATAGACTACTACTGCCATCATGTTAGATGGGTGACAAATTTTAGTGCACCTGAGTAGAGTCTATGGTCCCTGCCTGTCACATGCAACCAAGCTTAAGCATTGTCTGCCCTCACCAACTCCTGGACATGCAGCCAACTAGGCTATCTGTGGTGCTGAGCCCCATAGCTATCTGTACCAGATCTGGGGCTCCAGGTCTTCATGATGTCAAGCAGCAAGTGAGTGAGCAGGCTTACTGGTTTACCAGTTTTACACTTTATCCTCTTGTCCTGGAATTAGAACCTAGTGTTATAAGCATCCACAATCGAACAAGCTATCATCTTGTGGGTAAATAAAGTGGCTGCTAGAATTGATTATCATTTACATCCTCTTCACCTCTCCTGACCTCTGAAATTGGAGGAATTATTTAACTTGATGATAGAGATAGCTTCCAAGCTCCCTGGCAGATGTCCAGACTTTTCTAAGTGTTCTCCTTACAGAAGAGATGGCCTTAGTCATTACCAACACACAGGAAGAGGCAGATAAGATAAACAGAGATAATGCCAAGTACAGGATTGGGTACTGATTCTGTGCCTAATGTTAAACCCACCAGGATCATACATCAGTCAGCTGGCCCTTTTAAAACCTGTGAGTTTAAAGTGGATACAAGCATCAGGAAGATGACACACAAACTACAGCAAAATCCATAAAATCATCAAGGACCTAGTGAAAACCCATTGCTTTCATGGAAAGGCTCTGAGAATGCCTTCACATTTTTATTAACACTGGCTCTGATTTTGTTGAGAGTATGGCTATTCCCATATCCCATTTGTATATCAGAGCTCCTTTTCCTGTGAAAGTTAGAGTCTACCATCCCACCCTCTAGGTTGGTGGAACTGACCTTCCAGGCATTCAGCAATCAAGATCTGGAAGTCAAAGCAAAGCAAAAGAGATAAAAATGCTAGAATGCCAATAGTATGCCCTCTCAGTTTAGATTTCGCCCAGATCCTCAGGATGACAAGTTCTCACACAGAGAAGCCCTACAATTTACAAACTCCTGATCAAGGAATTGTGGAGACCCCAGAGACTAAGAGCCAAGCAATGTGTGTTCTGTAAGGAGGAGGGTCATTGGAAAGGAAAATGCTTTGGTGCTTCCAGAGGAAGCTATATGGTCATGAGACTTTGATCTATACTGGCAGACACAGTTATCAGGAGAGAACTAATGGGGTCACGAGGATCCTCGCATTGCCCAAAAAGTTACCCCTAAAGAGCCTTAGCTGACTGTGACCATAGAGGGAAAATGTTGACATTTTAGTCAACACAAGTGTCAACTAGTAGGTCTTCTTTTTTAAAGATTTATTTATTTATCTGAAAGCCAGAGTTATATAGAGCGAGGTAGAGTGGTAGAGCAGGAGAGAGAGAGAGAGAGAGAGAGAGAGAGAGAGAATCTTCCCTCCACTAGTTCACTCCCCATATGGCTGCGACAGCCATGACTGAGCCAGGTGGAAGCCAGGTGCCAGGAGCTTCATCCAGGTCTGCCACATGGTGGCAACAGTCCAAGCACTTGGGCCAACTTCTGTTGCTTTTCCAGGGCATTAGTAAGAAGCTGGACTAGAAGTGGAGTATCTAGGATTCAAACATGGCACTCTTATAGGATACCAGCATTGCAGGCTGTGGCTTAGTCCCCTGCATCACAAAGCTGGCCCCATGCTTGGTCTTCTTACATGACTAGTAGTCTATTTCTCCAAACCATTGGCCCAGTAACTAAGGGATGGCCAGCCTGCCTCCACTTTGTGGCAGCCATTGTCTAATAGAGGTGGAAAAAATAAACTCTAGGCAGCCTAAGCATTTGGATGCTTAACTATATCCAATGTCTGATAAAAGAAAGGAAGCTGGGGGGAGTTGCCAAGCTTATAACAAGGGGACACTGAAATAATAAAGGAAGCAACTGATAAGATTTATTGTAAAAGCAAACTAAAGAGATGAAGAAGGGTAGATAATTAGTCTATGGAAGATAACCCTGTATGTAGCAAGTATTAATGTTGTCACTATTACCTCTTTTTTTATTAATATTATATTTATCTATTTGAGAGGTAGAGTTACAGACGGAGAGGAGAGACAGAGAGAAAGGTCTTCCATCCTCGGGTTCACTCCCCCTAATGGCCGCAACTGCCAGAGTTAAGCTGATTTGAAGCCAGAAGCCAGGAGCTTCTTCTAGTCTCCCATGCAGGTGCAGAGGCCCAAGCACTTGGACAATCTTCCACTGCTTTCCCAAGCCATAAGCAGAGAGCTGAGTCAGAAGAGAAACACACAGGTCTTGAACTGGCACCCATATGAAATGTCGGTGCCAAAGGCAGAAGCTTAGCCACATTGCTGGCCCCAATACCATCACCTCTTAATACTGGATATAGGCCCTAACCAACATTGTCCAATTAGTCAGACTCCAAGCACTTCCTTGAATTTTGCTGGCAATCAAAAATAGGTGTTACAAGATTGAGTGGCCATCTTAACTGCCAACCAATCTTTGCTTTATTGCAATAGTAAAACACAAACCCCTGGGAGGAGATATAAGATGCTAGTGAAGCATGCAATGTGTGTTAGAACATGTTGTCCCAATTGCACCTGCATGGACAAAGACCCACTCTAAACATTGTAAAGGACCCACTCACTGGTAAAGAGTACTATCCCAAACTGGAATATACTGATATGAGAATCTAAACCAGCCCCTGGGCATGCAGAACATTCTCAAGCACATCCACACACGTGCCTTAAACGTGCATGTTTGCTTTGGCAATCCATCTTATCTTCTTACTTGGCTTTGTTAGTGTCCTGCCTTTCCTACATTGGACACAAGAATCTGGACCCCCCCCCCACCAATGCCCCCCACCCAATCCCATCTAACAAAGTGAGGGGCATAGACACAGACTATGACTATGATTCTCTAGGGAAAACAAGGAACAGGAAGGAAAGAAATGAAATAACTAGGTGAAAGGCCTTCTGATGACATGAGGGGATGACTGAAAGAATGTTGGGGACTAATTCACAGATTAGAGTCTCTTACTTAGAACTAGGTTATGACAGAGTAATGAGGAAGAGAGTTAGCTGAGTAAAGGACAATTGTGTGAAAGAGTAGGTGGAGTGACTGCGAAGCAGATAAGGAGTTTTCCTTTCTTGGGCCAGTTGTTTCTTGCTCCTCTTGATTTTCAAAACTTGCCTTTTAAACTGTCTGGTCTGGTCTCTTGTCCAAACAAATTGAGACTACAGACAGTTTATGATGATTACCCAAGGTTATGAAACCAGCTGATAACCAGGCTCATCAAAGTCTAGCTGGAGACAGAGATTTTACCCCTCTGATGGGTCCCCTGCCAACTCCCAAGTTCAGCTTGAAGAAATGACAGAAGCAAGACCTTTATTTGATGCTTTGGGATGAAGGTGTTGCTTCTGTCATTTCTTCAAGAATGAAGAGGAACAATAAGAAAGGGGCGATGTGATACTTAGGGCAAGGCTTGAATGGCCTAGCTGTTTTTGTTCCCTTCCTGATTTTGTTTCCTTTTGAGAACAGGAGGCTTATTGGCAGAGGTTCGTTTTGAGGCCAGCTGGTTTGGACAGGTGAGATTCAAGATGCTTGCTAACAACTCAAGCAGATCTTAGGCTCATTTTAATCTCATTTCCATGCTAAAATCATTCTCTCCAATGCCATAAGACATGACAATCGGGATAACTAGTGGAAAAGACCATAACTGGACAAAAAGATGATGACTCCTCAATTCCAAGAATTATGTCACCCTTTTCCCTAAATATTCATTTGTTCCTCCTATAGAAACTCTTTTCCCCACCTCCCTTCCTCCTTTTATCCTATTAGCTTGGGATATAAACCCTATCTCTGGTTATTCAGGCAGCCATTTCTTTTGTGAATTACATATGCATATGATTGAGTTGCATGCTTTCACCTATTGATCTATTTTTGTTTCACTCCTAGGACCCCAAGTTTCCAGCCTAAGATAGCAGAGGAAAAGTTTTCCTTGCAACAGCAGTGAAAACAGCTGAAATCCCACTGTCTATAAAGGAATTTCATAAAGAAATACAGAGCCAGTTGAGCAGAATAAACAAGAATATGAAATATATGAAGACAAGAGACATGCTGGGCAAGATAGCCTCACTTACCAGAAAATATGAAAGAACTTGAAAGAGATTCATCAGAAGAGAAAATGCGTAAAGGGGTTTTACATCGAAAACTCCGGCTTAATGATCTCTATCCTTTTCTGTAGAGTTGGAACTAGCAGGTTATAACTTACTGACATTTTAAAGAGCCCTTGGCTAGCCTTGCTTTCCTCCACATCTTCTTCCACTCTTAAATTACTGTTCTTACAGTTAGCACCCACGCTGCCCATTTATCCACACTGCAACTCACAACAATCCTCCTTCTATTCCCTCTATGTCTCCCTGACTGGCAGTCCTTTCCTGTGGTACACCTATTATTAATACTAAGAGAAAGCATTCCTTTTACAAAATGTCCAAGTATAATTGATTACATTTGGCTTGTTTCAAAAAAAAAAAAAACACAAAGCAATTGACTTTTACTTTGATTCCAATTGCATTCTTGCACTAATGAAAACTTTCTTGGTAGACTCCAATATAATGCATAGTATTGTTATGGGCTAACTTAAACCAAAATTTAATATTTCTGGGTTCTTGCCATTTACTTAGATGAAAATTCTAAGCACCAGCTCAAACAAGATATACAACATGGTAAGATTTAAGATTTATTTAGAGGGGCCGGCGCTGTGGCGTAGCGAGTGAACACCCTGAACCTGGCCTGAAGCACCAGCATCCCATATGGGTCCTGGTTCAAGGCCCGGCTGCTCCACTTCCCATCCAGCTCACTGCTATGGCATGGGAAAGCAGTAGAAGATGACCCAAGTCCTTGGGCCCCTGTACCCCTGTGGGAGACCTGGAAGAAGCTTCTGGCTCCTGCCTTTGGATCTGCGCAGCTCCAGCCATTGCAGCCAACTGGGGAGTGAACCATTGGATGGAAGACCTTTCTCTCTCTTTCTCTGCCTCTCTTTCTCTCTCTGTGTAACCCTGACTTTCAAATAAATAAATAAATCTTTAAAAAATTTATTTAGAGAGTGAGAGAAACACATAGGAACATGGGGGTTTTATTCAGGGAGTGGGTCAGACAGAGTGATTGGGTAATTCCATACCAAACTTTCAGGGGTCCACCCGGAAGCCAGAGAGGGAGAACAAGCGGGCAGAGGAGATTGCAGGGGAACAGTGGCAAAAGAGACTGGGGGTGGGGGGCTCAGTGCTCTCCAGCCTCTTATTCACATCCGTCCATAAAGGGAGCAGTTACATGGTTTGATTGACAGATGGGTGGATACAGGTGAGATCACATAGGTGTAAGAGGGTATGCCCTCTAGCTCACAGGTTTAATCTTACCTCCCTGACTAGTCCCACATCATTCCCCCTCAGAGATTCCAGAACCTTAATCTTAAGGGGGTGCTGAAAAATGTAGATTCATCCTATCTTGTACATGTACTTCCTGCTGATCAGGGATGCTGGCCCTGCACATCCTGGGTCTGGAAATCCCTTACTATCTCATCTAATGAATTCATTTCATGAGCTGGAGAACTTTTAGTCACTGCCAGTGGCTGCATCCCCTGCATGGTGATCATTACTCTCAGAAGTTGTTGAGTTCTTAAACACACAAGCTTATCAATCAGCATGAACAAAACCAGAACAAAACAAATTGCCAGTGGAGTGTTCTTTATATTTTATAGACTGCCAGATAATGAGTGGTGATAGGCTATCCTTATGCAGATTATAAAATCATTTAGCCAGAGCATAGAGATTTTTATTTTTTTTATTTTTATTTTTGACAGGCAGAGTGGACAGTGAGAGAGAGAGACAAAGAGAAAGGTCTTCCTTCTGTTGGTTCACTCCCCAAAATGGCTGCTAAGGCTGGTGCACTGTGCCGATCTGAAGCCAGGAGCCAGGTGCTTCCTCCTGGTCTCCCACGTGGGTGCAGGGCCCAAGCACTTGGGCCATCCTCCACTGCACTCCCGGGCCACAGCAGAGAGCTGGACTGGAAGAGGAGCAATCGGGACAGAATCCGGCACCCCAACCAGGACTAGAACCCGGGGTGCTGGCACCACAGGCAGAGGGTTAGCCAAGTGAGCTGCAGCAGCAGCCAAGCATAGAGATTTTTAATGTCTCTTTCAGTGAACCTACAACTTTTTGAGTAAAGGTGGCAGATTCCATCAATCACTGTACATGTCCCCCCTTATTCTATTAATATATATTCAAAGGTCTGTCAATTGTCCATAACTACCTTGGACAGAGTGTCCATATATATAAGTACTTACTGTAAAAGCTGGCCTGAAGTGTAAGCTAAATTACCTAAAGCTATAGTCAGATTTTTAAAACCAGCTTCATGTGGCTCACCAGTATCTTCTAGTATGATAATTGAAGAACCCACTAAGGAGATTATCTGCCAATTATAGCTCCAAGAAAGAATCAAAAGAAAAGGTAGGTACAACATGTCTGCCTTAAAGTGCAGCATTCTTGATGTGAAGAAAGTAAAAACTTTACTTACCTTTTTGCTTTTTGAAGAAGTACTTAAAATCTTCAATTGGATCACAGGAATAGACAGACTTATCTTTAGAGTTCATCTGTGAAGACTGAAGAGATAGAAGTTTAACCCTTGACAAATGTATCCAGCTTGGGATGCTCTGTAATTTCACTGAGGTAGGTGTGCTCAACTGGTACCTTCCCTTCCATTTAAGTTGTAACTGGTCTGAAGGGGATCCTTCCTTCCATGATTTTAATAAAACTAAATCTCTTGGGGAAACAGGCTGTTCATGAGTCATCTTAGGATCTAGCACTGAGAAAACTTTATTACCATACTCTCTCAGAGCCTTTTGTACCTGGCCTAAATTGATAATATAATTTATCTGGTTTGAATCTCTGAATCAAAAAGGATATCAGAGGTGAAGAAGGGCCTTCCAGTAGCATCTCATACGGACTAAGCTTTAAGTCAGTCTTGGGTGCTATTCTCATCCTGAAAAGGGCAATAGGCAATAGTTTAAGCCATGTTTCTGAGGTCTCTTGCAAAGCTTAGCTAGAAATTTCTTAAAACTATGATTTAGCCTTTTCAACTTTATGCAATGACAGATCTCCAAGAGGCATGAAGATGGTAAGAAACTCCTAGAGCAACCCCTAGTTTCTCTGCTGTACAAAGATTTTATTTTATATATTGAGAAGCAGAGTTACAGAGAGAGGGAGTGTGAGAGAAAAGTCTTCCATTGCATCTGGTTCTTTCCCTCGATGGCCACAATGCACAGAGTTGGACCAACTGGAGCCAGGATCCAAGAGCATTTTATGCAAACCTATTTACCTACACATCTGTATGTATATGTATATGTATAGTACACTTTAAAACAGTTTAAGAATATTAAATTACCACAAGCAACTCTAGAACACTTATTCAGTTCAGTTCATAGAAGATGAATGTTTTAAACAATTAAAGGTCAGGGCCAGCCGGCACCATGGCTCAATAGGCTAATCCTCGGCCTTGCAGCACCAGCACACCGGGTTCTAGTCCCGGTCGGGGCGCCAGATTCTATCCCGGTTGCCCCTCTTCCAGGCCAGCTCTCTGCTGTGGCCCGGGAGTGCAGTGGAGGATGGCCCAAGTGCTTGGGCCCTGCACCCCCCATGGGAGACCAGGAGAAGCACCTGGCTCCTGGCTTCGGATCAGCGTGGGCCGGCCAGAGTGCGCTGGCCGTGGCAGCCATTGGAGGGTGAACCAACAGAAGGAAGACCTTTCTCTCTGTCTCTGTCTCTCTCTCTCTCTCACTGTCCACTCTGCCTTTCAAAAAAAAAAAAAAAAAAAGGTCAGGACCAAGATTGCTATAACATAAATATGGTAAACTGGTAATTATCATTGCTTAATTCTATTTTATGTTTGATAGAGATCTTGGGTTAAAGGACAAACTCCAAAAGTAGGTGCTTTTTGAGACCAGACTGATTGAAAAGCAACAGGTACTACAGTCTACCTTTGGTTGGCAAATAAAGACATCAGAATAAAACCAGAGGACAGAGAGGAAGGGGGAAAGAAGGCATACTAGAGGAAATCTGAGTCCTTGGAAGGTTAACATTTTTTGGAAAACAGTGATTCAAATAATATGTTGCAGACTAAAACATTAGAGGCCAATAGAAAAATCTAAGAAGGAAGTATCAGCTGAGAGATTGATTTCCTGACATATCTGATTTAAATGTTAAGTCTTTGGTGCACATCCCAAATACAATCAAGCACTGAAACCTGCTTTTATCTATGTTTTTGAGATCCATTGTTTGTCTATGATTCTAATGTCTCTATCACCACTTAAACCACTGTTCACTTTCCATCTTGGATCCTGTGCCCCCTCAAATTTCTCCTGATGTGGCCTGACCATGGTGGCCTTTAAAGCGCACTGTGCTTCCAGAATATGGCTCCTCTTAGGAAATCCTCCCACCCTTTTGTGTTCCAGGATATGGCTCACTGCAAAGAACCACCCTTTCTGTGTGACTTAAAGCAAATTCACAGCTGCTTTCTTCCTTAACTATGACAATGCCATATACAGACTCCAAGTTCCCATTCTTTGCTAAGTGATGAGTTGAATTTTTTGTACTCTGGATGAAATACTTGCTAACCTCACTTGAAGAAGCCCTAATTAACTTTCCCTCAGTCCCTCATTGATCCATATTCAATGTAACCCTTTTTTAGGTCCTCCCAGGAGCAGCCTGACATAATGGGAAACCATTCTTGGGCTTATTTCCTAACCCCGTCACTTCCATCCATTTGTGTCAGATCCCAACACACGACCTTTTCCAACCTTGCTGACTTTTCTTCCTGACCTGTGAGATGTTTGCAAATGTCAACATTAAAGTATTCTTTTTAATCTTATAATCCCCTCCTATTATAATAGCTTGCTTTCCTTATTATAATATTCCTTTTGAATACTGTTTCTTCTAATCTAAATCTGGGTTTATTTTTATGAATCAAAAATTTAATCTTACCAACCTCCTTCCACTATCAAACCTTTACAGACTTTTTCCCACTGTTTTTAAGATAAAGCTGAAATTCTAGTTGTTTAATTCCCTTCCTGTACTAGTTTATTTCAAGTTTGTGCTCTTTTTTTTTTCTAAAGATTTATTTCATTCGTTTGAAAGGCAGAGCCACTGAAAGAGAGGAAGAGACAGACAAAGAAAGAGAATCTTACACCTGCTGGTTCACTCTCCAAATCGCCGCAATGGCTAGGGATGGGTCAGATGGAAACCAGGAGCCAGGGCTTCTTCCTGGTCTCCCATGTGGATGCAGGTGCCCAAATATTTGGGCCATCTTCTGCTGCATTGGCCAGGCCATTAGCAGGGAGCTAGATCAGAAGTGGAAGAGCTGGGACACAAACCCATGCCTATATGGGATGCTGGCATCTCAGGCTGCTGTTTTACCCAGTATGCCACAGTGCTGGCTGCATGTCTGTGCTTTTTCAATCCTGTCTCTTTCCATTCTTAAACTACTTCCCTGCTGTGCCATTTTCTCAAACTGCCCTGAAAATCTTTGCAGTTACTTAAGTTATGACTTCTCAAGAATTTAGATTTTCCAATTCTCCCCACCTTGCCTTGTGCTCAGCCCTTTTAGATTTGTCTCTCTCAGGCCTCGGGTTTGATGCTTCTGTATCCAGATCTTCCTGAGCCTGATAGTTTTTTTTTATTGTTTTGGTCTCCTTTTAGATCCTTTAAAAAGATTTTTATACTCTTCCTCTCATTTCGTTATTTAACTGTTTTCTTTAAAGATTCATTTATTTATTTATGTGAAAGTCATAGTTACACAGAGAGAGAAAGAGAGGCAGAGAGAGAGAGAGGTCTTCCATCCATTGTTTCACTCCCCAGTTGGCTGCAACGGCTGGAGCTGCGCTGATCCAAAGGCAAGAGCCAGGAGCTTTTCTGGGTTTCCCATATGGGTGCAGGGGCCCAAGGACCTGGGCCATCTTCTACTGCTTTCCCAGGCCGTAGCAGAGAGATGGATTGGAAGTGGAGCAGCCAGGTTCTGAACCGGCACCTATATGGGATGCTGGCACTTCAGGCCAGGGCATTAACCTACTGTGCCACAGTCCGGCCCCTCAACAGTTTCTTTAATGAACTTCTATACCTTTGGGCTCCTTACCTCAAGAAGATGGACACTATGTGTTTTTCCTTGTTGCATCAACAACATCTACCACCAAGAAGATACTCAGATATTAATTGTATCAGTATAATGTATTAATTGCAATAAAGAATGATTTGATTGCTTAGACACAGGAGAAGCAGTGATCAAACTGGCAGAGTCTGGTTCTAATAAAGAACAACGTGTAAGTATTATTTTATTACAAGAGATTATAATTGAACATGGATAGTTTTGGGGAACAAGGGATGATAGTTACTGAACTCATAAGCAAATAAAGGTAAGGGTCATATTAATCAGACTTTCAACAGAAAGTTTCAAGAAACTCAACTTTAGCTAAAACCTTTTGGAATAGACTTACCTTCAAGTGAATCTTAAAGGAAGAGATTAAATGTGACTCAAAATCTGATTTCTCTCTGTTGTTGGTTTCTCAATCTTGTCTTCCTTATAAAAGCTTGAATTTCTGGCCCAACTGGCTGATAAGATGGGGTCAATGGAGCTCCTTCTCCTCACAAATCTCAGATCAGATTCCAAAGCAGCCTTGTTTTCAGTGGTTCCTATAAAAGTTCCATAGTGCACCATGAGATAACTGGACTAGGTCATGTACCTCTCTGAACCAGTCACTGTGATGAGCATAATGCAATCCTCTTTGTTTAATGTTTGTGTTACATACCATAACTAAATGTGAGGTGGAGTCAAGTCCAAACCTCAGCGAGAGTGGGAGAAAGCTAACTCTCCATTCTAAGGTCAGTGCCCCTACCAGACCTGCACAAATGCAGCAGCAAAGGGCCAAAGGCAAATGGCCTTTGAGGTAGAGCTGAGCTCTGGACAAATAAGCTCAGAGCCTGAATGCCATCATGATGTATTTTCTACAAATGAGCCACAATCTGTATTGCTCAGTGATTTCTCCAGAAGCATGAAGCTATGGCTCACAGCTCATCGCTCTTCTTCCTGTATCTTCAAATGTGCCTGTTCATTAATACGTTAGCATTTAAAGTATATTAAATGATCAATTTTCTTTTCCACAATACTTAGAGAACATTTTGTTGCATTTCTAAACAGTCACTTAAAGAACTGAGTCTGCTATAGTAGTTTAAAGGACAACCATTGGAAACAAATGCCCAAATCCAATTACTGTGCCATTAAACACTTGTCACATAAGGCAATGATACTAGTCACTACTTATTTTCCTAGAGGAAATACAAAAACTAAGAGGTAATCAAAATGTCCTGGTGTATTGTAGAGAAAATCTACTACCTTAATTTCTTTGGAATGCCAAATATATGACCCTGGAGAAGTCACAGAAAGTAATAGTATCCTTCAAGCAATTCATAGTACTATTGGTACCATTTTTCAAAATTTATGTGTCTTTTCAACAAGCTGTTTCTAATCATGGGTGTATGAAACTCTTTCTCTCTACCTTTTCCTTTTCTTTCCAAGTACGTGAAAGAATTCTCCATAAACGTTTTAATTGCATTGAACAGCAAATTAATCTTTGCCTCTAGATATTCCACATTGCCTCATCAAGCCAGAAAACAATTCAAATCTGGACTGCCTTTAACTGGAAGACTCATTTTAAGAATATTCTGAAGAGCAGGGAGGCCTTCAATAGGTGAGCTTAGCTAAGGTGATTTAAATATGGGTGAGTACAGGAACAAATTCCCAGGCTCTGTTACTCTCTTTGTTGAAACCCATTCTTTTGGAAAATCGCTTTCTTTAGCCATTGGACAACAAAATGCATTGTCAAGAAATTTTATAGCAATAATTATAAAAGATGTCCATTTGAACCCATTGAGGTCTCACTGATTTTATAACACCCAGCAGACCTCCCTGCAGGAGAACACTATATTTATGTGAGCAATATATGCGAGAATTGAGATCGTAAAATTAAATGACCACATAGAACTGTCATTTATATGATGAGCGCCTACATATGTGAAGGCTGGTTTATTTTGCAGCGTCGGGCTGCGTTAAATGGTCCACTCTCAGTGAATGTTTTTAATCACGCATTTCTTCACTCTTTCTGCAATATTACACTTGAAGGACTGGTAAGCAGTTTGCTGTGAAATGCTAAATGGTTACTGGCAGGGCTATTCTGACAGAAGAGCTCACTAAAATAGAAGTACAGTACATATTGTATGCAATTGTTTTATGAGGGACATTATGGTTACTAGAATAACATTTCACCATTACCAACTGCTGAGAGAAAAGTCATTAAGATATTTGGCAACCTAGTGCAATTTTTCAACAGAGCTATAGTACAAGACCTTAGAACAGCTTCCATAGAGAGGCTGGTGTCTCACAAGAAAAAAAAGAAATCAATTCTCAAGTCTTCCATATTGTTTTATTTCGAGTAGTTTATTTTCATAGCTCTATGAGGAAGCTAGAGGACACATCAGGAGAGTAAGGAGAAAAATAGGAAACACTTGTATGTGAAATATACATCCGCAGGGAATGTCTGTGAAATACCTGTATTTCCCAACCATGTGTATCTTTATGTGTGTGTGTGTAAAAGATTAACCTCTTGTGATCAATCTTGAGATAATGTCAATGTACTAAAACTTACCTTTTTGCCAAGGAAGTGACTTTGTCCAGAGATTAATTTACCTACATTTAACATTTAATTTATTTTTTTAAATAAAAATACATTCATAGATGGGGCTGGAGTGAAGATAAGGATTGGTCTAAAAATATTTCATTTAAATAAAAAAGAATAGAATAGGTAGTGTTCTGTAAACATTTAACATTTCCTATCATGTTTATTGGTGGTAAAAAAAAAGTCATAATAAAAATCTTGTATGGTTTTATAGTCATATATATGTAGACATATGCAAATACATATATACATACATAAGTGTATGTATGTTATCTACAAGACAGATCACATTTTGTTTCCTGAACTAAGCTTATCACCTACTCTTGCAAATCCTGTTTTTCTATGCACCTTCTTTCCATCTCAGTACATTAAGTTAAAACACCACTATTCACCAAAAACAAATGTAGTTTGGGTGGGGTCTCTAAAATAATAAAGATAAACCAAATTGGAATGTTTAATAAAATACATGAATGTATATGATTAATCATGAAAGCAAGACCAAGCCATCACATTCTCATCATTGCCGAAGACACTTTAGTAAGTGCTCTACTATTATGCATAGTACTCCTAAAGTTAAATGAATATTCATAAAAGGGTCATCAGAGATTTTCTAGTAAATGGAAGTGTCCAGTGGATATCTAAAATTATCCAGAAAATGAAATTATATTCCTATATATTCAAGGATCTTGATTCTGTATAGAAAGATTTTGAGTTTCTCATAAAAGTTACAAAGGATAAATAAAAGTATTTAGTAAATTTAGTTAAAAATCAATCTAGCAAATCAACTAAATTTTTAATTGTTTAGTGTATTGACAAATAGAGAGGTCATCAAAGTACATAATTTGTACAATCAGCATGCCTGTGTTGTTCATAAAAGTCATGCTTTGTTCCTATCAAGTCCTCTATGATTTATTTTTTGCATGCTAGTTTTTTTATGTTTTAGTTTATTTGAAAGTCAATGTTACAAAGAGAGGGAGAGGTAGAGAGACAGAGAGATCATCCATCTGCTGGTGCACTCCCCAGATTCCCAAAATGGCCAGAACTGGACCAGGCCAAAGCCAGGAGCCAGGAACTCTGTACAGGTCTCTCATGTGGATCCAGGGACCTAAGCAGTTGGACCTCCTCCATTGCTTTTTCCAGGCCCTTAGCAGGGAGCTGGATTGGATGTGGAGCGGCCCATTGTGAATAGTACCCATACAGGATGTCAGCATAGTAGGCATCAACTTTTTTTTTTAACTTTTATTTAATGAATATAAATTTCCAAAGTACAGCTTATGGATTACAATAGCTTCCCTCCCCCATAATTCCCCTCCCACCCACAACCCTCCCCTTTCCCGCTCCCTCTCCCCTTCCATTCACATCAAGATTCATTTTCAATTCTCTTTATATACAGAAGATCAGTTCAGTATATATTAAGCAAAGATTTCAACAGTTTGCCCCCACATAGCAACACAATGTGAAAAATACTGTTGGAGTACTAGTTATAGCATTAAATAACAGTGTACAGCACATTAATGACAGAGATCGTCCATGATATTTTTTTAAAAATTAATTAATTTTCTATGCCATTTCCAATTTAACACCAGGGTTTTTATATTTTTCATTTTCAATTATCTTTATATACAGAAGATCAATTCAGTATATATTAAGTAAAGATTTCATCAGTTTGCACCCACACAGAAACACAAAGTGTAAAAATACTGTTTTAGTACTAGTTATAGCATCACTTCACATTAGACAACACATTAAGGACAGATGCCACATGAGATGTAAGTACACAGTGACTCCTGTTGCTGACTTAACAATTTGACACTCTTGTTTATGGCGTCAGTAATCTCCCTAGGCTCTAGTCATGAGTTGCCAAGGCTATGGAAGCCTTTAGGGTTCGCCGACTTCGATCTTATTCCGATAGGGTCATAGTCAAAGCGGAAGTTCTCTCCTCCCCTCAGAGAAAGGTACCTCCTTCTTTGATGGCCCCGTTCTTTCCACTGGGATCTCACTCACAGAGATCTTTCATTTAGGTCTTCTTCTTCTTTTTTTTTTTTCCAGGGTGTTTTGGCTTTCCATGAGTAAGCATCAACTTTATCCACTATGCACAACATGGCCCTGTTTGCCAGCTTTTTACTCGCCAGTTACTGATAATAAAAGTCACCAATACCATGAAGAGAATGTGATCAATTGACTTTTAAATTTTTAACTAATTTATTATTTATTTTTTTAAAGAGTAATTTATTTATTTGAAAGAGTGACAGAGAGGCAGAGGCAAAGAGAGAGAGAGAGAAAGATCTTCCATCTGCTGATTCGCACCTCAGTTGGGGCTGCAATGGCTGGAGCTGTGCCTATCCAAAGCCAGGAGCCAGTAACTTCTTCCAGGTCCCACATGGGTGCAAGGGCCCAAGGACTTGGGCTATTTTCTACTGCTTTCCCAGCCATAGAAAAGAGCTGGATCGAAAGTGGAGCAGCCGGGACTTGAATCATTGCCCATATGGGATGGTGGCACTGCAGGTGCCAGCTTTACCCATTAAGCCAGAGTGCCAGTCCTAATTTTATTTTTTTAATTTATTTTAAAAGCAGAGAGACAGACATGGAGAGGGGAGAGACTGGACAAGAGTGACTGAAGAGAGAGAATCTCCTTCCACTTCTTTTTGCTCTTCAAATGCCGACAAAAGCTAAGGATGAGCCAGTCCAAAGCCAAGAGCCTGCAAGTCATTCTGGGTCTCGCATTTGGCCTCCAGGGTACACATTAGTGGGAAGCTGAGATTACAAGTGGGGCCAGCACTCAACCCAAGACACTCCAATATAGAATACAGAAGTTTAGGCAGTGGCTTCACTGGTGTATCAAATACCTGCTCCCATCTTAGTTCTTAAAATGATTTTGTATTGTACCAAGGTGACAAGAAAGATGCTGTTCCTGATGGAGGTGATGTCTCCAAAGGAGAAAATAAAGTAAATCCTTATCTACTGATCCTCCAATCAACTCCTTTCAAACCATGTACTTTGCTGCAAATAAATGATTATAGCATCTCATACAGGTGATATAAATATGACTTATTTTATTTTAAAATAATATTTCCTCCCTTATACCCACTCTGCTAAAGCCCATCAGAGCTACACTTCTTCCCAGGGGGAAGCCAAGGGAGCCTCATCTAGTCAAGGAATCTCTATGCTGAGAGATGTTGGCTCCAGATTGAACAGAAGAGCTAGAGCATGCTGTCTTCTAGTTTTACTTCTCCATTTGTATCCCGAATCCAAGTCTGGTACAATCACATATTAGTCTGTAAAAATTCTAAAACCTACCCCACAACTCATCCCACTTTGTCACACGGAAGCAACAAACAGTTAATTCCTTTCTAATATTAAAGATCTAGGCAACACTGAACTTTTTGCCATTTCTTTTTCTAGTATCTCCTAGCATCATAGGAGAAACATGGCCTATTACATTCAAATAAATGAGTGAATATATAGATGAATGGATTTATCAATAATAGGAGTAAATATATGAGCCAATAAATAATTTGAATTATTTTTGTACAGTATATTGCCTATGATGACAACCTATAATTTACTTTACTTTGTAAAGATATTATTATTAATTTCCCAAATATAGTACTGAAGATGCTATTCATGTCTGATAAGAAAGACTATTAGGTCGGTGTAGGAAACATACGAATATTTCAGGGGCCAGCACTGTGGAGTAGTACACTAAGACTCTGACTGCGGTGCTGGCATCCTATATGTGCGCCAGTTCTAGTTCTGGCTGCTCCTCTTCCAGTCCAGCTCTCTGCTATGGCCTGGGAAAGCAGTAGAAGATGGCCCAAGTGTTCGCGTCCCTGAACGCATGTGAGAGACCCATAAGAAACTCCTGGCTCCTGGCTTTGTATCTCCCCAGCTCTAGCTGTTGTGGTCATTTGGGGAGTGACCTAGTAGATGGAAGATCTGTCTCTCTGACTCTCTCACTGTTTGTAAATATATCTCTCAAATAAATAAATAAAATCTTTAAAAAAAGAATATTTCAGCACTGAAGGGACTGTCTTTGCCAAAGTGTTAAGGCTGTTTTTTAATGAAGAAGCTGACACCTTAAAAATGCTGAACAGCAGCCCTTGGAAAAATACTTTAACAAAATATATACTCCAGTTTAGAGAGAGCTGTGAAAACCTGCCTGGCAAACAAAATAGCTTTATTTTTGTCAAAGTTTTCAAGGCCTGTGACCCTGGGGAAAGCTTAATTAAACTCAATGAAGAAAAAAATTAAATCATAAAAGTTGAATAAGTCAAAATATGAAATATTCAATTATTATTGCCTGTGGGGTTTGTTTTGTAAATATTTCATCCACAGTCCACACTCAGCTTCTCCTTCCCATCTTTCAAGGGCCATCTGGGGAATAAGCCCACGCTTCCACACTCAGAAGCTAGACTTCCTTTCAGTATTCTTATAATTTATTAAGTGATGTTTTTAGAAACATAAGTACTTCAAGTTTTTCTTCTTACTGCCTTTGTGTGTTGTTGCTTTCACTCACAGAACTGCTGCAATTAGAGATATAAAAAGGGTCCATTAGGGCATTGGTCCAGCCATCGGGATTTTAGCCACAGTTGTTTCTTTCATGGAACTGCCTCCAGTCCTACCTCCAGCACACTACCTTAAACCTCCTCCAAATGGCATCACTCTCCCCCAATGGAAAGGATTTTGTGTCATTGAACTGATAGAAACCCACAGAAGTAATTCGTTCATGTTCCAATTTGTAAAATGCTAATGTGGACATCAGAGTTCAACTTATTACGCATCCATTATGTACTTGTTTATGAAATGTGAACCCAAGGTGAACATTGAACAAGGTTTTAAATGAATTGTCTATATTAAATCTCTGAATACGGAGTCTATGTTGAAACAGATGGTCTAAAATTTAGATGTATAGTACCAGTATTGCTTTAATCAACATATTGGTAGTCATTTACTATATAAGCATGACATTTCTATCCTAGCAGCAGGCTACTTCATTTTTCTAGTGAACCCAAATTATCAGAAAGTGTTAGTCATACTTTGTAGGCTAATAAGTGTATATTATTTATATTATGACTTGATTCAAATTTATATTTTGTATAACATTTTGAGCATATATTTAGTTTGCTTAAGCCAGAATATAAGTAATAATTTTAATTGCACGTGTTGGGGCCTGCCCTGTGGCGTGGTGGGTAAAATCACCACCTGCAGTGCTGGCATCCCATTTGGGCTCCAGTTCAAGTCCCAGATGCTCCACTTCCAATCCAGCACTCTACTATTGCCTGGGAAAGCAGTAGAAGATGGCCCAAGTCCGAAGATCCTTTCACCCATGTGGGAGACCTGAAAGAAGCTCCTGGCTCCTGGTTTCAAATCGGTTCAGCTACGGCTGTTGCAGCCAATTGGGGAGTGAACCAGCAGATGGAAGACCTTTCTCTCTGTGTCTCTCCCTCACTCTGTAACTCTGCATCTCAAATAAATAAATAAACCTTTAAAAAAATTACACGTTATTATGCAGTGTCTTTTGGTGTAAATTAATCATTTTCAGAATGGCAATTATCTTTATTTTACTTTTTAAGATCTATTTATTTATTTGAAAGGCAGAGCTACACAGAGGCAGAGAGAAAGAGGTAGAGAGTGAGAGAGGTCTTCCATCTGCTGGCTCACCCAAATGACCACAAGGGCCGGAGCTGAGCCGATCTGAAACCAGGAGCCAGGAGTTTCTTCTGGGTCTCCCATGGGGGTATGCAGCGGCCCAAGGACTTGGGCCATCTTCCACTGCTTTCCCAGGCCATAGCATAGAGCTGGATCAGAAATGGAGCAGTCGGGATTTGAACCGGCACCATTTTGGGATGCCGGCACTGCAGGCGGTGGCTTTACACACAACACCACAGCACGAACACCTCTTATCTTTATTTTAAAAGACTCATTTATTTATTTGAAAATCAGAGTATAGATATAGAGAGATCTTCATCCACTGGTTCACTCCCCAAGTGGCTGCACTGTCCAGGGCTGGGCCATGCTGAAGACAGGAACAAGAAGCTTTATCCTGGTCTCCCACATGAGTGGAAAGGACCCCAGTATTTGGGCCATCTCCCTCTGCTTTTCCCAGGCTATTAGCAGAAAGCTGGACCAGAAATGGAGTAGCTGGGACAGGACACAGCACAAGCAGCAGCGTTACCCACTACACCACAATGCTGGTCCAGCAATTATCTTTTGAATAACGTTTCTGTTTATGTGAAATTCTTACATCAAGGGTCTTCTCCTCAATTTGAAAGGGTGATCCAGCTTCTCTAGATCCCCTGAAGTCATTACTCAGAAACATGACCTCAGCTAAACCTATTAGACCACCCACACAAGACTCATTTGCATCATGAGGCCAGACACTGCGCAGTTTCTGTTTTGCTGAGAAAATTGGTTCAATACTGTCCAGCAATATAGAGCTACTAAAAAAGAAGAGACATCCACATTGTGACAGGTGATAATTTCAGGGGGAAAAAAGTCACATTCCTTGTCTTTGCTTCTCTGAAGTTGCTGTGGCACCAGGAAGGGTCCTTCTTCTGGCCCTCAGCTCAGATTATAAGCATGGTTCCTGAAGATCAGCTTTGAATGTTTGTCCTTCCAATTCCTGTGAACATTCTCTGAGCTATCTTATGTCTTTTAATATGTGATTCTTAAAAATTCTGCAGGAGTAGATTCTGGTACTTGCAACTAAAAGCCCTGATTGATATGCACTTTTGATTATGCACACAGGAGCATGAAAGTTGGGGCTTATTTTTATGGTCTATGATTCTAAAATTGGAAAAAAATAGAGTAATATTCAATAATAGATCAAAATCACTATAAGTTTTTGGAACACAAGTTATGATCGAATTTGGCAAACTTTAACACTATTTTATGTCAGTAAAAAGTATGTGCAATAATTAAGAAATAATTTAAAAGCTTTGTAAATAGAGATAACCAGATTATTTAAAAAAAACTATAGTAGAATTTTATTTGAGGTGCATTGGAAAACTTGTTCAGTTCACTTTCTTGAGTATAATTACTAAAATTCCTTGCCTGATGATACATTTGAGGTGAGAAAAAGAAAAAAGGGGAATAATCTTAAAATATCAACAAGATAGGTGTCGTGAAGAGGCACATAAAACACACAACTGATTTCAAGGAACGTGCTATACTTTCCTCATTGAAATATTCAATAATGATTTAAAGTAATTAAAATAGTAAGCAAAAGAATCAAAGAAAACCATTCTGAAGAGTCATTGTTTATGAAATAATATTTATATGGAAGAGTAGTAAAGTGGAATATTAATTTGGTGCAGCCAATTCATCAATTTCTAAATAATACTTGCACTGTGCCATTCACTCATTAATGCTTGAGATATAAATGACTAACAACATGACTTGCTCACCAAAACAATGCTTGACCCCAAAACTGTAATACAATTGTCCCCAAAACCAATTATTTCCAAATTGATTTGTGTGCTACCTCTAGGATACTTTTGAATTCATTTTTAGATCAACTATGAATTCAAAATTCAGCTCAAAATGAGCATCTCAGCTACAAACACAATTGCAAGTTAATATCTGAAAACTGCAAAATATTTAACAGAGAGAATCAGAGTTAAACTGAATATCCATCTTAATAAACATATTAAGATATATATATATATTTTTTTCTTACATTACTGTAAGGGGTTTCACCAAAAAAAGGGAGGCAAAATTGGTGCTCTGAATACGAGTACTCACATAAACAAACACAGCAATCAAATAAGTTAGGATGTGACTCTATCTCTAAAATTTGCTGGTTGACTTTGACATTATTGAATTAGAAACTTCGCTGTTCAAGTACTATAACATGGAATATTCACATACGTGTGGTTTGAATACAAGGCTCTTAAGCATGAAATCATGAATAAATTCACCTGCTTGATAAGTTAATAGACACATCACATCTAATATGAGATGTTACTCCCTCTGTGTATGGTTTGATTCATTTAATGTCAATGTAAATCTGTGAAGATATTTTGATGAGATATTAATTAGAGTGCGTTCTCTTAGTATAATCACAAAGTCCTTCATTTTTATCCTAAAAATCTCTCATCACCCTCCACCATTATCTATAGCAGTTAGTCTTAAATACTTCACCATGGCCTCCTACTGAGCTGAATTACTGAAGGGAGTGTGAACTTGGAGGCTAGACATTTGAATTCAAATGGCAGCTCTGTGAGTTGTTAACCAAATGATTTACAGCAAGTTATTTCACTTCTTCATGCTTGAGTTTTCTCACATGCAAAATTGTGAGTTGATCTGCATATCTTTCATAGGATAGCACCTACTATACTGTGAGCATTAAAGATTTGATCTTGGGTGTTACTATGTTGAAAATTCACTGATCCAAGTAGCAAATAAAATTTCTGTAGCTTTTCACACTCTCAAAGACTAGGTCAAAGGATGCCATACACAGGGAAGAGTGGAGTTAGGAAGCATGTAGGAGTGTGAAGATATGAAAGTTTGTAAGCAAACACTATCCACCACCAACTCCTGAGAGAACAAAAACCTGGGCAGTCTGATCCCCAAGGTCAGCCTATTTATGGTAATAACCTGACGCTTATCTGTTCCTTGAAGCTCCATCCAGGTCCACTTATACACCTCCATCTTGCCCTCAATGTCAAACTTACACCCAGAAGCCTAGAAGTTGTGTACAATCTTCCTAGGAGAAAGTGAGGAATTGGAGTGAGGAGGCAGTGTCACACAGAGAAGCCCTCACCCTGGTCCAGAATGAGTTGCAGGGAACTATTTTGAAATGTTCTACTATTTGGATGGCAATGGACGACTTTTTCAGCTACACACACATACATATATAAATATATACACACAAACATATATAGAGAGATAGGTAGATACACTTAATATTTATCATATTTCTACTAGATGTTTCTACATGCATTAATTTACTCTCATGGGGCTGGCCCTATGGCGCAGTGGGTAAAGCCGCCACCTGTAGTGCCGGCACCCTATATGGGCACTGGTTCAAGTCCCAGCTGCTCCACTTCTGATCCAGCTCTCTGATATGGCCTGGAAAAGCAGTAAAAGATGGACCAGGTCCTTAGGCCCCTGCTCCCGCGTAGGAGACCTGGAGGAAGCTCCTGGATCCTGGCTTCAATCAGCACAGCTCCAGGCATTGTGGCCATTTGAGGGGTGAACCAGCAGATGGAAGACCTTCCTCTTTCTCTCTCTCTCTCTGCGCCTCTCCTCTCTGTGTGTAACTCTTTCAAATAAACAAATCTTTAAAAAAAATTTACTATCATACCCTTGAACTCTAAAGTATGAGATTCAGTTCTTCCATCCTGAATGTAATGGTGAGGCCTACTAAAGATATGTTTGGAAAGTGAGCACACTGTGCCAAGACTTCAACTTGGTCATCCTATAATAGAATAGAGTGCTCAAGCACACTATGGGAGCTGTGCCATCAAAATCAGGACACTAAATTTGAACAGGCCCTGTTACCTACCAGCTGGATGACCTTGTCAAGTCACACAGCCTTTGAGACCTCAGTTTCCTCATATGTAAAATGAGAAACAGCACATTTGTGACCTTTCAGAATTATTTTAAGAACCCAATGACATAACAAATGTGAAAGCATTTTTAAACTGTAAAGTGCTCTGTAATTATCAGGCATAAATCTGTAACCAGATGTCAGCTGCTTCTTTGTAAATGCCCCCAAACAACCTCAATATAAACTCACTCTTACCTGGGAAATGCACCCTTTTAAGTAGGAAGACAGCTTCAAAGTTTCACAAAGGTAGTAGCATGTTGCTTTTTGTACATTTCTTTATTATTTTCAACAGAGAATTCTGCTTATAATGTTTGATGGTGGTCTTACGCTTATAATAGAGTGTCATAGACTAGATGATTTATAAAGAACACAGATTTGTTTTTCATAGTTTATTTATTTATTTTTCATAGCATGCAATGTCCACAATCTAAAAGCAGGTACCTAGCCAGGGCCTTTTTGCTGTGTTAACTTATCCCATGGTGGAAGGTAGAGGGTGGTAGAGTGTGGTGTGTGCCCTGTACAAAAAATCGCAAGTGCTGGAGAGGGGAGGCATCGGAAGGGAAAGAGAAGAAACAGGATGGAAGAGGAGAACAAGAGGAGATGAGACAGGGAAGGGAACCTAAGTGGCCTAATCACTTTTTAAAAAAATATTGTAAATTTTAATTTTTAATTAATTTTTAACAGATTCAGTGTTATTTGTAGATACAATTTTAAGAACATAATGTTATTCACTTCCTCTCTCCCTTTCTCAGTCTCCATCCAACCTCCTTTCTTTTCCCTATTTTTCTGTGTTGTTTTTGTTAGATTTTGAAATAATATATTTTAAATTTACATTGATATAAAAAAGCTTACTACTTCACCAAATAAGTTTAACAAGCAAAAATCCAAAAGACCCTAGTCCACTGGGAATATAGACAATGGATATAAACAATCATTAAATGGGAAAATGATCATTACATTAATATACAGTAAATATTAAAATAATCACATATAATTAAATTATAGTAGTATGACATTCTTAACTATTGGTTTGACAAAGGCATAAAACAATGTTTTGCAAAACTATATTTGCGGGGCTGGCTCTATGGCTCACTTGGCTAATCCTCCGCCTTGCGGCGGCGGCATCCCATATAGGGGTTCTAGTCCTGGCTGCTCCTCTTCCAGTCCAGCTCTCTGCTGTGGCCCGGGAGGGCAGTGGAGAATGGCCCAAGTGCTTGGGTCCCTGCACTCACATGGGAGACCAGGAAGAAGCACCTGGCTCCTGGCTTTGGATTGGTGCAGTGCCAGCCATAGCGGCCATTTGGGGAGTGAACCAACAGAAGGAAGACTTTTCTCTCTTCTCTCTCTCCCATTGTCTAACTCTAGCTGTCAAATAAATTAAAAAAAACTATATTTGCAGCAATACTGATATACACAGATGTCTCTTTTTTTTTTTTAATTTTAGCTCCCACATATAAAGGATAACATACTGTATTTGTTTTGCTAGGTCCAGCTTATTTCATTCAACATGATGTCTTCCAGTTGTGTCCATTTTGCTGCAAATAGTAGAATTTCATTCTTTTTATAGATAAATAATATCCCACTGTGTATATATGCCACATTTTCATTATCTATTCACTTGATTATTGACACCTTGGTTGATACCATATGTGACCAACACTGCTATAAACATGGTGGTTGGAGATATTTTTTGATACATTGTATTCAATTCTTCTGGGTATATACACAGCAGTGGGATTGCTGGATTATATGGCAAGTGTATTAAGAAATCTCCACACTGTTTTCCACAACGGATGAACTAAATTACATTCCCACCAACAGTGTTCTCCTTTGGCCACATCCTTGCCAACATTTGTTACTCTTTGTGTTTTGGGTTTTAGCCATTCTGATAGAGGTGAGGTGATATTTCATAGTGGTTTTGCTTTGCATTTCCCTGGTGGCTAGTGATGTTGAGTATTGCTTCATATATTTGTTGGCCATTTGTATTTCTTCTTTTGACATCTGTTGAAGTCCTTTGCCCATTAGCCCATTTCTCTACTGGATTGATTGGCTTTTTGTAGTTTTGAGTTTTTTAAGTAGCTGATATATTCAGGATATTACTGTTTTGTCAGATAGGTGGTTTGAAATGTCTTTTCCCATTCTGTTGGATGTCTTCACTCTATTGATCATTTCCGTTGCTGTGCAGAAGCTTCTGAGTTTGATATAGTCCCATTTGTTTAGTTCTGTTTTTATTGCCTGTGCTTTATGCGTCTTCTCCAAAAAATCATACCCTACACCAATGTGTTGGATATTTCACCTATGTTAGCTTCCAGTAACTTCATAGTCTCAAGTCTTAAATTTAGGTCTTTGATCCATCTTGAGTTGATTTTTGTAAATGGTGAGACACATGAATCTAATTTCACTCTTCTACATACATACATATAGTTTTTCCAGAACAATTTGTTGAAGAGATTATCCTTACTCCACTATATGGTCCAAGACTTTTGTCAAAAATCAATTGGCTGTATGTATGCGGATTATCTTTTTAAAGATGTATTTATTTATTTGAAAGGCAGAGCTACAGAGAGGCAGAGAGAGAGAAGAGAGAGGTCTTGCATCCACTGCTTCACTCCTCAGATGACCACAACTGCAGGAACTGAGCTGATCAGAAGCCAGGAATCTGGAGCTTCTCCCAGGTCTCCCATGTGGATACAGGGGCCCAAGGACCTGGGCCATCTTCTACTGCTTTCTCAGGCCACAGCAGAGAGCTGGATTGGAAGTGGAGCAGCTGGGTCTCAAACTGGCACCCATATGGGATGCCAGCACAGCAGGTGGCAGCTTTACCTGCTATGCCACAGACTGGCCCATGTATGTGGATTAATTTCTGGGCTCTGACCCATTGATCTATGTATCATTATGCCAGTACCATGCTGTTTTAACTACTATAGCTCGGTAGCATGTTTTGATGTCAGGTATTGTGATGTTTCCTGCCTGATTATTTCTTTTTCAGGATTGCTTTGCTGTTCTAGGTCTTTTGTAATTCCATATGAATTTTAGGATTGTTTTTTCTAATTCTGCAGAGAATGTCCTTGGTATCTTGATATCAATTGCATTTACATTGAATCTGTAGATTGCTTTAGGTAGTATAAACATTTTAATGATATTGATTCTTCCAGTCCATGGACAAGGAATATCTTTCCTTTTTTTTTGTCTCCTTGATGATTTCTCTCATCAATGTTTATCCAGTTACTTCTTAAAGTTCTCTCCTCAATACAATTATACTTAGCTTTAAGTTTTTAATGCATAAACTTTACAGGACACATTCAGATCATAGCAATGGTTAAAAAACCTCATTCTGATATTTCTTATTTAAACAATTGGGAATGGTAACAAGGAAAAATTCATATGACTCATTTTGCTATTTTTGGTGCAGGATAGAAAAAAGATAATGTTAAAAATATACATCTAGGATTCTAAAATGATGAGACTATATTATTTAAAAAGCAGCAATTATGTTGTCTTACAATGAGTTCCCAAATTATAATAAAAATGGACTTCAATATACAATTGTTTTATTGGAAAGTTGAAAGGTAGAGAAATACTAAGTTCCTGTTCCATATCCTGATAATGACAGTGGAAGGGATATCTGCTACTCAAAGTGGACAAACTTATTTTTAAAAAACCTCAGGGGAGTTTTACATATTTAAGTTAATTTACTGCATGAATTAGTGTTTATTAAAGCCAAATCCTGATTAGTCAGGAATTCATTATCTAGTTTGTAAATTATCTAGATTTTTATTATCTATTTCATTCCCTCTGGCTGCTGAATTTTAGTCATTTCACTGTCAATTATCCTCCTGGCTGAATGTGGGTACAGGAAATTTAAAAAAAAATGTTTTATGCTGTGTATGTTGGTAGTCCCAGCAAAGCCCCTTGAAAGAGAATTTGGAAGAATTAACTTGAATTGTTCATGAATTTTTATGCTTCATTATATTTGAGTTCTTCCTTAATTTGTCTCATTTAATTAATAAGATTATATTGCCTTTACTGGTAAAGGCAACTCCAAATGACCAACTAAAATATATTTTAAATACTACAAAGACATTTATCTTAACAGCTATATCTACTTTTGATTTGGGGGAGGGGGGCTGGCAGATACACACACACACACACACACATAGAGTTGGAGAAGGAGTTTCCATCTGTTGATTGATAGACGTTTATCTTAACAGCTATATCTACTTTTGATTTGGGGGAGGGGGGCTGGCAGATACACACACACACACAGAGTTGGAGAAGGAGTTTCCATCTGTTGATTGATAGATGTTTATCTTAACAGCTATATCTACTTTTGATTTGGGGGAGGGGGGCTGGCAGATACACACACACACACACAGAGTTGGAGAAGGAGTTCCCATGTGTTGATTGATTCCCTAAATGCTTGCTACAGCCCAGTCTGCACCAGGCTGAAGCTGGGCCTGGAAACTCAGTCCAGGCCTCTCAATTGGATGGCAAGAACCCAGCTTCTTGAGCCATCACCTGCTATCCCCCAGAGCTCACATTAACAAGAATCTGGAACCTGGATCTAGAGTCTAAACAACAATCTGGCACTCCAATATAGAATATGACTATCTGAACTGTTAAGCTAAACACTTACCCCTACAAAAATTCATCTAAAAATACATTTGCACTTTAAATAACCACTTACCTTTGCTGTCTCTATATTTTAATATGTTCAAGCAAGATAACTGACAGTGAAGAATCTTTCAAAAGTCAAGGCAATAGCCTTAATGGGTCATGGACCACGTGGTGGACTTCCATAATGTCTGATCCTGCACGATTACTGGGAGGTTGTGGGTCACCAACTGCTCTGTGTTTTTTTTGTTTGTTTGTTTTTTGTTTCAATATTTCTTTTCTAAATGCTAATCCTCCCTGCAATTAGATTGTCACTGTTACACTATGGTATAATGAGCATAGAAAGGATGGGTATGATAACTCGGTTCTTTTGAGTCATAGGTTCTTTTTTTTTTTTTTTTTTTTGACAGGCAGAGTAGATAGTGAGAGAGAGAGAGAGAGAGAGAGAGAGAAAGGTCTTCCTTTTTGCAGTTGGTTCACCCTCCAATGGCCGCTGCGGCCAGTGCATCGCGCTGATCCGAAGCCAGGAGCCAGGTGCTTCTCCTGGTCTCCCATGTGGGTGCAGGGCCCAAGCACTTGGGCCATCTTCCACTGTCTTCTCGGGCCACAGCAGAGAGCTGTCCTGGAAGACGGGCAACCGGGATAGAATCCGGCGCCCCAACCGGGACTAGAACCCGGTGTGCCGGCGCCGCAAGGCAGAGGATTAGCCTGTTGAGCCACGGCGCCGGCCAGAGTCATAGGTTCTAAAAACAAGACAATCTATATCAAAGGCTGATAGAGAACATTGTGTATACACCTTGACCACAAAAACTTTATGAGAAATATCTACGTTGGGAGTGGGAGTTGAGTGGCATTCTGTGCAGCCCTCAGCTAAACACATTTCCTCATTTCAAGGGCAAGGTCACTTTTTTTTTTTAATTTTTTTTTTTGACAGGCAGAGTGGACAGTGAGAGAGAGAAACAGAGAGAAAGGTCTTCCTTTTGCCATTGGTTCACCCTCCAATGGCTGCCGTGGTTGGCGCGCTGCGACTGGCACACCGTGCTGATCTGAAGCCAGGAGCCAGGTGCTTCTCCTGGTCTCCCATGGGGTGCAGGACCCAAGCACTTGGGCCATCCTCCTCTGCACTCCCTGGTCACAGCAGAGAGCTGGCCTGGAAGAGGAGCAACCGGGACAGAATCCGGTGTCCCGACCGGGACTAGAACCCGGTGTGCCGGCGCCGCAAGGCGGAGGATTAGCCTAGTGAGCCGCGGCGCCGACTTTTTTTTTTTAATAAGTAACTTGTTCCTGACTTTGAAGACTTGTAACTATTATATAATTCTTAATTTTCTAGATTTAAATTTTATATTTGATATTTAGAATGATTTATCCATCTTCACATACCTTCACACACACCTTGTTCCTTTATTTTAATACATCTTAGATGCACACAATTTATCTGTTTTCTAACTGATGTACATTTTAATTGCTCTGCTTTCTACTATTATGAATTGTACTACAGTGATCATTCTTATACACCTCTCCTTATTAATTAATACAAGAGTTTTTCTATGGTGTACATTCAGGGGTAACATTTGTGTGTCATGAGATATGTCACCTTTACAGTATATTATCAAACTAATCTCCAGATAATCTGGACTATTTAACACTCCTGCTTGTTGTCATCACATTTTTTTTCCAGTGACAGGATTATGGTTTTATTGTGCATTCTCCTTTTTATGGATGCACTTGAGCATCTTTTCATCATTTTTATGTGAATTACCTGTTCATATCCATTGTATGCTTTCCTTGCACTGTTGGGACTTCTGTTTGTCCCTCCTGTAAGTAGCAAATATCTTTTTCCAGCCTGATTGATTGTTCAGTGTTTAAAATTCTTTTATGAAAAACATTTCACTTTTGCATAATTGCAGAATTTTCTTTACGATATAGGCTTTTTGTGTCTTAAGTAAATATTTTTTAAAAATATTATTTATTCATTTGAAAGGCAGAGCTATAGAGAGAGGGAAAGCGAGAGAGATCTTACATCCACAGGTTCATTCCCCAAATGGTCACAACAGCCGGGGCTGCTCCAGGCTGAACTGAGGACCCATGAGCTTCATTCAAAACTCCCACGTGTGTGCAGGGGCCCAAGTACGTAGGCCATTCTCTGGTGCTTTCCCAGGCACATTAGTAGGGAGCAGAATTGGAAGTGGAGCAGCCTGGACCTGAACCAGTGCCTTTATAGGATGTTGAAGTTGCAGGTGGTGGCTTAACCCTGTTACCCCACAACACCAGCCTCAATAATTTTTCCTGACCTGAATATCATAAAAAATTCTGTCTTTTGCATAAAAGTTTTAAACTATCTAATATAATTTTTCCATATGGGTAAGCAATTTTTCCAGAACCATTTATATAATAGCCCATTATTTTTTTCCATTAATTTATAATGATATATAACACTCATTGTTGTCAAAGAGGAGTAAGTCAGTTTCTAGGTTCCTTATGAACCATTGATCTTGCTTATTCTGTCTCAATAAACTTATTTATGTAATAAAACTTCTGACATCTGGTAATTCATGTCTATCATCCAATATCTTATTTAAGTTATCATAGTGGTTTTCAGACATGTGCTTTTTATGTTCCACGAAAGAGCCTTAAAATATCATTACTAGAATTTTAATAGATTTATAAATCAATCTGGAGTGTATCATATGAATGTCCCTAACAAAAGAACTTGTGAATATAAAAATTTATACAGGTCTCTTTTATGATCTGCAATACAATTTCTCCATTTGTCTTATATTCTATAACTACACTCGGTATAACTTTGTTTTACTTTAAATAATATGTTTTTATTGACATATTTTTGTTATGATATTAACCCTAATACCCTCAACAAAAAAATAAAACAACTGGGAAACTGGACTATTGCAATGCATGGAAAAATGACCCTCTCATGTATTATGGAAAGCAGCATACATGTGTGTGCACAAGCATATAACAAATTAGCTATTTATGTATTTTAAAGATTTTGTCTTATCAATAAGTATTTATGTAGAATCTATTTGCCAAGTCCATTTATCAAGTTCTTAATGTAAAGCTTTATACTAATTTTAGGTGTATAACCCATATTAAGAGCTTGAGGGCTGATTTGATGCAAAGTAAATTGCAAATTTCCTCAGTTATCAACAAATTAGTGCATTATTTCTATGTCATCATTTATGTCTCTATCATCGGTTTATTGATTATACAATAGATATTAATTTCATTAGTGATAGATACAACAACAAAATCAGCATGTATTAATCTAAATAAGGGCTTTTTATTTTCTTGCATGCCATTTTGCTGGCTTTTTTCAATATCTGTTTGTGTGGTAAAACTACAACTTCCCCAGCAGACAATCCCCCAGTCATTATCTTATGAATATGTGAGTCAACAGAAGAACAAAAGCCTAAATTATCACGGATAGAAGTTAGACAATTTACTTTCATTTTTACCTTGACAAATGTGCTATTTCTCTGCCTCTCCTGCTGGACCATGTCAGCTGGTTAGGCACCAGAACAGTGCCAATTAAAACAAAAATAGTTAAACCTGAAATAAGTATCAAAGTACAGCTCAGGAACAGTGCCTGTTACATGTGCTCATTATCAGCACCTGCAGCCTACTTTGTTCTGCAAAAGATGACTCATTGACAATTATCTAATGGCAGCACAAAAGGCTGAAAAATGAAAACAGAAACATCGACTTTCTGGGTGATAATTCAACTCAATCAGTTGTCAAGTTTTCAACCTAATATTTAGTTTATACGGTTATGAAACTGCATCACTACATCAACTCTTGAGTTTCTAAATTATTCAACTACAATTCAAGGATGATGCTCTCTATATGTAGTGGAAAAAGTCTTCAAAGTCAGGAACAAGTTACTTATTAAAAAAGTGTCCTTGCCTGTGAAATGAGGAAATATGTTTAGCTGAGGGTTGTACAGAATGCCACTCTCAACTCTCATACCCAAGATGAAAATTTCTCACAATTTTTGTTTTTTGTGGTCAGGGTGTATGCACAGTGTTCTCTATCAGCCTCTGATATAGATTGTCTTGTTTTTAGAACCTATGACCCCAAAGAACCAGGTTATCATCCCCATCCTTTCTGTACCCATTATACCATAGTGTAACAGTGACAATATAATTACAGGGAGGATTATCATTTAGAAAAGAAACAACGAAAAAACAGAGCAGTTGGTGACCCACAACGTCCCGGTAATCATGATCAGACATTATGGAAGTCCACCACGTGGTCCACGACCCATTAAGGCTATTGCCTTGCCTTTTGAAAAAGTCTTCATTGTCAACTATCTTGCTTGGACATATTTGAAGTGGATCATGGAAAATATACTCTCTTTGAAGCTGCAGTTACTTTATAGCCTGTTGTTTATGCAAGAGTGGCCAACATAATTTCTTTCTTAATCACTTTTAAAATACATTTATTTATTAAAGGGCCAGTGAGAGAGTGAGCTCCTTCCTCTGGTGTATTCTCCAAAAGGTTTCAAGGACCAGAACTGTGTGGGGTCAAAGTAGGGAACTGGGAACTCAATCCAGGTGACCTATTTGAGTTTCAGGAACTCAAATATTTGAGCCATCACTGTTCCCTCCTAGCATGTGCATTAGCAGGAAACAAACTGGGAGCTGGAGCTGGGTGTTGAACTCATGTACCCGGATATGGGATACAACTGTCTTACCTGTTAAGCCAAAGGATTACCCTGAAATATAGTTTTTAGTCTCAAAAAAATTTAGAAGACTTTTGCATCAAGACTTGTGATTTCTTTAGCAATAGAGTACTTTCAAAATGTTAGTTCTATTTTTTTCTTGTCAGTTTGTCAGTTTCATATAGCAATAAGAACCTAAAGTTATTATGAGCCTCATCATTTTTGTTACCACAACCCCATGGCTTTCATTTCCAAGGTCATCTAGAACATATATACATGAGTGGAAGGACTATCTTAATCAGATATGTGACTCAAATTACTTTATGGAGTTTGATTAAGGATTTCAATATTTTTTCTTATGATCTTTTAAATTCCACAAGATTTAACAACTTTTTCCGATTTTCTTGGCTGTTAAAAATTGCTCTTACTCTGCTGGCGCCGTGGCTCAACAGGCTAATCCTTCGCCTTGCGGCGCCGGCACACCAGGTTCTAGTCCCGGTCGGGGCTCCGGATTCTGTCCCGGTTGCCCCTCTTCCAGGCCAGCTCTCTGCTGTGGCCAGGGAGTGCAGAGGAGGATGGCCCAAGTACTTGGGCCCTGCACCCCATGGGAGACCAGGAGAAGCACCTGGCTCCTGCCATCGGATCAGCGCGGTGCGCTGGCCACAGCGCGCCTACCGCGGCGGCCATTGGAGGGTGAACCAACGGCAAAAGGAAGACCTTTCTCTCTGTCTCTCTCTCTCACTGTCCACTCTGCCTGTCAAAAAATTTTTTTAAAAAAATTGCTCTTACTCATGTTAGCAAAATATGACAATTCTTTCTTAAACTTACTTCTTTCTTGTAATACCTTGTCAAAGTACCAATAATAACGAACATACACTACAATTTTATGCACAATCATATTCCTCAGAACTGCTTTCTCAGTATATATGAATTTTTCCTCTCAGATTATGCCAGTTAACAGTTTATCCAACAGATTGTTATTGAACACCATTACTTTTCATGTTTTCTAGCCTTGGATGGCAGTCTCCTCACCAGCTGTCAATGTTTCCATTAATCTGGGAAATTGTTATTTTCACCTTTAAGAAATAATGCTTCAAATTTCAAAAACTTAATGCTTTAAAAACGTTATTTTTGTTCACATTATAGTCTAATATGAGCTTGGCAGCAGTCCTAAGAAGCTTTGTTGAAGTCAAGTCAAGGATTTAATACTTTGCTTCCAGTCACATAGGAGGAAAAAGGATCATGGGCATTCTAACATGAAAGGCTGTATAGCTAAGCCTAGGAGTAGTGGATTACTGTGTCCACTTTCCATGGACAGCAATTCTAGTTACCTGCTCTCACCTAGATGTCAATGAAGCTGAGGACAACTGTCTTTTTAATTGACTAGAAAAACAATGTTATAGTGATCTCCTAATCTTAGAGCTGCGACAAACACTTGCTGTTGTTGTTGTTTTATATTATGATCCTTTCTTTGAGTGTGATCATTATTTTCCATTCATTTTTCAAGGATATTTTCATTGGCAATAGATTTCTAATGTGGTAACTATTTCTTTTCAGCAAATTGAAACCAAAATCCATTTATATTTGCCTTCCCTTGTCACTATTGACAGTCAACTCTCTGTGCAATTATTCTCTTGAGAAGCAACCTATCAACCCTTATTTTTGCTTCAAAATTTTATCTTAAGATATTTTTCTCCTCCTTTTTAATTACAAATAATTTTTTCAGCTCTACTAGTTTATAAAGTTAAGCATCCATACTGATTGTTTATACAGACTGTGCTTAATATTATAGTAAATAGTCAATAAGGGAAATTTTCTTTTTTAAAGATAAAACACTCTAGGTAATAAATGATAAAAATTATAGAATTATATCTACTTTTTAACTCTTAACCTATGTATGAATGAATTTAAGCAATAATGAGTTACTGGCACTGTCGCTATTTAACAAATACTCAATCCTTAGTGGATTATGACTTTTGTTTTGTTGATGATTGTGTGAATTAGGAATTCAGGAAGGTCCTGACCAGGAATTTCTTGTGGTCTCTCAGATAAGCTGCAAACAAAGGTTGACAGAGGTTTCAGTGATATGAAGACTCGAACTGACTATTCAAATATACCACTCATATGACTAAAAGTTGAGGCTAGCTCTCCCTTGAAAGATTTTGTGAGACAGAACTGGAGTGTCTACGTTGGGTCCTCCACTATGGTTGCATTAAAGTAATCAATCCTGTTATATAGAAGCTGACAAGAGACATGTGTTTTTGACCTTGTTGCTATTGGTATTATGGCTCAGCTGATTCTTTGTTGAAAGGAGCTATTCTATGCATTCTAGGGTGTTTACAGTATCCCTGTCCTCTACACAGTAGATGACAGAAGCATTAGCTGTCCAGTTATAACAAAACTGTGTCCATACATGACCAGATGTCCCCAGGGAGAGTGAACGGAGTGTTAAATCACCCCAAGTAGGGAATGATTTCCATAGAGTGAACATCCAAAAAATTTGGGTGGAGCTGCATGATCATTTTTCTGATGTAGCTTCAAAAGCCTTATAGCATTACTTCCACTGTATTCTATTGGTTATAATCCAGGGGCTGCCATTGCGGCAAAGTAAGTTAATCCTCTGCCTGCAGCACCAGCATCCCATATGGGCACCGGTTCTAGTCTCGGCTGCTCCTCTTCCCATCCATCTCTCTGCTATGGCCTGGGAAAGCAGTGGAAGAAGGTCCAAGCCAAGCCCTTGGGCCTCTGCACCCATGTGGGAGGCCGTAAATAGCTCCTGACTCCTGGCTTCAGGTGGCCCAACTCCAGCCATTGCAGCCATCTGGGGAGTGAACCAGCGGACAGAAGACCTTTCTCTTTCTCTCTCTCTCTCTCTCTTTCTCTCTTTCTCTCTTTCTCTCTCTCTGCCTGTAACTCTACCTCTCAAATAAAGAAAATCATTTTAAAAAAAGAAAAAAGTGAAAAAGAAAATCCCATGAATAATCTGAGACTGGAAAGGGAAAGAATGTATGTTCCATATTTTAAAAGGACACATTTTAAAATAACTAAAAATAACCACTGACATCAGAGAAAGGAAAGAAAGAGAGAGCTCAAGAGAGAGAAGAAAGAGGGAAAAAGAAGGAAGGAAGGAAAGAAGGGAGGGAGGGAGGGTTGGAGGGAGGGAGGAGGGGAACTTGAATCTGGTAAATATTCCAGAATTAACTTGAAATTTGCAGAAAATACAAAATATATTCTAAATGGCATAGATCAAAAGTTAAAAAGCTTAGTTTTGTCCAACAAATAGAATTCAGAAAGAGACATGGTAAATATTGCAACCCATATTGTATCTGAGTTCTGACTTAAACAATGTAAGAAAAATTAGGAGTAAACTAATGAATTGAATACTAATTATTTCATAATATTAAGAAATTATTAAATTTCAACCTATTATAATGGCATTGTAGTTTTTTGAAGTGTTTATTTTTATTTATTTCCATCTACTATAAAGGTAGAGAGAGACAAAGAGAGACAGACAGAGAGATAGATATTTCCACCTACTGGTTCACTTCCCACGTGCCTGCAACAGCCAGGTCTGGGCCAGGCCAAAGACGGGAACCAGAACTCCATCTGAATCTCCTACATGCGTGGCAGGGGCAAGCACTTGAGTCACCATCCACTGTCTCTCAGCTGATTAGCAGGATGTTTGATTGAAAGTGGAGGAGCTGAGACTTGAACCAGTACTCCAATATAGGATGTAGGGGTTTCAAGTAGCACCTCACCTTGCTGTGCAACAACACCCACCCTATGCATTATATTTATATGTAAAAAAATGATTCTTTATACTTTGGAAACATATCTTGACATAATAGTGGCTGAAATAATATGATGCTTCGAATTTGCTTCTATATACTATAGGGTTGAGTTAAGAAGATGTCACTTCTTGAAGATTTTTTTTCATTTGAGAGGTACAGTTGCAGATAGAGAGAGGGAGAGACAAAGAAAAAGCTCTTCCTTCTACTGGTTCACACTCTAAACGGCTGCAATGGCCTGAGCTGAGCTGAAGCCAGGAACTTCTTCCAGGTCTCCCATGTACGTATAGGTGCCTAAGCACTTGGGTTAACTTCCACTGCTTTCCCAGACCATAAGAAAAGAGCTAGACTGGAAGAGGAGAAGCCAGCACAGGAACCCATACTGGATGAAGGTGCCACAGGTGGAGGCTTAACCTACTATGCCACAGTGACGGTCTCCATTTTTAAACTTAAAAACCATCAGAGTCAGGGTCAGTGCTGTGGTGTAGCAGGTAAAGCTGCCGACTGCAGTGCTGGCATCCCATATGGGCACCAGTTTGAGTCCCGGCTGCTCCACTTCTGATCCAGCTCTCTGCTGTGGCCCCTCAACCTGTGTGGGAGACCTGGAGGAAGCTCCTGGCTCCTGCCTTCAGATCAGCTTATTTGCAGCTGTTGCGGCCAACAGGGGAGTGAACCAGTGGGTGGAAGATCTCTCTTTCTCTCTCTTTCTCTCTCTCTCTCCCTCTTTCTGCCTTTCCTCTTCTCTCTATGTAACCCTGACTTTCAAATAAATAAATAAATCTTTTTAAAAAATCAGTCTATGAGTCATCACGTATTTAGAAGACAGTCCCATAATTATTCATTTTAATAACAAAATTTCCCAAATTCATATATATGTATTATATGTATATATGTTTCAATAAAATCTTGAGATTATTCTCTAAAGATTTTACATTTTTATTTAAGTTGTAAGATATGTTCACCTGATAGAAATGTCTGAAAATGTAGCAACACACTAGTGAAAAATATCGATAATTTTAAATTTATAGAAAAACAATATTAAATTTGTATATGGTTTATTTTTTTATTTTTTTATTTTATTTTATTTTTATTTTTTGACAGGCAGAGTGGATAGTGAGAGAGAGAGAGAGACAGAGAGAAAGGTCTTCCTTTTTGCTGTTGGTTCACCCTCCAATGGCCGCTGCGGCCAGCGTATCGCGCTAATCCGAAGCCAGGAGCCAAGTGCTTCTCCTGGTCTCCCATGCGGGAGCAGGGCCCAAAGACTTGGGCCATCCTCCACTGCCTTCCCAGGCCATAGCAGAGAGCTGGCCTGGAAGAGGGGCAACCGGCATAGAATCCGGCGCCCCGACCGGGACTAGAACCGGGTGTGCCGGTGCTGCAAGGCGGAGGATTAGCCTGTTAAGCCACGGCGCCAGCCTATATATGGTTTATTTTGATCTAGTCATAGATATAATGTGAACATAATTAGTACCATATTGTTTATACAACCATTTTACAGTGTGAATTTTTCCATATTCTTTTACATTCTTCAATAATTTCTTAATTAAATTCTAGAGTTTTAGTGACAAGATCATGCACAACTAAGAAAAGGTCTTAGGGCCAGTGCTGTGGCGCAGCAGGTTAATGCCCTGGCCTGAAGCGCCGGCATCCCATATGGGCACTGGTTTGAGTCCCGGCTACTCTACTTCTGATCCAGCTCTCTGTTGTGGCCTGGGAAAGCAGTGGAAGGTAGCCCAAGTCCTTGGGCCCCTGCACCTGGGTGGGAGACCTGGAAGAAGCTCCCGGTTCCTGGTTTTGGATTAGTGTAGCTCCAGCCGTTGCAGCCAATTGGGAAGTGAACCAGTGGTTGGAAGAATTCTCTCTCTCTCTGCCTCTCCTCTCTCTGTGTAACTCTGAATTTCAAATAAATAAATAAATCTTTAAAAAATAAAAGAAAATTCAAAGCTGTTATTATAAATCTGAACTTCTACTTTTCCATTGTGTCAAACCACTACAATTCAGAAACCAATTCATAGAATAGGTTTAAAACTACTTTTTAAAACTCAGTTAATCTATTTTAGAGGTTGTTAGTTGTTTTTCTTAGATTTTTAAGGTATAATTTGTAAATCTTCCCTGTGATTCTAGTTCCCATTTCTACTTCCTTTCCTTTTTTTGCTGAAAAAATATCCAACTAATTGTTAAAAAGTTGAGGAATTAACAATTTTGTTTTCAAAAGTGTAGTCTCCATGTACGGGGAATGTGGAGCAGTAGATTAAGCCACTGCTTGGTATGCCCACAGCCTACATCATAGTGCCTGGGCTGAATCCCACCTCTGCTTCCAATCTAGCTTCCTGCTGTTGTGCCGTCAAGACAGTAGTTGATGGCCGAAGTATTTGAGTTCTTACCACCAATGTGGCAGACACAGATGGAGTTCCTGACTCCTGGCTTTGGCCTGGCCCAGCCTTGGTTGTTGTGGGCATTTGGGTAGTGAACCAACAAAAAAGAATATCTCTCTCTCCTCCTCTTCTTGTCACTCTGCCTTTCAAATAAACAAATGAAGCCATATATATTTCAAAATTCGTGAATCAACGTGAATGCTTCAAACCCAAGATGTCATTTCAGGGTTTTGTTCTGTTTCATTTTATTTTGTTTTATTTTTTTTTCAGTTATCATGGGATACAGATTCACAGAAGCCTCTGATTCAGATTAATACCAAGAATTTTGGCTCAGTAATGAGCCATATCTGTCCATGGGATTGGAGCTAATGTAATTATGATATTTGGGTCAATTCCGAGGGAATTTGAGAGTACTCCCAAAAGGCTTTAAGTTCAGGAAGTCTTTGGGTTTATTTTAATGACTCCTGTAAATGAACTACAAATAAGAGCTGAGTGGAATTCAAGGACTGCACCCAAGCCTTCAAGGTACTGGAAGCTATAACAGGCTGCAATGCAGTCCAATCAAAATTTAAGAATAATGAGTATTTGAAAACAGTTTCTTATCCTGTGGAAGGTCACATAGAGAAAAACACCTATTCACTGAATTAATCATAAAATTGGCAGAAGCACAGCTATAGTTCACAAGTTGCATATCATGGATACTAAGCTCAGTAGTCAGCTGTGGAAACAGAGTAGAGACAGAGGATACTTTTCCACCTCATTAAAAGCAAAAGAACAGTGGTCTTATACACCCTTAGTTACTCAAAGAAATGCTTTCATAATGCAAAGCATTTATCTTTAATTAAATATTTTAGCACCCTGATATTTGATAAATTCAATATGGAACAAAGTAGCACTAGATTTTTTGTCTTACAGAGAACAAAACTAAAAGTAGAACATTTAAAAGTTGTCATACCTACTCTGGCTCTATTAAATGTTAGAAAAATGGAACAAGATAATTCACATGCCCTATTCTTTTGGAAAAACTGGGGCTGATTCTAATCTATATTAGTGGAAGAGTTCCCAGTCCTTTTTTTTTTTTTTTTAAATTTTACATCATGTCCTAATAGCTAAGTGAGAAGGAAAAATAATTCTGGACAAATTATGAAAATGTTTTAATGAGTAAACTACCAGTCACTGTAGGTGTATAGTTAGGATCAGAGATTTCATTGAGGGGTTCAAACATTGGAAGGCAGATTGATTTTGTGACTTAATGTCATGTCCATTGCTGAGATTCTTTTATTCTTTAAATTCATAAAGTAAATTCCTTCATGCCCTACAATGTTCCAATGATCTATTACAGAGAAGTCACTGATTTTATTATACTCATGGATTCTATGACCAAGATATTTATATGTTGCCTAAGAATGTGGCTTTTATCCTTTTTTCTACAAAGTCCAGGATTGTCATTACAAAGGAAAAATATAAAATCATTCTGTGACTATAATGCAGTGAAATAGAAGCTAAAACAAAACAAAGTAAGCAATTTAGCACGATTCCCATAGTCCAGGTTTTTTTCATCTGCAACTTAAAACATTTTCTAGGAAACAACTCATAGGTAAATAGGGGAGAAGTTCTAAAATTACAGAATTTCCAGAAAATACTGAAAAAAGAAAATACTACATATCACAAGAAATGATACAATCAATGCAGCTATTTGAAGAAAATAAGCAGCCTTAAATACAAGTATCAGTAAAAATTATAGGATACTATTTTCTAACTCAAACTTTGGAAAATGAACACAATTCACCAAAAGAAAAAGGGAAAAGTTGTAAAGATAAAAGCAAAATATAATGAAGTAGAAATATTTTAAAAAACAGTAAAAATAATAATAGTGTTCCTGAAAATATTTTTCCCAAAATAAAGAAACCATTGGCTAACCTAATTTTTTAAGAATGAGAGTAAGGTGGCCGGTGCCGTGGCTCAATAGGCTAATCCTCCGCCTTGCGGCGCACCAGGTTCTAGTCCCGGTAGGGGCACCAGATTCTGTCCAGGTTGTCCCTCTTCCAGGCCAGCTCTCTGCTGTGGCCAGGGAGTGCAGTGGAGGATGGCCCAAGTGCTTGGGCCCTGCACCCCATGGGAGACCAGGAGAAGCACCTGGCTCCTGCCTTCAGATCAGCGTGGTGCGCCAGCCACAGCGCACTGGCCGTGGCGGCCATTGGAGGGTGAACCAACGGCAAAGGAAGACCTTTCTCTCTGTCTCTCTCTCTCTCACTATCCACTCTGCCTGTCAAAAAAAAAAAAAAAAAGAAGAAGAAGAAGAATGAGAGTAAGGTAAGACATACAAGTAAGGTAGACATACAAAATAAAAGGTAATGAGTGGGAAATAATTAAACACACATGTGAGTGCACATACAGTATATACATATCTGAGTATGCATTGCTAGTTTTTCAGTTTGGTGAAAATATATTTGAATCCAGATGAAATGGGAAATTTTGTATGATATGTAATTTTACCCAATGGACATTGCACAAATAGAAAATTAAATAGACTAATTTCCATAAAAGACAAGAAAAAAGTCATTATAGCACTTATTCATACAAAAGCACCAAGCCTAGATAATTTCACAGGGGAACTCCAGAAATCCTTCAAAATTTAGTTTATACTAATATTGCTATTGCTAATACTAATCTCACTTCTGAATTGTTATGAACTAATTAAAATGTTGACTCGTAAATATGATAAGGGTTTAATAAACAAGAAGTGAATTCATCAAGTTCATGGGATATTACTGTCTTTTATATCTTACTAGTTAAATTTAAAGAATTTTTTAAAAGATTTATTTTTTTTGGAAGGCAAAATTACAGAGCAAGAGAGCAAGACATTGAGAGAGGTGTTCCATCTGCTGGTTCACACTCCAGTTGGTCACAACAGCCAAGGCAGGACCAGGTTGAAGCTAGGAACTAGGAGCTTCTTCCAGATCCCTGACATCGTTGTAATATCAGGGACCTTTACTCAAAATTTTATTAATTATCTTAAGATTACTATTTTCAAGGGTTCATGCCATATATTTAGATAAAGAATTCAAAATATCAGCTGCTTATAAATGAAGTAGGCAACATGGTATAATTTTTAGCATTTATACGATAAGAGAAATATGCAGGAGAGTGAAGGCTTTGTTCAGAGGAGAAAGAAGTTAGAAATGTAAGTTGGGTCCATACCAGGCAGAGAGCAGGCCAGGAGCAAAGATATGGAACAAAGCATGCTGTTAGGAGCAGCCACAGGTAGCATAGCATGGGTAGGAAGGCAGAGTTAGGCTAGGGCACTCCACACATTTTGTCCGCTTCCAAACGGGGAGTGGTTATGTAGTCTGATTGGCAGATGGGTGTCCAGGTTCGATCAGGTAGGGGCATGAGATCATGAAAGGGGGCAGGGTGAAGGCATGGTCTCCAGCTCACAGATCCAGTGAATTTAATCCTATCTGCCTGCTTTTATCAGGTGCAGAGGCCCGAGCACCAACCTCGGGCCAAACTCGGCTGCAGAGTGCCATACTCAGCAGGGAAAAGTCCTGCAGTGCAACTCTGTTCTCTATCAGCATCACAGTCAGAGTCAGAGCAACGGTGTGGGGCAAAGGATATATCCCCTGCACCCTGTAACTGTGAGAGGTTTTCAGCATTAGCTCCAGAGCTTCTCTCATGCACTCTACATGAGCAAGAGGGATCCACCTTAGCTTCTGGGGCCTAACCCCAGAAGCAGCCCATAAAATCTGTTCCCATCCTAGGAGATCAGGGTAATGATCCCACTAAATCCTGCAACACCAGAACTTTAACAATTGTTCTAAATTTCTCAGTGCCTCTGGAATCTACCTTGTGGAAATAGAGAAGAACCTACTTGCATTCCACTTCTCTGGACTTACATCATCCAGAGTATGATCACTTGTATATCTTGCAGTCACCCTGTAGGACTGGAACAGGGTCCAGTTCACATCCTTTAGTACTAGGACAAGACTATTACTATTATAAGCCACAGTACCAGTTGGATTCTAAGAGGACCTGAGGAAGGATCCATCTGCATCACAGTCCTAGAGCCACAGCAACTGGTGCCACGAGCTCCAGCATCCCTCAGGGTTGACAGTAGGAGAAGGGGGCAGCTACCCCTCCTCCCTGAGCACCAAGAACAAGGCCCTGATTATCATATCCACCAGGGATATGTTTTGCTGACACCAAACGCTCTGTGGGCCAAAGATACACACCCAAGGAAACCCTTATTCATCTCAAAGCCACACTTTTATTCCTACGAACTGTAGTAGACTAGTGCACTGTGTTACTTACAGACACAACTGATATTGAGTAAGACAAAAGAAACCACTGGAGACTGCACTCCTGGACTTACCTAGAACAAAGCCATAGCAACACAAGTGATACACACTATACACGTTAAACCATAAACTCTTTTACAATAAAAACCTACTCCATAGAAAGCGGGATACATAGCAGACTCATAGAATGGCAGATGTCCTAAACAGCACTCTGGCCTCAGAATCAGCCCTTAAGACATTCAGGTCTGGCTGAAGAGCCCATGAGAGTATTGTAGGCATGGAAAGCCAAGATACCATGGAAAAAAAAAAACCTAAATGAAAGATCTCTGTGAGTGAGATCCCAGTGGAAAGAACGGGCCATCAAAGAAGGAGGTACCTCTCTTTGAAGGGAGGAGAGAACTTCCACTTTGACTATGACCTTGTCTAAATATGATCAAAGTCGGCAAACTCAAAAGGCTTCCATAGCCTTGGAAACTCATGACTAGAGCATAGGGAGATTACTGATGCCATAAACAAGACTGTTAAATTGTTAAGTCAACAACAGGAGTCACTGTGCACTTACTCCTCATGTAGGATCTCTGTCCTTAATGTGTTGTCCAATGTGAATTAATGCTACAACTAGTACTCAAACAGTATTTTACACTTTATGTTCTGTGTGAGTACAAACTGTTGAAATCTTTACTTAATATATACTAAATTGATCTTCTGTTTATAATGATAATTGAAAATGAATCTTGATGTGAATGGAAAGGGAGAGGGAGCGGGAAATGGGAAGGGTGCAGGTGGGAGGGAAGTTATGGAGGGGAAAGCCATTGTAATCCATAAACTGTACTTTGGAAATTTATATTTACTAAATAAAAAGTTTAAAAAAAATTAAAAAGAAACCTACTCCATAGAGAAAAGGGATGAATATACCAGATGGGCAGATGTCAACATAGGGAAATAGTAGACATGAAGAAACAGGTAGCATGATGCCTCTGAAAGAAGATAATACACCAGGCCGGCGCCGCGGCTCACTAGGCTAATCCTCTGCCTTGCGGCGCACCAGGTTCTAGTCCCAGTCGGGGCACCGATCCTGTTCTGGTTGCCCCTCTTCCAGGCCAGCTCTCTGCTGTGGCCAGGGAGTGCAGTGGAGGATAGCCCAAGTGCTTGGGCCCTGCACCCCATGGGAGACCAGGAGAAGCACCTGGCTCCTGGCTTCGGATCAGCGCGATGCGCTGGCCGCAGCAGCCATTGGAGGGTGAACCAACGGCAAAGGAAGACCTTTCTCTCTGTCTCTCTCTCACTGTCCACTCTGCCTGTCAAAAATTAAAAAAAAAATAAAAAAGAACATAATACTCCCCCAGAATTAGACCCTGAACTGAAATAAATTTATGAAAGGGCAAATGCAGAATTCAAAATAGTGATTGTAAGAAACTCAATGAGATGCAAGAGAGCATCAGGTAAGAAGACATCATGTGGAGCGAAATAAGCTGGACCTGGAAAAACAAATGCTGCATGTTCTCCATGATACATCAGAGCTGAAATTTAAACAAAGAAGCAAGTGCCTATGTGTATCAGTATTGCTGCAAATATAGATTTGCAAAACTTTATTTTACACTTTATTAAACCAATGGTTAAAAGTGTTACAATACTATAGTTTTAATGACATGTGTTAAAACTTACTGTATGTGGATGAAATGGTCATTTTCCCATTCAATTATTATTTATAGCCATTGCCTATATCTCAGTGGACTAGGGATTGTTGCTTTTTACTTGTTAAACTACTTGTTTGGTAAAGAATTAAACCTTCTTACTGTAATGTAATTTAAATATATTTTTTTCTCAAAAAGTAAAAAAAAACAAGGGTAGAAAGAAAGGGAGAATAAAAAGGTGAGAGGGAGAGCAGAGGAGGGCAGGAGGGAGGAAGGAAGGGAATATCATCATGTTCTCAGAATTTTATCTACAGGATTCCAAGATAGCAGAATAGCAAACGATGTACTAAGGATTAATTGTTAAGAAAAAAAAGTGTAGGAAGTGCACTCTCAGGGGAGAATTAGAGAGAAAACCACAGTGGAAATTCTACAGAAGGAAGAGAAATGCTGTGGACCTGTGTGGGAGGTGCAGACGCACAGCACGAACATGAACACAACACACAACTCCAGCAGCCAAGAACTGGAGCAGGCGGCAGCTTGGAGACAGAGGTGAGACCAGACTGCAGCAACCCATGGTGATGCAGCCAAAGGGAGAGCATGGTGTGGAGTCCTGGGGGCTAGTGGTTATCTACGGACCCAGTGGAAGTAAAAGGGGCACATTTCTCTGGCCCTATACTCCCCACAACAGCTCCGCTGCCCCATTGAGAAGGCGGGTGGCATTTTGGGTCTGGGTGGCAGCTGCAGAAGCCATTGTGCAAATGCACACACATCAACTGGCTGGGACAATGCCATTTTTTCAGCAGTACTGGCGGCAGTGCAAGGAGACGGCAACATTCAGCCAGTTGCTCTTGTGTACACATGTGGTCCTGAGATTCTAGTGGACGGAAAAATCCACAGTCCCCACTGACTGTAAGCCTGGTTGGGAGGACTGAGAGGGTGCTGGACACCCATCTACAATGTGAGGCACCCCCAACCTCCCAACATACTACAGGCTCCAGGTCTCAAGCCACCTACGCGAAGCTGGCTTGGGAAACATCTGCTTCTCTAAGGACCAGAGAGGCTGGCAGGACAGAGTAGAACCTCTGCACCCAGTGACTGTGGGAGTCTTGTGTGCTGACACGGGGGGGACTCAGTGGCTGCAAGAAAGATTGCAGAGTATATCTGGGTCTCTGGGAAATCACTGGGTGTGGCCGCACATGTTGGGAGATCCTTGTTTCCCTGGAGCATGTCATTGCAGCAGGAACTGTGCTCAGAGTGAGGGCTGCACAGATCATTTGTGCAGCTCATGTGGCCATGCGGACGAGTGTTGAACCCACTGAAGGCTAATGTCCAGACATTGTTCACCTTGGCGGGGAGAGGGTGAGGGTGTGAACACACCAGCAGAGATGACCATTCCCCATCCCCTCTTTTGTTAACAAGAGGAGATCTGCTATGCTCAACTTAGGTGTTACCCTGGATACTTACCCCACCCTGGAGCACTGAGCAGAACTCTCTGGCCACACCCAGCGCAAACCTGGTATTCACTGAAAGTGCAGACATTTTACGAAGCCACAGAGGAATAGTTCAAAGATAAAACCCTTCAGAAGAAAAAACAGCAAAAAACTCCAAAAAGACCTAAAATGAAATGCAGAAACTCAAGAAAGAATAAGGAAGACATCATGACCTGCCCCCCACAAAGGAACACATAAGAATATGAAGATGAGGGGCCTGCGCTGTGGCACAGCTGGTTAAAGCCCTGGCCTGAAGCGCCGGCATTTCATATGGGCACCGGTTCTAGTCCCGGCCACTCCTCTTTTGATCCAGCTCTCTGCTGTGGCCTGGGAAAGCAGTAGAAGATGGCCCAAGTCCTTGGGTCCCTGCACCCATGTGGGAGACCTGGAGGAATCTCATGGCTCCTGGTTCCTGGCTTTGGATCGGCGCAGCTCCAGCCATTGCAGCCATCTGGGGAGTGAACCAGCAGATGGAAGACCTCTCTCTCTGTACCTCTCTCTGTAACTCTGTCTTGCAAATAAATAAAATAAATCTTTAAAAAAAAAAGAATACGAAGATGAAGAGATTGATGAAATGCCAGAAACAGAATTCAAAATATTAATCACAGGATTACTCAAAAGCATTCAGAAGCAAATCCATGAACTAAAAAACCCATAAATGATATGAATGAAATTTTTTCTTTGAAATTGAGATTTTAAACAGAAATTCAAAACAAAATATTAGAAATGAAGAAGCCAATATGTCAAATGAAAAATGCAGTCGAAATCCTTAACAGCAAGCTTGGTGAGGCAGAAGAAAGAATATTTGAGATAGAAGACAAATCTTTGGAAATTTTTCAGTCAGACAGAAAAAAAAAAAAGAAAAAGAAGAAGAAATTAAAGCACTTTAGAAAAGTGTTGGAAAGTTGGGGCCGGCACAGTGGCACAGCGAGTTAAAGCCCTGGCCTAAAGCTCTGGCATCCCATATGGGCACAAGTTCAGGACCCGGCTGCTCCACTCCTGATCCAGCTCTCTGCTATGGCCTGGGAAAGCAATAGAAGATGGCCCAACTCCTTGGGCCCCTGCACACAGGTGGGAGACCCGGAAGAAGCTCCTGGCTCCTGGCTTCGAATCGGTGCAGCTCCAGCAATTGCGGCCAATTGGGGAGTGAACCAGCAGATGAAAGACCTCTCTCTCTCTGCCTCTCCTTTTCTCTCTGTGTTCTCTGACTTTCAAATAAACAAATAAATCTTTTTTTTTTTTTTTGACAGGCAGAGTTAGACAGTGAGAGAGAGACAGAGAAAAAGGTCTTCCTTTTCCATTGGTTCACCCCACAATGGCTGCTGCGGCCAGTGCACTGCGCTGATCCGAAGCCAGGAGCCAGGTGCTTCTCCTGGTCTCCTATGTGGGTGCAGGGCCCAAAGACTTGGGCCATCCTCTACTGCACTCCCGGGCCACAGTAGAGAGCTGGACTGGAAGAGGAGCAACCGGGACAGAATCTGGCACCCCAACCGGGACTAGAACCCGGTGTGCCGGTGCCGCAGGTGGAGGATTAGCCTATTGAGCTACGGCGCCAGCCATAAATAAATTTTTTAAAAAAAAGTATTGGAGAGTTATAGGATAATATGAAATGACCTAACGTATGAGTATTAGGAGTTCCTGAAGGTATGGAAAGAGATTGAACAAGAAGACCTATCTAGTGAAATGATGACAAAAAACTTCCACAATTTGAAAACAAAGGGACATTCAGCTATGCAAACAACATACCTAAATTGAGCCATGAAGACATGGAAAATTTAAGCAGACCAATAACTAAGAGGAAATTTGAATCAGTAATAAAGACCATCCCAACAATGAAATACCCAGGACTGGACAGCTTCACTGCTGAATTCTATCAGACATTTGAACTAATTTCAATTCTTCTCAAGCTATTCAAAACAATTGAAAAGGAGGGAATCCTGCCATTCGTCATATATGAAGCCAGCAGAGGCAATCAAAACCAAAATTGACAAGTGGAATTACTTCAGTCTGGGAAACAAACAACTCGGCAAAGTGAAGAGGAATTAACAGAATGGGAGAAGATATTTACAAACTATGCAACTGATAAAGGGTTAATATGCAGAATCTATAAAGAGCTTATTAAATTCAACAACAAAACAATCTAGTTAAGAAATGGGCAAAGAACTTGAACAAGCATTTTTCAAGAGAGGAAATTCAAATGGCAAATAGACACTTGAAAAAATATGCAGGATCACTAGCCATCAGGGAAATGGAAATCAAAACCACAATGAGGTTTCACTTCACCCCAGTTAGAATGTCTTTCATACAGAAATCAACAAATAGCAAATGCTGATGAGGATGTGGGGAAAATGTACCCTATATAAACTGGTGCAGTCACTGTGGAAGACAGTATGAAGATACCTCAGAAATCTGAATATAGACCTAACATATAATCCAGCCATCACACTCCTGGGAATTTATCCAAACCAAAAGAAATTAGCATATGAAAGAGTTATTTGTACTCCCATGATCATTGCGACTTTATTCACAATAGCTAAGATAGGGAATCAACCCAGATATCAGTCAACTGTTGACTAGATGAAAGAAATTATAGGATATATACATTATTGAAATGAAATCCTGTGTTTTGAGACAAAATGGATACAACTGGAAATCATTACACTTAGTGAAATAAGCTGGTCCCCAAAAGGCATTTTGAGATTCTCTGATTGGTTACAACCCTTGTCTCTTCTGTTGAGGTAAAGTTTTTTTTTTTCTTCATATTATTTATTGAACTCTTCCACTTAGTGTAGGATTAACTTTATGGTCTAAGTAAACTGAAAGGAGATCTTTGTAAATATTATGAATGAGAATGTGAAAGGGAGGGGGGCAAAAGAGTTGGAGTGTTGGTGGTAGGGAGGATAGGGTGGAAATATCACTGTGCTCCTAAATCTGCATGTATGAAATACATGAAACTTGTATAACTTAAATAAAAATTTAAAAAATAAATAAAAATAATAAAACATTCACATGTAGTATCATCTAAACTTGACTACATAATAAATTAAAGAGCAAACTATTGGATTCTAACTTTCTGTAATACATAGAGTAATGTGCTAAATATAATTAAGCTGATTTGGAAATATCTAAAACAATGAAATGTGTTTTACTATTTAAGTTTAAGGTCAATGCATTATCTTTAATCCTGTCACATAACTTTAAAAAAATCAATCTAAAGTTTCTAATTTCTTAACTATTATTGTTCTAGAGTTGGGATATGCCATTTTTTAATATTACCTGTAACCAAAAAAAGAATTGCATTTACAAATCACATTGAATCTGTTAAAAACTAATTAAAATTTAAAAAGTTTAAAAAATCACTCTTCCCTAAGACAGCGTTTAAAATTTTGTGCATATTTAATAATTATTTTCTTATAATTATATGGTCTATAAATAATAACAAAGGGACATGGAGTATTTGTTTTTCAACAATCTGAATTTTTTTGAAAATCTTAGGTCAAAAAGTAATTTATAATAAGAAACAAATAGTAAACTCCCAGTGTTGTTATTATGTAACCTCAACATTATCAACATATGGAGACCTTATTTCACCTGTACCTCACTCCTTCCAGACATCATATTATTTGTTCCATAAATGTATTGATCTCTAAAATTTAAATCTTTTTATTTTATTTTTAAAAATGTGTCATGGCATCAGGGGCATGATGTGAGTGGGAGTCCCAAACGTGGTCATTTTATTATAACAACATTATAGTGGCCTAAAAGCCATCTCAGGGACACAACCTGCAGTTGTATTGGATATTTCCAGCTAGTGCAGGTTCTAAGTTTGCAACATTGTGGAGTTTATGGTTTCCACTACCTAGAAGAGAGTAGAGAGGAGTCTTGGAGGTGCACGGAAGGAGGGTTTGGTCCATGCCAAGAAACAGAGCTTGGGTACTACAGAGAAAGGGGTTGGGACAGTCAGTGAATGGAAAGGGAGTTTGGATAGAAGGTATGTCATGCAGGCTGTGTGGGCCGTTGTGCAGGGGCTGGCTGTGGTAGTGGCTACTACTGTGCTGGCTGGCCAGAGCTGTTGCATTTGCTGGCTGGAGCTGTGGGTCATGCTGTGGGCTCTGTTGGCCTGAAGTAGGGCAGTGCCACCACTGCCTCAATTCCTCTCTACTAACTGTCTACCTGCTCATATCACATTAATCTAATGAAACCAGATAAAATGCATTACCTGAAAAATAAGACTTATGTGCTTTTTTTAGGCATAGGGTATGTTATCCTGACCTGGGGAGGGGATATCATATAAAAATAGAATTAGTTTAACACCTTGTCCTATTTATGTAGATTTTAATCTTTCCTGCACTGAATTTTTTCTTGATTTTATTTCTGATTTGCACATAGTCAATGAGTCATTCTCTGTTGGTAGTAGTGATGATCAGAAGCTTGATTCTGTGGATTTATTCAAGGTTGGCAACCTATTTCTGTCAAGGGCCAGATGGTAAATATTTTAGGCTTGAAGGCCATATGGCCTCTGTGGCAAGTACTCAACCCAGCCATTACTGTGCTCTTGTAGTCCATTTGGGTTGCGACAGAAAAATACCATAAACTGGGCAGCTCGAAAACAACAAAAATTTATTTCCTGTAGTTCTAGTAGCTGAAAAGAAAAAAAAAAATCAAAATGTCTATGAGTCCAGAAATGTGGAAGGGGCTAGGGCTAGGAGTCTCTCTCTGGTCTCTTTAAGAAGGGCATTCATGAGGGCTTTGCTTCCATGACCAAATCACCTGCCAGAGACCTTACCTCCTAACATCATCACTTGTGGATTAGTCTTTCAATACATGAACACAAACATTCAGACTATTGCAAATTCAGAAGCAGCCATGGACCATATATAAATGAATAAACATGGTTGGGTCCAATACATTTTATATGTAAGCATTAAAATTTTAATTTCTTATATTTTCATGTATCCCAAAATATTATCATTCTTTTGATTTATTTACAAACACTTAAGCATTTATAATCTTCCCTTTTTGTGTCATTCATGATGGCTTGCCAGCTCTGGTCTAAGTATTTGATGAGTAATAGTACCTATTCCCTGTTAGATGAGAGGCAGGAACATCTGGCTTACAGTCTTTTTGGCTTTTTGTCTATTAGCAGCTCAGTTTCATTTAAAAATTCTGTACCCATTGAGAAAATAATTTTTGGTATGTGGAATTGTGTTTTATGTTTGCGTTTAAATTTTAAATTGTTTATTCATTTCCATTTTATCTGAAAGATACAGAGACTGGAGGGAAGACAGAAAAAGAAAGAGAAGTTCAATCCCCCAAATGTCTTGAATAATCAATGCTCAGCATGCAAAGCCAACTCAAACTGGGGTTTCCCATGTGGATAACATGACCGAAGTACTTGAGTCATCAGCTTCTGTCTCCAAATTAGTAGGGAGCTGGGTCAGAGACAGTCCCAGCTGTAGGTACCCTAACATGGCATGCCAGCATCCTAAGAAGCATCTTAACTGCTGTACTAAATACCATCCTTTGTCTTCACGTTCAACCTGTGGCTGAACTTTTACACCTGAAGCTATGTGTGTTTCTTCGTCTATATTTGGCAATGCTTTTACCCCTCATTGCTTTCTTGTCTCTTGATGTTTTAAGATATTAATAAGTACTTATATAAATAAAACATTTATAAAATTCCAAGAAAATAAGAAAATTAAGCTTCTATTACTTTCATAGTTGAAATTAGACTTAAAGTTAGCATTAAAGTAAGACTTTACAAAGCATCTTTCTTGTAGAAATCGCTAACACAGAAAGATTTGAAATTAAGAGCAGAACAGAATGATTTAAAAGTGAACAGCTGTAACCTGTTCCTGATTTATAAGTGTTAAGTATTATACAAATGTACATCATGTTTTGCCTTGGGGTTTCATCATATGGAGAATATTAATCTAAAATTTCTAAATTTATAGGTTTACTATTAAACCACCATGTTTCTACATAATATTGAGATTGTGACAAATGTAAGTTTGTGTTTAAGTAATTCTGCTTGTTAACTTTTTATATTAATAGTAGTTTATAGTATGTCAATTTAAATAAAATCACCCAAACCTTTGATTACTGGTAAATTAAACAAATTCATAGGTAATTATTAGATATGTAGTTAATTTCAAAATGAGATGGAAAATTGAAATAAGGATCACAAGACTTATTTAATCTTATACACCTTTGTTTTTTGTTTTTGTATACCAGAGAGTTTATATCTTTGATATGTGAATTTGTTTATCTTCTTTTGTAAAATCTGAGTCTGAAAAGAGGCTATGTAATATGTTATAATTTTTATGAATTCACTATTTTAACAAACTTGTTCTTTGTTCTTTTTTTTGATTAATGCTTTCATTTTAAATTAATGTCAGCAAATTCGTACCATGGAGTGTATCCGGTCCATTACCTAATTCTGTAAATAAAATTTTGTGGGAACGCAACCACCTTCGTTTACTTAGATACTGCCCAGGGCAGCTTTCATGCTACAACAGCGAAATTGAAGAGCTGTACCAAAGGCTGTATGGCCCACAAAGCCTAGATTTTTAACTATCTTGTTCTTTATAAAAAATTTTGCCAATATCTTACCTAAAAATAAAATTTAAGTTTATCTTTTACCTTCTCTGTCATCCACATAGAGGGTGGAAATTCTGTTTCTTATAAAAATCATTTTCATTAATTTATATTTGCTTTACCATATCATTAACTATTAACAGAGAACAGTTTTCTGAAACTATGGAAGAGCTAAGATTTCTTACAATATTGTTTTTGTCTATATTTATTTTTAAAATGTTACATTACCATTTTTGTTAAATGAATCTGAATATTGTTTTTCAAATATTCTATCTTAATAAAATGAACAGATGCCCAATATTAACTTTCATTTGCTTTCTAAAGATTAAAGTTAAATGTAGGTTATATTTCTTTAAACAGATCCACAGTATTAAAAGATACATGGGAAGACTGTTCAAGCCAGATGAGACACTTAGCCCTCCCTAGTATGAGTTTATATGCTTTTAGAAGAAAGCCCAGGAGTTTTCTCAAAGCCCTTACTGAACATTTGTTTTTACCTTCAGGAGAAAGGCTGATAAAAATCTTTATGAAATAGCTCATTATCATACCCAATTAGAAAATATTATTGTCCTCCATTCTGATATTACTAGTTGCAGTTATAAATGAACCATCATCATTAAACGTTTATTATCTACAAATAATTTTTGATATACTCCATTGTAAGCCTGGAAGCTCTTCTACAAATTACAGACTTTTATTATTTTTTTATTTTAAAAGGAAGTATGAGAGCTTCATTGAAATGACTGTACAAGATATTCTAAACAATTGATCCTTCAAGGAATAGACTTCGGTACAAGCTTAGATGACTTTTAGACCATAACATTGGATGGAGTCAGGCTTTTTTTAACAACTTATTTATTTGAAAGGCAGAGTTATAAAGAGAGAGAGAGAGAGAGAGAGAGAGAGAGAGAGATCCTCCATTAAGATTTCTAGAACTATTTTTAGGTCAGAGGTAAAGACATCATGAAATCAAACTGCTAATTAAAATCAGCATACACATATTAATTAAGCAGCACTTATTGAACTAACTAGAAATCTTTTATCATGGTTATTTGCCAGGAATATAGTTGGTATCATTTTAGTACTTTTATGGTTGTACAAGGAAACCCTTTCCCTTCTTATATTATTTCTAGCTGTGGATATAATGGGTCACATTTGTAAACTGAAATGAAACATTTAAATTAATATATGGTTCCTGGCAAACCTCCAGAATTCAGAAACTATTACTGAGTATCTCTTATTTTTTGTGGCAATAGGTTCAAATAGAGGTTCAATTAGAATCTTGTCCTTTTTCTGAAGACATAATCACAGAAACTGTGCAACCAAGATCTTACCTTCAGTGACATATTTTAAACTATTTCTCATTCATTCAGTTATGACAGGCCAGTGTTGACTTTATACATGGAGGCATAGTATAAAATGACCTCCCAGGAATACTTACATGCCATCTAATGGGTTCCCAGTCTATGTTGTAGATATAGTCAGCTCCTGTCAGGCTAGAAATCTTAAAATAATTTTGGGAACTTCAAGAAAAAAGATATCCTCTGAAATCTATATACGTTACAGGTGAAATCTAGGGGGAAGGAGTTTTTTTTTTTTTAAAGTTCGGTTTATAAGCTTCATAATACCAATAATTGAAGGTTTAAAAAGTCCAATCTGATATTTCTTATGAAAACTTTAAAAAGATGTTAGTTTTATGGCTTTAGTTGTTGCCCAACATTATATACATATATATATGACTCTACATTTGCAAAGCAATTGAAGGAAGCATACAGAATTCATTACTATTTTTGACATACTTATGAACCTAAATAGAACAAGCATTTTTATGAATAAGAGTGACCATGTTAATGATCACAATGGAAGATGACTGTCATGAAGAATTGTGGATGACTTTTAAATGTCAGAATAAGAGATTATTCAGTGGAAAGTTGGGCAATGCAGAGCTAATTCTCTGAGGATCATCTGATTTCCTGGAGATATGCTTATTTGATCATCTTTAGATGGCTTATAAGTATTTATAGAGATTAAGCTTATTTTGATATGATGACTATAAGGTGTTTCCTTCCATAATAGTGTAAAATGGTTGCTATTCACTGTGATTCAGGTAAATTTTCACAGGTAAATATACATATTTCTGATAGATAGTTCTCAATATATAGTATATATTTGAATAAATTAGTAATAGATTACTTTATAGTCTATTTTATATTTATGAATACTGTAAGCAAAATAAAAGTCAACAAACATATCTCTTCAAAAGGCACAAAAGAAAATGTTTTGAAACTATACTTTTGGGAAAAAATTAATGCAACACACAGATCTTAAAATGATTGTATCAAGAATATATAAAGAAATCTTCTAAAGCCATAAAAATAGCCTCAAAGCTCATTGTATTAGATATGTATTTGTTGTGTAAAAATCTCACTCTAAAACTCAGCATTTATAAAACAGCAACATTTTTTATCTTTTTTTTTTTTTTTTTTTTTTTTTTTTTTTTTTTTTTGCAGAACAGGAATTTGATGTGGCTCATCTGGGTGTCTCTGACTTAGAATCTCTTACAAGGCCTCATTCAAAATGTCAGGGGTACTATAGTCTCATTTGAAGACTCACCTCTAGGAGGGTATTCGTTGTCCTGCTTATACACATGGTTGTTGGCACAATTCTGTTATTTCCAGCTACTTGAACTGAAGTTTTCAATTTCCTGTAGCTATTGGCCAGGGCTTTCCTATACTTCCTTATTATGTAGAACTTTCCATTGAGTAACTCACAAAATAGCACCTAACTCAGAAGAAATGAGGCAAAGGTGAGACACAATAAGTTGAAGCAAGAGTCTACTGGTAATATAATCCCGGAACCTACATTTCATTTTTTGTCGTGTTCTACAAGTAAACCACTAGGTCTAGCCCTAACTCAATTGGAATAGAATGCACAGGATGTGAAAATCTGGAGGCAAATATTACTGGTACCTGTTCCACCTTGCAAGCTACCTATCTCAGTCAAGAATAGAAATTTACAGAATGGATGACTGGATGTATCAGGCATAGTTGTCTCTACAAAAAATGCTCAAAACAAAGAAAAATACTGCAGAAATTTCATACAGCGTTTATGTCATAGTGCCAGAGTCACTGGTTATGTGCCTGAGACAGTGTGGAGCACTGAAATACACGGTGGCCTTCCAAAGAAGGAAACTAAGCAAACAGCATCTACTGTGCCATCTCTTGAAATCAGTCCTGGATCAGGAGGGTTTGTGCAGTGGAGAAAGAGTAAGAAGGAGGTACCAAACAGGGGGACCTCTAAAAGAACACAATAACTCTATCAATAGACACAAGAGCAACAGAATTTGATGAATTCTCTGACAAAGAATTCAAAAGAAGGATTTCTTAAGGAAACATAATGAGATACAAGTGAATACAGACAGACAATTCAACAAAATCAGGAAGAAAATTCATAATGTAAATGAGGAATTCAGCAAAGGAATAGAAATAGCTTAAAAAATGAACCCAACAGAAACTTTGGAACTTAAAAAAAAACCCTCTTTAAATGAGATCAACAAAACAACTGAGAGTCTACACAACAGATTGAACCAAGCAGAATACATTTCTAATCCTGTAGGCCCTTTTTGGAAATAACTGTCAGATTTGAAAAAAAGGAAAACATTTTCAAAGAATGCGCAAAACTTATAAGATGTTGGAATACAATGAGGTTAACACATATTCACATTATGGTATTCTAGTAGGAGAGAAAGGGAAGGGCACAGAAGACCTATTCCACAAAGCAGCTACTGAAAACTTTCCAAATCTTAGGTACAATATGGAATGAGAAACACACCAAGTCACCTAAAAGGGAGTCTCCACTTGACTAATGACTGACTTCTCAACAGAAACCTTACAAGTCTGGAAAGAACACAATAACATATTCAAAGTTCTGAAAAAAAAAAGCCAAGAATATTATACTCAGAATATCCATCTTTAGAAATTAATGAGAAAAATAATTTTTCCAAGACAAACAGAAACTGGGGGAAATCAATACTACCAGACCAGAAAAGCTTAAAGAATCCAATACTACAATAAAAAAAAGATGACATCTACCATCATAAAAACACGTGGAAGTATAAAACTCAACAATAGAGTACTTACTCAAAAGGCAAAGAAAAGAGATTCAAACTCTGTCAAAACAGAAAACCACACAACTACAAAGATAAACAATAACAGAGGGATAAAGAAATGAAAGATTTCTAAAAACAACCACAAAAACACAACCAAATGACAGAAGCATTTCTTTCCTTATCAACACTTACTTTGAATGTAAATGAATTATACCTTGCAATGAAAAATATATAGACAGTCTAGAAAAAAATATAATGTCCAAGATGCACTGCCTAAAAGAAATCCATTTCAAGAGTCAAGACACACATCAACTGACATGAAGGTACAGAAAAAGATATACCATAAAAATAGAAACCAAAGTGAACCGTAGTAACTATACTTAATTAGCTAAAACAGATATTAGGTCAAAAAGTATAAAAAGAGATGAAGAAGGCCATTCTATAATAATAAAGGAATCAATTCAACAACATGCTGGAAGGCCCAATTTCATATAGAATGTATTGGTATATCTAAGTGGAAAGATAGAATGTAAGACAATAGTTGTGGACTGTAACACACCACTTTCCTCAATGGATATACCATCCAAACAATCAACAGATGCAATGGAGTTAAACTATGCTATAGAATAAATGGACATTTATAGAATATTTCATTGAAAATTTGTAAAATGCAGATTTTCTCACCAAAAAATGGACCGATTCCAGAATAGAACATATGTTACATCACAAATAAGGCTTTCAAAAAAAAAATTAAAAGGAAGCCATAGCATGTATCTACTCTGATCACAATAGTGTAATACTAGAAATCATCAGTAAGAGGAACTTTAGAAACTGCACAAACACATGGATATTAAGTAACATTTTATCAAGCAACCAATAGATCAATAAATAAATCAAGAGGAAAATTAAAAATTTTCTGGAAACAAATCAAAATATGAACACAATATACCAAAATCTGTAGGATACAACAAACATGACACTGAGAGTGAATTTCATAGCAATGAATGCCTACATTTAGAAGAGAGTGAGACTAGGTTAATCCTCCGCCTGTGGCACTGGCACACCGGGTTCTAGTCCCAGTTGGGGAACCAGATTCTGTCCCGGTTGCTCCTCTTCCAGTCCAGCTCTCTGCTGCGGCCCGGGAGGGCAGTGGAGGATGGCCCAGGTTCTTGGGCCCTGCACCCGCATGGGATACCAGGAGAAGCACCTGGCTCCTGGCTTCAGATCGGCGCGGCACGCAGGCCGCAACGCGCTGGCCGTAGCGGCCACTTGGGGGGTGAACCAAAGGAAAAAGGAAGACCTTTCTCTCTCTCTCTCTCTCTCTCTCTCTCTCTCTCACTGTTTAACTCTGCCTGTCCAAAAAAAAAAAAAAAAAAGAGAGAGAGAGTGAGAGAAAGATCTCAAAATAAACTGGCACTTCAATTTTAGAAATTAGAAAAACAAGAATAAAGCAAATTCATACAAGGAAAGAAATAAGAAGGATTAGAGCAGTGTGGCAGGTATTGTGATGCACAGGTTAAGCTGCTGCTTGGGATACCCACATTCCATGTTGCATTGCTGCTGTACTTCTAACCAACTCCTGTTAAACGTACTTGGAAAGCTGTGAACATGGCTTAAGCACTTCAGTCTCTGCCGCCCACACGAAGACCCAGATTGAGTTCCTTGTTTCTGGCTCCACTCTGGCCCCACCCCAGCTGTTGCAGTCACTTGAAGAGAGAACCAGGGGATGAAAGATAACCCTCTCTTTCTCTCTTTACCTATCAAATAAGTAAGTAAGTAAATATTTTTAAGTAATCAGGGCACAAATAAATAAAATTGAAACTAAAAGATTGATTAAATAGTGGGTATTTTGAAAAGATAAATAAAAATCCCAAACCTCTAGCTAGACTAACCAAGGGGAAAATAAAGATGACTCAAATAAATAAATAAAATTAGAAAAAACACAGGAGATATTGTGATTGACATCACAGACATACAAGAGACCAATGGGGAATATCATGAGCAACTATATGCAAATCAATTAGAAAACATGAAAGAAGTAGGTAAATGTCTAGAGACATATAACCAACTGAAATTGAATTATGAGAACATAGAAAATTTGATCATATCAATAACAAGCAATGAGATTAAATCACTAATAAAAAGTCTCTCAACAACAACAAAAAAGACTGGATGACTTCACTACTGAATTCTATCAAACCACTGCAGAACAATTCTCAAACTATTCTAAGGAATTAAAGGCAAGGGAACTTTTTCAAATTCATATTATGAATCCAATATAATAAGATCCATCAAGGACTACAAAAACAGAATTTTGTAAACCAATTTCTCTTGTGGGCACAGAGGTAAAAATTCACAAGGGAGCAGCATCAAATTGAGTCTAATATCACACAAAAAGAAAATTCACACACCCAGGATCAAGTGGGATTTATCCCAGAGGTGAAAAATGGTTCAACATACATTAATCAATAAGTTGAATATATCACAGCAAGGAAATTAGGATAAAAATTACAAGACAATCTCCATAGGTGAAATAAAGAATTTGCTGAAGTTTAACATCTCTGCATGATTAAAAAAACCTTCAAAAGTTAAGTATAGAAACATTGTACCTCAAAACAATAAATCTATTTATGATAAACTCTCAGAAAACAAATTGAATTGGGAAAAACTGAAATTGCTTCCTATCTGAACAGGCACAAGACAAGAATCTTCACTTTTTTATTTTTTATTTTATTTATTTATTTATTTTTGACAGGCAGAGTGGACAGTGAGAGAGAGAGACAGAGAGAAAGGTTTTGCCATTGGTTCACCCTCCAATGGCTGCCGCGGCCGGCGCACTGCGGCTGGTGCACCGTGCTGATCCGAAGGCAGGAGCCAGGTGCTTCTCCTGGTCTCCCAAGGGGTGCAGGGCCCAAGTACTTGGGCCATCCTCCACTGCACTCCCTGGCCACAGCAGAGAGCTGGCCTGGAAGAGGGGCAACCGGGACAGAATCCGGCGCCCCGACCGGGACTAGAACCCGGTGTGCTGGCGCAGCAAGGCAGAGGATTAGCCTAGTCTCACTCTCTTCTAAATGTAGGCTGAAAAAGATATCAAGAAAGCAATACCATTGATGACAGCTACCAGAAAGCAATTATAGGAATAAATTTAACCAAGGAAGTAAATGACCTCTACATTGAAAGTTACAAAACATTCATTAAAGATATTGAAAAGGACACACAAAAATGAAATGACCACTCATGTGAATTGATTGAGAGAATTAATATTACTAAAGTATCCATACTTAGCCAAAATGATCTACAAACTCAATGCTATTTATATCAAAATATCTATAACATTCTTTAAAAATAGGAAAATATTTCCTGTTTTCATGATTTGGAATATTTATTAATATACTAAAACATCCTGTGGAAATAGTATTTGAAACAATGTCCTAAAAATTACAATCTTTCTGATTGATACTTAACCTACACCTGTGAATCTTTCTTCCCCTCAAATATAGGCATTAAATATATTCACATATGTATATTTTTCTTGAAAACAGAGATTAAGGCCGGCGCCGTGGCTTAACAGGCTAATCCTCCGCCTTGCGGTGCCGGCACACTGGGTTCTAGTCCCGGTCGGGGCGCTGGATTCTATCCCGGTTGCCCCTCTTCCAGGCCAGCTCTCTGCTATGGCCCAGGAAGGCAGTGGAGGATGGCCCAAGTGCTTGTGCCCTGCACCCACATGGGAGACCAGGAGAAGCACCTGGCTCCTGGCTTCGGATCAGCGAGATGCGCCAGCCGCAGCAGCCATTGGAGGGTGAACCAACGGCAAAAAGGAAGACCTTTCTCTCTGTCTCTCTCTCTCACTATCCACTCTGCCTGTCAAAAAATAAATAAATAAAAAAATTTTTAAAAAAAAGAAAACAGAGATTAATATCACAAAGTGAGGGATGCATGATTATGATTGTAACATGAGTGAGAAGGGTATATTGTTATTTACATTGGATGATTCAATCAAACAATTTTAATAGTTATATAATATCAAATTATGACATTCACTCAATTTTAATATTCTCTATTAACTTCTAAAAATGAGAGAAAACATGATATTTGTTATTCTGAGTCTGGCTTATTTCATGTAGCAGAATGATCTCTAGTTCTATCCATTTTGTTGCAAATGTCAAGATTTCATTCTTTTTTATGCCTAATATTTCATATTTATATATACCACATTTCTTGTTCCAGTCATCAGTTAATGGACATAGAGGTTAATTCCATATCTTTACTACTGTGAATCGAGTTGGTATAAACACGGAGTATATATAATTCTTTCATATGCTGATTTCATTTTCTTTGGATGTATATTCCCAGGAGTTGGGTAAGTGGTTCATATGGTATATCTATTTTTAGTTTTATGGAGAATTTCCATGATTTCTTTAATGGTTGTATAAATTTGAATTCACACCAAAAGTGTATTAGAGTACATTTTTCTCCACAACCTTGCCAGCATTTGTTATTTTTTGATTTTTGGACAATAGCCTTTCCAACTAGAGTGAGGTAACACCTCATTGCAGTTTTTATTTACATTTTCATGATGACTAGTGACCTTGAGTGTTTTTCACATGTCTGTTGGCTATTGCTTTTCACACTTTGGAAAATATGTGTTCACATCATTTCTACACTTCTTAACTGGATTGTTTTTGATGTTTTGCATTTCTTGAGCTGCTTATATCTTCTGGACATTAGCCCTTCCTAGAATGTATAGTTGGCCAACATTTTCTCCCATTCTGTCATTTGGCTCTTCCATTTGGTAATTGTTTGCTTTGCTATACAGAAATTTCTTAGGTTGGTGTAATCCCATTTGTCTATTTTTTATTCTTATTGCCTGTGCTTCTGAGGTCTTACCCAAGAAGTTCTTGACTTAAGTCAGTGTCATTTGGCATTTTCCTTATGTTTTCCCCCAGCAGTTTGATGGTTTTGTGTCTTAAGACTACAACCTTTATTATTTACTTACTTATTTATTTATTTATTTTCAAAGTCAGAGTTAGAGAGGGACAGAAACAAAAAGAGAGAACTTCAATCCACTGGTTCACTTCCCAGATGGCGGCAACAGCCAGGGCTGGGCCAAACCAAAGCCAGGAGCCAGGAGCTTCATTTGGGTCTTCCATATAGACAGCAGGGCCCAAATAATTGGGCCATCTTCTGCTGCTTTTCCAAGACCATTATCAAGGAGTTGGATTGGAAGCAGAGCAGCCAGGATACTAATAATTGCCCATACAGGATCACAGATAGTGGCTTAACCTACTTTGACCCAATGCCAGCACCTTAATTTTATATCTTTGATCAGTTGTGAGCTTATTTTTGTCTAGAGTGGAAGAAAGTAGTCTTATTTCAAACTTCTACATGTGGAAATCCAATTTTCCCAATATCATTTGTTGAAGAGTCTATCCTTTCTCCAGGGAATGTTGTCAAAGATTAGCTAGTGATAGATGCATGAGTTAATTTCTGGAGTTATTATTCTGTTTCATTGGTCTAAGTGTCTATTTTCATGCCAGTGCCAGATTGTTTTGGTTATAATAGTCCTATTGTATGTCTTGAAATGTGGTCATGTGATATTTCTGGCTTTATTTTTATTTTTTAAGATTGCTTTGGATATTAGGGGTCCTTTATGCTTCCATATGAATTTTCAGATTATTTTTTCCAGTTATATCCAAGATTGTACTTAGAGTTTTCATTGGGATTTTATTGACTGTGTAAATTGCTTTGGGTAGTACTGGCATTTTGATTATTTATTATTCTTATTATTTATTATTCCAACACCTGAACATAGAAAATTTTTCTTTTTTTGTGTGCCTTCTATTTCTTTCATTAATTTTTGGTAATTTTCACTGTAGAAATCTTTCACAATTCTCTTATTGGAGTCTTTTTGTTCCCTTTTATAAAAAATCTAGTTATCAGCAAAAAGGGATAGTTTGACTTCCTCCTTTCCAATTTGTCCCCCTTTGAATTTTTTCTTGTGTAAAGGCTCATGTTAAAATTTACAGAACTGTATTTATTAATGGTAGTGAGTTGGCATCCTTAATTGGTTCCAGATCTTAATGGAAATCTTTCCAATTTTTCCCCATTAAATGTGATACTATGTGTCACACATTGCTTTTATTGTGTTGAGTATGTTCTTTCTATACCCAATATTTTATGATTTTATCAGGAGAAGATGTTGTATCTCATCAAATGCTCTCTCTGCATCTAATGAGATAATCAAATGTTTTTAATTGTCTATGTTGTTAATGTGATGTATCATGTTTATTGTTTTGCATGTGTTGAACCATCCCACCATTCCTGGGATAAATCCCACTTAGTCTGGGTGGATGATTTTTTTGATGTATTGTTTCGTACTATTTGCTATTATTGTGTTGAGAATTTTTGCATCTATATTTATAAGATGTTTATAAGGTCTCTTGTTCTTTTTTTGTTGTTGTTGTATCTGCCTGGTTTTAGAATTAAGGTAATGTTGACCTCATAGAATGAATTTGGAAAGATTCCCTTCATTTCAATTGTTTTGAATAGTTTAAAAAGAATTGTCATTATTTCTTCCTTAGAAGTTTGGTAGAATTCTGCAGTGCAGCCTTCCAGTCCTGGGCTTTTCTTTGTTGGGAGGCTTTTATCACTGATTTGATCTCAGCCATGATTATTAGTCTATTCAGATTTCCTGCATTTTGCGTGCTTCAGTTGCAGTAAATTTTGTGTCCAGAAATCTGTCCATTTCTTCTGTTTGTTGATATTCAGCTATAATAATTCCTAATGTTTATTTGTATTTCTATTCTATCAGTTGTAGTATACCCTTTATTATCTTTGATTTTATTACTTTATGTCTTTTCCCTTTTTTTTTTCCCTTTGGTTGCTTGGGCTAAGGTTTGTCAATTTTGTTTATTTAAAAAAAAAAAAAAAAAACAGCTCCCTAGTAGAGTGCTGTGTGGTCCTGTATAGCTGAGTGTGGCCTATGGGAAGGCAGGGATGTCTCTGGTTCCTTGTGGAGAAGACAGGCAAGAACCCTTGGGGCAGCTCCTCTCTCAAAACAATGTTTCTGCTGCAACCTCTGCTGTGAGGAGTGGGGGAGAGAATCAGGTTGATCTGCCTCAGAGACTCAGGAGCTCCAAATTTTCCAGAGTGCTCTTCCTCACTGGGCTTCTGGCCCATGACAGCTGGATACCTCTCTGTGGAGAATCAGCAGGGTGAGAGGTCTGCACATCCTTCTGCTCACCCTCTACCCCAAAACCAGGAATTTCCCCTCCCCTGGGTCCTCAGATACTATAGGGATTGGCCTTGTTCCCCTATTTGCTCTCTCCAAGCTGCTATGCCTGTTCTCAATCTCTCCTTATTTTCTTACCTTGCTTCTATTGCTTACAGTGCTCCTCAGGAAGTACTCATCTCTAGACATAGCTCCTTTGGAATATCTCAGTGAAGGAGGTGGCAAACTTTGTACTTTTTAACTTCTCTATATGACCATTTTGAATTCCCTCCCCCTGAAATAATAGAAAAACCTTTCTAAAATATTTATGGAACCTCAAAAGACCCAGTGTAGCCAATATATCTTGAGAGGAAAGAAAAAAAAAAAAAAGAACAACCCTGAAGGCATTATAGTACCTGGCTTCAAAACATGCCAAAAAGCTATAGTAAAAAGACCCACGTGGTACTAGCATGAAAATAGATACACAGGGCCGGCGTCGCGGCTCAATAGGCTAATTCTCCGCCTTGCGGCACCGGCACACCGGGTTCTAGTCCCAGTCGGGGCTCAGGATTCTGTCCCGGTTGCCCCTCTTCCAGTCCAGTGCTCTGCTGTGGCCCGGGAGTGCAGTGGAGGATGGCCCAAGTGCTTGAGTCCTGCATCCCATGGGAGACCAGGAGAAGCACCTGGCTCCTGCCTTAGGATCGGCGCGTTGCACCGGCCACAGCGCGCTGGCCGCAGCGGCCATTGGAGGATGATCCAATGGTAAAGGAAGACCTTTCTCTCTGTCTCTCTCTCTCTCTCTCTCACTGTCCACTCTGCCTGTCAATTAAAAAAAGAAAAAAAAGCCAAAAAAAAAAAAAAAGAAAAGAGAGAGAGAGAGAATAGATACACAGATCAGTAGAATAAAGTGGTGAATTCAGAAATAAATCCATATATTTACAACCAACTGATTCTCAACAAAGGTAGCAAGAACATATTTGGGAGTAAGGAAAACTGGATGTACATATGCAGAAAAAAGGACTAGACTTTTGAGGCTGGCATTGTGGCATAGCAAACTAAGCCTTCTCATCCAGTGTGGACACTAGTTCATGTCCTCTCTGATAATGTGCCTGGGAAAGCAGCAAAATATGGCCCAAATTGTTGGGCCCCTGCCACCCACATGGGAGACATGAATGAGGCTCCTGGCTGCTACATTTGGCCTGGCCCAAGCCTGCCCATGGGGGCCAATTTGGGGGGAGTGAACCAGTGGATGGAAAACTTTTCTGTCTATTTCTCTTGCTATATGTCTGCCTTTGAAATAAATTAATATTTTAATGGACTAGGCCTCTGTCTCTTACCATATACAAAAATCAACTCAAAATGAACTAAATGTTCAAACATAAGACCCAAAACTGAAACCACTAGAAGGCAATATAGGGGTAATGATTCAGGTCTGAGCAAAGGGTTTTAGAATACTTTTTTTTTTTTGTCAGAATACAGAGAAAGGAGAACTCTTATACATGGTTTGTAGGAATTTATTTTAGTACAACAATTGTGGAAAACAGTATAGAGATTCCTCAAAAACTAGAACTATGACTACCATATGATCCAGCAACTCATTAGTAGTTTTATACACAAAATAATTGAAATCAGAATATCAAAGACACTTCTGCACTTGCATATTTATTGTATCACTATTCACAGTAGCCAAGATATGTAATCAATCTAGTTGACCATTGACAGATGAAAGGACAATGAGAGCCAGAGAAAGAAGAGTATCTAACACAAATATTTAACTGATGATGATGTGTGTGTGTGTGTGTGTTTGAGCAAGGAGAATGGAATAGTATTCAGCCATATAAAGCCACATTGTTCATGAATGGTGGTAGGTTTACATAACAGTAGTACTAAACACCTGCATATGTCTATACCTAATGTTTGCAGAAAGCAATTCACAGAAAATATATTGTGAACCAATAAAATTGTTCAAAAAATGTAAAGCCAAACAATATCTACTTTAGGAGTACATTTATATATGGCTATACTATAAAAAAGAATAATTAATACAAAATTCATCAAGTGGTTCTGTGTGTGTGGAAGAATGAGGTTAAGATGGTAAGGGGTTGATGGGAGATGTAAATTCTTTCTTCAGAGGGATGATACATACCTGGGAATTCATTTATTTCTTAGTTATTGATTTTAAACCATATATTTATAGCATATGCACATTTAATGACATTTATACTTTAATAAATTGGTAGAAGTTTTGATACTGTGAAGATTATTATGAATAGCACAGCTTCCTACCAGTACTAACCAATGCAAATCATGATTTCTTAATTATGACGGAAGATAATCTGCATATAGACTTGTTATAATGACCCCTAAAAGAATGATGTAGTAACCATTCATATTTCCATGAATGCATTTCCTGAAAATAATAAAAATATCCTTGTATTGTAGTCATCCTTCCTGCTTTTCTAAAACAAACACTGCTTTTAATATGTTAGATATCTCTTTTATTAACAAGATTGTAATTGATTTTATGTTTTCTTAAACTACTTTCTGGAACGAAGGGAATAGTAAATAACAAAGTAATAGGATTGTTTGAGTGTAAGATTACACCAGCGATTCCCCAGGTCAGTGCTCTCATTATTGTTCAATATTTTCACATTATAAATTTACACAAAGTAAGACAAATAAGAAATGTCAAGTTAAAAAAAATACGAGAACTCTCCAGGATATATATTATTCATACTATTATTCTAAATAAATCAGGTTGTTATAAAGAAAATCTTAAAAATAATAATATAGTGTCAGGTGAACATTTTAAAAGAGTTATATAGGCAACACTGTAGTTAACGTAGCAAAATATTATCTCTAAATTATTTGTCTTCAGTGACCCCTGAAAAAGGTTTATGCTTGTGGTTTGAATAGAAAAAGCTCAGAAATGCTAATCATTCCATCTGGAAATTAAAATCATAAACTGCTAGGTTAATGAAGGTTTCCAGTGAGTTCTCACATACAGAACAGTAAAGAGATTGCCAATTGGTCTTGACAAAATTGATTAGAATTTTTTTAACATTTTCAATACTGACACAAAATCAAATGTGATGCAGTAGAATTTAACAACACATTAATCTTTATTAAAAAAAATACAGCCTTGTTTTTTATATGATGTTACTAAGTGCAATAATCTAAAAAAATCTTTTTTACACATTTGGAAGCTTAAAATTAAAGAACATTTTTTTTTACATGGAACATATTTTGCTTTAAAAACACATTTTTAAAATTGCTACTTTTCTACTGTTTAGGATTGATAAGCAGTATGATGTGGGAGCACTGATTTGTTTTTCCTTTTGATAAAATACAATATAATCTAAACACTTGTAATAATCAATGTAATGATTACTGAGGTTTCATGTAGAGCTATGATCAACTTGCCAAATAATCACAGTTCAAAGCATTTGCCTTTGAAAACACTTTTAAATGTTGCGAAGTACTTAGAACCCCAACTGTAATTATTATTTTCCTTTCAACTAAATTGTATACATGTTGAAGAACCCAAAGAAGAAATCTTATTCTGCTTTGTACATATATAAAAATTGCACTACCTGAGAGGTGAGCAAGACTACTTGTCCCTCTGTTTAAAGATTTTGCAGTCCATTTTGGAAAAATGAAGATCCTATCACATTGTTACCTGTAATTGTGATGAGTGAGACTGACAGGGAATACATGTGCTTATATACTATATATAACTGGTATGCCCAATGTAACTGATGATATCCAACTTAGTCCGGGTAATCCCAGAAGACAGCTCAGAGAAAACGAACAGGAGATGGAAACATCACAGGATGAGTGCCTATGTAAGACAGGAAATAGCAAAACTTTGCAGGAACTTAAGTTGGGTGTGTAACCAGAACGCAAGGCGCCGCGTGACTGTCTCCTAGTGACTTTCTTTTTATCCCTCACTGCACTTCACGCAGACACAAGACAAAATGCAAACTCCTGCCTCCTTGCTCATTTACTGCTTTATTTTTCTATCTTCTATTTAAATCCTGGATAATGTACCATTTATTTATGTCCATTTATTTAAAGTCTGTTTTCTCTCATAGAGTGAAAGTGTCTCATAGAGTACCAGCTCCAGGAGTGAAGGGTTGCTCCTTATTGAGTTCACTGACTTATCCCCAATGTGAAGAGTCTTGGACTGACCCAATAGTTTCTCTGCCTGTTTGTTAAATGATCAAATGAGTGTTTCTGACTGCCCTAGAGATGTGCTCAGAGCTGACCGATCCTGTTCTTAGTTTCTTCAAGATAACTGGGGCTGCTTACCTCTCCACTGTCTCCTTAAATTGTTTTATACCTAGTCCTAAATATATTGTATTACTAACTTCACACCTAACGTGACATGCAATATGCAGACAATAGTTACAATTCCAATAGTTTCATAAATAAATAAAACTTTTTGTAGTTCTGCTTGACTCAGGATCCAAACAAGGACCTCACATTGGCATTGGTTGATAGGACTTCAAAGGTACCCTTTTTTTTTTTTTTTGTGAAGATCTACTGTGGGGAGCTACCCCCACATATAGCACTGTGATATGGAATTTTCCATACCTAGCCCTAACCTCGGGTTAAGGCAACCTGTTTACACCAAGACTTGCCTGAGATATGCAGGTGTTCTAGACCTCTAACTGCATAATAGGATGTTATTGATGTTATCGGTTGTTTGAATTTTATGTAACCTTTTGTTTGTTACACTGTACTGACTCTGTGTAACCATCTTTGAGCTTGTGGGGCTGTGGGTATATATACTCGTTTCTTGCTGTGCTCGGGGCCGGTGGTTGAAGAGCCTCTCAAGAAGGCGGCCTCCGGTCCCTTGTCGCCAAGCTCGCTACCTTGGCATGAAGGCTTCAAGGCATTAAACGCTGATGAACGGACCGAGTACTGTGTCTTCGCTTAGTTTGTCAAGTGGCCGCCGACAATCTACTTATTTATTTGAAAGGCAGAGTTATAGAGAGGCAGAGGCAAAGAGAGAAGTCTTCCATTCCGTGGGTTCACTACCCAAATGGCCACAATGGTTGTAGCTGGGCTGGAAGTAAGCCAGGAGCCAGGAGCCTCTTCTGGTCTTCCACGCAGGTACAGGTCCCCAAGGACTAGAGAGCTGGATAGGAAGTGGAGCAGCCAGGACTTGAACCAGCACCCATATGGGATGCCAGCACTGCAGGCAGTGGCTTTACTGGCTATTTCACAGTGCCGGCCTCTCCAAGTTTCTTTTAAACTTTCTCCTGTATCCTTTTTTTTTTCTTTTTGCCTTGTAATTTTGGCTTGTAATTTTTAGTTAAGAAAACTAGGTTGCTTGCCTACACAGTTTTGCTCTCTGGACTTAACTGATTGTACCACCATGGTGAGGTTTACATTCTTCCTCTGTCTCCTGCAATTCCTGCAAATTTGTTGTGCAGTTGAGACTCAAAGTTTAATCAGATTCAGCCTGATTTTATTTTACAGCATTGTTTCAGAGGTGGTGAAGAGTTTTATCATCAGACAGAATATAAAGCTTGGTTGTCTTGTTTTCTGTAATAGATATTTTTGTTAAGATTAACAATCATTGCAGATTCAGTTTCTGTGGATTTTTTTTCCCTTCTTCGTAACTGCTTGTTTGTTTTCCTTTTTTGGAAGTATACTGTGTCTTTCCATATTTTTATGCTTTAATACTCATATATAGTTATATATCCATAAATAACCTCTTTTACCTTGACATGTTTATGTTATTATAAATAGTATCATGTTTTATGTCTAATAATGAAACTTTTGTAACTTAACTTTTTCCCCTCATTTAGTCAAGTTAAAACTTTATCTGTTCCATTCAGTTTAATGAAGTTTCCTGCAGCATACATATTGACATACATTTTGTTTCCCATTTAATTACTATCATTATATTTTGTGTGCATGGATGTATAACTACATATGGATTTGCTCAGTCCTAGAGGAGGTACATTTTAAACTTTCTTGTATATTTTCAAATGCTTTTTCAGAGCCCTGATAGCATTTTAAGCCTCCATCAGTCATTGTTTAACCAAATCAACATCAATATTTGGTAGTCAGAGTTTACATTTTTGACAATCTTATATTTTAAAATAATGTCTTATTTTTGATCAATTTCCCCATTAATGAATTGAGCACCTTGATAAGTTGAGTTCTGCAAGTGATCTGTTAATAATATTTACGCATTTTTATCTGATTAAACATTTTCTAAAAATTATGGAAATACTTTATCCTGAAAAAACAGCTCTCTGACAGCTATTTCATTGAATGGATCTTCATTGTGCTTATGTTGCCTACTTGAAGCCAACATGTTATTTTTCTCTTAAAATTTGTACTTTCATAGCTTGTTTTAAAGAAAAGCACTTACCTTTCTTAAACTCATAAAACAGTCATCTATCTGCATTTTTCTTAAAAGAGTTATTTTATTCAAATTAAATTTATTTCCCCCTATGGTATGACATATGAATTGTCCTTTAATTTTTCTTTCCATATAGGTAGCCAATTGTTCACAAACTTAAAACTGGTCTCCTTTTGCCCAGTGATGTGTATGCCATTTCTGAGATTTACTGATTATACTGATGATGGCAAGTTTGGGATCACTGTTGTATTCCATCCATCTAAGTGCCTTTTCTTATTTTCACATGTTATTTATAATTTGAAATGAAGAGTCCATAAATAATTTTTCTAAGAAAAGTTTCAACCACACATTAATGGTCCTCTTCTAGCAGACTTTTTTATTTGCTGCCATCTACCGATAAATGATCCCAGTTTTAACAGATTACTTCATCCATTTGTATACTCCAGCATATGCCCAGGCCAAAATGCTAGAATTGTGGCAAGCAGACATTGCATATTCCCTCTCTCTTGGACAAAGTCCCCACCAGCATCCTCTCCCATCCCCCTCCTTCTGGCCCCGCCAGCTCCCCTTACATATTCATGGCTCACATGAGCCCAACACATGTCACAGTCCACCAACTTCCCCGGATTATTCACTTGTTTTTTTCTTCCCCCATGAACATTTTTTTTTTTCCTGTTGCCTTGTGAACTCTGAAATACGTGTCACGACTGAAGAAACAGTGAACATAATATCACAAACCTGGAGGTATTCATTGAAGGGCATTTCTGGTAAACATTGAGCATTCTGGTTCAAAATTATACCTTTGCCAAAGAGTGAAGGCAAATTTACCTATGTAATTTAAATGCTAACACTTCTGCAGAAATGAAGATGACTATAAATATTTCCTTTCAACTCCTTGTGGATTTATCTGTTTGACCTCCTTTTTTAGGCTTTGACATTTTTTTTGGCCAACTTGGTGGTAGTATGTTGTCAGTCAAGGCAGCAACAACAAGGAAATCCTATTGTAAGTAAAAAAATTAAAGGCTTTACAATATTGTTGATTGAAGAATATAGAAAACATCATTTAAAAACCTTTTAAATTACCATTCCCTCCATTGCTGCTAAATTTCCCTTTGTTTCACTTCGTGCAGCTGGCCTGAATGATGACAGAGTGGTTTGTGATTATGTGGGTGACATTAGGCGCCAGCTGAAATGGACACTAGAGGAAGAATCCAGCATTCTGGATTTATAATTCCTGCTACATTTGGCACTGCACCAACTTTACAAATATGCTGCCCCCTCCCCCTCTTTTTTTTTTCTGTAAATCCCATGGCCAGTGAATGCTGCTATGGCAACAAAACCCAGGAAAGCCAGGGGGGTCTTGGCTATAAAAAGAGTTTTTAGAACATCATGGTAACTGAGAGCCTAAATGGCAGACTTTCAGGCAGCCACACACTGTTCTATATCCTGACTAGGAGCAAATGCTTCTGCCAAATTTATTTACCTGTGTTTTTGAATCACTTGCTGCAGAATTTGAAGGGCTCTTATTGCTGTGACGGTTTTCATTTTCAATTATTGTATGGTTCATTCAAATCACACAGGTACATTTCCACCAGTTATAAGAAGCTTCCTAAAATAGACTTTTAGAAACTGAGCACAGCTGTCAAAATAATGTTATCGTCTTCGAGAATCTGTTTCTAAGATAGTTATTCCAAAGAAATTTAAAAGTTATATTCCTATATTAGCACACTAAGTAGCTCATACCAGTTTTGTAAATCAAATATTCCATACTGCTAGCTTAATAAGATGGGGAGTCATGCATGAAATGACTGCCAGGTTAATGACATAGGGAACCATGCATGGCATGTATTTGCATATAATAGTACAGAATGTTCTCCTAAATCCTTTAAATTACTCATCAGTTCTTAAACAGACATTTAACTAAATCCTCATTCAGAATCTGGAAGAAAGTTTTTTTAAAAAAGAAAAAAAAAATACCTACACATTTGAAATGATTATACAGAAGCTAAACAAAACCTAAGGAATTGTTTTTCAGTTCAGTATTCTAGCCCTGGGGAAAGAGGTAGAGATCTACCGAAACAAATTTGTATTCTGGGCCTGGGCAGAAGCACATGCCAGCCTCACATATATAGTGAGCACTGATGAACAGTTTCACTTCTAGCCTTAGAAACAAAGATGCATTTCTAAAGTCATGCCAAATGTGTATTAAACCTAGAACTGTTTCTTGTACACAGTGCTTTGAGGGGCCACTTTTGCATACGATGAACCAGTAGTCTTTTATCCAGCAATCTACAGACTCAGATATGGGGGAATATGTTTACAATCAAATTATTTTGTTTCTACTGGTTAGTTAACCTTTTGTGCAAACTTAGCAGACTGCTTACAGTTGGAACAGTTGTAAGCCTCACTGTTATGCAGAGTAAATCTGAGAGCACCCATGACACACAAAGGCAGAAATCCTTGCAAATGCTGATTGCAAAATAGGAAGCACACTAAAAATGAAGCCCATCCAAAGAAGAAAACAAAAGGGGGAAAAATGCAGATTTAGGCCATTGGTCTTCTCTTCCTGTTATGTCTATCAACAATGACAAATAATCGTTGGGTGTGTACTCTACTCCAGTGTGTCCAAATACATTATAAGTAAACTAAGAATAGCCTTCAGCATAAGTACTATTATCTCCTTATCACATATAGGGAGATGGAAGCTACTGAAGGTTAAGAAACTAACTCAAGTGACAGGCTGAAGATTTACTCTTTTTTGTCTCAGTTTAAATCCCACTCTTTTTCCCCTAACCACACACTTTCTCTAAGGTACATATATTAACAAAGAATAAATCCTATCATCTTGAGAAAATGAGGAAAAATATGTTCAAGGATTTTTTTTTAAAGAGTTCTATTCATTCCACGGGTTTCTCACTCTGCCGTCATGCATATACCATGCCAATACAGAAGAAAGCCAAATCCCAACATCAATTAGTTCTTATACTATAGTTATTCTTTCTGGGACTTTTGGTGTTTCTTAACTGATTAACATTACAACTTAAATTGTCAATTGTTTGCATTTTGTTCCTAATCAATATCTTGGAGCCATTGCAAATCATAGTTCTGGAAGCATAAAGCAAAAGCCCACATGTTGACAACGGAGTCAGAAAAATATCTGTGAATATTTACATACGGTCAATAGGTTCACATAAGCAGCGTGAAACAATGTTCTCTCTCAAGTACAATACTACCTAAGGATTCATTATGACTGATTGGAAAATGAGCTCCTTTCCAGTAAGATCGGTAGCCTTTCTGTCAGATGAAATAGTAGCCATATACTACATATGTGGTCTCTAAGTTAGGATTGCCAGTCAGCTGCTAAACACATAAATGATTTTCAGCATTTACTTAATATTCTTCCAATTAACATAACTAAATATTTCTAAGTTGTAACATATCATAGTACAAAAGCATAAGAAGCTTGTGTTTGATTTATAAGTTGCACATAAAGAAATGCACTCATGAATGAAGAAAACATAGATATTTGAGATGGATTCAGATTAAGGAGATAACAAAAGGATAAAGATTTTTGCCCTCCAGGAACTCACAGTCTTATGAGGAAAAATACTGGAAAGCATTTATCTTCTAGATTCTGCACTATATAGAGACCTTGGAGCACAGCAAGATAAAGTTAGCCCAGGCAGGGGTGGGGGGTGGGGAAGTTGTGAGAGGTTTCCCAAGTGACATCTAAGTTGAAAATGACAAGATACAAAGGACTTAGTCAGGCAAGTGTGGAGGGCGGGGAGTATCATGTCAGTCAAAGGCTAGAGTGAAATCCAGCTCTGGAAGCAGGGGAATTACACACGGTTCAGGGATCCCTGTTAGGGTGATGGTCATGTCAAGACCAGGCCAGTGTTCACCTGTAGAAAACTCTGTAATGGCATAAATGCCGAAAGCCTGTGCTTAGTTCAGTTAAGTACAGTGATTGGGCATATTTTGTGACCCAAAAATATTAAGATAAACTGGCAGATAAGATTGATCCTGTACAGCAGGATGAGCAGAAGTCTAGTTCTCTCAAAAACTTTTGACCACCTAATTGCTGTCAAAACAAAGCAAATTTAAGCTGAGTTACGTAACAAAGTAGATATAATCTCTGTCCTTTGTGTAGTCTAGAAACAATAGTTTCTTTCTGGTTTAATGTTAAATTTCTTTTAGACTACATGGAAATGAAATTGGGTAGTTCATGATGCTTAATTGATCTTTCCTTTACCTATTTATTAGTTTTGGATGATGTAATAAGTACTTGAAAAACCACAACCCCAAAACAAAATATATGACTTAGATAATCTACATCTAATTTTGTAGTACCTTTAGCCATCCACCTGTCACCTCAAACCAAACAGTTATGATGCTGAATGTCACTCATCATTATTTTGCTTTTCATTTTAGATAGTTGTATTGCTTCTAAAGTTATATGTTAATATATATATATACTGTTTTATATATGATATATACATATACATATACATATACATATATTATGCATAATGTTGCAATTTTAAATTATTTATATATATAAAGATATTATACAGTGTGTAATTCTTTGAGAATTACTTTTACAGTTGATGTTGTACTACTATATTTCTAAGATCTGATAACTCTTTATCCCTATATGTCATTCTATTGGATGTGAATATACGGTTATACCACACTTAACTCTGTGTGCTTTTCAGGTTTTTCATTTTTTGCTCTCTCTATAGAGAGTGCTATTGTGAACTTTTCACATAGCTCTGGTTAAATATGTGCACAAGTTATGGATTTTTTTTTGGTTATCCACCAAAGGCATAGAATTGCTGGGTCATGAGGTAGATAAATCCTTCACTTTAGTAATTCCAAACAGCTTTCTAAGCAGTGACACTGATTTACACTCCCAACAGTGACATGCAATAGATAATGTGGATCTATAACCTTTCTAAAATTTGTATCACCAGACTTTATGACTTTTGCCAACTGAATGAATATGAAAATAGACCCTATTGTATTCTTGCTTTGTGTCTCCTCAATCACCAGAAATACTTATCTTGTTTCTTTGGGAATACAAGTTTCTTCTTTGGTGAAATGTCTCTTGTTGTACTTATTTGGATTTTTGAATTCTTATAGGCAAAAGAATGTCTCCTTTTGACAGCTGTATGTATTGGGGATACATTTTCATAGGATGACATGTCTCTTCACTTTCTTTGAGTTTTTATTTTGTGGCCAAAAGTCTTCACTTTGAAAAGTCACATTTATTAATTCTTCCATTTATAATCAATTGCCTTCTGTCTTATTGCATAATTTTCTCCCTGCCTTAAAGTTTAGAAGAAATGTTCTCTCATATTATATCAAAGTTATAAAGTATGGAGTTGATTTTTGTATGTGGGAAGAGGTGGAAATCCAAGTTTACTTTTCCCATGTGTATACTATTGCTCCAACTGTATTTACTGAAGTGGCTCCTTTCTAACTTTTAGGACATAATAGTCTCTCATTTGAGAAAGTCTCAAACGTGTGGGTCTGTTCCTGATCTCTCAATTCTCTCAATCTAATTGACTGTCTCTGCAACAGTACCATACCATTTTGCTTTATAAATTTTCTGGGAAAGGTATTTGGCACAGCAGTTAAGACACTACTTGAGACACTGCATACTATGTTGGAGATCCTGGGTTCAAGTCCTGGGTCCACTCTCCATCCTAACTTCCTGCTAATGTGAACCATGAGAAACAACAGGTAGTGATTCAAGTAATTGGTCCCTGCCACCCTCATGGGAAACTTGAATGAGTTCTAGGTAGCTGCTTTATACCTGGTCCATCTCTGGTTGTTGCAGGTATGTTAGGGTTAAACTAGGGTATGGAAGAACTCCCTCTCTCTGTCTTTCAAATAATATACATATATAATATATTGATAAATATTTCAAATAAAATATATGTAATAGATACATATATGTAATGTGTAGGCATTACATATATAACCATATATATAATACATATATAACAAGTCCTTGTATTTGGAATAAAAATCTTCTCCACATATTCATTCTTAGAACTCTTCTAAGTTTTCATATAAATTTACCTTTCAAGTTTTCATATAAATTTCATAACTGGGTTATCAAGTTCCATAAAAACTTTTTTTTTAAGATTGATCTTAAATCTTTGTATCAATTTTGGGGAAACCAATATTTCTGAGATACCAAGACTGTGGTGTTTCTCCCTGTTTAATTAAATCTTATTTAACATAATTCAATACAGTTTTGTAGTTTTACTGAAAAGATCTTAACATTTTTTCTTAGATTTATTACTACTTACTATTCTTTGCCAGTTTTATCTTTTCCAAATCTGTATTTTTTCCATTGATGCTTCCTGGAGAAACAAAAATCATTGATTTGATATGGTCAGAGTAATCAATTTTTTATCTATACTGCTTCATATTTTTGCTAAAGAAGTGCTTCATTGAAGGAATCCAAGGTGGTTGAATAAGGAAAAGCCACACTGACTTCAGTTGTAGAGGATACAAAAAAAAAAAAAAAAAAAAAAGGAAAGAAAGAAAAAAGAAAAAAAAAGGAAGTACCATGTTTCCAGAGAACTGACTGATAGAAATTTTCATTGGAGAAGTGATAGAACAGAACATGAAGGCAGACATACTGTTGAAGCTGTCCACACTGTCCGGCCAGCTGCTGGCTAGGAATCACCATCTTCCCAAGTCAGATTGGAAGAGATTGCCGGATGCTCCACCACTGGAAGCTTTGGCTGAAGAAGAATTCCAAAGCTCCCCATTGAATTTAACTCCAACCTGGGGAGCAGACTGGTGTCTGAGGGACTGCTTAGCTCTGAGAAGGGAAGCCCCATTGCCTCCCACCCTCCCCTCATCCCTGCTGAGCACTAGACTGGGTTGTGAAAAGTCGCACAGCTATCTCAGTTTGACCACTATCAGAAGTTACCAGAGCCAGAATCAGGGCAAATTATAGAATGAACAGACTCCCTGCATCCTGAAACTGTGGGGGTTTGGGCATAAGCCCTGGAGCTACACTCACTTTACACGATGTGACCCAGGTAGGTTCTCCTAAGCTGCTTGGGGCTTGCACATAAAAAATCAGGGCTTAACTTCAAGAAATTGCTTCTGCACCTCCTAGCCATGTGTTAGGAGCTCTGGACGTTAATCTCAGCAACACCATTGTATGCCTTATTAGAACTGGGGGCAGTGAGCAGAAGGTCGCTCTCTGTTTCTCCTCGCTCTACAACTTGCTCTTTCAAATAAATAAATAACTATTTAAAAAGAGAACATGATGCTCTGGTATATTTCAGAATGGTTCCACAAAGAAGAAAGAGAGAGAGAGAGAGAAAGAAAGAAAGAAAAAAGGAGGGAGAGAGGGCGGAAGGGAGGAAGGAAGGAAGGAAGGAAGGAAGGAAGGAAGGAAGGAAGGAAGGAAGGAAGGAAGGAAGGAAATTCCCCAGGTCTTGGGAGAGACATGAACATACAGGTACAGGAAGCTCAGGGTCCCCAAGCATACTCAACCAAAAAAAAAAAAAAAAAAAAAAAAGATCTTTTCAAGGCATATTGTAGTCAAATTGCCAAAAGTTAAAGACAAGGGGAAAATCACAAAGACAGTAAGAGAAATGCAGCAACTTACATATAAAGGAAAACCAATTAGAATAACATCAATTTTCTCAGCATAAGCCTTACAAAACAGAAAAAACAGAAGTGAGTGCTGTGATATACATTTAAGATCTTAAAAAATCTTCCAAGAATATTATATCCAGTGAAGCTGTCTTTGAGAAATCAAGGAGAAATAATGTATTTCGAAGATAAGCAAAAATTCAGAATTCACCACCATCAGAACATTATTAGAACACAAGACATGAACAAATTCATTAGCAGAGCAGGTTTAATCAGTGACTAATCAACCATACGACAGATGTTAGTTCTTACCTATCCCATACTATCAGTGAATGCAAATAGATTAAATAACACAGCTCAAATGTTTAGGTTGGCTGAATGGATTAAAAACCAAGACCCAACTATATGCTTCCTAGAATAAACTCACTCACAAATAAAGATGAACATAGACTGAAAGTGAAGGGCCAGAAAAACAAATACAGGAAAACGGAAACTAAAAACAAACAGTGGTAGCTATCCTAGTACCAGTTAAAACAGACTTTAAACCAAAAACTATAAAAAGAGATAAATGATATTATATATTGATAGAAGTGATTCATCAAGAAGATATAACAGTCACAAATATATATGCACCCAGCATAAGACCACCAAGATATATAAAATAAACATTATTAAACCTAATGGAATGGGCTCCAATTCAATAATAGTGGGGGGATTCAGCACCACATTGTCACCAATGGAAGGATCATACAGATAGAAAATCAACAAATAGACATTAGAATTGACCCATGTAATAGAGAAAATAGATCTAACATACATTTAAGGGACATTTGAAATAGTAGCATATAGCTATATATATATATATATATATATATATATATATAGCATATATAATGTATATATATAAAACAATAGCATACACATTCTTCTTTTTGTCACATGGGCCAATTTCTAGGACAGACTATATTATGCCACAAATCAAGTCTCAACAAATTTTTAAAAAATAGAAATCATGTATCTTCTGAGACCTTAGAGTAATAAAACTAGAAATCAACAAGATCAATAAACATTCGCAAATACATGGAAATCAGAAACACACTACTGAATTGCCAATGTCATTGGAAAATTTAAAAAGGAAATAAAATGCTTTCTTGAAATAAATGAAATGAAAACATAGCATATCAAAAAACAGAGGAATACAGCAAAATCAGTATTAAAGTAGAAGACTATAGCATTTAGTGCTTACATTAAAAAAGAGAAATGTTTGAAACGAATTATCTAATAATGCATCTCAAAGACAGAAAAACAAGAACAAATTGAAACCAAGATCACTCCAAATCTTAGAAAGAGAGACCAGCACTACTATGTTTATAGTAACACTGTTCATAATAGCTAACATATGGAGTCAAGCAAGGTATTCATTAGCAGATGAATGGATAAAGAAAATGGCATGTGTGTGTGTGTGTGTGTGTATGAAGTATTATTCTGCAAAAAAAAGAAGGTAGTACTACCATTTGTATCAACAAGGAAGTAACCTAGAGGACATCATGGTGAATGAAATAAGCTGGACACAGAAAAGCAAATAGCACATGTTCTCCCCTATATATTGGGGCTAAAAATAAGCAACAAAAACAAAATGAAAGAAATGTCTATGTGTATCAGAATTGCTGCAAATGCAGTTTTGTAAAACTTTGCTTTATATCTTTGTCAAACCAATGGTTAAGAATGAGGTACTCTGGCCAGCGCCGTGGCTCAACAGGCTAATCCTCTGCCTTGCGGCGCTGGCACAGCAGGTTCTAGTCCCGGTAGGGGTGCCGGATTCTGTCCCGGTTGCCCCTCTTCCAGGCCAGCTCTCTGCTGTGGCCAGGGAGTGCAGTGGAGGATGGCCCAAGTGCTTGGGCCCTGCACCCCATGGGAGACCAGGAGAAGCACCTGGCTCCTGCCTTCGGATGCCGTGGAGGCCATTGGAGGGTGAACCAATGGCAAAGGAAGACCTTTCTCTCTGTCTCTCTCTCACTGTCCACTCTGCCTGTCAAAAATTTTAAAAAAAAAAAGAATGAGGTACTCTATTGTTTCAATGATCTGTGATTCTTTTAAAATGTACTGTATATGAGCAAATGGTCATCTTTTCATTTGGTTTATACTGAACTATGTTTCTTTCATTTTTTTTTAACTTGTCAAATCTTTATTTAGTGGAGCATTAAGCCTTTGACTAGGAATAAAATAAAAATGTTATCTGAAAAAGGTTAAAAAGAAAGAGACATAAAGAAGAGGAAGAGAAGGAGAGGAAGAAGAGACAAAAGGAAGGAAAGAAGGAAGGAAGGAGGGAGAGAGGGAGGGCGGAAAGTATCACTATATTCATAGAAGTGTATCTATGAACTATGTTGAATCTGTTCTCTTTGTATTAAAATCACATTAGCATGATAATTGATGAATACCATGTATAGTAATTATCATGGAATTGCTGAGACCTTGAGAATCAAAAGCATTAATAAATTCTTTAAAAAAAGAAGTGCTTCAGAACTCCAGATCACACAGCCAGTATGCATTATTTTCCATTCATTTTGTCTTTCTATATTCCAAATCAGTCCTAAGTCTACATTTAGCAAAATTTTATATAGTGTTAACTAGAGGTCCAATTTTGTTTTTCTACATGTAATGAATTACCAAATATTTCATATTTTCTGCATGGGTTCTGGTGATAACTGTCATATAATAAATTCTGATCCATAGAATTACATCATCATATTGATTTATTTAAAATATCTTCCTTAAGTTTTAGTACCCAGTTTTTGAATGCTGCAAAGCTTCAAATGATTGACAAGAGTCAAAATGCATATCATATTTTAATGAAACATTTTATAATGAGCTTTCTTTAAAAGAGTTACCCTGATTCCAGTATCCCATATGGGCTCCGGTTTGAGATCCAGCTGCTCCACTTCTGACCCAGGTCCCTGTTGATGCACGTGGGAAGGCAGCAGAGGATGGCCCAAGTGGTTGGGCCCTTGCACACATGTGAGAGACCATGAAGAAGCTCATGGCTCCTGGCTTCCGGCTGGCCCAGCCCTGGCAGTTATGGCCATTTAGAGAGTGAACCAATGTATGGAAGATTCTCTAACTCTGTCTCTCCCTCTCAACTCTTTCAAATAAATAAAATAAATGTTTTTTTTTTAATAGGAGTTACTCTGTCAATTTATGTGTCCATGTATGATTGTAATATCCAATCAATTAATAGTGATTCAATTTATTCTCAAGGCTGACTCAAAAGTATGCTTTTGGCCACTGAGGATATCTTTATCATGTGCATTGCTACCAGGTGGGAAACTTGAGGCCAGTGGAAGTAAAACCTCCTGCTATAGTTTTTATCTGTCACTCATTCAAAACCACAGGAGTTCTCAAGCTAAAACTCCCTCTGAGTTCCAAGCAAGTTAAAAATATCCACACCTAGACATATTGTAGTGAAATCTCTGAGCATCAGGGGAGAAAAAGAAAGATATTATTTAGAAAGGGGAAAGAAGACCTGATTCCCAATAATAAAAATTAAACAATATAATATTTTTAAATTGTTAAGGGAGAATTAATTTTACAGCTAGAGCTTCATATTTCTCTTAAATCATCATTCAAGAGTTAGTACAATATAAAAACCCTTCAGACATACAGACCCAGACATTTCACATGTCTAAGTATTGCTAGAAGGGGAGTGGTATGGTAGGGAAGAGGAACATGGGCTAAACTAAAAAAAAAATCAATCTCCAAGGATAAATTTAATCCAAGAGCAAAAAGTAGGCTGTTGAAGAAGAAGTCTGGTCCAAGATTAATACACAAGATAAAGCAACAACAGTAAATATTTATTATTTGTCATGCCTAGAAAATTCTCTAAACACTTTAATGGATTCATTTGCTCTTTATATTACTTTTAGAGACACATATTATTATTGTCATTAGCCAGGTGTGGAAACTGAAGCACACTGAGATCAAGCAACTTACTCGTCACACAGCTGCTAGATGAAGACTGCATGGGAACCAAGGCAATTTAGCACTATGGGCTTTGCCCTTAACCAGTCAGCTCTATGATATCTCAGCAAGTATGGGTTATAGACACACAACAATAATTAGCAATGCAGCAATATTTCTTAAAGAAATTTCAAGTAGTGCTTCAGAGGATGAGAAACAGGATTGCTGTGGAAGGTGTCCACCTGAAAGCGTATGTTGGAAACCTATTCTCCAATGTGACAACCTTGGGAGATGGGGCCTAATGAGAGTTCAAGTCAGGAGGACTCTGCCCTCAGGAACAGATTAACGCTAGTGATAACAGGCTGGTGAGAGAGACACCAGCAGTGCCTCTGCCATATCACAGCATGTATTCACCAGACACAGCTCCTCAATCTTGGATTTTCCAGTCGCCAAAGCAATAAGAAATACATTTTTTTTCTAAGTCTCAGATTTTATTGCAGCAGTTCAAAATGGACTAAAGTAATCAAAAACATTAAAAAAAACTTATCCTAAGGAGGAATATATAAATATGAATTAATTTTGACTATTTTTAAAAGTATAATGATGAAGTTATAGTATTTTTGGGGGGGAGGATCAAAGAAGAAAATTACTAGAATGGGTGATCTCTTTCTTCTTCCTTCCTTTCTGTCCTCTTAATTGCTGTTGTTGGCTACAAAGCAACCCAACAATTCTTCATTTAAAAGATTTTAACTAATTAGAGAGGGAATAAGAGAAGAAGGAAGAAGAAGGGTGTGAGAATAGGCAAGAGGAAGGGTAGGGTGAGAAAAATCACTATGTTCCTAAAAGATAAATACATAGAATTTTACCTTAAGTGAAGGAAATTGTTAAAAAATTCCAACTGAACACAAAATAACATATAAAGTTTATATATAGGAATGGAAAAAATGTATTCCAAGAAAATTTTAATTAAAAGTTCAGCATTTTGGGGCCAGCATCATAGCACGTTGGGTTAAGCTGCTGACTCTGAGGTCAGCATCCGATATAGGAGTGACGGTTTAAGTCTTGCTTCAAATCCAGCTCCCTGCTAATGTGCTTGAGCCCTTGTCACTCCCATGGAAGACCTGAATGAAAAACTGGGCTTCTGGCTTTCGACTGGCCCAGCCCTTGTTGTTGTAGCCATTTGGGAAGTGAATCAGTAGATGCAAAATTTATTTCTCTGTCTCTCCCTCTCTCTGTTACTCTTTCAAATAAATAAAAATAAATAAATAAATAAACATTCTGTATTCTTGCTTCCTAAAAGCCATTACTAAATTTGTATACCATTCCTTCTCACTTCTGTGTACATTTTTGCATATTACATAAAATTATTGTCCCCATTATTTACATCCAAAAATGAGGCTCCTTGCTTCGGTATCTGGATTTTGAACATGTTTATTCATAAAAATTCCTAAGATCTAAATTAAAATCTCGATCATTATGGATAGAACTCATACCATATTTAGGAGAATTATTTAAAGTTTGGGACTAAGTTGAGCTCAGAATCCTTTTATTGTAGAACCTTCGTATTGGAGTGCAGGCAAAAGACAATTGGGACTTTATTAAGAGAACATGTGAAAAAGAACATGGGCTCTGAAATCAGAAGATGTGACATTGAACCCAAGCTCTACCACAGACCAGGTGTGGGACACTCAATGAAATCTTTAACTTTGCTGAATCTAAGTTTTACCTGTACAAAATGGAGGTTATTATTTCTACTTGCAGGATCTTTATAAAGATTTAATGAGATAATTAATCAAAGCAGTTGTTCTCAACCTAATTGAAATCACCTGGGGAGCTTTAGAAAGCACAGATGCTTGGGTGTCTCTCCTAGTGATTTTGGAAATAATTGGTCTCAAACACGACGGAGGCATTTGGTTTTTTAAGTTTTCCATGTCATTGTAATGCGTGGCTTAAGGTGAAAAGCTCTTTATCTAAAAATGCAGGATAGTCCATTGTGCGGCACCCAGATGACATGACCAAATTGTAAAGAGGAGGGCACAGAGTGTGGCATGATGAGTAAAACTTCCACTTAGATGTTCCTGTCTCACATCAAAGCGCAGTTTCCAGCCTTGCTTACTCTGCTTCTCATCCAGTTCCTGCTAACGCAACCTCAGAAGTAGCAGATGACAGATTAAGTGAGTGAACTGCCTCCCATGTTAGAGACCCGGATGCAGTTCTTGGCTCTTGGCTTTGACTTGTGTCCAGCCATGGTTGTTGTCGGCATCTGGGGAGTGAACCAGCAGATAGATGATTTTTCTTGCTCACATGTGTTCACTTCTCTCTCTGTCTCTTTCTCTCTCTCTGTCATTCTGCTTTTCAAGTAGATCAAAATAAATAAACATTAAAAATGTAACCATTGTGTTAATGAGGAAGAAGGTGATACATTTCAAATGCAAAATGTAGGCAGTATAATTCGACTAATGTGTCATTACTTTTACATAGAGCTCAAGAGAGAAGAGCCACTTTGCATGAAGATTATGAGAAACTTCATATTAATACATACACACTATTTTCACAACTTTTAATTTCTAATTATTTATAGATATTGTGAGGTAAATATCACATTGATTTCAGAAGTAAAAGGAATTCAGAATTTAATTGTTTTTTAAAGATGATAGGGATTAAATAAGCCAGAATGCAAATTCCAAGCTTTTTGCTTGGAGTTCAGTATGATTTCTTTTATGCCACAATTGTCCACAATGGACAAAGGTAAACAGTTCTGCTGTGTCTTAAATAGAACTTAGATGACATTCTCTAACCTTGGAAAGAACTTCAGAAGTCATAAGATGATTGAAGCAAAGGCTGTAATTGCTGCAGTCATAATAATCTACTTAGCTTGTAAGTAGTTTGAAGCTAAAGACTGTATTTCATTCATTATATACTAGTGAATTGCACAGTGTGACACTTAATATGTGCTCAATAAATGGTTCTAAAATGAATATTGTAATTCTATAAAACAAATCCTTTTTAGCAATTTAAGAAAAGCTTAAAATGAAACAAAAGTTAATACCTGGAGGCTGGCATTGTGGCGCAGCGGATTAACGCCCTGGCCTGAAGCACCGGCATCCCATATGGGCGCCGGTTCTAGTCCCGGCTGCTCCTCTTCTGATCCAGCTCTCTGCTGTGGCCTGGGATAGCAGTAGAAGATGGTCCAAGTCCTTGAACCCCTGCACCCACGTGGGAGACCCGGAAGAAGCTCCTGGCTCCTGGCATAGCTGCAGCCTTTGTGGCCATCTGGGGAGTGAACCAGCGGTTGGAAGACTTCTCTCCGTCTCTACCTCTCTCCGTAACTCTGTCTTTCAAATAAATAAAATAAATCTTTAAAAAAAGCTAATATCTGAGGAGAACAATTTTAAGATTTTACATCCACTTATAATTCATGCCCACAGGGATTTATTCCAAGTATATCAATCCAAGAAACTACTTGAAACAGAAGAGAGAAGTTACATTCTCTCTCTCTCTCTCTTTCTCTCTCTCTCTCTCTGCCACACACACACACACACACACATTGTGACATGTGGCTTTAAGTTCAAGGTTTTCCCACAGGACACAGTCTGCCCAGGTGGTTATAGGTTATCTTGCTTGGTTGCTTCTGGGCAGAGACTGCTCCTTTGAGAGAAGTAAGTTGTAGATATCAGTCTGCTCCTTCGTCTGTAACTGGCATGTTTCCGGCTTCTGTACTTCTGCTTGCTTGCTTGATAACAGTCAAGGCCACCAAAATGTAGTTTCTGCCTTCAAAAACTCCTTGCCACTGCAGCTCGGGGCTGTCTTCTCCGGACTTGCTCTGTGAGAGGGCAGTTGCCAGCTGGCTAATAAAGACTCCCAATTTGACCTCGAAAGTCTCACTGTGGTTTTAATCTGTGCGCCCCACGACAACACCCATATATATGAAAACTAAACTAATACAAAAGGTTTACTTAACATATGAGGATGTTGAGTATATACTGATTCTAGAAGAGTTTTGCAGATTTTGTATTTTATCAGTGGAACTTATCCATGATGTCTCCTCAGTTTCAACAAAAGCTAACTAAAATTGGATATGTTAGTTTTTTAACTTTAAGAACTGTAAGATTACCTAAGATTTTGCCTATGCATAGGAAATAAGAATCACTATTACTGTTTAAAAACAGTGTAAAATTCTTAGATAACCAAAATTTTTAAAAATTTAAACTTTTTTGTTTTATTTATTTTTTAAATTTTTAATTTTTTAATTGTTAATTTATTTTTAAGGAATACAAACTTCATAAATTTTAAAGGCAAAAAATAACCAATATTGGAGAGAATGTGGAGAAAAGGGGATGGTTATACACTGTTGGTGGGAATTCAGATTAGTGCAAACATTATGGTGAACAGTATGGAAGCTACTAAGATACAAATAGATCTACCAAATGACCTAGCTAATCCACTTTTGGTATATATCTGAAGGGAATAAAGCCAGGATATGTAAGAGATAGTTGCATTCTCATGTTCGCTGTTTCACTATTTACAATTGGAAAGATATGGAATCAACCCAGATGTTCACCAGTCGCTAGACGGATGATGACAATGCAATATATATATATATATATATATATATATATATATATATATTCAATGGAATAGTAGTCAGCCATGAAAAGAGTGAAATTCTGACTTTTGCAACAAAATGGATTGAGATAATTATGTTAAGTTGAAGGAAGTAGAGACAGAAAGACAAATACTGTATGTGTTCTCTCATATGAAGAAATTTAAAAAGTAAGTCATCGATCTAAACTTTTTTTTTTTTTTGACAGGCAGAGTGGATAGTGAGAGAGAGACAGAGAGGAAGGTCTTCCTTTGCCATTGGTTCACCCTCCAATGGCCACCGCAGCATCCGAAGGCAGGAGCCAGGTGCTTCTCTTGGTCTCCCATGGGGTGCAGGGCCCAAGCACTTGGGCCATCCTCCACTGCACTCCCGGGCCATAGCAGAGAGCTGGCCTGGAAGAGGGGCGACCGGGACAGAATCCGGTGCCCAGACCGGGACTAGAACCCAGTGTGCCGGTGCCACAAGGCGGAGGATTAGCCTATTGAGCCGCGGCGCCACTTGATCTAAACTTTTATAACAATGATTATTAGGATTTGCAAAGGATGTAAGGAGGGAAGAGATGAGGAAAGTTGAATAATAGGAACCAAAACACAGAAATAATTTCTAGCACTCTGGGGCAAGACAGTCCACAACAATGTGTTACGTAGTGTATAAAGATCCAGCTCCCTGTTAATGCTCCAGGGGAAAGCAGAGTAAGATGGCTTGGGCCCTTGCCACCCATGTGGGAGATGCAGAAGCTGCCCCTGGCTCCTCGCTGTTGCAGCCATTTGGGAAGTGAATCAGCAGATGGAAGATCTCGTTCACTTTCTGTCTCTCCTTCTATTTCTGTAACTCTGCCTTTCAAATAAATAGCTAAATTTTAAAACAAACAACCCAAAAAGAACTGGAAGTCATGAGCTAGCAGGATCAAAACACAAAGATGGGGAAATGGAAAGGCTGGTTGTCTGCCATGTTTGATTTACTCTGTGTAAATGTGATGAACTATTTCACTATACCCCATAACAACTTACAAGTATTGGATGTTAATCAAAAAAATTTAAAAATAAAATTCACAAAAGTAACCCTGGAATACATTATAGAGAGAAATAATGAATAGATCAGATTATCCACACCTGGGGTTCATTTAAAGAAACAATTGAGGTCAGTGTCTGGTGATGTGGTTAATCTGCTGCTTAGGGCACCTGCATCCCATACCTGGAGTACCTGGGCTTGAATAAAGCTCTGCTCCCTATTCCATCCCCCTGCTAATGTGCATCCTGGGAGGTAGTGTGCGGTTGCTCATGTACTGGGGTCTCGATTCCTATGTGAGAGACTTGGACTGAGTTCCTGTCTCCTGGTTTTCTCTATTCCAGCTCAGGCTGTTGCATGCATTTGGGGAGTGAACCAGTGGATGAGATCTCAATCTCAATCTCGAAGTCTATTTCGATCTTGATCGCTATCGCTATCGCTATCTGAGAAACAAATAAAAATGAGCATTTTTTTTTTAAATTAAAGATTGGGACATAGACTTGGAAATACAGGATTTGGACATGAAGGCTAAAGAGATCCAATCTTATACTGATTCTTAATTAAGAAGGGGTATCACACAGGATAGACAAAGTTGTGATGAGATTATGAATGGATTTTAATCATTTCAAACAAAAGGATTTCTCTCTGGTTCCTGCTACATGTCCATCTCAAGTTGCTAAGGATTTGCTTCATGGTTTTCACATCCAGGGATGCAGATGAACCATTAAAATGTCTTCACCATCTAAAACAGTGTGGAATGGGAATAGGATTAAAAAGTGGGCACCCACAGGCTCTGCTACAGTTTTAAGGTTTGTGTCCCCTCCAAAATCATGGTGAGACCGATTCCCCAGTATAATAGTATTGTAAAGTGCGGTCTTCTAGGGGTGGTTAACCAGGGAGTCTCTGTGCTCATAAGGGAGTAGCACCTTATAAAAAGAGCTTGAGGAGCCAGACCATTCCCCTTTGTGACCACCCACCTGTACAATGCGGGACCACAGGGTTCACCACTTTGGCCATGTTAGGATGCAATAAGAAGGTCCTCCCCAGCTATCGTACCTGCCAGAGCCTCCTCCTTGGATTTTCCAGCCTCCAGGACTGTTAGAAATAATCTTGCACTCTTTGTAAATACCAGACTCTGGCATTTTATGATTGCAGTATCAGTGATCTTAGGCTCTTACAGGCCACCACCTATAAGTGACAAGTGTTTACACTGCATTTCATTGACCAAGGCAGGTTGCAAGGCCGTGTCTCATTTCATTTCACAGAAGTAGGGAGGGGCAGTTTCACTATGTGCTGTGACCAGGAGGGAGAACTAAAAAACAAGTGAAGAACACTAATGGTCACTCAGAATGGCTGGTAGTATTAAAAACTGGAGGAGATGATGTTTCTTTGGTCACTTAATTATTATCCGGCAGTTAATGTTAATTGAAAATTCAGGCAATAAGGGATTGTTAACAAACATGAGGAACCTTTGATAGACTTGTTCAAATATGAGGGTATTTCAAAAAGTTCATGAAAAATGGGATTAAGACAAGCTTGTTTGCAAATAAGAAAGTTTTAAAATCCATGGATAGGCAAGGCTATCAAAGAGTTTAGAATGCATAGTATGAAAAAACAATGCATAAGACAATAACTTAAAAATAAGCTTGCAAATTAACTCCATTTCCATGAATGTACCCTCATATTCAGGGTGTTGTCATTCCTCAGGGGTAAGGACCAAACTACAGGAGCAGTACTTATTTAAAGATCAAGAGATGCCATAGACAGCTAAGCTCTAGGCATCACACCTTGCAGTGTAGGGATTTGATTCCTCACTTACGTTCCTGTTATGCAGATCATGGGAGGTGGTCCTGATGATTCAAGGTATTGAGTCCTTACACCAGGTAGGAGACCTGAATTATATTCCTTGCTCCCAACTTCGGCACCAACCCAGTTGGCTGTTACGGTCACTTGCAAAGTGACCAAGTGGATGGGAGCTCTTTCTAATTCTGTTTCCATGTCTCTGTCTCTGTCTCTGTCTCTTTCTCTTTCTTTTTTTCTGTCTCTCAAATAAATAAATAAATATTTTTTTTCAAAATGGTCAATGGAAAGCATAGTTACTACAGTTAATAATAATGTATTAAATACATGAAATTTTCTGAGAGAAGATTTTATGCATTCTCAGGACACACAAGCAAAAGTAACTGTTTGAAATAATTATTACATTAATTATTTTGATTGCAGCATTTTACACTGTATATTGTATATCAAAACAATTTTTGTACATCTTAAATATGTATAATTTCAATTTGTCAATTACACCTCAATAAAGCTGGAAAAAAGGGAAAAGGACATGTTAGGTAGTTACCAGGTTAAGGGACATAAATCAAAATAAAGACAAAATGTCATTCTAAAAAATTTTAAAGCAGCTTGTACTATTTGTTTCCATTTCTTTAACTATTTGTATCTGTATGTGTATCAAGGTAGGAAGAATACAGATAAATATCTACTGAAAAATAAGTTTATTCATGATGTATTCAGTAAGCAAAAGCAAAAGCAGATGAAAGAAATGTGTACATTGTGCTACTATTCTGGAAATAAAATAACAATAAGAAAACACGTCACATTTCTTTTTTGCATTTTTGTTTTTGTATAATTGATGTAACAAAATTGAAGAGTACTTCAATACTCTTATGAGAATGGGAATGAAAAGAGCACGAGGTAATTGTCGCTGTTATCATTGTTGTGTGCTCTTTCCCTTGTTACAAGGAAGTATCCATTTTGTAAGCTGAAAAATATTGTATGAAAAATTCATATGAACTTTTTTAAAAGGTAGATCAAGTATATAAAATCTTAGTCTGAAAGTTGAATTTTAGAAGCATCTTCTAAAAGAAAACCTAAATGTCATTTAGAAGAAACAAAACCTCTCTCCGGGCTTGATAATGCAGAAGAAACAAGTTTTGTTTGCACGGGGATAAATAGGAACTACTTATCCTGTGCTAGTCATGCAGGGTCATTCAGAGTAGATCAGTTTTTCCCTCAATGGTACAATCATCAAATGAAATATAGATCAATTTCATGAATTGCCAGGATTAGTTTTAATAGAAAATATCGGTTTTAGATTTTGCCTTATTAATTTCTTTAGTTTGGTTAGTGTTGGTCTATAGGAGACAATTCAAGATTTTTGCAACAATGTAAGGTTATTAGAAAAACATAAGACGCTGGCATTGTGGCGTAGAGGATAAAGCCACCAGTATGGGTGCCAATTTGAATCCCAGCTACTCCACTTCTGATCCCACTCTCTGCTGTGGCCTGGAAAAGCAATAGAAGACGGCCAAGTCCTTGGGCCCCTGCACCCGTGAGGGGGACCTGGAGGAGGCTCCTGGCTACAGATCCTTTGCGGCCATCTTGTGGGGTGGGCCAGCGGTGGAAGACCTCTCTCTCTCTCTCTCTCTCTCTCTCTCTCTCTCTGTGCCTCTCCTTCTTCTCTCTCTGTGCAACTCTGACTTTCAAATAAATGAATAAGTCAAAAAAAGAAAAAGAAAAAGAAAAGCATAAAATGGAAGATTTTCCAGATGGTGAGTTGTTACAGAGAAAGGAAGCTACAACTGGAAGTGGAAAAAGGAGACACTGGATTAATTGATGATATAGAACAGATGAACTTAAAAGATCTAGAAAGTCAATATTAAAATTCCTTTGCAGGATTCATAAGTGGATCCCATTTTGTAAGTTGGAAAATTGACAACAATAAAGTTGTCTGAATTATGTATTATAGAAAAAAAACCTTTAGATTCAAGGCTATTTGAACAGATTAAAATTGAATTAGTGCATACATAGAGACTTTATGAAATTTCTCCCGGTGTTCAGAAAAATTAAACTTCACAATAAGATTTTAAAATGTTCCCAACTGTTAGTAGTTGTAGTTTACAGCTTAATTCAGTGTGAAAGTTTTTTTTTCAAAGGTGAATTGTGCATAATCATGTTCCATAGAGTTTTCTGTATCAACAATATCTACTAAATTCACTGCTGTCTTATTTATCTGGCTCCTACATAGCCAGACCTCCAGTTTGCTTGGATGGATTTAGTGTACAAGTAAACCTATCTTCTTAAAAATGAGGCCAATACATAAGAAGAAAATTCTATTAGGGAAAAGCACCTATAATCTTAGCTGAATGATCTAAAAAAATTACATCCACTTTTCATGAAATGAAAACCACAGGACTTCATAAATTCTTCCTTTGTAGAGGACAACTTGGTATATCTATTAAGCATGCTCTATCTATACAATATATAAAAACAACTCAGAACAGGATGGGCAAGTTAACCATGGCAAGGAGAGATCCCACTGTGCAAACCTGCAACCCGTGCAGGCAATTCCAGGATTATTTATTGCACCTTGGTGTTACAGGGAATGAAGGCAACTAATTGTGCATAATCACTTTTCAAATAGCTTCCACATCAAAAATATCCATTAAATTCAACCCTATGTGATGTTCTGGGCTCCTAGTCTCTAAGTCTCAAGCTTATGTTGATTTGTTTTGTGTGTAACCTTCTGAGTAATCAACTGTGCCAAGCACTTCCCAAGCTCACTCCAGACATGATGTAATTCTCACTAGCAAGTCTTCCTACAAAGATTTCCTACTCTCCATTTTATAGATGAATAAGATGAAGGCAAGAAACATTAGGCAACTTGTCTAAGGTCATATAACTTGTCCAATGTCATTCAACTAATTAGTTACTAGACTGGATTTCGTACCTCAAAGTGAGTCTAACTTCAAAGCTTAGATTTTTCCACTGCATTATGCTGTCTCCAGGAGGTTTCTGTTCCAGGTACCTGTCCTTTCATACATTAAAAAATAAAAAAAAATGATTAAGCTGAACTCTTAACTTTCCTTTATTCCTATTCAGTAGAAGGGTGGACTAATGAGCTAGAATGACCAGTTAATGAAACTACTGCCAATTCAATGAAGACACTGCTGAGACGTCTTGCAGAATGACAAAATAGCATATTTTCATCACATTTAAAAATCGTGCAATTGTGCATATATACATAATCTTACACAATTATGTAAAGTGAATCCCCCTACTCATCAGCAACCACAAGTCACCCATCTCAAGCCAGCAACGCTCTCCGTGATATTGACACTTGAAAGTATATTGTTGACTTTTTTTACTCCTCTTTTTTCTTCTCACGTTCTTCCTGAGGAATAATATCCTATATTAGCAGCCTAACACATGTTCTTCTGTATTTTTTCCATTTTCATATAATTATGTGAAGCATCATACTCCCATGGATGTTTATACCTATCATTACTTATAACCTCCACAAATGTAGGAAAGTCTGTCCCTCTTTTCCAAATGTTGGCTCATATCATGCCTACTCTTCTCCATCGTTCTTCACTCAACCATACTGAAGGTAAACCTCTCCAAGTCACCAGATTCTTGTTTTCATCACATTTACAAATGCAGTACCAAATGACATGTGTGTAGTCAATATTTTTATTTGCTGGTATTTTTTTACTTCTATGACAGAGGTTCCCAGGATTTACATCTTACTTTAGAGTATGCATAGTTTTAATTTTAACAGATGTTGTCAGATTGTTTTCAAGAAGGGAGTCACTACTCAGGTCAACATCTGCAATGTGTGAAAGAGCCTTTTTCAGCATTCCTGCATTTGCCACTTCAGTGAGAACACAGTAACTCATCATCGCCACTTTAATTTCCATGTCTCTTGCAACTAGGATATTTGTAACTCTTTTCGCAGAATTTTTGGCCACATGAGTTTGATCTTTGCTCATTTTCTATAGAATTATTATTTTCTTGTTCTATATGCTTTTGTTATGCATTATAGGTAGCAACCTTTTTCAAAAAGGCTCATATGTTTCATTTTTATTTTTACAAAAGTCTATCATTTACTTACTAAAATTTTGAGGGTATTTCAGAGAAGTTTTATATATTCAAATATTATATATTTGAATATATATATATACATATATATATATATATTATTGCCGCCTGGATCCTTCTGTCCCCGCCCTGCCCCGCCCCGTCGTGCTTGGCTACAGCACTGTTGTCCGTTCTGGGAGGTGCAGGCACCCTGCCGCTTCTTCCCTGGCGGGCGTCCTCACGGCCTTGCCCACTCGCAGGCAGCATCTCAGTGTGGTTCTCTCTCACTTCCTTCGCTCCCGGCGCTTGAACGCCTCAGTGCCCTCCGGCTCTGCTGGGCAGGTTTCCTGGACTCCTAAATGGGCCTCCTCGCGGGCCGGGTGACAGCCTCCTGTGGGCCAGCTTTGCAAGACCAACCAAGTGGGTGACTTGTGTGGCCTTCAAGTTAGAACCCAGGTCCCCTGCATGGGAACTGCGCTGAACCTGTGCCCCTAGTAATGGGCTCTGGCTGATGCTTTGTATTTCCTGTGATTTAAAAGTCCTGCTCGGTAAGTATCCAGAATGAAACTCAGCTTGGTGTTTGATATATTCTGAGTTTGTTGTATTTTTGCCCCCTGATCCCGAATGTCCCTTCCGCTTAACTGTCTGGGTCTGGGGTGGAAACTTCACTTGCTGGTATCAGTAGTGTTGTGAGATGTCGCCTGCTCATGAAAGCAATGACAATAAAGTTTTCTACGGAATAAAATATATATATCATATATATATGATATATATTATATATATAAATTCAAATATATATTTGAATATATTCAAATATTATAAATTTGAATATCTATATATTAAAATATTAAAATGTCTGTATATTCTACCTTGTTTAAAAGGTTTCTCCTGCTCCTATTTGTCAATATTATCACCTAGGCAATGTTCTAGTATTATTGCTTGTCTATGTGGGTTTTTAATTTATTTCAGAATTTTAAAAAGTAGTATAGGCTAGGGAACACATTTTAGTTTTCTTTCTAGGTGGATAGAAATTTGCTGGTGTCATTTACTAAATAAGCCATCATTTCCTGCTAAACCTAAAAATTAACTTTTGTTACATACTAAATCCATATGCACACTGATGAAGAAAATTCTACCTCCAAATTTGGCACCTTGGAAATTGAGGGAATGGCAGGAGTAGAAGGGCCACTGTCACTCCTGACTCCTCTTCTCCAGTGCCAGTCTTGTGATGTAGGAAGACCCTCAGGTCACAAAGTGGGGGAATGTGACTCAGAGAGACCAGGAAGACTCTGAACACACAGTAATGGCTAGGATCCCTCCCATATATTACCAATAGAGACCTTACTCCCTTGTCCAATCACACTTCCACCTGATTGTCCAATCTTCATCAAACTTAAGCCGAAGAACAGTGTTACCTGTTTCCTTAGATGTGTTTTTGTAAAGATTCCCATGTAATATAAAACATATCAAATAAGGTAATGTGTTTGTATTTCTCATAACATCTCAGTCACAAAGTTTGTGCTGAGTAAGGAAGGAAATGTTTTCTTCCTCATAAATATGGAATCTCATTTAGGATTCCATATTAATGGAAAAGCACAAATGTCACTAATTTTCTTGCAAACCTTGTCAATTATTAAATATAAATTGAGTGTAAAATGGAATTAAATTTATAAAATGCAAGAGTGTGATAATCCCTGTCCCAAAGGGAGTTAGTTATTAGGGGATAATAGGATGATAAGGTATGAACACATAAAGTGTTAACCAACAATACCTGGCAACAATACCAGGTTGATATCTAGGAGATCTATGATGATAAGATGAGAACACTGGAGCAGCACTTAAGGATTCATAGTTTCACACTGGAAGGAGTAAACACAGTGTAAAGTGCTAGGTGTAGAGTAAATTTGGCAGAAAGGGAACTGCCATAGCCCTAGAAGTAAAAGTAGATCATTAATACTAGAATTTATGAGTTCTAGATATTTCAGTTCCCAAATCGGTTTTTCTAACTATGCTTCCATAGGAAAGATTAGAAATAGTTTTATCATGATGGCTAATAACTGATATCAATCACTAATTAAAAATGAATGGGCACCAGGTTCTAGTCCCTGTTGTTCCTCTTCCAGTCCAGCTCTCTGCTTTGGCCTGGGAGGGCAGTGGAGGATGGCCCAAGTGCCTGGGCCCCTACACCCGCATGGGAGACCAGGAAGAGGCACTTGGCTCCTGGCTTCAGATTGGCATAGCGACAGCCATGGCGGCCATTTGGGGAGTGAACCAACGGAAGGGAGACTTTTCTATCTCTCTCACTGTCTAACTCTACCTGTCAAGTAAATTAAAAAACATTTAAAAAATGAATAATTTAAAAAAATATTCATCATCGATTGCTTGTTTCTCCACGTTTTCAACTTTGATATATCTGTTCATACTTTTTTGAATGATGATATTCTCTTACAAATTCTGTAACATTTGAAGCAATCAACTAAGTAAATCTTAGGCATCTCCCTGAGTGATGAGACATAGCTATTTGCACCCATTCGTACATGTAAAATGTCTTTAAAGTGAGAAGTGGAGAGGATCAACTCAAGTCTTGCTTTTGTTTTTGTTTCTTTTCACTTCTGGTGTGTGAAGACTGCTGCCAGTTGGCAGTAGAAGTACTTTATCATTGCACCATTAATAGATCTCACCAGAACAAGGTTTCATTACTGTGGATATTGGATAAGGCCCTGCCAGAAGGCTTTCAATACCCTAAGGATAAGATGTACTAAGTCCCCAAATTAGGTGCAGCCGTCTTTGGAGTAAGAATTTGAGGCTTGCTGGGAGTTTTATGCTGGGGTTTGAGGAACCTTGATCAAGATATTTCCCTAGGGTGACAAATCCATAATTGCACATATCAGCTTTAGGCTGCCTTGATTAATGCAACCTTCAGTGATTTATCACCCAGAATATTTTTAAACAGGTGCTATCGTATATAACAGGCTGGAACATTTAAGGAATGACAACAGAGGTTTGCTTCATTTATGTGTTTTGTGAAATTCATTGAGAGCACATTACAAGCAAAAATTCCACTCATTTTGTAGAAACTTGGGATTAGTGCAGTTAGTTTTATAGAGACCTGAGGCTTGTAGGTTAGCTGATGTCAGATTGTGTTGTTTCCACCTAACCTTCCTGGCATTTTAAAAGGAAGTTTCTGCTTTTTAAAGATCCTGCTCTGCTGCTGCCAGACACCTGTTCTGACATTCAATGTATACTGCTTTGGATCCCAGATCTTCCTACCCCTGGGAAACTTTGTAGCCCAGGAAAGTTGTCTAGTGCATAAGAATCAAATGTAGTATACCAAAGAGCTTTGATGGAAAAAAAATTTCCCTCTCTCTCTCTCTCTCTCTCTCTCTCTCACACACACACACACACATACACACACCCATACAAACACACATCATTGGCTATACTTTATGAAAATTATAAGGTATAGAAAAATATACTATACATCTAAACTCACTGTTTTGCAGATTATACAGTCTCATGCATGCCAATTTTATCATTTTCATGTCAAGTATAATCTGGACCCAAGTGGGATACCAAATCCTATTTCACTACTTTAAAGTTTTGCCAAGCATATTTCTAAAGGGCAGCAGTATATTGTAGCAGAACAGAAAGTAGTACATCTTAATGGATCAGAGAGTTGCCCATGGCTGTCAACATTAAATATAACATTACATATAAACCTGATTCTACCACTTTATACCTATAAAACCTTGGGAGAACCAGTTTACTTCTTTATGCCTACATCTTCTCATCTGTGAAGTGGAGTTGATAATAACCTACTTCACAGAGCTATTCTTTTTTGCTTTCTAATGAAAAAAAAAAACTTAAGTATGTTTAACTCACAGTTTTGGAGGTTCAAGGGCATGATGATGATATCAACTAAGTTCTGTTTCGGACCCTTTTGATTGTTTCACATTGCAGTGGGAGTGAATATAGGATGAAGAAATCACATCACTGGACAGGAAGTCAGCAAATACTTGGTGGGGCGGCTCAGGCTTTATGAGCACACTCTTGTGACCACTATAGAAGAGGCCTAATCTAGTTTCTTCCAAGGGCAGTGCCCTCAATGGATCTTAGGACTTTCCATTTCTACACAACCTTTCAATATTGTCAGCCAGGGGACAAAACTTCCAATACATAAAAATTGGGGGAACACTAAAACTATATCCAAACTACAGCACCAGTGATAATGCTCAGGAATTATGGGACTCTTCCCCACCTCTCTCTTTAATCATTTGGAGAAACTTGTCATCAGGTTGGGAAAGAGTTTCCAGCTGTCCTTTTGGGCACTGGATTAACGTCAGTACCAACAGCACTGACCTTAGCACCTGCCTCAGATCACTAGGGAGCTTCAGATTATAACGGTCTCTAACGAAGTTCGATATGTTTTCTTGCTTTACCTATGTCTTTGTACCCTAGATAGAACACAACCCATTTTACTTTCTAACTCTGTTCCCATTCTTCTGCTTGACAGGTTAATTTTTTTTTAATAATGTTCAGGAATCTCTTTCTCTTCCAAGAGGTTGACTGCTATTTTGGAGATTAAATCAAATAACATATGTGAACAGCTGTAAGAATTTAATTAAAAAGAAATAGAGCATTATTTAACTTATCAAAAATTGTCAAGTCTAGAGCATGTCTTACTTGCCTAGAATCAATTAAAGAACAGCATACTTTGGTAATTATCTCTTAAAACAAGTGAGATGGACCACGTTGAATAAGTACTTTGTCAAATCCTAAACAAGGAGTAACAAAACCTTTATTTTCAAAGTCTCAGCCTGTTTGACCAGGACTATCTGCCATTAGATACATTGGTTTCTCAGTAGAAAAGAACTGGGTTGTAAAGGGACCGAACAAGATTATTTGCAAATCTTTGCATCTTAACCTGTGCTTTGTTCCAGAGAAACACAAAAATGATGGATAAGCAAATCACTGGAAGCAAATCTGAGGTGTCTGGAAAGCTCTGAGTTAGGCAAAGATAAAATTATATTCTGGTTGTAAAGGAAGAATGTAAAGATTCCAAGGCTCAAGTAGCCACAGATTCCAGGAATAATGTGCAATCTACAGTTTAATTCTGCAGGCTGATGATTCCCAAACCTGCCTACATATCAGAATCTTTTGGAGAGTTTCTTAAAAATAAAACATCCTACAGGCAGTGCTGTGGTACAGTAGGTTAAAGCCACAGACTGCAATGCCAGCATCCCATGAGGGCATCAGTCCCAGCTGTTCCATTTCCTATCCAGCTCTCTGCTATGGCCTGGGAAAGCAGCAGAAGGTGGACCAAGTGCTTGGGTCCCTGCACCCATGTGAGAGACCCAGACAAAGCTCCTGGCTCCTGGCTTCAACCTGGATCTGTTCTAGTAATTGCTGCCATTTGGGGAGTGAACCAATGGATGGAAGACCTCTCTCTCTCTCTCTCTCTCTCTCTCTCTCTCTCTCTCTCCCTCTCCCTCACTATCTCCATCTCTATCTCTATCTTTATTTCTCTCTCTCTCTCTCTCTCTCTCTCTCTCTATTTCTATCTCCATCTATCATCTCTCACTATTGCTTTCAAATAAATAAATAAATAACTCTTTTTAAAATGTCACATCCTGAATGCTGCTCAAACCAACAAAATCAGTATCTCCAAGGATGCAGTCCAAAATATAGATTTTAAAAAATTCTCCCAGGAGTTCCTACATGCAACTGTATTTGAGAATCAAGAACCCACGATGCTTTAACAATTTTTTTTTTGTTTTATGACAACTTTGGATTTACAGAAAATTTGAAAAGATAAGGCAAAGTCCCATATGTTTTGACTTAGCTTCCCATAATGCTAGCATCCTATATAATAACCATGGCACACTTGTCAAAATAAACCAATTAGCATTCAGTACAAGTTACTATTAACTAGTAACTTGTCAAACTTTGTCAGATTTCACAAGTTTTTTTTTCTCTCTTTATTCTCCTTAGGTTCATAGCAGTTTCTTATGACTTTGGGAATGTAGGAGAATGCTGGTCAGGTATTTTGTAGAATGTTCTCAAGATGAATTTCCCTCACATTTTTCTCTTGTTTAGACTGGTATCATGGGTTTTACAATATTACCATAAAATAAAAGTGCTTTTCTCATTATGTCATATTCGAGGGTACATTGTATCAACATAAGTGATTACTGGAGATGCTAACTTCAATCATTTGGTTAAGACAGTGTTTACCACTTCACAGTTCTCTGAATCTCCAATTTCTTTAGAAGCCAGTGTTGTTTAAATTCAATCAAGATTGGTTGTATTCATTTGGGTGTATATGGAGTGAAGGAGGAGATAGATTAAGTCCCACCTCCTATAGAGAAAAAATAGCAGTGAATATTTATGATCCAAGTGATTCTAAAGAAAGTTGCATTCATTAGACACACAAGAGAAGGAAAGACTTCTGGCTGGGCCATCATTACAAAATTAGGAACTAAACGAGGACAAGAACGAAAACAGAGGCACCAATGAAAAAGAGGTTCTATCTAAAACATTGTGTCAAAGTAAAAATAAATAAATAAATCATAGTTACTGATTAAAAATGGGGAGGGGAGTATATAAAAGAAAGAAAACCCAAGATCTGTTAAGGTTCTGACTGAGTAATTGGGAAGATGACACAATAGAGAACAGAGAAGGAAGATAACTTTGGTTGTAACATACAAAGTGGAATGCTAAGAGCATTAAGTTTGTTGTGCTGAGCAAGTGTTAGTAAAATGGCACAGTCTTATCTATGGCACGATCTACATCCCGGACACCATCCTAGACTCTAGCCCCCACCGCCATGGCTGGAAGCCAGGTAGCCACATGGCCCAACCACTGATGTCAGCTCCACCCCCACCCTAGTGTGATTCACTGCTCCTACTTCCCTGCCCACCTCCCGGCAAACAGTACCCTTTCCTGAACACATGGCTCTCTCCCTTATTCTCTCTCTATCTCTATCTCTTGATCTCTCTCCCTCTCTCTCTCTTCCTTGATCTCTCTCTCTTACACTCTTTTCCTTCTTCGCCCCTTCCCTCCCATCTGTCAGGTTTCCCCAATAAACCCTTTCCCTTACTCCAGTGTTTGGTGTGTTTTGTGGTGGCCTTACAGCAAGCACTTAAATGGATTCTCAGACAGTTTACCTCCTTAGGAAATATGCTACCATGAAGGACCCATTCTATAGTCCAAGTTGCTTTCCAATTCTCCAATCATTCTCCCAAGAAAAATGCTCACTCCTAAAAGTAAGGCTCTTTATATTGGGGATTTTATAAAACTAATGGAAAAATTGGAATTGAAACATAAATTTATTTTGGAACAAAAAAAACCTAATACACATTTTCCATGAACTTTTTGAAGACCTGCTCAGATTTTGTGGCTTGGATAGAGTTAAGAAATCTTCTTAAGCAGATTTTGAACATTCAAGCTATATTATAAACCAGGTCTGACATTTGTTCAATCACCACCCCACTGTAAAATAATGAATCTACCTGCATTGTGAAGATTTGGGCCCTGTAATTAAGGAGTACAATTACTTTACAATAGAACCTCCAGAGTTTTCATTACCTCTCCAAGGAGATAACCCAAAAATATTTGAGAAGTAGCATCTCTCAGCTTGGAAACTGGTAATACACAAGAAAAGTCTCATTAACATTTACATTTTGTGTAAATTGTGGATATGTGTTAAAAACTGAGCCTGACCAAGCTTTAATACATTCCTTAATTACATGTTTGGTGGCACCTGGAAGTCAGAAGGCTCCCTGAAAAACAGAACATTGACTAAACAGCTCTGCTTTTTGAGAGTGAATGGGAAAAACACAAGGCATTTCAAAATCTCATTGTGGCAGGAAGTTGCAAACTCAATTTGTTCTTTTCCATTCCTTCACTTTGGTGAGGAGAATGGGGAGGCAGAAGGCCACCAAAATGGCTGCGGGTTGACAGGGCTGTGTCCTCTTACTAGGAGAGCTTTACCATCCACCTGATCTCCACATTTTCTCTCCTTTCACTTTCATTGTGCAGAGCTTGTAATCCACTCCTTTTGTACTGTTAAGGATAGAACTAAAGACCAGTTTCATTTCTGAAAGGTTTACTATAAAATCTGAAATGAGAATATTAGGTACATAGATTTTGAGAAATTATTTTTGTTTTTTTCCCAAATTTTGTACACATATTTTTTGCTTCTTCCTTTCTTTTCCTCCTTTGTCTTTTTATTACTTATCATTTTACCTCTGATTATGTTCCTAGCAGGATAATATTAATGTAAAAGTCTTTAGCAATGTATTTTGATGAGTCTAGAAATCAAAGTAAGTTTTCTGATTATGTTTTTCTAGAAATATCTAGTATTACAATGCAACTTGGTATCATAAAACATCTAATGTAAAGTACCTACTTTAAAAGCAAATAAGAAAGCCTTCTGAACAAAGTGTCTTTACCAAGTCATTGCCTTGAAGTATGCTGTGGCCACTGACATCTGCATTCCCTTACTCCTACCAACCTGCCACTATTTTCTACTTAGAGTGATCTCTTGATACCGGGATCTTATTTGGTGTAGATTCTCAGAACTATCAGGGCATAGTATCCCATAGTGTCTCAGTTTCCCCTCATTGCTTAATGATTTTTTTGTCTTGCTTCAATTATTATAAATCAATCTTTTTTAAAAGATTTATTTATTTACTTGAAAGGCACAGTCCCAGAGAGAGAGGGAGAGATAGATAGAAATCGTCCATCCACTTATTCACTCCCCAAATGACCACAACTGCCGGAGTTTTGCCAATCCAAAGCCAGGAGCCAGGAACTTCTTCTTTGTCTCCCATGTAGCTGCAGGGGCTCAAGGACTTGAGACAGCTTCTGCTTCTTTTCTCAGACTATTAGCAGGGAGCTGGATTGGAAGTGGATCATCCGAGACTCAAACCAACATCCATATGGGATGCTGGTACTGCAGGTGGTGGCTTTATCTGCTAACCCACAGTACTAGCCCCATAAATCATCCTCTTATGGGGCTGAAATTGTGACATACAGGGTAAAGCCATCACCTGCGATGCTGGCATCCAATAGGATGGTCCCCTGTTCATGTCACAGCTGCTTCACTTCTAAACCAGCTCCCAGGTAATGACCGGGGAAAACAAGTGGTAGATGGCTCAAGCGTTTGGGTCCCTGCTACCTTTGTGAGAGCCATGGATAAAGCTCCTGGATCTTGTCTCGACCTAGCCCAGTCCTAGCCATTGCAAGCATTTAGTGACTGAACCAGCAAATGGAAGATCTTTGTCTCTTCCTCTCTGCAACTCTTTCAAATTATAAATAAACTTAAAAAAAAAAAAACCCTACTTCTTACTAAAATTAACTCACTAAATTGAGAGTTTAGTGCATTAGATCCAGCTACTCCAGCTTGCAGGACTCATGAGGTCTATGTATCATCTTGATGCTAGGTTTTGTTTTGAGAGTTTTTCTAGGAATTTCAGGTCCTGAGCAAAAAGTAACTGCCACCTGCCACATAACTCCCAGACTGATGGGAGCCAATCTTGCAGTCATCGAAATTGCCAAATGAACATAATATCACTGGCCAATTAAAGGACAGCCACAGCACCATGGACCAGACATTGACATGCATATGATCACACATCTCTCAAATTCAATCTGTAAGATCCCTTCCTGTTAACACCTCAAGGAGTTTGGGAATTAAGCAAGATCTCTCCAAATGCTTGCTCTGTATTTTTTTTTAAATAAAGACCTACTTTCTTATACCTCTCCTATGTCAATGATTCAGTTGCTGAGCATCAGTCAAGTGCAGCTGGACTTTGGGGGTTCTATAGTATTTTCACCATCCTTTATTCTGCTTAATAACCACCTTCTCATTCAGCTGCTGCCAAACACTTAAATTTTTTGCTTGGTAACCTCCTCCACATTCACTCTACTGTACAAAGACCTGCTTGTTTGTTATTCTCACATCTCCCATTTTTATTTTTAAAGATTTATTTATTTATTTGAAAGGCAGAGTAACACAGAGAGAGAAGGAGAGGAAGAGAGAGAAGGAGAGGAAGAGAGAGAGAGAAAGAGAGAGAGAGAAAGAGAGAGACAGAGGTCTTCCATCCTCTGGTTCAGTCCCCAGATGGCTGAAACCGCTGGAGCTATGACAATCTGAAGCCAGGAGCCACGGACTTCTTCCAGGTCTGCCAAGTGGGTTCAGAGTCCCAAGAACTTAGACCATTTTCTACTGCTTTCCCAGGCCATAGCAGAGAGCTGGATCAGAATTGGAGCAGCCAGGACTTGAACTGATGCCCATATGGGATGACAGTACTACAGGCGGCAGCTTTACCTGCTATGCCACAGTACCAGCCCCTCAATTTTACTTCTTATTACATTGTACCTCCCCTGCCCATTTCTGGGTGGAATAGCAAAGCACTACTCTGCCCTTACTCAGCTGCAGTGTAATCCACCACCCACTTGTCAAAAAGACTAATGATTATATAACTATTGGAAAAAAGACTGTAAGGGCTTTGTAGAGGTATGATTGTTGGGATTTTGAGAATGTTTGGGATTCTCTTTTTAGAATCTGCTGAGAATTTACAACAGTTCTTTAGAAAAAAGTACGTAACTGCATACACATGCAAACCTGGGAACATGGATTCCTGGAAACAAGGTAAGATTGTGCTTTTCCAAATGAACTAAATTACATCTTGGATTAAGATGGCCAACTAGAAATCATTGCCCTCGAAGAGCATCCTTCCGGTTCTTAGGCAGCTGTTCCCTAACGTTAAGCCTATGGGACATAATGGGAAGCACATTAAAGACAACACCCAATAGGAAGCATTATTACTGTACTAAGGGAAGAGATGTGGTGGAGCAGTCTGTCCATGGATTCACACTTCAGCTTCACAAATTCTTCTGTGATTTACTACCACAAAACTTGTGTTAGACACACCTCTCCCCGCTGATTCTGCATTCTGCTTTGTATTTTTCTCAGATCTATAGGTTGTCCCTATCACCTCCTTGAGGTCTTTCTTCCAATAACTCTCTGTGGCCCCGTGGATTAAGTTGTTAAGTAATCACCTACAATGTCATCCCATATCAAGTGCCAATTAGAGTCTTTCCCCAACCCAGTTCCCTAATAATGTTACTGCGAAAGCAACAGAAAATAACCTAATTTCTTGACCTCTGCACCCAAATGAGAGACCCATATTGAGTTCCAGGCACCTAACTTCAGCCTGGCCCCCACTCCAGCATTTGCAGCCAATTAAGGAGTGAACCAGAGGATGGAAGATCTCTTCTCTCTCCCTCTCTCTCTCTCTCTCTCCCTCTCTCTCTCTCTCTCTCTCTCTATATATATATATATATACACACACACACACACACACACATATATATATCTGTAATTCTGATTTTTAAATAAATAAATAAATCTTTAAAAATATGTTTTAAAAAATCACCCTATGGTTGAAGTGATTATCTCAGTAACGTTGCTTCTTTTTTAAATAGTGGCTATTCCTATCTCTAACACAATGTTTTCTCTTCCTTGCTTTACTGGCCTTTAGAGCATTTTCCAAATCTAGAATACTCTGTTGCTCTTTGCTATTTTTGTTTTTGTCTGTCTCCTCCCACTGGAATTAGAGAGCATTCTCTCTGTCAGAGTGTAGGGCTGTCTTTCTGTTTTGTTCACAGATCTATATTAGTCATAGAATAGAGCGTTTCACTTAAGAGATGGTAGTGTATTTGCTGAATGCCCAGTGGAATGCTCATACTTATCATGGAGAAAAATGGATTGTTCATGAATATGTGTGAGGCTGGGCCAGGACTTGCAATAATAATCATGACTGTGCACACTTCTAGAGAAGAACCCTAGGGTGTAAAAATTCCATGGAGATGGAGGCCGGCACTGTGGCATAGTGGGTAAAGCTACCCACTGCAGTGCCGGCATCCCACATGGGTGCCAATTCCAGTCCTAGGTGCTCCACTTCCTATCCAGCTCTCTGCTATGGCCTGGAAAAGCAGTAAAATATGGCCCAGGTCCTTAGGCCCCTTGCACCTGCATGAGATACCTGAAAGCAACTCCTGGCTCTGGGCTTCATATCGGCACAGCTCCAGCTATTGCAGCCATCTGGGGAGTGAACTAGCTGATGGAAGACTCTCTCTTTCTCCCTCTCTCTCTCTTTTTCTGCGTTTCAAATAAATAAATAAATCTTGAAAAAAAATTCCACAGAGATGGAGATGTTCAGCAACAGTACCCTTGCCCACTGTTCTATCTCTTGTTCTGGATCTTAAAAGTACTATTGACTGAAATGTCTTTGAAAACTTCATCTGTTTTTACCTGACATTCTTCTAGGTCAAAACACCAAAGTTTCTTCTTCCGTGGCTGTAACTTAATCTTTGATTCCCACAACAGAAAGTAACTGCATCTTCTTCTGAGATCATAAAGTGTTAAAAACTGGCTAAGGGGCAGGTGCAGTGGCTCATTAGGTTAATCCTCCGTCTGCGGTGCCGGCACCCCATGTGGGCACCATGTTCTAGCCCTGGTTGCTCCTCTTCCACTCAAGCTCTCTGCTGTGGCCGGGGAGGGCAGTGGAGGATAGCCCAGGTGCTTGGGCCCCTATACCCGCATGGGAGACCAGGAGGAAGTACCTGACTCCTGGCTTCAGATTGGCATAGTTCCAGCTATAGTGGCCATTTGGGGAGTGAACCAACAGAAGGGAGATCTTTCTCTATGTCTCTCTCTCACACTGTCTAACTCTATCTGTCAAATAAAAAATAATGTAAAAAAAAAAAACTAGCTGAAATCATGTAGTAAGGGAACTAGCTTCTGTTAAGTATCTCATAAATTCTCTAATTTAATTCTGTACCAATTACATGAGAATTCTATTATTCTCAAAAGAGGACACATTAACTGCATGTTGATTAACTTACCCCAATGTACCCAGCTAGAAAGCAGCAAAGAAGTCAGAAATTTGAGTTTGTCTAGCTGTAAAATGCATAATTATTATTGCATGTAGGTCAGTTATTTGCCTCCACAACATTTGTCTCTATAAGAGGAGCAAAAAAATGGACCTAGTTAGTTCCTTTTTAAAAAAAGATTTATTTTGTTTATTTGAAAGACAGTTACAGAGAGAGGGAGAGCCAGAGAGAGAGAGAGAGAGAGAGATAGAGGTCTTCCGTCTGCTGATTCACTCCCCAATGGCCACAATGGCCACAGCTGAGCTGATTTGAAGGCAGGAGCCAGGAGAATCTTCCTGGTCTCCTATATATGTGCAGGGACCCAGAACTTGAGCCATCCTCCACTGCTTTCCCAGGCCATACATGAGAGTTAGATCACAAGTGGAACAGCCAGGACTTGAAACAAGGCCATATGGGATGCCAACACTGCAGGCAGCAGCATTAACTGGCTGTACCACAGCACTGGCCCCTGAATCTTCTTATTTCTAAAAATGGAAATGGTAGCCAGTGTTGATAATGGTTTTATATTATGGTACATTATTTTTGAGTGGAGAAATCGATTTATAAGCCAGATTTTAAATATCATGTCACTGGAGAACACAAAGGTGGAATGGAAGAAACTGCTTTTTTCTCAGCATACCTTTCAGCTACAGACCCATGGGGCTGCCTCAGATTTAGTTATTGTCAGAGTTTTCACATTGGTATGTGCATTTCCAATTATCTGCAAGTTGAGTAATGTGCCTCCTGGAAACATACATTTTATGTCATTTTCCAAATGTATGAAGAGATCACTCCCAGTTATAAATACAAATCTAAAGCAACATTTTATTGAATTCAAAGTAACTTTTGGACCTTGAGTATTGTTTCATTCAAAGGAGGAAAAGAGAGAGAGAAGGAGAGAGAGAGAGAGAGAGAGAGAGAGAGAGAAGCAAGGAGGAAGGCAGAATGAAGGAATTTTGTTCCCTGTAGTTTTCAGAATTAAATTAAGTTTATTTTTGCAGTGCCTTGCATTTTATCTACCTCTGGAAATATTTGGAAGTGTATGGTGGATTTAATCCCATTATTCTTTGGAAATATGATGAGTGGTTCAGTTTCTGATTTTCATAATCAGCTGTTCTAGCTGTAAGCTATTATTGCCTTATAGGGACATCTGCTGGTAGATAAATAAAGATCTGGAACAATAAAATTCATTTTCTCTTCAGTGTTTGCCAGGGCATCCCTATAAGGCTGCAACCCCGCTTGCATCTGCTTCAGATAGTGCATGGCTGTTGAAATTCTAAATACTGTAGCATTTCACGGTCCAGTCCTGCTCAGGTCACATAAAACTTGCCTTCATTACACATGTGCCTTGTTTCCACAACAGATTCACACCTGTACTTAACATTTTTAAAAAATAGACTGACCATATATTATCCTGGAAACCTCTGGCTTCCTGGGAGCTTATGTACTCTGAGGCAGATGGCATGAGATTTGCAGCACCATGAGTATACAGATGAACCCTTGAACATAAGCCTTACCTGTTCTGTTTTCTGCCTGAGATTTCCACAGCAGCATGTGAAATAGAAATCAAGTCGGGGCCGGCGCTGTGGCATAGCAGGTAAAGCCGCTGCCTGCAGCACTGGCATCCCATGTAGGTGTTGGTTCAAGTCCCGGCAGCTCCACTTCTGATCCAGCTTCCTGCTTATATGCCTGGGAAAGTACTTGGACCCCTGCACCCACATGGGAGACCAGGATGATGCTCATGGCTCCTGGCTTCTGCCTGGCCCAGCCCTGGTCCTAGAAGCCATTTGGGGTGTGAACCAATGGATGGGAGATTTCTCACTCTCAGTCTCTCTCTGCTTCTGACCCCCTCTCTGTAACTCTGCCTTTCAAATAAATAAATAAATCATTACAAAAAAAAAAAAAAGGAAAAGAAATGAAAGTCATAATCTTTCAGTTCCAGAAACAGAAAAACAAGCTAAAACCAATTTGAAAATATTACAAACTTCTTAAACTTCAGGCCTTTAACTTTTTGATGAAAAGAGAAAAACCTATCTTGATAATTCAATCATTAAGTTCAAATGTTTCTTTTCCACTTAATATTTTCCAGTAATAATTATTTGCAGCTAATTATCACCTGTCACTTTAAAAAATGATTACATGTAGAAAGTAAACCAACCAGCAGTCCTATTTCTAACACCATCACCAAAAGGATGAAATAATTTATTTTCTTTTGGTGTTTTATTGAACAAGGACCAAATTCATACTCCATCGTTGGAAAAACAGTACCGTGTTAAATCACATATAGTACTGAAAACTAAATTGCCCATAAAAGTCAATATTACCTACAGTACAGTGTGGTGGCTTATTCATGCCACTTCTTTAAATTCCCTGCATAGTCATGAGCGAACATGATGGAAAATAAAGGGTCATCACATGCCTTCTCCCAGAGTTTCCCCATTTTTTTGCATATACTTTTGTAACTGGATAGAAGTCTGTTTTATCAGCTAAAGCAACCCTTGCCAAAAGAAATGATATCATCATTAACTAATTACAACTAACTAATAGCATTGCACACTTTGGTGGATTAATACACTTCCTGTTAAGGCTTGAAAGCTGGAGGAGAACAAAGCTACAACTCCCACAAAATCCTCAAATGCCAACAATGCAAATAAATTTTTCAAGGGTTTTTACCAACCACATGTCTTTCTTTTCCTCTCATGCCCTCACTGTATAAAAAGTATGTGAATTTCTATGAACATTCTAAATGAATTCATGAAGCAACCAACTTATTTTTACTGTTTTGTCCAATCATAAATCACAGAATCTATTGACATGCACAGTTTCAACATGCTGAAATCATCATCTTTGGCTGTTTGTCTTCTTACCAATGAAGCAGCAAGCTACACATGATAACTTCCAGATATGAAAAGAATAAGGAAAATCAAATAAGAGAGAAAACCAGTGTTTTCAAAAATAATTCTGAAACCTCAAAGCAAAACAAAAAAGACATACTTGAAATATTTGTATCTGAAGAGTTACATAGAATCATTGAGAAATAATTTTAGAAGGACTAATATAAAAAATCATCTATTTGTGACCTGTGATCTGTGACTCAACTATTTTATTATAGCAAAGTGTTTTAATCTTCTCAATTTCTTCACACATATTCTACCAAGATCCTACTGAAAAGAAAAATAATTACAGTTAGAATTGCATTCTAAACCCTTTACTTCTACAGGCAAATGAAAGGACAATTAAAGAATTGTTTCCTATTCTTGCACTATAGATAATTAAAGTCCATATTCTATGACTAGGGAAGGAATTAGCATATGTCATAGATATGAATGCAAGGATAGAATAGTTTTTTTCATTTACTTATTGAATCTTGAGAACATTCCTACACTAATCATTAAGCTTCATTTGAAAAAACTTATGAAGCAGGCCAGTTTTGTTGTTGTTGCTTTTGTTGTTTTTGTTTGTTTGTTTGTTTGTTTGTTTTTGACAGAAGAGTTAGACAGACAGAGAGAGAGAGACAGAGAGAAAGGTATTCCTTCCGTTGGTTCACTCCCCAAATGGCCGCTACGGCCAGCCCACTGTGCCAATCCGAAGCCAGGAGCCAGGAGCCCCCTCCTGGTCTCCCATGCAGGTGCAGGGCCCAAGCACTGGGGCCATCCTCTACTGCCCTCCCGGGCCACAGCAGAGAGCTGGACTGGAAGAGGAGCAACTGGGACAGAACCAGACGCCCCAACTAGGACTAGAACCTGGGATACCGGCACCGCAGGCGGAGGATTAGCCAAGTGAGCCACTGCGCCAGCCAACCAGTTTTATGCTAGGAAAATATGGTGACAGTGAGCATACCAAAGATGATGGAGAGACATTGAACTAAACATGGGAAATCAATTGCAGTAGAAGCAATAAGTTGTTTAAGGTAGTTCTTTACGACTGGGTATGGAATGATAGAATTTATTTAAAATGATTACACATTCTCTTGTAGGAGGCAAATGAATTATTGCTTAGTACACAACAAAAGGGAACCTAAAAATGAAAAATGTTACCATCAAAAGGTTTGCTGAGATTCTTACAATAAAGGGTGGTATTAGCATTGCAAACCACAAAAATTGTAGAAAAAATTTAAATTATTTACCTTTCTAGTTCAGCACAAATGTCCTCCAGCTAATTATCATGAGATATTGCCTGGAAATTAGCCAGTCATGTTGTGTTTCTATCTCCAGATTTACAATTAGTAATGCTATTAATGTGGTTCCTGTACTTAGCGTTACTAATTATATTGCTATGAACTAATGGTGTTAAAAATAGCAATAGCCATCAACTACCAATTAATGCTTAATGAGAGCATATAAACCCTGGCATTGTAATGAATTTCAAAATTATTGTTGCTTGTGTTCCTTTTGTAATCGTGCAAAAATGGGTGTAACCAGTAACCACTGAAGTAGGGCACTGATTGAAAGCATAGTTCTCACATCATTGCAAAAAAATTAAGTGAAGGAAAAAATAGCTTCTCAAAGGAATATACACAAATTCTATTGTAACCTTGGAACTCAACATGCAGGTTCGGGGGAAGAATATTTTCTATATATGCAATATAAAAATAATCAAAGCACAATTTCTAAAAATATCACTTGATATCCATGAATAAAAAAGGAAAAATTTCAAAAAATCAGAAGTTTTTATGGAAGAATCTGTCAACACATCATTTCTCCAAGATTAGATAAGGTAGGATATCTAAGAAGATCAGATGTAAGAAAAATACCCTTTATTAACTAGATAAGGCTAGGTTATGCTGCAGTAACAAACATCCACCAATGACTTAGTGTATAAATCAACTGAAAATTGTGTTATTGAAAAAATTAAAAGAACAAATAAGAAAGAGAATAGAGGGTGAATGGTAGAGTAAGGTGGGAAGTATCACTATGCTTCTAAATCTGTGTATATGAAGCACGTGAAATATCTTCAGTACATAATAAATTGAAAAAATGAACAAAAAAAGCTTATCTTTTGCTCATCCTACATGCCCAACAGAGTTACTCAGGAACTAACACCTACAACAATCACTCAGGAACCTACACAAAAACAGATTGCATTTTGTCATATGCTCCCATTAACTTCAGATGAGGAACTTGAAAAATGTTGTCCCGTCTCTTAATTCTACCTAGAAGTAACATACCCCTCTATATAACATTTAATTGGAAAAAAGAAGCCACATGACTGTGTCTGCAAAGTATGGAGGATGATACCTCGAAAGAGCAGGTATCATGAACAATCACATTTTAGTAGCTTGGCATGGCTTTCATAATCATCAAATAAAGACTGAATAAAATGGAAAACTTCAGTGAGGAAATAACTAGTGGTATGAGAGCATTGATAGAACGTCAATATGTCTCGCTGGTTCTCTAGAAACATGTCCTTTGACCTTATCACTATAAATACATATAAACATGCACACATATCCTACAATGGTCTATTAGTATTTCCCTATTAGTATACTCTGTTGCTGTATATTAAATGAAAACTTATATTTTCAACCTAAAAACGTACAGAAACTTCCTGACTTCTGATGGGTTTGCATCCTGATATATCTAACATAAGGTGAAAATATTATAATTAGAAAGTGTATTTAATTACCCTAACCTAATAGATATCATACTTTGGCAACATGGTAAACTATGGACTATTGCATGTTTGCCCTCACGATTGCTGACTGAAAGCTGCAGCTCACAACTACTGCCTAGGATTGGCATTGCAAGAGGTAGCATAATAGCTATCACTATCCTAAGAAAAGGTTAAAATACAAAATTTGAAATACAGTTTCTACTGGAATGCAGACCACTTTCATGCCATCAGGAAGTCAAAAGGTTGTAAATCAAACCATGATAAGACAGAGATTGTATATTTTATTTTGACAGCAACCTTCTCAACCCTTGATCCCAGTTAAAATCTTAATGGATTTCAGAAATACGAAATAGTAGAGATTATCATATAATGAAATAAGAAAGGGAGTAACTTAATAAAGGAAAAGGAGGCTAATGATGTGCATGTGTTTAAGAATATGCTCAAATCAACACAAAAATATGCTTAAGATGGTCACACTAGTGTTGGTAGTCAAACACTAAAAAAATGCTGGAAACCAGAATCCACCACACCAAAATATACCACTTTGATACATTGATTATTTTCAGCTAAAGGCACTTGAAAAATTGCACATCCAGGGAGAGGCTATCTTTGAACTTCCTTTATCTGCCTAAAGACTGACCCTCCAATAGGAACTCGATTGTCATTAATCTCCCCAGGAGTTTCATCAAGGAAGAATAACAATTATTAGAGGACTTGAGACTAGAAATTGACACCACATTCTTATATACTGCCACAAAGTATCATATCTCCTATCTGTTTTCTAAGACTTGCTCATCTTTTGTAAAAATCATTTACTGTCTCCTAAACGACCTGCATTTCCTCCTTCTTCCTCCATTAAGTTAGTATACGTTCTCAAATCTCATTGCCTTGGTGTGTATTAACATTTTTTCTTTAAATGTTTCTGTGAAAATAATATCAAAGTATTTCTGTTGTATACCTTTCCTCCTTTTAATCTGCCTGTTTTCTTCTTTTAATAGTTCCAACCATCAAATCTAAGAGATAAAAATTTCAGTCTTTACGGAAGACTAAAAAAGGCATTAAAGAGGACTCACTGAATTTAATTACAACACTTAAAATATACATTTTACCAAAAGAAAAGGATAAAATATACAACAATGTTAAAATGAAGGTATGCATAGGATAAAAGTCAGCATCAGAGTAAGGAGCTCAGTACAGGTACCACTTGTGCACCCATGGAAGAGCCATACTGAATGTGCTCTCTTTCTGGATGAAAAACCTCCAACATATGTATGGAAGGCCTCAGAGATAGGAGCCCCATATTAAGTTTCAGTCAAGTTTTCTGTGGTTCCTGTGGTCAAATAGGCATACCATTATTATATTACCAGTCCCAATGACAATCTACTGGCATAGCACCGAAACGAGGTGCAAACTATCAATCTTGCTGCAATCAATAACCCATACTGGCAAGCTGGTACGAACTGCCTTGAAACTTGTCTTAGAAACTTTGTTATAAAACACTATTAATTATGACTTGTTTTATGCCATGGCCAAGAGTCAGAATCAATAAGGTGTACACCTCTTACAAAAGAGCTTAGGTCAACTCCAGGAAAGATGGAAGTAGCCCTCAGCACAACACGCAGAGTTCACGAAAAGCAAAGCATATGAACTTGGAAGGTCATTTGTATTATTAATGAATCGATTTCCACAATATTGGGGACACAGGATGAATATATCTCAGGACCAGGGGATATATCTGAACTGTCAGAGGTTGTTTTCAAACTGCATCCCCTCTAAAACTTATTGTAAGGAGAGTAAAACTGAGACTATTTTTTAGGCATATTTGTCGCAGTTGCCATCCCTCTGTGTAACATATTTCCCTACAATGAAGAAGCTTAAAACAACCATTGCATTAGACTTGCTGCATTTATAATGCAGGATTCTGGAAAGAGTTCTTCATAGTGGAGTGTCTAAGTCTGCAGCCTCAGCTGGAAAGACTTGAAGTCTGGGGAATGGAATCATTCTGAAGTCTCCACCACGCACATGTCTGATGGTTGATGTCAGTTGTCTATCAGGATCTCAGCTGTCCTTTTTATTTTTTTGATGGAGGAGTTATGGTTTATTATTTTTTTCATATATATATTTTGCTTTTTTAGAAGCAAATTATTAATTATTTTTTAATAAATATAAATTTTGAAAGGATCTCAGCTGTTCTTAAAGCAGCCTCTCCCTCTAGGGTCACTTCTGCACAGCAGGCAGCCATAGATTCCTTACTCTGTGCCTCACGGCTCTGAAGGTGAGTTCCTGGAAAGAGAAATAGAAATATCAGTTTATTAAGTTCTGGAAACTGCTCAAGCACAGCTTTCATCATGCTCCATTGGTCAAATAGTCTCAGTGCAAAAATTCCCAGTGAGACACAAAACATAGATCCTGCATCACAACTGCAGAACTGTAAAAGTTGGGGCTATGTTTTAAAATTAACATCTGCCTGCAACAAAATGTTTTCAACATGTGGCATCTAGCCTTCCACGTATATTCTATACCTCCAAATACACAGTGTTAGGACCAGGATTCTTGCTTTCTTTCCAGTTTGCAATTAGAATTCACCCAAACACCACCCCCTTTTGCATGTTTGCTTCAATCCAGTGAATATCAAGATTGAGCTGCTGATGGGTGGTGGGGATGGAGTTTGGAGAAGGCTGGCAAGTTCGACTATAGATCCTTGAGAAAAGTTGCTAAGAACTGCCGGAACAATATTGGAAATCCACTTTTGAGATTCATCAGTAACTGTAACTATTGAAAACTTACTTAGTTTTACAAATCCTTTTCTAGAAAGAATAGGAAAGTTCAATTACTTTGAGTTTGAGTTGAGTTCATTTATTGAATTCACTCACAGACGAATCTCAAATGGATAATAGATATTCATTTTATGACCAAGCTTATCAAAAAGAATTCAAAAGATGTTAGTTAGTGTTGTATTATGTTACTGTATATAATCAAATGAGCTACTTCCATCAAAAATTATGTTAAAACAAAAAAATGAAAATGTGTGTGTGTGTGTTTTATGAAGCTATAGCTGGAGTTTAAAATCTCCAAGTATGCTTTCAAAAATTTGATGACATTCATGTTTTCTAGTTAGGGAAGAAGTTAGTGTAATTCAAAACAGCATGAAAATATACATATTAATTTCATCATTGTAAGTTATATTTAAATATATATTATATAAATATATATAAACATGTAAATGTATGGAAAGTCCATTTTAACTAAATAGCATAAAATAATAAATTGTCTATTTTTAAAAGCATCTTACTCTTTTTATAGTTTGAGTTTCATTACTCAACAAATAAATCCAATTTAATTTTATTAATTAATATTCTGATCAAAACTTACTAAGGAAATCATATGGAATGATAGTTTAAGTTCTTTTAGCTCTTACACAGGGAATATGAAAATAAATATTTATTTATTTTTTACTAATATTTTTACATGGAAGTCTTATTGGATATCTTGAAAGGGATGGGAGTTTTCTGAGGATTGTATTTGTCTCCTTGTTGCCTTCCAGGATTTAGTCCAATGAACTGATTCGCTAGGTTTACTGACTTTTGTCTTCCACATATTTTATTCACTATCTTCCACTCCCAGCAGTTGGTTGATTGGCTATGCCACCCAGATAAAGAATGAACACTAGTCTTGGGGCAGTGCTGTGGTATAGCAGGTTAAGTCGCCATCTGCAGCACCAGCATTCCATATGGGCATCCTTTGGAACCCAGGCTGCTCCACTTCCAATCAAGCTCCTTGCTGATGTTCCCGAGAAAGCAGTGGTTATGGCCCAAGTGCTTGGGCCCCTGCATCTGTGTGGAGGACTTGGAGGGAGTTCCTGGCTCCTGGCTTTGGCCCAGCTCAGTCCTGGCCATTGTAGCCATTTGGGGAGTGAACCAGCAAATGAAAGGCTTCTCTCTCTGCCTTTGTTTCTCTTTGTCTGTAATATGCCTTTCAAATAAATAAATAAATAAATAAATAAATGTTTTTAAAAATGTTAAGACAACACTTGTCTTTGTAAAAGGATATATGTATACCCGATTTGGAGTGTTTCTTGGTTTTTATTTTTCCTAAGGTTTAAATGCAAATCATTCAACACTTTTTTAAGACAGAAGGAAATGACATACTCATGCAAGACACTATAATTCTGCTAAAATGCTATGTGCCTCCTGCTTAAAACATCAAACTTCAGAAACAGAAGGAAAAAAAAATCTATTTATGTAATCAAGCAAGAATACCAAAAACTCCAGGGAAAATTCTACAAAAGTACATTAGAAGATCTATGGAAAAAGAGCTACAAAGTTTTATTATAGTGAATAACCATGCTTCTTACTGAGAAGACTTTACATTTTAAAAGGATAGATATATGTAACAATTACAAACAAAAATGCACTGAGTCAACAGAATTAAACTAAAATTCACATAGAAGAACAAAGTACAGACACATAAAAGAAAATTTTTGAATAAGAATTTTGCAAGGTGGGAGTTAGAAGCACTTTATCAAACACTAAACATACTATGAAACTATAGAAATAAAACAATAGCTACGAGCACCTAAATAGAAAGATAATCCCTGGATCAAAAGAATTAAGAATTTCCAGGGGGTTAGTATTGTAGCATAGTGGGTAAAGCTGCCTGCTGCAAGATTTACATCCCATATGGGCACCAGTTAGAGTCTGGCTGCTCCACTTCTAATCCAGCTCCCTGCTAACAGCCTGGGAAAGGCAGTGAAAGATGGCACAAGTGCATGGGCTCCTGCCACCCACATGGGAGACCCAGATGTAGTTCCTGGCTTCAGCCTGACTCAGTCCTGGCTGTTTTGACCACTTAGAGAATGAACCAGCAGATGGAAGATCTCTTTCTCTGCCTCTCCCTCTCTCTGTAGCTCTACCTTTCAAATAAATTAATGAATCTTTCTTAAAAAAATACCCTAACTAGAAAATCATATTTAGGAAAATAGTAGAAAACATAAATGGTATTTTATTTCATAACTGTATGTGAATTGTCTATATAAAATAAGAAGGTTGGATTCCATATCTGAAGCAATTAAAAACTAAACTCTAAATAAAATGAAGTTCTAAATTTTAGAGAAAAGATCAGAAAAATATCAAGAAATGCTTATTTGATGTTAGAATGAAGAAAACCTTCCTGAAGCAAATATTTAAACTTAATAAAATGAATACAAAATTATAAAAACTAATAATAGGAAAGATAAACATGCATGACTACATAAGAATTAAAAAAGACATACCACAACAAATGCCATAAATAAAATAATCTGAAGTTAATATAAGGTGTTCATATTCATATAATATTCATATAATCATATAAAAAATCTTACAAATTGATAAGGAAATGATTCACAGAAGAGGAAATGCATGTGAACAGTAGGCATAAAATAAGTCTTGATTTTGACGGTAGTCAGAAACACACAGATTTAAACAACACAGCATACCTTTTGTCCATCTATTTAAGTGACCAATAATTAAAGAAACTACAATATCCAGTATTAGTATTAGAAGTAGGAATACGAACTGATAAAAACTTTTTATAAAATAATCTAGCATTATAAATAAGAACAAGACACATACACAGAGTCATTGACTCGAGTATCTCTCTACTAGAGAATAAAAGTGCCGCCGCAGTGTAGTGCAGGGAGACAGGTAGTTCCTGTAGCCTTGCCTGAGTGCCATAAACTCCCTACTGTTAAATAACAACACTATGGGCCCATTTATTAGAAGATGGTCGAATAAATTTCAGAATGTCCACCTTATGGAATATCACATAGTTTTCTGAAAGAAAGTCAGATTTCTAGGTAATAAATATAAAAGTCAGTTTTACCCTAATTCCTGTTTTAGGATCATGTATCTGTCTAACAAAAGAAAAAAAGACATATGTACCAGATATACACATACACAATGTATAAATGCTTAAGAAAGCAATGTAGAAAGGTGACAGCTGAATTAATCACATTTGGGAGTCAACAGAAAGCTTGTTCTTGAATTGCTTCCCCAACAAGGCACTGCTTTCTAATTGAAACAACAAAAATTCAAAAGATGTATAAAGTGCCATAAATTCTGTTTGAAAGCTGTTTTTTTTTTTCCTAGCCTTCACACAGATCCCTCACAACTTGCACTAAATTTGGGGGAAAAAATCGTTTCCAAATTTGCAGCTATAAATCTTTCCCTGCACATGCCAGATAAGGGGACAAATAGCTAAAATAATCACTTCTGCCTTCTAATTATATGTGCAAAGGACATTTGTGCTCTGAAGAGTTGGCAGACATTTAGCATATTAGGCTAATATTTGTACTGAATTGGGGTTACTAAATGCTGCATATTTATGAAAATCTGGGTGCGTTTCAACCTTGTTTTGTCTCAGTACTCTGGAAATCCTATTGGTCCTTATTCTGTCCCAACTTCAAGAGAAGCAGAAAGTAGATAGAAGTTAATGATTGTGTGGAATGTATTTTGTTTTAACCAAAAATCAATGGCCCCACTCTGGAAGGCAATGCTTTGTAAGAACCAGTGGATGCTATTTTAAGTAGTTATGAGGTTATATGTGTCTACATGCTTATGTTCAGATCTACTTTGGTGTCTTTTCTAGGTTGAGTTTGAAAGCTTTTCTGAGTGACAGCACAAGGTCTCATTTCATCCTGTCTCCCAGCTTTCAGAACTCCAGAAGAGTGTGTGATGCACAGAGCTCTGGACCTAGGAGAACCTCTGCCATCACCATACTCCATGTCCCAAATAAGAAGTTCATCCAGCTCTAAATCTAAGCTATTCTGAACTGAACAAAAACTCGTGTTCTCAGAGAACACTGCATGGCCTCTGTCTAGCAAGAGGATTTTTTTTTTTTTTGACAGGCAGAGTGGACAGTGAGAGAAACAGAGAGAAAGGTCTTCCTTTTCCGTTGGTTCACCCCTCAATGACCGCTGCAGCCTGCGCGCTGCGGCCAGCGCACTGCGCTGATCCGAAGCCAGGTGCTTCTCCTGGTCTCCCATGCAGGTGCAGGGGTCAAGGACTTGGGCCATCCTCCACTGCACTCCCGGGCTGCAGCAGAGCACTGGACTGGAAGAGGGGCAGCCAGAACAGAATCCGGCGCCCCAACCAGGACTAGAACCCGGGGTGCCGGTGCCGCAGGTGGAGGATTAGTCTATTGAGCCCGGGCGCTGGCCAGCAAGCAAGAGGATTCATGAGAACAACCCTCCTACATTGTCTTGTGCAGGGCAGAACCTAGGAGAGCTTGGTAGCTTGCAGTTCTTCCAAGCTGTGAAAAGCAGGTAACTGAGTAATGGACAAATTACGTGTTCAACTATTTACATCATCAAATAGACAATCCAAGCTCAACAGCAAAATCTATTATCCCAATTCTGGAGGATTTTATAAAGGGTTGAAGGCAGAGTCCTTTGATGCAGGGCCTGGAGAACAGATCTGGGTTTCACACAGCGGCATAGAAATGACTGAGTCAAGGCAGGCCGGTGCTCTGTTGTAGTAGGCTAAGCCTCTGCCTGCAGTCCTGGCATCCCATACAGGCACCAGTGTCTCAGCTGCTCCTCTTCTGATCCAGCTCTCTCCTATGGCCAAGGAAATCAGTGGAAAATGACCCAAGTGCTTGGACCCCTGCACCCGCATGAGAGACCCAGAAGAAACTCTGGCTCCTGGCTTCCAATGAGTCCAGCTCTGGCCTTTGCAGCCAACTGGGGAGTGAACCAGCAGGTGGAAGATCTTTCGCTTTGTCTCTCCCTCTTTCTGTCCATAACTCTGCCTGTCAAACAAATAAATAAAACTTAAATAAAAAATGACTGAGTATGTGCTGAAGTGGCATTACTCCTGCACTCTGTGACAGCCAGACACGGCGTCCAGAGTGCCTGTGCTGGTGCAGGCGATCTCAGGAGGATGGCACAGCTCTGCAAAAGTGGGGCAAGCAGAGTGCCTGTCACCTGACAGTTTCCCCATTCCACACAGGTGGCTTTATGAACAGCTGACAGTTCCCGTGGGGGCCTATGAGGCCTGTAAAAGAGTGTGCTGTGCTTAATCTCTACAAAGGTAGAATTATTGCATTATCATATTATATTCGAGATTATTAGATTATACTGCATTATAAGGAAATCCCAAATTTTGGAATGTATTTGTTTCCTTCTGTCAATCACAGTACTACCCAATTGTGACGATCAATCACGTTTAAGTGAACTTTCAAGAAAATTTAAACAACATGCTTATTTTCTAAATCATTGATTTAAGGGAAATTCTTGCTTTCTAATTGGCAAAAGTTCCTGTTTTCTGCACATATGCCAGTAAAATTCTATTTACAACTAGGGTCATATTCAAATATTTAACAACTCGCATGTCTTTGGAATGGTCTTATCAGAACAGATACCAAACATAAACAACTGGTAATGATGAGTAGCAAATACCAGTCCTATCTACAATTGTCCCTGAAAAGTAAAACAAATAATTTTATAAAATAAAACTTTTGAAGTACATTAATAAGCCATTGGCATATAAATACTTCTCTAACAAGCTTTGAAATGGTCAAAGGTATTTCTAAAATAAATAACACATTGAACTAAAACTTTTCATACAGATAGAAATTATGATGATACTACATGAGTATGTAAATGAAATTATGATGATACTACATGAGACAATGCAGCGGGACAAATGTGCTTAAAATAAGGAACGTCAATATTTTTTAACTTAGTTGTATATTATCTAGCTGTATCTCACTTGTTTAATATAAACTTTGAAGAGACTGTAATCTGATTAAGAAATCTACTGACTCTATTTAGTAATTCTTTAAAGCATATTGAAAAAAAGATGTTATAATTTGATATAAACATATTTGTATTACACTGAGAAATACAGTTAAGTGTAATGTGTTAAATATGTCAGATGACACCTAGAAATCAGAAATAATACAAATTCTTTGTAAATAGTCTACAATTTTTCAATCCAGTTAAGTCACATCCTATATTTTCATCTATTTTATTTTGCTGTACATACAGCTTTGATCCTAAACCTACTGGAGTTAATTTTTTCAAAAATAAAAGCAAGATTTATTAAATTTTTTCATCTACGTATGCTTTCCCAAAATGTAAAAATGAGATTCCAGTTTGGTGTCTGCACCTATACAATCCTTGACCTCTATTTATCACATGAGCACCAGTGCTAATTAAAATAATGGATACTTCATGGAGCAAATCCAAACGTATTCTGTGCACTGCAGTAGTGGGTTGCACTTTATAAGGGAGAGATTCCGTCAAAAAAATTGGATTGTTCTATGTAATTGAGCATTTTTACTACATTTATTTAGGAAATGCAACTACTAGGAATATTTTAAGTCCCGTGAGTCCTACCACTAATTATGCAATATATTTGAATATTCTGTCCCTGACTGACATCTCAATTTATCTTGATAAATTTTTACAGCTGTAATTTATTTTCTTTCTTATGCCATTTCTTTATATATTTTTAAAAGATTTATTTATTTACTTGAAAGTCAGAGTTACACAGAGAGAAGGATAGGCAGAGAGACAGAGGTCCTCCATGCACTGGTTCATTCCCCAAATAGCTACAACAGCCAAAACTGCGCTGATCTGAAGCCAGGAGCCAGAAGCTTCCTCCAAGTCCCCAACGTGGGTACAGGGGCCCATGGCTTTGGGTCATCTTCTACTGCTTTCCCAGGCCACAGCAGAGAGCTGGATCGGAAGTGGAGCAGCCAGGACTCGAACCAGCACCCATATGGGATGCCAGTACTACAGGCGGTGGTTTTACCCACTATGCCACAGCGCCCACCCCATTTCTTTATATTTAAAGCTGTAATTTTGAACTCATTTATTGATATTTATATTTCTACATTATGTTATAATTCATTAGAATTCGTCACACAAATTGGTGTATTTATTACTTGTAAATGAGTTTGTGGTGAAACTCAGTTATTAAATTATGATGTGTGGTTTTCCTTAAGATATGTGTGAATCTTCTTAATTAAAACAAATATTTATATATGAAATCATATAGATTGACTCTGAATACCAGGAGAAACAAAAAGATAGAGTATCATATTGAATAACTTTGACATGACAACTGTGTTGAATTTAACCTTTGGACTCAAAGATCTAGTCCAAATATAATCCATATGTATGGAAGTGTCAGCAAATGATCAGAGACTATATTATGTTTATTATATTCTCATTACACATTTACTTCTCAAATAGGTCAGCTGTTAAGATAGAAGAAATAGCAAAATCTATACATAATATAAAATATTCATCTTTGCCACAAGTTCTCATTTTTATACCACCAATCATTCCCAAAATTGTTAAATAAGCAGTAAAATGGACAGATTCAAAGGTCACACCCTTGCCTTGCCCAGGCTCTAGAGGAAGTGTTAATGAGCACAGAATTAGCCAAAAGTTGGCAGCAGTTATATGAAAGACAAGCAGGGGGTCTGCAGACAATTCACAAACTAATCTGTCTCTGAGTAATTGGAATTAGGACACCATGATTTTAAACTTAGTTACATTCCATTATGTATTTTCCCATGAGTACTTTTGAAACACATTACAAAATATTTATTTGCAATCCTGTCATGCAAATATATCCACATACTAAACTTGGAATATTACAAATGCATATAGAAAAGCCAATACAAATTCAAAAACACATTCCTAGAGCACCTACTATGTGCCAGAATATATTCAAGGGATATATTCAAGATTCAAGGGATACAGGAATGAACAGGATATATTTTCTTTCTTCATAGTACAAATATTCTAATGGAGAAGACCTATAATAAACAAGTCAACAAATGGCCCCTTGCAAATAATGCTGTTGTTGAACACTAATTCGGAAATGGTAGTTATGGAAAACACACTGAACTGGCTGAGGAGAGAGCAGAGATGCATAAACGGAGACAATGAATATACACTATATATTCCAGAATCACAGAGGTTAGAACACTAGAAAGAGGTTTCCTGTTCAAATCCCATATTCAGTATTTTCTCTATAATTTTGTCTAAACAAGTTACCCTCCTGATTGCAATTATTTTTTATCCTTCTCATCCACTCTTGTCTATTAATCTTTCTAAAATGTCATGGAAATAAGCAGTTACCCTAATCTGAAATATATCTAAAAAATCCTTAGCTATGTAGTGCAGACGGCTCCCAGGACCATCTGTTTGTAGTCTGAAGTACTGCTTCAGTTTACAACACGAACCTCTGGATCATGAGGTAGTCCTTTTCATCTGCCATGCTCATTTTTCCACACTGAGTTTCTATTGCCAACTCCTGTCCTCCATTTGCTTGAATTCAACACGTTTTTGGAAGCCCAATTTGCAATCCACCCCCACTTTCTCTAATACGTTGACACAATCTAAAAAAAAAAAAAAAAAAAAAAAAAAAAAAAAGCTTTGAAGTCAAATTTCCATGGTGAAGCCACTTATTTTCCTTGATACTCAGTTCCTCACTGGTAAAATGGAATCTGCTTATACACCTACTGATCACTTTCCTATGTTGTTTCAGTAGAACAAAGAATCATGTTATTTGTTGTTTTTCAGAATTTATCCAGGATAAACCTCAATAATGATTTTTCTGATTTTTGAAAATACAATGAGAATATAGTACAAAGCTGAGTATAGGAGGAAATCAAAATTAGTTTGGTAACTGAATTAAAAAAGTTTCCCATGGATAAGTTACTGAGGTCACAAGCTTTCTCTGAGATAAGGCAAAAACTGTGAAACTGAAAATTGTAATTATTTCCTGCACTAAAAAAAAAATTAGAAGTCATCTAACATTTCATATTCAAGAAGCTTCTCATTTATTTATTCAACAGATATTTAAGACAGTTTTGAGAACTCACTCTGTCCTTACAGGACTCATTAGTCACACTGAGTATTTATATTTAAGTTGACATTAATTAAAACTGAAATCCAGTCCCTCAGTCGCGCAGCCACATTTCAGTTGTGTGGTAGGCACACATGGCTAGTGACTATCACTTTGGACAGTGCAGAAAACATTTCTATCACTGCAGGAAGCCCTGGAGGACCAGAGAAGATCTAGACAGCTTGTGATTATAGAAAGGGGTTGAGAGCAGGTACCTATAGCCAAAGAACTAAAGATATGCTGGAGGGGATGAGATCTGAGCAAAATCACTTTAATACAATATAGTTTAACTTTATAAAGCCAATTTCCACAAGAATACTTGTGACCACAGAAGAGCATATGTTACCATTGCTGTTTATTTTTGAGAAATTAGCTAAATTACACTTACATCAGTTTAAGGGCTTTAAATGTCTAAATTTATGTATCAAAATATTGTGAACAGTGATTCTAAGAAAAAGACGGTTTGAAATGCTATTTGACTACTGTTTCTTCTTTACAAATGTTCATACGTTTTTACTAAGACTCCTTAAGTTGATTTTGTTTTCATCTTCAGATTATTGATATTTGGTGGTTTAAATAATTCATATTTGTTGAACACTCTCTGGAAATAATGCAGTTCTACGTTATTCTAAACTTAATATTTCTTCATTGATATGTGATACTTAACAAATTTAGAAACAATGTTCAAGTTTGGAAATAATGAGTATAATGTGTTACATGTAAAATGGGATCAAAGGTACGAATTTGGCTTATAGAATTATTTCTAAAATTTAAAGCATTTCTAGTAAAGACTACAAAAATTGGTTTTTGTTTTGTGTGATTCTTCATCTCTATATGATTTTCTCTATCTTTGCTGGAATATAAACATAGTCAATTCATAAGACTAGGTGTTTAAAACAACTCAGAAGCTATCTGTCTTGCCTTTTGTACTCATTAGCCTTACTGACAACCTCTCCTGAATCCCAAGGCAAGGGCCTCCCTTAGGTGTCTCAGGGAGGTGTAATAACTTCCCAACACAAGGTGGTGCTCTGTTCTTATGAAACAGCAATGCCTTTGATTTGGCTCTAGGAAGCAGAGGTCAAACATTGTTACAGCTTGACCAATTTTTTTGAAGGTTTTAAAAACTGTTAATGTGTAATTCGCATTTGAAAACCTCATCTAACCATTTAAAAATCATTCTTAGGAAGCCATCCTAATCATAATTCCAACCACTCACGGAGGAACCAATTCATCTCATTGTACTCAACAGTACTCTTTCTGATGTCAGTAGGCCCTGCTTCGCTCACTGATTGCTTCTTTTCATTTTCTCTGTTTGTGATTCCTTTTGATCAGATATTTCTTATGCTTTTCTTTGGGGTGTTTCAAGCCTATTGTCATTTTTGTGAATTGATCAGAATTTTCCAGAAAAAATCTCCCAGGTTGAACTCCAAATGGTTTCAATGACTTTGACTCTTCTTCAACTAATCAGTTAATCAATCATTTCTTTAGTTAATGCTACTTCCTATGTAAGTAAGAACAAATAGAATGCAACATATAGGGTTGCATGTTTATATATTTACCTACTGACAGATCTCGACTCCCATCCTTGCTCTAAGGAAGCCACGACAGCATAATTTGAAACTGTGACTTATTCAGGATTAACCCATTAAAAGAATCTTCCTTGCTTCAGGAGAGGGAGCAGAACAATGCCAATTTCATAACTCAGTATTTGTTCATATGGAGGAGTAATTAGAAATAATTTCAAATATATATGTGTATACATAGACATATATAATATAAAAATACTAATCATGTATATATTCATATTTATTTCTATATACCTTAGGGTACCTCAAAAAGTTCATTGGAAATAAAATATAAAAGTAAGTTTATTTTAGTTCAAAAATTTTTAAGTCCATGCAAAAAGGGATTTTCAAAAAGTTCATGAAAATGCCTATATGAAAAAAATTATGAATGGAGTTGAATAATTTTTGTACCAAAACACTTTTTAAATTTCATTTTCTGCAAACATTTTAAAGTTTATGCAACTTAATATACCAAATCTGATAACAACATGGAAACTACCACTGAAAGCCAATAAGTAATAAATAAGTAATATTTATTTCCAATATTATTCAAGGAACTTTTCCATAACTAATTCAAATTTCTGAGAATTGATGTCAAATAATCTCAAGGTATATTCTATTTTTAATCACATGAAAATACTGATTTTTTAAAAATTTTACTTAAGCTGTACAAGTTTCATATATTTCATATATATAGATTTAGGAACATAGTGATATTTTCCACCCTACCCTCCTTCCCACCAATGTTCCAACACTTCTTCCTCCCCCCTCTCCCATCCCCACTCTTAATGTTTACAAAGATCTATTTTCAGTTTACTTAATAATCATAAAGCTAACCCTACACTAAGTAAAAGAATTCAAGAGCAAAAAGTATAAAGAAAAAATACACTGTTCCTCAACGAAAGGGGCAACGCTGTAAACAATCATTGAATCTCAAAAATGTCCTTTTTACTCCAATACATTATATTTTAAGTACTCTATTAGTTACTGCTGATCAGGGAAAACATATGATATCTGTCTTTTTGGGACTGGCTTATTTCACTGATCTTATTTGCAAATGCTTAAAAATATTGTCAAAGAATTAGATTGTTAGAAATTGTATATTCTTTATTGCTTTAAAATCACAAAATAAAAATATCGAGGAAAAGAGATGAGAAAATTTGTTCTAAGTTCCGTGCTATAATCATATCTCTGATGAAACTTTGCTGATGCCACGACAATGTCATAGTTTCAGCTCCTCAAAGAACATGTTGTCTGGTTACTACAGCATTTCTATATTTGGATTAATTAGAAACGGAAGCATGGTTAGCATTAGCTTTGAAATTAAATGAGCCCCCTCACAGGGAAGCTAATTACTGAATTCACTATGACGGTCTGTTTTACCAGGGAAAATTTAGGTTATTGAATTGAACAATATGTACTCAGGACTAGAAATGGAAATCAAGGCATCCATAGAGAGAGTGCAGTGGAACCAGTGGCTCTCACAGAGCCAGATCCGACATTAGTCTTTTGTTAAGGAGGATTATTATTATTGTTAATATTGTCACCTTTATGACAAAGGTTCTAATATGAAGAGTACTTGGAATTCTTAAAAAGCTTCCATTAGTCTATTCAGTCCCCTACTTCTGACTTCCATTAACACATCTTTCCCACTGAGTGATTAGGCGACTCCACCAGAAATCATAATGTGGATGTGTTGGGGAAGATTTAGGGAGGAAACTTTTCTATAAGCCTGAAAGACAAAATGGTAATTTGTCTGGGCTTCAGTGTAAAATGTTTCTTCTCTATGTGGTTTCGTTTTCTGAATAGAAGTTTGTAGTGAACAAAAACTATATTCATAGTATTGCACTTTTTCAAATACCACACATACACACACACACCCCACATGCACACAGGCATACACACAGGCATATCTCTTATATACAACAATAATAATAAAGATGCAGGAGGCAAGTGATAGCTAGGAAAGCTCCAGCTGTCTTCATTATGCTAGTTAAATAATGGCAAGTACAGCATTAATATTTGTAGCCATTTAGAAATCAACCAACAGTAACTGTTTTACCTTGCAAAAGCACTAAGATTCTTAGAAACCAGAAAGATGTTTTTTAGCATCACACTAGATTGGTTGCCAATATTTAATAAAGGTTGAACTGATGAGACAGATCATTTGGTCATTTTAGGATGAAGATACATGTTCCTAAATCTTAATTCAATAAAGCAGTGCATGGAACGAACGTTTTGGCCTAGAAGGGTCTTTATGATGGAAAGCCAGTATCTGGTGTTCTTGACAGAGCTTTGTGCTGTTTTCCAACTACTTAAGTATAGATTACCATTTCTTCTATCTCCTGCAGCCCATATGGAGATAATCTCTACAATTCTCCCGAAAGGAGAACACAAAACATATGCTTAGTGTGTTTCCTATCCATCTTTATTCTATGCCTCTCTGGCTTTCCTTTTATTCAAGGTTCTTCCAGCCATATTCCTATTACATGGTATAAAGGACGGTGGATGACATGTGCATTCATTTTATGATTCTTGAAGCATATAAGTTAATAAGGTATTTAATATAACATACGTCACCCACAGTTTAGATAAGTTCAATTATTTGTAATTTATAAAATCCATGCATTTGTCTCTGCTATATTCCAAATGTCATATACTGATATTTTACAATTGAAATGTTAAAAATTGGTTATGTTTTGATAATATTTTCAACCATAGACTTCTGGAGTATTAATAAATAGCAATAAAAATCTATTTTACCTTTAAGAAATACTTGTGGATAACCTAGTGACTTTTTTGTTTTGTGTTTCTTTGTTTTTCTGAGAGATTATTGTTGAAACCTGCTAAGATTTTAGTCCCAGGAAACATGAATCTTATCAATATATGAATTTTGGTGTAGATTAAAAACAAAAGAAGCAGAGAAGGTTTGCACAGTTATTGCAACAGGGTAAAACTCTTCCACGAAGTAAGGAAACTGTCATAATAAGCAGGTGCCAACTTGCAGTATCATTAGTGTGTGGCTCCTTCTTTATGTCTGCAAGTAACCTCAAAGACTAATATGTGGTAATGACACTGTATATATATATATGTATATATATATATGTATATATGTGTGTGTGTGATAAAATATTGTGCAGTAATTTAAACTAAGTTGAAAAGAGTGTGTCATTGAAACTGTTCATGCTTAAAGGATAGTACCATAAAAGGCTCAAGGCAAGAAAATAACATAGGTGAGAAAATTCCAACTATATACAAATTTACATAACAAAGGGACCTAGAAGAAAATATGCCAATGTTTTAAGAGAGGTTAAGAGTTCAGGTGGTAAATTTAGGCCCTGGGTATCAGACAACTTGAACTTCTCTGAGAAGCCCTTAAGCTATTGCCCCAGTCCTTGCTCACAGAGCATCACTCTGTTCCTGTCACTCTGCCATTCTTCACGTTCCTTGAACATGTCAGACTCACTGTTTCCTCTAGATCTTTGCCCCTGTTACTTCTGATTGGAAAACTCTCCACTCAAATATTTGCACAGTTTCAAGCTCTCTCTAAAACATCACCCAACTATAAGAAAGATAAATTCAAAGCCCACTGTACTTTTCTCAGTAGGTGTTTGACATTAGCTAACATAATAAAAGTATAGTTTATCAATTTTTGTGGATTTTTTTACTAGTCTCTAAGAAAAAGAGAGAATTATTGCCAAAAGAGAGAGAAAGGAGCAAGTTGAGTGTATATGCTATGTAGAGATTAAATTAATTGACTATGCAATGTAAGCTGATGGGGTGAAATTGAGAATATTTGAGGGAGGCAGAGATATCAGGTAGTAGAAAGTAGAGCAATCTTTGGATTGTACATAACAAAAAATTCTTGAGGTCAGTGAACCCAGTGAACAAACCCAGCAGAATAAGAAGGACCAGTAGGACTGGTTTGTTGGAAATAAGAATTGTGGGGGAATTGCAGTTACTGAAAATAAAAGCATTCACTGCATTCCCTACCCTTTCCAAGATTTTACCTAATGACTTTTGGACTGAATTATTTAGGTGAGAAGAGATAGATGTATCAAAGTAGTAATAGTGGATACTTCAAAAATTTCATGGAAACCGAAAGTAAAAGATAAGTTCATTTGGAAGCAAAAATGTTTGTAATCCATGCATAGCTTTTTCATAATATGCACATTCCATGAATTTGTGAAGACCATATAAATATACACATATATTTAAAACCATATCTTTCATTGCTTTTTGAGGTTATAGTATATTTATAACTGATTGTTGAACATTCAGAATTTTTTCTTATGCTTTTTTCTTATTTTCAAAGTAATTGTGTATACTTGCATTTATATTTTTGCATATTGTTACTATGCCTTTTATGTGTCATTTGCAAAGTTCAGGCATTGTCAATGTGAATGTATTAAGAGGTGGAGCTTAAAAAATGTTTAGCCCATAAAGAATCATCCCTTGCGAATTGAGATTTAAGGGTGTTATGAAAAAGCTTTTGTGTATACTTTGGTAGCTTGACCTTCTGCCTTCTGCCATGTGATAACAGAGCATTCTTTCTTTCAGAGGATGCAATTCTCACCAGAAAACTGAACTTCTCAGTTCCCTAATCCTTGACATCCCAAGCTCCAGAACTGTGAGGAATAAATTTCTTATCCCTATAGAAGTCTGTAATATTCTGTTATATTCACACAAAACAGACTAACACACTTGCTTAATTTTGAGTAAATTTTGAGGAGTGGGATTTTATTGCAAAAGACTTGACAGAAATTAAATGTTGACACTCATTTAGTGAACAAGCATTTATTCAGACATACAAACATTATTATATAACTTGTAAATATAACGTTAAGCAAGACTGAAAATAATAGCAGCTGTCATGGAGTTTATATTCTGGTACAAATACAGGTATGATTTTTCTCTCAATGTATATTCTCATCCACACTATATCAAAGTACCCAATTTTCTTGTCACCTCAGCAGTTCTGGATATTTCAAAATTTTTATAATTTTGATTGAGCAAGTTTTCATTGCTTATTTCAATTGTTTGAATAGTTTGCATTATTTGATCGCTAGAGAAGTTGGTCATGCAATGCAATTATTGGGCATTGTATTTCTACTTCTACTTTGGATTTTCATGCCATTCGCTCTTTGTTTCTGTTTGGCTATTTGTTGTTTCCTTATTTGATTTATAAAAGGTTTTTTTTAAAAAAAGATTTTATTTATTTGAAAGGCAGAGTTACATAGATGCAGTGGCAGAGAGGGAGAGAGGTCTTCCACCGCTGGTTCTCTCCCCAGTTGGCCACAACAGCTGGACATGGGCAAATCCAAAGCCAGGAGCCAGGAGCTTCTTCCGGGTCTCTCACACGGGTGCGGGGGCCCAAGGACTTGGGCCATCTTCTACTGCTATCCCAGGCCATCGCAGAGAGCTGGATAGGAAGTGGAGCAGCTGGGACTCAAATCAGCATCCCAATGGGATGCCAGCAGATGCCAGAACTGCAGCCGGTGGTTATGACATAGTGCTGGCCCCAAAAGGTCTTTAAATAAAATAAATGCAAGCTTCTTAACAGAAAATAATTGCTTGGGTCCTCAACTGAGAAGTTCTCTTTCTAATATGGAAGAATTACACCGTGTTTCCCATGGAAGGCCAAGTATGTAAAAGATGGCCAGATAGACACTTTATCTGGGAATATTGAGTCTAGGAGCTTTGAGGTCTACACAGATAATCTTTAAAGATAATTTGGGGTGGTTGTGGTTGTGATTGAGTAAAAGCTCTGAAGCATCACAGGGACTGTCCTGTGAGAAGATGCCACAGGAACTTTGCCATACTTGGTCACCTTGCTTCTCATTCAAACTTGCTTCTCAAGCTTTGGTTCTGTGAGCAACTTCTCCAAATTACCTTCAGGCATATGTTAACAAGTGATTTTCTGCTATTTTGCAACTAAAAATATTAGTAATACAGGTATTTTGTAGATATGTATATATTTATGTGTATATATAGCACATTTTTCTAATTTTATGTAATGTAATTACCATGCATGTTTTTATTTTCATGTAATCAATATTTTATTCTACATAAACTATCAGTAGTATATGCTTAGAGATTTATGGAATATCAAAACTACAGCAATATTGATCTAATATCACTTTGTCCCTTTAAATGGCAATTCATACTGATACAAGGTTTGATTAGAGCTCTGTTCATGTAGTTTGGTTCTCAATATATATCCAATTGTTTTTCACTATTCAGTGATTCCAAAAGTGAGCTTTTTAACTGATATTTAATTTTTCTTTTACTGGAGATTCAATTTAATTTATGCCTGTTCTTGAATTCTCACTATACTTTCAATAAATGTAGGTTAAATTATGATTTCATATTTGACCAGATACTGCTCTTTATTATGTATCTTTTAAAAAATTTAGCTGGATTATTTTTATTCACCAATTTTTTTCTAGATATTGTAAATTTAAAAAGTTTTAAATTTTCTAATTTTTACTGATATATGAATTAAACAACTCAATTAGGAGAAAATTTACATTAAATATTTCTACCTTAAATGTGTAATATTTGTCTACTGGAATATCTTTTTATATTCCTTGGTAGAATTTTGTTCATGTATGTTTTGCATATTTCTTGATCATTTTAAGTGTTTTAGAATAAATCTTATTCAAATGCATTTTATTTTTTTTTTTACTCTTTTTTTATTTTTGACAGGCAGAGTGGACAGTGAGAAAGACAGAGAGAAAGGTCTTCCTTTACCGTTGGTTCACCCTCCAACGGCCGCCCGGCCAGTGCGCTGCAGCCGGCGCACCGTGCCGATCCAATTGCAGGACCCAGGTGCTTCTCCTGGTCTCCCATGCGGATGCAGGGCCCAAGCACTTGGGCCATCCTCCACTGCCTTCCCGGGCCATAGCAGAGAGTTGGCCTGGAAGAGGAGCAACAGGGACAGAACTTGGCGCCCTGACTGGGACTAGAACCCGGCATGCTGGCACCACAGGCGGAGGATTAGCCTATTGAGCCGGGGTGCCACCCAAATGTATTTTAAATAGTATTTTTAGATTTCAAGGAATTATTTTGTTTATATTTTTAATTTAATTACTAAACTCACATTTTAATTCTTTGGGTTTTATTGGTATGTAATCAGTCCATATATAAATAAATTTAATGTTATATTCTTCTGATTCTTATTTTTATTATCATTTTTATTTTAAATTATTGTATACTTGTTTTCCTTTATTTTTTTAACTTTTATTTAATAAATACAATTTCGAAAGTACAACTTTTGTTCTATAGTGGATTTGCCCCCATAACCTCCCTCCCACCCGCAACCATCCCAACTCCCACTCCCTCTCCCATCCCATTCTTTATCAAGATTCATTTTCAATTAACTTTACATTCAGAAGATCAACTTAGTTTATACTAAATAAAGATTTCAACAGTCTGTACCCACACAGACACACAAAAAATAGAGTACTGTTTGAGTAGTAGTTTTACCATTAATTCGCATAGTGCAAACATTAAGGACAGAGATCCTACATGGGGAGTAAGTGCACAGTGACTCCCATTGTTGATATAACAATTGACACTCTTATTTATGACGTTAGTAATCACCCGAGGCTCTTGTCATGAGCTGCCAAGACTTTGGAAGCCTCTTGAGTTCACAAACTCTGACCTTTTTTAGACAAGGCCATAATCAAAGTGGAATTTCTCTCCTCCCTTCAGAGAAAGATACCTCCTTCTTTGATGGCTCATTCTTTCTGCTGGAATCTCACTCACGGAGATCTTTCATTTGTTTTTTTTTTTTTTTTTTTTTTTTTTCTGCCACAGTGTCTTGGCTTTCTATGCCTGAAAAACTCTCATGGGCTTCTTCGCCGGATCCGAGTGCCTTAAGGGTTGATTCTGAGGCCTAAATGCTATTTAGGCCATCTGCCATTCTATGAGTCTGCTGTATATCCCACTGCACATGTTGGATCATTCTCTCCTTTTAAATTCTATCAGTAAGTATCAGCAGACATTAGGCTTGTTTATGTGATCCCTTTGACACTTAATCTTATCATTATAATCAATTATGAACTGAAACTTATCATTTTGACTAGTAAGATGGCATTGGTACATACCACCTTAATGGAATTGATTTGGAATCCCCTGGTATGATTCTAGCTCTACCATTAGGGGTAATTCTGAGTAAGTATGTGCCGAACTGTACATCTCCTCACTTTCTTATTCCCATAATTATATTTAACAGGGATCACTTTTCAGTTAAATTTAAACAACTAAGACTAATTCTGTGAAAATTAAAGAGTTCAAACAATGGTATTAGTAAAACAAAAAAATACAAAAATAAATGAAATAGTAAGTTGTTCCTCGACAGTCAGGACAAGGGCTGATCAAGCAATTGTTTCTCACAGAGTCCGTTTCACTTCAACAGGTTTCTTTAAGGTGTTCAGTTGTCACAGATCAGGAAGAATATATGATATTTGTCCCTTTGGAACTGGCTTATTTCACTCAGCATGATGTTTTCCAGAAACCTCCATTTTGTTGCAAATGACCGGATTTCATTGTTTTTGACTGCTGTATAGTATTCTATAGAGTACATGTCCCATAATTTCTTTATCCAGTCTTCTGTTGATGGGCGTTTAGGTTAATTCCATGTCAAGCTATTGTGAATTGAGCTGCAATACACTTTGAGGTGCAGACAGCTCTTTTATATGCTAGTTTAATTTCCTTTGGGTAAATTCCAAGGAGTGAGATGCCTGGGTCATGTGGAAGGGTTATAATCAGGTTTCTGAGGAATCTCCAAGCTGTCGTCCATCATGGCTTTTACCAGTTTGCATTCCCACCAACGGTGGATTAATGTGCCTTTTTCCCCCACATCCCCGCCAGCATCTGTTGTTAGTTGATTTGTGTATGTGAGCCAGTCTAACCCGGGTGAGGTGAAACCTCATTGTGGTTTTGATTTGCATTTCCATAATGGCTAGTGATCTTGAACATTTTTTCATGGGTCTGTTGGCCATTTGGATTTCCTCTTTTGAAAAATATCTATTGAAGTCCTTGGCCCATCTCTTAAGTGGGTTGTTTGTTTTGTTGTTGAGATTCTTAATCTCTTTGTAGATTCTGATTATTAAGTCTTTATTGGTTGCATAGTTTGCAAATATTTTTTCCCATTCTGTTGGTTGCCTCTTCACTTTCCTGACTTCAAATTATTAATTCTGGCTTTGACTCCCTATGTCTTTGGAGACTTTTCCAAGAAATTTTTGCCTGTACCTATATCTTGCAGGGTTTCTCTGATGTTCTCTAATAATTTGATTGTGTCTGGTCATAGGTTTAGATCTTCAATCCATGTTGAGTGGATTTTTGTGTCAGGTGAAAGGTAGGGGTCTTGCTTCATGCTTCCACACATGGAAATCCAGTTTTCTCAGCACCATTTATTGAATAGACTGTCCTTGTCCCAGGAGTTGGTTTTAGATCTTGATCAAATATAAGTTGGCTGTAGATGTTTGGATTGATTTCTGGTGTTACCATTCTGTTCCATTGGTCTATCCATCTGTTTCTGTATCAGTACCATGCTGTTTTGATTATATCTGCCATGTAGTATGTCCTGAAATCTGGTATTGTGATGCCTCTGGCTTTGTTTTTGTTGTACAAGATTGCTTTAGCTATTCAAGGTCTCCTTGAATCATTTTTAACAGATCTGAAAAGAAGGTCTTTGGTATTTTGATTGGTATCACATTGAATATATAAATTGCTTTTGGGAGAATGGACATTTTGATGATATTGATTCTTCCAATCAATGAGCATGGAGGATTTTTCCATTTTTTGGTATCCTCTTCTATTTCTTTCTGTAAGGTTTTGTAATTTTCATTGTACAGATCTTTAATGTCCTTGGTTAAGTTTATTCCAAGGTATTTGATTATTTTTGTACCTATTGTGTATGGGATTGATCTTAGAAGTTCTTTCTCAGGCATGGCATTGCCTGTGTATACAAAGGCTGTTGATTTTTGTGCATTGATTTTATATCCTGCTACTTTGCCAAACTCTCCTATGAGTTCCAATAGTCTCTTACTAGAGTTCTTTGGATCCCCTAAATAAAGAATCATATCATCTGCAAAGAGGGATAGTTTGAGTTCTTCCTTCCCAATTTGTATCCCTTTAATTTCTTTTTCTTGCCCAATAGCTCTGGCCAAAACTTTCAGAACTATATTGAATAGCAGTGGTGAGAGTGGGCATCCCTGTCTGGTACCAGATCTCAGTGGAAATGCTTCCAACTTTTCCCCATTCAATAGGATGTTGGCCGTGGGTTTTTCATAAATTGCTTTGATTATATTGAGGAATGTTCCTTCCATACCCAGTTTGCTTAGAGTTTTCATCATGAAAGGGTGTTGTATTTTATCAAATGCTTTCTCTGCGTCTATTGAGAGAATCATATGGTTTTTCTTCTGCAGTCTGTTAATGTGGTGTATCATGTTGATTGTTTTGCGAATATTGAACCATCCCTGCATACCAGGGATAAATCCCAGTTGGTCTGGGTGGATGATCTTTCTGATGTGTTGTTGCATTCTATTGGCCAGAATTTTATTGAGGATTTTTGCATCTATGTTCATGAGGAATATTGGTCTATAATTTTCTTTCAATGTTGCATGTTTTTCTGGTTTAGGAATTATGGTGATGCTGGCTTCATAGAAAGAATTTGGGAGGATTCCCTCTTTTTCAATTGTTCTGAATAGTTTGAGAAGAATTGGAGTTAGTTCTTCTTTAAACGTCTGGTAGAATTCAGCAGTGAATCCATCTAGTCCTGGGATTTTCTTTGTTGGGAGGGCCTTTATTACTGACTCAATTTCTGACTCAGTTATGGGTTTATTTAGGTTTTCTATGTCTTCATTATTCAATTTAGGTAGGTTGTATGTGTCTGGCAATCTATCCATTTCTGATAGATTTCCCTGTTTGTTGGCATATAACATTTGTAGTAATTTCTGATGACTCTTTTTATTTCTGTGGTGTCTGTTATTACATTCCCTTTTTCATCTCTGATTTTATTGACTTGGGCCTTCCCTCTCCTTTTTTGGTTAGTTTGGCCAATAGGGTGTCAATTTTGTTTATTTTTTTCCAAAAACAAGCTCTTCGTTTGGCTGATCTTTCATAATTTTTTTTTATTCAATTCTGTTGATTTCTTCTCTAATTTTAAATATTTCTCTTCTCCTACTAGTTTTAGGTCTGGTTTGCTGCAGTTTTTCTAGATCCTTTAGATGCATTGATAACTCATTTGTTTGGTTCCTTTCCAGTTTCTTGATGTAAGCATCTACTGCTATAAACTTTCCTCTTAACACTGCTTTTGCTGTATCCCGTAAGTTTGATATGTTATGTTGTTATCCTCATTCACTTCCAGAAAGTTTTTGATTTCTTCTATGACCCAGTGTTCATTCAGTAGCATGTCGTTCAGTCTCTTGTGTTTGCATATGCTCTAGGGATTCCTGAGTTGCTAATTTCCAGCTTCATTCCATTGTGGTCTGGGAAGATGTATGGTATGATTTCAATTCTTTTGAATTTGCTGAGACTTGCTTTATGGCCTAGTATGTGGTCAATCCTAGAGAAAGTTCCATGCACTGCTGAGAAGAATGTCATTTTTGAAGTATAGGATGAAAAGTTCTGTAGATATCAGTTAGATCCATTTGGTCTATAGTGTCAATTAAGTCTGCTGTTTCCTTGTTGATTTTCTGTCTGGTTGATCTGTCTATTACTGAAAGTGGAGTATTGATGTCCCCCAATACTATTGTATTGGAGTCTAAGTCCCCCTTTAAGTTTCTTGACATATCTTTTAAACCCAGTGCCCTGTAATTAGGTGCATATACGTTTATCATAGTTAGATCTTCCTGTTGAATTGATCCCTTAATCATCATATAGTGCTCCTCTTTGTATCTCTTAACAGTTTTTGTGTTAAAGTTTATTTTGTCTGATATTAAGATGGCTATGCCAGTTCTTTTTCGGTTTCTGTTGGCATGGAATATCTTCTTTTGACCTTTCATTTTTAGTCTGCATGCACCTTTGTTGGAAAGAAGTGTTTCTTGTAAGCAGCAAATAGATGGATTTTGTTTTTAAATCCATTCAGCCAGTCTGTGTTTTTTAACTGGAGAGTTGAGGACATTTACATTCAAATTGACTATTGATAAATAGTGACTTTGCCTTGCCATTTTTCCAAAGATATTTCTAATAATATCTTTGAACTTCCTGTGATCTTTTACTGAGATGTTTTTGTCCTTTACCTTCTTTCTTACTGATAACCGTGCTTCTGTGTTTCTGTGTGTAACACATCATTAAGCATCTTTTGCAGGGCTAGACGAGTTGTGACAAAATCTTTCAATTTCTGTTTGCTATGAAAGGCCTTTATTTCACCTTCATTCACAAATGAGAGCTTTGCAGGATATAATATTCTGGGCTGGCCATTTTTTCTCTTAGTACCTGGGCTATATCTCGCTATTCCCTCCTAGGTTTCTGATGAGAAGTCTGCTGTGAGTCTAATTGGAGATCCTCAGAGTAATCTGGTGTTTCTCTCTTGCACATTTTAGAATCTTTTCTTTATGTTTCACTGTGGTGAGTTTGATTACAATGTGTCGTGGTAAGGATCTTTCCTGGTCATGTTTATTGGGAGTTATGTTTTCTGCCTGTACTAGGATGTCTCTGTCCTTCTCCAAACCCGGGAAGTTTTCTGCTAGTATCACACTGAAAAGGCCTTCTGATCCTTTCTCTCTCTCCATGCCTTCGGGAACTCCTAGAACCCGAATGTTGGGTTTTTAAATAGCATCCTGTAGATTCCCAACAATATTTTTTAGATTTCTAATTTCCTCTTCTTGTGTTTGGTTTGACTGTATACTTTCCTGTGCTCTGTCTTCTAAGTCTGATATTCTCTCTTCTGTTTCACTGACTCTGTTTTTAAGGCTCTCAACTGTGTTTTTTATTTGTTCTATTGAATTCATTTCATTTTGATTTCTATTCAATATCTCATTTCATGTTCTATTAAATTCCTCATTTCATTTTTATTCTTTCTTAAGTTTTTTTTTTCGTGTAAGAGATTTTCTTTCATGTCCTGCATGGATTTCAGTAGTTCATTTGTTTGTTTTGATTACTTTTAAATATTTTTCATAAATTTTTTGAGTTCTATTTCTTGCATTTCTTCTACCTCATTGTCTTCATAATCTTGTATTGAAGTGTCATGTCCATTTGGGAGCTTCATGTTGTCTTCCTTGTTCTTGTTTCCTCGGTTGTTGTATTTGTTGTTTGGCATTTGTTGTTTGGCATTTCTGGAGATACTTGTTGGTTTCTTCTTCTTTTTCTTTTATTCCCCCAATGTGGTGGCTTTTCTCGTTGTACTAAGACTCTGTAGTTAGGTGGACTGTCTATTTTCAGTGAATCCAGAAGCTTGTGGTGGGTGTGGCTATAGAACTCTGTTCAGTTCTTCAGGGTTAAGGGTGTGCCTAAGAAGACATACTCAGTTGTGGTGTAGTAAATTCTCTCTCTCTCCCTCTCTCTCTCTCTCTCTCCCTCTCCCTCTTTTTCTCTCTCTCTTTGATCAGAAGTGAAGTAATTCTGCTCAGCTGAGCTCTTCTCCTCGATGGTGATCAGTGCCTGTGCGCTAGCCCCATTGGGTATAATATTCGTACACTCTGTCCCAAGGACCACAAAAAGAATCTGTGCAGTCCTCAGTGTAAACTCAGATTCCCCTGCAATGTCTCTCACTGAGTAGCCAGGGCCACCTGAGCTTGTGGCGTCTCCCACCGAGACTACTAACATCTCAGCCACACTGGGAGTTCTCCCACACACGCTCAGTTTCTTTTTTCTTTCACAGTCCCAGTTCATAAGCTTCTCACATTCACTATGTCTCAGTCTCCTGTCACCACTCCCCACCAGAGTCAGGTTTTTCTGCTCGGCTGATTGCTGGGCCCGAGCTGGCACAGCTGTTACATATTTCCAAAATGGTGCCTGCTCTGTCAGCTTGTATGCCTTTTAAGGTGATTGGAGAGACAGAATTGTGTCCATTCCTTCCCTTTTATTTTTTTTCCCTCTTCTCTAGATAGGTTGTTGTACTTTCCCCGATGGGGCTTCAAACCTCATTCCCTCTAGGGTCTTCCTGCTGTTTTTCTGCCAGTGTCTTGGGCTACTGCAGTTTCATCTCACCTCTCTTTCCAGCGCTGGTGTGGAGAGTGTCAGCAGCTGGGGTCCTGAGCCCGTGACCTCCACGTAGATCCATTGTGTCCCTCTAACTACAGAAGAGTTTCCTGTGCTGTTTTTTCCCTGACTCTTCCCTGAGACTACACTATCTACACTTTTATTAAACTATCTTCTCCTGGACTATCAGTAAGCTCCCTCCCTATTCCACCATATTGGAACGATTTTCTTTTATTTGTTTAGCAGTAAGTATGATGCCTTTGGGGGAGAGCATAAAAGTAGACTCATTATTAACAATATTAACAAAGTTGTGGGAGATCATTCATGGTTGGTGGAACTGTACTATTTTTTTCTGTTTGGCTTTTCATAACATTTTCTGAAACTCTATAAAGGATACTACCCTCAATGAAAGTGAAAGAAGGACTCCATGACAATTGGTAAATACACTCCAATTTTAGATGTCTGTCCTATGTTGGAATAAGAGTGATTTTTGGCAACACGTTCGACAGAATACATAGCATAAAGAATCACGGGTGATTCCTCATTTTAAAGTTACTGGTTCACTCTTATAAAAGACAATTTTTTCAGATTATTTTATATCCTTCTATAATTGCACCAAATTTGGTGGGATCTTAAAATATCTCCTTACTGAAAAAGTGCAGCCAACATGTACACAGTACCATGAACCAATTACTCATTTTCCTTCACAAAGTTTCTACAAGACAAACAGTCAAATTAAGGAATTTTTACCCAAACCATATCTTAGAAAATTACATCAGGATACATACCATGTCATCAAGGTTGTACAACAAGACTGATAGCTGATAATTTCCAAGGAATATTTTGTAGAACATGAATTTTACAAAGTACCTGTTATGGATGGATAAGTCTTCAAATTATTCATTAAATCAGTAATACATCATACATGGGTGAGACGCAAAGTAAAATGCAATCTGAGGCAAATTGCTCTCCAATTTGTTTCTCCTGTGAAATCAAGCATGCTATGTGCTTTCAAAATACCATAGTTGGACAAGCATCAGATACACATTCCATAGAAAGAAATGGGAAAGAAGAATGGAATGTTTGGTCCCCAATCAAGTTCAAAACATAATAGGCCATGCAAAATTAATTTTTAAGGCTTGAGAATAATCTTTGACTGTATGTTGTACTCTCAAGACCCAATTGGGTTGGAGGTGCTGCCATCTGAACACATTGGGGCTGGGATACTGCCAGGCATTGGCCCCCAGGACACCGTGAGGCCCTACCTCCATGGATTTGCTGGGCACTGCCCATACTGCAGCTCCCACAGGCTCTCATCAGTGGGAATCAGTTGCCTGTGAAGGAGATTCTTCCAATCTAGGACTGTAGAGGGGGCCTTACTCACCTGGCTCTGCCTTCTTGACTCTGCTAGGCTTAGCCTTAGTAAAGGCTTTCTGTGGTGTCTTTGTGCCTGCAGCAGGTCTTTGCCTAGACCCTGTGCATCTTTGGTACAACGTTTGAAGACTAGGTGGAAGCAAACACATTCTCACACTTTTGCTGGGCACCAGAAAGCTGCTCTGTGGTTTGATGTTTGAACTGCACCTGGGGAAGCTGAGGAGCACATAGATGCAGTATGAGGAGGAGGTCCCTCAATGTGAGCTGTAACTAGTAATGGCAGCTCCTCCTTTGGAATCATTCTGTATGCCAGGCTCCACCACTCTATGCCTGCAATGGTAGGAGCAACATTGCTGATGGGAATCAGACTTGCAGTGTCTTTTGTCCATTTTCTTGGACAACAGGTTGTGGCTTCTGTTCAGATGACTGAGCAATTGCTCCATTATCTTGAAGAATGGTGCTCAGGTTCCACTGACAAGGCTGATTTGTCCTAATCTCTGTATCAAGGGGTTGTTTGGCCATATCCTATCTGTCTCCCAAACAGGCCTTCTTGATTTTTTTTCCAAAAAGTGTAAGCTAATAATTTTCCAAAATATTAAGGTCTGCTTTCCTTGTGATTACCAGTTCTATCTTTAAATCACTTCTCTCTTCTGATTCTATTTTACTCTCAGCCATACACCAACACTTTGCTTAGATATTTTTCTCAGCCAGCTATCCAGGGCCTTCTTGCTATATCCTTCTGTGATTGGGGATGAGACATCTCTCTCAGGCATGGTTAATTAGGGCACTAATCCTATTCATGAAGACTACTAACAAGCAGTAAGGGGTGGCCCATTTCTGAGTCTCTATTCACTGTATGCTTTCTTAAGCAATTTTGCCACTCTGCTAGGAACTCAGAAAGGAAGTGAGTGATCCATGTTAGTGGCACATATTTTCTGCAAAGATACTTCTTTAAAACCATGGAGATTGATACACATTTGTGATTTCATACTAATTTGCTTCCTTTCCTTTCATCTTTATGTTTAAAACCCAGAATAAACTTGAGAAACTTTACGTACAATAGTCAGTGTAAAGCACTGTATAACAAAAAAATTGTTTATCTGCTTTTCTTCTTCATGGACAGTGAATCTAAAAATAACAACTTTCAGGAGACAATGAGATATTTTCAGATCCTCTTTCTTCTAACTTCAGCACAAGACATGAGAAGATATTTATCTATGTGAAAGGAGCTTCCATCATTCTTATAAGGTATTCTAGTCAGGGCATTTATTGCAATTTGGTGGAATTTTCACCATAAATTTCTCACAGGAATGCGTTGATATCTTGAGAAAAAAGGTTGAGTATCAGTTCTCAGGGTCAATTTTAAAATTAGTATGAATATCTGAGGAAAATCCTTTGAATTTTTATAGAAAATAGTTACTACTATTCCATAATTCACCGTTAATGCTATGTTTATTCACCCAATTGCTTCTTTTAAATTTTGGAGATATTCCAGGGGTTATGAAAGAGTTCTAAGGCAGTAACTTGGACTCTATCTTTTTAAAAAATTGATTTAATTTTTCAGATGTGCTTTACTCACTATTTTGGTTTTCTAATAGTTATTAGGAACTACTTCATGATCAGAAAATAAATATCAGATAGACTGACTGTCTATTCTTTTGGTAAAGAGGAAAAATAGATATTTCATGGCAAATAATTACAACTAAAAGTAATGAGGTAACTAGAACCCATATTATCATAAGTTTCCTATATTTTAGAGATAATGGACAATGTACAAGGATGTAATCTCCCTGTTCTATTGAAAATCAATTGTACCTCTCTGCATCTAAAGATTGTGTTAAGAGCTCTGGCAAATTGAGAATTGTTTCCAATGAGGATACCTGGTGAGGAGATTGTACTATTGTGAATGATAACAAATTAAAACTATAAATGAACATGAACTTACAGGAAATATTGAATATTACTTTAACCTTTTCTTTTAGGTACTCCAAATAATATGACATTTACATAGTAAAAGCATGATTGTATCCTCCACCACACCTTTTGTTGTGTTTTTAATACCAGAAGTTAAAAAAAAAACATAAAAATTAGGCTTTTATAAAATGTTCCCATAAGATTAGCTATTTGTCTTTACCTAGTCTCATTTTTTATAGATTTATTTATTTATTTGAAAGAGTTACACAGAGAGAGAAGGAGAGGCAGAAAGAGAGAAAAAGAGAGACAAAGAAAAAGGTCTTCCATCCACTGGTTCACTCCCCCAATTGGCCATAAAGACTGGAGCTACACCAATCTAAAGCCAGGATCCAGGAGCTTCTTCCAGTTCTCCCACGCAGGAGCAAGGGCCCAAGAACTTGGGCCATTTTCTACTGCTTTTTCTGGCCATAGCAGAGAGCTCAAAAGTGGAGCAGCCGGGGCTCAAACCAGCCAGAAATATGGGAAGCAGGCACTGCAGATGGCAGCATTACCCACTATGCCATAGCGCCGGCGCCATCTCATTTTGCTTTAAAAAATATGTTTATTGGTTTAAATAGACACACTTATTTTTATTTTTTAAATTTTTTTAATTTTTTAAACTTTTATTTAGTAAATATAAATTTCCAAAGTACAGTTTATGGATTACAATGGCTTCCCCTCCCATAACTTCCCTCCACTCACACCCCTGCCATCTCCCGCTCCCTCTCCCATTCCAGTCACATCAAGATTCATTTTCAAATATCTTTATATACAGAAGATCGATTCAGGATATATTAAGTAAAGATTTCATCAGTTTGCACCCACACAGAAACACAGAGTGCAAAATACTGTTTCAGTACTAGTTATAGCATTACTTCACATTGGACAACACATTAAGGACAGATCCCACATGAGAACTAAGTACGCAGTGCCTCCTGTTGTTGATTTAACAATTTGACACTCTTATTTATGGCGTCAGTAATCTCCCTAGGCTCTAGTCATGAGTTGCCAAGGCTATGGAAGACTTTTGAGTTCACCGACTTCAATCTTATTCAGACAGGGTCATAGTCAAAGTGGAAGTTCTCACCTCCCTTCAGAGAAAGGTAACTCCTTCCTTCATGGCCCCATTCTTTCCACTTGCAGAGATCTTTCATTTAGGTCTTTTTTTTTCTTTTGCCAGAGTGTCTTGGCTTTCCATGCCTAAAATACTCGCATGGGTTCTTCAGCCAGATCCGAATGCCTTAAGGGCTGATTCTGAGGCCAGAGTGCTGTTTAGGACATCCGCCATTCTATGAGTCTTCTGTGTATCCCAATTCCCACGTTGGATCATTCTCACCCTTTTTTATTCTATCAGTAAGTATTTGCAGACCCTAGTCTTGTTTGTGTGATCCCTTTTATTGCATTTATTAAACTTTTATTTAATGAATATAAATTTCCAAAGTACAGCTTATGGGCTACAATGGCTTCCCCCCTCCCATAACTTCCCTCCCACCCGCAACCCTCCCCTTTCCCGCTCCCTCTCCCCTTCCATTCACAGCAAGATTCATTTTCAATTCTCTTTATATACAGAAGATCAGTTTAGTATATATTAGGTAAAGATTTCAACAGTTTGCCCCCATATAGCAACACAAAGTGAGAAAAACACTGTGTGAGTACTAGTTATAGCATTAAATCACAATGTACAGCACATTAAAGACAGAGATCCTACATAATATTTATTAAAAATTAATTTTCTATGCCATTTCCAATTTAACACCAGGTTTTTTTTTTTTCATTTCCAATTATCTTTATATACGGAAGATCGATTCAGTATATAATTAGTAAAGATTTCATCAGTTTGTACCCACACAGAAACACAAAGTGTAAAAATACTGTTTCAGTACTAGTTATAGCATCACTGCACATTAGACAACACATTAAGGACAGATCCCACATGGGATGTAAGTACACAGTGACTCCTGTTGCTGACTTAACAATTTGACACTCTTGTTTATGGCGTCAGTAATCTCCCTAGGCTCTAGTCATGAGTTGCCAAGGCTATGGAAGACTTTAGAGTTCGCTGACTTTTATCTTATCCCAATAGGGTAATAGTCAAAGTGGAAGTGCTCTCCTCCCTTCAGAGAAAGGTACCTCCTTCTTTGATGGCCCCGTTCTTTCCACTGGGATCTCACTTGCAGAGATCTTTCATTTAGGTCTTCTTCTTTTTTTTTCTTTTCCATGGTGTCTTGGCTTTCCATGCCTACAATACTCTCATGGGCTCTTCAGCCAGATCCGAATGCCTTAAGGGCTGATTCTGGGGCCAGAGTGTTGTTTAGGACGTCTGCCATTCTATGAGTCTGCTGTGTATCCCGCTTCCCATGTTGGATCCTTCTCTCCCTTTTTGATTCTATCAGTTAGTATTAGCAGACACTTGTCTTGTTTGTATGATCCCTTTGACTCTTAGACCTATCAGAGCCATCAATTGTGAACTGAAATTAATCACTTGGACTAGTGAGATGGCATTGGTACATGCCACCTTGATGGGATTGTATTGGAATCCCCGGCACATGACTAACTCCACCATTTGGGGCAAGTCCGATTGAGCATGTCCCAAATTGTACCTCTCCTCCCTCTCTTATTTCCACTCTTATATTTAACAGGGATCACTTTTCAGTTAAATTTCAACACCTAAGAATAATTATGTTAATTACAGAGTTCAACCAATAGCACTAGAACAACAACAAAAAATGCTAAAAGGGATAAAGTATTAAATTGTAAATCAACAGTCAGGACAAAGGATGATCAAGTCACTGTTTCTCATAGTGTCCATTTCACTTCAAGAGATTCCCCCTTTGGTGCTCAGTTAGTTGTTGCCAATCAGGGAGAACATATGACAGTTGTCCCTTTGGTACTGGCTTAATTCACTCAGCATAATGTTTTCCAGATTCCTCCATTTTGTTGCAAATGACCAGGTTTCATTGTTTTTGACTGCTGTATAGTATTCTATAGATTACAAGTCCAAAATTTCTTTATCCAGTCTACTGCTGATGGACATTTGGGTTGGTTCCAGGTCTTAGCTATTGTGAATTAGCTGCAATAAACATTAATGTGCAGACAGCTTTTTTGTTTGCCAAATTAATTTCCTTTGGGTAAATTCCAAGGAGTCGGATGGCTAGGTCATGTGGAAGGGTTATATTCAGGTTTCTGAGGAATCTCCAGACTGACTTCCATAGTGGCTTAACCAGTTTACATTCCCACCAACAGTGGGTTAGTGTCCCTTTTTCCCCACATCCTCTCCAGCATCTATTGTTGGTAGATTTCTGAATGTGAGCCATTTTAACCGGGGTGAGGTGAAACCTCATTGTGGTTTTGATTTGCATTTCTCTGATTGCTAGTGATCTTGAACATTTTTTCATGTGTCTGTTGGCCATTTGGATTTCCTCTTTCGAAAAATGTCTATTGAGGTCTTTGGCCCATCTCTTAAGTGGGTTGCTTGATTTCTTTGTAGATTTTCTGGTTATCAACCCTTTATCTGTGGCATAGTTTGCAAATATTTTTTGCTATTCTGTTGGTTGCCTCTTCACTTTCCTGACTGTTTCTTTTGAAGTACAGAAACTTCTCAATTTGATGCAATCCCAACAGTTAATTTTGGCTTTGACTGCCTGCGTCTCCAGGGTCTTTTCTAGAAAGTCTTTGCCAGTGCCAATATCTTGCAGACTTTCTCCAATGTTCTCTAAAAATTTGATGGTGTTGGGTCATAGATTTAAATCTTTAATCCATGTTGAGTGAATTTTTGTGTAAGGTGAAAGGTAGGGGTCTTGCTTCATGCTTCTGCACGTGGAAATCAAATTTTCCCAGCACCATTTATTGAATAGACTGTCCTTATTCCAGGGATTAGATTTGGATCTTTGATCAAATATAAGTTGGCTGTAGATGTATGTATTGAATTCTGGTTTTTCTATTCTGTTCCATTGGTCTATCCATCTGTTTCTGTACCAGTACCATGCTGTTTTGATAACAACTGCCCTGTAGTATGTCCTGAAATCTGGTATTGTGATGCCTCTGGCTTTGTTTTTGTTGTACAAGATTGCTTTAGCTATTCGAGGTCTCCTGTGTCTCCAATGAATTTCAGCATCATTTTTTCCAGGTCTGAGAAGAAGGTCTTCAGTATTTTGATTGGTATTGCATTGAATCTATAAATTGCTTTTGGGAGATTGATGATATTGTTTCTTCCAATCCATGAGCATGGAAGATTTTTCCATTTTTTGGTATCCTCTTCTATTTCTTTCTTTAAAGTTTTGTAATTCTCATTGTAGAGATCTTTGATGTCCTTGGTTAAGTTTATTCCATGGTATTTGATTGTCTTTGTAGCTATAGTGTATGAGATTGATCTTAGAAGTTCTTTCTCAGGCATGGCATTGCCTGTGTATATTGCCTGTGTATGATTTTTGTGCATTGATTTTATATCCTGCTACTTTGCCAAACTCTCCTATGAGTTCCAATAGTCTCTTACTAGAGTTCTTTGGATCCCCTAAATAAAGAATCATATCATCTGCAAAGAGGGATAGTTTGAGTTCTTCCTTCCCAATTTGTATCCCTTTAATTTCTTTTTCTTGCCTAATAGCTCTGGCCAAAACTTTCAGAACTATATTGAATAGCAGTGGTGAGAGTGGGCATCCCTGTCTGGTACCAGATCTCAGTGGAAATGCTTCCAACTTTTCCCCATTCAATAGGATGTTGGCCGTGGGTTTTTCATAAATTGCTTTGATTATATTGAGGAATGTTCCTTCCATACCCAGTTTGCTTAGAGTTTTCATCATGAAAGGGTGTTGTATTTTATCAAATGCTTTCTCTGCGTCTATTGAGAGAATCATATGGTTTTTCTTCTGCAGTCTGTTAATGTGGTGTATCATGTTGATTGTTTTGCGAACGTTGAACCATCCCTGCATACCAGGGATAAATCCCAGTTGGTCTGAGTGGATGATCTTTCTGATGTGTTGTTGCATTCTATTGGCCAGAATTTTATTGAGGATTTTTGCATCTATGTTCATGATGAATATTGGTCTGTAATTTTCTTTCAATGTTGCATCTTTTTCTGGTTTAGGAATTAAGGTGATGCTGGCTTCATAGAAAGAATTTGGGAGGATTCCCTCTTTTTCGATTGTTCTGAATAGCTTGAGAAGAATTGGAGTTAGTTTTTCTTTAAATGTCTGGTAGAATTCAGCAGTGAATCCATCTAGTCCTGGGCTTTTCTTTGTTGGGAGGGCCTTTATTACTGTTTCAATTTCTGTTTCTGTTATGGGTCTGTTTAGGTTTTCTATGTCTTCCTGGTTCAATTTAGGTAGGTTGTATGTGTCCAGGAATCTATCCATTTCTGATAGATTTCCCTGTTTGCTGGCATACAAGTCCTTGTAGTAATTTCTGATGATCCTTTTTATTTCTGTAGTGTCTGTTGTTACGTTTCCTTGTTCATCTCTGATTGTAATGATTTGGGTCTTTTATCTTCTTTTTTAAGTTAGTTGGGCCAATGGGATGTCAATTTTGTTTATTTTTTCAAAAATGGCTTATTTTGTAATGTTTTTTTGCATTCAATTCTGTTGTTTTCTTCTCTAATTTTAAATATTTCTCTTCTCGTACTAGATTTTGGTCTGGTTTGCCGCAGATTTTCTAGATTCTTGAGGTGAATTGAAAGCTCATTTATTTTATGCCTCTCCAATTTCTTGATGTAGGCACCTATTGTTATAAAGTTTCCTCGTAACACTGCTTTTGCTGTGTTTTGGTATGTTGTACTGTTATCCTCATTTACTTCCAGAAAAAATTATTATTTGCTTTTGATTTCTTCTATGACCCATTGTTCATTCAGTAGCATGTTGTTCAATCTCCATGTGTTTGCATATGCTCTAGGGATTCCTGAGTTGCTAATTTCCAACTTCATTCCTCTATGGTCTGAGAAACTGCATTGTATAATTCTAATTCTTTTGAATTTGCTGAGACTTGCTTTATGGCCTAGTATGTGGTCAATCCTAGAGAAGGTTCCATGTACTGCTGAGAAGAATGTAAATTCTTTATGTGTAGGATGAAAAGTTCTGTAGATATCAGATCCATTTGGGCTATAGTGTCATTTAAATCTACTGTCTCCTTGTTGATCTTCTGTCCTGTTGATCTGTCTATTTCTGAGAGTGGAGTATTGAAGTCACCCAGTACTATTGTATTGCAGTCTAATTCTCCCTTTAAGTTCCTTAACAAATCTTTTATATAAACCTGTAATTAGGTGCATATGCATTGATAATCGTTATATCTTCCTGTTGAATTGATCCCTTGATCATTATATAGTGCCCCTCTCTGTCTCTCTTAAGAGATTTTGTGTTAAAGTTTATGTTGTCTGATATTAAGATGGTTATGCCCACTCTTTTTTCATTTCTGTGAGCATGGTATATCTTTTTCCAGCCTTTCACTTTCAGTCTGTATGCATCTTGATTGGTAAGATGTGTTTCTTGTAAGCAGCAAATAGATGGGTTTTGTTCCTTAACCCAATCAGCCAATCGGTGTCTTTTAACTGGACAGTTCAGGCCATTAACGTTCAATGTGACTATTGATAAGTAGTAGCTTTGCCCTGCCATTTGCCAAAGATATTTTCTAATATATGCTTTGAGCTTCCTGTGATCTTTTGCTGTGAGGTTTCCTTCCTTTACCTTCTTTCATATTGATGACCATGTTTCTGTGTTTCTGTGTGTAACACATCTTTAAGCATCTTTTGCAGGGCTGGATGAGTGACAACAAATTCTTTCAATTTCTGTTTGCTATGAAAGGTCTTTATTTCACCTTCATTCACAAATGAGAGCTTTGCAGGATATAATTTTCTGGGCTGGCAGTTTCTCTCTCTTAGTACCTGGGCTATGTCTCACCATTCTCTTCTACCTGAAGGGTTTCTAATGAGAAGTCTGCTATGAGTCTAATTGGAGATCCTCTGAGAGTAATCTGACGTTTCTCTCTTGCACATTTTAGAATCTTTTCTTTATGCTTCACTGTGGTGAGGTTGATTACAATGTGTCGTGGTGAGGATCTCTTTTGGTCATGTTTACTAGGGGTCTATGAGCTTCCTGAACTAGGATGTCTCTGTCCTTTTCCAAACCCGGGAAGGTTTCTGCTAGTATCACACTGAAAAGGCCTTCTGATCCTTTCTCTCTCTCCATGCCTTCGGGAACTCCTAGAACCCGAATGTTGGGTTTTTTTAATAGCATCCTGTAGATTCCCAACAATATTTTTTTAGATTTCTAATTTCCTCTTCTTGTGTTTGGTTTGACTGTATACTTTCCTATGCTATGTCTTCTAAGTCTGATATTCTCTCTTCTGTTTCACTGACTCTGTTTTTAATGCTCTCTAATGTGTTTGTCATTTGATCTATTGAGTTCTTCGTTTCATTTTGATTTCTCTTCACTATCACACTTTTCTGTTCTACTAGTTTCTGCATTTCATTTTGATTCCTCCTTAAGATTTCATTTTCTCGAAGGAGGTTTTCTATCCTGTCCAGTAAGGATTTCCGTAGCTCAAGCATTTGTTTTTGAAAACTTCTAATTGTTCTTATCATAAATTTTTTGAAATACATATCTTGCATTTCTTCCATCTCATCATCTTCATAATCTTGGCTTGGGGTGTCTGTTCATTTGGTGGCATCATAATGTCTTCCTTGTTCTTGTTTCCTCAGTTTCTGTGTTTGTTGCTTGGCATTGTAGAGATATTCTTTGGATTCTTCTTCCCTCGCTGTGGTGTTTTTTTTTTTTTCTTGTTATACTATGATTGTGTTAAGTGGACTGTCTGCTTTTGATGGAGCCTTAGAAGCCTGAGATAGGTTTGGCCTGAGAGCTCTGTTTGGTTCCTCAGGGTTAAGGGTGTCCCAAAGATGACACTCCCAGGTTAGGCATGGTAAATCTCTCTCTCTTTCTTTCTTTTTTTTTTCTTTCTTTCTTTCTTTCTTTTTTTTGATTCAGAAGGGAAGTAATTCCACACAGCTGAGCAGAATTAGAGGTAGTTAGCAGGCGAATGATATACCCACAGGAGCCAGAGATCAGAAGCTCTTTCCCAAGGACCACACAGGGAATCTGTGCTGCCCTCAGTGTGGGCTCAAATTCTCCTGCAGTCTCCCACTCGGTTGCCAAGGTTACCAAATTGTAGCGTCTCTGGAGAGTACTCACGTGAATTCCGTGAGTTCTCTCACCCACTGTCTCTTTTTTCACAGTCTCAGTTCATTAGCACCACACATTCACTAGGTCCTAATTGCCTGTTATTTTACACCCCCTAGAGTAAGGTTTTTCTACTTGGCTGAGGGCAGGTGCAGCCCTGAGGTCATGCCACTTATTATATATGTCCAAAATGGCACCTGCTCTTTGTCTTGCTCACCTTTGAGAGGTGAGCAGAAAGAGAGAAACTTGTGTCTGTACCGGTCACTTTTTTTTTCCTCTCTCTTCTAGTTAGCCTGGTGAACTTTTCCCCATGGGGTTTCAAGCCTCATTCCCTCTAGTCTCCTCTTTCCGCTTTCCCGCTGGTGTCTCGGGCTATTGAGGTTTGGCTCACCTCGTGTTCCAGCACTGGTGCATTGATTCTGCCACTGGTGTCCTGAATTGTGGGCTCCCAAGCCCTCCACGCAGGTCCACTGTGAGTCACTAGTTCCGAAAGAGTTTCCTCTGCAGTTTCTTCCCCTACTCTTCCTTGAACCTGCAGTATCTCCACTTTTATAAAACTGTTTCTTCTCGGACTATCAGTGTGCTCCCTTCCTATTCCACCATCTTGCCGCTTCCGAGAATTGGGTTTTCTAAATAGACATACTTTTAAGGAAGTGATATTACAGGGGATATCAAACTTTTACATTGTTGATTGAAATATTAACCCTTTTTCTTTTTTGTAATTTCCAAATCCTATTTATCAAACACATATACAAACACTTTTATTTTACCTGGTGAATTGCTGTCCATTTTTGTAATGACAGATATTAACATTTGTGATATACTCTTTGCATTTTCTTAACATATCTAAAATTACAAAGAAAAATTTTTGCACAAAATTTCAATGTGTTTGAGATATTTACCATATTACAGCATAGATTTCCCCTTGAATTAGGATATTTGCAACCTAACTACAAATGAACACTAACACATTTAACAGCAATACTTCATATGTGTGAGTGTTTGGCTTAGTGTTAAAGACACTGAGATTGGATGCCTGTAACTAAGATTAGAGTGCCTTAACTCAGATCTCAGCTCCACTCTCAATCTTAGCTTCTTGCTAATGTGCATCCTAGAGGGAAACTGATGCTGGCCCAAGTAGTATCCGTCAGCCATATGGGAGATCTGAATTGAGTTCCTAGTTCTCAGCTTCATCTTGGCATAGTTGGTGGTAGCTGCAGGAATTTGGAGAGTGAAGCAGCAGATCGCAGCTCTGTGGGGCTGTCTCTGACTTCCAGCCTCATAATTATCTAAAAAAATCGGGGTAGCACTGTAAGCACTGTAGTATAGAGTAGTATATAATATATATATATATATATATATGTGTGTGTGTGTGTGTGTGTGTGTAGTATATAGTATATATAGTATATAATATATGTAGTATATAGTATTAAGCCACTGCCTGCAGCACAGGGATTCTGTGTGGGCACTGGTTTGAGTCCCAGCTGATCCACTTCTGATCCAGTGCCCTGCTAATGTGCTTGGGAAAGCAGAAGAAAATGGACCAAGTACTTGTGTCCCTACATCCACGTGGGAGACCTTGGTGAAGCTCTTGGCTTTTGGATTCATCCTGGCACAGCCCTGGCCGTTGCAGCCAATTGTAGAGTGATCCCACAGATGGAAGATTGATCTCTTTCTCTCTCTCACTCTGTGTAACTCTGCCTTTCAGATTAATAATTTAAAGTAACCCTGCATATCTTACACAAAAGCAATAATCAAGAATATACACCAATGCAACTTATTTTTCCAATATCATTTGCTATGCTTTTATAACTCTAAATACATAGACACACACATAGATTTATGTGAATTTACCTCATTTTATATAGAAATATATGTTAGTTACATAATACAGCTGATTTTTTTTTTTTACTTTTGCTTACATCCTGAAAAAGCATGTGGAAGGGAGGCAAAATATTACCACTAAACTCTTATGGTCTCTGGATTGAGAATGAAATTGACTAAAATGGATTAACAAGAGAAAAGCATACAGATTTTACCTGTACATTGCAGCCCCCACAGGAAAATGATGACCCAAATAGGAGGCATAATCCAAAAGCTTATGTAGTTGTTTGACAAAGAGTGACAATTGTAGAAAAACAACTAAAATATATGGGAAGCCGAGAGAAAATAAGAGTGATTTTAACCATGTCTGTTTGCATTGATTTTTCTCAGCCTTGCTTCCCAGCATGCTGACAACATAGTGCAGGACACACTCCTGGGACAGAGAGGGCATCTCTCACATGGGAGTCTCTTCTCTCTAGTGATAATATTTTTTTCTCCTGGTACATGGAAGACAGAGTGTCACCACCCCTTTTTAAAAAAAAAAAAATCTGTTGTTTTCTGAGTGCCTTTAGCTCAAAATAACCCTGTGATGAAATTGCATAGTTTGTAGAGGAATTTTCTGCCACTCTTCATGTGTAAATAAAGATTATATCATTACTAATCTGTTGCACTTGTTTTTACACTTCCATTTTCAAAATTTATTTGTTTAAATCAAACATTCTTTTAATTATAAGTCTTGGAAAAAGGTATTTGGTTAGTATTTCACAAGTCTTACATTTCACATAAGGAAGGCATGCTAACACCTTTCATCAAGCTGGAAAGCCTTAATTAAAATAAATGTATAAAGAATATTAGAATTCACAAATCACATGTAATAAAGCTATAAATTCATTTTATTTTACTTTTCTATGGATACGTGCAGCATTAATTCATGATATCTAAAGCAGAGTTCTTTAGGTCAACAAATTTATTTTACCATCAAAAATCTATAACATCTAGTACAGTACCTGACATATACTGGGCAGTCAAGTCTTATCTAATTAAATTTTAATTAATCTATAATAATATTATGAAGATCTGTCTTTTCTTATTGGGATGTTGGTCATTTTGAGAACAATGGCCTTGCTTTCTACTTACACTTGTCTACACGTCCTACAGTGTGAATTCCAACAAATTAATTTTAAAATTCAAAGAAAATAAATTTCCAATTATACTTGGTTATACTTTAAATTGGAATCTTTAAAAATAAAACAAGGTGGGGGAGGGACAGCGCTGTGGCACAGCAGGTTAACACCCTGGCCTGAAGTGCCAGCATCCCTTATGAGTGCCATTTCGAATCCCAGCTACTCCACTTCCGATCCAGCTCTCTGTTATGTCCTTGGAAAGCAGTAGAAGATGGCCCAAGTCCTTGGGCCCCTGCACCTGCATGGGAGACCCAGAGCTTCTGTTCCTGGCTCCTGGTTTCAGATCGGTGCAGTACCTGTCATTGCAGACAACTGAGGAGTGAACCATTGGATGGAAGACCTCTCTCTCTCTCTATCTCTCTCTCTCTCTCTCTGCCTCTCCTCTCTCTGTGTAACTCTGACTTTTGAATAAATAAATAAATCTTTAAAAAAATTAAATAAAACAAGGGGCTTGCGTTGTGATGTAGTAGATTAAAATGTACCGGCTGCTCCACTTTCGATCCAGTTTTCTGCTAATGGCTTGGGAAAAGCAGTAGAGGATGGCACAAAAACATGGGCCCTTGCACCTATGTGAGAGACCAAGAAGTAGCTCCTGGCTCCTGGTTTTGTATCATACCAGCTCCTACCATTGTGGCCATTTGGGGAGTGAACAAGATTATGGAAGATTCTCTCTCTCTCTCTCTCTCTCTCTCTCTCTCTCTCTCTCTCTTTCTCTCTCTCTGTAACCCTGCCTCTAAAATAAATATATAAATCTTTATAAAAAAGCCAATAGGAAAATTTAAACCATAATGAGAAACTAAAATCTTAATATAATAAAATTTATTATAAACTCAGTTTCTGGGGTCTTCAATCTTCCTCATTTGTTAATCTCAGTTAATGACACCTAACACAGTATTGGGCACACACAATGCCCAAAGTTAACATTTGTCAAACAAATGAATCTGTAACACTAGAGTAGACAGAATACTGATATTACCAGATAGATATATGAACCAACAGAGAGATCTAGGATAAGAACAATTTCATCAAAACAGAATGGAAGTGGCTCCATCTGGGGAGCTGGATAGATGATACATAGTGGGCTCTGGAGATGGAACAGGAAGTTAGTAAAAACCAGCTTGCACAATTACAAAAGTGGGCAAGAGAGCATAGCCCCTTTGAAAGGAACACAATATTTCAAGAGTTCCAATTAGAAATAGGAAGGGGTTGATGATGAAGAGAAAGAATAGGATGAAGGAGATGTTTAAAGGAAGTTAATGGGAAGGGGAACAGCAAGAGTAAGAACAGAAGCAAGAACTGTAACAGTCCATGTAAACGACGGTATGTTTGCAATGAAGATGCGGCATATTGCCAGAAGAGGGGAAGTCACAAGAAATTCCATGGGTAGGATCAAGGCCTGGTACTCGATTGAATGCAATAAGTAGGGAATAGTGAGACTCACAAGCTTCCTGGATCTCTCATGTAAGCAACTCAATGGGGTTATTAACTGAGATAAGGAAGAATTTGTAATGACAATCACCACAGGAAGAGGAGAAAAATGAAGATGATGGGCTGTGTCAGGTAGGACATAGCAAGTGATCATCCTAAGAGCAGCTTCAGTGGAGAAGATGAGAAGTGGAGCCATTTCTAAGGGCTAAGTACCAAGCAAGAACAAAGAAAGTCTACATAGAATAAACAATGATGTCTTTTCTATAATCTTAACAGTAAAGGAAAAGTAAATTGTTCAGCAAATTATTCAACACAACATGGTTGTAATATAATTTTTATTTTTTTCTTTGTCAAAAGCATGCTATCATAGATAAATAAGCCACAATAATTATTTTCCTGATGAAAACACAGCTTAAAAATGTTTTTAAGAGTGTTGTTGGGGTGTACACTTAATATAGTGGTTAAGATGCCAATTAGGGGGCCTATAATCCATATTATAGTGCCTGCATTTGGACCTAGTTGCATTTCCAGTTCAGCTCCCTGAAATAGATGTGGGTGATGCTCCAAGATATTGGGTACCTACCAACTGAAACTAGATTGGGTACCTGGTCCAACTACTGCTTGTCCAGCCCTGGCCAGAGTACGCATCTGGGTAGTGAGTCCACAGATAGGTGATCTCTCTGTCTCTCTGTCTCTGTCTCTGTCTCTATCTCTGTCTCTGTCTCTCTCTCACATTGTCTCTCTGCATCTCAAATCAGTAAAATAAATAAATAAAAACCTGTAAAACAGCCTATAGTCAAACATTATTTGTTGTACATTCATGCAAATTTTATACGACATATGTAGATGAAATGAATGGAAGTTTATATTTTAAAGCTAACCAAAATGAGAAGGATAAATAACACTATCTCCTAAAGTTCTCACACAATGTATTTTTTCTAATCTATTTCATGTCTTAGAGTGAAGGTGTAAAATACAGTCAGCCTAAATGTTAATTAAGGCAAAATAGAAATAGAGTTCAAATATATAACCAGAGAATTAAAGTTTAAACAAGTAATTTTGAGAATTCAAGATAAACCTGAATTTTTCCTTTTTCTGAATCTTAAGCTTTCTGAACAGATGACTGGGTGGCCCCTTGCTTTGGAGTTTTACATTGGGAGTAGTATTATAGAATTAAAACTAGATAAATAAATCGCCTATTATAATTCGCCTAGTTGAATACTGATGGGATAAGAGATTTCATTTTTTAATTTGTTAAACTGCATCTGGAAATTGTGATTTTGCCAAGATCATCTGAACTTTTTGAACTGGCTTTAAATCTTTGGGGAATTGCACTTGTTTATCTTTAGAAAAGTATGACTTCCTGCTTAAGAAGAAAGCTTCTGAAAAGTCAAAAGTTTTCATGTACATCAGGTAGTTGGTTCCATAAGCAATTTTGTCAGGAATGGTGCATGAATGAATTACAAACCAAAAACTGTTTTCTCTAAAATAAAAAAAAAATACATTTTTTTAATAAGAGAAAACATTTTTAAGCTTTGCCACACATAACATTGAATAAAAGTTTTCGAAATAGAATATATCTTCTCTACTTGAAAATAGAAGGTGATTTGCTTTGAAAATTGTGGTGTTCTTCAACTATAATCTAGGATTACCCAGTATTGTTGGTCTGAATTTATAGTGAATTCTCTAGATTCTCTAGATTCTTGTCATCGAGGATTTAACCCTCTGAGTTTCTATTTTTATTTCCATCAGCTCAAAGGTCAATGCCATGCTATAATTATTAATTTTGGTAAGGTACATGTGTCAGGAAGCTAAGAAGCAAATTCTTTTTAATCTATATTTTAATGTAAATGTGTTTTTTTTCAACTCATCTTGTGGCAATAAGAGGAAAATATTTTGTCTTTTAACAAAAAGGTTCATGAGAAAGACGTGTCAGTTTAAAAAAAAGAAAAGTGAAAAAGTGAACTGTTGCATGAGAAAATGCACAGGAAAACATATGACTCTCAACAAAAACAGATGAAAAGGCTGGGAACTTCTACAGAATGTCCACATCTGCAAATATGAAAACAGATGTTTTTAAGAAGAACTGCTTTTGAAAACCCATCATCTTCGTACACTCAGTACTTTCTTTGCAAGCAACTCAATGGCATTGGAATTTGAAAACAGAAGAGGAAATTTGAAAAATACTGTTATCTGCAATGGATCCATTTACCACGAAGTAATAAGGCCAAAAATAATAGCTACCAAATACTGAATTCTATCCCCATTAAGTTAGTACTTCATGCAATCCATACAGTAGCTCTCCAAATAGCCTATTAATTCCCTCACTTGGGAAACCGAGGTATAAAGAGGTGATATGAATACAGCCTCCTCTGAAAACCAGGTCATGGTCACACAAACTCATCAAGCAGGTCCAGCAGACTGCAGTCTGTTGTTTTTTGGTATTAATATGAAAATATCTATTTCAGACATGAGATATAATGATTGCCACTAGCTGAAAGTATCTATCAGTGCCTGTGTAAAACATATTTAGATTAAGTGGGTGAGCTCAAATCCTAGGGCAGTGTCTTCTATCCAGCTCATTTTGGGCATGTTACTTATAATCTATGACCTCAGTATTCTTTCTCACTTGTAAGTTATGAATATTGGCAATATCTGCTGGAGAGAATGGGTTCATATACAGCACTTAAAACAGTGCCTGATACATCAGGCTGAATTATGTTAGCCATTAATACCTTCAACACATCTCCCAGACTGTATAAACTTTCTTTCTTATGTGTTTGTATTTTGCATTTTTCCTCTCTTTCCCTAAATTTACTCAATACAGCTAAATATAATAACCAGTAAATTGATAATTATACTATTAGGTTTATACAAAAATATATGCTTTTAAAAGGTTTAAGTGTAATTATTTCTACATACTTCTTACAAACATTTTCACATTGTTCAAGGTACTATTTTGGAAATTCATTATGGAAGCTTTAAATAAACCTTACTAACAATAAAATTGTGCAAATGTATTATAATATTCAGCCTTCCAACTTCGGGAAATAAATCTTCAAGTTTCACTGCTTCAAGAATCACGTGAAATGATACTACATGAATTAAGCCCCTTGAGTTGGTTTAAAGACGTCATTTAACCAGCAGTCAGAAAGACAAGGAAGCTGAGTCAACTGAGAAACTTCCTGTATTTGCAGCAATGGTGTTTTGATCCTTCAAGTAAAGGGAGATCAGTTTGATGCCATTTTGAGCTCACTGTGCATTGGAGCATTAAAGGAAGAGTGGGGTGAGCAAACCTGAGCTAGAAGTCAACAGGAATGAGACACAGCAGGAGGCGAATGGAGCAGTTGGGCAGATGGGTGGATGAAGAGACTGGGGCACACAGAATGGTGTTCAATGATGATGCAGCTAAGGAGAGGGAAAAGGTTATGATATGACTCAATTACCACAAATAACTGAAGAAATAAGAACTATCAGAAAAGAATGAAAAAGAAGAGATTAGAGACTCATTTTGAATATTTTCTAGAATTCCTTTTACAGTCCTTCTCAGACTAACTTGCCCAATTACAATGATCTCAATTGATCTGATAATTATTATATTTCCTTATTTTATCCAGCACCATGGATATATAATAAAAACACTATACCAAATTACTTATTAACCCATGTTTAAGATTAAATTTTTTATTTACTGTGTTTCAAGACTTCGAAATAAGAAGAGAATACAAATATGAATGAACATCAAACAGTTCATGGAAAATGGAATTAAAAGATGTTTGTTTTGGTGCAAAACATTTTGACATAAATTCCTAATGTTTCCATAATATGCACTTTCATGAACTTTTTGAAGACCCGCACATAGATGCAGATACAGTCCTAAAACCCAGTAGAATGGGGTCAACATTGTGATGAAGTGCGTAAAGCAGCCACCTGCTGTGTGTGTCATCCCATACAGGAGCCAGTTAGAGTCCCAGCTGCTCCATTTTCAATCCAGTTCCCTGATAATATTCCTGGGAAAGCAGCAGAGGATGGTCCAAGTGCTTGGGCACCTGCACCTATGTGGGAGAACTGGAAGAAGCTCCTAGCTCTTAGCTGCACATTGTCCCAGCCCTAGCCATTGTGGCCATTTGGGGAGTGAATCAGTGGATAGAAGATCTCTCTTCTCTTTCTGTTTCTTCCTCTCTCTTTCTGTAACTCTACCTTTCAAATAAACATAAATCCTCAAAAAAATAAACCAATACAATAATTGCATAACTAAACTTCACTATCTCATTCATATATATATATATATATATATATATATTGCCCTTAGTAATTACTCTTGTGTGTGTACCCCGTAATAGACAATGAGATCTTTTGAACGGAAAAATCAATATTATTTTTTATATAAAGCACAGTATCTATTATTTAGCTGCATTCAAAAATAATGAGTAAAAAGAACAGTGAAGGAAAGAAGAGAAAGAGAGGGGATAAAGGGAAAGGGGAGACTGGGAGGGAGAAAGGAGAGGAGGAAGGGAAGAAGAGGAAGGAGAAAACAGCATGGGGATCAGGTATGTGTGCATACGTAAACAAGGGAAAATGAAAGTGTTTTCACAACCTGCTTTCAAATTATATATATATATATATATATATATATATATATATATATGTATTTACTCGGGAGAAAGGGAGGGAGGCAGGCAGACAGACAGACAGACACACACACACACAGAGCCATCTGTTAATTCATTAGCCCAAATGCCCCACAGTGGCCATGAACTTGATCAGCCTGAAGATGGAAGGTGGGAATTCAATACAGGTGTCTACTTGGGTGGCCAGGACCAGCTACTTGAGCTGTCAACTGATGTCTTCCAGTGTTTGCATTAGCAGAACACTGGAATCAGGAGCAGAGCCAGGATTTAAACCCAGGCCCTCTGATATGGGAGGGAAGCATCACAAGCAGCATCTGAACCACTCCATCAACCCTTCATCCTGAGTTCACACTCTTTTATTTTATTTATCTATTTTTTTTGACAGGCAGAGTGGACAGTGAGAGAGAGACAGAAAGATCTTCCTTTACTGTTGGTTCACCCTCCAATGGCCACCGCGGCCGGCGCACCACACTGATCCGAAGGCAGGAGCCAGGTGCTTCTCCTGGTCTCCCATGGGGTGCAGGGCCCAAGCACTTGGGCCATCCTCCGCTGCACTCCTGGGCCACAGCAGAGAGAGGGCCTGGAAGAGGAGCAACCAGGACAGAATCCCGCCCTCCAACCGGGACTAGAACCTGGTGTGCCGGCGCCGCAGGTGGAGGATTAGCCTAGTGAGCCACGATGCCAGCCAGAGTTCTCATTCTAAGCAAAAATTTTGTGAGAGTGCCATTGGAGGTATTGTCCCAGGATGGGTCAAGGCAATAAAAAAGTATTGCACAAATATCTATACCTATATCAATATCTATAACATCTATATCTACATCTATTTATATATATATTTATATATCACATAATGATTTACACAATTCTTTCCTATGAATTACTACTTGATCTGACAAAATCTCCATGAGAAAATCAATAATTTCTTACTTTCCTTTACAAAAGAAGCTAAGGTTCAGAGGGTTTAAAGCACTTTCTCAAGTGCACCCAAATGATAAATTGCAGAACCAGAATAATCTAAAATTTTCTAAGGCTATGAAATGCTCAGGAACATAGTTTAATTTTATTAAATTAACTATACACAACAATATGCACTCCTCAGGAAGAGGCCTAAAGTTTGTTTTGTACATATTAAACAATAACAATAAATAGAAATTTCAATAAAATGGCTAACATATATTAACATCTTGCTACTTGAAGACTCTGTTATGAGGATTAATGTGTAAAAGTCTATTTGGGGCCGGCGCCGTGGCTCAACAGGCTAATCCTCCGCCTTGCGGCGCCGGCACACGGGGTTCTAGTCCCGGTCGGGGCACCGATCCTGTCCCGGTTGCCCCTCTTCCAGGCCAGCTCTCTGCTATGGCCCGGGAAGGCAGTGGAGGATGGCCCAAGAGTTAGGGCTCTGCACCCCATGGGAGACCAGGAGAAGCACCTGGCTCCTGCCATCGGAACAGCGCGGTGCGCCGGCCGCAGCGCGCTACCGCGGCGGCCATTAGAGGGTGAACCAACGGCAAAGGAAGACCTTTCTCTCTGTCTCTCTCTCTCTCTCTCTCACTGTCCACTCTGCCTGTCAAAAAAAAAAAGTCTATTTGGTTTTCACATAGTCATTAAAAAGATACCATTATTATGTTTATTTCATTTATGATAAAAATGAGAGCTAGAAAGGTGAAGTAACATCTCAGTGCACGTGGTAATGGGAAAACTGAGCTTATAACCATCTAATCAAATATCACTGTTCTTGATATAGCATAAACATGCACTTAAAAGAAGAGAAATTATAGTTAACCCAATACACAATACATCATTCTGGAAACAGTAGACCAGTCTCTGAAGTCAGTTAGTTCTGTTTTTGGCAAAGTATTAAGTCTGCTTGTATGTGTGGTACCCAAGCTACCCCTGATATATAAAAATCCAGGATGAAAAGTTGCAATCTTGACAGCACCAGCATAGTAGAAATGAAAAAAGAAATAAGACGAGGAAAGTCAGCATATCAATTTTAAAAATGAGGACACAAGAGAAGGGTAAAGCAGCAAAACCAAAATATCTGGGGTCAGATGTTCACCCTAACATTAAAGATCTTCCTGTATAATACAAGAGTGCCTGAACTGAATACTCAGCTCTAGCTCCTGACTCCAGTTTCTACAAATGCAGACTCAGAGACAGCATTGATGGCCCAAAGGATTGGGCTCCTGCCACTCACATGGGAGACCTGGACTGAGTTCCTGGTTCCTGGCTTTGACCTTGTTTGGGAGAAATGCAGGCTGATGTGGAATAAATCAGAAGATTGGAGATCTCTCCCTCTCTCTTCTTCTCTCTCATATTTTAATTAATAAAATTAGTATATATCTGTATATTCAATTATAGGTACAAATGTTCCACAGTTCAATATTTATCTCTGTATAACTATCTACGGCCATTCAGAGTAAATCATATTTGAGAATATACTTGTGCTCCTTTAAAAAAAAAAAAACTATTTATTTATTTAACAGGTAGAGAGACAGCGAGCTCCCACCAACTGGTTCACTCTCCAAATGCTCACAGTATCCAGGGCTGGGATGAGCAGAAGCTAGGATCTGGGAACTCTAAGTTCCCATATGTATTGCGGGGACTCACAGTGCACTTTAGTAGGAAGCTGGAATGAGAAGTGGAGCCGAGAACAGAACGCAGACATTCTGACATGGAATGCAGGCATCACAACCAGTGACTTAACCATTAATTCCAGTGTACACCCTATGATCCTTTATTTCCAATCTGTGTGATGCCAGAGCTTTGAAGATAGAACAGAAGAGCTGGTTAAAAATATTAAGTTTCCCAGGGAGATGAGAGTGAGAGACACTATTTGGAGGCTGAAGTGCTTCAGAAATGCTGAATGAATCATCTTCCTAGAGCCCTCTCCCCTTTTTCACAGTTTCAGTCTAATGTAAGGGTAGCTGTTCCAAAATTGCTTTTTTTTTTTTTTTTTTTTTTTTTTTTTTTACAGGCAGAGTGGACAGTGAGAGAGAGAGACAGAGAGAAAGGTCTTCCTTTTGCCGTTGGTTCACCCTCCAATGGCCGCCGCGGTAGCGCGCTGCGGCCGGCGCACCGCGCTGTTCCGATGGCAGGAGCCAGGTGCTTCTCCTGGTCTCCCATGGGGTGCAGGACCCAAGGACTTGGGCCATCCTCCACTGCACTCCCTAGCCACAGCATCTTTTCTGATTTTTCATCTTTTTAATCTCCTTTTTAAACATGAGAATTCTCTATGGTCTGGTTCTTGACCTTTTGTCCTCCTATTGCTTAACTGTCCCTTGGGAAACTTGCACAATCTAATGACTAACTAGAGTTTATGAGATTAGAAGCCTGACCCCTCTAACCCCTCTGTCTGTCTTTTTTCAGTTAGATGTCTTAGCATCATTTCAAGATAAAAAATATAAAATACGATCAACACTTTTCTCCAATCAATGTGGTATCTGAATATCCTATGCAGTTCTAAGGATTAATCTTTCACTTCTTTCCCTTCTCACAAGCTTATCCTCTAACTTAAAAAAAATCAATGGCTAAACTGACAAACATACTATTTTTATTATAAATTCTATTCTTGATTTAAATATTTACAAATCACTTGAACATGAATTTTGAAGAAAGACCTGATTTAACTTCACTTAAAATGCTTCAAAGATAAGAGCTTAAAATACTGAAAAAAGAAAGACTATAAATTAAAAATAGTTTGTATTTTGTCTCCTAAGTTATTCTCCTTCTCTTCCAAGTCCATGTTCATAGTCAAATATAAGTAACTGGTAAAAAAAATACAACTTTAGGATGATATTGACATTTTATATTTATTACTTCCTCTCTCTATCTCTGTATCTCCCCCCTACCTAGCTCTATCTCCTTCCTTATCTCTAGCTAGCAGGACAATCCCAATTGTTGCTTCATGTGCATTCAATGTTATTATGGTTACTGAACAACACTGAAGTTTAAGTGATGGACACCATTATAAAATATAGTTGAAATAATCCTACCTCACATCTTGCCAAATAGCTTAGAGCATACTGGACTCTAAAACCAGACCTTCTGGTATTAGTGGAAGTGCACTATTTGATGGGAATCAGATATTAGTTCACAATAGGCCACAAGCAAGTTGGGTAACCTTTTACCAAATATAATAAATTACATGAGTTTCAGTGTCCTCATCTGTAAACGAGGATGTTGAACAAAGCAGCTCCTCATATCTTTCTTAATGCTCTGCTTCACCCTTGTTCTCAGACTAGAGTCTTACTCAAATAGAGCAGTGAATAAATATGAGTGAGCAACATTAAAGTTTATTTGAAAACCTTTCTTAAAACCTAAAATGTGAATTATAAATATAAAGGCACATGGTGTCCCTCCAGAAGAGAATTTAGAATATCAAGTAAAATACATCATTATCTCTGCAGACTTGTGAGCTTGGTCACAGCTACTTTTAGAACTCTTCTTGAGTACTCAGTAGGGGGAAAGTACTTTTGTATATTTTAAAATTTGTCATCAATTTAAGGATATATTCAATTAAGGTGTCATGTCTCATCTCAAGTGGAAAAACAAAGGTAAAAAGCCTAGTGGTACAATAGCAGTTAACAGTTGATAATAGTGTTTCTGCCTGATTTGGTATAATTATTCAGACTGAACCGGCTCAGCTTCAGAATTATAGGCAACCATTAATTATCTGTTCTCTATCCCAAAGTGTATATATTTTTCCTTAGCTTTTAGGGTTAGGAGTCAAAAAGAAGTGCAGTAGTTTATTTTATTTAAACTTTAGTTTTGGTATGTTTTATAAGGCTTTTAGGAGAAAAGTGATTTGAAATCTTACTGTATTACTAACTACTAACTAGTTACTAACTACTACTAAGCTAGTGTTGAGTTTGTAATAATACCATATTACTTACTACTAACTCTGGTTAGTGTTGAGTAAAAACCAAATATGCTAGCTTAATTCAGCAACTATGTGGATTTCAAGGATGTCTGTAAATTATACATTTTTTATCATTGTGCTTTAACACCATAATTCTCATCTTCATGCAACCTGTAAATGAAGCCAATTCCTATTAAAATCTGATGCCTCCACAAATGGGAATATCTCTCCTGCCACCTTCTACCCATGGGTATGAGAAATTGAGAAAATAACTTTAAAAAATAGAAAGTTCTGCTGCATGAATGAAATCCCTTTTGGCATTTTCTCCAAAGACTGCAGTAAAGACTTAAATTGTTGTTCAATTATTGTAAATGCCAGAGCCATATTTCATTGAATGTAATAATGAGCTAGGACATGATAACTTGGATTTACAAAAACAATGCAAAATGTTGGCTCTAAATCCAAAGTGAAGTGTATCTTCTTTTATTACCCTGAAATCAAGATCTTCAAGAACAATTGTGCAAGTTGTGATCTGCACAAAGTTTGCCTTGCTAAGGCTGAAGTGAGTCTGAATTTACCTCTCCAAGCCACAGGGCTGTGGCATGAAAGTGGAACTCTCTCCCATTCCATCCTGTAAGCAATAGATTTTTTCTAAACTGACTGAGAGAAGGAGGCTATATGTGAATGCAAAGTGTTTCACTTCTGTTTTCTCTCTAGCGTAGTACTCTATCCAAAACATTTATTAAACGATATACTCTACTAAAAGAGGGATCATGTGTTGTTCATGCTTTTCTTCCATCATTTAGCTCAGTGCCAGTCTACTAATAGGTACTGAATATATATTTGTTGAATTAATGGAATCTGAAGATAATGGAACAAGGCACTTGAGTCCAAAGCCAAATCTTTGCACAACTGCAGCACATGACATTTACTTGGAATGTTTTGGTAATGGCGCCCCCTGGAGCTGTCCAACTGTTGTCTAGATTTAATGAGCTACTAATTTTATAATGGTGCATGGTGGCCTGTTTTTAAAGAATAATTATAGCAATTAGCAGATAATAAAGAACTTTACAGGCACAATATATCACAATATCTCATTTATTCATCATAGTAAGCAAGTAAAGATTCTTTTATCACCGACTTTTAGATGAATTAACTAGGGCTTGGAAATTTAAAACTACTTCTTGACTAGGAACATACAACCAGTATTTTTAGAGCCAAAATTCAGAATCAGGTCAGTCTGATGCCAAGGCATATGTGCTTATAAATGATCTAGAAAACATTTATCTAACTATTTGGAAGGACTATAGAGTTCTACATATGATTGAGTCCTAAGGAAACCTTTTCCATGACAATTACTTTAGAAGATAAATAAAGAATTTAAGTAATTTGGTGTGAGTAAATTGTGACACATAAAATTGCAAAATAACATAAATTTATTTGATTTTTGGTGAGAGAATCATGTTCTAGAATATTCATTAAAACTAATATTTAACAAAAAGCTAAAACAAACCAAACAAATGACTATCTAAGGCTTATCTGATTTTAGCTCAGGGGATAGTCATTTAGGTAAGGATACCAAAAGGGGAGAAAAATGCAAGCTATCCTGTTATTGTTAAGAGATTAATTCAGTAATATTTTTTTCTTTCTTTCTTTCTTTCTTTCTTTTTTTTTTTTTTTTTTTTTTTTTGGACAGGCAGAGTAGACATTGAGAGACAGAGAGAAAGGTCTTCCTTTACCATTGGTTCACCCTCCATTGGCCGCCGCGGCCAGCGCGCTGCAGCCGGCGCATCACGCTGATCCGAAGCCAGGAGTCAGGTACTTTCTCATGGTCCCCTCTGCGGGTGCAGGGCCCAAGGACTTGGGCCATCCTCTACTGCACTCCCAGGCCACAGAAAGAGAGCTGGCCTGGAAGAGGGGCAACCGGGACAGAATCCAGCGCCCCAACCTGGACTAGAACCCGGTGTGCTGGTGCCGCAGGCAGAGGATTAGCCTATTGAGCCGTGGCGTCGGTCTCAGTAATATTTTCAAATTACCTTCTTTCACCTTAATTCATTTGATTCCATTTCACAGAAGGAAAAGGCTCAAAGACTCTTAAAAGGTGCTGATGATGGTAAGTGTAACAGGTATCAAGGCATCTGTGCTGATCACCAGACTATAAATTAACAGCAATATTTATTTTATCAAGAATATTTTGTGGCCGGCGCCATGGCTCACTAGGCTAATCCTCCGCCTTGCGGCGCAGGCACACCGGCTTCTAGTCCCGGTCGGGGTGCCAGATTCTGTCCCGGTTGCCCCTCTTCCAGGCCAGCTCTCTGCTGTGGCCCGGGAGTGCAGTGGAGGATGGCCCAAGTCCTTGGGCCCTGCACCCCATGGGAGACCAGGAGAAGCACCTGGCTCCTGGCATCGGATCAGCGCAATGCACCGGCCGCAGCAGCCATTGGAGGGTGAACTCATGGCAAAAAGGAAGACCTTTCTCTCTGTCTCTCTCTCAATGTCTACTCTGCCTGTCAAAAATAAAAAAAAAAAAAAAAAGGAAGAATATTTTGTGGGGCAGGTGTTTGACACAATGGCTAAGCTGTTGCTTGGGCCTCTAGCACCCCATATTGAAATGTCTGGGTTGGAATCTTAGCTCATTCCTCCATGCCAGCTTCCTGCTAATGTGTGCCTTGGGATGCAAGAGGTGACTACTCAAGTAGATGGGTCCCAGCTACCCACATGGAAAACTCTGATGAGTTCCAAATCCAAGACCCACTATGGCTGTTGCTGGCATTTGGAGAGTGAGCCAGAAGATGACAGATATGTCTCTGTCTCCGCCTTTGAAATAAGTAAATAAATAATTTTTTGAAAAAAAATTGGAAGCAACTGACCATTGAGCATATTGGGCAAATGAAACACGTTTTCCAGCAGATTTTTTTTTATTTGCATACATTTCATAAATACAGCATTAGGAACATAATTATTCTTGCTGTACCCACACTCCAACCCATTGTCCCACCCCTCTTCCTCTTCCCTCTCCTATTTTTCACTAAGATCTATTTTCATTTAATTTTACATACAGAGGATTAACTCTATTCTAGGTAAAGAGTTCAACACTTCATATGAGAAAGAGAAAGAAAAAAAGATAAACAAACAGCAACAATAAAAAAAAAAAAAGAAACCTGTTCCTCAATAGTCTAGAAAAGGGATGTTAAAACTTACCACATCTTGAAGGTGATTTCACTTTTTCCCCCCTTCCTCTTTTACCTTCCTCCCTCCCCCTTCTTTCCTTTTAGAAACTTCATTGTCTTTACAGAAGAACCCAAGAATGGTACATCTTTTGCGAGCTCTTACACATAACCATAACTTATGAAACGTAAGAATATCCTTCACTTAATACACTAAAAGGAAGTGATTGTTAAGAAAAAGTTTTACTGTTAAGTCTCCTGATACAACTCTTTGAGGAAAGAGGTCCTGCATGGATAGTGCACAGTGACTCTTGTTTATTTAACAATTAACACTCAATCCCTATCAAAATGTGGGCAATTTCACTTACTTAGATTTGGCTAGATCTCATACTGAGCAAAGCAAAGCTACACTACTATCTTGGTGACTTATTATGTCAGATGAGGCAATAAATAAATAAATAAATAAATAATGTTTTAATGAAAGTAGCAGGAAGCTTAGAAGAATAATATCTTGTCACAACAGCTGAGAAAGGGAATTCTATGTTTTGTCTCACATGTATGAGACTTAAGAAAAAATGATGTCCAAAAGTTTAGGAGATAGGAAGGATGATTATTATTATTATATGTATGTAGGGCAATGATATTTTAACTAAAGAGAAAATGCAATAGGTGTATATATCATCAGTAGGGACAAACCCTAGGGAAAGACAGCATCTAAATTATAGCTCCCTGGGAATTTCATTATGATTTCAGGTAAGGACATATAAGGAAGTGAATAAAGTAAAACAAAAATGTGTTTGGTGGAGGAACCTCACAAATTCATAATAAAGATGTTGAGATATATAGAATGGACAGTTGTGAATGGGTCTATTTTTTGTTAGTAAATATTTAAATTTATTAGTTATAAAATAGACTGCTAATGAAAAGTATCTATAGGTTTCCCTCTGTTTATTTATTGATTCATAAATTGCTTCCAGTCCTCCTATAGGTTCCTATGGACTTTTTCCAGCCACTTTTATTGTATTCAGTACTTTGGGATGGCTCTGTAAACAGATGAAGCCAATAATGTATTAACAGTACCAACTGAGAGAAAGTATGGTTAACTGAGGTTACTAAAAAGAAAAAGCAATTCAAATCAATTGGCAATCTACAAAAATAGTTAAAGATTTTAAAAGCTATTATTAAAATTGCTATATTGGTCTATTATGCTATATTATATGTGTGTACATATTGTATGTCCACATGGGGAAATTTTATTAAGAGTTTTATTTTAAATGGCTTATAGATAAGATTGTCCATAAATTTAAGCTGCTAAAATCAATCAAAGATACATTTTAATTTGTGGGACCTGAATCTGTGTATCATATGTTTTAGACTTGTTGGTAGAAAGAAACTAAAAACATTTTAGATGGTTGTGCTTAAGTTTACTGGCTAAACAAACTACACCATGTTAGATATTTAAGAGGTGTTTTCAAATACATGATTCTTAAAATTTATAGAAGGCATTGGACCTTCTGGTAAATGTTTTCTTAAGTTGTTATCTAATGGTTGAAACGGTTTGCTAAGTATTCATGTGATATTGCTATTGTCAGCAAGCAATCTAGGACTTGCTCCCTCATTTCTCTATTCTAAGCCCAACTTGTTCTTTCATTTCTCTATTCTCTTCAAGGTAGGAAACTAATTCTATTATGAAGGAATCTGTAGGATGCACAATTTAATCTTAAGACCTTATAAAAGAGATGGCTAACATTTTTCTGCAATAGCATAGCCAAAATAAGAACTCAAATAATAATCTCATAGCTAGATTCACTTCGCCATCAGCGAAGTATACAGTAAGTAGAGAAAAAACCTCCCTTTCAGACCAAAGGGAAAGAAAGTTTTAAAGTGAGAATATAATTTTCCTCATGGGCATTGTCTACCTTAGAAAAACTACTACAGAACATGCCTGTGACTATAGACTTGTAGTTCAGGCCACCGAAGATTAGAGATGGGATTTGGGCACTCCCTTGACTTGCATCCTCTGGTCTGCTTTAACACAAACCAGGAGGAAAAGAAAGCTCGGCATCAGAAGCAATGGGTGGCAGGCCTATTAATGGCTGATCTGTACAGTGATCTGCCCTCAAGGAGACCCAACAGGCCAGTCCACTGCAGTGGCTTTCAATGTGGTAAGCCTGGGCTTCAGCAGGAGTCAGCTTGTGAAGAGCCCTGGCAGCTCTGCCAAGAGTTGGATCACTGGAAATGGACCTGCCCTGGAGTCGAAGGATGCCCAGGTCAGAGCCACAGATCTTATTGGCTCTAAGCTGAAAAGCCCTTCACTCAGCCCAACTTCCAAAGTGACCACTGCAGCTGAGGGGATGGTCAAGTAGGGTCAGCAACATTGCAGGCAGAACTGTAAATTTCTTGTTAGAGATGCCCCCTGACTTTACCTGGCCAGCTCTCCTCCCAGGCCAGCCAAGTAATGAAAGTCAACAGAGTGCCTTCCCCTAGGAGGTTCACACCTCCCTTAGGATATACCCCATGTGAAGAGATAGATAGGTCTGGGCCTCTGAATTTACAAGGCCTAAAGCCCACCAGATTATTATCAAGCCCCTTCTATCAGGTTCTATTTGCCTCTCAATCAGAAAACTTAATTGTAGCTTAGACAGCACCTTTCTTAGCTCCTCTAATAATGACTCTGTCCTTTGTTCTAGGCCCTGTCTAGTGCACTTGGGCCTCATTCCTTTGTAATCATAACCTCTACTCTACCACCAATGGCTCTACTCCCAACCTGTGTGTATTGATGGTCCTCTTCCCCACTTAATGCTGTATAATTGTTCAGACCTGGTAAATGCCACTCTTAGGATCATTGGTTACTATCCTCACTCTGTCTTTTGTGACCTTGTCTAAATATGATCAGAGTCGGCAAACTTGGAAGGCTTCCATAGCCTTGGCAACTCATGACGACAGCCTAGGATGGTTACTGGCGCCATAAACTAGAGTGTCAATTTGTTGGGTCAACAACAGGAGCCACTGTGCACTTGCTCCTCATGTGGGATCTCTGTCCTTAATGTGCTGTACATTGTGATTTAATGCTATAACTAGTACTCACACAGTATGTTTCACTTTGTGTTTCTATGTGGGTGCAAACTGTTGAAATCTTTATACTAAATTGATCTCCTGTATATAAAGAGAATTGAAAATGAATCTTGATGCAAATGGAAGGGGAGAGGGAGCGGGAGGGGGGAGGGTTGCGGGTGGGAGGGAAGTTATGGGGGGGGGAGCCATTGTAATCCATAAGCTGTACACTGGAAATTTATATTCATTAAATAAAAGTTAAAAAAAAGATAATTGAAAATGAAAAAAAAAAACTTGGTGTTATATTGGAAATTGCATATAAAATTAATCAATTCTTAAAAAAAATATCATGTAGGATCTCTGCCTTTAATGTGTTGTACATTGTGATTTAATGCTATAACTAGTACTCCAACAGTATTTTTCACTTTGTGTTGCTATGTGAGGGCAAACTGTTGAAATCGTTACTTAATATATACTAAACTGATTTTCTGTATATAAAGAGAATTGAAAATGAATCTTGATGTGAATTGAAGGGGAGAGGGAGCGGGAAAGGGGAGGATTGCGGGTGGGAGGGAAGTTATGGGGGGGGGAGCCATTGTAATCCATAAGTTGTACTTTGGAAATTTATATTCAATAAATAAAAGTTTTTAAAAAAATTTTATTAATATAAGGAGAACAGTTTCATTTATTTCATAGGTATACTTCTAAGAAGATAACCATATTGCCCTTCTTTCCTCTTTTCCCTTCCTGAATCCTCCACCCTTGCTTCCTTTACTTTTTTTTAAATTTTTGCAAAAACATAATTCCAATCTACTCTATAATCACAGGCTGAGTGCACCACTCCATAATACTAAAAAAGTAAAAGGTAGAAAAACCACAGTTTTATAGGAGTATAACAAGAGTTAAAAACAACAATCAAATCACAAGATGCAGATTTTATTCCTACACATTTTTTATCTATATTAACTACCACATATAAGAGAAAACTTGCTATTTGTATTTTGGATGGCTTATTTCACTGAGTATAATGGTTTCCAGTTGCATCCATTTTGATATAATTAACATAATTTCTTTCTTTTTTATGTCTGAGTAGTATCCCATAGCATATATATATACCACATTTTCTTTATCCATTCCTCAGTATATGGACATCTAGGTTGATTCCATATTTTAGTTATTGTGAGTTGAGCTGCAATAAACATAAACTTGTTCATGTGTTGATTTCATTTCATTTGCATAAATTCCCAGGAGTGGGATAGCTGGGTCATACAGTCAATCTATTCTAAAGTGTTTTTTTGTTTGTTTGTTTGTTTGTTTTTTGACAGGCAGAGTGGACAATGAGAGAGAGAGACAGAGAGAAAGGACTTCCTTTTTCCGTTGATACACCTTTCAATGGCCACTGTGGCCGCTGCACCACGTTGATCCTAAGCCAGGTGCTTCTCCTGGTCTCCCATGAGGGTGCAGGGCCCAAGGACTTGGGCCATCCTCCACTGCACTCCCAGGCCACAGCAAAGAGCTGGACAGGAAGAGGAGTGACCGGGACAGAATCCGGCGCCCTGACTGGGACTAGAAACCGGTGTGCTGGCGCCGCAGGTGGAGGATTAGCCTATTGAGCCATGGCACCGGCCAATTCTAAGGTTTTTAGTTAATGTCCATAAAGTCTTCCATAATGGCTGTAACTTTACATTCCCATCAACACTAGTATTATGATACCTTTTCCCCACATCCTCAACAGAATTTTTTGTTTTTTGATTTTTGGATGACAGGCTTTCTAACTGGGGTGAGGTGAAACTTCATTGTGGTTTTTATGTGCATTTCCCTGATAGCTAGTGATCCTAAGCATTTTTCATGTGCCTATTGGCCATTCGTATTTTTTACTTTGAAAAATGCCTGTTTATGACCTTTGACCATTTCTTAACTGGATTCTTTGTTTCATTGTTGTTGAGTTCCCTGAGCTCTTTATAGATTCTAAAAATTAATCATTTATCAGTCGCATTATTTGAAAATGCTTTCTTCTATTTTGTAAGTTGCTTCTCCACTTTGTTGAGCATTTCTTTTATTGTTAAGAAGCTTCTTAGCTTGATATAATTCCATTTGTCAATTTTTTTATTTTATTGTCTGTATTTCTGGATTCTTTTCCAAGATTATTTTGCCTATGCTAGTATCTTGCAGAGTTTTTTCTAGTAATTGGATGGTACCAGGTCATAGCTTTAAATCCTTCACCCATCACAAGTTGATTTGTATATAAGTTATGAGTGGGGGTCTTTTTTCTTTTTTTTTTTTTTATTTGCCAGGCAGAGTTAGACAGTGAGAGAGAGAGACAAAGAGAAAGGTCTTCCTTCCGTTGGTTCACCCCCAAATGGCCACTACCGACAGTGCTGCACCGATCAGAAGCTAGGAGCCAGGTGCTTCCTCCTGGTTTCCCATATGGGTGCTGGGACCAGGAACCTGGGCCATCCTCCACTGCACTCCCGGGTCACAGCAGAGAGCTGGCCTGGAAGAGGAGCAACCGGGACAGAATCCAGCACCCCAACAGGGACTAGAACCTGATGTGCTGGCGCCGCAGGTGGAGGATTAGCCTAGTGAGCCACAGCGCCGGCCCCAAACTCCTCCTATGAGGCCAGCATCATCTTAATTGCAAAACTAGAAAAAGATATAACAAAGAAAGAGGACTATAGACCAATATCACTGATTAACATAGAAGCAAAAATCCTCAAGAAATTACTAGCTAATTGAATCAAATAACACATTGGAAAGATCATTCACTGGGACCAAGTGGGATTTATCCTAGGCATGCAGGAATGTTTTAACATATGCAAATAAATAAATATGATACATGCATCTGAGTGTTAAGTGCTCCCTTTCTTGACATTAGGAACAGGTCTTTCTTAGAATTCTTTGATCTTTTTAGAGATCTTCCTTGGAATTCTTTCTGAATACACCCAGTGCAAAATTTATGTGCTACTTTGCATTCTGGAATGGGAGATACTGAAAGGAAAATGCAATATACTCACCCTCAGTTGGCTTTTTTTGAGTCTATATTGTTTTTTTTTTCATTCTACCTTTTACCATAAAACCATTTAATTATCCCAATAGATGCAGAGTAAGCATTTGATGAAATACAAAATCCTTTCATGATAAAATTCTTAAACAAATTGGGGATAGAAGGAATATTCCTCAACACAATCAAGGCAAATAAAACAAACCCTCAACAAGCATCATATTGAATAAAGAATAGTTGGAAGCATTTCCACTAAGATTAGGAACCAGACAAGGATGCCCACTTTCACTACTGCTATTCAATATAGTTCTTAAAGCTCAGCCAGAGCCATCAGGCATAAAAAGAGAAACAAATTGGAAAGAGGGAAGTCAAATTATCTCTGTTTGCTGAGGACATGATCCTATACATAGGGGAGTTAAAAAAACACTACTCAGAGACTATTGGAACTCATAAAAGACTTTGGTAAAGTTGCAGTACATAGTCATTACACAAAAATCAATAGCCTTTGTATACATAAACAATGCCATGGCTGACAAATAAATGGTAAGATCAGTCCCATCCACAATAGTAAAATCACACTTAATTCATTGGAATAAATTTAATCAAGGATGTGGACAATCTCTGTAATAAATTATAAAACATTATAGAAAGAAATAAAAACAAACAAAAAAAGGAAAAATCTTTCATGTTTGTGGATTGAAAGAATCAAAACCATAAAAATGCCCATACTACCAAAAGCAATTTACAGATTCTTTGTGATCTGCATGAAAATACTAAGGACATTTTTCTCAAGTCTAGTAAATGAATCTTAGAACAAAAAATAACATAAAATATATTTTTACTTAAATTTTTCAATTTGGAAAAAGGAATAAGAATATGGACATATGTTTTGAAGAGAAGACAGTATAATGTTATAGTGTCTTATAACCATTAGTTTTGTGCAGTAATATTATGCCTACTGATGGAATTCAAATACATCTGCGGATGGTAGAGAAAAAAGTATTATTTGTAAGTCCTGTGTAATTCCTGGTTTCTCAATTAAGATGAATGTCCTTAAAATTAAAACTAGTAAGCCAACTGGATTAATGATAACAGAACTGCAAGTTAAGAAAGGCTACCAAGACAAGGTAGTCACATGGTATGAATATAAACTTTACATTTGAAATCTGATATTTCTACTGATAATCAATAATTCATTGGGTCTGTCTGTGCAGTAGTTTTTTCTTCTATAAAGTGAACAGCACCTGCCCCATGATACTGTGGCGAAAAAATGAGACTCTAGTAGGCAAACAACTGATATGTAGCCTCACTATACTCAACTAATTTGTTGCTACTATGATACTTGAGTTCTAGAAAGGAAAATCTCTAAATACTTCATTGTAATACCTCCATCTCCAATTCCAAATCCAAACATATTGGGATTTAAGCATTTGATGAAAAAATAAAAATAACTCAAAGTCCTGAACTGTTTTAAATGAGTTCATGATCCTGAAAGATAAAATCTGCAGCTATGTCATAAAATAAAATGTTAATAGTTATTGAGGAAATGTTACAAATACAGAAAACTCCAGAAACACAAAATAAACATTCCAATTGCTAACATGACAATATATGGTCCAGAAACTCTTCACTATAGACTTAGAGATTGAATCACAGCAAAATTCTGGAGTGAAACACTGAATCCAAAGCTCCAAAGCTGTGTGCAGTTAAAACAGGAAATTATATTCTGGAAAGCAAACTTACCACCTGAGGCAAGCAGATAAAAAATCATTATATAATTGAATTTTAGAAGAAAAAAGTGACAGTATCTTTAGATATTTTTGTAGACACAAAAAAATCAATAAGACAATAGATTTAATAGAGATGCATGGGGTTTTGAATGACAATAAACACTACTCATTATTGATCTTATGAGGAGGGAGTACTTTAGTGCTCCCAATACTAATTTTTCTAATTCTGATTTGCTTCCTTAAAAAAAAAAGTTTTTATCCATATTATCCATTCAAAGACAGAAGCCATAAGCATGAGAGATATCAATCACTTTGTCCATCAGGTACAAGCCTATTGTGGTGGAGCTTTCCACATTAGACTTACCATCCCACTCTGCCTGGTCATAATTTGATAAAGTCCATAAATCAAGAATACACCTAATAAACAAAAAGGGTACTCCTCAGTAGATGACTTTTCTGTTCTCACAACTGTTTTCTATCACTTTGGAAACTGTGAGACAAAACTAAACATATGGTACAAAAACGATTCATAGTGGAGAGGTTATGCTTAAGCTACATACTAGTGCATTGTAGTGGTCATATTCAGAGAATGCTTTGGCTAGATATAGCATGCAGATGTGTTGTTCCTGATCAAGTGAGAGCAAATACATGTATGGAAGAATAAGAGTGTAATTTCTTGGGATATACAGTCAGCTGGAATTGAGTACAAAAGATCTGCTTTAGAGACGATAAGTGCTCTTCAATTCATTAAACTAGCTCTGTCTACTAGCTTGTTTTTATTCACCTCTAAACTCAGTTAAGAATCAAAAGAAAAAGAGTATAGGAAGACAAATTTCAGTTCATCAAAAATAAAAGTAAACATTAGCAGATATTCAAAATTTATAGAGACTTCCAAGTTCAAGGTAGGACTTCAACTCACCACCAATTCTTCCAAAGTGCCATTGAAATAATTGTGTTTTTGTAAGAATAAACACCAATAAATTATATTGTGAGGTAGCAAGATGATTGCTGAGAAAACCCTTGTCAGAATGCTACAGATGATGTTTCATAATCATATGAAAGATTGCATTGAATGACAGGTTTCTTCAAAATAAACATTGAAACATTTATCTAGATAAAAATTATTTATTTTCTAAGTGACCAATCTATACATTTGTTGAATATATACACTATGTGCATTGTAACAAATATTACTACAATAACATGTATATAATCTTCTTCACTGAAATTACCCACCTCTTACCCTACCAATGTTATTGATATTACATTTGGTGGCACAAATTACTTCAGTTGATGGAATGTGATTATAAGGGATGTTACTTCCAATAAAAATTTTTTGGGGCCAGACCATGGTTCACCATATTTAGGTGTTTTTTTTTTGGGGGGGGGGTTTCTTTACTTTCCAAGATTAGCAATATCCAGTTTAGAAGTTTTTTTTTTTATTTTTTTATTAAACTTTTATTTAATGAATATAAATTTCCAAAGTATAGCTTATGGGTTACAATGGCTTCCCCCTCCCAAAACTTTCCTCCCACCCACAACCCTCCCCCCTCCCGCTCCCTCTCCACTTCCTATCACATCATGATTCATTTTCAATTCTCTTTGTATACAAAAGATCAGTTTAGTATATATTAGGTAACTATTTCAACAGTTTGCTCCCATATAGCAACACAAAGTGAAAAGAAAAGAAAAAAAATACTGTTGGAGTACTAGTTATAGCATTAAATAAGGGTGTACAGCACATTAAAGACAGAGATCCTACATAATATATATTTTTTTAAATTAATTAATTTTCTATGCCATTTCCAATTTAACACCAGGTTTTTTTTTTCATTTCCAATTATCTTTATATACAGAAGATCGATTCAGTATGTAATTAGTAAAGATCTCATCAGTTTGTACCCACGCAGAAACACAAAGTGTAAAAATACTGTTTCAGTACTAGTTATAGCATCACTGCACATTAGACAATACATTAAGGACAGATCCCACATGGGATGTAAGTACACAGTGACTCCTGTTGCTAACTTAACAATTTGACACTCCTGTTCATGGCGTCAGTAATCTCCCTAGGCTCTAGTCATGAGTTGCCAGGGCTATGGAAGCCTTTAGAGTTCACTGTCTTTGATCTTGTTCCGATAGGGTCACAGTCAAAGTGGAAGTTCTCTCCTCCCTTCAGAGAAAGGTACCTCCTTCTTTGATGGCCCCGTTCTTTCCACTGGGATCTCACTCACAGAGATCTTTCATTTAGGTCTTCTTCTTTTTTTCTTTTCCATGGTATCTTGGCTTTCCATGCCTACAATACTCTCATGGGCTCTTCAGCCAGATCCGAATGCCTTAAGGGCTGATTCTGAGGCCGGAGTGTTGTTTAGGACATCTGCCATTCTATGAGTCTGCTGTGTATCCCACTTCCCATGTTGGATCTTTCTCTCCTTTTTTGATTCTATCAGTTAGTATTAGCAGACACTTGTCTTGTTTGTGTGATCCCTTTGATTTTTAGACCTGTCTAAGCCATCGAATGTGAACTGAAATTGATCACTTGGACTAGCGAGGTGGCATTGGTACATGCCACCTTGATGGGATTGTATTGGAATCCCCTGGCACATTTCTAACTCCTTCATTTGGGGCAAGACTGATTGTGCATGTCCCAAACTGTGCATCTCCTCCCTCTCTTTTTCCACTCTTAAATTTAACAGGGATCACTTTTCAGTTAAAATTTAAACACCTAAGAATAATTGTGTGTTATTTACAGAGTTTAACCACTAGTACTAGAACAACTACTACAACAACAAATACTAAAAAGGATAAAGTATTACATTGTACATCTAGAGTCAGGACAAAAGCTGATCAGGTCATTGTTTCTTATAGTGTCCATTTCACTTCAGCAGGTTTCCCCTTTGGTGCTCAGTTAGTCGTCGCCAATCAGGGAAAACAAATGATATTTGTCTCTTTGGGACTGGCTTAATTCACTCAGCATGATGTTTTCCAGATCCCTCCATCTTGTTTCAAATGACTGGGTTTCATTGTTCCTTACTGCTGTATAGTATTCTATGGAGTACATGTCCCATAATTTCTTTATCCAGTCTACTGTTGATGGGCATTTGGGTTGGTTCCAGGTCTTAGCTATTGTGAATTGAGCTGCAATAAACATTAATGTGCAGATGGCTTTTTTATTAGCCAAATTAATTTCCTTTGGGTAAATTCCAAGGAGTGGGATGGCTGGGTTGTATGGTAGGGTTATGTTCAAGTTTCTGAGGAATCTCCAGACTGACTTCCACAGTGGCTTAACCAGTTTGCATTCCCACCAACAGTGGGTTAGTGTCCCTGTTTCCCCACATCCTCTCCAGCATCTATTGTTGGTAGATTTCTGGATGTGAGCCATTCTCACCGGGGTGAGGTGAAACCTCATTGTGGTTTTGATTTGCATTTCTCTGATGGCTAGTGATCTTGAACATTTTTTCATGTGTCTGTTGGCCATTTGGATTTCCTCTTTTGTAAAATGTCTATTGAGGTCCTTGGCCCATCTCTTCAGTGGGTTGTTTGTTCTGTTGTTGTGGATTTTCTTGATTTCTTTGTAGATTCTGGTTATCAACCCTTTATCTGTAGTATAGTTTGCAAATATTTTCTCCCATTCTGTCGGTTGCCTCTTCACTTTCCTGACTGTTTCTTTTGAAGTACAGAAACTTCTCAATTTGATGCAATCCCAAATGTTAATTTTGGTTTTGACTGCCTGTGCTCCTGGGGTCTTTTCCAAGAAGTCTTTGCCTGTACCTATATCTTGCAGGGTTTCTCCAATGCTATCTAATAATTTGATGGTTTCGGGCCATAGATTTAAGTCTTTAATCCACGTTGAGTGAATTTTTGTGTAAGGTGAAAGGTAGGGGTCTTGCTTCAAGCTTCTGCACATGGAAATCCAATTTTCCCAGCACCATTTATTGAATAGACTGTCCTTATTCCAGGTATTAGTTTTGGATCTTTGATCAAATATAAGTTGGCTGTAGATGTTTGGATTGTTTTCTGGTGTTTCTATTCTGTTCCATTGGTCTATCCATCTGTTTCTGTACCAGTACCATGCTGTTTTGATAACAACTGCCCTGTAGTATGTCCTGAAATCAGGTATCGTGATGCCTCCCGCTTTGTTTTTGTTGTACAAGATAGCTTTGGCTATTCGAGGTCTTCTGTGTCTCCATATGAATTTCAGCATCATTTTTTCCAGATCTGAGAAGAAGGTCTTTGGTATCTTGATTGGTATTGCATTGAATGTATAAATTGCTTTTGGGAGAATAGACATTTTGATGATATTGATTCTTCCTATCCATGAGCATGGAAGATTTCTCCATTTTTTGGTATCCTCCTTTATTTCTTTCTTTAAGGTTTTGTAGTTTTCATCATAGAGATCTTAAACGTACTTTGTTAAGTTTATTCCAAGGTATTTGATTGTTTTTGTAGCTATTGTGAATGGGATTGATTTTAGAAGTTCTTCCTCAGCCGTGGCATTGCCTGTGTATACAAAGGCTATTGATTTTTGTGGATTGATTTTATATCCTGCTACTTTGCCAAACTCTCCTATGAGTTCCAATAGTCTCTTAGTAGAGTTCTTTGGGTCCCCTAAATAAAGAATCATATCATCTGCAAAGAGGGATAATTTGAGTTCTTCCTTCCCGATTTGTATCCCTTTAATTTCTTTTTCTTGCCTAATAGCTCTGGCTAAAACTTCCAGAACTATATTGAATAGCAGTGGTGAGAGTGGGCATCCCTGTCTGGTACCAGATCTCAGCGGAAATGCTTCCAACTTTTCCCCATTCAATAGGATGTTGGCCGTGGATTTTTCATATATTGCTTTGATTGTATTGAGGAATGTTCCTTCCATACCCAGTTTGCTTAGAATTTTCATCATGAAAGGGTGTTGTATTTTATCAAATGCTTTCTCTGCGTCTATTGAGAGAATCATATGGTTTTTCTTCTGTAGCCTGTTAATGTAGTGAATTACGTTGATTGTTTTGCGGACGTTGAACCATCCTTGCATACCAGGGATAAATCCCACTTGGTCTGGGTGGATGATCTTTCTGATGTGTTGTTGCATTCTATTGGCCAGAATTTTATTGAGGATTTTTGCATCTATGTTCATCAGGGATATTGTTCTGTAATTCTCTTTCAATGTTGCGTCTCTTTCTGGCTTAGGAATTAAGGTGATGCTGGCTTCATAGAAAGAATTTGGGAGGATTCCCTCTTTTTCGATTGCTCTGAATAGTTTGAGAAGAATTGGAGTTAGTTCTTCTCTAAATGTCTGGTAGAACTCAGCAGTGAATCCATCTGGCCCTGGGCTTTTCTTTGTTGGGAGGGCCTTTATTACTGTTTCAATTTCTGTGTCAGTTATGGGTCTGTTTAGGTTTCCTATGTCTTCCTGGCTCAATTTAGGTAGTTTGTATGTGTCCAAGAATCTGTCCATTTCTGATAGATTTCCCTGTTTGCTGGCATACAGGTCCTTGTAGTAATTTCTGATGATTCTTTTTATTTCTGTGGTGTCTGTTGTTATGTTTCCTTTTTCATCTCTGATCCTATTGATTTGGGTCTTTTCTCTTCTTTTTTTAGTTAGTTGGGCCAATGGGGTGTCAATTTTGTTTATTTTTTCAAAAAACCAGCTCCTCGTTTGGCTGATTTTTTGTAATGTTTTTTTGGATTCAATCCTGTTTATTTCTTCTTTGATTTTAATTATTTCCCTTCTTCTATTGGGTTTGGGTTTGGTTTGCTGCAGATTTTCTAGATCCTTGAGATGACTAGAAAGCTCATCTATTTGGTGCCTCTCCAATTTCTTGATGTAGGCACCTATTGATATAAATTTTCCTCTTAACACTGCTTTTGTTGTATCCCATAGGTTTTGGTATGTTGTGCTGTTATCCTCATTTACTTCCAGAAAATTTTTGATTTCTCTTTTAATTTCTTCTATGACCCATTGTTCATTCAGGAGCACGTTGTTCAATCTCCATGTGTTTGCACATGCTCTGGGGATTCCTGAGTTGATAATTTCCAATTTCATTCCTTTGTGGTCTGAGAAGTTGCATGGTATGATTCTAATTCTTTTGAATTTGCTGAGACTTGCTTTATGGCCTAGTATGTGGTCAATCCTAGAGAAGGTTCCATATACTGCTGAGAAGAATGTAAAGTCCTTAGATGTAGGATGAAATGTTCTGTAGATATCTGTTAGATCCATTTGGGCTATAGTGTCATTTAAATCTGCTGTCCTCTTGTTGATCTTCTGTCCTGTTGATCTGTCTATCTCTGAGAGTGGAGTATTGAAGTCCCCCAGTACTATTGTATTGGGGTCTAAGTCTCCCTTTAAGTCCCTAGCCGGCGCCGCGGCTCACTAGGCTAATCCTCCGCCTTGCGGCGCCGGCACACCGGGTTCTAGTCCCGGTTGGGGCACCAATCCTGTCCTGGTTGCCCCTCTTCCAGGCCAGCTCTCTGCTGTGGCCAGGGAGTGCAGTGGAGGATGGCCCAAGTCCTTGGGCCCTGCACCCCATGGGAGACCAGGAGAAGCACCTGGCTCCTGCCATCGGATCAGCGCGGTGCGCCGGCCGCAGCGCGCCTACCGCGGCGGCCATTGGAGAGTGAACCAACGGCAAAAGGAAGACCTTTCTCTCTGTCTCTCTCTCTCACTGTCCACTCTGCCTATAAAAAAAAAAAAAAAGTCCCTTAACAAGTCTTTTAAATAAGCTGGTGCCCTGTGATTCGGTGCATATACATTGATAATTGTTATATCTTCCTGTTGAATGGATCCCTTAATCATTAAATAGTGTCCCTCTTTGTCTCTCCTGACAGTTTTTGTGGTAAAGTTTATGTTGTCCGATATTAAGATGGCTACGCCCGCTCTTTTTTCATTTCTGTTGGCATGGTATATCTTTTTCCAGCCTTTCACTTTCAGTCTGTATGGATCATTGTTGGAAAGATGAGTTTCTTGTAAGCAGCAAAAAGATGGGTTTTGTTCCTTAACCCAATCAGCCAATCGGTGTCTTTTAACTGGACAGTTCAAGCCATTAACATTCGATGTGACTATTGAGAAGGAGTAACTTTGCCCTGCCATTTGCCAAAGATATTTTCTAATATCTGGTTTGAGATTCCTGTGATCTTTTGCTGTGAGGTTTCCTTCCTTTACCTTCCTTCATATTGGCTACCGTGTTTCTGTGTTTCTGTATGTAATACTTCTTTAAGCATCTTTTGCAGGGCTGGATGAGTGGCGACAAATTCTTTCAATTTCTGTTTGCTGTGAAAGGTCTTTATTTCACCTTCATTCACAAATGAGAGCTTTGCAGGATATAATATTCTGGGCTGGCAGTTTTTCTCTCTTAGTACCTGGACTATATCTCGCCATTCTCTCCTGGCTTGTAGGGTTTCTGATGAGAAGTCAGCTGTAAGTCTAATTGGAGATCCTCTGAGAGTAATCTGGCGTTTCTCTCTTGCACATTTTAGGATCTTTTCTTTGTGTTTCACTGTGGTGAATTTGATTATGGCGTGTCGTGGTGAGGATCTCTTTTGGTCATGTTTATTAGGGGTTCTATGAGCTTCCTGTACTAGGATGCCTCTGTCCTTCTCCAAACCTGGGAAATTTTCTGCTAGTATCTCATTAAAATGCCTTCTAATCCTTTCTCCCTTTCCATGCCTTCAGGTACTCCTAGAACCCGAATGTTGGGTTTTTTAATAGTATCCTGTAGATTCCTGACAGTATTTTTTAGATTTCTGATTTCTTCTTCTTTTCTTTGATTTGACTGTTTCCTTTCCTGTTCTCTGTCTTCTAATTCTGATATTCTCTCTTCTGCTTCACCCATTCTGTTTTTAAGGCTCTCTAATGTGTTTGCCATTTGATCTATTGAGTTCTTCATTTCATTGTGGTTTTTTGTCACTATCTCAGTTTCATGTTCTACTAGTTGTTTCATTTCATTTTGATTTCTCCTTAATATTTCATTTTCACGGGAGAGATTTTCTATCTTGTCCATTAAGGATTTCTGTAGTTCAAGAATTTGTTTTTGAGAACTTCTTAATGTTCTTATCAATTTTTTGAAATCTGCTTCTTGCATTTCCTCTAACTCTTCATCTTCATAATTGTGCTTTGGCGTGTCTATCTCGTTTGGGGGCGTCATAGTGTCTTTCTTGCTCTTGTTACCTCGGCTTCTATGTTTGTTGTTTGGCATGTTGGAGATAATTTATGGTTTGTTTTTTTTTTTTTTTTTTTTTGACTCAGTTGGGAGTGGAGTTGAGGGTAGTTGAAATCTGGCCTCTGTAAGTATTCGTTTGATCTACCTCTGGGACCACACAAAGAGTTTATTCAGCCCTCAATGTGTTCTCCAGTTTTGCTAAAGTTACTGAGTTTGGCTGCGCTTTAGATATGTAAAATCGCGGTGCTCTTTGTTTTGCTTGGTGAGTGAAGGGAGAGGCCTCTGTTCCCCCCCCCCCCCCCGCAATGTCTTGGGTTTCTGAGGTCTTACCCTCCTCCGTTGGTTCCCGCGCTGGAGAGATTCTGTGTTCTGTGGCCCGGCTCCCACTGCCGGGGCCGCTGGCGAGATTCTGTGGCCCGGCTCCCGCCGCCTGGCTCCCGCCGCCCGGCTCCGCTTCTGCCGCCCGGCTCCCGCCGCCTGGCTCCGCTTCCGCCCCAGTTTAGAAGTTATTAAGTCACAAGTCACTGGATTGAAAATGACACTTGTGCTACCTTTAATATTAGCAAAAAATAAATAAATAATTTTGGTACTATAAGCTATTGAGATTTTGTGGTTATTTAATACTGCTACATAATGTACTCTATGCTGATTAATGAAGATGGGAAAATTTAAAGGAATTGAGAAGGACAAGAAACCAATATGGTCCATGTAGTTTCCACGTGGATCTTGAAGTCACTTTGTCAGAACATGAGGTAGAGGAAAAAACTTGAGAGTAGCTGCTGAGATCTTCAATGGGCTGAAGAGAGTGTGGGAGGCCAGGAGATATTGGTAATGAGGACTTGTGATAGATATTTATGCAAAGGGCTGGTGTTAACCACTGCTTTAACAGCGAATTAGTAGTAGCCCTGAGGAGGAATGCACAGAGTATAACAGTTATGGTGATATTTGCTCTTAAGTGACAAAAAAATAATAACATAGATATTCATTTCTCTTAAACAGGAGCCCAAATGTAAGCAATCCAAAAGAGTTGGAATTCTTGATGTATCAGAGACCAAGACTTCTTGTTGCTATGACATTGTTGGTCCCCTAGTGCCAAGTCACACCTTTTCTAGCTCCATCTTCAAATCCACCTTCTAATTAATAAGAAGGAATAAAACTTTGTCCGCTCCATTTAAAGATAGTTTAAGAAGTGATATACATATTCACACTGATACACATTTTCCCACTTACCCTTATGCTGCCAAATTATAAGAAATTCTGAGAAATACCCTTGCAAAAGACGCCTGCGACTCACCTAGAAATATGGCAATCTATTTTAACAGATAAATAAGCATGAGTAGAAATCTAACAAAGAACAGAAGTATCCAAGAAAGCATGTTAAAATTTGGGAGTAGACCATGGAGCGCAGTGTAAGTTGGTAAAACTGAAGAGAAAATGGAAGATAAAAAAAATTACATCTATAATGACAGGTGAAGGGAACAGAAGCAAGGTTCAGTTAGCTGACTGCAGGTGAGTCAAGGTGAAAGGAATTCATGATACCCTGTGCAAATAAGGATTTGGCTGTGTCTTTGAAAGGTACTGAGAATGTGAGAACGTGTGCATGTTGGACAGCATTTCTGTTGGGTAGATCTACCAGAAGAGGAAGAATGAGGAATGCTGTGGTGACTGAGACAGCTCACTTTATTATCAGAAGGTGAAAAACAATATTTCAGTGTATTTTCATAAAGTTACCATCTCCAACATAATCGACAACATCTACTACATACTTCTCAAATGAGTGGATAGAGAAGAGAGATTAGCTTCCTCCATTCCCTGTTAGGAAGAACATCCTGTCACAAGGTTTTCCCTGTTAGCAAAAACATCCTGACACAAAAGGAGAAACCAGTAGCATACAATGTATACCAGTGATGAGGGATGGCAATGAATGAACAGACCTGACCTGAACTGGATAATGCATGTGCCCAAAAGAGGCTAACAATTTGCTACCTCTTTTAACAAGTATCTTATACATAATTTAAAATCTTTTCTGTAGAAAAGATTCTGAGGATCTTGTATAAGGAGAAAATGACAGCTATGAATTATAGAGCCCAAACTCCACTTCCTCTTGTAGTTACTATTTCTGATTTTTTGCTCTTTGGCAAACTTGGGCAAGCTAAACTTCCATAGTTAAAAATAATTCATGCTCCTAAAAAGTCAATTTGTTAATTGCTTCTTATGACTTGAGATATTCATTAAGGTCTCATTGCTGGACATATACAAATAATCTTTTCCAGCAGAATGCATAATGCATTTCCAATAATGTCTGATCACCCCAGATAGACTGGAACCTCAGTGCCTCCCTGTGGACAGAACCTTGCTTTTCCTCTATATTTACATGAGGAAGAGGAATACATGGCCCTAGTCCTCAGAGAACTCACAGAGATTCTGAAATATATGGTGAGATTCTTTTTCCCCATAGATATAAAGCAATATACCAAATTTATTTATTTTGGCTCTTTTGTGAATAACTTGAATTTGCCTGCTCTTTAGAAATTATTGCTTATGTGAGATTCCAAGATGCCTGGAGATGGAAAAGACATGCACATTCTACCCAGGGGAATATAGCAGAAAAAAGTGGAGGAAGTGTATTTCCAGGGGAGATATGGAGTGAAGTTTGCAGAAATTCTACAGAAGGAAGTGGAACACTGTGGAGCAGTGTGTAATGTGCAGATGTATAACAGCAAGCGGGGGCACCACACATGAATCCAGCAGCTGGGGGGAGGATGAGACATCAGATCCTGAGAGCTAGGTGAGGACAGACTGTGGCAGCCAGAGCCACTGGTGATACTGCATGAGGGAGAACCTTGCAGACCACACTAAATTTGAGTCTGGCTTGAAGCCCCAGTAAAGGGCAGGGTACCCACCTAATCCAGCCAAGGAAAAGCATGTTTCTTTATCCTCATCCCTTAACAAGGGCTCCCAGCAATGGGCAGGGAGAAGGTGCCATCTTGACAACAGTAGAGGCTGTGATGACTCATGTAGGTGATCTGGGGATTCTGCCAGAGGGAAAAATTAATCTTTCCCACTGGCTGGGAGGGTTGACAGGGTGCTGGAGAGACTGGTATGATTGTGAGGTGCCTCTATTCTCTCAACCTATTACGCTCTGGGGCTCAAATTGCCAAGGCAGGGCACCCACAGGTAGATGTCTCTGAAAATGATTCTGCTCTTTCTGTAGATGAGGAAGGTTCACCAGATGGAGAGGGGATCTTCTGCACCCCCTGACTGTGGGAACCTCATGCACTATGACTGTGGGAATCCCATGACCGTACAACAGGGTGTGGGCTGTAGCCAGATCTCTGGGCAATTTCTGTGTCTAGTGCCAGAGCTCTCTGACTACCTGGGGTGGGTCATTGCAGAGGGTTCCATGCTCACAAAGAGGACAGCACAGATCCTCTGTGTGGTTCATGTGCCAGCACAGGTTAGGGTTGTACATACTGTGGGCTAATACCAGGCATTGATCACCTGAGAAGACAGGTGGTGAAGTTGTGATTACACCAACAGGCATGATCAGACCATCCCTCCTACTGACAATACAGGAGATCTAGCACACCCAACTTAAGTATCACCCTCAATTTTTTTTTATTATTAATTTGACAGATAGAGTTAGACAGTGATAGAGAGAAACATCTTCTTTCCATTGGTTAACCCTCCAAATGGCCACTACAGCCAGCGCTGTGCAGATCAGAAGCCAGGAGCTAGGTGCTTCCTCCTGGACTCCCATGCAGGTGCAGGGGCCCAAGCACTTGAGCCATCCTCCACTGCCCTCCCAGGCCACAGCAGAGAGCTGGACTGGAAGAGAAGCAACTGGGACTAGAACCTGGCATCCTTATGGGATGCCAGTTCCACAGGTGGAAGATTAACCAAGTGAGCCATGGCACCGGCCCATCGCCCTGGATTCTTGCCCTCCAAATGAGCATTGACCAGGGCTCCCTGACCACACTCAGCACATGCCTCTGGGTATTCACTGAAGGAGCAGGCAGAGGTGTAGTTCAAAAATAAAATCCATCAGTGGAGAAAATTAACAAGTATTACCACAAATGTCTAAAATTAAATGCAGAAATACAAGAAACAAGAACAAGGAAGACAACATGACTCTCCCAAAGGAAAATAAAAATTCAACATTAGAATGTGAAGATGAAGAGATTGATGAAATGCCTGAAAAGGGAGTTCAAAAGAATTATCATAGAATTACTTAGAAGCAATGAGAAGCAAATTCATGACTTAACGAAATCCAAATATGACATAGATGAACAATTTTTCCATCACATAGAGATTCTGAAGAGAAATCAAGTGAAAATATTAGAAAAGAATAATTCAATATATCATACAAAAAAAAGAAACAAAGCCTTTACAACAGACTTGGTGAGGCAGAAGAAAGAATATTCAAGATAGAAGACAAATCCTTGGAAAAATTTCAGTCAGACAAAAAGAAAAGGACAAATTAGAAAAATTTAAAACAGTGTTGGAGATTTGTGGGATACTATCAAATGACCCAACATATGAGTCTTTGGAGTCCCTGAAGGTGTAAAAAAAAAAAAGAATGGATTAGAAGTCCTGTTTAGTGAGATAATAAGAAAGAATTTGAAGAAAGAAAGGGACGTCCAAGTACAGGATGTCCATAGAACTAGTAGAAATGATTACAAAAGATCTTCATCAAGACACATTGTAGTCAAACTTTCAACAGTAAAACATAAATAAGGGATTCTAAAATTTGCATGAGAGAAATGCCAGATTACCTTCAGAGGATCTCCAATTACACTGGCTGCTAATTTCTCATCAGAAACCCAACAGGCTGGGAAAAAATGGAAAGCCACAGTGATATTAGACAGAACACATTTTAACACAAACTGTTTAAAAAAGACAAAGAAGAGCATTATGTAATAATTAAGGGATCAATTCAACAAGAAGATGTGACTATAACAAATGTATATGCACCCAATTATAGGGCACCTGGCTATTTAAAGAAATGTTAATGGATCTAAAGGGAGATGCAGACTACAAAACAACAATAACAGCATATTTCAACATCCTATTTTCATCAATGGACAGATCAAATAGATAGAAAATCAACAAAGTAACAACAAAACTAATCAACACTATGGGCCAAAAGGTCCTATGTGATATCTACAGAACTTTTCATCGGCTGGTGCCACAGCTCAATGGACTAATCCTCTGCCTGCGGCGCCAGCATACTGGGTTCTAGTCCCAGTTGGGGCGCTGGATTCTTTTTTTTTTTTTAACATTTATTTAATGAATATAAATTTCCAATGTACAGCTTATGGATTACAGTGGCTTCCCCCCCCCCCATAACTTCCCTCCCACCCGCAACCCTCCCCTCTCCCGCTCCCTCTCCCCTTCCATTTGCATCAAGATTCATTTTCAATTCTCTTTATATACAGAAGATCAATTTAGTATATATTAAGTAAAGATTTCAACAGTTTGTATCCACATAGAAACACAAAGTGAAACATACTGTGTGAGTACTAGTTATAGCATTAAATCACAATGTACAGCACATTAAGGACAGAGATCCCACATGAGGAGCAAGTGCACAGTGGCTCCTGTTGTTGACCCAACAAATTGACACTCTAGTTTATGGTGCCAGTAACCACCTAGGCTCTCGTCATGAGTTGCCAAGGCTATGAAAGCCTTCCAAGTTCGCCGACTCTGACCATATTTAGACAAGGTCATAAAAGACAGGGTGAGGATAGTAACCAATGATTCTAAGAGTGGCATTAACCAGGTCTGAACAATTATACAGCATTAAGTGGGGAAGAGGACCATCAATACACACAGGTTGGGAGTAGAGCCATTGGAGGTAGAGTAGAGGTTATGATTACAAAGGAATGAGGCCCAAGTACGCTAGACAGGGTCTAGAACAAAGGACAGAGTCATTATTAGAGAAGCTAAGAAAGGTGCTGTCTAAGCTACAATTAAGTTTTCTGATTGAGAGGCAAATAGAACCTGATAGAAGGGGCTTGATAATAATCTGGTGGGCTTTAGGCCTTGTAAGTTAAGAGGCCCAGACCTATCTATCTCTTCACATGGGGTACATCCTAAGGGAGGTGTGAAACTCCTAGGGGAAGGCACTCTGTTGACTTTCATTACTTGGCTGGCCTGGGAGGAGAGCTGGCCAGGTAAAGGCAGGGGGCATCTCTAACAAGAAATTTACAGTTCTGCCTGCAATGTTGCTGACCCTACTTGGCCGTCCCCTCAGCTGCAGTGGTCATTTTGGAAGTTGGGCTGAGTGAAGGGCTTTTCAGCTTAGAGCCAATAAGATCTGTTGCTCTGACCTGGGCATCCTTCGACTCCAGGGCCGATCCATTTCCAGTGATCCAACTCTTGGCAGAGCTGCCAGGGCTCTTCACAAGTTGACGTCTGCTGAAACCCAGGCTTACCACATTGAAAGCCACTGCAGTAGACTGGCCTGTTGGGTCTCCTTGAGGGCAGATCACTGTACAGGTCAGCCATTAATAGGCCTGCCACCCATTGCTTCTGATGTGGGGCGCTGGATTCTGTCCTGGTTGCCCCTCTTCCAGGCCAGCTCTCTGCTGTGTCCTGGGAGTGCAGTGGAGGATGGCCCAAGTGCTTGGGCCCTGCACCCACATGGGAGACCAGGAGAAGCACCTGGCTCCTGGCTTTGGATCAGTGCGATGTGCCGGCCGCAGCGCACCGGCTGTGGCAGCCATTGGAGGGTGAACCAACGGCAAAAAGGAAGACCTTTCTCTCTGTCTCTCTCTCTCTCACTATCCACTCTGCCTGTCAAAAAATAAAAATAAAAAAAAGAACCTTTCATCCACTGTTGCAGAATACACATTCTTTTCAATAGTGCATGGGATTTTTTCTAGGACAGACCATACAGTAGATCATAGAGCAGGTCTCAGAAAATTAAAAAAAAAATGAAATCCTTCAAAGTATCTTCTCTGACCATAAAGGAATGAAGCTAAAAATTAACAACAAAAGAATCTAGAGAAAATATGCAAAAACATTGAATGAATAGCACACTCCTGAATGAACTGTGGGTCTTATAACAAATCAAAAGGGAATTTTTAAAAATCCTGTAAATGATTAAAGATGGCTATACAACATATCAAAATATAGGATACAGCAAAAGTCGTGTGAAGATGGAAGTTTAGAGCAATTATTGCCAACATCAACAAATTAGAAAGTTGTCATATAAATGAGCTATCAATACATCTCAAGGAATAGAAAAACAATAACAAAATATAAAATTATTAAGAGAAAATAAGTAATTAATATTAGGGAAGAAATAAATAATATTGAAACAAAAATACAAAAGAACAATAAAATGAACAGCTTTTTTTGAAAAATAAACAAAATAGAAACATCATTGGTACAACTAATCAAAAAAGAGGGAAAAGACCCAAATAAGTAAAATCAGAGGCAAAAAAAGAGATGGATACTACAGAAATAAAAGAAAATAGCAGTTACTAAAAAGAGCTATATGCCAACAAATTAAGAAATCTGCAAGCAATGGATAGATGATTGGATACATACAATCTACCAAAATTGAAGAATGAAGACACAGAAAACCTAAACAGACCAGTAATCAAGAGGGGGCTGAATCAGTAATAAAAACTTACCGGCCGGCGCCGTGGCTCAACAGGCTAATCCTCCGCCTTGCGGCGCCGGCACACCGGGTTCTAGTCCCAGTCGGGGCTCCGGATTCTGTCCCGGTTGCCCCTCTTCCAGGCCAGCTCTCTGCTGTGGCCAGGGAGTGCAGTGGAGGATGGCCCAAGTACTTGTGCCCTGCACCCCATGGGAGACCAGGAGAAGCACCTGGCTCCTGCCATCGGATCAGCGCGGTGCGCTGGCCGCAGCGCACCAGCCGCGGCGGCCTTTGGAGGGTGAACCAACAGCAAAGGAAGACCTTTCAGTCAGTCTCTCTCTCACTGTCCACTCTGCCTGTCCAAAAAAAAACAAAAACAAAAAAAAAAAAAAAAAACTTACCCAGCAAAGAAAATCCCAGGACCAGATGCCTTCACTGCTGAACACTAACAGACATTGAAAGAACTAATTCAATTATTGTCAACCTTTCAAAACAAACAACCTTTCAAAATAATTGAAAGGAAAGGAATCTTCTCAAACTTCTTCTGTGAGGCCTGCATCAGCTTAATTCCAAATCAGAAAAAAAAAAAGAGAGAGAGAGAACTATAAATCAACATCCCTGAAGAACATAGATGCAAAAATCCTCAACAAAATACTAGCTAATCAAACCTAACAATGTAACAGAATGATCATTTACTAAAACAAAATGGGATTTATCCTTGGTATGCAGAGATGGTTCAACATCTGCAAATCAGCTAATGTAATACACCACATTAACAAATTCAAGAATAAAAGCCATTAAATAGATGCACAGAAAATAAATATTTGATTATTCAATAGATTCACAGAAAATATTTGATAGAATACAATATCCTTTCATGACTGGGGAAAAGTTGGGAACATATCCTCTATGATCCTGAACCATGTCCACTTTCATCATACTATCTAGCATAGTCATAAAAGTTTTAGCCACAGCCATGAGGCAAGAAAAAGTAATCAAAGGAATGCAAATTGGAAAGGAAGAAAATAAATACCTGTTTGAAGATGACAGGGCTCTAACATAGGGGAACCAAAAGATTCCATTGGGAGACTAATGGAGCTCATAAGACCATTTGGTAAAGTCTCAGGATATAAAATTAACACACAAAATTTCAACAGCCTTTGTATACACAGACAATGCCATGGCTGAGAAAGTACTTATAGATCAATCCCATTCACAATAGCTACAAAAATTTAAGTATCTCAGAATAAATCTAGCCAATAAGTGAAAGATCTCTATGATGAAAATTTCAAAACATTATAGAATGAAATAGAAGACAAAAAATCTTACATGTTCATGGATTTCAGGAGTTAATATTATCAAAATGTCCATATTACTGAAAGCAATTTACAGATTCAATTTGATCCCAATCAAAAATGGCAGCATCATTCTTCTCAGATCTAGAAAAAAAATGATGCTAAAAATCACAGGAATGTACAAGAGAACCCAAATAGTTAAAGCTATCTTAAGCAACAAAAACAAAGTCAGAGGCATCCATACCAAATTTCAAGACATACTACACGGCAGTTATAATCAGAAGAACCTGGTACTAGCACAAAAATAGACATGTAAACCAGTAGAACAGAATAAAAACTTCAGGAATCAACCCGTGCATCTACAAGCAACTAATCATCGACAAAGGAGCTAAAATTATCCCTGAGGAAAGTACAGTCTCTTCAACAAATGGTGCTAGGAAAATTGGATCTCTGCATACAGAAGTGGGAAACCAGACCCCTACCTTACATGTTCTATAAAAATCAACTCAAAATAGATCAAGGATGTAAATCTATGATCTGATGCTATCAAATTACTAGAGAAAAACACTGGGTAAATTCTGCAAGACATTGACATAGGCAAAAACTTCTTGGAAAAGACTCTAGAAGCACAGGTAATAAAAGCAAAAACAGACAAATTGGTTTACATGAAAGTTAGAATCTTTTGCCTTGCAATGGACACTTAATAAAGTGATGATGCCACTGATAGAATGGAAAAATATTTGCAAACTATGCAACTGATAAAGGATTAATATCCAGAATCTATAAAGAGCTCGAGAAACTTAACAGCAACAAAACAAATAATCCATTTAAGAAATGTGCAAAGGACTTGAACAGATATTTTTCAAAAGATTAAATTCAAATGACCAATAGAAACATGAAAAAAATGCTCAAGATTACTAGCCACCAGGAAATGCAAATCAAAATCACAATGAGATTTCACCTCACCCCAGTTGGAATGGCTCTCATACAGAGATCAAGATGTGGGGAAAAATTTCTCTAATCCACTGTTGCTAGAAATACAAACTAGAAGAGCCATTGTGTAAGACAGTATGGAGATTCCTCAGAAAGCTGAAAATAGATCTACCATATGACCCAGTCATCCCTCTCTTGGAAATTTACCCAAAGGAAATGGCATCAGTATATGAAAGTGTTATCTGTAGCCTCATATTTATTGCAGCTCAACTCACAATAGTTAAGATATGAGATCAACCCAGATGTCCATCAACTGATGACTGGATAAAGAAAATGTGGTATATACACACTATGGAATATGACTTAGCTCTAAAAAAAAGAATCTAATCTTGTCTTTTGCAACAAAATGGATGCAACAGAAAACAATTATACTTAGTGAAATAAGCCAGTCTCAAAAGATAAATACCATATGCTTTCCCTCATCTGTGGTAACTAACAGAGTACAAAAAGTAATGTACAGTTATTTGCATTACTATCTTCTTAAAATTACTCCTGTGCAAAAACTTTGAGAGGACATAGCTTGAAGTCTAAATGAATGTAGTTATTATCTTATAAACTCACAGGAAATATTTAAATGTTACATTGTTGTTGGTTCTATTTCATGGAAAGAAATTATGAATGACTATTTGACAAAAAAACTGGAGATGATTGAAATGTTCATTTTTACATTCAATTATAGTTTATAGCCATTGCCTATATTTCCAGTAAATGAGGGTTTTTCTCTTTACTTTTTAAGCTTATTTGGTGAAGAGTTCAGACTTCTCACTACAATGTAAATTTTTATTTATTTATTCATTATTTATTCATTATTTCTTTTTCGGCAGAGTGGACAGCGAGAGAGAGAAGGAGACAAAGAGAAAGGTCTTCCCTTGCCGTTGGTTCACCCTCCAATGGCTGCCGTGGCCGGTGCACCGCGCTGATCCGATGGCAGGAGCCAGGTGCTTCTCCTGGTCTCCCATGTGGGTGCAGGGCCCAAGCACTTGGGCCATCCTCCACTGCACTCCCAGGACACAGCAGAGAGCTGGCCTGGAAGAGGGGCAACCGGGACGGAATCCGGCGCCCCGACTGGGACTAGAACCTGGTGTGCCGGCGCCGCTAGGCGGAGGATTAGCCTGTTGAGCCACGGCACCGGTGCAATGTAAATTTAAGTTATGTCATCTCAAAAAAAAAAGGGGGAAACCTAAATATAATTGGCACTGCTATGCTTAAACTGTAAAAGGTCTTGTGCTCACTTTTGTGGCAATCTAGAGAGACAACGTTGTATTATACATGTTGAAATCCATTGGACACATGAGTGGCAGCAGCTACCAAAGGAGGGAAAGCAGCTGATGGAGTCCTTAGGATCTGGGATAAAGGAATCACAAGAGAATGTGAGTTTATCTTGGTATGAGTGCCTGTAAGTGTTAGCAACAAAAAGACTTACTTTCCTTTGTGTTCCATTCTCTTTCTCATTCATTCTCTAAATATTGATTATATCTCTCAGTGTTAAGTGCTGGGTATCCTCTTACAAAACTCCCAGGCTCATGGTAGTGTTTGAACAAATAGTTGCAATGTGGAAAATGCTGAGATATGTTTTTTTGGGGTCACTTTGACACAGTGTTATTCCAAAATGTGAGTTGTTTTATTAGTGTGAAACAACACATATGGAATTCAGTGTTAAACTTTTATAGGAAATTAACAGTGACTTTATGTTTACTGAATCTAATAATAAAAGAGTGGACCTAATGTTTCAAAAAATTAGTATTTATGCTAATACTTTTAAAATTATTGTAGATATCATGCTAAATGCTATGAGGACAGTTTCACTATTCAACCTTATTATTTCACCTTCATTCGGACTGAGTCTATTTTTCCTTCTGCAGATTTCCACACAACAACCTTTGCTGCCTTTCTCCTAAGAAAGAAAGTCATCTATTTTTTCCTTCAGAATATTATTTTCAGTTTTTGCATTAACTATTCTGACTTTTGACTTTCCCATTGGTTCTCCATGGTGGCTTATATCTGGAAGCTCACTGTAGACCCCAGAGAAAAAATTTTGCATTTGAAAAACAGACCTCTCAACATGAGTAAAAATATTTCGAATGGTCTTACAGAAAATATTGTATCTCTCTGAAAGGTAGCGCTTATAGAATTTAAATGTACCAAAATCTAGCTAAATTCTCAAAGATAACTCTCCTAGAATGAATCCATTTATTTGTAAAAGTTTAAAATAAAAATAATGCCATCTCTAGCCAACATGGTAAGAGAATAAGAAGGTCTTATTTATCATAAAAAGTTTTGGAACTAATTCTGTGTCTTTGCTTCTATCCTGCTCTATCCAGTCTAATTGTTAGGGTAAGTGCATCTTTCTAAATACCCTGTTTACTTTGAATAAGATCTGGGTGGAAAAGAGACTCAGCTCATAGCCTATGGAATCTATCTGCATCTCTGAGGAAATCTTTGTTTACTATGCTGTAGTCTGTGTTACACACAACACAGACGTGAATTCCTATCAATATTCATGGTCCTGGAAGCCTCCAGAGGCTCTCTGTGTGATTGTGCTCCATTTAGCTCCAAATCTGTATTCCCAAATAGATTTAAACAAGAGAGCTAGGGAAATTTTGAAGTCTTTTGTTCTCAGTCACAGTAATATTTAAATAGTCCACTGGGTGTGCAAGTATTACCAATTCCTTCCTTGCGTTGTTAGAATCCACCACAAACAGATCCACCTTAGGGAGACATAACCCATCCCCTTTCTTCATTTCAGATTCTCAAAAATCTTTACCTCTTTCTTTGCTAACTATAAAACAATTTTATTTCTTAAAATATGTATAGGGTCAAGCACATATAATTACTGTCAATACTTAGGTTATCTACTCAACTTCTCTTTTCATTCCAGGGTTTTATACTTACTTGACGGTTAACCTGAACTTACCATTCTTCTTTTTATTACTAAACATCACAAAACTTTTGGTATAACTGTAACTATTAAGTGGAATACATATAATGGGTTGTGATGAGCATGAGATTAAAGTGAAACAAATCTAAGGCATATATCAGGTGAATCAGAAATAAGAGTTTGCCTAAAGCTTAGCATTCTACACATGTATGTTACATTAAAATATACATTCAGAAAATTCTGTAAAATGTGAATGCGTGTCCAGAGTGTTCCTCTAAGAGTAAGGAGAGTTGCTGAAATTCTCTTCTTTTTTCCTTTATTGTGTCTGCTTTTGTAAATGTGTATATATTCACAATAATTTAAATAAACACACTCATTAAAATTCCAAATTCTTCTAAGTAATTATCTAAAAACTTCTTACTTGGATGTCATGCATAAAACTAAAGATAGTGAACTTAAACTTTGATGGACCAATACAAAGAACTTGTTCTTAGTGACAAAATAGTTAAAGCATGAGTCTGGATACTAACCAAAGTTCTGGAATATAGCTCTATCAGGGCTGTTGTTCTTCTTTTTCTCAAAATAATTTGAAATTTGCCTAGAACACTTTTAGAGCATGTGAGCCTAAAAATCTATGTAGGGAAAACAAGTCAGTGAAATGGAAAAAAGTAAGAAATAATCTATCATAATATAACCTCTTCAATATGCATTTAAGGTTCTGGTGTCAGTTCATATATAAGTAAGCTTACTTCCCTGTCTCTTTCATTGAAGATAACTAAAAACCAGTACAGATATATTGAGCAGATATCTGAAAACTCTGAAAAGTTAAATGGTAGAAAGTAAAATGACAAAAGCAAGAGAGACTCAAAGTAAAGCCAATTGATGGATGAGTTCCTTGCTTTTTCCTTTCAAGATCTCCCAGCCCAGACTGAAAAGCAGCACATAAATTGTGTGCTGGATGTATTCAGAAAGAGCTCTAAGAGAAGACCTCTATTTCTGCCCTTAACATCAAGAAGGGGAACTGTTACACTCAGAATAAGAAAAAAATCACTGTTTTTGTTTTTTACTTCTTTGTTTATTCTCTCCATCCCAGTACTAGGCAACCTATGACAGGAACCGCAAATTGGTACCTAGGCAGGATCCTTGTCTCCAACAAAAGAATGTAGAGGGGTATCCCAGTTCTTCCTTCTCTTTAGCTCTGCTGCATGGCTTCAGAGGCAGACACAGTTACATGATATACATGGAAGAGCAAGGAATTTAAAGTCCTAACTTTCAGGACAGGAAAGTATAATCAATATCTTTGGGAGCTACAGAGTGTCAGGGACACTTTAAAGAGGAAAGAATTCAAGAAGTTTATCTCATAAAGTCTGTCTAAACTACAAGGCTCATCCCTGAGCTACATTTGCACAAACATGACCCTAAACATCCTACCAAGGGCTCTGAGAAGTATGGTTAGGTCATCTCCAAGGTCTCAGACTGGCCCCACGAAGGCATATACATGGGACACAGACAAATTATACTGTAAATTCCTTAAAAAATGAACCAACTTAGATTTGTAGCCTATAGTAGGTGGTTTTGTGGTTTCAGCCTGAATCTATCCGGATCTATGCATCAATAAAATACACATGTACATAATTAATGATGTCCACCAAAATTAAATAAGACCCAGAGCCTTTTAACATATATAGCCAGTGCCTAAGATCCTAAATCAGTCAGCATATGAAGAAGTAGGAAAATTGCAACAACTTGCAAAGAACAGAAAATAACAAATGTCAATCTCGAGATGATACATGTAGTGAAACTATATGATAAAAGTAGTTATTATAAGAGGGAGGGTGGGAGTAGACTCATAGAATGGCAGATGTCCTAAACAGCACTCTGGCCTCAGAATCAGCCCTTAAGGCATTCGGATCTGGCTGAAGAGCCCATGAGAGTATTTTAGGCATGGAAAGCCAAGACACTCTGGCAAAAAAAAAAAAAAAAAAAAAAAAAGAAGAAGAAAAAGAAAAAAGAAACCTAAATGAAAGATCTTTGTGAGTGAGATCCCAGTGGAAAGAATGGGGCCATCAAAGAAGGAGGTACCTTTCTCTGAAGGGAGGAGAGAACTTCCACTTTGACTATGACCCTGTTGGAATAAGATCGAAGTCGGCGAACTCAAAAGGCTTCCATGGCCTTGGCAACTCATGACTAGAGCCTAGGGAGATTACTGACGCCATAAACAAGAGTGTCAAATTGTTAAGTCAACAACAAGAGGCACTGTGTACTTACTCCTCATGTGGGATCTGTCCTTAATGTGTTGTCCAATGTGAAGCAATGCTATAACTAGTACTCAAACAGTATTTTATACTCTGTGTTTTTGTGTGGGTGCAAACTTAATTACTTAATATATACTAAACGATCTTCTGTATATAAAGAGAATTGAAAATGAATCTTGATGTGAATGGAATGGGAGAGGGAGTAGGAGATGGAAGGGGTGTAAGTGGGAGGGAAGTTATGGGGTGGGGGAAGCCACTGTAATCCATAAACTGTACTTTGGAAAATTATATTTACTAAATAAAAGTTTAAAAAAATACTAAAAAAAAGAAAATAAAGCAATTCCACAATCCACAAAAAAAAAAAAAAAAGAGGGAGGGTGGGAATTATCATTATGTTCTTAAGACTGTATGAATGAAATATGTTCCCTTTATACACATAAATTATTTAAAAAAATTTTTAAAGTTAGTATAAGGTTTTAAAAAGTAAAAGTGAACATTTTTGAAAGGAGAAGAAAAAAGAAAATATATGCAAGAAAATAAATGTACAAAAGACACATAAAACATTTAAGACAAAAATGTACAAAAACTAAAACAAAAATTTCCAGGAAGGATTTAATAGCCAAATGGGGAAGACAGAGTCAATGATTTGAAGATACTTTGAAAATTATCCACTCAGGGGGCAGCGCCATGGCTCACTTGGTTAATCCTCCACCTGTGGCACCAGCATCCAATATGGGTGCCAGATTCTAGTCCTGGCTGCTCCTCTTTCAGTCCAGCTCTCTGCTGTGGCCCGGGAGGGCAGTGGAGGATGGCCCAGGTCCTTGAGCACTGCACCCGCATGGGAGACCAGGAAAAAGCACCTGGCTCCTGGCCTCGGATTGGCGCAGCACTGGCCGTGGCGGCCAATTGGGGGTGAACCAACAGAAGGAAGACCTTTCTCTCTGTCTCTTCCACTGTCTGTAACTCTACCTGTCAAATAAATAAGTTAATAAATAAATAAATGAAAATTATTCACTCAAACAAAGTGGAAAAAAAATCAGAAAAATTTTCATGCTAATGGGAAACCTGGGAGACAGTAGGTGATGGCTCAAGTAATTGGCTTTCTGAAATCTATATGGTAGACCTTGGGTTCCTGGCTCCTGACTTTAGCCTGACGCATCCATGGTCACTGCAGTCATTTTGAGGTAAACCAGTAAGGGGATCTTTCTCTCTCTCTCTCTCTCTCTCTCTCTCTCTCTTTCTCCAATTGTCTTTCTCCATCCACTTTTCAAATAAAATTATAAACAACAAAAAACTCATTAAAGCAGCAGAGAGCATTTGTATATGTCTATAGGAGATAAGGGTTAGAGTGACAGTGCATTTCTCATCAGAAACCATGAAGACTAAAGAGTACTAGAACAACATTTTTAAATACTGAAAAAAAACCCTGTATATCTAGAATTCAATATTCAGATAAAACATCATTTAGGAAGGAAGAAAAGATAAGCACATTCTCAGTTGAAAAAAACAATAAGATATTTGTCCCAAGTATGTCTGTTTTAAAAGAATTACTGTAGAATCTTCATCCAAGAGAAGGGAAAATGGCAACTTCGAGAGTGAAGAATAGAAATTGTATCTGTGAAAATGTAACAGGCTGTTTCTCTTCCTTACCTTCCTTAAATTATTTAAGGACCTAAACAAAAGTTACAGCATAACTTAGAATAAAATTCAGGTCCCTCAACATGATAAAGGGTGCATGTGAAAAATCTATTTCTAATGTCTTATTCAATGTTGAAAGGGTCCCCCTTGAGATCTAGAGTAAGACTAGAATGTCAGTTTTCACAACTGTTATTGCATCTTGTGGTGGAAGTCCTATTCAGAGAAATTCAACAAGAAATAAAAGGCATCCAAATTGGAAAAGCATATTTAAAATTACTCTATTCACAGATGAAATGCTCCATTATGTAGAAGTTTCTAATGAATCAGCAAAATTATTAGAGCTAACTAGCTATGTCCCGCAAAGTTACAGAATATAAGACTAATATAAAAAGTATATATTCAGGACACTATCAGTGAACCATATAAAAGGTAAATTAAGAAAGCAATTCCATTTACAACTGTATCTAAAATAATAAATTATTTAGGTGTAAATTTAACCAAGGAGGAGAAAGCAATGTTCACTGAAAAACCACAAAACATTGTTAAAAGAAATCAAATAAATAGAATGCATCCCATATTTATGGAGAAAGACTTAATATTTCAACACTACATAAGGCAATCTACAAATTAAAAGTAAAACTGATCCTCAAACTTACATGGAATGAAAGTAGTCTGTTTATTCACACAAACAAGACAAGTATCTGCTAATACTAACTGATAGAATCAAAAAGGGAGAGAAAGATCCAACATGGGAAGTGGGATACACAGCAGACTCATAGGATGGCAGATGTCCTAAACAACACTCTGGCCTCAGAATCAGCCCTCAAGGCATTCAGATCTGGCTGAAGAGCCCATGAGAGTATAGCAGGCATGGAAAGCCAAGATATCATGGAAAAAAAAAAAAAGACCTAAATGAATGATCTCTGTGAGTGAGATCCCAGTGGAAAGAACAGGGCCATCAAAGAAGGAGGTACCCTTCTCCGAAGGGAGGAGAGAACTTCCACTTTGACTATGACCCTATCGGAATAAGACCAAAGTCAGCGAACTCTAAAGGCTTCCATAGCCCTGGCAACTCATGACTAGAGCCTAGGGAGATTACTGACGCCATGAACAGGAGTGTCAAATTGTTAAATCAGCAACAGGAGTCACTGTGTACTTACACCCCATGTGGGATCTGTCCCTAATGTGTCGTCTAAAGCGAAGTGATGCTATAACTAGTACTGAAACAGTATTTTTATACTTTGCGTTTCTGTGTGGGCACAAACTGATGAGGTCTTTACTAATTATATACTGAATTGATCTTCTGTATATAAAGAGAATTGGAAATGAAAAAAAAAAAACAACCTGGTGTTAAAATGGAAATGGCATAGAAAATTAATTAATTTGAAAAAAAAAATTATGTAGGACCTCTGTCTTTAATGTGCTTTACATTGCTATTTAATGCTATAATTAGTAATCCAATGGTAGTTTTTTCACTTTGTGTTGCTATATGGGCAAAATGTTGAAATCTTTACCTAATATATACTAAACTGATCTTCTGTATACAAAGAGAATTGAAAATGAATCTTTACATGAATGGAAGGGGAAAGGGAGCGGGAAGGGGGAGGATTGCGGGCGGGAGGGAAGTTATGGGAGGGGGGAAGCCATTGTAACCCATGGGCTATACTTTGGAAATTTATATTCATTAAATAAAAGTTAAAAAAAAATAAAAAATAAAGTAATAATAATTTGGCTTTCCCCCTTAAAAAAAAAAAAAAAAAGAAAGTAGTCTGTTTATAATGCAAGTGGCCTATATGTACAGTTAAGAGTAGTGTGATATTTGTATATAGGTAACTACATAAATCAAAGGAATCAAATTGAAGGTCCAGATATCAACACATACATCTGTGACCTATGAACTTTTGACAAAGGTGCATTCCCTAATCCATTCACTAAGGAAAGAATAGCCTCTTCAACAGATGGTACTAAAACAACTGAATTTCTAAGTAAAGAATAATGAAGCTGGGCTTTTAGATCACATCATATACAAAAATTAACTCAAAATGCATTGATGGCCTAACTATAAGAGCTTAAAATCATAAAAGTCCCAAAAGAAAAGACAAGAGTAAATTTTTATGAGCTTGGATATGATACTGGATTCATAGATGTAATACTAAAAGAATGAGCACCAAATTAAAAAACAAATAAACTGTACTTCAACACAATTTAAAACTTTTGGGCATCAAACAATTTATAGAGAAAATGAAAAGACAACTTATAGAATGAGAGAAAACTTTCCAAAGGCATGTTTCTGATAATGGTATAGTATCCAGTATATATAAAGAACTCCTACAACCCAACAGCAACTAAACAAACAATCTAACACAAAAATTGGCAAAGAACATGAACAGACATTTCTCCAAAGATTACAAATGGCTAATGAATACATGAAAAATGCTCACAGTCATTAGTTTTTATAGAAGTGAAAATAAAGGCCACAAAAAGATATATCACCCATATTGAATGGTTATAATAAAAAATGCATTGGCTGATATATGGCAAAATTGAAATCATTTGCTAGTGAGATGACAAAACTGTGTAGCTGATTTGGAAAACACTTTGTTCTTCATAAGGTGAGACATAGAGTTATGAAATAACATGATAATTTTTACTCTCAAGTACAGAACCAAGAGAAATAAAAACATACATCCATAAAAAGGTGATGAGAAAATGTTCATAGAGGCATTTCCAAATAGTGAAAAAATTGGAAAGAACTCAAATTTTAATTAACTGATGAATGTATAAATAAAATGGTGAATAAATATGCAATATGTACTATTTGGAAATAAAAGAAATGAAGTGTGCCGATACACATTACCACATGGTTGACCCTTGAAAACATTTGTCAAGTGAACAAACTAAATCACAAAGGACCACTTATTGTGTTTTCAAAGAAGAAAAATAAAGTGGAGTAATATTAATTCAGGGCACTCAAGATGGAATTGAGCTCCTGTGAAATCAAGTCTCAGACCCCTGCAGCTGAACTCCTGAACTGGGTATTTTGCATGTCCCCACCTGGGTGTATGCAGACCCTGTGAACTGGGTTGAATTGCTGCATCTAAAGCAAAAATCATTTGCCTCTGCGATAGTTTATGAAACATATCTCTTGCTGTCCAAGACTGTGTCCAGTCCCTGTATTATAAGACAGTTTGATCTTTGTTTAAACAATGATAATTGCTGACAATCAGGAGATGTCATTAACTGCCCCCAAACCACACCCTTGCATCTTTGGGCTATAAAATCAGCTGCAGTTTTGGAAGCCCTCAGAGCACATTGTCAAGGCTGCTTCAGTTTTATGTATCTCTGATTTTGATCATAATAAGCCTCAGATAAATACAGTTCTTTTTTTGTTCTCAATTAGGTTGATACCTCAGCCCACAGACTGATCCATTTATTTGAAACACCCAGTATAAGAAAATCCAGAAAGATAGCAACTAGATGAGAGTAAGGGTAGGGACGGAACTTGGGGATTGATTGCTTAGGGCTGACTGGTACTATGGCATTTTCTTAAGAGGGATAAACGTTTTTTAAAAGCAGATTGTAGGGGCTGGTGCCATGGCACCATAGGTTAATCTTCCACCGGTGGCGCCGGCATCCCACATGCCTAGACCCGGCTGCTCCTCTTCCAATCCAGCTCTCTGCTATGGCTTGGGAAAGCAGAAGATGGCCCAAGTCCTTAGGCCCCTGCACCCACGTGGGAGACTGAGAAGAAGCTCCTGGCTCCTGGCTCCAGACCAACACAGCTCTGGCCATTGTGGCCATTTGGGGAGTGAACCAACGGAAGGAAGACTTTTCTCTCTGTCTCTCTCTCACTGTCTGTAACGCTACCTCTCAAATAAATAAATAAAATCTTTAAAAAAAAAAAAAAACAGATTGTGGTGATGGCTGCACAACTATGTGACTATATTTGAACACATTAAATTATACACTGAAAATGGGTATATTTTTAATTATATCTCAATACCTCTGTAAAATATGTCTGTTACTCTACTCTAGAAATGAAATGAGTTATATAAACAGACTACATAAATTCTGTCTCCTGAAAGCTTTAAAACTAGAGGCCTCTAAGTTATGTGCTTTACTTAGGCTTTTGAATGCTAACAGGCTGTTTACTGGTCAGAATGACCTCAAATTCTAAATTGTACAAGTAAAATTGATGTGTTGATAATAAAAAATTCTATTAATTTAAAAACCAATATATAATGTTTAATGTTAAGGTCACAAACACAGAATAGTATTTGAAAACAAACCATCTTAAGTGATGTTTTTAAATGGTCATTCCTGCATTGTAACCAAGCAACAAATATTTTGCCATAAAACTGTTCTGTAAAATTATTTCAGACAGAGACTTCCAAGAAGAGGAAAAATCAACAGAAATGCAGAATTTGGGATCAAAGTCTAACGTCAGAAACCAGTCTTGCATATTGCCATCTAGTGAGTATCCAATGTACGCACATGACTGGTTTGAGGGCCAAATTTAATCCCATGAATGTCACCACTTTTGTTTATTCTGTAAGTTGTGTTGGCACATATCATTCGCACAGAATGTTACTGAATGAAAGAAATAGAGACCATTCAACGACAGTGTTTAAAAATAAGAAAAATCACTTACTCTCACTACCAAGTAAGGAATCTACAAAATTTAGAAAGCTGAGTTTAGAACAGAATCAAACATTCCCAAACACTTGTCTGATTTTCTTTCAACCAGTCTCACATCGTTTAATTTGTTACGTCCACTGGGTGCAAAAGGAATGTAAGTAAACCTTAGTATAACTTTGGAATGGACCCTGTCAGCTATTTTTTCATTGCGTGCAGCTGCTTGAATGCATTGTCTTCAGCAAAAAAGCAATGTAAGTAATTGCATAGCATAAAAGTCAAAGTTAAATTATAATTAAATTATTCTGCAAGCCTATCACACTAAGTTTATGGCCATTTCATCATTTTGCAGCAGCACATGGAACAACAATCAGAGAACGAAATGCTCTAAATTGAGATCTCAACTTTGTGAGAACTTGTCTCCTTGAAGGCATCTCCTAACGTTGTTTATGTCGGTACTTTTCATTTTCGTTTTTCAACTGTCAGCTTTTCTTTTGTGTATGTAGTGTGATCCATTTCCCTTCAAAGGATAGCCAAACACTGGAAGATTCCAAATTAAATGCCTCTTAGTTTGACTGGTAACAGAAAGGTTCTGATTTATTATTCAAGGTTTCCCCAGTGCTTTGCCTTTTCTCAGGTTATCTATCATTTATTAGCGTTTCTCCTGGACTACCCCATGAAGGTCATTTTTAGCACTTTTATTGACAGATGAGAACAGACTTTAATTGAGAATGCTATTTTGACTGAGGTGGCAGAATAAGGTTAGCTCAGCGTCCCAAACCAAAAGCCAAGGTCATGTAGTACACCTAGTTCTGCTTTTTCTCTAGTGTGTCTGATTTTTGACATAGAAGCACAATCTATTCACTTTGCAAATCCCTTGTTCTCCCAGAGAACAGCCCCAGCTGTTGTTCTAAGAGCAGCACTTTCCACAGGATCCAATACTGCTATTGTAGTATCTTTCATTTTACCTGTATGAATTTTCAATAAGATACAAATACTCTTGCATAAGTTTTAACAATATTTCAACAGTCATATCTATTACTCAGAATGTATTTGTGTACATGTGAACACATATGGTTCGATATGACTTTCTCAAAAAATAGTCCTTCAACATGGAGTCTACCATGTAACAGACAAAATACTAAGTCCCAAGGTTAGTAAGGTAAATAAGACACAGTTCCTTACCCTTCAAAGCTAAAAACAAGAAAGGGTAGAGCAAGACGATGGCTGAGTTAGACACTCCAGCAATCATCTCCCTAAAGAGACATTAATTTGAACAGCTATTCATGCAGCAATTATATTCTCAAGAGCTAGGGGAACCAGGTGGGAAGCCACTGTGCCTTGTTTATGTATAACAATAAGGAAATGTGCATAGAAGAAAGCAAGAGAAGAGAGTTTGCTCACATCACCCCTTCCCCATTCCAGGTAGCACAGTATGGAAAGCACTACCCACTTGGGAGAGGAAGAATTCAGTCCAGATCTCAGACCGGAAACACAGTACTAGGCTTCCCATGATAAAAGCAATGCCGGACAGGACTTTGCTGTCTCTGTCTCCAGGCTCATGCCTGTGAATGGTGTCTTTGATTTGTCTAGGCCAAGTGGCCCAGGCATTGCCTCTACCATACTTCCCCCATCTCTGGCTGACAGTGTAGTAAAACTCTAGCAACTGGGCATAGGACAAAAAGGGATTGAGGTCCTTGCTTGAAACTCAGAGCTAGGCTCTGAGCTGGGTGCTATAAGACTCAACACCTGACAAAGTGCAAAAGCCTCTACTCCAGGCCAGTGCTTGTACATGGAACCTCCACTCTCGCCCCCAAAATCAGGCAGAGATCTGTGCCCTGGTCAGACACACTTGTTTCAATGTGCACCATCATCAGCCTCACGTGGTTCTGGCTTGCACCCCCTGAGAGTGCACAGAGCCTGGTGACTATGAGACACAGGTGTGACACAGTTCATTGCCAGCCTGGGTTCCCAAGGGACTGGCTGTATCACTCTTTCCCTATTCTTGAGCAGATAGCAGGAAACCACAGGATTGTGTCTTGGGATGCACTGATTGCTTGGTAAAACTCAATATGGGACAGATTCTAATGGTCTTCATCCCTAGACCAGAACCCATGACGGAACCTCTGAATATACCAGAGTATAAATGCAGTTCCATGACCTCAGCAGTGTCATGCTTTGAGTCCATCTAAGCAGCAGACAGAGCACTGTAGTGTGTGCTTTGGTTTTAATCTTCTTTTTCATGGTCCTGAAAGGGCTGTGGGATCCAGGTGTGATCTTGCATAGCAGTGTTGGTGGTCACAGGACTAACCATCAGGGCCTGTCCTGGCCCCAGGGGAAGCCTTGTTGTTAGGACTATTCCTTGTTGAGCATTTCCCTGGCTTATTCCGAGTTGCATGTCAACCACAGGTTTGGGACAAGTCTAAGCTAAGGGTATCTTCTGGGACTGCAGTAGTGATGGCACATGGGTGTTAGACTTGTAGCAAATCTCAACTTAGGGTGTCATCTAGTGATGAAGTGACAGAAGTGTCCACAGGTTTAGAGATAATCCGTGGGCTGCTCAGAACAAAGCCAGCACCCAACAATGCCAAATTGTGAAGATAAGACCAAACTAATCCTTCGAAGTAAAAATTGTGTCATATGACAACAAGCATCAAGAATTCTCACAAGGGGCCAGCACTGTGCTGTAGGAGGCCAAGCTTCTGCCTGCAGTGCCAGCATCCCATATGGACACTGGTTCGTGTCTCTGCTGCTCCTCTTCTTATCCAGCTCTCTGGAAAGCAGAGAAAGATGGTCCAAGTTCTTGGTCCCCTTACCCACTGTGGAGACCCAGAAGAAGCTCCTGGCTCCTGGTTTCAGATCATCTCAGCTCCAGCTGTTGTAGCCATTTGGGGAATGAACCAGCGGATGTAAGACCTTTCTTTCTTTTTATAACTCTACCTCTCAAATAAGTAAATAAAATTTAAAAAAGAAAGAATTCTCAGGAATCATGATCTCACCTAATGAATAATAATAAGGTGCCAGAACCCAGTTGCCTAGGATCCGACATTTTCAAATATTCAGATGAAGAATTTAAAATAGCTCTTTTGAGGAAATTCAATGAACTCCAAAGAACACACACACACACACACGATTTAAAACTTCAACAGAGTGACACAACAAAGAGATGAAAATAACTTTTTTAAAAGTCAAACAGAATGCTTTCATTGGAAGGTATACTAGGAGAAATTAAAAACATGGTGGAAGAGATCAATAGCAGAATATATCCAAAAAAAGAAAGAAAGAATCATTGACTTTGAAGCCAGATTATTTGAAAAATAACCTGGAGGTAAATGATGGGAAAAGAATCAAGAGGAATGAAGAAAGCTGTGGGAACTAAAGGAAAAGAGCAAATATCTGAGTCAGGTTTCAAGAAGGACTTCAGAATTCAGGGCATAACAGAAAATTTTTCAGACCTTGAAAATGATCCATCTAGGTACAGGAAGGTCAAAGTTTACCATTTATATTAAATTCAACCAAATCTACCCTAAGAATATCATAATTAAGCTCTCCAAGTTTAAACACAAAGAGAGGATTCTAAAAACTTCAAGAAACAAGTAACATATAAAGGGGTTCAAATTTAATTCATTCTAGACTTCTCAGCAGAAATCTTACATGACAGAAGGTCGCAGGATGAGATGCTCACACACACACACACCACCCATTTACAAGCCCAGAATATTATACCTAACAAAGAATACCATAGACATAAAGGAGAGATAAAGACACTCTAAGACAAACAAAGGGTATCCATTCTCAGTCTTTTAGCTGAGATCAAATGTAGATCAAAGCTAAGAGAATGCATTGGCCAGAGCCGCAACTCACTAGGCTAACCTTCCACCTGCGATGCCGGCACCCGGGGTTCCAGTACAGGTTGGGGCACCGGATTCTGTCCCAGTTGCTCCTCTTCCAGTCCAGCTCTCTGCTGTGGCCCGGGAAGGCAGTGGAGGATGGCTCAAGTGCTTGGGCCCTGCACCCACATGGGTGAGCAGGAGGAAGCACCTGGCTCCTGGCTTCGGATCCTCGCAGCGCCAGCTCCAGCGGCCATTTGTGGGGTGAACCAATGGAAGGAAGACCTTTCTCGCTCTCACTGTCTAACTCTGCCTGTAAAAAAAACAAGAGAACGCATCACCAAACTGAAAGGCAGTTCTTCAAAATGAAGGGATGAGATGCTACTAAGAAGAAAATATTACAAGATAAAAATCTCACTGTTAAGAGTATCTATAAAAATTCATAATGACCTAATGTTGTAAACTTGGCAAATAACCCATGCACATTTTAGTGTAAAGACTAAAAGCGTAGCAATTACAATTATAATGAACACATTAGTATGTTAACAGTCAATATAGAAAGAAGCAAAACGGCACATCAGAAATCAAAATACAGAAAGAAGGGAGTGCAAGTGTACAGTTCTTTTTATTTGTTATATCTTGGCTTTTTAAGATTTTTTTTTTAATCTTTATAATCAATGTCGTTTCTATCATTACAAAGTAGTTTGTTATAACCTGAAGAAGTTTTTTGTGATCTTCACTGCAGCCACAAAGCCAAAATCTATAATAGACAACAAAAATAGTAATAAAACACAGTACTACACAGTACTATAGGAAATCACTTAACCTTAAAGGAAGATGAGAGAGAGAGAGAGAGAGAGAGAGAGAGAGAGAGAGAGAGAAAGAGAAAGAGAGAGGGAGAGGAAGGAGGGAGGGAAGGAAGGAAGAAAAAAGGGATGGAAGGAGGGAGGGAGTGAGTGAGGGAGGGAGAGAGGGAAAGAAGGAAGGAAGGAAGGAAGGAAGGAAGGAAGGAAGGAAGGAAGGAAGGAAGGAAAGAGGAATGTAAGGAAGGGATAAAGTCAATAAAACCAGCACCAAAATGACAGTAGTAAGACCTCACCTATGAACAGTTACCTTAAATGTAAATGGATTAAATTCTCCAATTCAAAGACCCAATTTACTTTGCCTCTAAGAACATACAAAGACTTAAAGTGAAAGTATCACAATTAGTCATTTCATACAAAATGAACACAAAAGATAGCATGTGTAACCATACTATGTCACATAAAATAGATTTTAAATTAAAAATACTAAACAGAGAGAAAGAAAATCATTATATAAAGACAAAATGTTTACTCTAGCAAGACAAAATAACACTTTTAATTATATTTTATCAATATATGAACATATAGACAAATAGTAATAGAGAGAAAGACTGAAATAAAATAACTATATAGGAATTTAAAACCTCATTGTCAGAAATGGACAAATCATTAAGACAGCAAAGCAACAAAGAAAGAGCAGAATTAAGCTGCACCCCATAATTGGTACTTACAAACACCTATGATACACTCCACTTAACAGCTGCAGAGAACACATCCTTATCAACAGCACATGGAATAATCTCCAACAGAAACCATAGAGTAGGTCACAAATCTCAACAGTTTTTTAAGAAATAGAAATTGTATCAATTATCCTTTGGAAATCACATAAATACATGGAAATTAAACAACTTACTCCTCAACAACCAATGTCAAGGAAGAAATGAAGAAGGAAATTTGAAAATGTCAGAAATTAATGATAATATAACACAATATACAAGAACAAATTGAATTCAGTAAAATCAATTTTAAGACTTAACTGTAAAAGACATTTAAGACTTAACAGTAAAATCTCAAAAAACTAACATATCACTGAACCTCAATGACCTAATAAAAAAGAACAAATCAAATCCAAAATTAATTGAATGAAATAAATGAAACTGAGAGCAGAAAAAAATGAAACATGTACTAAAAAATAATACAGAAAAATAAATGAAATGAAATGAAATGCTGGTTCTTTTAAAAAGATAAACAAAATTGACAAACCATTAGCTAGACTAAGAAAAAAAGAGCAAAGATCAATCAAATAAAATCAGAGATAAATGAAGAAGCATTACAGTTGACACCGCAGAAATCCAGTGATTACTGGAAATTATTATAAACAATCATAAGATAATAAATTAGATAACCTAAAAGAAATGAGAAATTCCTAAACACACACACTTTGCCAAGATTGAATCATGAATTAATAGAACACTTCAATAGACCAATGATGGGTCATGAAGTTGAATCAATAAAAAAAAAAATCTATCAAAGAAAATCTCAAGACTGGATGGCTTAATTGCTTAACTCTAAAAAAAAACATTTAAAGAGTTAATACCAATTATTCTTAAATTATTTTTAAAAATTATAAGATAAGGGGCTGGCATTGCGGCATAGCAGGTAGAGCTGTTGCCTGTTATGCTGGCATCCCATATGGATACTGATTCGTGCTCTGGATGCCTCTACTTCTAATCCATCTTCCTACAAATGGCCTGGGAAAAGCAGAAGAAGATGGACCAAGTGTTTGGATCCCTGCCACCCACGTGGGAGACCCAGTGAGGCTCCTGGCTCATTGCTTTAATCCGGCCCAGGGCTAGCCATTAAGGCCATCTGTGGAGTGAACCAGCAGATGGAAGATATCTTCCTTCTCTTCCTTTCCTTTCCCTTCCCTTCCCTTTACTTCACAAATATGGACTAGGAATATAGCACTTATAACCTGCTTAGAACAATGATAGACATAATAATTGCTTAATTAATATGAGCTGTTTTGTTGTTATTTATATCCCAACTAATTTTGTAATTTTTTTTTTCAAATATACTTCATGTTGCCATCTTGACAGAATAAGTAGAAGGGGACGAAAAGGAGGGGGAACAATGTTGGTACTGTATTTTGTTTTGTTTTGTTTTGTTTTGTTTTAAGATTTGTTTATTTACTCAAAAGGTGAAGTTACAGAGAGATAGAGAGAGAGAAGGATATCTTCTATCTCTTGGTTCACTCCTGAAGCCATTCAGCTCTCCTACGTGAGTGGCAGGGGTCCAAAGATCTTGGTCACCCTCTACTGCATTCCCAAGAGCATTAGCAAGGAGCTGAACCAGAAGCGAAGTAACCAGGACTTGAACTGGTACTCATTTGGGATGCTGAAGTTGCAGGTGGCAGCTTAACCCACTGCACCACAATGCTGTTCAGTACTGGTATTTTAAATGAAAGAAGAAATAAGAATCTAAAATTTATTTTGCCATGTTTTTTGCATCCTTCAGTGTTCTAAACATAAACAGATTCAGTTACTTCTTATACCTATGAGATAGGTAGGTAGGTAGGTAGATAGACTTAACTTTTTCCAACAATAAGAAAAATAAGGATCAAAGCAGTTTAAATAATTTTGCAAGGTGATATATAGGTAGTAAAATATGGCACCAGAATAGAATCATTTCTTCATATTATAATTTTACTGGTTTTATATAACTTCTCAAATTCAGAAAATAGTAGAATAATAATTTAATTTCACAAATAGCTCCTAAATTCCTTCCATGTGCCAGGCACTATGTAGAGGGCTCTACAGAAAGAGCCATGATCCCTCAGATGTGTTTGCTGATCTTATGTGGTTAAAAAATAGAGAGAGGGGGGCTGGCGCCATGGCTCATTTGGTTAATCCTCCGCCTGTGGCGCCGGCATCCCATAAGGGCACCGGGTTCTAATATGGGCCCGGGTTCTAGTCCCGATTGCTCCTTTTCCAGTCCAGCTCTCTGCTGTGGCCCGGGAGGGCACTGGAGGATGGCCCAAGGGCTTGCGCCCTTCACCCGCATGGAAGACCAGGAAAAAGCACTTGGCTCCTGGCTTTGGATCGGCGCAGCGCGCCAGCAGTAGTGACCATTTGGGGAGTGAACTAATGGAAGGAAGACCTTTCTCTCTGTCTCTCTCTCACTGTCTATAACTCTACCTGTCCAAAAAAAAAAATGTAGAGAAAGAAATGGACAGATAAAGGAGCAGTTGCAAAGCAGAAGCCCAGGGTACCGTGGTAGCACCAGGTAAGAGCACAGAATGCAGGGGAGCATGGCATCTAAGCTGGAACATGAAGCATGAGTTAAAGCTGGCAGGACAAAGTACAAGGAGGGATGTGGTATAGAGAACAGTCTGTGGAAAGGGTCAGGGACAAAAATGAAAATGATGATTCTGAGAGTAAGGCTCTACTGTAGGATGGGACTGTGGTGTAGAGAGAGGTGCAGATGATCAGAGCCCTGAGGATCATGATGAAATATGAAGGTTGTATTGCAACTTAGGACATGGTGCCAAGACACATTTTCAGAAAAAGAGTACTTAGGGATATTTTAAAAAGAACATTTTTAGTAAAGGCATAATTTAGGAAAGAATGTAACAGTCATATCTTCTATGCCTGAACACAGCTTTTATAAAAGTTGTTAGACATGCAAGCTAGCAGAAGGGGAACTGCCTACAGTGTGATGCAATCGGACCAGAGAAAACTGCTATGACTTATGCCGTCTTCAAAGCTCAACAGGCTTGGCCTGACAAGATGTTCTCGTGCAGCTAACTATGGAAGGCCATCTGTTTAGTGATCATTGAAGAAGTTTTAAAGAAAACTGTGCATTTAGCACTCAGCTGGAACTCTGTGACAGGTTGCTTGCCATGGCTTTCTATTTTCGAAGAAAGATTTACTACAGGGAAGGCAGTTCAGGTAGCCAAGAAACAGCCATTGATTGAGCATCCTGAGTCTGGTTCTGTTCCAATAAAAGGCTGGTGCCATTTTTATATACAATTCTTGGTTTATTTTTCCTTTGTGTTCCCCAACTCCCACACTAACTCCTCATCTTCAGCAGACAATCTTGCCTCTTAATTCATAGATAATAAAGACAGCCCCACCACATGACGCTCCTTAACTTCTCTCTCTGCCCCATGCAGCTGTTCTATTTCCCTTCCTGCTTCAGGTTATCTCCTTTATTACGCTTGAAGCAGAAGATAACTCTGCCTCCTGGCTAGGTCTAATCCTTTATCTTTCTTCTCCTTCCATTCCTCACTCCTGGATCAGGGCCTCACTAAACCAATTTTCCCCCTTTTCTCCTTCTTATATTAAATTTAAAAATAAAAGTGGAAATGTTGGCTAGACTTTAATTTTATAGAACCCATGATTATACCGGAATTGGAAGAACAAAGGGAAAGTGATGAAATAAGGGAGAAAATGCTTCCTTGATCTCAAACCTTCCTACTGCTTCTCTGTATTTCATTTCCCAACGTTAAACATCTTGGTTATGTTCTAGACTTGCTACTGCCATTGCCTCATCTTCCACTGTTCCAACAAAAATGAACATTTTAAAAAAGTTACCAATAGGGCCTCTCCATGCCCTCATAAAAAGTACCCAGAGTCTGGGCAACTAAGCGTGGGTGACAGTACCATCCCCTAGAGCAGCCCAGAGCCAAGGGTCATACTCACTAACTTGTCCCGTTACTGCAGATAAGGGTTTACCTATATAAGGACTCCCTTGCCACACTTGGCTATCTGCCTGCTTCTTAACCTCTCTAGGCTCTGATCTATTTCCATAGTGGCAAGAAAACCCTAATTTTTTCTACTTATCAGCTTCCTTCACCAGTTATTCAAGGCCAGCAGTTCTATGTGTTATTTCTATATCCCTAATAGTTGGCACATTTGTTGGCACTCAATAATAAACACTTTTTTTTTGCCATTTGTGAGCAAGTGGAGGGAAGTCTAACTGGTTAATGTGATGTATTAAATAGTTAAAATCACAGTTCACAACTGAGAAGCCATCTGTGGAGCAGTCCCATCTGGGGTATCAGTTTGGGCATGGATTTTGCTCTAGAGTTAGGAAGGAGGGTTGCCTCACAAGGCCAAGGAGGGATCCAGAGATCACAAGCAACTTAAGAGCAGGCGAAAATCTATAAAGTTTGGGCCAATTGTTAGTGCTGTATACAAAAATGCAAGGAAGAGGAAGACTTGAGTTTGTTCAGGATAGTTAATAGCATTATGGGAGCTCAGTAGATTAACAGATTGAAAAAACACACATGATGCAGTGTAGCATAGTATGGCATAGCGTGACAACATAGCATACCATGCTGTTACAGAAGCATCTGAAGTAACCCTTGAGTTCTCTTTTATGCAAGCAGATAGGTCTCTCACCTAAAAAAAATGAGAGCAGAACTAAAAACATCAAAGAATCTGTTGGGAAGAAAGTCAACTTTGATGTCTACCCTTTGTACAACTGTTTCTAACAGAAGTCCCTAAAAGTTTGGGATGATGAAACAGTGACCCCCAACAACATATGGGGACCGGTTTAGGATAATCTTTCCTAATTACAAGGTGGGTAAGAAAATATTTTCCATGCACTGTTAGAAAGTTTACAATCTCTAAAATTATGCATCTACACTCAAATTTAGTGAGGCTATTAAGTTGCTTCATGTTTGAGAATTGTTTTTAAAGCACAAAAAATTAATTAAATGGTAGGTATAATCAAGTAAAGGGTTATTACTCTCATTTGAACAACAATATGCAGCAATTAATGGAGATGTCTCATCTTAGAAATATTTCTAAGGACCAAGACTAAATTAATAAGTAAAAAATAAAAAGCCAATCAGTTACTTTTGACTTGTGCTGGGCTTGATTTTTATGTAATCTTTTGAGGTCATCTTTAGAAACAGGATACTCATGTGTTCAAGGTGCTAAGCCCATCTGCTTGTTCTCGGGGTTCTAATTAACTTCCATGCTGGTTTGATTAACCCCAGCATTTGTTTTTCTCCTAGTGGAAAGCATACTCTGTATGAATGAACTTCAATGAGTCATCTTTTGTCAGTAGGTTTGGCAATCACAGGGTTTTTTCCTATGTGTTATCAAACTTTTTTGGATGGATTTTGAATTATATATGACTTTTGTTAGAATTACTTATTAAAAGATAAAGGGGGCATTTTTATTATTTTCTATGAAGAAAGGTGTAACAGCATCAAGTGGGTCCTTATTTTGCAATCAGTTCATTACACTATATGAAAATAACAAGCATATGTTATACTTTTGAGGTCCACCTAGACCCTTTATACCACACAGTTGTTTCTCAATTCATTTTTATTTTTATTTTTATTTAAGCTATACAAGTTTTTTGTGTCTCATATATACAGATTTAGGAACAAAGTGATACTTCCCACCCTTCACTCTCTCCCACATTCCAACCTTTCTTCCTCTTTCCTCTCCCATTCCCTCAATTTTTACAAAGATCTAGTTTCAGTTTACTTTATACTCATAGGGCTAACCTTACACTAAGTAAAGAGTTCAACAAATAGTATGAAGGGAAAAAATTAAAAACACTGTTCCTCAACAGTAGAAACAAGGGCTATAAACAATCATTGAATCTAAAAATATCCACTTCACTCATATGTACTACATTTTAGACACTTTATTAGTTACCCCTGATCAGGGAAAACATGATATCTGTCTTTTGGGGACTGTCTTATTTCATTAAGTATAAATGTTTCTGGTTGCATCCATTTTGCTGCAAAAGACAGGATTTCTTTTCTTTTCTTTTCTTTTCTTTTTTATTAACCCTGGCATTTTTTTTTTTAATTTTTCCTAGTGGAAAGCACATTTTTTTTATACCTGAGTAGTATTTAATACTTTACATCTACCATAATTTCTTTATCCAGTCATCAGCTGATGGAAATCTGAGCTGATTCCATATCTTAGCTACTGCGAATTGAGCTGTTTTAAACATGGAGTACAGATAATTCTTTTTGTTTGGATAAATTCCCAGGAATGGGATGGCTGGATCATATGGTAGGTCTATATTCAGATTTCTATGGTATCTCAATTAGCTAATGTATCTTCAGGGTCCTACTCTCCTCATCTCAACCGCCTGATAATGATATCCTGAACAATGTTGTTTAATTGTGCTATAATGCCGAGATCACCAGCTCAAGTACTTACTTTGACTACAGTGACCTCTCCTGCCAGCTAGAGAGGCACAATCAGTGCCTCTAGTGGCTCTTGGGATAAGTGGAAGATAATAGAAGGAACAGAAATCTCATTTCTTTGGCTTTTAAAAATCATGTAATTCAAAATCCACAGAAAAAAAAATTAGTATCACATAAGAAAAAAAAAAAACAGTGATTGTCAAACCTACTGACAAAAGATGGCTCAGTGAGTTCATTCATGCAGAGTTTGCTTTTAACTTAGTGCATAAGAAGCCACCTGGGAGGCCTGCATCTCATACTGGAGTCCCTTGGTTCAAGTCCTGGCTCCACTGTCAATTCCAGCTTCCTGCTAATATATACCTTGGCAAGCAGCAGGTGATGGATATAGTAGATGAGTCTCTGCCACTCACAAGGGAGACCTGGATGGAGTTCCTTACTCCAGTCCAGAGCTGCTATGGACATTTGGGGAGAAAACCAGTGAACATTAGCCATTTCTCCCTCCCTCTCTCTTTTTCTCTCTCTATTTTTCTCTCTCTCTATCTCTCTCTATCTCTCTTTCTCTCTCTCAACTAATAACAAATAGGGTGAATCAACGGCAAAGGAAGACCTTTCTCTTTGTCTCTCTCTCTCACTGTCCACTCTGCCTTTCAAAAAAAAAGTCACTTATAGTAAAGAGAAAATGCAATGCTGAGCTAAAGTAGTAGCATTGAGAAAGTGAAAGATGAGAGTAAGAAATATGTAGGCAGAAGATACAGAACTTGATTGATAAGTACATTTGGAAACTGAAGTAAAGGAAGTGCATTATCTTCCTATTGCTGCATAAGAAATGACCACAAATTTAGTGGCTCCAAACGATTTATTTATCCCACATGTGTATGGCTCAGAATTTTGGCTTGGCTATGTGTGGTACTGTACTCTAGGTTTCACAAAGCAGAAATAAAGGTAGCAGATGAGCAGCATCCTCATGTGCAGGCTTGACCAGGGGCGAATTCACTTCCAACCTCCTGCAGGTCAGGGTAGGATTCATCTCCTTGCAGCTGTAGAACTCAAGGCTGCTTAGCTGTTCAAACGCCAACAAGGGAGAGACTGCTGATCAGTGTCTTGTTTCAGGGGATGCTTAGACTCCTTTTGTATCACACAATTAAAGGAGTCCAATCTAGGATAATCTCCTTTTCTGATTATCACAATACCAACTGACTAGGGATCTTCATTACATCACCTTCAATGTATTCTACTGGTTAGAAGTGAATCCCTGGTTCTCCCTGCACTTAAAAGAAGGGATTACAAAAGGTATTTCACTTTTTCTCTTTTAAATATTTTTACTTATTTGACAGGGGGTGAATTGAGAGAGAGCTCCCATTTGCTGGTTCACTCCGTAAAGGCCAGTAAAGGCAGAAGCTGGGAGCTATGAACTCAATCCATGTCTCCCAGATGGGTCGCAGAGACCCAATCATTGATTGTAGCGTCATCATCTCCAGCCTCCCAGGGTCTGCATTAATAGAAAGCTTTAGTCTGGATCAGAGTTGTGGCATTGTAGGTTAAGCTTCCACCTGCAACTCTAGCATCCCATATGGGAACTAGTTCACATCCCAGCTGCTCCACTTCTGATCCCACTGTCTGTTAATGTGCCTGGAAAAGTAGCAGAAGATGACCCAAGTGCTTAGGCTTCTGCCACTCACATGGGAGACGCAAATGAAACTCCTGGCTCCTGGCTTGGGCCTGGCCCAGATCTTGGCTGTTGCAGGCATTTGGAAAGTAAAACAGTGGATAGAAGATTCAAATTATGTATAGAATGACCATATTTTAACGTAATAAAACTATATAACAAACCCACAGCTAGAATTACATAGAAAGGGGAAAAGTTGAAAGGATTTTCACTAGGATCTGGAACTAGACAAGGATGTCTACTCTCACTACACTTATTCGATATATTACTAGAAGTCTTAGCAAGAAAATTTAGTCAATAGAAAGAAAATGTAAACATATAAGAAGGAAGACAATCAAATTATCCCTGTTTGCTGATGATATGATTCTATATATAGAAAATTCTAAAGATCCCACCCAAAGATTGCTAGAACTGATAAATTTAGTAAATTTTCAGGATAGAACATCATCATACAATAATCAGCAGAATTTTTTTGTATAAGAAAAAAGAACTTACTGAGAGAAAAATCATAAAGCACTTCCACACAATAGCCACCTCTCAAAATAAAGTACAATACCTAGGAATAAACTGTACTAAGGATGTGAAATATCCATGAAATAAAGATTATGAACTATTGATAAGGGAAATTGAAGAAGATACACACAAAAAATGGAAATATTCCCCAAGGTCATGGGAAGGAAGAATTAATATTGTCAAAACATTTATATGACACAAAATGATTTACAGATTCAATACTATCCTCATCAAAATAATAATGATATTATACACAGAACTACAAAAGGCAATCCTGAAATTTATATGGAAGCACAAAATATACCAAATGGCGAAAATAATCATAAGAAAAGAATAAAGTTTGGAGCATCAAAATACATGATTTCAGGACATAATATAGAGCTATAATCACAATAGTAGGAAACTGACATAAAAATAGACAAGTAGACCAATGGAACAAAATAATGTTCACAGAAATAAATTCACACATGTACAGTCAACTGATTCTTGATAAATGTGTCAAAGACATACATTAGAGAAAAGACAGTCTCTTCAATACACAGCATTGGGGAAACTGAATATCCATATGCAAGCAATTAAAATTAGACCTCACCCTATTTCTCACCATATGAAAAATCAACCCATAATTGTTCAAAATCTTAAATGTAAGATCTAAAATTACAAAACGACCTGAAGAAAACATGAAATATTTCAAGACATTGGTACAGGCTGATTTTTAGATAAGCATAGGCAACAAAAGCAAAACTAGACAAATGTAATTATATCAAACAAGAAGCTTCTGCTTCTTCTGCACCATGTATATTAGCACCACCCAAAAATAAATAAATAAATAAATGAAACAACTTGGGTATAAATCTTACAAAATAGGATAAGATATATGTTAGAAAAGCTATAAAATTCAGATGAAATAATTTAAAAACATGTTCATGGAAAGTATCCAGTAAAGTCAAGATGTCAATTCTTTCCAACCTGATCTAGAGATTCAATGGGATCTCAATCAAAATCCCAGAAAATTAGGTTGTGAATATGAGAAAACTGATTCTAAAATTTATATGGACAATCAAAGGACACAGGATCACCAACACGAAACTGAAGTATAAGAACAAATTTGATGACTAAACAATATTTTGTTTTGTTTTGTTTTGTTTTGTTTTTGACAGGCAGAGTGGACAGTGAGAGATAGAGAGACAGAGAGAAAGGTCTTCCTCTGCCGTTGGTTCACCCTCCAATGGCCACCGTGGCCAGCGCGCTGTGGCCGGCGCACCACGCTGATCCAAAGCCAGGAGCCAGGTGCTTCCTCCTGGTCTCCCATGCGGGTGCAGGGCCCAGCACTTGGGCCATCCTCCACTGTACTCCCAGGCCATAGCAGAGAGCTGGGCAGGAAGAGGAGCAACAGGGACAGAATCTAGCACCCTGACTGGGACTAGCACCCGATGTGCCGGCTCCGCAGGCGAAGGATTAGCCTATTGAGCCGCGGCGCCGGCGATTAAATTATATTTTAAGACTCGCTATGAAACAATGCAATCAAGAGATTCAGAACAAGCCCACAGAAATATGTTCAAATGATCTTTAACAAGGGAGCAAAGACAGGGTCTGGCGCCGTGGCTCACTTGGTTAATCCTCCACCTGTGGCGCCAGCATCCCATATGAGTGCCATGTTCTAGTCCCAGCTGCTCCTCTTCCAGTTCAGCTCTCTGCTGTGGCCTGGGAAGGCAGTGGAGGATGGCTTGGGCCCTGCACCCGCATGGAAGACCAGGAGTAAGCACCTGGCACCTGGCTTTGGATCGGCGCAGTGTGCTGGCTGTAGCAGCCATTTGGGGGGTGAACCAACAGAAGGAAGACCTTTCTCTCTGTCTCCCTCTCTCACTATCTAAACCTATCTGTAAAGTAAAAAAAAAAGGAGCAAAGACAATACAGTGAAGAAAATGCAGTCTTTTCAACAAATGGTACTGGGAGAACTAGACATTCACATGCAAAAATAGATATGAAAATCAAAGTTGTGATCAATGAAAGAAAGAATTGATAAACTGAACTTCATTAAAAGTGAAATTTTATTCTCTGTGAAAGACACTGTCAAAGGAATGAAAAGATAAACCTTTCACAAGAAACATATGTGATAATCCACTGTTAACCAAAGCACAAAAAGGTATCCAAAATCTCAACAATAAGAACATAGCATGAGGAAAATATAGACCAAAGCCCTTAAAAATATCTTAGCAAAGATAGATGGCAAACAAGGATTTAAAGAGATACTTCAAATCATATGCCATTAGAAAAATTTAAGTTAAAATGAGAATGAAATGCCTCTACAAAATCTGGAACACTGACCACACCAAATACCAGCAACACATGGAACACATTGTGACATCACTAGTACCCCATGTAGACATAGTTGAAGGTCTGGCTGCTCCACTACTCCCTGCTAATGTACCTGGGAAAGCACCAGAGGATGATTCAAGTGCTTGGGCCCCTGCACCCATATGAAATAACTGGATGCATCTCCTAGCTCCTTGTTTTATCCTAGCTGAGCTTTGGCCTTTGCAGCCACTTGGGGAATAAACTAGTGGATGGAAGACTTCTCTCTCTGCCTGCACCTCTCCCTCTTTGTAACTCTAGCTTTCAAATAAGTAAATAAATCTTAAAAAAAAGAATATGAACTCTCATTACTGCTAATGGGGATCAAAAACAATACAGACACATTGGATGATAGCTTAGCAGTTTCTTACAAATCTAACATACTCTTGACATGCGATCCAGCATTTTTTTCTTTGATATCTCTCCAAACACGTTGAAAACTTATATACACAAGAAAAACGCCTGCACACAAATGTTATTACTAGCTTATTCATAATTTCCAATATTGGCAAATAACCAAGTAGATGAATATATAAGCTGTAGTACACTAAGATCACTTAATACTATTTAGAACTAAAAGGAAATAACATAATAAACTAGGAAAAGATGTGGAGGAAGCATGTATATTGGAAGAAAATAATATGAAAATGCTACTGTATAGTTCCAACTCTGGAAATGTCAAAACTGTGGAGACAGCAAGAAGATCAGCAGTTGTCAGAACTTGAAGGGAGGAAGAGATGAATAATCAGAGCAAAGAGGATTTTGAGGTCATTAGAACCATTCTGTATGGCATCATATGGTGAACAGAAGCTCATATACACTTTTCCAAAACCACAGAGTGAGTAATACCTAGAGTGAACTTCAACGGAAACTTGAACACTGGGTGATAATGTGTCCAGAATGAATGACTGCTTACAGCCCTTCTCTCTACTGTTGAGGAACAGTGGGGTTTTTTTCTTCTTACTATTTATTGAACTCTTTACTGAATGGAGGGTTAATCTTACGATTATAAAATAAACTGAAAGTATTTCACTGTAAAAATTAAAAAAAAAGAATAAGGAAGTAGAAGGCAAGTGGGAGCATGGGCAGGAAGAGGGTAGGGTGGGAAGTATCACCATGCTCCTAAATATATATGTATGAAATACATGAAATATGTTCACCTCATATAAACAAAAACATTAAAAAGTATGAATTACCAGTTGTGATAAATGGACTACTCTTGTGGGGATTTTGAAAACAAAGAAAGCTATGCATGTGTTAGGGCAGGAGGTATACAAAAAAACTATACCTTCTGATCAATGTTGCTGGGAACTTAACATTCTATAATACAAAGTGTATGTTTATAAAGAAAGAATTAAAAGAAGGTATAAGAAAAAATTAGCTGAATTACACATAAAGTTTGATATCACGTTGAAGACTGATTATGTAAAATTAGTGTGTTCAATTTGAGATTATTCTATATTATTTCATAATATGGAAGGTAATATATAAGATTTTTCTTCTTGTATGATGAGGCACAATATTTATTAAGGAGAAAATGTTTGAACTACAAACTCAGTGCATTTCTAAGACAAGAAACACATTTGTCCTAACTTGCTATAAATGTGACTTTCCCAAACAGGCTTTTTTATTTGCCTGATAACTTTGGTATTTCTAATTATCTGAATACTTCCATGCAAGGAGAGAATGAAACATATGTTTTGATGACAGATGAGATCAGAAGAAAAAATTTAATTTGATGTTTGAAAGAACAGAATTTCTGCAGATTATTCTAACATCTTCATGTTAGACATGAATGAATAGGTACATTGAAAACAGTGATTATCTTGCTATTGCTCATGTCCGAAAAGTTATCACCAAACACATCATGAATTTGATAGAACACTATGAATTTCATTATCCATTGAAAGACAAGACATATAGATATTTAGGTCTGAAATAGGTTTTTAAATCTAAGTATAATTTCAATTAAACTAGAACCAATCAGGATGAAGTATTTGAATTAGCTACTAATGAAAGATGGATGATACATTTTGAAAACAGAGCAACACTTACTTCATTTTGTATTAAAGTTAAAACAGACATCATAAATTTATTGGAATTACTTTAAATCTTTTCCTCACTCTTGACAACATACCTGTATAAGATAATAGTCTTTCTACTGAAAGTGCCATGAAAAGATAACAGAGAAACAGTTTAGATATGCTTCAGATGCTTCAGATACTTGTTTATAAATATACCCTGGATTACATAAACTAATAGACAAAAAGCAAGAACATTTCTCACATTAAAAACTTTAAAAATTTTTGTGTATATGGGGTTTGTTAAAAATGAACATGAAGGCATCTCTAACAAGAAATTTACAGTTCTGCCTGCAATGTTGCTGACCCTACTTGGCCGTCCCCTCAGCTGCAGTGGTCACTTTGGAAGTTGGGCTGAGTGAAGGGCTTTTCAGCTTAGAGCCAATAAGATCTGTGGCTCTGACCTGGGCATCCTTCGACTCCAGGGCAGGTCCATTTCCAGTGATCCAACTCTTGGCAGAGCTGCCAGGGCTCTTCTCAAGCTGACTTCTGCTGAAGCCCAGGCTTACCACATTGAAAGCCACTGCAGTAGACTGGCCTGTTGGGTCTCCTTGAGGGCAGATCACTGTACAGATCAGCCATTAATAGGCCTGCCACCCATTGCTTCTGATGCCTAGCTTTCTTTTCCTCCTGGTTTGTGTTAAAGCAGACCAGAGGATGCAAGTCAAGGGAGTGCCAATGTCCCATCTCTAATCTTCGGTGGCCTGAACTACAAGTCTATAGTCACAGGCATGTTCTGTAGTAGTTTTTCTAAGGTAGACAATGCCCATGAGGAAAATTATATACTCACTTTAAAATTTTCTTTCCCTTTGGTCTGAAAGGGAGGTTTTTTCTACTTACTGTATACTTTGCTGATGGTGAAGAGAATCTAGCTATGAGATTATTATTTAAGTTCTTATTTTGGCTATGTTATTACAGAAAAATGTTAGCCATCTCTTTTATAAGGTCTAAAGATTAAATTGTGTGATCTATAGATTCCTTCATAATAGAATTAGTTTCCTACCTTGAAGAGAATAGAGAAATGAAAGAACAAGTTGGGCTTAGAATAGAGAAATGAGGGAGCAAGTCCTAGATCGCTTGCTGACAATAGCAATATCACATGAATACTTAGCAAACAGTTTCAACCATTAGGTAACAACTTAAGAAAACATTTACCAGAAGATCCAATGCCTTCTATAAATTTTAAGAATCATGTATTTGAAAACACCTCTTAAATATCTAACATGGTGTAGTTTGTTTAACCAGTAAACTTAAGCACAACCATATAAAATGTCAAGTAGGATGGTCAAGTAGGGTCAGCAACATTGCAGGCAGAACTGTAAATTTCTTGTTAGAGATGCCACCTGCCTTTACCTGGCCAGCTCTCCTCCCAGGCCAGCCAAGTAATGAAAGTCAACAGAGTGCCTTCCCCCAGGAGGTTCACACCTCCCTTAGGATATACCCCATGTGAAGAGATAGGTAGGTCTGGGCCTCTGAATTTACAAGGCCTAAAGCCCACCAGATTATTATCAAGCCCCTTCTATCAGGTTCTATTTGCCTCTCAATCAGAAAACTTAATTGTAGCTTAGACAGCACCTTTCTTAGCTCCTCTAATAATGACTCTGTCCTTTGTTCTAGACCCTGTCTAGCGCACTTGGGTCTCATTCCTTTGTAATCATAACCTCTACTCTACCACCAATGGCTCTACTCCCAACCTGTGTGTACTGATGGTCCTCTTCCCCACTTAATGCTGTATAATTTTTCAAACCTGGTAAATGCCACTCTTAGGATCATTGGTTACTATCCTCACTCTGTCTTTTGTGACCTTGTCTAAATATGATCAGAGTCGGCAAACTTGGAAGGCTTCCATAGCCTTGGCAACTCATGACGACAGCCTAGGGTGGTTACTGGCACCATAAACTAGAGTGTCAATTTGTTGGGTCAACAACAGGAGCCACTGTGCACCTGCTCCTCATGTGGGATCTCTGTCCTTAATGTGCTGTACATTTTGATTTAATGCTATAACTAGTACTCACACAGTATGTTTCACTTTGTGTTTCTATGTGGGTGCAAACTGCTGAAATCTTTATACTAAATTGATCTTCTGTATATAAAGAGAATTGAAAATGAATCTTGATGCGAATGGAAGGGGAGAGGGAGCGGGAGAGGGGAGGGTTGCGGGTGGGAGGGAAGTTATGGGAGGGGGAAGCCATTGTAATCCATAAGCTGTACACTGGAAATTTATATTCATTAAATAAAAGTTAAAAAAAATGAACATGAAGGTACTTAATAGAACAGGTACTATTCTTAAAAACTTTCTGTATGGAGGCCATCATCATGCCTAAGCAGGTTAAGAAACTTCTTGTGACACCAACATCCCACATTGGAGTACCCATTCGAGTTTCAGCTCCTCTAAATCTGATCTAGCACCTGGAAAGGCAATGGAGGCTGTCCCAATTACTTGGCCCATGTCACCCAAGTGACAGGCATTAGCTTGGACCAGCCCTCATTGTTGATGCCATCTGGGGAGTGAACCTGCAGATGGACGATCTCTCGCTTTCACTCACTCTTTCTCTGGCACTCTTTTTGTCAAATAAATAAATAATAAAAATAAAAATCTTTTTGATCTTGTGTTTGGTCATGACTGCAGAATATTATGCACTTATGGGTAAAATAACTGCATTAGCCACTTGTAAGAATTTAATGCATTATGTATGTTTTTCATAATCTTTTATGCTATTTCATTTTGGTTCAATTATAGTAATTGAAATGAAATTTCATGTCTATTAAATCCTATAATAAGAATTTCTTATGCTTAATGTGTATTTTTTTGGTAATTTTGCCTCTCCAATAATACATGTTTACTATATTTGAATAAAGTGTCAGTTAACAGCTGATTTTGCACCTCACAGATAGTTTGAGAAGCACTGCTGCGAAGTATTAATAGGACTCATAGCAGAGTCTGAAAGAGCTTCAGAGAATAGAGAAGGTGAGACAGAGTCCACTGAAAGTAAAAATGAGATCAGGAAACAATAAAGAAAAAGGAAGAGTTGGAAGAGAAGAAAGGTAGAGTCACCAAGTGGAAATCTGGAGTTCATCATCTTCTATCAAGGGGTTTCCAAGGAATTTCAAGGTCATTGTATTGTCTTACCTTAGGGAAGATATGGATTAGAGATAATGGATACCACTGGTATTGAAGATTAAATTAGCTTAGTTGGTAAGAGACAGCAATATAGACAAAAGTGTGTCTAAGAGAAATAATCTCTTGAAGTCATAAAAATGGGATAAATAAAATTAAGGATATAAAGCAAACAGAATATTCCTTGAATATGGAGAGAAAAGTAACCACCACACATCAACCTCAAGGGAAGAGGGCTTGTTTAGTGTTGGTGGTGAATGATGCTGTGGAAGAGGTATCACAGAATAAGGATTAGGCTTTTCTTCCCTGACACCTTGAGTAAGACAAGGGAGAAATATTTGCTTCCATTGGAAGGGCATCTGATGGAAGTGTCATCTCCAAGAGAAAAATGCACTTCTTTGGGGGTTGGGGAAGAGAAGCAGCCTTAAAAGAAAAATACACAAAAAAGTTTGTGCTGGCAGTGACATTTCCACCTCACATTTGGGGAGGGAACAGGCAGGGTCAGAATTTATCAAGCAAATGTGTTGGAGGAGGTTGGGCAAGTTGTATCAGCATAAATTTCATGTACGCAGCAGGATGATTACTTTACCTTAAGTAAATAGGTAAACGACATGGATAAAAAGGTTTAAGTCGGCCGGCGCCATGACTCAATAGCCTAATCCTCTGCCTGCAGCTCTGGCACCCCAGGTTCTAGTCCTGGTAGGGGCACCGGATTCTGTCCTGGTCACTCCTCTTCCTGTCCAGCTTTCTGCTGTGGCCCGGGAGTGCAATGGAGGATGGCCCAAGACCTTGGGTCCTGTACCCATGTGGGAGACCAGGAGAAGCACCTGGCTCCTGGCCTTGGATCAGCGTTGGTGCGCCAGCTGCAATGCACCGGCCGCAGAGGCCACTGGGAGGGGTGGGGGGGTGAACCAACGGCAAAGGAAGACCTTTCTCTCTGTCTCTCTCTCTCACTGTCCACTCTGCCTGTCAAAAAAATAAATAAATAAATAAAAAGGTTGAAGTCAATCAGAGATAAGAAGACTTGAGCAAAGGAGAGGTGAGTAGTAAGAATTTTATTATTAGTGGATTTTGTTCAAACAGAGGTATATAACAGTCAAAATGATACCCCCATACACATAGATTTCACACACCAAATGCCCACAATGTATGACTGAGTTACTTTATGTAGCAAAAGTGACTTTGCCAATGTGGTTAAATTAAGCAGTTTGTGATAACGAGATGATCCTGAATTATCCACATGTGCCCAATGTAATCTCCAGTGTCCTCATAAGGAGGAGCCAGAGAAACTGCTGAAGTGAATAGGGTCAGAGAAGAGCAATTACAAGCTTTGTAGGAGTCACTATCCAATGATTATGAGGAATGCAAGTAAAAGGCCTCTAGAACACAGACAAGAAATGTTTAGACTTCCAGAAGAATGTAAGCCTCTAATCACTAATTTTAGTCCATGAAACCCATTTAGACTGCTAACTTCTAGGACCATGAAACAATGTATATTGTTTTAAGCCATTACAGTTGTAATCATTTCTTACGGTAGCAAAAGCAAACTAAATTATGACTACTAAATGTTAATTTAAAAAGTTTCATTGTAAAGATAAAACATGAGTTCTTCAACACACAATAAGGGCAGACACACATACACAAATACTTGTACATGCATGATACACACCCATGTACATAGAATCATAGAGCATTGCAAAATCCGTTTGCAACCAGTATGAGAGCCAGTGCAAAAGTAAGCTATTTTACTTACCTGTTTTCTCTGAGTTTTCAAGTTTTGCACAAAGTTTATAGTTTAAAAAAACAACTATTTAATCAACATGACTATAGAAAATAACAAAGGTTTTTATTTATGCAAAAAAGCGTAATCAGTTTCTTAACCTTAAAAGATTTTCCAAAGTCAAAATGTGAGATAGTCAAAATGATCATTCAGGAAAAAAACCTCCTAAGGGAAAAAATTTCAATATAACACAATTTCATAAAAACACGATTCTTAAAATGGATAGACGTCATTACTGAAAACTTGTACATCTCAGAAATCCATTGATTCCAAAAAGTTAGCAGGAATGTTACCACTATGAAATAGACTCAAAAGACTGCACAAACATCTGTTTTTACCACAATAAACCCTCCACTGTCCCAAGGCAAGTCCTTGGGAGATGCCCACCGGCCTTTCACACAATCGTACTCATACTGTGTTCTCTCTGCCCTAAGGAAGTTAGACAGCAACCCAGAGCTTTTTTTTTTTTTTTCTTTTTATTAACATGCTTATTAAAGTCACACAGGTAAAACGTTTCTGAATGTGTTTTCAGAACACGTTTTATTTTAGTGCTTTCAAATGTTTTGAGGATAATTGTTAGAGGGATGAAAAAAAATATAGGCGCTCAGTCTGAGAATAAAAATCTGTTTTGGCATTTTAATGTTGAAAGACTCGAGAACTGCCAAATGTTTACTAATCAAGAAGCAGTAGAAATTCACAATCAGTCCCCCAAATATAAAACAATTCTATTCACTGTAAAAATATGTTTACTGCATTTACTTACCGGCTGTTTAGCACAAATGTTTTTTGTCCCAAAGTGGAAAAGCTGGCAATCCTTTAATTTCCAAAGTGCTCATAGAGCGCAGCTGTACACATCCAAGGCATTGGTTAATGGCATACCCAGGTATCATTTGCTTCCCCTTTTGTCAGATACTGCTTTTATTGAAGTCAACAGAAGCCCTTTCCCTTTTCCTTCAGGCACTATATGTGCTTATTGTGTTCTCAGAGAATGTACCAGGCATCAAGGTATGGGTTAGTTTTGTTTTGAACCCATTCAGTTGCAACGTTAATTTTTTTGGTAGCTTTATATTTTTTGCTTTGTAATGTTCCACAGTCTTTCAAAATAGCCCAGAGAATTACATTTGGGATTCATCTATATTAACATATCTGCTACCCAGAGTAAAATTCCAAGAATAACTACAGTTTTTAACAGCTAAAAGAGCAAATCTGAGACTTGCAGGAATTTCACCACCCTTTTTAAATGATTACTTAAGTTAGACAATAGACTCACCTCTCTTGTTAGATACCAAGTTTCCTTTTTTGTTTTAAAAAAGGATTCATTTACATATTTGAAAGAATTACAGAGAAAGATGGAGACACACACAGACAGAGAGAGAAAAGGTGAGAGAGAGAGATCTGTCCACTGGTTCACTCCCCAAATGACCACAGCTGGGCCAGGCTGAAGCCAGGAGCCCAGAATTCCATGCATGTCTTCCATGGGGGTAGTAGGGGCCCAAGCCCTTGCTCCATCCTCTGCTGTTTCCCCAGGAGCACTGTCAGAGAGCTATATTGGAAGTGCAGCAGCTGGGACTTGAACAGGCACCTTAATGGGATGGCAGTGACTCAGCACCAGCTTAAACCACTGTGTCTCAAAGCCAGCCCCCAATGTTTCCTTTTCAAGTGTGAATCTTAAGGGATAAGTGGACTAGCCCTTGCTGATAGGGTGTCGGACTCTCAGTGAGTGCATATTGATCAGAAAAAAAAAATTATCTTTCATTCAGACATAAGAATAATGACTCCAGGAATTGGTAAAATCATTTCGTAGCCAGTAAAAATGTATCAAGGTTATAGCTGCCTTGCCTCCTGCTTAGGGATAAGGAGGTTGAGTGTATTGCTGAGAAAGAAATAAAGGAAATTTGTAAAGTGGATAAGTATTCTTGGCAGTCCCTATATTCAATAAATAGCATTATATTCACAACTACTTTAGAAGGAAGGAGACCATAGAGAATGTAAAGAGTGAGTCTACAGGCCGGCGCCATGGCTTAACAGGCTAATCCTCCGCCTTGCGGCGCCGGCACACCGGGTTCTAGTCCCGGTTGGGGCGCCGGATTCTATCCCGGTTGCTCCTCTTCCAGGCCAGCTCTCTGCTATGGCCCAGGAAGGCAGTGGAGGATGTCCCAAGTCCTTGGGCTCTGCACCCGCATGGGAGACCAGGAGAAGTACCTGGCTCCTGGCTTCAGATCAGCGAGATGCGCCTGTCGCAGCGGCCATTGGAGGGTGAACCAATGGCAAAAAGGAGACCTTTCTCTCTGTCTCTCTCTCTCACTATCCACTCTACCTGTCCAAAAAAAAAAAAAAAAAAAAAAAAAAAAAAAAAAAAAAAAAAAAAAAGAATGAGTCTACAAATACCCTCATGGAAGATTAAAACTGATCATGAGTCACGGGCATCACATGTTGTCTGGGGTTCAGCCCAGGGTTTCTTCAAATGAGAAAATGCTACTCAGAAACCCCATCATTCCAGCTTCTACCAATTTTGATGCCCTTTCCCTAATATGTTGCTGCCACCTCTTCTAAAAAGACTTCAAAGAAATTGCCAACAAACTATGATAGAAGTCTTAGAGATTTTTACCTGGAGTATCATATTCATCCAAAAGAGTTCATTTATCTGATTAGAAACATTCCTCTGAGTAAAATAGCAAGTTCAAAAGGATGTTTGATGGAACAAGTATTTTGGGTACTTACTTTTAAAGCCACTTTAAACTACACAATAACCCTCTAAGGGAAATAAAACTCCTATTAAAGCCTTAATTAAGTTAAAAAGAACTCTAACAGGAAAACGTAAAAGCCACACTGCTGCTGCAGACTCCAGGCACTGAGACCTATCAAAGAGAATCCAAGAAGAAAAGGTGGGACAGGAGCACTCAGAGATGCATGGATTCCAATTCCTGCTTCCCCACTGTATTTTCCAGCCACTGTGCTGACAAAGGTAAAACTTCTGGAACATTAAAGAACATTAATCATGGACAATGTGCCATGAATATTGTGTCTCTTTGCCCTTTTTTTTTTTTCTTATAGGCTAGGTACCAGTTGCTGGAAGTGATGGGGTATATCAGATCAGTGTAGATGGCTCAGGAAAGAAGTTTTCAAACTACACAGAATGGATGTTTATATGATCCAAGGAAAATGTTCCATGCAGAAGGCACAAAAATTCAGCAACCTCTTCACCTTCTGGTTTCATTTCCCGTTCAATTTACTTAAGAATAGAGAAGAAAAATTTTGAAAGGTGAATGGCATAGTAAAGAACCAAATTTCAACAGAACCCAACATCAGCCTCCAGCATGTGTTGATATATGTGAAGGGAGAAGAGGGGAGGTGGAAGAAAACAGAGAGGTGGGACGTGAATGCTTGTTGTGATAGGAGTTAGACCCCTGATGTGCTCTATCATTTAGGCTTCCAACTGACAGATCAAATGAGAAACTGTTTTGCTCTGTTTCAGAACTGATTGACATTTTAATTATTCTACAGCTGGAAGTGTTAATCACACCAGAGAATGAGGGGATAATTCCCAGCTGGTAAAATTTCACACAATAGCTTGGCAGGCACTACCATGCAGATAGTTTAAATCATTTGTTAAGGGGGAAAAAAATCAATATTTAAAATCCTTCACAAATTAAACAAGCACCAGTAGATCTGTACTTAAAATTTTCCTTAGCTATGATCTGCATTTCTTATTTTTGACTCTCAGAGAGTCAAAACATTTTAGAAATCTGAGAAAAATACAAATTTAAATATTACCTATATGAATGGTCTGATAGAAGAAATTAAGATAACTGCATTTAGTTTTCATTATAAAATGTAAACTTTATTAGGTTCAAATTCTGACACATGAATTTTAATAACATAAGCATTTGCGCTATGTTATTCACCACATTTTTTAACTTGAAGAAACATTTGTATATGTTAGCACTCCACATACTCTTAGCCCATGTGATTTGATAGTCCTGCAATGAGCCTGAGGATTAGTTATCAAAAGGGACCCTGGGCAGCTTAAAACCAGACAAGTGTGGAAAACACTGGAATGTATACAAATATTTTTTAATGTTTTAACTTATTTTAATTACACATAATTATATGGTACAGTTTAATAATTAAATAAATGTATTCAAGGTGTGATGATGAAATTCAATGAGTTAGCATTTCCAGCTCTTTAAACATCAAAAATAATATTTAACTAACATTAAAAATAATATTTTCTTGATCCATTTTTCTGTTCATGGACATTCTGTTGATCCTACACCTAGGTTATTGTGAATAGCATGGTATTAAACATGGGAATACAAGTATCTTTTTATTTAATTATTTGAGAGGCAGAGTTACAGACAAAGAGAGGGAGTGACAGAGAGAAAGGTCTTCCATCTGCTGGTTCACTTCCCAAATCAGCCAGAGCTGGCCTGATCGGGAGCTTCCTCCAGGTCTCCCACGTGGGTGCAAGGGCCACTGCTTTCTCAGGTCATAGCAGAGAGCCAGATCAGAAGAGGAGCAGCTGGACTTGAACCAGCACCCATATGGGATGCCAGCACTGCAGGCAGAGGTTTAGCCTACTATACCACAGTGCTGGTCCCAACAAGTATCTTTTGGGGATGTTTATTTCATCTTCATTGTATATATCTACCCAGAAATGGGATAGTTGAGTAATATGGCACATCTACTTTTAGTTTTTTTGAAAACTTAAAAAAACTCTCATACTGTTCTTTCTCCATAATGGCTGTACATATTTGGTTTTTTAAAAATTTAATTTACTGATTTGAAATGTAATGTGTGTGTGTGTGAGAGAGAGAGAGAGAGGGAGAGAGAGAGAGAGAGAGAGAGAGAGAGAGAGAGAGAGAGAGAGAGAGATGAAGAGAAAGAGAGAGTCAGAGAGAAAGAGAGAGACAGAAAGAGAATCTTTGATCCAGTGGTTCACTCCCCCAAATGGCCACAATGACCAGGGATGAGCCAAGCCAGTAATGATTCCAGGACAATGATTCCAGGAACTTGGAACTACATCAGGCTAGGAGAGAATGGAGAGACATAGTCCAAGTTTTAAGAGAAAAAAACTGTCAACTCAGAACACAGTACCTTGCAAACCTCTCATTTATGAATGAAGGTGAAATAAAGCTCTTCCATAACAATCCAGATAATGATTCCAGGAACTTGGAACTACATCTAGGACCTCCACCTGAATGGCAGGGGCCCAAGCACATGCAGCTGTTATCACTGCCTTCCCAGGTGCATTAGCAGGGAGCTGGATTGGAATCAGAGCAGCCAGGACTGGAACTTGTCACTCTAATATGGAATGTTTTCTTCCAGGCAGCAGCTTAACTCATTATACCCTAATGCTGGTCTCATATTTGGATTTTTATAAATATTTATTTGAATGACAGAATTACAGAGAGAGATTTCCATTCACTGCGTCAACTCCCAAATGGCCACAACAGCTATGGCTGGTCCAGATTGAAATCAAGAGCCAGGAGCTTCATCCACATCTCCCATGTGGGTGCAGGGTCCCAAGAACTCAGGCTATCTTCCATTGCTTCCCACGCATATTAGCAGTGAAGTGGAATGGAAGTGCAACAGCTGAAACTCAATCCAGTGCCCATATGGGATGCCAGCAGCACAGGAGGCAGTTTAACATGCTACACCACAACACCAACCACTCATATTTGGATTTTTAAACTACATTTTATTAGCCATACTTGCATATAAAGAAAATATGTTCCAAATAGTAAAAAAGAGACAACTACTGAAATTAGTAAAAGATAAAATTTCTACCTATTAGCTCAGGTGATGAAAAATAAACTTGAAATGATTCCTATAAAACTAATTCTAATGAATGGTCTAAGTCTAACTTTAATAAACTTTTGATGAAAAATCATTTTTTGGGTTTTTAAGTTCATTGTAGATCCCCAATTTTGTTAAATCTATTTAAATTTCCTTAAACAAAAAAGTTAATTTTCACCAAAAACACGTCCTAAAAGGAATACAGCTGACTTCAATATTAGTGTGCACCAAAGCAAAGTATTCTCTAACCTTTCATTAATCTTTATTAAATAGTTAAGGTTCAAAAATAATTATTGATATGTTTTGCATTCATGTTAAATATACAAATACATATTCTGCATCTCTGATTAAGGGACTTCAAAAAAGAAATGAGCTGCCCAATGTTTAATTCTGGAGACTGCCACTGTGCATGAGGGGACATCCTTTTTTAAGATTTATTTATTTATTTATTTTAAAGGAAAAGATTTAGAGACAGAGGGTCTGAAAGAGAACAAGAAAGAGAGAGGGAGAGAGAGAGAGAGAGCTATTTTCCATCTGCTGGTTTACTCCCCAAATGGCTACAATGACCAAGGATGGGCCAGGGCAGAGCCAGGAGCCAGGAGTTTCATTTAGGTCTCCCACATGAATGCAGGGGCACAAGCACTTGGGCCATATTCCTCAGTATTCCCAGGCACATTATCAGGGACCTGGATTGGAAGTGGAGCACACAAAACTCCTAGTAGACATGGTGAGTCAAACTTTCAACAGTAAAACTTAAAGAAAAGATTCTAAATTGTGCATGAGAGAAATACCAGATTACATTCAGAGGATCTCTAATTAGATTCATAGCTGATTTCTCATCAGAAACTCTACAGGCTAGGAGAGAATGGAGAGACATAGTCCACGTCTTAAGAGAAAAAAAACTGTCAACCCAGAACACAGTACCTTGCAAACCTCTTATTTATGAATGAAGGTGAAATAAAGCCCCTCCATAACAAACAGAAAAGAAGTTGAAGGAATTTGTCACCACTGGTCCAGCCATCCAAATTATGCCTAAGGATGTGCTACAGACAGAAACACAGAAAGGTAATCACCATTATGAAAGAATATGAAGGCAGAAAATATCACAGTAAAACTACAAAGTAAATCCAAAGCAAACAATAGGGACATTTATGGAAAAATGGCAGGGCAAAGTCATTACTTCTCAATAATAACCTTGAATGTGAAAGGTTCAAATTCTCCAATTAAAAGATACAGACTCGAGGCCAGTGCTGTGGCATAGCAGGCAAAGCTGCTTCCTGTAGTGCCAGCATCCCATATGTGCTCCAGTTTGTGTCTCGACTGCTCCACTTACAATCCAGCTCTCTGCTATAGCCTGGGAAAGCAATGGAAGATGGCCCAGGTCCTTGGGTCCCTGCACCCATCTGGGAGACTGGAAGAAGCTCCTGGCTCCTGGCTTCAGACTGGTGTAGCTCCAGCCATGGGCCATCTGGGGAGTAAACCAGTCGATGGAAAACCTCTCTCTCTCCTTCTCCTTCTCCTTCTCCTTCTCTCTGTGTATAACTCTGACTTTAAATAAATAAATCTTTAAAAAATTAAGGACCGGTTGAATGGAAAGAAAAACAAGACTCATCTATTTTCTGCAAATAAGAAACACATCTCACCAATAAAGAAACATGCAGACTGAATGGGTGTAAAAAGATATTCCAGGCTAATAGAAAGCAAAAAGGAACAGGTGTAGCCATTCTAATGTCAGCAAGAATAGACTCTAACACAAAAAATAGTTTTTAAAAAAGACAAAGAAGGATATTATGTAATAATTAAGGAATCCACTCAACAAGAAGATGTGAATGTAGAAAATGTACCTAGCTAAGTAAAGAAAATGTTAATTGATCTAAAGTGAAACACAGATTCCAAAACAATAGTAACAAGGGACTTCAATACCTGACTTTCAGCAATGGACAGATCAACTGGGTAGAAAATCAACAAAGAAACAATAAGACTAATTGACATTATGAATAAAATGGACCTAACTTGTACCTAACAGAACTTTTCATACCAGATTTGCAGAATACACATTCTTTTCATCAGTGCATTGAACTTTCTTTAGGCTAGACCATATTCTAGGCCATAAAGAGAGTCTCAGCAAATTCAAAAAAATGAAATCATTCTTTGCTATTCTTCTGACAGCAATGAAATGAAACTAAAAATTAAAAACCCAAGAATCTCTAAAACATATGCAAATACATGCAGGCTAAACAACATGCTCCTGAATGAACAGTGGGCCATAGATGGAATCAAAAGAGAAATAAAAATCTTCCTGAATATGAATGAAGATGACAATAAAATCTATCATAACTTATGGGGTACAGCAAAAGCAGTGCTGAGTGGTAAGTTTAAAGAAATTATTGCCTAAATCAAGTAATTGTTAAGGCATCAAAAAATGAGCTACCAATGCATCTCAAGGACCTAGAACAACAACAAGCCAAACTCCAAATTTGTAGGAGGAAAGAAACAATTTAAATTAGAGAAGACATAAACAAAATTGAAACAAGAACAGAAAAACTACAAAAGATCAGGGAAAAGAAGTGCTAAAGAGCTAGTTTTTTTGAAAAAAAAAAAAAAGAAAGAAACAAAACTGATACACAATTGACCCAACAAACAGAAACAAGAGGGAGAAGACCATAGTCAATAATATCAGAGATGAAAAAGGAGATATAACAACAAACACAATACCAAGAAAAAGAATCATCAGGAATTACTACAAAAAAACCTATATGCTAACAAATTGGGAAATCTGAAAGAAATGGATAGATTCCTGGACACACACAATCTACAAAAATTGAGTCATGAAGACATAAAAAATCTAAACAGACCAATAACCAAGATGGACATTGAATCAGTAATAAAGAACCTTCCAACAAAGAAACGTCCAGGCCCAGATGGCTTAACTGTTGAATACTACCAGAAATTTAAAAAACTAATTCCAATTCTTCTCAAGCTATTCAAAACAATCGAAAGGGAGGGCATTCTCCTAAACTCCTTCAATAAGGCCATCATCACCTTAATTCCTAAGTTAGAGAAAGATAAAACAGAGAAATAGAACTATAGATCAATAACCTTGATGGCATAGATGCAGAAACCCTCAACAAAATAATAGCTAATCAAACCCAACAACATCAGAAAAATCATTCACTCAGATGAAGTAGAATTTATCCTTGGTATGCAGGGATGCTTAAACATTTGCAAATCAATAAATGTGATACATCACATTAACAAACTGAAGAATAAATACCATATGATTAGCTCAATAGATACAGAGAAAGCATATGATAAAATACTACATCCTTTCATGACAAAAATCTTAAGCAAATTGAGTATAGGAGAAATAGTCCTCAGTTCAATCAATGCAATTTATGACAAATCCACAGCCAGCATTTTTTTTTGAATGGGAAAAAAATTGGAAGTACTACCACTAAGATCCAAAAGCAGACAAGGATGCCAACTTTCACCATTTCTATTCAATGTAGTATTGAAAGTTTTAGTCAGAGTCATTAGGCAAGGAAAAAAAATTGAAATGGTATAAATTGGAAAGGAAGAAGTCAAATTATCCTTCTTTTCATATGACATGAGGCTATACATAGGGGAACTAAAAGACTCCATTAAGAGACTATTGGAGGGGCTGGTGCTGTGGCATAGCAGGTAAAGCTGCCACCTGAAGTGCAGGCATCCCACATGGGCACCGGTTAAAGACCTGGCTGTTCCACTTCTGTTCCAGCTCTCTGCTATGGCCTGGGAAATCAGTAGAAGATGGCCCATGTCCTTGGGGCCCTGCACCCACATAGGAGATCTGGAGGTAGCTTCTGGCTCATGGCTTAGGATCAGCACACCTCTGGCCATTGCAGCAATTTGGGGAGTGAACCAATGGATGGAATACCTTTCTCTCTCTGTTTCTTCCTCTCACTGTCTGTAACTATACCTCTCAAATAAATAAAATCTTTTAAAAAAGAGAGAATATTTGTGTTCATAAAAGAGTTTATTAAAGTTGTAGGATATAAATTTAACACAATAAGATAAATAGCCTATGTATATAGCTCTGTATAGAAAATGTCATGGCAAAAAGATCAATACCAATCACAATAGCTAAAAAAATTTTTAATACCTCAGAATACATTTCACCATGGAGATGACAGATCTCTATGATGAAAAATACAAAATAGTAAAGAAAAAAATAGAAAAAACACAAAAATGGAAAAATCTTCCATGTTCATGGATCGGAAGAATTAATATCATCAAAATGTCTATGCTACCAAATGCAACTTACATATTTCATATGTTACCAGTCAAAATATCAACAACATTTTTCTCAGATATAGAAAAATATGCTAAAATTAATATGCATATACAAGAGATTCCAAATAGCTAAAGCAATTTTATACAATAAAACAAAGACAGAGGCATTACAACACCAGATTTCAAGATGTATTATAGGTCAGTTATAATCAAAAGGGCCTAGTACTGGCACAAAATTAGACATGTAGATCATTGGAATAGAATAGAAACTCTAGAAATCAATCCATGTAGCTGCAAGCAATTAATTTTTTACAAAGGGATTAAAATCAATCCCTGGAGATTGATGGAGATGGTAAAATTGGATCTTCCATTTGCAGCATTATGAAACGAGATCCCTAACTTACACCTTATACAAAAATCAAATCAAAATGGATCAAGTATCTAGATCTATGACCTGATACTATCAAATTACTAGAAGAGAACATTGAAGAAACTCTGCATTACAATGACATGGCAAAGACTTCTTGTAAAACACACCAGAAACACAGGCAATCAAAGGCAAAATAGATAAATGGGATAACAAAGCTGAGAAGGAGCCAGCACTGTGGCTTAGTGGGTAAACTCGCCGCTTGAAGTGCTGGCATCCCATATGGGTTCCAATTCATGTCCCGGCTGTTCCACTTCTGATCCAGCTCTCTGCTATGGCCTGGGAAAGCAGTAGAAGATGTCCCAAGCCCTTGGGACCCTATACCTGTGTGGGAGACCTGAAAGAAACTCCTGGCTCCTGCCTTCGGATCAGCGCAGCCCTGGCCATTATGACCATCTAGGGAGTGAACCAGCGGATAGAAGACTTTCTCTCTCTCTCTCTCTCTCTCTCTCTCTCTCTCTCTTTCTCTTTCTCTTTCTCTTTCTCTTTCTCTTTCTCTTTCTCTTTCTCTTTCTCTCTCTGTGTAACTCCCACTTTCAAGTAAATAAATAAATCTAATAAGGCTGAGAAGCTTCTGATAACACTCAGCAAAGTGAAGAGAACTGACAGAATGGGAGAAAACATTTGGAAACTATGAAACTTATAAAGGATTTATATCAGAATCTATAAAGAGTTCAAGAACCTCAACAACAACACAAGAAATAATCATAAGAAATGGGCAAAGGAGTTGAACAGGCATTTCTGAAAAGGCCAACAGACACATGAAAAATTCTCAAAATCACTAGTCATCAAGGAAATGCAAATCAAAACCACTATGAGGTTTTACCTCACCTGCATTAGAATGAGTCTCATACAGAAATCAAAAAATTATAAAAGCTGGCAAGAATGTGGTGTAAAAAGTACCCTAATTAACTGTTGGTGAGAATATAACAAGTGCAGTTATTATGGAAGACAGTATATAGATACCTAAGAAAGCTGAAAATAGATTCACCATATGACTCAGCAGTACCATTCTTGGAAATTTTTCCAAACAAAATGAAGTCAGCATATGAAAGAGTTATCTGTACCCCTTTTTTCTTTGCAGTTCAATTCACATTAGCTAAGATATGCAATCTACCCAGATGTCCATCAACTGATGACTATATATAGAAATTGTGGTAATACACATGATGAAATATTATTCAGCTGTTAAAAAATTGAAATCTTGTCTTTTACAACAAAATGGATGAAACTGGAAGCCATTATATTTAATGAAGTAGCCAGTCTCAAAAAGACAAATACCATATATTTTCCCTGATCTGTGGTAACTAATAGAATACCAAAAATGAAATGGACCTTTTGAGATTCATTGCTCATTTAAATACCTGGTCTCTACTGTTGAGGAACAGTTTTTTTTTTTTTTTCTGCTTACCATTTATTGAACTTTTGACTTAGTATAGGGTTAATCTTATGAGTATAAAGTAAACTGAAAATAGAACATTGTAAAAATAAATAAGAGATTAAGAGAGGAAGGTGGAGGAAGGTGGAAGAGTAGATGGGAGGGAGAGTAGAGTGGGAAGTATCTCTAGGTTCCAAAATTTGCTTACCTTACATAAAATTTGTTTAAGAAGGAAACGGAGCATTTGGGACCTGAACCAGTGCTGATATGGAATGAAATAGTCATTATAATTATCCTTATCATTACTATCCTGATTTACAGACAAGAAGACTGAAAATCTGGTGACAATAAATAACTCATCCAAGACAAAATATTTATTAAGTTACTCATTAAATAGCAGATCTGGCAGCTGGATCTATAAATTCTGGCTCAGAAAAACACTATAGATATAAATTACTATTTCATCTTTAGTTTTCCCCCGAACTATATTGATAAAAAACAAATACCATTAAGTTGGTAGCCTTCAAATATGGTTAATTTTCCCCTAGTCTGAGAGTTTCTAGAAATCTATAAATGTTAACAGCTTTGATGGAGAAGCTGTGGAGCCCTGATGTGGCAGAGGTTGTCTGGGACATTTGTATATGAAGAAGCTGCTGCTGCCTTTACAGCTAAGAACATGAGAAAATATCAGTATTTCATTAAATGCAACTGACTTTCAGAATTAATTAAAGGTTTAGGAAGACAATCACAGAAAGACACTGAATAGTAAAATAAATTAACTTAGCTGGGTTGTTTTTCAGATATCCCTTAAATAACCTGAGGAAGATTGAGTGGTAATGCCTTTCTTGAAACTGACCACCAGGCTGGCACGGTGGCATAGCAGGCAAAGCTGCTTCCTGTAGTGCCAGCATCCCATATGTGCTCCAGTTTGTGTCCCGACTGCTCCACTTCCAATTGAGCTCTCTGCTATAGCCTGGGAAAGCAATGGAAGATGGCCCAGGTCCTTGGGTCCCTGCACCCATCTGGGAGACTGGAAGAAGCTCCTGGCTCCTGGCTTCAGACTGGTGTAGCTCCAGCCATTGTAGCTATTTGGGGAATGAACCAGTGGATGGTAGACTTTCTCTCGCTCACTCGCTCTCTCACTATCTCGCTCTCTCTGCCTCTGCCACTGCCTCTTTGTAGCTCTGCCTTTCAAATAAATTTTAAAAAAAAAGAAACTGACCACCTTCCCACGGCACTCCTATTCCTCCTTTCCCATCCCTTTGCTTCAGCTTTCAGTAGTTAAGAAGAGTAGCTTCTTTTTTTTTTTTTTTTTCTTTTTTTTTTTTTTTTTATTTTTGACAGGCAGAGTGGACAGTGAGAGAGAGACAGAGAGAAAGGTCTTCCTTTGCCGTTGGTTCACCCTCTAATGGCCGCCGCGGTAGCGCACCGCGGCCGGCGCACCGCGCTGTTCCGATGGCAGGAGCCAGGTGCTTCTCCTGGTCTCCCATGGGGTGCAGAGCCCAAACACTTGGGCCATCCTCCACTGCACTCCCTGGCCACAGCAGAGAGCTGGCCTGGAAGAGGGGCAACCGGGACAGGATCGGTGCCCCGACCGGGACTAGAACCCGGTGTGCCGGCGCCACAAGGCGGAGGATTAGCCTGTTGAGCCACGGCGCCGGCAGTAGCTTCTTTTTTATCATTGAACTTCTCAAGTGAAAAATTTTATATATATATATATATATATATATGTATATACACACATATGTGTCTTTGCACATGTGTGTGTGTGTGTTTGTATCATTCTGTCTCTAGGTCTCCATCATTTTATTTCAATGCAAGGGAACCCAGATCTCCTTTGAACATAAGACTTCACAAGGAAAGCAGTCCTCCATATGTATTGCACATTCTGAATGTTTTTAAAAAACATGCAGACTGACTCTGCTCCAACTTATGGAGCTCTGAGCATCTCGGGTTGCTGATTTATAAGTTTGATGTTAGCATGCCATATTATTTTATGTCTCAGTTTATAATGCAGTTATTCAATCATCTTAAGCTATAAGGACATCATCATTGACTTTGCAATTTGTGTATATGCTTTATATCTCATTAAATGCTCCTGTCATAGCCAGAACCATAGGCTTCTGCCTTAGGCTACAGCTTAATCTCATAATATAATGAAAATGTAAAATCATTTCAGAAAAAGTTGGTTGTTAAAATATTCACCCTAAAACAATGAGTTATTGATGTATATGATTTAAAGTCAAATGAAAATTTGTCCATGACACATTTTAGGTAATTCCCAAATGCAGGGATTTTGTATCCTATCAAGAAACATTTCTGTTTCAAAGCAAAGCTCTATAAATGGCACACAGAATAACAATGTGGTCTATTTCTCCATCAAATTGTAAAATTTCAGATTACCTAGCAAATAGCTAGATTTGCAATTGACATGACTTTTCCATTTCTGCAAGTTATGATTCAGCATGGTAATACGTCTCTCTTGATCTTCTGATATTATGAGGAAATACCTTCTGTGACTCTAGACACTAATGATAATTCAGAATTTTCCCTGACCAGGTAATTAATCCCTGCCACTGACTCAGTGCCTCAGACACATAAAGAAGCCAAGAAATATCTGTTCACTGAAAATGGCCAATTCATTTAACTTTGTTAACCATTATCTAAAATAAAAATCTTACTGGCCAAAGTCCACAGCAGGAAAAAACAATTAGGAAATTAACAGACATGTTGACTGTTCTTATATATTTCCATCTATTTGTTTAAACAAATGTTTGTGTGCATGTATATGCATATATATATATATGTAGAAATACAAGGGTACTTCAAAAGGTTAATGGAAATGAGTATTATGAAAAAACTGCTTGGATGTCAAACTTTTTTGCACCAAAATAGACATAACTTTTAACTCCATTTTCCCATGAACTCTTTCAAGTAACCCCATACAAGCAGAAAAGGCGACACACTGAAGCTAAGGGAAGGCCTCAGAAAGTTTAGGGAAAATAGGTCCGAACTTTTAATTCCAAGTTTCCACCACCTTTTTGAAACTCTGATGTGTACTTATTTTAAAGTAGCCTTGTAAAATATCTACAAAGTCTGGATGCATTATATGAAGTGAAAATAAATTTGAGTTTTCATAATTCAAAAATCTAAATAACTCTTTTTGCATACACAAATTTAATATTGATCATAGACATAGGACGAGACTTTATCTCCAATATAGCTATAAGTGAAAATGTCTGTCCCAAGGCTTTGAACTTTCAATTCCTACTATCAACAACAACAACCATTTTTATTATGTTCAGACTGTACAAAATTTATAATAGTTATAGCTGCTTATAAATTAGCAAATACACTACTCCTAGCAACCTAACAAGCTGTTACAGACGGATTTGCCTGACCCTCATTTGCCTTAACCAGTAGTTGGAAGATATTTCTGTCTCTTCTTTTTTGTCATTCTGCTTCTCTCTCTCTCTCTCTCTCTCTCTCTCTCTCACACACACACACACACACACACATACTAAAACTTAAAAGTCAAAATCTTCTTAGAAAGGAAGAAAGAAAAATTAAGATACTCTTTGCGGTATAGTTCCTCACCAAAAATATTTTAATATCTCTCTCTCTCTCTCTTTCTCTCTCTCTCTCTCTCTCTCTTAGTTCAATTTTGATATCAATTGGCTTCAAATTGTTTAACTCTGATTTCTTCACAGCCAGGATCAGCCCTGATCAGCCTAATGTCTAGTGCAATGTCAAGGTCATAACATCAATTAATAATCTGCAAATTTTAAAATGCACTCTGCATCATGGTAAGGCATAACGCTGTTGCCAAAAGTTTCCAGGCTTTCAGCAAGATTATCAGAGAGGCAGCACTGCTGGCATTGAAGTATCATCTACCCGTTAATCCTATGGAATTTATCTTATCACTATTTCACCAGTGTTTGTAACAGAAAAGTTTGGTTTACATGTCTTATTTATTTCTCCTTTGAAAATCAGGAGTATTTTATGAACGTCATAAAGGCCCAAGAAGATTTTTTTTAAATACTTGTTTACAGATTATTTAATGCCTTGTTTTTCTTATAAACTGGGATATTCACTTCCTTGTATTAAACAGTTTCACTATCTAAATTAATTTTTTTTCTGAAAGGGAGTTAAACTCTGAACTGAAGTTTTTCTCTTTTTGCATTAACTGGTACCAAAAGAGATAATATGACACAAAACACAAATGCTTACAGGCATGGGTCTGACATGGTTATGATCGAAAAGTAATCCTATCCCTTTTTTGTACTCTGGTTCATCTATGCCACTGCTCTTTGTAAAGTTATAACACACTTCATCTCTTAATGCATGAGTTAATGTACTCTTAAAATATTGTATTACATAGGGATCATCACATAAGCAGCAATCTTTGTAAATCAAATCATTTTCTAACATTAGTGGGAAAAATGGAGGTCAGATGACTGAAATGTCAATAGTCATGATTTTACTGCCTTTAGATTTCATCTTGGACCACGTGCAAATGAAGGAGGGGTTATGCACGAGATAGATGTGAGTACTTCATGTTCTGGATAGAGGGTAACACGTCTGTCTCCTGGAATTGATGTTAATAACAAACAAACAAGGATTCTGCAATCAGCATCTGGCAAAAGGAAAGAGGCAGAGAGAGCTACCCAGGGATATGTTTTATGTCCAAGGCACGGTTTTGGGAAGGGGCTAAGGAGCATGTGTTCACATTTCTCAAGAGCAGGATGTGTTTATCATAGCTTGAGCATGAAGAGGATGTGCCACTTATCAGCAGACCGGTAATAACCTCTCTGCTTAGGGAGGAGCCCTTGTGATGCTGCCCTGGCCCTAGTTTCCACATATGCAGAATGAGTAGGAGACTAATCTCATAATAAGACAGGTATTGTGTTTGTGAGAGGTAAGAGTGAAACCTGCACAAATGGATGCAATGATGAGTCTCCCTGAGAAGTCAAATATGTAACTCATCTCAGATGGCAGAGCACGACCGACCGGACTGGAGAGGTGGCTGTGACAAGAGGGAGCTGAGAACTGAGTGGTTGCAGAACAGGAGTCCAGAGCAGCAGATCGTTGTTAGCTTCACCCTTAATTCCTTTCCTTGTCCTTTGTAAACCTTGGACCTGTTTCTAATCATTAGCTGTCCATTTAGAACATGTCCTAATTCTCTAGCAAATAGTACTTGAAACACCAAGGGCAACTTGGTCTAATAAATTTCCCCACCCCCTTTAAAAAGAAAAGAATTCTTGCAGACCCCCAAGAGATAATCCCCATGTGCTAATGGGAAGAAGGAACAGAGAATGTTAAAGAAAACTAGAAAAATACTGGTATCAGGATGCTATTACTTCCGAATGATTTATCAGAATCCTAACAACCTTAGGAAATGAAAAATGAATTTTTTTTCTAGTATGGGAAGAGAGTTTCAAAATCTGAATCTTGTATTTGGTGAATATTTTTTTAGGACCCAGCATTGTTTTAGACACTGAGATAACATGGTGAGTTAACAAGTCATGGTTCCTGACCTCAGGAAACATACAATTCACTGAGAAAAGTAAATACGTAGAGGCAGCTGCAAGGGTTAGGACAGGGGAAAGCAATGCTCCCGAGAAGCACACATCTGGGAATCTGGTCTTCATAGTCCTGGCCAAAAAAGACCCAGGGTGTGGAGGGGGATGGAGACGGGTAATTCCCGCAGAAAAGGAAGAGATAGTGAATGATACACTGGAAGAAGTCAATCCAGCTGAACTAGAACTCAGTAACACACAGGTTCGAGGAGGACAAACAAGACTCTAGAAGTAGGTGGGACCAAGTCACATTGCAATTTAGGAGCTTGTGGTGGGGCCTAGCCCCTGCATTTTTTAAAGCAGATTCTAATAGTTAAAAGAAGTGGGTTTATTCTTAACAAGCCCCTTCCATGTTATGAAAATCTATCCTTAAAAATTTAAACCCTTCACTACCTTTACCATCACTGCATGGCTGTGTGGATCTTGGTGAGTAGACTCAAGGAGTTGATGGAAAGGAGATTCTAGCCACCACTCGGGTCCCTAAAGTTCCGATAAGAGGAACCCACATCATTTTAGCAAAAAACCCCAGTCAATATGTGATGCTACAGTTAGAATATGATTTGATGAAGCACTGACTTGAGTCACATATATTTTTTGCCTTTAAAAGGAATTTTTAAATTTTAGAAATGTTATTTTTTCCAATATTTTTCTGAAATTTTAAAATGCTGACTAGCTAATACAGGATCTTGAGCTGTTGAGATTTTCTTTCTCTATTCAAAAACATAAATTGCCTCCAAAGAAAATTGATTTTTTTTTTTTAGTCTTTCAATCTGAGAGATTGCTTTAGAAATTTCATTAAGATATTTAGCAAACATTTTTAAATTATCCGTTTTTACTGTTTTCCAAACGTTCTTTTTCATGATGGTGAAAACACTTAATCCACTCAGGGGATGAATTTCATGTAAAATTTTATGTCTAAAACTGATTTCGGTTTTCACTGGCATTGAACACAACAACATCTGCAAGTCATTAAAAGGAAATTCCTTTGGAAAGCACTACAGTTTGACGCTACTGAATGATTTTTCATTTGAAATAAAGTCATATACGTGTTCCTGGATATTTTAAAAGAGATTATGGTCTATATTAATATGAATAACTTTTAATTTAGTAAATATATCACAAATCCGATCTCATAAGCTATTTTAAATACCTAGTGTGCCCTTGAAAATATCTGTGAACATTAACTCTTACATTAAAATATTATCTTATTGTTCTTTGAAAAAGACACTCTAGAATGGTTGAGGAATTCTTTGAAAAAAAATCCACTCATGACACCAGCTATAAAATAATTCTCTATAATACCATCCTGTCATTTTCTATAATAAAATATATTTTACATAGCTACGCAGTGCTTTAAAAACAGCTTGTACACAAATCTTGTTATCCCACACCCGTCAATACTAATTTTAGAGCTATGTAGATTACCAACTGAAGTAAGGGTACTTCAAAATGTTCATGGAAATGGAATTAAAAGATGTTTATTTTTGTGCTAACGTTTTTTAAACCCATGCATAATTTTTTCCTCGGAAAAATTTTCCATGGACATTTTGGAAACCCATTGTATATATACTTTCAAGAATTTTTTGCAACAAAATAAACATTTAATTGCATTTCTACAAATTTCTTAATGTGTCCTTATGTATATACATGGAAATATGTACCAGGAAAGTGTTACAAGCCACCTATCTGAAAGTATAATATTCATGTTGCCTGTATGTAAATAATATGATTTAAAATAGGCAATACATTTTACTTAGTTGCTTTGTGTATTTTTACCTTAACAACACATCATAATAAATGATTGTGTGATTCATTTATTCATCTTAAAACCATTATATCCCTAGAATTATGCTAATATTTGAGTTTTGTGTCCTTTGGTATTTATATGCTAACTGAGAGCAAACAAAAATGAAGGATCAAGTGTGATGGAATGAGAAGGCCATTCCAAGATGGCTACTGGCAATCGATCTTCAATTAATCGGGAATGACTTCAGAACCCACCTGGCAATGGAGCCTGCCTGGCAACGGGCTGTGATTGGTTAGCATAAACCACCCCTTGATCAGATTGGCTGCCTCGGCTATATAAGCTGCTGTACCAACTGTAATAAACGAGTCTGCGAGTGCTCGCCTCTGGCCCGCTTTCACCCAACTCCTGGTGTCTGTGGTGATTCCACCCCTCCTGCCCCTACCGCACTCCTCCTCTCAGAACAAACCCACAACAACAATCAGGCCTGGTGCTATGAACAGCAGGTAAAGCTGCCACCAGCCATGTCTGCATCCCATGTGGGCACAGGTTCAAGTTCTGGCTGCTCCACTTTTGATCTAGCTCTCTGCTGTGCTATGGGAAAACAGTTGAAGACGGCCCTGCACCCACGTGGGAGACCCAGAAGAAGCTCCAGGCTCCTGGCTTTGGATAAGCCCAGCTCCAACCATTTCGGCCATTTGGGGAATGAACCAGCGGATTGAAGAAAGACTCTCTCTCTCTCTCTCTCTCTCTCTCTCTCTCTCTCCCTCTGCCTTTCCTTCTCTCTCTGTAACTCTGCCTTTCAAATAAATAAATAAATCTTTTAAAAAACGGATGGTCATTTTACTTAGTGGTTAAGACCTCAGTGAAGAATTTTGCTTTCCATATTGGAGGACTTGGTTTCCTTACATGGCTCAGGTTCCTTATTCCAACTTCCTGCTCTTGCAGGCCCTGGAAGGCAGTGACAATGGCTCAAGTAATTGGCGCCCTTTCACCTGCAGGAGACCTGGCTTGAATTTCTGATTTCTGGTTTTCACCATGGCCAGTCCTGAGTGTTGAGAAGATTTGGGGAGTAAACCAGTGAATAGAAACTGTCTCTCTCAATATTGTTCTCATTATGTCTATTATTCTCAAGTATTTTTTTAAAAAAGTGTTTTAAGAGAAAATTAATCATCCATCTTTTCTACAACATCAAAAATATATATCATTTCAGTAAATCGATCAACAATTACCCAACAAGCTACTTAACTTTAAGAAGCATCAAGTAATTATCTAAACAAAACACTTGCTTGCCACACAATACTCAGACATTCTGAAATCTTTCTTGAAATAACCTATAGTCTTCCATGCATACCATTTCATTGCCCAGCCAAAACAGGAAAAATACATCTTAGTTTAGTACCAGGAAATGTGAACTCAGGATAAGGTCGAAGAAATATGTTCCCAAATCCCTATCAAAATTTAATCTCAAGGTAATACATACAAACCCAGAAAACCCACCCACAGAAAGGCACGTTAATTTATTCTTGAATAAGTTGGGCCCTTCTAAATACATTTTAAATACATTTATGTATTAAATATATAAATATACCAAAAGAAACAACTCTTGCTCTCCTACCATGAACCAACAATGGCTAATTCATTTTCAAAAGACTTTAAATCTCTACATAAAGCTTCTAGAAGGAAAAGTTACTAGACACATTCTAACCTCTTCATTTTTCAAAGGAAAGAGAAACAGCTTTCAAGGTGAACAAATTTCATGTATGTGATATATACAGATCTAGGAACACAGTGATACTACCCACTCTATCCTCCCTCACGCCCACACTCCCACCCTCCTTCCTCCTTCCTTTCTTATTCTTTCTTTTAATTTTTACAATGATCTACTTTCAGCTTATTTTATACTCATAACAATAAGTAAAGAATTCAAAAAGTAGTAAACAAAAAAGTAAAACTGTTCCTCAACTGTAGATACAAGTTTTTTGTTGTTGTTGTTTTGTTTTGTTTTGTTTTCTGACAGGCAGAGTTAGAGTGCGAGAGAGAGACAGAGAGAAAGGTCTTCCTTCTGTTGGTTCACCCCCAAATGGCAGCTGTGACTGGCCGAAGCCAGGAGCCAGGCGCTTCCTCCTGGTCTCCCATGCGGGTGCAGGGCCCAACCACTTGGGCCATCTTCCACTGCACTCCCTGGCCACAGCAGAGAGCTGGCCTGGAAAAGGAGCAACCGTGACAGAATCCGGCGCCCCCAACCGGGACTAGAACCCAGGTTGCTGGCGCCGCAGGTGGAGAATTAGCCAAGTGAGCTGCAGTGCCGGCCAAGAGATAAGGGTTTTACACATTCGACCAATCTCAAAATGTCAATTTAGCTCATACACTTTATTTTGTACACTGTTAGTTACCATAGATCAGGGAAAACATACGGTTTCCAGTTGCATCCATTTTGTTGCAAAAGATAGGATTTCACTCTTTCTCACAGCTGAACAGTATTCCATACTGAATAGTAAGTAATACTATATACACATATAGCATTATATATGTATATAGTATTATATATATATACATATATATATATATATATATATACATATCACATTTTCTTTATCCAGCCATCAGTTGGTGGACATCTTAGCTATTGTGGATTCAGCTGCAATAAACACAGGGGTACAGATAACTATTTCATATGCTGATTTCATTTCCTTTGGGTCAATTCTCAGGAATGGGGTGGCTGGATCATATGATATATCTATTTTCAGCTGTCTGAGGTTTCTCTACATTGTCTCCCACAATGGCTGTACTAGTGAGAAGTGTCTCAACTAAGAGTCCTAGCTTGTTTGTTTTTTTTTTTTTAATAACAATACTATCATCTGCTGGGATTTAAGAATATTGTTAATATAAGATTTGGAAGCCTTGGATTGTACTTTTACAGCTATTAGCCTTCAGTGGGTTTTATTGTATACTTTTAAGCAGCACTGAGTGACTATTTTGCAAAGAGGATTTTACTTGTAAATACAGTTTCTCCCCACTAGTGACACAAAGTGAGAAAAGAATGAAGAATAACTTTGACGTCTCTCTCTTTCTCACTTAATTCCCCCCTCATTTATACATATGCCAAATAATGTATTCATTCAACAAATAGTGACTGATCATTGACTGCATGCTAAGAAATATGTTACACGTAAAGGCTACACATTTAAATAAAATACTGAGTCTAAGAGCCTCAGACCTAAGCAAACAATTGTTTCACCATGTGAAAGCAACATTATCCAGTTATGATCAGTACTAGAGCACAGAGCCTTATTCTTCTGCCAGGTTGGGTACACATGAATATACATTAAAGAGATGAGAAGATGCATATCTATAGTCCTGAAATTTGAGTTGGAATTATTCATACAAGGACAAATTTTGGAGAGCCTGGAAACTTAAGTTTTCGTACTAAACCTTCCACACCACAATGACAAATAGCGTATGCTTGTGGAAGATTAGGCATAATGATCTTGAAAAAAAGTATGTTTTTATTCACCAGTTAGCTAAGACAGGACAGCAGAGCTTATAGGCTGGAGATCTACAGTGAGCCTCCAAATAGCTACGTGATTATGAAAAAAATCATTTATCTCTCAGACACTTTGTTTTCTGTGTTGTCAAATGGATATAATAATAAGACATTCCTCATAGAGTAAGTGTAAGATTAAATACACAAATATAAAGTGATTAGCACCATGCATAACTCTGCTGGCTCTGGATCAGGGTTACCTGTTCCTTGCTCCTTTCCTCTAATTTTCTTCTAATTTTATTCAGCTAGAATGGGCATTGGCCAATCAGAGAGAAGAATAAGCAAAAGCAGAAAGTCTGAATTAACTGCATGTGTTAGACTGATGAGGGAACCATCACTGATAGATATATATAATATATAATATATAATATGTACTATATATAACGAATAGTTCAGCATTCTCTCAGTGAGTCAATGAATATGATCTATGTACATACAGTACACGCTCTCTGATCTGATGTATCCTAGACACTGTGATGGAAAAATGTGCATGATACAGAAAACCAAATCAGTGAGGGATCAATTTTGACATAGTTGAGAGTTTGCTGAGGAAAGCTTCATAGAAAAGTTCACATTTAAACTGTTTATTAGAAGGGTTGAGAGCTGTTCTAAGGCTCTGAAGACATCCCAGCCACCCTCGTTCAAAGGTGTGAAAACGGGATCTCAGAGAACCTTTGAATTTATATGAAGAAAATTCTATCCCTCACTTTAGCACATGAAAAGCAATACAAGCCATCAGTATCAGATGCTGTAAAGGGAAACTGTAGAAGCTATGTAGTAATAGGGTAATGAAATGGACTACCCTGACCATAGACAGCTTTTCCCTGTTCTAAGAAGACCTGCTTTGGATGGATTTTGGCACTACAAGAATCAAAATGCATCTTCCGAAATAAAACACCTGCAAGGCCTGGTGTTGTGGCACAGCTAAGCTGCTGCCTGTGACACCGGCATCCTGTATTGGAGCAGCTGTTTGAGCCCCAGCTGTTCCACTATCAATTCAGCTCCCTGCTAATGCTCCTGGGAAACTAAAGGAAGATGATGCAGGTGCTTAGGCCCCTGCCACCCACATGGGAGACCTGAATAGAGCTCCTGGCTCCTGGTTTAGGCTGGCCCACCCTTGGCCTTTGCAGCCATTTGGAGAATGAACCAGGGTATGGAACATCGCTTTCTGTCTCTATTTCTCCTTCTCTTTTACTCTGATTTCAAAGGAAAAAAATAAAACTATAAAATAAATGAATAAAACAGCTGAGCATAGAAAACTAAATAAAAGTTATAATATTGCTCATACCTGAAGTTGTCTTGACCAACTTTAGTGTCCTTTCACAGATAGGTTATGTAAAATATGAAGGGATGTTTTCTCAATAAATGTATTTAATCCTATCTTTAAAAATATAAAGAGAAAGGCTTCAGTTTGCCATCATTTGTAGCTCTGTGAATGCTATATGTTTATACAAATCTTCTATTCCAGCCATAGACATGTTCCCAGAAAATAGTAGAGAAAATTAAATGCAGATTTTGAATTGTATCATATACATAAGAAAAAATAACTTTTCATAGTAAACTGACATAATCCATGGACCAACAGGCAAGGAAAGATTACATTTTAAGAAAGATTACTCAAGCTTCACTTTAAAAGAAAGATACCAAACAATTGAGACAAAAGCTGTAAAGGCATTTGAAATGGGGTATTTTCATCCAGCACTTTTCCATTAAGCATGTGCCTATGCATCAGGCTTTGCGGGAGCTTAAGCATCTCCTTCCATCTCACCAGCAAGCCTTGGCCCCCTTTTCTTCTCTGACCCTCTGTGAGATGGAATTTGTGTCAGTTTGAACTAAGCGCAGGTTGCCATTGTGAGTGTTAGGAGCAAGGAAGTGGGAAGCTGGCTGACTTGACCTCTGGGGTGGAGAAAGGATTGAATCGACCCAGCTTTGAAATCACCCCACTCAACTTTTATCATTTCAACCACAGCAGTTAAAGGAAGTTTGTCATTATCCATCCCTTTCTTCACTGTGGTGCAGCAAATATTAGAGGCATCTGAGACAAAATTCAGGACAGTAATAAATTAACCAGGCTCCTACTACAAAGGAAAATAAGACAATAAATAGGAAATAAATAGCTGAAAGGGTTTTCTCAAGCAGGAGGAATTAAAAAAAAGGCAGAATGCACAAAAGAAGGATATAAAGAAAACACATGGACCCATGGAGGGGACTGTGAAAAATACTCTTCAACGTGGACAAAGACCAGGGAAAGAATTAGGGATGTGAAGGATCTGCGGAAAAATAAATAAATCAATAAAAGGGTGGGGAAATGAACCAAATCAGAAAGGAAAAGTACAAAAATTCAAAGAGAGAAAGAGGAATTAAAAGACACTGAGTTCTCACATGAGGCCACAGCACCAGAGAGCCCTGTCTTTTTGCCAAGACTTTGAAAACATAAAAGCTCAAAATCTGTTGTCATTAGGCAGTGAATTAAAGTTCCAGAAACCTTTAAGATACATATGCTTTTAAATATCATGATAAATTATGCATCTCTGACACAGATTGGGGTGCCTTGGCCTTCAAGTAATCAATAATTCAAAAACTATGAACATGAATCTAATCCAAATGGGAGTTTCAAAGTTGAATTCTGAAAGGAATCTCACCATTGACAAGAAAGATGGGCCCAGCACACCACTTCCCTCCATCATAAAGAAGAATTAGCTTTAGCATGCACTTGTGTATGGAACACTGGGATATTTCTGCTGAACATTTTGTGCTAAATAGATGAATTATTCAGGTATTTTCAAAACTTTGACTTTCATTTTAATTGTCAATATTCCATCAAGGCTCTGAAAACATCAGCTATATAATGATAACTCATAGTTGATTTCTGTTTTTTGGAGCCATGCTAGTTTGAATGGTAAGCCAGATCACTAAATAAAAGAACAAGAGTTTTAAGCCTAGCAACAACCAAAATATGACCAGACTTTTTTTCTCCTATTATTCTGTTGTGTCAATACAAAGAAAACATAGTGCCATCTAGTAGTTATTTTGCTATTTTTATTTTTACTCAAAATATTTTCTTCCAGGCTGAAATAGAGTGAAGTTTTGCCAAGTGATATACAAGGCAATTGCTACATTTATCTGAGATGTTGTATAGAATTTTTCTATCTGACATTGGGAATTGCTGCTAATTGTCGAGCTGCAAGTTGTGGTTTAAATACTAAAGCTTTGACATACAAACTCTTTTCTTGGAAAGCTAGCAAAGTAAAAATCCCACCCCACCCCCCTCAATTTAACCTCTGCTATCTGTTGAGATAACAGCTTAAACTTAATTTTAGGATTAGATTTTTAATGAATAGAGGAGTTCTTCTGTCTTCAGGGAGTTTCTTCATCTACTCTCTAAAATCAAGGCACAGTGGGTATCCTTATTTCAAAACCATAGGCATAGAGTAATAGGGATATTATAAATAGGCTTTACAATACATTTGTTAAATATGTGGATTACACCAGTCTCTCTTGCATTACTTTCCTAAACATAAATTTCTCAGCTTCGCTGCTTGAGAGCAGGTATGGTGATTTTCTCTGTGGCTCAATTTTAGCAGTTAAAATTCCATTTAACTAGGGCATTTTGGCTGCTTCATATTATACTGCTGCAATTGCATTACAGAAATTATGTACTAAGGGTGCAGTGATTAAAATTGATATTTGACTTAATTACAGGGTACACTACATGGATGTTTGAATGTAAGTTAATGGAAAACAAGATGCTTTATTTGCAGTGATTTTAAAGCTTTTATTTTTGCAGACAGCTTGCTTGTGGGTAGCGATTGGACTATCTTAAGATGCTGACACTCTTCAGGAGGAATAAGGAAGAATATGCAAGAATACACATCCAATGAGATTAGCTACCCATCAAAACACTTTAAATTTCTAATATATTCTCTTTTAAATATTTATCAATGAATCATCTTGATTCTATTACACCTCACTGAAGTAAACGTTTAAGTAGTCAGCTGACAAATTTTGATGACACTATATATGAAAGAGTAAATACATTATATGAAATATTGCAGCATTTTGAGTAATGAAGAAGGTTTGTGACTACAACAGGAAAAGTATGTTCATAATTAAATGGAATTTAAGTAATAAGTGGGGCCGGCTCCGTGACGCAGTATGTTAATCCTCCACTTGCAGCGCCAGCATCCCATATGGGCACCAGTTCTACTCCTGGCTGCCCCTCTTCCAATCCAGCTCTCTGCTATGGCCTGCGAAAGCAGTGGAAGATGGCCCAAGTGCTTGGGCCCCTGCACCCACATGAGAAACCAGGAAGAGACACCTGGCTCCTGGCTTCAGATCGGTGCAACTCGGGCCGTTGTAGCCATCTGGGTAGTGAACCAATGGAAGGAAGACCATTCTCTCTGTCTCTCCCTCTCACTATCTGCAACTCTACCTCTCAAATAAATAAATAAAATCTTTAAAAAGAAAGAATTTAATTAATAAGTGTACAAATAAAAAGCCATCCTGTGTCTTCAATGAGAAAGGCTGATTTAAGGGGTGTATTCATTTATTTCTGCAAAGCCACAGTTCAAAGGTATGATTTAAATTTAAAGAACAATATTACAGGGCAGGTGTTGTGGCACAGCAGTTTAAGCCATCACTTGGGATGCCTGTATCCCATAATGGAGTGCTTAGTTCTATTGCCAACTCCTCTGCTTCCAATCTAGTTTCCTAGGAAGGCAACAGACAATGGACCAAGTGCTTGAGTCCCTGCCATTCATGGGCAAGACCTGAAGGGATTTCTGGACTCCTGGCTTCAATCTGACCTAGCCCCAACTGTTGCATGCTTTTGGGGAGTGAATCAGCAGATGGGTGATCTCTCTCTGTAACTCTGCTTTTCAAATAAATACATGTTTAAAAAACACAACGTTTTAAAATCTTGTTAAATGTTTATATTTAAGATAGTATTTCAAACACATGTCTTTAAAAGATTCACTATTTCAAAGTACAAGATCATATTAGCAGTAAGTTGGTTTATAAGTTTAAATTTTACACTTTTTTCACTAGATACACATTCTATTTAACTGTGTTTTAGAGCACAAAGCAGTAATACTTTTTAAATAAATGTGAATATGAATTTACCTATATATGAATATCCAATATTTGATTTAAATTGATAATATAACTCTCAAAATTTGAAAGCATAGAACTAGCTTTAACATGGGGATGGAAAGAAGACATGAAAACAAAAACAGTAAGAGGTAAATGTTTTCAGTAGAAGTTGTGGTTCATAGGAAACAATCAGGTTTACTTTTCTAGCAACCTCAACTGTAGTAACCTTCTGAAAATCATCTGAAGAATGTAAACAGATGGTGTAAAGCCAAAGACCCTTGCTGATCATTTATTTACTCTTATTTTATAGAGCATTCTAATATACCTAGCCATCTGGTCCTTCAGCTTTAATCTATTGGAAGATGTAGATATACAGAGTAAAGAAGAGAAGAAGACATGGATGACCATGTGTTCAACATCAAGTAAGCAAAGCAATTGACTTACCATTATGGGAGGAAATAAATAGAAAAGAATAAGGCTAACATTTTGCCACTTCTTAACTCCAGGAATTTGACCCAAATAATTTCTCTAGCACTTCTGTATCCTCATTTTATCTCATAGAATCCTCATATTATCTTGTACAATCACTGAGTGGTAAATAGACTGATAGGAAAACACTTGAAACAGTTACCAGAGCATATTAAGCATTCAGTATTATTCAATAGAGACTGAGGATCTCAGATTGCTGGATCTATCCAAAGGGCATTGACTATCCTCAGGAGTGACATGCACTGTTTCCCATTGCTTGATTGAATCACTTCATGCTATGTGGCCGTTGGAAAACTACAAAACTGTTGCAAAGAAAAAGATAAGAAAAGAGAGACTGGTCTCATTGCTGGGTATATTTGCACTGGTGATGTTAAGCCAAAAGCCAGAAGGGCAACACATGGAGTTTAGTTTGTGTTTCCCAGACACTGACAGTTAAGGACTCAAGTGGAAGAAGTTCATTTACTAGGGAGGTGACTAAGGAAATGCCAGGAGGGTCATGGGGAACTGAGACAGGAAGGTGAAGGCAGTGTCAGCAAAGGGTTTGTTCTCCAGCCAGGTTACCACCAAGTAGAGCTTGGATCCTGCAGTGGACTGTCAAACAAGTCTCAGATCCGGCTGGTTTGAAGGAAGAAGGAGCAATTTGTTCACCAACTCCTGTCAGTTCAGGGATGCATTAAGAGACTTTAATTTTCCCACACTTCAAGTACTCATAAAAGAGAAACAAGTACTGGGATAGAAGTACTGGGATAGAAGAATACTCTCATACCATGGGGAGTCGCAGGAGTACTTTACATTGTGATGTAAGGCCTCAAGTGGATCTCGGAGGATCACAGGGCATGTTATATAGTCAGCTGCTTGCTTAAATATACTCAGTGCTCCTCATGAAGTTCACTCTACCTTGATGACGTTTTCAAATAGTAACTGGAACCAATTTTGAAGAAAAGAAAAAAAAATAGATTCACATTATAGGGACAACTCTAGACCCAGCTGGTGCAAGTGGTCTTTGGACCACAACTGATCATCATCACCTCGTTCCCTATTGCTCATTCTAATTTCCCTTCACTCTTTACCAGCACTTCTGGAGGTCTAAACTGCTTGTCATTTGGAACAGTAGACAGATCAGTCTGCACCACAGATATACTATATCGGGTCGTGGTGGCTGTAACTGCCACTCATTTACCAATGAGCATGTAAGCAATAAAATGTGCCTGTGATCCAGTGCAGTTCTATATCCACATTCTAGATTCTAGGCATGTCTCTCCCTGCCCACATTATGTAGTTTATTGCAACTGCATCTCCTCAAGATATCTATGGCATACACATTATTATATGACTGCAAATTATTGTATAATTTTAATAGTGTAGTACATTTTCTTTGACTACGTGTCTACTAACATGGCAATCCTACAATGAGTGATTGTATTTTTAGTGTTTTAGGAAACCTAGAAGCATCATTCCCTTGGAAAAAAACATGGTTAGTCCAGCAAAACTCACTATGTGGATCATGGGGAGTGTTGATAAAGAAGGCACTCTATACTCTCATTTTCTTTTGGTTTTCAGGCACTCCCCCATACATTTCTTACCTCTCAGAGAAAGAACTTTATATAATTCCATTTGTTCTAAGTAATATTCTACTATGCCAGCAGCATTTAGGTGGCATGCTTGGCAAAAGGACTAACAGATATATTGAGTATGTGCCATTGCTACACTTCATTTACTGTGAAATGTATCATTTGACCTAAGATGCTATGTGTGATGTTGTGATGATAAATCAGGCACTCTGTAAGTCCTCAGATACTGCCACTGGCCAAGGAACTGAGGCATGGAAGACAAGCCTGCACAGACTATTGATCCCAGTGAGGACAATTGTTGACAGTGAGGAAAGACACAGGCATAAGGATTCATTGGCATGCTTCCTTTCCGTATTTTTCCTTCTTTCAATGCTGCTGCTTCTAGACCTTTGATCACCGTCCTAGTAGTCATCACTGCCCATGAAACCATGTATATCCTTAACTCAGCTTCTCCTTTTGCATGGGGTTGATTATCAACTATACACTTGTAATCACTTTCCACTTGGTGGAATGTATTCTCCTCCACTCTCTTTTAAGGCCACTCCTGAGGCTAGAGTGGCAGCAGCCAATTTTTAATTTCATCAATATAATCAAACCATCTGAGGATCATGCTTGGGATTTTACTTCCTCTTCCATTATTAGTTTTCAGACATCCCTTCCAAACTCATGTGAGAGGAGGGAACTACATTGGTGCAACAGGGACATATGTCACAGGGACCTTGTCCCCTGTTGTGTCTTTACCTTATGAGAGGTAAGGAGACTTAGAGAGTACTCCCATCCACTGATTCATTCCCCTAATTCCCACAATGACTAGGACTAGGCCAGGCCAAGCCTGAGTAGCTGAAAGGTCTCTCACATGAGTAGCATGAATCCAAATACCAGCCATCAGCATTATCTCCTTCTATGCTTAAAGAAACTGAGATGATTGTATTATTCAAATTGAAAAGTACTCTGGTTAAAAGGATCAAAACTCAGGATGAAAAATAAAAGACATATTTTAACAGATGTAATGCTTATGCTTCAAGAAATAACTTCCAGGATGGAAATTTTAGCACAGTTCTTAAGTGACTGCTTTCTGATACAATTGTTTGTAAGGCTTAAAGGAGATAGTGTATGTGTATCACATACCAAGTATTGAATTAAAATATGATACATATAGTGATTGTAAAGCCAGGGGGAGTTTAAATCTTAATTTCAGGGGGCAGCACTGTGGCATAGTAGGATAAGAATGCTTGAAAGTAAAAAAAGATAAAGAAATTAATAATTAAGGTTCTTGGCCCATCTCTTAAGTGGGTTGTTTGTTTTGATGTTGTGGAGTTTCTTGATTTCTGTGTAGATTCTGGTTATCAACCCTTTATTTGTTGCATAGTTTGCAAATATTTTTCCCATTCTGTCGGTTGCCTCTTCACTTTCCTGTTTCTTTTGAAATACAGAAACTTCTCAATTTGATGCAATCCCAATAGTTAATGTTGGCTTTGACTGCCTGTGCTTTTGGGGTCTTTTCCAGGAAGTCTTTGCCAGTACCTATATCTTGCAGGGTTTCTCCAATGTTCTCTAAAAATTTGATGGTGTTGGATCGTAGATTTAAGTCTTTAATCCATGTTGAGTGAGTTTTTGTGTAAGGTGAAGGGTAGGGGTCTTGCTTCATGCTTCTGCACGTGGAAATCCAATTTTCCCAGCACCATTTATTGAATAGACTGTCCTTACTCCAGGGATTGGGTTTGGATCCTTGATCAAATTTAAGTTGGCTGTAGATGTTTGGATTGATTTCTGGTGTTTCTATTCTGTTCCATTGGTCTATCCATCTGTTTCTGAACCAGTACCATGCTGTTTTGATAACAACTGCCCCGTAGTATGTCCTGAAATCTGGTATTGTGATGTCTCCAGCTTTGTTTTTGTTGTACAAGATTGCATTAGCTATTTGAGGTCTCCTGTGTCTCCATATGAATTTCAGCATCATTTTTTCCAGATCTGAGAAGAAGGTCTTCGGGATCTTGATGGGTATTGCATTGAATGTATAAATTGCTTTTGGGAGAATAGACATTTTGATGATATTGATTCTTCCAATCCATGAGCATGGAAGATTTTTCCATTTTTGGGGATCCTCTTCTATTTCTTTCTTTAAGGTTTTGTAGTTTTCATCATAGAGATCTTTAACATCCTTGGTTAAGTTTATTCCAAGGTATTTGATTGTTTTTGTAGCTATTGTGAATGGGATTGATCTTAGAAGTTCTTCCTCATCCATGGCATTGCCTGTGTATACAAAGGCTGTTGATTTTTGTGCATTGATTTTATATCCTGCTACTTTGCCAAACTCTTCTATGAGTTCCAATAGTCTCTTAGGAAATCCAAATGGCCAACAGACACATGAAAAAATATTCAAGATCACTAGCAATCAGGGAAATGCAAATCAAAACCACAATGAGGTTTCACCTCACCCCAGTTAGAATGACTCATTCAGAAATCTACTAACAATAGATGCTGGAGAGGATGTGGGGAAAAGGGGACACTAATCCACTGTTGGTGGGAATGCAAACTGGTTAAGCCACTATGGAAGTCAGTCTGGAGATTCCTCAGAAACCTGAATATAACCCTACCATACAACCCAGCCATCCCACCCCTTGGAATTTACCCAAAGGAAATTAAATTGGCAAACAAAAAAGCCATCTGCACATTAATGTTGATTGAGCTCAATTCACAATAGCTAAGACCTGGAACCAACCCAAATGCCCATCAACAATAGACTGGATAAAGCAATTATGGGGCATGTACTCTATAGAATACTATACAGCAGTCAAAAACAATGAAACCAGGTCATTTGCAACAAGATCAGGAATCTGGAAAACACCATGCTGAGTGAATTAAGCCAGTCCCAAAGAGACCAATATCATATGTTTTCCCTGATTGGCGACAACTAACTGAGCACCAAAGGGAAAACCTGTTGAAGTGAAATGGACACTATGAGAAACAGTGACTTGATCAGCTCTTGTCCTGACTATTGATGTACAATGTAATACTTTATCCATTTTAGTATTTTTTTTGTTCTAGTACTATTGGTTGAACTCTAATTAACACCCAATTATTCTTAGGTGTTTAAATTTTAACTGAAAAATGATCCCTGTTAGGAATTTGGAAAACATTATGCTGAGTGAAATAAGCCAGTCCCAAAGAGACAAATATCATATGTTCTCCCTTATCAGTGACAACTAACAGAACACCAAAAAGGAAACCTGTTAAAGTAAAATGAATACTATGAGAAACGGTGACTTGATCAGCCCTTGCCCTGACTGTTGATGAACAACTTAATATGTTATCCCTCTTAGTATTTTTTTTGTTTGTTCTACTTAATACATTTGGTTGAATACTGTAATCAATACACAGTTATTATTAAGTGTTGAAACTTAACTGCAAAGTGATCACTGTTAAATATAAGAGTGGGAATAAGAGAGGGAACAGATGTGCAATTTGGGACATGCTCAAGCTGACTTGCCCCAAACGGTAGAGTTAGAAACATACCAGGGGATTCCAATTCAATCCCATCAAGGTGGCATGTACCAATGCCATCTCACTAGTCCAAGTGATCAATTTCTGTTCACATTTGATCATAATGATAGGACTAAGAGCCAAAGGGATCACTTAAACAAGACTAGTGGCTGCAAACTAACAGATAGAATAAAAAAGGGAGAGAGCGATCCAACATGGGAAGCGGGATACACAGCAGACTCATAGAATGGCAGATATCCTGAACAGCACTCTGGCCTCAGAATCAGCCCTTAAGGCATGCGGATCCAGCTGAAAAGCCCATGAGAGCATTTCAGGCATGGAAAGCCAAGACACTCTGGGAAAAAAAAGAAGAAGAAGAAGAAGACCTAAATGAAAGTTCTCTGTGAGTGAGATCCTAGTGGAAAGAGCAGGGCCATCAAAGAAGGAGGTACCTTTCTCTGAAGGGAGGAGAGGACTTCCACTTTGACTACAACCTTGTCTAAATATGATCAGAGTTGGTGAACCCAAAAGGTTTCCATAGCCTTGGCAACTCATGATAAGAGCCTAGAGGGATTACTGACTCCATAAATAAGAGTGTCAATTTGTTAAGTCAACAACAGGAGTCACTGTGCACTTGCTCCTCATGTATGATCTCTGTCCTAATGTGCTGTACATTGTGAATTAATGCTATAACGAGTACTCAAACAGTATTTTTCATTTTGTGTTTCTATGTGGGTGCAAACTGTTGAAATCTTTATTTAATATATGCTAACCTGATCTTCTGTATATAAAGAGAATTGAAAGTGAATCTTGATGTGAATGGAAGGGGAGAGGGAGCTTGTGGGAGGGAAGTTATGGGGGGGAAGCCATTGTAGTCCATAAGCTGTACTTTGGAAATTTATATTCATTAAATAAAAGTTTAAAAAATGCAAAAAAGGAAATTATTAATTAATTAAACCTAAACCAAATTCCAAAGACTCTACATCCAGAGAGTCACTTGTGGGGTAGGTCAGGGAACCTGCAGTTTGGAAAATCTGTCTGTGTAAGTTGGAATTGCCTGTTTCCCAAGTGTGGACTACTTCCTGAATCTCTGACTGATGTCAGTGTGGATTCAGTAGAAGGAAAGAGAGTCAAACGAGGAAGGGACCATTGCCTTCAGGCTGTGTGTTGACAATGCACATCTGGAGACCTGGGTGCAGATCTGCACATGCCACTTTCAAAGTGACCTAAGTATAGCCCATCAGGGAGCAAGTTCAGATGGTGGTATGGAGATTCAAATCTGTATTGTGTAAGGAAGAGAGAAGGGACTGAAGGGAAAAATGTTTGATTTTCTCAAGGATAACAATGGAATTCATTAATAAAAATGCTTGGGAAGAAAATTAAAATTTGTGAGATCCAGCTAAAACACTACATAACTGAAAATTCATAATCGTTAACATATAGGTTATGGGGAAAAGACATAATTCTTGATCTGAATATTCATCTCATAAGCTGAAATGTGAATTAAGAAATAAATTCAGGAGTTGGTGCTCTGGAATAGTAGGCTAAACCTCTTTCTGCAATGCTGTCATCCTACACGTAAGGTGATTCAAGTCTTAGCTGCTCGTCTTCTGATCCAGCTCCCTGGTATGCTCTGGGAAAGCTGTCGATGGCCTAAGAACTTGGGCCCCTACATCCACATGGAAAACCCAGAAGAAGCTCCTGGCTACTAGCTTTGGATTAGCCCAGCTCTGGCTGTTGGGGCCATTTGGGGAGTGAAGCAGCAAGTGGAAGACCTTTCTCTCTGTCTCTTCCTCTCTCTGTCTGTAACTCTAACTCTCAAATAAATAATAAAATCAGTTAAAAAATCAAATAGATTAAAGAAACAAAGTTTTTAAAAAAGCCTGTAAAAGAGGGAATCTACAAGGGAAAAAGAGGTTATTTGAAAAAGCTGATAAAATGGCCAGCACCGTGGCTCACTAGGCTAATCCCCGCCTTACAGCGCCAGCACACCGGGTTCTAGTCCTGGTTGGGGCGCCGATCCTGTCCCAGTTGCCCCTCTTCCAGGCCAGCTCTCTACTATGGCCCGGGAGTGCAGTGGAGGATGGCCCAAGTGCTTGGGCCCTGCACCCCATGGGAGACCAGGAGAAGCACCTGGCTCCTGCCATCGGATCAGCGTGGTGCACCGGCCTACCACGGCGGCCATTGGAGGGTGAACCAACAGCAAAAGGAAGACCTTTCTCTCTCTCTCTCACTGTCCACTCTGCCTGTCAAAAAAAAAAAAAGAAAAAGAAAAAGCTGATAAAATGGATAATCCTATAACTCAATATTCAATAATCAGCACTAACAAACATGTAAAGAAATAATTCCAATTTTGGAAATATTTTTGCAGAGAATAAAAAAAAGATACTCTGCAGATACAATTTTATAAGGATAATATAACCTTGATACCAATGTCATAAAAACAACAATTTAAAAAAAGGAGAATTTGTTATGAACAGTAAAAATTCTAAATGAAACACCAACAAAACGCATTGATCAATATACTTTAAAAGCATTTAATCTTTTTTTTTTCTTTTTCATGGTATCTTGGCTTTCCATGCCTACAATACTCTCATGGACTCTTCAGCCAGATCCGAATGCCTTAAGGGCTGATTCTGAGGCCAGAGTGTTGTTTAGGACGTCTGCTATTCTATGAGTCTGCTGTGTATCCCACTTCCCATGTTGGATCCTTCTCTCCCTTTTTGATTCTATCAGTTAGTATTAGCAGACACTTGTTTGTGTGATCCCTTTGACTCTTAGACCTATCAGAGCCATCAATTTTGAACTGAAATTGATCACTTGGACTAGTGAGATGGCATTGGTACATGCCACCTTGATGGGATTGTATTGGAATCCCCTGGCACATTTCTAACTCCACCATTTGGGGCAAGTCTGATTGAGCATGTCCCAAATTGTACATCTCCTCCCTCTCTTTTTCCACTTTTATATTTAACAGGGATCACTTTTCAGTTAAAATTTAAACACCTAAGAGTAATTGTGTGTTAATTGCAGAGTTCAACCACTAGTACTAGAACAACAACAACAACAACAACTTGGCAACTCATGACTAGAGCCTAGGGAGATTACTGACGCCATAAACAAGAGTGTCAAATTGTTAAGTCAGCAACAGGAGTCACTGTGTACTTACATCCTATGTGGGATCTGTCCTTAATGTGTTGTCAAATGTGCAGTGATGCTATAACTAGTACTGAAACAGTATTTCTACACTTTGTGTTTCTGTGTGGGTACAAACTAATGAAATCTTTACTAATTATATACTGAATTGATCTTCTGTATATAAAGATAATTGGAAATGAAAAAAAAACCTGGTGTTAAATTGGAAATGGCATAGAAAATTAATAAATTTTTTAAAAAATATGTAGGATCTCTGTCTTTAATGTGCTATACACTGTTATTTAATGCTATAACTAGTACTCCAACAGTATTTTTTTCACTTTGTGTTGCTATATGGGGGCAAACTGTTGAAATCTTTACCTAATATATACTAAACTGATCTTCTGTATATAAAGAGAATTGAAAATGAATCTTGATGTGAATGGAAGGGGAGAGGGAACAGGAAAGGGCAGGGTCGCGGGTGGGAGGGAAGTTATTGGAGGGGGGAAGCCATTGTAGCCCATAAGCTGTACTTTGAAAAGTTATTATTCATTAAATTTATTATTCATTAAATAAAATAATAAATAATAAAAATAATAGATTTATTATTCTCTAAATAAAAATTAATAAATGAAAATAAATAAATAAATAAATAAAAAGCATTTAATCTAATTCAAGAAATGCACACCACATATACACACAAAGAAACTAAATTTGGGGCCAGTGCTGTGGCGTAGCGGGTAAAGCCACCGCCTGCAGTGCTGGCATCCCATATGGGCGCCAATTCGAGTCCTGGCTGCTCCACTTCTGATCCAGCTCTCTGCTATGGCCTGGGAAAGCAGTGGAACATGGTCCCTCAGTCTCTCTGTCTCTGTAAATCTGCCTTTCAAATAAGTAAATCTTTTAAAACATTTTAAAAATTTTTGAAAATTTAAAAGTATGAGAGAATAAGAAGCAAAGTTCTTGTTATTTATTCTAACATGTCATTGAGTATGTAAAGTAATCAAAAGTTAAAGGTGATATTTTTGAATTCATAAGAGTTTAGAAAGATTGCTAGATACAAAATGCACATAAAATAATCTTACTTCAGCATCACAAAGCAGCAAAAGTATGTAACAAATATTCACAAAGGTATCAAATATATACGTGTTAACTAGAAAACTATTAAAATGGATAAGCCTATAAAGAACAAATTACACAAATTTTAAAAGGCATATTAAGGGCCAGCGCCGCGGCTCACTAGGCTAATCCTCCGCCTTGCGGCGCCGGCACACTGGGTTCTAGTCCTGGTCCGGGCACCAATCCTGTCCCGGTTGCCCCTCTTCCAGGCCAGCTCTCTGCTGTGGCCAGGGAGTGCAGTGGAGGATGGCCCAAGTGCTTGGGCCCTGCACCCCATGGGAGACCAGGAGAAGCACCTGGCTCCTGCCATCGGATCAGCGCGGTGCGCCGGCCGCAGCGCACTACCGCAGCAGCCATTGGAGGGTGAACCAAAGGCAAAAGGAAGACCTTTCTCTCTGTCTCTCTCTCTCTCACTGTCCACTCTGCCTGTCAAAAAAAAAAAAAAAAAAAAACCAGCATGTTTAACTGAACTGAGAAATAAAAATTCTTCTCAAAGGAACATGAAACATTCCCTGAAACAAACAACTTTGTGGACCAAGCAAGAAGCACAGCTCAAGAAATTTCAAAAGTTCAAAAGCATATTAAGTACAATTTCAGGCTATAGTAGAATTAAGTTAGAAATAAAGACAAAACATTAAATATGTTTGGAATTAAGCAACCCATATATATAATAATCTTGTATCAAAAAAAATTACAGTGAGAAAATCCTTTGAAATGAATAATGAATATAGGATAAAACAAAATATGTGGAATGCAACCAAAGCAGTACTTACATGTAGCTTAAAGTGTGTATCTTCACTTTGAAAGAGATAATCACACTGTGCATTTAAGATCTATGAACTAGAGGTCAGCATTGTCATGCGGCAGGTTAGGTAGCTGTTTACAATGCCAGCATCACATAACATTGGGCCAGTGGAAATCCTGACTGCTACTTTTGTGATCCAGCTTCCCACTAATGAGCCTGAGAAGAGCGTGGGCCTCTCCCCCCCATGTAAGAGACAAGGATGGAGTTCCTGGCTCCTGGCCTCAGCCTGGCCCAGCCTTTGTTTTGTAGTCATTGGGAGTGAACCAGTATATTGAAAATTACCTCTCTCTCTCTCTCTCTCTCTTTCTCCCCTTCTCTTTGTGTTCCTCTGCCTTTCAAATGAATAAATAAGTGCCTAAATTTTTTATGAGCTTCATTGAATTAATATTAAACTGCAATTTTAGGAGTTTGGAGATATGGACAATGGCTATAAATAATAATTGAATAAAAATGATCATTTCACCCATATACAATAATTTTTAAAGTAATCATTAAATCTACAGTAGTATAACATTCTTATGCATTGGTTTGAACTAGGGTCTTTTTGCTTTGTACTTGTTAAAGTTCTTATTCAGTGCAGTATTAAGTTTTTTATTGTAATGTAAACTTAAAATATGTTATCTCAAAAACTAAAAAATGACAGAAAAAAGGGAGAAGAAATGAGAGTAGGAATGAGGGGGCATAGGGCAGGAGGAAGAGAATATCATAATAACATTGGTGGCATTGATAAATTCTCAGATAATTCTTGAAGTTTATTTAATACTAACCTTGGTTGAATATTACTAATATTTATTAATGTGGTGCCCTACACATTAATTTAAAAACTAGTTTAGTCAGCTGCCCCCACCACTCAGAATTATACATAGTAATTTGAAAGTGATATTTTCATTCTATCTCTTACTGAAGGGTACTTACCAAGATATTTTCTTCTTCTTCCATAAACAATAATCTATTTCCCCTTATTTATGCCTCAAAAAATTAAAGACAACTTGTTAATCTAGTGGCACTTGACTGCAAACATGGGAAATATTAGAACAAGAATGAAAACGCACAGCTTTCTAAAACTATTGATACAAGCTATTCACCATGTTTACTCAAGATCATATTTTATGACATTTGCAATAACAAAAAAGGCAATTTCTTGACTCTGAATTTGAGTTGCCATTCAAATGCCATCCAGATGGAATATCTGAAACTTATCCCAGAACATTTTTGAACAGAGAAGCAAAAAGATCCATTTGATAAAATACAGCTATAGCTTCAAACACTGATCATTAGTAAGCTGAGACTCCAATACTCACATGTCAGAGCTCTTCAGTTCCGCGTATACACTGTATTGATGAGGTGATCCACACACAAAACCTTCATCAACCATATATGCATTTCCAGCAAATGAAAACTAACTGCTGTCAGAAGGAAAAAAAAAAAAAAGTTCAGCATCCAAAAGGGAAGCAGACATCATCTGAAAACAGAAAACACACATTGTCTCTTGAATATACACAAGCACTCATCCTTTTGAAAGGCTTTGATTTTCAATAGCACATCAACATATCCAGAACATTTCTAGCCTGTTGCTATCTAGTGCTGATTTGGATTTTATTTTTATTATTATTATTATTATTATTATTATTAAATAGGGTTGAATAGGGCCTGGCACTGTGATGTAGCAGGTAAAGCTGGCTGCATGAGGCACCAGCATCCTACATTCCATATCAGTGTTGGTTCAAGTCCCAGCTGCTCTACTTTGAATACAACTCACTGCTAATGCACCTGGGGAAGCAGTGAAAGATGGCCCAAGCGCTTGGGCCCCTACAACCATGTGGGAGACCTGGAAGAAGCTCCTGGCTCCTGGTTCCTGGCTCCTGGCTTCTGATCAGCTCAGCTCTGGCCATTTTGGCAATTTGGGGAGTGAACCAGTGGATGGAAGACCTCTCTCCTATCTCTGCCTGTATCTCTCTGTAACTCTGCCTTTCAAATAATAAATAAATCTTTTGAAAAACTACAGTTGAATAAATTTAATTTGTCATAAAAGTAACATATTCCAATCATACACAATTTTGAAATTCAGAAAAATAGAACAATCCATCACACACACTAAGAGGCATTCAAAGGGTTGATGGAAAAATGTATATTATGAGAAAACTATACACAGGTTTCAATTTTTTGTGCCAAAAATAGCCTCCTAACTCTATTTTCCACAAACTTTTTGAAGTCCTCTCATATTTTCATCATCTATAAATAAATATTATGTCAATTTTTAATGATTTTCCTTTATATATATCACCATTTTAGGGGAGCTGAGGGGGATAATTAACTGGATAATAATGATTACATTATAAAATATTTTTGTACAATTTTTATCATTGAAATTTTCCATGTTAGTATATGACTTTCATAAATTTCTTTTATATGGCTTCATATTTCATCACAAACATTTTGCTTTAGCCATTCTCAATTTGTAAATTAATTTTTAAATTTTCTTTTTTTTATCTGAAAGACAAGAAGTAGGAGGGAAGAGAGTGAGGGAGAAGAAGGGAGAGAGAGTGTGAGAGAGAAAGATCTAATATTTCTACCCACTGGTTCACTCTGCAAATTGCCCTCAACAACCATACCTGGGCCAAAACTCAGGTAAGTCTCCCACATAGGTGGCAGGGACACAACTTCTGGAGCCACCTGCTGCCTCCTGCATTGCATAAGAGCAGAAAGTTAGAATGGAAGGTGGAGCCAGGACTAAATCCAGGAACTTTGATGCAGGATCTTGGCATCTCTAGTGGCAGCTTAACAACTGTGGCAAACACCTGTCCCTTAAAGCATTTTTTAAAAAATTATTCATAGTTCATTTCTCAGGATAGACTTGGAGAACTATAATAAATAAATTGAGATTACTGTTCTTAAGGCCCTTATTTTCTGCTGCCAAGTGATTTGTTAAAGTTTATATAATTAGCAGCAACAAATGAAATTATCAGTTACCATTTCATCAAAATTATTTGTAATATTTTAATTGGATAATATAGTGATATGTAAGTGATATTTTCACTTGTCTTGAGAAACTGTTTTATATTAGGACATTGAGAAAAAGCCTAATCATATCATAACAAACTTCTACAGGATACAGGTTCATTGCCCTTTCTAGAATTTTCTCAGAAGTTCACTGACCTCAGTAAGGCATCCCAAATACTCCAGATCCTTAAACTCCCTGTGCATTTCACTTGTTCAAACAAAGTCATTAAACATTTAAATTGTTTAAAAGAAAACACTCACAGTTGTGTTTCCAACAGCAAAAGCCAACAGCAATTATATCAGGAACAACTGCTGTACTCCAGCAGGGCTGAAATCGAAACATCATTATTTATATGCTTATTTTTAACATTTTTATTCATTTGGGTTATACCTACCTACTATTAAAAAAAATCTTTCAACACATAATTCAAAACAATGTAAAGTTTCTATTGTCCCTACTTGGCTTCCTGTGGGGAAGATAACTATCTTATTCTGTGGCAAAATGGCACATTATGTGGTTAGCACAATAACACACATCTTAAAAGTACTCTTTGAAATATTACGCATGGAATTTATTTGTCTCCATTTCGTGCACACCCACCTGTGTTCATTTGTTTAGCTATAAAAATAAATAACCAAAGAGTAGCATAGTTCCAAGTGGGGCAGAAATGGTTAAACTCTTCCATTTATAGTTGAAATTTGCCATATTTTTCAAAATTTTATTTGTGAGTCGGAGGCAGACAGACAGACACACACACATACACACTCAGAAAGAGGAGTGTGGTCAATGTTTCCTCCACTGACGCATTCCCTAAATGCTACAGAGCTGGTAAGACAACACATGTCCCCCGGGTGGGTGGCAGGAATCAATTAACTGAAGGATCACCTCTATCTCACAGGATCTGCATTAGCAGGAAACTTGAGTCAAGAGTTGGAGCCAGGTAACAAACCCAGGCATCCTGTGTGGGATGTGAGCATCTTTGCTGGTGTCTTAAGCACTAGAATTAAAGGCCGGCCTCAAAACTTGCCATCTTTACATGATGAAATGTAATTATCAAAGGAAATAAATTCGCTCCGTGTATGTACAGCAAGTATTCTTGTACTAATTAGCCGTCTTGAACTGAAACAAGTTGACGAGCACAGTATAGCATCTTAATCCTATGTCCGGAATAAGCAGCAGTTCAGGGTCTGCGGCAGAGAAGCCATTTCTCTAGTGTTGCCTCCTCTATCACTTGCAGTTTCTCCCTGCCTCACTGAAACTCAGGGAACACGCTGAGGTCATTTCCAGTCACACATTAGAGTTTGCCTCTTTTTTTTTTTTAAGATTTATTTATTTGAAAGGCAGAGTTACAGACAGGCAGAGGAGAGAGAGAGAAAAAAAGAGAGAGAGAGATCTTAAATCCACTGGTTCACTCCCAAGATGGTCACAACAGCCAGAGCTGAAGCCAGGCAGAAACTTCTTCCCATGAAGGTGCAGTGCCCAAGTACCTGGGCCATCTTGTACTCCTTTCTCAGGCCATAGCAGAGAGCTGGATCAGCAGTGGAACAGCTGAGACTCAAACTGCCGTCTATATGGGATGCTGACACTACAGGTGGTGGCTTTACCTGCTACACCACAGTGCGGGCCCTGGAGCTTGCCACTTTAATTGAATCAGAGTACTTGCACTTTTAGAAATTTAGTATCATTCTATGCATTTCTAGCCTCATTTTTCTTAGTTTCTTGGCATTTTCCTATCAGTTTGGCACTGCATCTAGAATAAGATTTAGTTTTGGTAAGTGAACCCGTGCATGGAACAAAAGGAAAGATGGACTGGAAAGGAGAAAAGTGAATACACATTATGCTTTATTCTTCAAGTTTCTTCATATAGTTTTTGGTCATATGAATTCCTCAGGAAAAGTTATCCACTGAATTGTCTGTCATTTTTCATTTCTTAATTTCTGTTAGTAGTATTCTGCTTGTTGTTATTTAAAAATAAACACTTATGAAAATAAATACAGAAGGGCCAATGCTGTGGCATAGCGGATAAAGCCACTGTCTGCAGTCCTATATGGGTGCTAGTTCGAGTCCCATCTGCTCCACTTCTGATCCAGCTCTCTGCTATGTCCTGAAAAAGCACTGGAAGATAGCCCAAGTCCTTGGGTCACTGGGCCCATGTAGGAGACCCAGAAGAAGCTCCAGGCTGCTGGCTTCAGATTAGCTCAGCTATGGCCATTGCAGGCATCTGGGGAGTAAACCAGCGAATAGAAGACTTCTTTCTCTCTCTGCTTCTGCCTCTCTGTAACTGCCTTTCAAATAAATAAATAAATCTTAAGAAATAAATATAGAGTGTAAAACAAAATTCTACATTGTATACTCACATCTTACCCAATGTAGAAAATGAAGTTTTACCCTCATTTGGAGACTACCCCCTGATGCCACACATTCTTCTGCTTCTCTCATAAAGAACAAATTCCCTGAGCTTTCAGCCTATCATTGCCTATTTCTTCAATATAATTTTTGTCATCCATGCCACATATGTACTTCTTTCAATAAGAAATTCTTTATTTTTTGTAATATGTGTAATTATGTTTTCACTTGCTTTTTTTTTTTTTTTTTTTTTTTTTGCCTTTGGGGGACCGTATCTCTGAAATTTACATCTGTCTTGTTTATTTGTAATCTTTTCATTTCACTGTTGTACAGTATTCCATTGTGTGCAACAGCCGTGGCTAGGTCAAGACAAAGCCAAGAGCCTGGAGCTCCATCTGTGTCTCCTTTGTGGGTGGCATGAGCCCAAGGACTTAAACTATCAGCTGCTGCCTCTCCCAGTCCACATCAGCAGGAAGCTGGGTCAGGGTTAGAGAAACTGGGACTCAAATGAAACACTCTGAAATGGGTTACACTTGTCCCAACCAAGGGTATTTTAGCCTCTGTGCCACACACTTGCCCCTCATCTCACTATTTCTGAACATAAATCTTTCCCTCATCTTCTACCACTTGGAAACGCCTTAGGAAGAAAATGGTTTCTTCTTTTTTCCACATATATGGACATGGTTTTTTAATATCTAGGAAGAATGACATTTTATATTTAAATTTTATTGAAATATTTCTTACTTGGAATGGTGATTTGAGTGCAAATGTTTAACCCTTTTCTCTTCCATTCTCACTCAAATGACAAATGCAAAAATATCCAGAGTAATTCTATATAAATCCTGGAAATGGTGGCTGACATTGTGGCACAGCAGGTTAAGCTGCCATATGTATCACTGTTATCCCACATCGGAGCACCGGTTGGGATCCCAGCTGCTGAACTTTGGATCCAACTCCCTGCTATTATTTATGGAAAGGCAGTCAATGATGGCTCAAGTAATTGGGACCCTGCTACCCATGTGGGAGACCCTGATGGAATTCCAGGTTGCTAACTTCAACCTGGCCCAGTCCTGGTTGTAGCAGCCATTTGGGGAATGAACCAGTGGATGGAAGATCTCTCTCTCTCTCTCTCTCTCTCTCTCTCTCTCTCTTTCTCTCTCTCAACCCCTCTGTCACTCTGCCTTACAAATAAATAAAAAAGCCTTGGAACAAGCAAAATGAACCATATACATGCCAGAAATTTCAGGGAATTTCTGTTAGAAATATAAATACAGATTAAAGTAATCACTCCTTAATCTAGGATTAGAAATCTGTGAATATAAAAAATGTACTTAATCTAGGTATAAAAGGAATGAAGTAAAAGAAAAGTAATGATCAAAGAAAAATAATCCCTACACTGAAGATAGGATTAAAGTCTGAGATCAATAAAATTGTTTTCACATATGAGGTTAAAGATTTCACTTGTTTTTTTCTAATTTTCAAGCCAAATTTAAAATAAAAGCCACACATTTCCAACAAAAAAAGAAAAGTGTCATTAAAAAGAAAATATATTTGTCACTGGAATTCTCTCCCTGACATAAAATACAAAATGCTCGGGAAGGATAGAGCGATGTCTGAAGCACATACTGCCTTCTTAAGGCAGTATGGAATACTTAAGTATACTTCTTAAGTATGTGTGAGGAGTGCAAAGCGCAAAAATAAGAACTGTGGTTAAAATGCTTGAGAATTACAGGGAAGGGTATGAAAAGTTGTAAGGAATAATAAAACGAATGAAATGAGGTATAAAATTGCTATCAAAACACAAAATCTCCCTTTCCCCCCGGAAAATATATAAAGAAAAGAAACTTGTATAAAATCTTAATTTGAAGTCATCTGAAGAAAATCTTGGGAATGATGGGGTAAAGAGATGAAGAAAACTGCGATATTTGCCCGTCTTACTCACAGGGAAGACATGCCAGTCCTGGGCCAGTTTTGCTCCCCATCCTTATTTGCCATGCACTGGTCTGCTCTGTACTCAGGGAGGAATTTCTGCAGACTGCATCTCTGCCTAGGGAGGGAGTATTAAAAACACTGAGATGAGACAGGATGGAGGAAGAAAGGGAAATCCGGGGAAGTTTCTCCTCTACCTTGCCTTGAGTGACAGCTCCCACAGCAATGATGCTCCCCTCAGCTCCAGCTCCCTCTAGACAGATCCAAAGGGGTAGCAGGTTCAGCCAGGCAAAGATTAAAATATATCAATTTTAAAAAGTGAGTCATTCTATCTTTCAAAATAGAATACAATAGAATACAATACTATGACTTAAAATTTAATATTACATCTGAAATTTATTCTGATTAATGTAAGAAAATTGATATTACATTTATTACTCACACTTTATAAAAGCTCTCCTTTTGCATCTTAAGTCTTTTCTTAGATATTCATCTCTTACCAAAAAGGTTTGTCTTATTTTTAATTGACAGATAGAGTTGTATTCATATTCAATGCATGGCATGGTATTTTGAAGTATATGTACTTTGTGCATTTACTCAGTATAGTTAACTAATACATGTAGTCCCTCACATAGTTATAAGAACAGGTTACATTCACTCTTCTAGAATGTTTTAAGAGTATTAACTAACGAATTGTACAATGTATCTCTTGACTTATTCCTCTTTCCTAACATGTTTCAGTTTAATTTGTGAAATGTTCTTGAAGACTACTTTTTATTATTGCAGTGACCAACGTTATAATATCACCCATAGGATTTCACTATTTACAAAAAGTTATTACTTTGGGATATGCATTTTGAAAGACATTCAGAAAAAAATTATGAAAATTAGGCAGCTTAGAGAAGCATTTTGTTAATTCTTTCCATGTTATGAAACAAGTTCATGAGTCAAGATCAGTGTTCAAAATAAAATGAGACATCAAAACCACACATGAGGAACTGAAAGTTCCATAGGTTATTAAGGGTTACGGAAGGCATGGGAGGCTTCTGCAGTGCTGATCAGAATACAGTCTTCACTTGGTTCTGATAATATCTTGTTAATCTCCCATCAGTGTAAAAGTCTCACTGATTTTGTGGGAAGCCATAAATTACCATTTTCATTGCATTTCCTAGTAAAAGCCAAAAAGGTAAATGAGACATTATTTTTATAATAAAAATCCTCTGTAAGCCCACTGATGCTGGCATCTGAACAAAATTTTCTTGGTATAATCACAGATGAGAATTTTGTTTTCTCTTTTTTTTAGATTTATCCATATTTTTAAGATTTATCTATTTATTTTAAAACAGCTGGGGGGGGAGAGACAGAGATAGAGGAAGAGACAGAGAGAGAGAGAGACAGAGAGAAAGTGAGAGAGAGAAACCTTTCATCTATTGGTCCACTTACCAGATGGCCACAACTGCCAAGCTGGGTCAGACTGAAGCCAGGAGAGAGGATCTTCATCCAAATCTCTCATATGGGTAGCAAGGTCCCAAATACTTAAGCCATCTTCTGCTGCTTTTCCCAGGACATTAACAGGAAACTGGATGGGAAGTGGAGAAGCGAGGACATGAACCAGTGCCCATATTGGATGCTGGCTTCGTAGGAGGCAGCTCTACCCATTACATCACAGCACTGGCCCCACCTTTTTCTATTCAAGTTGTTTTGTCTGCCTCTGAAGGATCTTTCTTAGATCTCTCTCCAAATGAAATACATTTAAACAAGGAGGCATAGATGACCTTCAGGAAAAAAAAAAATTAAACCTGTTTTCCAAGCTCTAACTCTAGTCTTGTCCTTTTCTGCTAAGAAACCATTCCAAATCACTCAGATCTTCTGTTCTGAATTCATGAAACTCACGATCTATATTGTTTATTTGGAAATTAATTGCACACTCTCTTGCTTTCAAGTCTTCCTTTCTGGTTTAGATTTCTATTTAACTTTCAAACTTAATGTTGTTTTCTTCCCAAGTAATATCTAGGGAAGTTGAGGATAGAATTTTATTGCAACTTTGGGACCCAGCTCCAGTCAACTTAAATAATACCAGGGCAACATGAAGAAATTGAAAACCGCAATGCGGAAGATGACAAGGCTCCTCTCTTTGAACTGCTGTTTCTAGTTTAATTTACTTTATTTTGTCCTACAGATGTATGGAAGGGGAAAGCAGCCATGGAAGGGAAAAATAGCCACTAACAATTGCAGGCCAATGTTTAGTAGCTATACAGCCAAAGACAAATGAGATTTTCCAATACAAAAAATATTTTGAGAGAAGACTGCTTGGCCTACCTTGGACCATATTCTCTTCTGTGGATGGAGAACTATGGGCCAGATCCTCTGATGGTTCAGTTGTGGACAGGAAAAGTATAAATGTATCCAAATCTTACAACATGACTGTAAAGGAATATTTTCTTTTTTCAAATATTTATTTATTTGAAAGAGTAGGGTGGGGGAGAGTGAGAGAGGGAGGAAGAGAGAGAGAGAATATGGGAAAAAGAGAGTGATAGCAATGACAGAGATCTTCCATTCTCTGGTTCACTCTTGAAATGCCAGCGTTGGGCCCATCCAGAGCCAGGAGCCAGGAATTTAATCCCGGTCTCCCACATGGGTGGCAGGGTCCTGCTACATAATCAGGCTAATTAAGTATTTTTTGGACCCAAATATTCTTACTTCAAAATTATATTTCTCACAAACTTTTTCAAGTACTCTTGTAGAGATCCACCAAGACTTTTTTTAAAAAGTTCATTTAATCTGAAAGAATTACTCACCTACAACATCTGAAGGAAGAATTTTATAAGTATATGGAATACTTTTTCTAGGCAGCAAAATCACAAAGGAAAACTCTGGCTTGACATCTGAAGACAAATTGCCTTCATGATTTTATCAAAAAGTAAAGATATAGGTCATCACATATGAAATTATCTACAATTTATATGATAGTAGTAATAGCTTAATACAGCATTCAACTTGCTGCTGATAGATACATTGCCCACCATGCTTTCAATGCTAATTAGAGAAAGGTGTGAATCCTTTTCCTCTGTTAACCAATAAAATCCAATTTCTTTAAAATGCTTGAGAATATAGTGAATAATTTCTTTAATTCCAGTAGAAGAGATATTTTGGTATGCCGTGTGAGTCAACCTGGTGCACATTCCCCTGATACGATAAAGACTAGCCATAATAAACTTCTATATATCTGAAATATCAGGGTTTTTTGTGGACTCTGAAGGCTAAAAATGGTTCTTTTTATGTATTTAATTTTACCTACATTGGAGCACATCACATAGCTTCAACTGAGTTAATCTTTTAAATTAAAAAAATTTAAGGTCTGACTTGTTTTGCCTTTGTCCTCCTGCTTATCTAACCCCCTTTGTTCTAACACAGCCTATCCCATCTCACATAATACTGTATGTGTTTCTTTTTGTTTTTACTTTTACCATGTTCAAGTAAACATACATCTATGCATCTTTACAAACACATATTTACATCTATGCCTTTGTACAAATATAGACATATTTATATATTTATCTTCCTTTTATATAAAATTTTCTGCTTCTTGCTTTGTTCTAGGAATTGATTCCATTTCCAGGACTTTGCCATGATTAGCTATGCCAATGTTCCTATCTTTGAACAAATATATTCATGTCCCTCACTTCTATTTCTACAGGATAGACTGCTAAAATTAAGACCTCTTGGTTATGTGTAGTTTGCCAACTCTCTCTCCCCCCAAACCAATAATTACCAATTTTTTCAAGAATATATCCTCATTCAATTAATTTGCATTTCCTTATTTACAGAATCAATTCATATTTCTTGGTCATTTAGATTTGCTCTTCATATTTGTGAAAATCTCTAAAATCATGAAGTATAAATATTAAGACCTTTTCATCTATTTTGTAAGGCTTTTTTTCCCAAAGTCTAAACCATTTATCGATTTTGGTGTTTCATTTTTTAAAGTAATTTATCCTGGCTCCTGCCTTTGGATCAGCGCGGTGCGCAGGCCGCAGCGTGCTGGCCACGGCGGCCATTGGAGGGTAAACCAACGGCAAAAGGAAGACCTTTCTCTCTATCTCTCTCTCTCACTGTCCACTCTGCCTGTCAAAAAAATAAATAAATAAAGTAATTTATAAAAATATACCCAACCAATTCTCCATCCATCTAATAGATTATGAATTTCTAGTCTTGGTTAAGGAAGTCTCCCTAACTTTAAAATAGATATGTTGCCACCCAGAAGTTTTCCCAAAATATTTGTTGTTTGTTATATTTTCATTTAATCTATCCAAAAGATGATGTTTTGGGAATGGTATGAAACAGAGGTACAATTTTACATCTTTCTTTTTTCCCAAAGGCAGATGTTTTTGCCACATCATTTGTGTCTCTGCCATCACATTCAATGGGAGTCTACCTATATCATATTTGAATTCTCAGTTATATCTCAAGTTAATTCTGGATTGTCTGTCTCATTCCACTGATGTATTTTTTTCTTCCCTTAGAGTACCATGATGTGATTGTAACAGTTTATCAATATGAATCTATAAAGAAAAACTCATATTCTTCAAATTTCTCTGTTTCTAAGTGTTGATGATTTCATTATTCTATGTGAAATTTAAGATTATTTTATTCACTTATGAAAAAAAAAGTCCTATAGGTATTTCATAGGATTTGTAGAAAATTAACATTTTTTTACATCAGTTCTTCAGGATGGTAATTTTGACATTAGGTTTAGGTTCCTTTTCCTAATACTCCCTGGAAAAAACTCAAACAAACTAGCCTACCAAGATATATCTTTATTTGAAGTATGAAATATAATATAAATCTTTGAAATAATTCTAGCAATGTAACATTTATTCCTCTGTGTACACACAGAAAACCAAAGGTTAAGTTTCCATAGAAAACAAAAAGGAAAACATTTTATTTTATTATTCCTCATATCTCAAGAGAATAATTCTTCACAGAGTCTTGAGGTCAACAGTGGGGATGCAGAAGAAGAAAATATCATATTTTCCTTATTTTCATAACTAATATCTAACTTACTATATCATATCATATCTATCTACCATCTATCTATCTAACTATATCATAACTGACATAATAATAGTATCTAATATCCTATCTTGTTTTTGGTCCAGCATAGTTTGCTATAAAGCAGACTTAACACTCCGTTATGTTATATGTCACCCTGAGAAACTTGGCCAACTATTATATGGTAGATCCTGTTATTCAGCACATCTACTCTGACCACATATTAAAAAAATCCTCATTTTCTAACTTTCATTAGGGCTATGTATATTTCAGCATTTTGCAAACAGTCTTTACATTTAATGATATTTTGGATCTTTGATGAAAATAGAATTCAATTGCAATGATTAATATCATTTCTGAGTGGAGAATCTGTTTATCTGCCAAGGGCACTTGGATATTTATATCATCATTTACAAGTCATATAAAATTATCAAATTAAAAATTTCCCCATTATAGTTTAACTGAATAGCAAGTCTTGCTTGCAATTGCCTTGGCAGGGCCAGATCAAATGATTTTATGGGCCTGATAGCCTACGGGCTGGCCGTTCCCCAACTATGAAAGGTCCCAGGTTTGACACTTTACAACCTTGAGTCACATTTTCACCCCACTGTGTGATACTAGGCAACTTATAAAAACATGCTAAGCCTCAGGTTCTTTGTGCATAAAGTAATGCTAACCTGAGAGAACATTCAGGTAACTGCAAGGATTCGATAGGACTGAAAGATAGAATACAGTGCTTGGAACCCATGAGATTCTCAATATTATTACCTTTGTTATTAGTAGGAAATAGATAAGGCTTTATTCACAACCATTCTACCATATATCAACTTGTCTATTATTATTACTAATAACAAGAAAATACTGACCTGTTCTTTAAAAGTATATGTAATTTGCTTTTATAAATCCAGTAACTGCTTCATTCAAAATAAATAGGAATATTCTTAGCACTAACTACAAGCCAAGTACCATCTTATACACTAATATACACTTATATATACATTAATATGCACTTATATATACACTAATATACACTTATATACACTAATATACACTTATATATGGGGCAATTTCACCCTTCTCTGGTGAAATTGAAATTTTTAAAAATAAGTATAAACAACAAAGAAATATCAGAGTAATTATAGATTTTAAAAGTCATTATAAAGGGAATAAACAGCATGATATGACAGAGTAACAGTAATAGATAGTAGTTACATACTTGAAAATTTTCAACAGCTTAAAAGTGTCAACGATACATGTGCTGTTTTATTTCAAGTATGAAATAAGTGTTTTTTAAATTGGGAAATGTGAAAAATCCTTTAAAAGAGTTGATTAAATAATTCACAAGTAGCACATCAATTATTGAAATTGTATTTCAATTAACAAAATAATTTTGAATCTCTAGTACGTTCTGCTTACAGAGTATTAGTCCATTTTCTGTTGCTGCAACAAAATACCTAAGGTTGAGTAATGTGTAAAGAAAAGTGTTTTACTTAGCTCACATTTTTGAAAGCTGAAAGTTCAATATCTTCCAGCCCCATTTGTTTGGCCTCTGATGAGAGCTCCCTTGGCAGTGTCACATCATGGTTGATAGCACTCTTAAGGAGCACATGCAAGAGGGGACTAGGGAGAGCTCAGGCCAGGCTCACCCCTTTGAATGAACTTGCTCTCAAGAGAACTGACTCATTCCTCTACAAGACCAACTGATCTTGCAAGGGTAGTGCCCCAATGACCTAATTGACTCCAATATGGAGTCAGGTTCCAACATTTCCCAACATCACCACACTGAGAACCAACATCCCAATATACGAACCCTTGGAGGATAAATCACATCCAAATCATAGCAGCAAGTAAACTCTATGAGGTCCTACAAATGCAGTTTATAAAACTCAATCTATATTCTCAAAACAAATAGCCATAACAATGTAATTGACACTATATTACAAATTTCCATCAATTTTTCTCTACAACAAGTATCTACAACTGTCTTACACATGTGGACTTTTAGTGAAAATGTGCTCAAAATTAAATAATAACACCCATACTCCCTTAAGGACCAAACCATTGAGTCCTTGGAGTAAAACTTTTTGAAATTCAATAGCATGTCTTCTCTTTTTTCACATCTTTATGTCTTTCCAAATGTCATTTTTATTTATTCTTTTGCACTACCAGTGAAAATATTTGCTTGAGATCAATCTCATGGAAGATGCCATGACTTCACAGGACATTATCTTTCACTTGGGGAGAAGAGAAGAGAAAATTGTCCTCATCAAGTTCAATAAAACATTCACTACCTATGTTAAATCTTCTCCTGACACATATTTCCTATTTCAATCAGAAAATAAATCACTCATTTCTTTACCCAAACAAAAGCTCATAGTTGTGTTTCCTTCTCTCCTGCCATTGCTCACATTCTGTTGTCCCCCGTGTCTCCTGGCATTCTCATGGCACCTGTCCTCGAACATGACCTGATCATCATTACCTAGGCAATAACAGTGAATGCTTAACCACCCTCTAACATCAGCAATCCATACTTTGCACTCTACTGGAGAAAATTTTAGAGGGTAAAACGTAATGTTACCCTATCCATTACCTTTATGAAAAAAAAAAAATCCAAATTCCTGTCTGCACTACCTCTGGCTGCACTGGTCCTTCTGCTCTACAATACACACACAGGTCATTTGCCATCATTGCAGAACATCCCAAGCTCCTTGACTTTTTCGTGGAATATTCTTGATTTCCTTTAACACCTGAAAAACGCAGACCTCAAGATGAAATTTAAGCATTACTCCCAAGCAGAGCAATACTTGCATCCTTGGTGCTCACACATTGGGGTAGTCATGTCTTAGTACTGTTCTCTGATTCTACCTGTAGACCAAAATGCCAAATGCCAAAGTTACCCGGGTATCTAATCTTGGTGCTTTGTAGCCAGGAAAATTCCCTGACTCCTCAACCAGAGTGGAAGTCTATTTCAGTATGAAAATGAACACCCAAGCAATGCATATTTTGACCAAGAGACAGAAACGTCTCTCAGCAAATCTTGCTACCAACTATTCAAACTAGCTTTTGCCAACAATAGAAACAGTAAAGAAAGAAACACTGAAATTGTTTGAGGCTAGCCTTCTAGACTAGTCTATGCCTTCAATATGGAGAAGTAGCCATTAGATGGTAACGCACAGTGAGATGAGAATGACTTTTGCTAATAAATTACAAATTCCTCCAATGGGGCTTCAATTAAAATTTTGTTTAAAGAGATCAACTTCCTTCACCACATAACAAACCATTTTTGAACATTCAATAATGATAACACCATACTGACTTCCCCGCCAAAATTTGATCACAATCTGCATTTTTTTTATTCCCTTAAATATGAAAGGCAGCCAAGAACAAAAGTGGAAACATGTTTGCAAAGTTACTGGAGAATCATATTTGGTGGAATGTATGCTGAGTTATTGTCAAGGGATTGTCTCACTGGTCCATATTCAACTGACAGGATATCCTTTATGCTCTTTTTCATCACATTATCCTTAGGAGAAAATGAAAAAACTTAGAGAAGCACATTAAGTTTACATTTCTGGTCCACCATAAAGAGTGTGGTAGTAATAAAAGATTTGCAAATGCAGGGAGTGAGGACAGTTTAACACACCTATTATTGTCCAGAACTTGGATGTTCTTATCCAGGATCAATCCCAGATTATAAGCAATATAATCCCAAATGGTGAGAGAACAAAATGTTAAGTGCTGAGCAATTTGTTTCTCTATTTTATTTTTAAAAATCTTCATTCGCTATGCATTTAATCTTCAATATTAATTTCTTTTTCAACTTTTATTTAATAAATTTAAATTTCAAAAGTGCAACTTTCGGATTATAGTGGTTTCCCCCCCCATACCTGCCCTCCCACACCCAAACCATCCCACCCTCTACTCCCTCTCCCATCCCATTCATTTTTAATTATCTTTACATACAGAAGATCAACTTTATACTAAGTAAAGATTTCAACAGTTTTCACCCACACAGACACACAAAGTATAAAGTACTGTTTGAAGACTAGTTTTACTGTTCATTCTCATAGTACAACACATTAAGGACAGAGATCCTACATGGGGAGTAAGTGCACAGCAACTCTCGTTGTTGATTTAACATTCAATATTTAACAATATTTAACATTCAATATTCAATTTCTATCCATGCCTAAATTTTTAACCTTATAACCAACTTTTCTTTTCATCTCTTTGTCCATCCAGAAACTGACACTAGTTTATTCAGCATATTTTGGTTTTGCATTTTTTTAAATCAAAAATCTTTCCTCACAAAAAGGAAGAAAAAAAAAGGACTGAAGCTTCTGTCAAATCTAAAATTTGCTACACTGGCTACTTCAGTCTGAAATATCTATAAATAACTATTCTCTTTAATTGAAGTGAGGAGGGGCAAGTACAAATAAATTAAACCATTTTGACCATGAACTGATAGTTTAAAAATACCGAGACACATGTTGTCCCTAACAATGCCTGCTTCCCAACGTCTAACTGTAGACAAAAGCCTGCTGTCTGACCATCCACTCCTCTGTGAGCCTGAAAAGCCCCCACTTGCACCAGGCTCAGAGTTAGCACCAGCGATAGTGCACACATACAGCTTAAGATAAATGTTTTACTTCATTATCTTTCATTTATAGCAAAACCCAAAGTACATTTTTAAGGATAAAAGTTGATTATTTGGACCAGGTTAGAGTTGCAAAAAGTGGATTTTAATCAGGACTCTGAGAACCACTGTACTGCAGGAGAGGACTTCAGTGGATGGCAAAGTTCTATGTTGGCCTGCGCCATGGCTCAATAGGTTAATCCTTCACCTGCGGCACCGGCACACCGGGTTCTAGTCCCGGTCGGGGAACTGGATTCTGTCCCGGTTGCTCCTCTTCCAGTCCAGCTCTCTGCTGTGGCCCAGGAGTGCAGTGGAGGATGGCCCAAGTGCTTGGGCCCTGCACTCACATGGGAGACCAGGAGAAGCACCTGGCTCCTGCCTTTGGATCAGCGCGGTGCGCCAGCCGCAGTGCACCGGCCGCAGCGGCCACTGGGTGGTGAACCAACGGAAAAGGAAGACCTTTCTCTCTGTCTTTCTCACTGTCCACTCTGCCTGTCAAAAAAAAAAAAAAAAAAAAAAGTTCTATGTTGCAAGTATTTAATGGGAGTTAGGTTTTCTGTCTCAAAAACACTTGGTTATATCAAAGGCTTTTATTAAACAAATTATATTGGCCACAAGGCATTTAGTCTAGTGTTTAAGACACTGGGCAACATGCCCACATCCTATTTCAGAGTACCTGAGTTCAATTCCTGGCTCTGGCTCCTTATCCAGCATCTTGCTAATGTAGACCCTGGGCTCCTGGCCTCTGCCCAGCCCAGCCTCAGCTATTGTAAGCATTTTAAGAATTAGCAGCATATGGGAGCTCTCCTTTTTGCCATTACACTCTCTCTTTCTTGCTCTGGCTCTGGCTCTCAGTCTCCATCTCACCCTCTCAAATAAACAAACTTAAATTTTTTTCAGGTTGGGACCAGCATGTAGCATAGCAAGTAAAGCTGCCACCTGTGACGCCTGCATCCCATATGAGCTCTGGTTCAAATCCCAGCTACTGCACTTCTGATCCAGTTCCTTGCTAATGAACCTGCTGTACCCGTGTGGGAGACCTGGATGAAGCTCCTTCAGCCTGGCTCAGCACTGGCCATTTTGGCAATCTGAGTAGTGAACCAGCAGATGGAAGACCTCTCTCTTTGGCTCTCCCTCTCTCTCTTTCTGTAATTCTGCCTTTCAAATAAACACATAAACCTTAAAATGGAAAATAATTTTTTTCAGGTTAAGTTTCATTGCAGCAATCATCAAGGACTAGTCATGTCAAATATTATGAAAGAATTTTAAAGAGGACAAGGACTGGAGACTGAAATAATTTTTTTGGATTTTCATTTGAATTGCATTTATTTTCATCACATTTCATGTACCTTGTTACTATGTCTCATGTTTCGTTTTTAATTCTTAATAACTTTCAAGATATTTTAATGTACAAATAACTGTCATGTAATAATTGCTGAAATGAAAATTGTTACATAAAGGGGCTAAAATTATCTGAAATATCTGCATTTTAATACCAAGCATCAGGAATACAAATTAAATTAAACATTTTTAAAGACTGATTTTATTTATTTTAAAGATAAAGTGGCAAGAGACAGAAATAGCTACAGGGAGAGGCAGAGAGAGAGAGAAAGAGATCATCCGTCTGCTGATTCACTTCCCAAATGGCTGGATGGGAAGCAGAGCATCCAGGACTAAACTGGCATTCAAAGCAGATGTCGGTACATGGACCACATGCTGGCAGGATTGCACTTTTTAATATTCTTTTAAAAGTTGATAGCAAATTTACAGATTTACAGAATATTGAAAATTGTTACTCACATGATTTATTATGAAGCTACATGTGGATATCCTTAGAACAGAACTTTAAAAAATAACACATGCCAAAATGTAAAATCAGGGCTTATGACCATCTAAGCAAACAAATATTTGAGTACAAAATATTTTAGAGTTGACAATAAAAACTTTAGCTTAAGAAAAAAGAAAATATTTGCTAACTCTTGATTCCAGTGACATAAACTTTTATGTTCTAAACTATCTGTGTTCCTAGCACTTTTAAAGCAAATTAGTGAAACATGGATCCCTAACTTCCAGATTATTTAAAAACAACAACAACAACAACAACAACAACAACAACCTTAACACCAGTTCTCTTACTTCTGAATGAGTGTGTCATAGTTCTGTTTCTGGAATGTTTTTGCCATCCTGATTCATCCCAAGTAATACTAATGATAGAACCTCACCTGGCATCTGGAAGGAATTCTTGAAATGTGACTTTCTAAGTGAGGAGGAAATTATTTTATACTTGTATTAAATTTTTATTCTTATTGGCCCAAAGGAAAAAAAAAATTGATGGCCGGTGCCGCGGCTCAATAGGCTAATCTTCCACCTGTGGCGCCGGCACACCCGATTATAGTCCCGGTCAGGGCGCTGGATTCTGTCCTGGTTGCCCCTCTTCCAGTCCAGCTCTCTGCTGTGGCCCGGGAGTGCAGTGGAGGATGGCCCAAGTGCTTGAGTCCTGCACCCCATGGGAGACCAGGAGAAGCACCTGGCTCCTGCCTTAGGATCAGCGCGTTGCGCCGGCCACAGCGCGCTGGCCGCAGCGGCCATTGGAGGGTGAACCAACGGTAAGGGAAGACCTTTCTCTCTGTCTCTCTCTCTCTCTCACTATCCACTCTACCTGTCAAAAAAAATTTTAAAAATAAAATTAAAATTTTTTTAAAAATGAGAATGAGAGAGCGCTCCTATCTGCTGGTTCACTTCTCAATTGTCCGCAACAAGAAAGGCTGGGCCAGGGTTGCAGCTGTGAGCCAGGAATCAATCCAGATGTCCCACCTGTATGCCAAGAATCAAATTATGTGAGCCATAACATCTGCCTCCCAGGTTCCACATCAGTACCAGGCTAGAGTCAGAAGCCAGTCCTAAGTATGGAACCAGGCATTCTGAAGTGGAAACCAGGTGTCTTAAATGCTGGGCCAAACACCTGCCCCAGGATCAAATGTAAATATTCTCACAATATTGTATTTGAGAATCTGCCATTTTAACTTTACCACATTTCTTTAAGTTATATTTTTAACACAAATTCCCCTTTAGTCATGATCAAAATAATTAATTTCTCATATTTATCTATTTGGATGATCAGACTTAATATGCATGACCTGTCCAAAGCAGTTACTGATTTTTAAAAAATTATTTGAAATATAATATTCTATTGAAGGATTGAGGCAACAAAAAGTGTATCAATCCTTGTCACAATGAAGTATTTCCAGTTCATTATTTCAGTTAAAGCTAAGTTAGTGAAAATTACTGTGCACATCTGAAGTTTAAAAATGAGTTAATAAACTAAATAAAATTCTGATATTAAAGATATTTGAGGTGATTCATATTGGATGCAATGTTCTATGTATTATTACATTAGAGCTACAACTTGAGTGATTTAGAATGGTTTGCTCAATTTACCAGTTCAATATCGAGAAAGAAAGCAAAAACAAAATCTCCATCCCCTTACTTCCTTGTTCCTTGGTACAATGCATGTGAGTTTATGTATGTAGATAGGGCTGGGTTTTAATGTACGCACTTCTTCAGCAAAATGAGCACAAATTACCCACCAGAAATTGTGGTAGATAGACTCTGGAACAACGAAGAAGAACCCATGGGAAAAACAGACAAAAACAAATTTGAAATGCATTGTCACTGCACACTTCACATCATAGAACCTCAATGGCTTTAGTGACCTTGTGGCACATGTGCCATTTCAATCAAGGAAAATACCACAATGATAGCAAAGTTACCTGACTCCATTAATTCCTTTGACTACCAGGGGTGGGAAACATCCGGCCCTTGGGTCATGTAAGGTCTGCAAAATCATTTGTCCTGGCCCAGCCAAGGCAACTGTAGGCAGGAGTCAAAATTCAATAAAGCTACAGCAGGCTAGTTTTTAAGTTTATAATTTTGTATGGCCTGTGAATGGTGTTATAAATATCCAAATGGCCGTTGGTATAAAAATGGTTCTCCACCCCAACAGTAAACTTAAACCACAGATTTAAATATGCTTGCCAACCACATCAGCACCTTCAAATCACCACTAGTCTATTGAGAGAATACGCTGGGGTGGGGGTGGGGGTGGGGGAAAAGGTGGTGACGGAAAAGAAAGGAAGCTTATAACTTGAACTTATGACAATAGGCCAGACCAACTAACCTGAAGGCACTCAAGCAATGAGACATTTAGGAATCCTAGGAGGGATAAAATAATTGTACAGGAATGGTTGCTCTATAAGAAAATAAGGAAAAGTCTCAGATATATATGAATGATATGAAGCAGAAAATCTAACTTCAGAGTAAGAAAAACAAGTTGCTGTTGGGAACATCCTGGTGGGAGGAGCTGATCTCAGCACTAAAGCATTCACTCCACACAAGGCTAGGAATTGGAACAAAATGCCCCCAAGAAGCTACGACTCTCAGTAAAGTAAAGATAATAAACAAATGAGTGAGTGAATAAGAAGTTGATCTATACAGAAAGAGGGGACGGGTGCTTGTGTCTCTCAGCTTAGGATGAGAGTCTAAAACAAGACTCTCCTGAGATTTTGTAAACATAGGCCAGTCACAGTTCAGGTGGAGATAAGGAAATGACTAATCTGTGAAGAAAGCTGATCAAGCAATGACCAATAAAATGGCAAGAATAACTTCCAATGAAGGATTAAGAACAAAGTGGAGATGCAGTATTGGAAAACAACATCATGTTTTCAAAAGCAGTGTAGTGATGCTAATTTGAGATTTTGAGTTTTAGGTAAAATTTTAAGTGTAACCATTTTTAAATATTTTATTGTCATTTGCTTGAATGGCGGAATGACATATTGATAGAGAGAGGGAGATAGGCAGCAAACAATCTCATCTACTGGTTCACTTCCCAGTTGCAACAGCCTGAGCTGGGTCAGGCTGATGCCAGGATCTCAAAATTCCACTGTGTCTTCAACCTGGGTACCGGGGACCCAAGAACTTGAAACACCATCTGCTGCCTCCCTGAATAAATTAGCAGAAAGTTGGGCTGGAAGTAGAGTATTCAGGATTTAAACCAGCACTCCAGTATAGGATGCAGGTGTCAAAAACGTCAGCTTACCTAGGTGTACCACAATGCCCACTCCAAGTGCAACTGTTACAATTTAAAAAGAGATAATAACTAAACAATCCAACACAAGGTAAGAAATGAAGAGAAAAAAAGAATCACTTAATTTCACTTATTTGCAGATGAAAATAGAATGCAGATTGTAAACATAAAGTCAAACTCTGTGAGGGTAGTAGTTATGAGCACGCAAGATCAGAGGAGACCTGCAGGTTAATGGCCATGTTTCTGTATTAAATTGTGTGGTGATTACACCAAGGTTTCTTCTAAAATCATATTTCATACCTCATAAGCATGCAGTAATATGCACAGAATATTTAATTCAATTTTTGAAAGAACAAAAAATAGTGATGCACAGTATAAAAAAAAAAGAAAATCTAGACTAGAGCAAAGGTAACAAACACCATATTTCACAAAGGAGAAAGGAAGATGAAAGAAGAAAATAATTCATTAAGGAAATATCATATACCCCAAAGTTGGAGCACTGAAAATTTTAATTAGAAAAATTTCAAGAAATATATTTTTTAAAAATATAGAGGACAAAAATAAGTATCATTAGGAAAAATCATAATTAAAGCTAAAGCAGAATAAAGAATGATACAAAAACTTTGCTTAATACATTTCAAAGCACAAATGAAGAGAAAATTTTTCTAGAAAACCTAAGATTTTATATTTATATTCCAGAGGAAGGATTTTAACATTATGAAACCTCCCACAAAAGAAAATACTAGCCTTGAAAGATTTAAATATGAGTTCTGCCAAACATTGAAGGAAAAGGTAATCTCAACTCTATTGACTTATTAACTGAAAATTAAGGAAAGCTCCTTCAATCATCCTATGCATTTGATATAATCTTGATAGCAAACTAGACAACTATAGGATGAGAAACAGGACAATCTCACCAAATAATAAGGATACAAGTGTCCTAGATCCAATACTAGCAGATTAAACTAAACCTTTGATGTAACAGTAAGATACGGTAACTAGTCGCATTCATTCCAGGAATGTAAACACAATTTTTCATTAAAAGTATAATTAATGGAATTCACCATATTAATCAATTATAAAATTTTCAATAGGTTCAGTTCAGAAAAAAAAATATTCAAAACTCCGGCACTTATATGTTTACTCTTTAGAAAGCAATCATCAAAACAGTAACTACCACAACATGTGTGCTTCCTAGTGAAATGTTGGAAGCATTCTCTCTAAAGTAAGGGAAATTGATAAAGGGGCCACGTTCTCTCCTTTTATTCCCCATTGTACAGGAGATCTGACACAGCCAGAATAGATGGATCTATAAATTAAAGTATAAAAAATGGCATTTAAGCATATGGAAAGCAATGTACAAGGCATGGACATGTGAAAATTATAGAGCTATTTCAGTATGTTGCGATATAAAACATGAGAAAAAAGAAGGTAATGTAGGCAAGAATCAGGTCTTTTTTTTTTCTTTTTTTTTTTTAACTTTTATTTAATGAATATAAATTTCCAGTGTACAGCTTATGGATTACAATGGCTTCCCCCCCCCCATAACTTCCCTCCCACCCGCAACCCTCCCCTCTCCCGCTCCCTCTCCCCTTCCATTTGCATCAAGATTCATTTTCAATTCTCTTTATATACAGAAGATCAATTTAGTATAAAGATTTCAGCAGTTTGCACCCACATAGAAACACAAAGTGAAACATACTGTTGGAGTACTAGTTATAGCATTAAATCACAATGTACAGCACATTAAGGACAGAGATCCCACATGAGGAGCAAGTGCACAGTGGCTCCTGTTGTTGACCCAACAAATTGACACTCTAGTTTATGGCGCCAGTAACCATCCTAGGCTGTCGTCATGAGTTGCCAAGGCTATGGAAGCCTTCCAAGTTTGCCGACTCTGATCATATTTAGACAAGGTCATAAAAGACAGAGTGAGTTTAGTAACCAATGATCCTAAGAGTGGCTCTAAGCTGAAAAGCCCTTCACTCAGCCCAACTTCCAAAGTGACCACTGCAGCTGAGGGGATGGTCAAGTAGGGTCAGCAACATTACAGGCAGAACTGTAAATTTCTTGTTAGAGATGCCACCTGCCCTTACCTGGCCAGCTCTCCTCCCAGGCCAGCCAAGTAATGAAAGTCAACAGAGTGCCTTCCCCTAGGAGGTTCACACCTCCCTTAGGATATACCCCATGTGAAGAGATAGATAGGTCTGGGCCTCTGAATTTACAAGGCCTAAAGCCCACCAGATTATTATCAAGCCCCTTCTATCAGGTTCTATTTGCCTCTCAATCAGAAAACTTAATTGTAGCTTAGACAGCACCTTTCTTAGCTCCTCTAATAATGACTCTGTCCTTTGTTCTAGGCCCTGTCTAGTGCACTTGGGCCTCATTCCTTTGTAATCATAACCTCTACTCTACCACCAATGGCTCTACTCCCAACCTGTGTGTACTGATGGTCCTCTTCCCCACTTCATGCTGTATAATTGTTCAAACCTGGTAAGAATCAGGTCTTAAAGCGCTTTGCCCGGAGACTGAGTTTTATTTTATAGATTACGAAGAGTGAATTTCAAACTTGAAAATAATGGGTCCCAATTATTTCCAAGTGATCTCCAAGCTAACAATGTGGGGATTGTTGGACAGTAAGAAAGATGATAAATAATATGTCGTATACTCTGGTAAATGAAACTAGATTTTTGTCTTCACCCAGATTCTCAGTGATCTCCACCATGCCAGGCACACAGAAGGCACTCAAAAACATCTTTAACACTGTGAACAAGAAAAGACATGAAAGAGAAGAAAGGGAGGCTTTCAGAAAGTAAAACTCCAAGTTTTCAGGACTCGCTGGTCAACTGGGTGCAGCGGCTGATAGTCAAGTGTGACTCACAGCCTACGTCCTGGCTGGGTAACTGGTAGTCCCATAATTGAGAATGGAAATCCAGTCAGAGCATCGATTGGAGGCATACAAGAAGATTCCATTTTTGACAGTGCTTGTGGGCTCTCCAGTGGAAGAAGTCTCAGGAAAGTTGGAAATATGCCTCTGGAGAGAAGGGAAGAAGCCTGAGCTAACCATATAGACTTGTAAATGCTCTGTGATTGCTTCACAGTCCCAGATCAGTGATTCTAGATGTAAGGAAAGATTAAATTCCCGGGTGTAAAGTAAAATTTTCTGTTTTTTTTTTTTTTCCAGGGAAAATGTTCCCCATTGCTCACAGGGAAATGTCAGCACATTGGAGTTTTTATTGTTTTAGGGAGTTTTGTTTCGCTCCCCTACTTGTTTGGTTTGAGTTTTAGCAAACTAAGCCACTGTGTACCCTATTTCCTCCTCCCACCCCACCCCACACACACACCATAAACACACACAAATACACACCAACACAAAATATTCAAAATAAAAAATGATTGTGGGAAGGAATCTAACAACACTGAGATTTGACTGCTGCAGTATCAAAAGTCAGAGTCAGGGGAGCCTTCAGTCATGCTAGAGCACAATCCAGCCATCGGCTTGTGCACCTATGCTGGGAAAACGCACACAATCAGTATCAAACAAACTCACTTCAAATTTCCCAGCTGCTCCATCCAGTACTTTTTTTTTTTCTTTTTGACAGGCAGAGTGGACAGTGAGAGAGAGAGACAGAGAGAAAGGTCTTCCTTTGCCGTTGGTTCACCCTCCAATGGCCGTCGTGGCCGGTGCGCTGCAGCCAGCGCACCGCGCTGATCCGAAGGCAGGAGCCAGGTGCTTCTCCTGGTCTCCCATGCGGGTGCAGGGCCCAAGCACTTGGGCCATCCTCCACTGCCTTCCCGGGCCACAGCAGAGAGCTGGACTGGAAGAGGGGCAACCAGGACAGAATCCAGTGTTCCGACCAGGACTAGAACCCGAGGTGCCGGCGCCACAGGCGGAGGATTAGCCTGTTGAGCCATGGCGCTGGCTTCCATCCAGCACTTTCATAGGTTTCCCTCAAATGTTGTGGAATCTACAAAATCATTTGTAGCTGTAGCACTTTGACAGATCCCTAACTTTCAAATTATTATTTTGAGTTAAAATAAGGAGTTAATATAAAGCTTATGTTCTATCTGAAACATATGATTTTCTCAAGGACTGTGGCATGAAAGCAAGATAATAGTGCATCCATGTGGAAATAAAGATGAACTTGAGGAAAACTTGATCACCCTAGAATGAGTAGTCCAATGAGAGGATATTAAAAAAAATGGAAAGTGTCTATTATAATAGAAAAACAGCATAGATAACAAAGGAAAAATCATAACAAAATTAGCTTCTCTTTTAATTCCTTTTGCCATGAATGTTTTGAAGCACCCTAGTATGCTAGCTTACTTTTTCTTCTGTTTTTGTCTCTCATCTTGCTTTGCAAACATCATGTATCCAACTTCTATATGTTTCTCCATGTAATCTGTAAGATGATTCCGGGTTGGAGTATTTCTGCATTTCAACCGTGGTAATTGCTAATCTGAATTGTAAGTGTCTGAAGACAGCCCCATGCTATATGGCTGAGAAGTCAGCAAAGCCTGCTGGGCATCCCTCTTGCACTTTGCTCAGATATTAAGCTAACATTATCTGATTTTATAAATCTATTTAACCAAAATTAATCATGGTGAATTATCAATCATAGTCCACAAAATTGAGTTAATTAACACTGACATGCATTTGCTTACAAATTTTAGGCACCACTTGTGGTGGGCCCAAGTCCTTCTGATCTAGGCCCCCCCAAAAAAATTTTAAGTGTCATGTTAATTTTTCCAAAATTCTTTATAACAATAGTTGTATAACTTTTTTATTTTTTCTCCTTTTTTTTTCCTCTTTATTTAGTAGCTTGGGTTAAAATACAAGCAAAGAAATATTTTAGCATAACTATATACACACATGGGTGGGAAAATAAACATTTCTCACGATTGAACTCGAATTCACAGTCCAAATAAACAGTGGTGTACAAAGTTCATTGAGAGCTGTTTGTCACTGACCATCTGAAAGGTCAGTGCTGCAACAGAGGAGCTATCATCTAATGTTTGCTGATGCTGAATGGCATGCTGTGAGGACACAGAACCCTGCTTGTGAATATTTATAGAGAGACTTCCAAGAAATTATCTTACTATTTAACATTCAAGCTAGTTTAAGGGACTAAGAAAGTAAAATATAAAATATTGATAATGTGGGGATGAGGAAAGCTTAACAAACACTCTACTATAAAATTAATCAGTAGTTTAAGTTTAGGGATGAGGTGAGGCAGGTGACAGTAGGGATTGAGGATAAAAGAATAAGTTGAAGGTACCCATTGTAGGTTTGTTGCAGAATAAATGAGTTAGTTATCAAAGGAAAATAGAAAATATATTAATTATATTCAAAATACATTAGTATTCCAGCTTAAATTTTGAGTAAAATCTGAAGTTGTCCTAAGTCACTCAGAACATTCCTGGTATTTGATGATTAATCACTATGATGTGGAAGGGAGAGTTAAGTATAGAGAGAGTGGAGTGATTTGATCATAGACAACTGCTACCCATCTTTTGCTTCTTGTCTACATTTCACACAGAATATCATAGTAAGATTTTGGAGACAATGTGAATGGAAAACCACAAAGAAAAGCCACATTCATTAAGACTAGACATAAACTGAATGAAGAGATTAATAAATAAATAAGATGCTAGTGTATTATCTAACATGTGAAGAACTAAAACTGTTAACATTAATACACACCCAATGTTATTTAATAGTCATTTTTCTTTTAAGTAGCAAAAAAACAATTTATGGTACCAGAGTCAGGAGTATTTCAATAGCTTCATATTTTGTCTCCCTTCTTGAGTAATCCACTGGTCCTTGAATTTGTTGAGAGTCTTTTATCCTGAGAGAGCACACCATTCCTCTACTTAAAAACTGCCAGCCAGATCCTTCCCATCCAGCCCCTGGCCCTTCTGAACAATTCCAGAAATCCCTCCCCTCCTTCGTCGCCCTGCTCCAGCCACCCGGTCCCTTACCAGTCCTCAAATATTCCACATGTTTTCCTGCTTGGGGACTGTGTATTTAATAGTCTCTTATCCCAAACAATTCTTCCTCAGCTGTAATTAATGATTTTTAAGAAAGGCTTTATCTGCTCCCTCTGTTTACAACACCAACCCCTGTCTTTTATTTTCCCTTTTCTTGCTCGAATTTTCTTCGTAGCACATAAATCATATTTTATTTGCTTCACCTAGATCATGGCCTATTACATTCTGGACCCTCAGTATTTATATCAATGATATTCCATATCTTCAATGAATGATCAATAACTCACTTTTATGTAGTACTCATTAGGTATTAGGACTGTATAAGTACTTTCATATATACCAACCCATTAAATCTTCATAATAACCCTTTGAATTAGTATTGTATTTCACCCTTAAATTTTATTTTTTTCCTGTGACCACACTGGCAACTAGAGAACTAACCCCATTTTATAGTAAAGAAGACTGAGGAACAAAGATTTTTGAGTATCCTGCTCAAGGTTACACAGCAGGCAATCAAGCAGATAGCTCCATGCTTTTAAGCACTAAATTCTACCACCCCTACATGAATGAATGGATCTGGTCAACTGACAAAGCCTGACATTTGTGCAGTATCTTCTGACTTTCAAAACCTGCTCCTAAAGAAGTGATCCCAAAGGCTATACAGAGGAAGCATGGGGTCCTTCTTATTTTACCAGCAAAAAAATATAAATAAATAAATTGTCTTGACTAATTAGTGAAAGTGCTAAATGCCTTTATTTAATATTCAGGAAGGATCTAGCATCTAATGACACATCAGTCCCCGAATTCATGAAGCAGAATTCCGTCCTCAAGATGCTTACATTCAATAAGGTAAAATAGACAAATTCACACATAAATTAATGGGTTTGTGATAGTTGCTTAATGGCAATGTTTCATAGCATAATTACAACCAATTCCGCCTCAGGATAAGGCGATAGGGGTAAGGGAAAGAGGATTAGTGTGAGGCCAGATGCAAGGAAGAACCTAAAACTGCTTGCAATTTTTGGAACATACTTAGTAAAACCCTGGTGAGAACATCACAAGGAAACCCGGGGTCACCATCAGAAGTTCCTTTGCTTTTGTGTGAAACTGGCTTCAAGGCAACTTGAGAAAACAAAACAACACTCAGAATGTGGTGTGTCCCCTCTCGGGGATCACCAAGGAAGAAAAGGAAGTTCAGAGGGAGTTATAACCCAATTATGATGATATAGGTCAAAGCAAACTATTTGACCTCATGAGCTTGGGAGGCCTGAAGTCAACTTGCTTTAGTAAATACTCCCCCCTAAACTGACTTTTTTTCTTAAGCATTAGGCTTTGCTTTAGTCTTGTCCCTACCATACACACACAGGAAACTCTTCAGTAATTCTTTGAAAAAATATTCCAAAATTAGATGGCCAGGAATCATATTGTATAGGCCATTACTCTATATTTTATTCTAAATAAAACTCATTTTAAGTCAACTGCCAAATATGCCCAATTGGTTTTTAGCATCATGCTGAAACTTCATTATGCCATTAATTTCATAGAGTTCTCCAAACCAGGAAGAAAGATTGCAATGAATTAGTAAATCTCTATTGGTTTGATACTGTTTCCAAAACAGGATTTACATTTCCATAATTAAGATTCTTTTTGTTCAATGCTTCTAGAAAACAAAATTAAATGATCATAATAATGTCTTTGTGTATCACTTCCTTTTAAAAATCTGCTCATTCACTTCAACTTTAATCCTCACAGAAACTTCATGGTTCTTGTGGCATAGGTAGATATTATTAGCTCTGTTTTCAGATAAGAAAACTTCGCATTAGAGGTCCTAAAATTTGCACTCGAAAATTATTTTCCAAAGATAACTAATAATCAGACTATTATAAGATTGAAGGAAAATTAAAATTAAATTTGTATCTTATGGTACAAATATAATTGCATGCCCTTATAAATCTAAACACTTTCTACCATTTTATTGTACTGTAAGCAATGTTGTCCAACAAAGCCTTTACTGATTCCTTGAGCATGACTTCCCTCAGAATTCCTATTTTACAAAGTAAAATTATAAGCCATGTGTTCTTAGCTAATTGTTCCTTTTAAATAACTTCTCAGTCAGGATTTAAGCTCTTTGAAAGCAAGGACAATGTCACTGTTTTCATTAGACTTATTTACACACTCATATATTAGTGACTGGACACAGGCTTATACTTGCTGTGGTTTCTTGAATTCTTGGCAACTGGAACTTCTTGGTAGATACAGAAGGGATCAGTTGACCAATGATACACTTATAAATTATCCATTTAGTGAAAATACAGTCATGCAGAGCTGGTATTTTGAAATAGCTTTCAAACTGCAAGAGTCATTTTATTTCATTGTAAAGTAATAAAATCACATTTCCTTAGCATAATGTGTGATTCAGACTTATTAGTAATTCAGATTAGTCTTGAATCTAATTAGTAGTTTTTTTTAAAGTTTTTATTTTTTTCTAACATATGTATAGTCAAATCTGAAGAGAGGTCTCTCCTTTGTAAAAAAAATCATTTATACTATTCTCTGCACATCACTGAACTCAGCATCTTATAATTCTTATAACCATTATGGAGCATGCAATTGGCTTCTTTTATGAAGAATTGAAAACAGAGAGTTATCCTGTTCAAATAAAACGTTGAAACTCTGCAGCGAGTTCTGTCATTGCTTCCCATTTCACTTGATATCTTTATGTTGTGGTGATTAGGTGGTTTGAAAACTTCCAAATCAGCATAAAGAAACTAGAACACTCTCTGTATGCTGTCAGAGACACTTATCATGCCTCTCTGATTTAAATTGTACACCCTGAGGGCAGAAATAGAGGTTTTGCTATCCTGAATAAAATATAACTCAGGCACCAAATAATATATAATGAAAGTAATAACAGCATTTCCTCAGCCCCTGTTAGTATTTGAAATAACATCAAGGAGATGGTGTCTTGGGAATATTTAATGTTCATTTCTCCTGAAATATATTGTGCTTTTTCCTTTAGAACATTTTATGTACATTTTTGTTCAATTTTATAAAATGCTGCTAAAGTATTTCTAAAGTTAGAAACCACTTGGGAGATATGACCTTTAGGTAGATTGGTTTATTTGTCTTCCAAGTTATTTCTGCTTCTGTTTTATTTTAAAAGGGCCAGATAAAACAAGACAGGAAATACAAATGTGTATCTAGACGCCTGACAGTCTTTCGCTGTCTTACACAACTGAAGACTTACCTTGGAAGAATGAGGTTCTGTTACTGTTAGTATACTTGTATAGCAAGTCAACCCCAAGCATTCTCCTTGCTTTGCTCCTAGACCCTCTGGGAATGGAGCAGGTCACAGTGGTGATGTCTGGTGCTACAAAGAACCCCAGGCTAGAGATCCAGATGACTAAGAATTGAAATCATCTCAAAGTTCACTCTCTCAGTGTGGTGGTGCCTGGGAAAGAATGGCTTCAATACTGTAACAGTCCACCAGAGTAATGTAGCCAATTTAGTGAGGACTGCTGGATCTTTGATCTGACAACCCATGACTCCCGGAAACAGAGTTCCTGAGAAAAATTAAAATCTGGTTAGTTTTTTACAACTAAGACTCAGAATTCACTGAGCACCACTTGTGCTGTATTCTAGTAGTCAGAGATATTCAAGGAGAATACAAGTCTACCTCTTGATACAGGAATGGCAAGCTCACGTTGTGGCCACAGAAGATACGGTTATGGCTATCTTTGGGAAGTAAAATTTACCACAAAGGGACTCGGTCTTTTATGCCTGTCTCCATTCTCTGCATGAGAAGGACTTGCTTAATGAAGGGGTCTTGCTTGGATGGATTGCCTTTTTATCTCCCCTATCAATTAGCACTTGCTATATTCAGTGTTCAACAAATGTTTATTGACTCTGAATTTGAATTAATCCCACTAATCTTTTCAGAGAGACCAAGAAAACTTCCATTTAATGTCATAAGACTTGGCAATTTTTGTGACATTATGAAAATTATAGTGATTATTAATGTTCCAGACATCTCAACTATGGGCATCAATTTGCATTGCACATGTGTATTAGCTTACTAAAAGGCTGTATTGCTAGCACAGGTAGACAGGAAACATGTTTATTGTTCACCATCAACAAAAGTGTTCCCTTGAGGAACTTATTAATATTCACTGAGTTTCAGTCTCCTCATCAGTGAAGTGAAGAAATCTCAGTTAATTCTAAGGGACAGGAATGAGCACCTCAGCAAGCCCCCATTGGAAAAGTCATGTAAAAGATCAGAGAAAAGTGGGGAATGAAAAAGGCCAACTAGAGGTACAGATAGAGGTCATGCTTTATAATTTGTTCACCATAACTGCATCTAATGTGCTCTCATAGAAGGTGTAAAAATTTTTTAAAAGACCAATATAAATATTCCATTAAGTACATCTACATCTACCCAGCTTGCCTGTACAGAGACAAAAAAGCCTGCATGTAGTGGGGGAAAAAAAGCGCATATATATTCAGTTCCAGATTTTGGTTGTGATTCCACTAAGGCTCCTGAGCTATAATTTTTCCACTCTCCAGTGATATTAAATATGTCTTCTACCAGGCTAGGTACATAGATTTTTAGGAGTATATCAAAGTGTTCTCTTAGGAGTAAAAATGTGACATGTGTCTCAGGATTTGTTTTCAGAAAACCTTGACATGGATCTAACAGTCTGACGATTTTCAAAGAGTAGATTGGGGCCTCTGATTCTTTACAGTGAATTTGCCTTTTTAGGTCACAGCAATATTTTTCATAGATGCTTACTTTCTATAATGGGAACTTGAGATAGCTGGTGTAGCTGACAGAAGAACATGCAGCCTGGTATCCCATCCCAGTCATATTGATGATTCTACTCACACCAATATTAAAAACCAAACTCAATCAGAACTCAAAATGGGTCCTTTTGGTGCCTATTAGAAAGCACCCATGCAGTTTGAAATCATCACCTAATGAAAGAAATAGGGATCCTGAATCTTAGGTTTACTATTGAACTGTCTCAAGTGTGTCTTAAAAGAGTTAAGGTTTGCTCAAGAGGAACTGCCAGTGACCACTTTCCAAAGAATAGTTTGCACACACACACACACAGAGCACACTGGAGGCTGCTTTTGCTCCCGATAAAGAACAGGGCACAACTCTGCTGTGAATTTTCTTCTCTGTGCAACAGCAAACATCCCTGCCAATATGCAAATTAATACTAAATTATCAAGCTAGCTTCAGTCAGCAAAAATACAAAGTTTAATTTCCTACTCATGAAATAAAGACATATCCAATAAAAATCAGTGTGCACTCTGTCTTTTGCCATAGGAGTTGCAATTTAAGCAAGCCACCTCTGCCTCCATTTTCAGCTCCACCAAACTTTCAGCCTTAGAGGTCTCCTGACACATGAGTATCTGACCTTTGTCTCTGTTTTCTGGGAGCTTTGTGCCACATACATAGTCCTTTTATGAAGATAACTTGTTTAGAGAATGAATGTATTTCCGATCCCTCTTCTCCTCCCTCTCTCTCAAAATTGACCTTTTTTGAAAAAGAAAGATAGAATGAGAAGCCAGTCCCTGTTGGCTTCACTCCTCAAATGCCTGCAACTACCAGGGATAGACCAGGCGTAAGCCAGGAGCCTGGAACTCAGTCCAGGTCTCCCATATGGGTGCCAGGGACACAAGTACTTAGGCTCTCCTCTACTGGCTCCCACAATCCACATTAGCAGGAAACTAGAATCAGAAGCGGAGCCAGGACTCAAACCCAGGCACTCCAAAATAGGATGTGCCATCCCACACAGTATCCCAATTGCTGCACCAAACTCCTACCCCCCAAATTGACTTTTTGACCACCTGGCCATCTGCTCAGTCAGTAGCACTGTCTCCCAGTGTATTCACTGTCTCCCAGTGTACATCAGAAAAATAAGGCAGAGAGAGGTTTCGGATGTTACAGTCCTAATTCAGTTTCTAGCTGGAATTTATTCCTTTCCCTTGTGACCTAGGAGACAGGGACTTTCTCCTGTTCTGCCTACCTAGGTGGAGATATAAATCAAAGTAACGTGTCCTTTCTCCTCTCAAATTCTACTGTATCATTCCTTTTCTAGATCATCACACCCTGGACCCCAAGAAAGACTAAAGCCATTCTCAACAGAAATATTTCAGCAAGAAGCATAAACCTGCTGAGTTTGGTGGAACGAAGACCACACCTCCAGGCTGGCCAATAAACTCTACTGAACCCCATAGGATCCAGCCTGAATATTTATTCCACATGTCTTCTCTCATTCTGTAGCTTCTTCCTTTCCTTCCCCTCCAACCTTCCAGCCCAAAGTCCTTTCTTGTCATGCACCACACTCTCCCACAGGATGGTCTACATCCATCCCCAAGGGCAGAATTGGGTCTTGCAAAGACATTTTCCACTGAAGATGTTTTCCAGATGTCAAAAGCCCAAAAGTCCTTCCCTCCTCTCTGTAAGAATGAGCTGTGGGTTGGGTAAAAGGGCAGGGAAAACATGGTAATGTGCTTTCATCAGGCCATGGTTGATGTTCCTTTAAAGTATCTGAAATCAAATCCAGCTTGACACCATGGGGATTGTTTTCCTCCAAAAAACATCTTTAGTCTTAAATTAAATTTATTTTTTTCTGTTACTAATGACCTTGAACTTATTCTTTATGAAATACAACCTTGGTCTTGGCCTTATTATGTTCCTGTCCTTTCCCAAGTTGTATTTCAGAATGCTTCCATGTTTAATGAATATGTTTATTTCTGAGCCATCCAGATGAACAGTCCAAGCTCAGAAAAATTTTCTACCATCTACCAGGTGTGTTGTATCTACTAGAAAAGTGAAACAGGAGTGTTTGGAGAATTTCAAGTACCTGAAGGAGTACTTCCAACTCTTCCCAGAGCCATATTAGCACAATAGGAGGGATAAGATTTCAAAGTCAGTTGTAGCTCTGCATTTTTCATTATACTTTACATTTCTCCTATTGATTGGACTCCTACTTCTGCTAAAATGGGAAAAGTTTCATTTATCAGATGATCCTGCACCACCCTTAAAATCATAGTAACTATATATAAACCCTTTTATTGGAAAAGACCCAGTATATTTTTATATGGTCTCCCAATGGAAGTTTGGAGGAGGAGTTTCTAAGATAGATTGATACATAGATGATAGATATAGACAATAGATAGATGATAGAAGATAGATAGATGATAGAATAAAGATAGATGACAGATAGATAATCACATATAATTGAATATTAAGAACATAACCACAGGTCTGCATTAATTCTGAATAGAAAGCTCACTTCTGCTAGGATTGAATGCATACAAAGGTGCAAATGAGGGAGAGAGAATGTTTTAAATGTATATATGTCAAAAGATTCTTCTGGCCGGCGCCGCGGCTCAATAGGCTAATTCTCCGCCTAGCGGCGCCGGCACACCGGGTTCTAGTCCCGGTCGGGGCACCGATCCTGTCCCGGTTGCCCCTCTTCCAGGCCAGCTCTCTGCTGTGGCCAGGGAGTGCAGTGGAGGATGGCCCAAGTCCTTGGGCCCTGCACCCCATGGGAGACCAGGAGAAGCACCTGGCTCCTGCCATCGGATCAGCGCGGTGCGCCGGCCGCAGCGCGCCTACCGCGGCGGCCATTGGAGGGTGAACCAACGGCAAAAGGAAGACCTTTCTCTCTGTCTCTCTCTCTACTGTCCACTCTGCCTGTCAAAAATAAAATAAAAAAAAAAAAAGATTCTTCTGGGCTGGCGCCGTGGCTCACTAGGCTAATCCTCCACCTGCGGCGCCGGCACACAGGGTTCTAGTCCCGGTCGGGGCGCTGGATTCTGTCCTGGTTGCCCCTCTTCCAGGCCAGCTCTCTGCTATGGCCCAGTAAGGCAGTGGAGGATGGCCCAAGTGCTTGGGCCCTGCACCCGCATGGGAGACCAGGAGAAGCACCTGGCTCCTGGCTTTGGATTTGTGCATCCACAGCGGCCATTGGGGGGTGAACCAATGGAAAAAAAGGAAGACCTTTCTCTCTGTCTCTCTCTCACTGTCCACTCTGCCTGTCAAAAAAAAAAAAAAAAAAAGATTCTTCTGCCATTCCACTCAGATCACAGATCTAACATGAAGGAGAAGGCAAATGGAAAGCAAGGACCTGCTCTTTATTTAGTCCGTCCTGTAGGTGCCTGTGTCCTCTCTGCTCTTTCAAGCAGCTTAAGGCGTGCTCTCTAGGCTTACTTGGCTAATGTGTGGTCTTCCCCTAAGCTGATAGACTTCAGTGCCAGGATATGATGGACTTCTCTTTATTACTTTATTTATCTGGCTCATCTCTGCCCAGAAAACTGAACATTTAGGGTAGCTTTGAGGAGCCTAGTCCAGGCCCTCTTCCAAGGCATACAGCTCTTCGCTGTGACTCATTCCAAAAATCTTGATCTTTGCGAAGTTTTCTGTGATTTTTTTTCCAATGTAAAATGAGTTCATGAATATATAAAAATTAGCTGAATTTTCTGTAGTAAGAATAGAAATGATTGGAGCCAGAACTGTGCCATAGCAGGTGACGCCACCATCTACGGCGTGGGCATACCATATGGGTGCCAGTTCAGATCCCAGCTGCTCCACTTCCAATCAAGCTCATTGCTGTGGCCTGGGAAAGCAGTGAAAGACGTCCCAAGTCCTTGGGCTCCTGCTCCCATATGGGAGACCCAGAGGAAACTCCTAGCTCCTGGCTTTGGATCAGCCCAGCTCTGGCCATTGTGGCCATTTGGGAAGTGAACCAGCGGATGGAAGATTCCCTGCCTCTGCTTCTGCCTCTCTCTAATTCTGTCTTTCAAATAAATGATAAATCTTTTAAAAAAATAGAAATGATGGCAAGGCATTCAACAATGGGTCTATTGGAATGTGAGATTATAGATGGTCTTTTCTCTTAAATTTCTGAATCACATTTACATAAATATTTATTTCTTTGATAATATTAAAAAATACTGTTAAAACTGATGTCCTGGATAAATCTAAATGTTTGACATTTTATTATATAAGATATTCCCTGATTTAGGTCAAAGTGATCCATAAGAGTTTTATAATAAAAGATTTTTTACTAAATTTTCTAAAAAAAGGGTAATTTTTCATGTTTATATTACAAAGTGAAAACATTTAGTAAAAAAGCCACAATATTACCTTAGTCTCATAATTTTATGCCTATTTCTCTTTTAACATATAGAAAAATCAGCACTGATTCTTAATTTTAAGGTTTTCTTTAGTTTAAGAAATTGAGACTACATTAAAATTAACTTGATGCATTGGGCTAAAATTGACTTTACTCTTATCAAAGTCATCATTCCAGATCATCATTTTTGAAATAAAAAATAATAGAAAACAAATAGTTACTACACACCTAGTATGAGCTAGGTTACTTATCAGGTGTCTACAAACATTATTTTCTTTGATTTTACCAGTACCTCCACAAAATTGGTATTAGCTTGTTTTACAGTTGGACACTTGGAAAGATTAATTTTACTAAAGTCATATAATCAGTTAAAAAGTAGTGACAAGACTCAAAACAGATTGTTTGGATTTCAAAGTCTTTCCTGGAAACCAAATGAGAGTAAATACTATATAGTAATCTATTTTGATATTAGTATAAAGATGAAATAGAGGTTACTTAACACTTATTTGCCTTAGGAATACCTTAGACTAAGTTCTTGTGGGAGAATACTAATTAATTATATGCATATCCTTTAGTATTCAGATTTAATGGGGGCAGTAATGATAAGAGTAACCAGTATTTTCATTTTCACCATGTTTCCAGCACTGTTCTAGAAACTTCACAACTCATATATATATGTATGTATGTATTTAAGAGAGATTGCCAAAGATTGCCAAAGACCCAAGACGGCTTTCAGATTATCAGATTAATGGGTCAGAAAACTGGAGCAGCTGTAAAACTGTGTTTACAAAGCAACTTAAATTTTATAGCAAAGATACTGCAAGGATTAGCATCAGCTACAAGGTTATCTGGGACTTCCTTATCCTACTTTCAAGGATAAGGAAATACAACAGCTCAAGAGGAAAGTACTAATCTATGTTCCTGAGGCATTTGATCACTAAAATATCACGCACATTTAAGAAAGAAAAATGCTATAACCACATTTTCATTGCTGTTTCTTATTGACCATTAAATTTCTTTCTTCATGTCAGCAACATTTAATCTTTTGTCTTATACACTCTTCAAAAACAAATTAGCCTTCAAAGATGACCATGATTATTGCTCTGTTAAAACTTGTGAATGTTGTGAAATCAAATAATGCCACTTTTGTTTTGTTCCTGGGGGATAATTCAAGGAGTTCTTTTGCCACTTTAATTATGTTATTTAAACTTGTGAAGTACATTCATCTTTGTAATACATTCATTCACAGGGTTTTAATTTGGATGGAAATAAAATCACATTTTATAAATATAGTAAACATTATTTTTGGAATTCCAAAGTTGTTACATTTTGGGATTTAAGAAAATGGCTTTATCCATTTCTCTATTATTTTTTAAAAAGTTGTTTTATCAACCATTATTGCAGATTAAATAGCTTCTTTCCCCTCTGGTCACAAAGAGTTGTCTTGATATTGAGTATTTGGTGACTATTTGAGAAATTTAGAGTCCCCAACACATGGATTAGTGATAGCTCATAAAGGCATATCTCTTCAAAGTTTGTTAATATTAAATCTATAAACCTAATATTAGTAGCAAATGGATTTGAGACTTCTAAATATTTCCATAAATTACATAATTGCATGAAAATACATATGTATATATACTTTTTGTGATTTCTCAAAATATTTTGAGAGCTAGAAGAAAATATATATTAATATATAATATAGTACATGGTTAAAACATTTATAAATCAACTTCTTGAAGGATCAAGGACATAAATTTAAATAAATGAATTATTTTCACATTTATATGAAAATAAGATTTTTCCTATATAAGACAGCCTTCTTAAGATGATTATCAGATATCAGTGTTCTTTTTTAAGGGAACATGTAAAATATTAAACTAATATTACATATGGTAGCTACTAGCTGTTCAGAATTTGTATTCTGTGTTAGCAAGTATGAGTTTATTCTTTACATACACACAATTTTGTAATTTTGTCCTCTAGACCATCACTGGATTATCAGAGTGTCCAAATAAATTACCAAGGCAACATCATCAAATGGCAAGTAATGCCAGGGGAACATCTTGTGTGAATTAAAGAACAAGGTATTAGGGCTTATTGCAGCAAACAAAGAAGAGCTCAGATATTAGGATTAGCAGGGAAGCAATAATCATGCAAAAATATTGACTGTATCAACAATACAGATGACTTTCCCATAAGGCACAATTTTTATCTATTCATGAAAAGATCTCTTTGTGTGATTTCTTCTTGAGAGAAGGAAATATTCATTCATTGACAATGATTAATAAATATTTACCATGATGTTTGTTGCTCATTTTCTTTCCTTCTCCATTCAAAATGAGATCATTTTATCAGGTAGTTAGTACTGACTGAAGTAAAGAATAATAAATTAATTATTTACACTTTAGTAATTTCTCTATTTGACATTTGCCTCACTCAGATGACAGAATCATTTAAAAATATATTCAAATTTCCAGACTAGAACTTCTGGACTGGGACACTCTAACAGGCTGGTACATCAACTATGGGATCAAGGTATACCAATATCACTATATGCTCCAGACAAATGTATCTGGATTTAGGTCATCCTAGAAGTACCACTTCCACTGTGCCAAAAGGCAACAAAGGTGGGAAAACCCTATTTAAGAACCACATCTCCAACATTCAAAATAGTCAACACTAAAGGGGTTGCATGGATAAATCACTTCAGCTCCCCAAGTAGTCCATGGAGTAAGAAGTGGTCTCTTATATACTGTGTTAAGCTTATAATTTTAAGGTAACTATATTTCCACATGCAGATGTTAAAAAATGATACAGAGACCCTATTCATCCTTCACCTATTTTTCTCACTGATAACATTTTTCAAAGTTGTGCAGGGAAATACATGAAGTATTGACAATAATACCATTAGTCAATATATAGAGTAACTCCAGCACACAAAGAATCCTCACACTGCCTCTCTATAGCAACACCTACCCACAATCAAAAAATATCCAATCTCTTGGGATTGCCTTTTTTACTCAGCATAATTCTCTGGAAATTTAGTACATTCTTTTTTATAGTTGATTGATAGTCAATAGTATGAATGTACCACATTTTGACCACTCACCCCTTGTAGGGCATGTACATTTTTATTCAGCTTGAGAGCATTACAAATAAACTTGTATGAGCTCTTGAGTACAAGGTTGTTTTCAACTGATTATTTTTAAAATTTTGAATTAACACATTAACACACAAAACTTGTACATTATATGGAAGGCAGTGCAACATTTCAACACACACACACAGTATAAGCTGATCATATCAGGCAATTAGTCTTTCCTTGTCTTTTCTTTGTATTTAGAGCCTACCAGCTTCGCTCTTCCAATTATTTACAAGGAATATAATCTATTATCATTAGCTACAGTAGTCCCAAGGCTCTACGGAACCCCAAAATCCATTACCTTTATCTGATTGCATTTTGTATCCATTATCCAATCTAATCTCTCCCGTTCCTCCTCTCCTCATCATTTCCAGTATCAAGTAACCTTTATTTTAGGTTCATATTAATGAGATATGTCACAATATGAATACTTATATAAACTTTTACATATGAGAGAGAACACATGGTTTTTATTTTTCTATGTTTGATGGAATTCAGTTAGCATAATAATCTCCAGTTCCATCCATTTTACTGCAGTTATCAGAATTTCAGTCCCATTTATGTCTAGACACCATTCCATTGAGTCTGTATACAGTTTCTTTATCCATTCATCTACTGATGGATACTTTGAAGATATACCTTGGACACTGAATAGTACAGCATGCAACACAAGAGCATGGGTATCTCTTACATGTGCTTATTTCATTTCCTGCAGAACCATGCCCATAAGTAGGATAGTTAATCTTCTGCATATGGGTATCCAGTTTTATTGATCATGCTTTTGGTGTCAATTCTAAGAATGCTTGCCTCTCCCTAGTAATGACTTTATCTTACAATTTGTCTATAAATTTTATTTTTCAACATTATATATATAAGTACATGATGTACCTTGGGTTAAGATTAATATAAAGTTTGAGATTTAAATTTCTTATTTTGCTTTTGTCTCTAGTTGTGTGTTTTTTTTTCTTTTGTTCCATAGATTGTCCCAGATCCATCCATTGAAAAGTCAATCCTCCATCCATTGATGTGCTCTTGTATCTCTGTTTCTATGGGCGTAAATATGGGTTCTCTATTCTATATATGTATATATATGCATATATATATACATGTATATATATATAATCCATTGTGTGTATATATACATATATATGTATATATATAATCCATTGTGTGTGCTATATATACATATATCTATATATACACACACTATATATATCATAATTGTTGACTCATTCATTAGTTGATGAAAGGTTTGCTGTTTCCAATTTTGATTATTATGAATAATGCTGCCATAAATATTGCTGTACAAATTTTGGGGGAAGGCATAACTTTTCATTTCCCTTAGATACTTTTGTATCTTTAAGGTAAAAAAGAGAGTTTCTGGGTCATATTATGACTCTATGTTTAACATTTTAATAAGTTCCAGACTATTTTCCAAAGTTGCTGTGCCATTTCTACTTTCCCACCAGAAGTATGTGAGGATTGTAATGTTCCCGAATCTATACCAATCTTTGTTACTATCCTTTATACTATAATAATACTAGTAGCTGTGAAATTGTATTGCCATGGTGGTTTAGATATACATGCCCCTTATGATTAATGAGGCCAATGATCTCTTTATGTCATTACTAGCTATTCATTGGAGTAGTGTCTTTTCAGTTCCTTTTCTTATTTAGTAATCAGGCTATTTATCTTTATATTATTTAAATGTACAAGTGCTTATACACACTATATTGAAATCCCTCATCAGTATATAATTTGCATGTATTTTCTCTGATTCTGTAGGTTGATTTCTTACATTCTTGTTGGTATTCTTTGAAGGACAAAAGTTAAATTTTGCTGGAGTTCAATTTACCTGCTTTTAATTTTATTGACTGTGCCCTTGATTTCACATCAAAGAAAATTTTCTCTAACCTTAAGTCACAAAAATTTACCTATATATTTTTCTAATATTTTATTTTTGACTTATAGCTGTTACATTTAGGAGGATAATTTTTAGTTGGTTTTGTGTATGATGTAAAGAAGGATGTAGAATAATTTTTTGCATGGGTTATCTAGTCCAAGTTTTTGAATGACTATCATTTCTCACACTGAATTGTCCTGGCAGCCTTGCTGAAAACCCATTCATCATATATGGTCTACTTATATTCAGATGACCTCTTTTTTTTATCTCAAATCAATTTTGGTACTTTTTACCTTTCTAAGAGTTCACTGAATCTATATATATTATCTAATTTGATGGCCAAAGGTTTTTATAGTCTTTTTTAAAAGTTATTTTATCTAGGAAGTTAATATTAATTTTCCCATTTTTCCTCTTGTTTCCCTTCATCAGTTCAAATAAATGCTTGTTAACGTTGTTAAACCTCACAGATTCAATTTTTACCTTTTTTATTTTTCACGATTATTTTCCTGATATCTATGTCATGAATTTTTCTAGTCCTTAACTTGTAATACCCTTTCCTCTTCCTTGCATTTAGTTTGCTTTTCTTTTCCTAGTAACTTAAGATGAAGGGTCAGGTTATTAAGATCATTCATCTTTTTTCAGTAAAAGTTGTTTATACCTATAAATTTGCCTTCAGTATTTGCTTTTATTGCATCACACACATTTCAGTATATTCTGTCTTCCTTCTCATTCATGTGAAAGTGTTTTCTTGATTTATTCTTGGTTCATTGGTTACTTAGGAGTCTGTTGTTTTGCTCCCACATATTTGTAAATTTCCCATTGTTATCCATTTCTATATTTCATTGTGATGACAATTCATACTTGGTATTATCTTAATCTTTTTTTAATTTATTGAAACATGTTCTGGCCTAGAATATGATCTATCCTGGAGAAAGTTCTATGTGAGCAGAAAGTATATTCTGCTGACTTATGGTGAATTGTTCTTTCAAGGTCTGTAAGGGTAGTGGATTTACAGTGTTGTCTTAGTCATCTGCTTCCATTTCTAGCCTAGATTTTATGTTGTCCTTATTTATTTTAAAGGCAGAAGTGAGAGAGAAAGAGAGAGAGAGAGAGAGAGAGAGAGAGAGAATTTGTTGTCTGTCAATTCACTCCCCAAATGCCCAACACAGCCAGGTCAAAACAAGAAGCCAGGAACTCCAGTTTGGTTACCCATGTGGGTGGCAGGGACCTAAGTTCTTAAGACATCATCTGCTGCTTACCAGGGTGCACAGGCAGATGGATCAGAAGTGGAAGTCAGCCTTGATCCCAGGCACTCTGTTATGGGTTATTAGAATCCACATTGGAACTATCATTGGAAGTAGAGTATTGAAGTATAACTTTTATGGTTCAATTATCTCTGTCTCCCTTCAATTTAGTCAACATTATTAGGTGCATCTATGTTTATAATTGCTATATATTCTTGGTGAGTTAGCATTTTTATCATTAAGAAGTGCACAATATCCAATCACATTTTGGTTTAAAGTTAATATTATCATAGCTATGTCATGTTTTTATGATTGCTATTTACATGATATATCTTCTTGTATTTTTAAGATTTTAATTTCTGTCTCTGCAAACAAAATGTCTCCTATAGACATTACTTGATTTGGTATGAGCATGTATTCAGTCTGATAATCTCTGACTTTTGAATAGAAGAGTTGTTCTATTCATACTTCATGTTATTGAGAGTTGGAACGTATCTGTAATTTCACTCTTACTTTTTTTTGAAATTTAAATTCTCCCTCTGTTTATCCTATACTGCTCTTTTACATTAAAGGAATCCTTTCTATAACAATATTCTAATTTCTCTGATTTTTCTATCATTAATTTTTCTTATATTCATTCAAATGGTAGAGACAATTAGATGGATAGAGAGAAAGATATATATATATATATACATATATAGATATCCATCTAGATAGATGGATAGATAGATAAATAGATAGATAGATAGATAGATATAGAAAGAGATCTTGTCTACTACTCAATCCACAAATACCCACAATGACTAGGGTGGGGGAAAACTGCCTAAAATAAAATTTTATGTAAAATTTTAATAACTTGCAGATTTCCCTAAAGTATTTGCATGTACCCTATGTCATATACAAATGTCACTAAGGACAGAAATTCAGTTTAGAGTATGAATTTAATTTTTAAACAAGGGCTTTTCATGGAACCAGCATTGTAATACAGCAGGTTAAGCAGTCACCTGCAATGCAGCCATCCCATATCAGAGCAATGGTAAAAATCCCAGCTACCCTGCTTCCAGTGTTAAATTACCTGAGAAAGCAGTGGATGATGGCCCAACTATTTGGGTCTCTATCTCATGTGGGATGCCTAGATGGAATTCCAGGCTCCTGGCTTTAACTTGACCCATCCCCAGTTGTTGCAGCCAGTTGTAGAGTGAACCATGGGATAAAAGATGTCTTTCTCTGTGTCTCTCCCCTTATCCCTGTCACTTTGCATTTTAAATAGATAAAACAATTCTCACCAGACTCTCTAGTCATCATGATGTCCAATATTACCCAATAAGCTTTCTCCAAGCCACTAGTCTACTCTGATTGAGATCTTCATATATATATATCTTATCTTATTGACCACTAATGGTGAGAACTCTAATTACCAGAATTTCTTTCTCTGGAGAGAGAAAAAAAGAGATCAAAAGAGAGAGAGAGACTTCATGTGCTGGTTCACTTCCCAAATGGCTGCAGTAGCCAAGGCTGGGCAAGGTCTAGCTGAATACAGGAGCCAGGAACTCCATCCAGGTTCCCACAAGGGTAACTGGGCCCTGGGAACTTGGGTCAGTATTTGCTGCCTTCTCAGAAACATTAGCTAGCTAAGAGCTGGATTGGTAGCAGAGCATTAAGCACTCAAACTGATGGTCTCTTGTAGAATGGCTGAATCACAAGCAGTGGCTAAACCTACAGTGCAACAATGCCACTACCCACCCCCAAACACGGCAAACAATTTTAAAGTTTCATCATATTCATTATTTGTTGTTCGCTTTCCTTTACGGGATCATAAATTTAATCACCCATCCACTGCAAGTGTGCAGTTAAATTTAACTCAGCATAACTTTGTGGAGTCTAGATAACAGAATTTCACAAACCAGTATTTTTTGTTTGTTTTTCATAATGGGAAAGGGGATTGGCTACATCGGCTAAAGACCACTCTTACTTTGCCAAATAGTCTCTTAAAGGAAGATAGTTGGAAAAGGAAACAAAGATGGTGGCTGATTACAAGGCTCCAGGGAAGCCTTTCCCCCAAAGACACCAAAAAGAACACCTACACACACTAAGTCACCTTACCAGAAGATATAGGGGCCTGCTGAGAAACTACAGTGCCTCATCTTGTTAGAATCACTCTTCTCCCAGCTCCAAGAAACAGTCTGGAGACACGTATCGACTTGAGAGAGGGAGAGTGAACTGAAAAAAGTACTAATCTCATTGCTAAAAACGTCAGTCAAACTGAACACTTCATCTCCACTCCCATACATGTGGAGTGATTATTTGGAGTTCCAAAGCCAAGCAGCCTCTGCCAGAAGCAAAACTCTAAGGAGCTAGGCAACTGAGCTTGGGATTGCACCTGGGAAGTCAGAGCGGACTTATCATCCATAGATATGACAACTGATAAAGCCCAAAGGCCTTCAGTCCTGGCTGTGTCACACACTGTGAGGCTAGACTTGCCTAGCATAAGCAGATACCTGCACTAATTTTGGCATATGTTACTGCTGGCTCCTAGTGGGCCAGAAGGACACTCCTGAGACTTTGTATAAACTTGTGGCTGTGGAAACCTATGTGAACAGCCTAGGGCCAGTCTGGGTGGCCAGTGGCCTACCTCTTTTAGTATGCTTCAACTTTGAGCAGATAGCAAGAGCCTGTCTTGAGACTCAGTACTAGACTGGTAAAGCCCAGTGCTGGAAGATTCTAATTATTTCCTGACAGAGGCAAGTTCCCAGGGATGAAAATCTCTGAATCTGTCCCAGTATCAGAGATCTGTACCCTGGTGAGACAGACTTTGGAGGCTGTCACCCCAAATTTCATGCTGACCTGGTGTGCACTGTGGAGACTGCACTAGACCTGATGACTGAAATTCAGCTGTAACCTACCTAGCATCTGTCTTAGTAGCTGAAGGGTTGTCTCTGTTACCCCTCCTACAAACTTGAGCAGACAGCAATAAATCACAAGACTGCTTCGGAACTCAGTGCCAGGCTGATAAATCCCATCATTGAAAAGATTATCTCAGTCCTGCTCCCTAGGACAGTGACTACAGACCCTCTGTACCTGTGTCAGCACCCAGGAGAGTTCCCTGGTCACAGGTGAGCAGACAATATCACCTGTGGCTGATAGGAGCAGCAGCAGGCAGGGAGTGCCCTCCGCAGCAGACAGACCACAGCAAGTGAACTTTGGTCCTACTCTCAGGCTGTGCTCCTGTTGGTGGAGTGAGGGCTCTGGATATTATCCAGGATCAGGGCATTCATGGACACAGGACAAGGAATCTGAGCCTATCAAAGGCCCACGAAGAGGTTTGTAGTAGTGGACTACCCCTTTCTAGGTAATTCCCCAATTCATACTGGGCAGTGCATCAGCTGCAATTTGGGGGAAAATGAGTTTAAGGTGTATTGTGAGACTGAATCAGTGAAAATACAGCAATAGTGGAAACAGAGCAAACTGTGATGTAAGGTGCTATCTAGCGCTAAAATAACTGAAGTATACACAGGCTCAGGAAAAAAAAATAGGCTGCTAAGAATTTTTAGGACAGTCAAAAATCAAGCCAGATTACTATAATAAAATTCTTCAATGTGAAGACAATGGTGTACACCAGCAAGCATGCCAGAAACCAACTATCTAGGAATTTATATTTCCAAATACTTGGAAGAATATTTCAAAGTAGCTGTTTAAAGTAAACTCAGAGAAATTCAATACTCCAACAGAGCTCTGATAGAGGGATGGAAGTAATTAAACAAAATCAAACAGAAGTTTTTAAACTGAAAAATACACTTTCTGAAATTGAAAATGTGTCAGATTGCATCAGTGGCAGAAAAGAGCAAACAAAAGTAAAAATCAGCTCAAATGCAGCCTATTTGAAAATATATAGTTGAAGGAGAAAGGGAAAAAAAAACAAGAGGAATGAAGAAAGTTTATAAGAAACATAGGATAGCATGAAAAGAGCAAATATTTAGGACACTGGGATTCAAGAGGGACTTGGGAATTCCAAAAGGTACAATGCATTTTCTTTTTTTAAGATTTATTTTATTTATTTGAAAGATGGAGTTACAGAGGGATGTCGAGCCAGAGAGAGAGAGAAGTCTTCCATCCACTGGTTCACTCCCCAAATAGCCTCAATGGCCGGAGCTGGGCCAATCCGAATCCAGGAGCTAGGAGGTTCTTCCGGGTCTCCCACGTGGGTGCAGAGGCCCAAGGATTTGGGTCATCTTCCACTGCTTTCCCAGGCCGCAGCAGAGAGCTGGATCAGAAGTGGAGCTCTTGGGACTAGAACCGGTGCCCATATGGGATGCCTGTGCTTCAGGTCAGGGCTTTAACCCACTGCACCACAGCGCTGGCCCCTGGATGCATTTTCAAAAAGAGAATGACAGACAACTTCCCAAACATAGAGAAAGACACAGCTGTCTGGTACAGGCAGATTGAAGCTCTTTACTGAGATTCAACCCATCAAATCTACTTCAAGGAATATTATAACCAAGTTCTCCAAGGTTAAAGATAAAGTGAGGATTCTCAGAGCTACAATAGAAAAGAAGCAAATTACACATAAAAGGGTTCCCAACAGAAACTTCTCAACAGAAAACTAACAGGCCACAAGGAGTGAGAAGAGACTTTTATAGTACTAGGGAAAAAAATTACCAGCCAAGAATATTGTACCCAACAAACATAGCTTTCAGATATGAGGGAAAGATAAGACATTCCCAAACAAAAGAAGAATTTAACACCACAAGAACTATGTTACAAAACATGTTAATGGCAATTCCTCAAACTGAAAGAAAGATGCTGTTGTATTAGAAGAAAATATTAGGATGTAGAAAATTCACTGGTAAGAGTATTACGCTAGCCGGCGCCGTGGCTCAACAGGCTAATCCTCTGCCTGCGGCGCCGGCACACCAGGTTCTAGTACCGGTCGGGGCACCGGATTCTGTCCCGGTTGCCCCTCTTCCAGGCAGCTCTCTGCTGTGGCCAGGGAGTGCAGTGGAGGATGGCCCAATTGCTTGGGCCCTGCACCCCATGGGAGACCAGGAGAAGCACCTGGCTCCTGCCATCGGATCAGCGCAGTGTGCTGGCCACAGCGCGCCGGCTGTGGCGGCCATTGGAGGGTGAACCAACGGCAAAGGAAGACCTTTCTCTCTGTCTCTGTCTCTCACTGTCCACTCTGTCAAAAAAAAAAAAAAAAAGAGTATTACGCTAATAAATTCAGAATGCTCTAATATTGTAAGCATGGTTTATACACCATTTATAACTTTACCATGAAGACTAAAAAAGTTATAATCACTACATTAAATATTAATACATTCAGAATATTGAAAGAGGTCAAATTTAATATTAAAAGTTAAATATGGAGGCTGACGATGTGGCACAGCAGGTTAATGTGCCACTTTCGAAGCTAGCATTCCTTTTGAGTCCCGGATGCTTCATTTCTAATCTAGCTTCCTGCTAGTGTCTGGGATGGCAGCAGAAGATGACCCATGCTACACAACTGAGAGAACTGGATGGAGCTCCAGGCTCCTGGCTTGGGCCTAGCCCAGCCCTGGCTATTGTGGCCATTTGCAGATGGACCAACGGAAAGATCTCTTTCTGCCTCTCTCCCTCTCTCCTTCTCTCCCTCCCTCTCTCTCTCCCCCTCCTTTTTCTCTTTCTGTGACTCTGACTTTCAAGTAAATAACTAAATCTTTCTTAAAGAAATTCAAAATGTGGGGAGAAGTGCAGCACAAATTTAGTGTTCTTTATTAGTCTCTTTCCTTATTTTTTAGAGATTTTATTTATTTATTTGAGAGTTAGAGTTACAGACAGTGAGAGGGAGAGACAGAGAGAAAGGTCTTCCATCTGTTGGTTCACCCCCCAAATGGCCACAATTGCAGGAGCTGCACCGATCCAAAGCCAGGAGCCAGATGCTTCTTCCCAGTCTCCCACACAGGTGCACGGGCCCAAGCACTTGGGCCATCTTCCACTGCTTTCCCAGGCCACAGCAGAGCGCTGCATTGGAAGAGGAGCAGCCAGGACTAGAACCAGTGCCCATATGGAATGCTGCTTCCACGGGCAGAGGATTAACCTACTGTGCCATGGCGCCAGCCCCCTCTTTCCTTATTTTTATCATACTAAGTTATCATTTTAAGATAGCTTGTCATAGCCAGAATAAAATTTTTGTAAGCCTCATGGTAATCACAAAGCAAGAACCTAAAACAGATTACCAAAATAATAAACAAGGAATCGAAGTGTACCATTAGAGATAAATCACTTAACCACAAAGATAGGTTATAAAATGAGAAGGAAGGAAGGAAGGAAGGAAGGAAGGAAGGAAGGAAGGAAGGAAGGAAGGAAGGAAGGAAGGAAGGAAGGAAAGAAGAGAAAGAAAGAAAGAAAGAAAGAAAGAAAGAAAGAAAGAAAGAAAGAAAGAAAGAAAGAAAGAAAGAAAGAAAGAAAGAGGAAGGAAGGAAGGAAAGAAGGAAGAGTAAAATAGAGAATAGAAAAAAATCACAAAAGAATTATCAAAAATACAGTAGTAAGAACTCACCTATTACCTTAAAAGTCAATGAGCTGAATTATGCAATAATTAAGAGACATAGGCCGGCGCTGTGGCATAGTGGGTAGGGCTGTTGCCTGCAGTGCCAGCATCACATATGGGTGCCAATTTGAGTCCCAGCTGCTCTACTTCCCATCCAGCTCTCTGCTATGATCTGAGAAAGCAGTGGAAGACAGCCCAAGTCCTTGGGTCCCTGCACCTGAGTGGGAGACCTGGAAGAAGCTCCTGGCTCCAGCCTTCAGATTGTCTCAGCTCCGGCTATTGCAGTCATCTGGGGAGTGAACCAGTGGGTGGAAGATCTCTCTCTCTCTCGCTCTCTCTCGCTCTCACTCTCTCTTTCTCTTTCTCTGCCTCTGCCTCCCCATAATGCTGCCTTTCAAGTAAATAAATAATCCTTAAAAAAAGACATAGAGTGACTGAATGGATTATAAATAGGACCCAAATATATGCTGCTTATAAGGAACTCAATTGAATTTTAAGTACACACATGACTGAAAGTGAACAGATGGAACAAGATGTTCCATGTGTTTTAACCACCCCCCCCCAAAAAAAAAACAGTATCAGTACACATACTTCTAACCAACAAAATAGATTTTAAATCAAAAAGAGTAAAGAGAGATCAAGGAGATGTTTATATAATGATAAAGGGCTCAATTCAGCAAGAGAAAATAACACTTAAGAATATATATGCACCCAATATTGGAGCATGCAAATACATAAAACAAATATTAATAGATCTGAAAGGAAAGATAGACTCCCTTACAATAATATTAAGAAACTCTAATACCCCATTTTTAGAAATGGACATAACTTCCAGACAGAAAATCAACAAAGAAACCACAATTGAATTGCACCATAAATCAACTGGACCTAACAGACATCTACATAACTTTACACTTTGCATCCAACTACTGCAGAATACGCACACTTCTCAATAGCACATGGAACATTTTCCTTGGTAGATCATATGGTAGATAGCTCACCAAAAAATTCTCAACAAGCTTAAAAGAACACAACTCATGTCAAGTATATTTTCTGACCAAATGCAATAAAACTATAAATCAGACTTTAGAAACAATAAAAATCCATGGAAATTAATTATTTCCAAAAAATCAATAGATCAAAAAGGAAATTTTAAAGTGTCTTGAAATGAAATAAAATGGAAACACAACATAGCAAAGCCAATGAGATACAATAGAACTGGTATTAAGAGGGAAGTTTATACCAATCAATGCCTGAATCAAAATAAAAAATCACTGCATCTCAGAGAATTAGAAAAACATAAAAAAATCAAACTCAAATTGATATAAAGAAATAAAAAAAATCAGAGCACAACTAATTGACAAAGTAGCATCAAAAAACAATGAAAATGAAGACTGGATTCATTAAAAACACAAACAAAACAGATAAACTTTACCTAAACTACTAACGAAAAAAGAAAGAAGGTTCAAATACATAGAACCAAAGATGAAATGTAGAGATTACAACTGACACCACAGAACTAAAAGATTACTACAGATTATTATGAGCATTTATAAATCAACAAATTTCATTACCTAGAATAAAAGAACTAATTTTTATAAACATACATCTTAGTGGGCGGTGCCGTGGCTCAACAGGCTAATCCTCCGCCTTGTGGCACCAGCACACAGGGTTCAAGTCCCAGTCAGGGCGCCGGATTCTGTCCCAGTTGCCCCTCTTCCAGGCCAGCTCTCTGCTATGGCCTGGGAGTGCAGTGGAGGATGGCCCAAGTGCTTGCGCCCTGCACACCATGGGAGACCAGGATAAGCACCTGGCTCCTGCCTTCAGATCAGCGCGGTGTGCCGGCTGCAGCGCGCCTACCGCGGCAGCCATTGGGGAGTGAACCAATGGCAAAGGAAGACCTTTCTCTCTGTCTCTCTCTCACTGTCCACTCTGCCTGTCAAAAAAATAAAAATTAAAAATAAATAAACATACATCTCAGCAAGATTAAATAATGAGAAGGCAAAATACCTAAAGAGCCCAAAAACTACTAGCAAGTAGTAAATTAGTAATTACTAAATCAGTAATTGAAAAATCTCTTCCATCAAAGAAAAATCTAGGACTGAATGGCTTCACTGTTGAATTCTACCAAACCTTTAAAGAATAATTAACATCAATCCTTCTTAAATTATTCTTTAAAATAGAAGAGTGGGGAGGAGGTAGTGACATGGCTCACTTGGTTAATCCTCCGCCTGTGATGCCGGCATCCCATATGGGCACCGGGTTCTAGTCCCGGTTGCTCCTCTTCCAGTCCAGCTCTCTGCTGTGGCCCGGGAGGACAGTGGAGGATGGCCCAAGTGCTTGGGCTCCTGCACCCGCATGGGAGACCAGGAGGAAGCACCTGGCTCCTGGCTTTGGATCGGCATAGCTCCGGCCATGACAGCCATTTGGGGGGTGAACCAACGGAAGGAAGACCTTTCTCTCTGTCTCTCTCTCTCTCTCTCTCTCACTGTCTAACTCTGCCTGTCAAATAAAAAAAAAAATCAGAAAAGTAGGGAATCCACTCAAACTCATACTATGAGGCCAGGATTCCTTTGATACCAAAATCAGTGAAGGACACAACAGAAAAACAAAGCTACAGGTCAATACCCTTGATGAATATACATGCAAAAATCCTCAACAAACTACTAGACAATGAATTCAATAGCACATTGAAAAGATCACTTTCCATAATCAAGTGGGATTTATCCAAGGGATGAAAAGATAGTTTAACATATGCAAATCAATAAGTCATTCACAACATTGACAGAATGAAAAACAAGAATCAAGGCTGGTGCTGTGGCACAGTAGGTTAAGCAGTGGCCTGCAGTGCTGTCATCTTATATGGGCTTAGGTTCAACTCCCAGCTACTCCACTTCTGATCCAGCTCTCTGCTAATGCACCTATGAATGTAGTAGAAGATGGCCCAATTCCCTGGGACTCTGCACCAATGTAGGAGACCCAGAAGCTCCTGGCTTTTGGCTTTGATCTATCTGGCCCAGTTCTGGTCATTGCAGCGAATTGAGGATTGAACCAGTGGAAAGAATATCTGTCTCTCTATCTCACCTTCTCTGTGTCTGTACCTCTACCTTTTAAATAAATAAATACAATTTTTAAAAAAAGAAAAACAAAAATCATGATAACTTCTATAGATGCAGACAAAGCACTGGATAACATTTAACACAATTTCACAATTAAAAAAAAGAAAGAAAAAGAAACTTTGACAGGTTAGGAATCGAAGATACTTACCTCAATGCAATGAAGCCCATGTATAACAAGACAACAGCTATTATCCTAAGAAACAGAGAAAGGTTGAAGGCTCTCTCCAAGACCTGAAACAGGACAAAGATGCTCATTTTCACTAGTTTCATTCATCATAGTACTGGGGGTCCAAGCTAGAGCAATAACACAAAAGAAAAAAATAAAGGACATCCAAATTGGAAAGGAAGAAGTCAACTTGGCAATGTTTGTAAAAGACGTGTTGTATAAAGAAAGCCCAAAAGACTCCATCATGAAGCTGAATAAACAAATTCAGTTAAGTTGCAGAACACAAAATTAACATACAAAAATCAATAGCACTGTCATATACCAATAGTAAATCATCTGAAAAAGAAATTGAGAAAGCAATTCTATTTTCAATAGTTATAAAAATTAAAGACTTGGAAAAAATTTAAAAACAAGTGAAAGATTTCTACAATGAAAACTCTAAATAATTGATGAGAGAAAATGAAGAGGAAACAAAGAAATGAATAAGCATTCCATGTTCATGGATTGCAAGCATCAATATCATTAAAATATACTTATACTCCAAAGTATTCACAGACTCAATGCAATGTCTGTAAAAGTTCCAATGACTTTTCCACAGAACTATAAAAAAACCCATCTTGAATAGCCAAAGCAGTTATGAGTGGGAAAAAAAGCAGGATGCATTACACTACCTAACTATAAAATATATTACAAAGTAATATATAATATATACAAGTATATATAATATATATTATATATATACATATATATGTATATATATAATATATACAAGTAATTAAAACAGCATGGTATTTCCATAAAAACATAGCAGTAGACCAGTTGAACAGAACAGAGACCCTGGAAGTAAACCAAGCATTTACCACCAATTAAACTTTGACAAAGGTGATGCTAATATTCATAGGGAAAAAAAGGGTAATGTTTTCAATAAATGGTGCTTTGAAAAATGGAAACCAACATACTAAAAAGTGAAATTAGATCCTTATTTCTCGCCATATATAAAATTCAATTCAACATGGATTTAAGATCCAAATGTGAGATCTGAAACATTGAGAATATTAGGTGCAAACATAGGGAAAACACTTCAGATATTGAAGTGAGCAAGGATTTTCTAGATCAGACCCTCAAACCTCAAGAAATGATATACAAAATAGAAAAAATTGGATTTATTCAAACTAACAAGATTTTGGTCAGTAAATAATCAATAAAGTAAAAAAAGAATCTGCAGAATTAGAGAAAGTATTTGCAAGCTGTACATCAGGCAAAGGGTTAATATCCTGAACATATTATACTTCAAGCAACTTAATAGCAAAATAATAATAATAATAATAATAATGCAGCTAAAATAGTAGATCCAGACATTTCTGAAAAGAAGATAAACAATTAGTCAACAGGAATAGGAAAAAATGCTCAACATTGTGATTAATCATAATGGAAATAGGAATCACTATTACAATAAGATATCACTCTACTCCAATAAGATTGGCTGTTACCAAAAATACAAAAAATAACAAGTGATGGCAAGGATGTGAAGTAAACCCCTTCACATTATTGATGGGAATGCAAATAATGCAACCAATGTGTAAAAGAGAATAGAGGTTCTTCAAAAAACTAAAAACAGAACTATCATATGATCCAGCAATCCACTCTAGTGTATATATCCAAGGGAAATGACAGACATCTGTCAAAGAGACATCTGGTACCCATGTTTACTGCAGCACTTTTCACAGTAGCCAAGAAATGGAAACAACCTAAGTGCTCACCCACCAATAAACAAATAAAGAAAATATGGTATATACATAATGAAATATTACTGAGCTATAAAAAGATGAAATCCTGTCTTTTGCAACAACAAGGGTGAGACTGTAGTCAGCCAAGCACAGAAAGCAAATTTCACATGATCTCACTCATATTTGGAGTCTATAAAATAGGTGATCTTGGGGGTTGGCACTGTGGCACGGTGGGTTAAATTCCTGGTCTGCAGTGCTGGCACCCCATATGGGCACCGGTTCCTATCCCAGATGCTCCACTTCTGATCTAGCTCTCTACTATGGCCTAGGAAAGCAGTAGAGAATGTTCCAAATCCTTGGGCTCCTGAACCTGTGTAGGAGACCCGGAGGAAGCTCCTGGCTCCTGGCTTCCGATCAGCACAGCTCCAGCTGTTATGGCCATCTGGGGAGTGAGCCAGCAGATGGAAGGCCTTTCTCTCTCTCTGCCTCTGTCTCTCTGTAACTCTGCCTTTCAAATAAATAAAATAAATCCTTTTTTTTAAAAATAGGTGATCCCAAAAAATTTTAAAATAAAACAGTGGTTACCTGAGGCTAGGGAGGGAAGAAAGGGGGGAAAGGATGAGAAAACGTGATTTATGGGTTTGAGGTTATAACTAGATAGAAGGAAGAAAATCTGGACTTCTATTGTACAGTAAGGTGACTATTGATAATGTTAATGTACTGTGTATTTCCTCATTAAAACAAAACAGAATATAGGATTTTGAATCCTTTACTAAGTTAAATGTTCTTGACTAATCTCCATGGCATAGGAATCCCTGGTAAATTCCTGTCTACAATTCATAGGAAGAAAATGAGCAGGTCAGAAGAGGTAAAACTCAGGAATGTTGAGAAACCACTCAAATCATAATGTGATACTATAGAATTAAATGGATGTCATTGTCTATGGAAATGTTTCAAGTATCTCAACTAATGCATGCACTACCTGGCATTAACTTTTTTCATTTTAATGAATAATGTGAATCTTATGATTATCATTCACTCTTGATAATTACTTACTATAGTCGTAAGTACACAGTATGTTACTAGTATATTCAATATATTTAATAAAGGTGCAAAAGGAAAACGACAAAAAAGAAGAATTTCATTGATATTAGATCGCTTGACACACTCTAAATCTTTCTTCAGTATGCATAGCACGTAGGAAAAGCTGCTTTCCACAATTTTCTCTTAACATAGGCTGCTACTTAGAAACATGCTATAGGCAGAGATGTTTTTATTTTGTTTTCCAAATAATCTTCCACTTGATAAGTGGTCTCCTGAGTCCAAGAAATGGATTTATGATCTTCATATCAGTATCCAAGAATGGAAACTAATTAATGTCAAGTATATTACACTTAAAAAATTCCTGCTCTCTTTATTTCACTTTTTTTCTTTCATTTTTTGTTGCAAATTTTAGTTACAACTTCCAGAAAGGGGCCAAAGTTCAAACAGTGAGTAAGAAATTAAATTTCTATTTGTTTTAAATATGTCAAAATAAGTGATCCAAAAACATTAATCTTATTTATGAATTAAGTCAAAAAGAACATTCTAAATGCCTGCATAGGCTCTCAAGAGTGAGATGTATCACATTAATCACACAATATCATCAACTTTTTTGAATTGGAAGAGAAATTAAAAATCCTATCTAAATATTGATAGCAAAATAACTAGAGCAGCAAGATGGCGGAATAGGAAGGGAGCACACTGGTAGTCCAGGAAGAGACAGTTTAATAAAAGTGGAGATACTGCAGGTTCAAGGAAGAGTAGGGGAAGAAACTGCAGAGGAAACTCTTCCAGAAGTAGTGATTCACGTGGACCTGCGTGGAGAGCGTGGGAGTCCATGGTTTGGGACACCAGCAGCAAAATCAACACACCAGCGCTGGAACGCGAGTTGAGCCGAACCTCAATAGCCCGAGACACCAGCGGGAAAGTGGAAAGAGGAGACTAGAATGAACGAGGCTTGAAACCCCATGGGGAATACTTCACTAGGCTATCTAGAAGAGAGAGAAAAAAAAATGTCCGATACGGACACGAGTTTCTCTCTCTCCGCTCACCCCTCAAAGGCGAGCAAGACAAAGAGCAGGCACCATTTTGGACATATATCATAAGTGGCGTGACCTCAGGGCTGCACCTGCCCTCAGCCAAGTAGAAAAACCTTACTCTAGGGGGTGTAAAATAACAGGATATTAGGACCTAGTGAATGTGTGGTGCTAATGAACTGAGACTGTGAAAAAAAGAGATGGTGGGGGATAGAACTCACGGAATTCAGGTGAGTACTCTCCAGAGACGCTACAATTTGGTAACCTTGGCAACCGAGTGGGAGACTGCAGGAGAATTTGAGCCCACACTGAGGGCAGCACAGATTCCCTGTGTGGTCCTTGGGAAAGAGCTTCCAATTTCTGGCTCCAGTGGGTATATCATTCGCCTGCTAACTACCTCTAATTCTGATCAGCTGTGCGGAATTACTTCCCTTTTAAATCAAAAAAAGAAAGAAAGTAATAGAGATTTGCCATGCCTAACCTGGGAGTGTCACCTTTGGCACACCCTTAACCCTGAGGAACCAAACAGAACTCTCAGGCCACACCCATCTCAAGCCTCTAAGGCTCCATCAAAAGCAGACAGTCCACTTATAACAAGAAAAAACACCACAGCGAGGGAAGAAGAATCCAAAGAATATCTCTACAATGCCAAGCAGCAAAATCAGAAACCAAGGAAACAAGAACAAGGAAGACATTATGACATCCCAAATGAACAAGACATCCCAAGCCAAGATTATGAAGATGATGAGATAGAAGAAATGCATGATACGGATTTCAAAAAATTTATGATAGGATCAGTCAGAAGTTTTCAAAAACAAATGCTTGACTGTACTTTGGAAATTTATATTCATTAAATAAAAGTTTAAAAAAAGCGAAAAAGTTGCTTGAGCTATGGAATTCCTTACTGGACAGGATAGAAAATCTCCTTCGAGAAAATGAAATCTTAAGGAGGAATCAAAATGAAACGCAGAAACTAGTAGAACAGGAAAGTGTGATAATGAAGAGAAATCAAAATGAAATGAAGAACTCAATAGATCAATGACAAACACATTAGAGAGCCTTAAAAACAGAATGGGTGAAGCAGAAGAGAGAATATTGGACTTAGAAGACAGAGCACAGGAAAGTATACAGTCAAACCAAAGAAAAGAAGAGGAAATTAGAAATCTAAAAACTATTGTTGGGAATCTACAGGATACTATTAAAAAACCCAACATTCGGGTTCTAGGAGTTCCCGAAGGCATGAAGACAGAGAAAGGATCAGAAGGCCTTTTTAGTGAGATAGTTGCAGGGAACTTTCTGGGTTTGGAGGACAGAGATATCCTAGTACAGGAAGCTCATAGAACCCCTAGTAAACATGACCAAAAGAGATCCTCACCATGACACGTAGTAATCAAACTCACCACAGTGAAACATAAAGAAAAGATTCTAAAATGTGCAAGAGAGAAACGTCAGATTACTCTCAGAGGATCTCCAATTAGACTCACAGCAGACTTCTCATCAGAAACTCTACAAGCTAGAATGGAATGGCGAGACATAGCCCAGGTACTAAGAGAGAAAAACTGCCAGCCCAGAATACTATATCCTGCAAAGCTCTCATTTGTGAATGAAGGTGAAATCTTTCAGAGCAAACAGAAATTGAAAGAATTTGTCACCACTTGTCCAGCCCTGCAAAAGATGCTTAAAGATGTGTTACACACAGAAACAGAGAAACACGGTCATCAATATGAAAGAAGGTAAAGGAAGGAAACCTCACAGCAAAAGATCACAGGAATCGCAAAGCATATATTAGAAAATATCTTTGGCAAATGGCAGGGCAAAGTTACTCCTTCTCAATAGTCACATCGAATGTTAATGGCTTGAACTGTCCAGTTAGAAGACACCAATTGGCTGATTGGGTTAAGGAACAAAACTCATCAATTTGTTGCTTACAAGAAACACATTAACCAACAAAGGTGCATACAGACTGAAAGGGAAATAATGGAAAAAGATATACCATGCCAACAGAAATGAAAAAAGAGTGGGCATAGCCATCTTAATATCAGACAACATAAACTTTAACACAAAAACTGCTAAGAGAGACAAAGAGAGGCACTATACAATGATTAAGGGAGCCATTCAACAGGAAGATATAACGATTATCAATGTATATGCACCTAATTACAGGGCACCGGTTTATTTAAAAGATTTGTTAAGGGACTTAAAGGGAGAATTAGACTGCAATACAATAGTAGTGGGTGACTTCAACACTCCACTCTCAGAAATAAACAGATCAACAGGACAGAAGATCAACAAGGAGACGGTAGATTTAAATGACACTATAGCCCAAATGGATCTAACTGATATCTACAGAACTTTTCATCCTACACATAAAGAATTTACATTCTTCTCAGCAGTACATGGAACCTTCTCTAGGATTGACCACATACTAGGCCATAAAGCAAGTCTCAGCAAATTCAAAAGAATTAGAATCATACAATGCAGCTTCTCAGACCATAAAGGAATGAAATTGGAAAATAGCAACTCGGGAATCCCTAGAGCACGTGCAAACACATGGAGATTGAACAACATGCTCCTGAATGAACAATGGGTCATAGAAGAAATTAAAAGAGAAATCAAAAATCAAAAATGTCCATTCTCCCAAAAGCAATTTATAGATTCAATGCAATGCCAATCAAAATACCAAAGACATTCTTCTAAGATCTGGAAAAAATGATGCTGAAATTCATATGGAGACACAGAAGACCTCGAATAGCTAAAGCAATCTTGTACAAAATAAATAAATAAATAATGCCGGAGGCATCAAAATACCAGATTTCAGGACATACTACAGGGCAGTTGTTATCAAAACAGCATGGTACTGGTACAGAAACAGATGGAGAAACTAATAGAACAGAATAGAAACCCCAGAAATCAATCCAAACATCCACAGCCAACTTATATTTGATCAAGGATCCAAAACCAATCCCTGGAGTAAGGACAGTCTATTCAATAAATGGTGCTGGGAAAATTGGATTTCCACGTGCAGAAGCATGAAGCAAGACCCATACCTTTCACCTTACACAAAAATTCACTCAGCATGGATTAAAGACTTAAATCTATGACCCGACACCATCAAATTATTAGAGCATTGGAGAAACCCTGCAAGATATAGGTAATGGCATAGACTTCCTGGAAAAGACCCCAGAAGCACAGGCAGTCAAAGCAAAAATTAACATTTGGGATTGCATCAAATTGAGAAGTTTCTGTACTTCAGAAGAAATAGTCAGGAAAGTGAAGAGGCAACCGACAGAATGGGAAAAAAATATTTGCAAACTATACTACAGATAAAGGGTTGATAACCAGAATCTACAAAGAAATCAAGAAAATCCACAACAACAGAACAAACAACCCACTTAAGAGATGGGCCAAAGACCTCAATAGACATTTTTCGAAAGAGGAAATCCAAATGGCCAACAGACACATGAAAAAATGTTCAAGATCACTAGCAATCAGGGAAATGCAAATCAAAAACACAATAAGGCTTTACCTCACCCCGGTGAGAATGGCTCACATTCAGAAATCCACCAACAATAGATGCTGGAGAGGATGTGGGGAAAAAGGGACACTAACCCACTTTTGGTGGGAATGCAAACTGGTTAAGCCACTATGGAAGTCAGTCTGGAGATTCCTCAGAAAGCTGAATATAACCCTACCATACAACCCAGCCATACCACTCCTTGGAATTTACCCAAAGGAAATTAAATTGGCAAACAAAAAAGCCATCTGCACATTAATGTTTATTGCAGCTCAATTCACAATAGCTAAGACCTGGAACCAACCCAAATGCCCATCAACAGTAGACTAGATAAAAAAAATTATGGGGCATGTACTCTATAGAATACTATACAGCAGTAAAAACAAAACAAACAAACAAACAAAAAAAAACAAAACAATGAAATCCGGTCATTTGAAACAAGATGGAGCAATCTGGAAAACATCATGCTGAGTGAATTAAGCCAGTCCCAAAGGGACAAATATCATATGTTTTCCCTGATCAGCGACAACTAACTGAGCACCAAAGGGGAAACCTGTTGAAGTGAAATGGACACTATGAGAAACAGTGACTTGATCATTCCTTGTCCTGACTGTTGATGTACAATGTAATACTTTTTCCATTATATTATTTTTTGTTGTTGTTCTAGTACTATTGGTTGAACTCTGTAATTAACACACAATTATTCTTAGGTGTTTAAATTTTAACTGAAGAGTGATCCCTGTTAAATATAAATCCCATCAAGGTGGCATGTACCAATGCCATCTCACTAGTCCAAGTGATCATCTTAAGTTCACAATTGATCACACTGATAGGTCTAAGAGTCAAAGGGATCACACAAACAAGACTAGTGTCTGCTAATACTAACTGATAGAATAAAAAATGGAGAGAACGATCCATCATGGGAAGCGGGATACACAGCAGACTCATAGAATGGCAGATGTCCTAAACAACACTCTGGCCTCAGAATCAGCCCTTAAGGCATTTGGATCTGGCTGAAGAGCCCATGAGAGCATTTTAGGCATGGAAAGCCAAGATACCATGAAAAAGAAAAAAAAAAAGAAGACCTAAATGAAAGACCTCTGCGAGTGAGATCCCAGTGGAATTAACAGGGCCATCAAAGAAGGAGGTACCTTTTTCTGAAGGGAGGAGAGAACTTCCACTTTGACTATGACCTTGTCAGAATACGATCGAAGTCAGCGAACTCAGAAGCCTTCCATAGCCTTGGCAACTCATGACTAGAGCCTGGGGAGATTACTGATGCCATAAACAAGAGTGTCAAATTGTTAAGTCAACAACAGGAGTCACTGTGTACTTACTTCTCATGTGGGAATCTGTCCTTAATGTGTTGTCCAATGTGAAGTAATGCTATAACTAGTACTGAAACAGTATTTTACTCTTTATGTTCTGTGTGGGTGCAAACTGATGAAATCTTTACTTAATATATACTAAATCGATCTTCTGTATATAAAAATAATTGAAAATGAATCTTGATGTGAATGGAATGGGAGAGGGAGCGGGAGATGGGGGGGTGTGAGTGGGACGGAAATTATGGGGGGGGGAGCCATTGTAATCCATAAACTGTATTTGGAAATTTATATTTACTAAATAAAAAAAGGAAAAAAAAATCGATAGCATAAATGACAGGAGAACATTTGAACAAATACATCTAATATTTTACACAGTTATCTGAGGCTATGTTATCCCAAAATTCATCCACTACACATCTGCTACACACCTTTCAAAAGGTGAATCACAAAGATTATAGATATAAAATTTTAGAAAACATAGTGACATAAAAATAGAATATTTGTCCTTTATTATGAGACATAGTATATTTTTAATGTTTTCTAGCTACAGTCAGAAAAAATATGAGGTATTTTAAAAGTTATAGGAAAATTGAATTAAAAGAGAAGTTTATTGTGGTACAAAAATTTGAAATGCATGCATATAATGAATCTTCAAAAAAGTTTATAGAAAATACTATGATAAGACCACAATGCATAGGTTTCAAATTTTTTGGAGCACAATAAACAACTTCCAATTCCATTTTCCACAAAACTTTTGTAGTCCATCAAGATAAAAGGTCAAGTTAATCATCTTTCTGGCAAAAATCAGCCACCAGTTATATTATTAAATGAGATACAATATCCAGTTAAAGCAGATACTGCTTTACATTTCAAGCTCAACCCAGGCCAATGTATCAAATATAATTAGTTTTATTTTACAGATGAGAAAACTGTATACTAATAACTAAGTATCATATCAAATTCACAGATTTTTTGAGGCAATTCACTTTTTCATTCTTATGTATTTGGTTTATTTGCATTTCACAAAATAATATATTAAAGTTATATCTGTATGGTACAGCTTGATTCATATTCTGACTTCAAGTGTAGGTCATTTTTACCACACCCCTCAATCTCCCATTACAGTGTCACTTTTATAGAACAAACCAGACAGCCTAGTTGTCCAAGTTTTACCACCAACCTCTTCAGTTGAATAAAATTTCATTGCAACTAATGTGAGCTATATAAAAAAAAAATCCTGAGAAAATCCACAATATTCGAAGTGAAGACATATGTATTCCAATCCTTTAACCAATATCCATTAGGTAAAAAATTTCAGAAAACACTGCATTTTTCTGAAATTTGTCTTTCTCTTTTGTAAAGTGGAGTTAATAATAATAACAATATTTCTACCTCAGTGATTTTTGAGGTACAGAATATATATACTAGATTTCTGTGCATGTTGTAAAATGATAATGTATCAAACTTAATTATTTACCTGATTCAGAGAATTTCTCTGACCATGAAGAGAAAGCATGCAAAATTTTAGTAGCATGAGTATCAAAATCCCAGTTCAGATAAACCCAATAATCTGTAATTCTAATTATACTACAGCCTCTATTTATATTACAGTGAATAATTTAGGTCTACTTGATATATGTTTGTCATCGAGAAAATTTAAAGGACAATAGTCCTATCTGCAGAGTAGCTGAAGAGTCAACAATTATTTGTGACCATTTATTACATGCCGCCCAGTGGCTTCATAATGGCATAAGATTACATAGGTAGCATTCTGAGTTTGGAAAGTTAAAAAATATTAGCTTTTTAGATTGGATAAAATCAAAACAGTGCCTAATTCTAAAACAATGTGAATAGTGCTAAAATTAATAGAAGGGATGTAAGATTCTTCATTTGCAATTTTGAATCTATCTGCCTTTTATATTCCTATCCTAAATAATTCTGACTCTTCAGAAGCCACGATTTCTGTAGTTACTACTTAATGACTCCTAAATAAATCCAGTGCATACAAGCTAATGTAGAATTAATTAAAAGAAATAATCTAAAAAGAGGTTAGTCTTTTTGTCATGATGGACAATAACTGATGAGAAAAGCAAATTTCTTGGAGTTTAGCATCATCAGACTTCTGCTGATTCTTTCTACCTTCCACACATTGTGAATCCTGTAGACCACACCTGTGATATCTCAGAGGCAACAACTCTCTGGAGCATCTATGTCTCTGGGGCTGTAAAATAACCTTAAAAGCAGAAGGGACATTTTCAAAAGAGCTAGAAGTTCCTGTAGGTTTTTTTTTTTTAAGGCTTTATACAGTAACCACCAAGTTACAAGCACACAACAAAAGCCAGAATACTCTGAAATGCAAACATCCATTCAGATCTGGGTGATTTCCTGAGCAAGTTTGCAATGGTCTTCCATCATATACAAAGGTCAGAAAAATAAAGACTTAAAATGTGAATGTTTTTATTCAATTACGATATCATTTGACCACAACTGCTCTGTCTGCATGACAAAATTAAAGGAATAAATCAGGATTCTTTCTCTTAATGCTTGTTTTCATTGACCAGCTCTTGGCAACATGACTCAAGGCCCAGATTGAATTTCACTTTTGGGCAACTTCATTTATCATGAGTCGAGTCCAAAGACAAGTACTGCTGCCATTCGGTCTTAACACAAATAATAAGTAGCTAGTCCAATGTAAGTTATTCATTTTAATGTGTGGAGAGAGGAAAAATATAATTGTGAACTCCACTTTTTAAATTAGTAATAAAATGTTTGGCAGGTAAATATTGCAGGTAGTAAAACTAAGGTATTTCTAAACATATACTCAGTAATTCATTACCAGCATTTCTGATACATTATGCTGGTCTCTGTTACCAAATCCATGTTCCCTGGTGAAAATGAAAAAAACATAACTACCATTGGAGTCCAAAATTCATTATTTTTATTTCTTCTTTGAAAGCTGGTATTTGGGAGCTACTCATTCTTCTGCAATACTGAATGCCTATTCTGTGTTAGGCTTTGTGTTGGGTGCTAGAAATGTCAAAATGAACAAGACAAAATGATGCCCTCATGATAGTACAGACTATTAAGAAGACTGAAGTCAGCACTCAATCCATAACATCAACAATAATGCAGTGGCTCAGGAAGTGAAATATATAAAATATTCAATGGAACCATTTTTTCCTATAACCCTGGTCCTTTGTGTGGCTCGGTGTCTCTGATCAACAGTCTGTCTCTCACAAGCTGTCAAAGATTGTAGTGAAGACTGAGTGCTTACATTGGGATCTGAATGCTTTTTGGGTCCAGAACCTCCACTTACTACGTGACTTGAGGCAATAATATCCACTTTCAAGACTCAGTGTGTATCTTAAAATAAGACATGAATAATAACTTTTCACTGGGTCACTGTAAGAGTGAAATGAGAAAACATATAATAAACTACATTGCAAGAGAATAGGGTAGATTGTAAACTGATATACAAATATTATTTGTTGTGGTTTGTTGTTATTAATGAATCCTCTGGGCCAAATAAACCCTTGAAAATAAAGTAAGCCATTTTAAAGGGGGAAAAAAGCCATAAATCTCATAAAACAGAACTTCCTGCTTGCCTTCCCATGAGAAAACTATATGAGAACAATTTTAACTTGTCTCTGACCATGTAGAGTCAAATAGGACTAATCCAATTCAAAATCATGAAATTAGAAAAACCTTTGTCCCTGACATTTGCATCATGATTTGGGGTGAAATTTTTTTAATCTCTTTGAATCTCCATCTCTATATCTGGAAAATGGGAATAAAAGTATTCTAGAGAACTACAGATTTGTAAGGAAACCAAAGGAAATGGCATGAGGCCCACTGGAGGCCCCAGGCAGGGTTCATAGTAGGTCCTCTAGAAATGTTCATTGGTTCCATCGTGAAAAGAATAAGGCTTCCAAAATTATCATTTACTCTAATTTGCTTTACCAATTACTCTGTACTATTGATGAGTTTTGCACAAGTCAACTCAATCAGCATTTGCATTTTGACACTTTTATTTCTAATTATATGTAATTTGCTCCCTGTTAAAGGAATTTCAAGCATCAGCAAGCAAATCAAGAGATAGTTTGCAGACACAGAAGGCTTCAAAGCTGCTTTGGAAGCCATAATACTTTTTCTTTTTTTAGGTTGGAAATTTGTATTTTGCTTATCATAAAGATTAACTCACAGTGTCAAATATCATATTTGATGTTTTAAAAATTAACTATGTTTATTTGAAATGTCACTTCAAAAATCAAGTTACTTCATGTTTAGGGTTGTTTTTCCTTCATAAATCTGAGTATCTGTGGTTCAGATTAGGTATGTGTTCATGTTTTTATTTTTTTAAATTTTTACTAATATAAAGATGACAGATATTGTGTATTTCATAGATAAAATTCTAAGAAGATAATTCAACTTGCCTGTCTTCTTACCTCTCTCTTACCCCCACCCCTTCTTTCAGCAGTTCCCAGGAGGATTGGTGGATTGGTAGGGGTGGAGATTCTCAGGCAAGTCCCATGTGCTTGCTAGAGAATCATTTCTAAAATATATTTTTAGAATTGTACCTAGGAACTACATTGGATCTCTTCTGTTTGTATTAACACCACATTAATAAAAGAATTATGTTGGCCGGCACCGTGGCTCAACAGGCTAATCCTCCGCCTTGCGGCGCCGGCACACCGGGTTCTAGTCCCTGTCGGGGCACCAGATTCTGTCCCGGTTGCCCCTCTTCCAGGCCAGCTCTCTGCTGTGGCCAGGGAGTGCAGTGGAGGATGGCTCAAGTGCTTGGGCCCTGTACCCCACGGGAGACCAGGAGAAGCACCTGGCTCCTGCCATCGGATCAGCGCAGTGCGCCAGCCGCAGCGCGCCAACCGCGGTGGCCATTGGAGGGTGAACCAATGGCAAAAGGAAGACCTTTCTCTCTATCTCTCTCTCTCACACTGTCCACTCTGCCTGTCAAAAAATAAAAAAGAATTGTGTTGTAGTAATTACCATGTAATTGCTGTGACCTTGAGAATCCAATGCATTAATAAATTCCTTTTAAAAATGTTATCACACGGGGCTGGCCCCATGGCATAGCGAGTTAAGACGCCATCTGCAGTGCCCACACCCCATATGGCTCTGGTGCCAGTCCTGGCTGCTCCACTTCCAACCCAGCTCCCTGCTAATGTGCCTGAGGAAGCAGTGTAAGATGGTCCAAGTCCTTGGGCCCCTGCACCCAAGTGGGAGACCCTGATGAAGTTCCTGGCTCCTGGCTTCATTCTGGCCCAGTCCTGGCCATTGCCCCCATTTGAGGAGTGAAGCATCAGATGGAATATCTCTCCCTCTGTCTCTTTCTCTCTAACTCTCCCTCTGCCCTGTAATTCCATCTTTCAATAAATAAATAAATCTTTTTAAAAATGTAATCATAGCCTAGGAGTGAGCCTAGTAAAAATAGCTTTTGGGAATTGTATACTACCTTTCCCTTCCTCAAAGATGGCCCCATACTTCCTCTCAACCCAATTTCTGCTTTTCCTTCTTACCTCAAAACACACAGCTTACCTATTTCTGTATTTTATTACTCTTTACAATGTTTTCTTGGCTTTCACCTGTAACTCTATGGGTTAAGTTTCATTGAAGATAACAGGAATCACACCAACTCAGTTCAGCAGAAAGACTTTCATCACTAAGTACTAGTGTGGCTACAGCAGCATGCCAAGAGAGGGCCTTCCAGGCAACACCAAGTCCTCAGACTACTGTCTTCCAGTGACTGGGAAAGCAACCACAGAAAGCTACACCTGCAGAAGTAAGTTGCTTCTCTCAGGCTAGGAAACAAATTGCACACCTCACCCCTTGCCTGTCTCCCTTGGTACCCCAGACATAAATGCACCTTAACCGACAGAAATCTAAACAAATTCAAAAATCTATCTGTAAGGGTATCTTGGAATGAATTTATTTTGTTTTCTGGCCTCTGCAGATGAGGAATACAAAGGCAGGGCCTGAAAAATATGCTAATTAATCCGTTTTCAGTGTCTGCTGTAAACATAACACATTTCGGTGGGCCTTCTGTTTTTCTACCTTTTTTGTGTGGCAGACAAAAAAAGAATACAGTGTGCCACTACAAAGTGTTCTCTTGGTTAATAAAGTAGCAGAATAATGACCATGAACTTGAAGTCAAAGACCTAGAGTCTAAGGCTTGTACTACCACTAATTAGTTTTTGGACTTGGATGAATCCACTTTTCAGAAGCTTAGTGTCCTGCAAGTGAAAATGAGTCAATTAGAGTTCACGATTGCCGAGGAAGCCTTGTTTTGTACTACACTAGTGTCTGTTATTGTTGTTCCCAGCATGAATAACTTTTTATATCTAACAAAATTGATACACAGGCTCTTGGCAATTTCTTAAAACAATATTATTCCAATTAATTATAATTGAATTGTTTACAGAGACAGATCAGAATAAGCTACATTTTTGTACCCTAACTCAAGAGGTTTATAGACTCGATAGCTTAACTAAAGGACCCCTTGAAAGGTCTATTATTTATGAATTTTTTCCTCTCCACTCTTTCTAAGTCCCTTTGGAAAGTAACCAGTCCACTTTTTTCTCACTCTAATTCCTTCTCAAATTTCCACAGCAGAGACTGATGTGCTAAATAGAATCATTTTACTGGATGTCATGGTGTTTGGGAAGTAAAGGCAGTAGACAGGCCATCTCAACCCTGGTACCCCTGTGGTGTGGCCATGGACCTCAATGAAAAGAATGCAAACAAGTCCTGGCCAGGCAAGAAGGGTTTCCATGGTAACTCCAATTTTTCACCCTTTCCTTTAGTCACCTTCATGAATTCTTAAAGTATAATAGCATCCACCCCTACCTATTAATACTGCATATAATCTTCTGTGTCAGTATAATTTAAAATACATTACATCATTGTAAACAAATCAAATTATCCCTTACATGGTTTAAAAACTAATACACTAATCTGTGATGTTGACTCTACTTAAGATACAAAACTCTAGACACTGGAAAGAAAATAGGACAGATATAAAAATAACATTTTTCAGTACATTTATTTAAATTATCTTTCTGTTTTCATTCCCTCCCATCATCATGGCAAACAAAAATCTCCAAGTAAGTCCTTCAAGACAATAAAAACAGAATTGAAGCCGGCGCCACGGCTCACCAGGCTAATCCTCCACCTTGCGGCGCCAGCACACCGGGTTCCAGTCCCTGTCGGGGCACTGGATTCTGTCCCGGTTGCCCCTCTTCCAGGCCAGCTCTCTGCTGTGGCCCGGGAGTGCAGTGGAGGATGGCCCAAGTGCTTGGGCCCTGCACCCCATGGGAGACCAGGATAGGCACCTGGCTCCTGCCATCGGATCAGCACAGTGCGCCAGCCGCAGCGCGCCACCCACGGCGGCCATTGGAGGGTGAACCAATGGCAAAGGAAGACCTTTCTCTCTGTCTCTCTCTCTCTATCCACTCTGCCTGTCAAAAAATTTTAAAAAAAGAAAAAAAAGAAAAAAAACAGAATTGAATATCCGCAGCTTCTTTTGGCCACAAAATTTTAGTGCTCATGGTGGGGACGAAGTTGGTTAGGATAGCCAGGGATTCTCCCTTATTCAGTAGTTCTGAGAAAGAGAGAGAGAGATGCTCCATCTACTGGTTCACTCCCCAGTGAATCGATCTCTGAGTTTTGCAAACTCACCTTTAGGCTTTTCTTTTTTTAACTGTAATTTCTAAATAATAGCACAATATTCAAGGAATCATAAAAAAACAGGGAACAATTTTTCACATGAAAAAGTGATATATTGGGGCCGATGCCATGGCTCACTTGGTTAATCTTCTACCTGCAACACCGGCATCTCATATGGGTGCCGGGTTCTAGTCCTGGTTGCTCCTCTTCCAGTCTAGCTCTCTGCTGTGACCCGGGAGGGCAGTGGAGAATGGCCCAAGTGCTTGGGTGTCTACACCTGCATGGGAGACCAGGAAGAAGCACCTGGTTCCTGGCTTTGGATCGGCATAGCTCCAGCAGTGACAGACATTTGGGGGGTGAACCAATGGAAGGAAGACCTTTCTCTCTGTCTCTCTCTCTCTCACTGTCTAACTCTATCTGTAAAAACAAAAGTGACATATTTATTAATCAAGCAGAAAGGTAAATGATAGGTGACAAGGAAAGTAGAGAGAATTCAATTACAACTGTTGCTTTGTTAAGCAATATAATTTTTTAAAAAGTCCAAAACAATATCAGTATTTTTAAGAATACCTTATTTAAATCTGGTTTTTAGCTAAATTTTTTTGCTTTTTTTATTTATTTTTACACTCCACAAGGATTTTATTCTTTTTTAATTGTAATAATTGTAAAAAAAAAAAGATGATGATATCAATACATTCTAGATATCGAACATTTCCTTCACAAGTATTCTTACTGTTATCCTTTTATAGCAACAACAATTTCCCTCTTCTATCTTACCCTCTATTCTTAATAAGTTCTCCTTGTATAATTTTGACAGTTAAAAAGTGCAATATATTGAGGCCAGTGTCGTGGTGCAGCAAGTTAAGCCACTGCCTGCAATGCTGACATCCCATATGAGCGCTGGTTTGAGTCCCAGACACTCCACTTCCACTCCAGCTTCCTGCTAAATGCACCCAGGAAAGAGCTGGAAGATGGCCCAACTCCTTGGGCCCCTGCCACTGAGCTGTGAGATCCTGATGGTGTTCCAGGCTCCTGGCTTCAGACTGGCCCCACCCCAGCCATTGCAGTCATGTGGGGAGTGAACCAGTGAATGGAAGATCTCCCTCTTTCTTTTCCTGTCTCGCTGAAATGTCTGCCTTTCAAATAAATAAGTAAATGCTTTTTTTTTTTAAAGTTCTGTATAAATGGATGCATAAAGCATGTAGCCTTTTGGTATCACTTTATTTTCACTCCACATAATACTGGAATGGAAACTCACCCACCTTGTGTGTATCAATGGTCTGTTTCTTCTTCCTTATATTCCATGATATGGATGCTCCACAGCAAGTTTAGCCAGTCACCCACAGAATTATTGGACTAATTTAAATTATTGGACTAATTAAATTTTGGTCTACTATGAATAAATTTGTCATAAACATTTGTGTACAGGACATTTTTGTGACTCTATCTTAATTTCTCTAGAAAAATTGTCTTGGAGTTCAACTCCTGTGGACTGTATGGTAGTTGCATATTTAATTTTTAGGACACTGTCAAACTGTCTTCCAGAGTTACTGTGCCATTTTACAATCCCACCAGCAATGTGTAAATGAACCACTTTCTCTGCTTTTCACTGGTCTTCTTAAAAATGTACCATGCTTATAACTGTGTATTCAAGATTGATGATGACTTAAACTTATATTTTCCTAATGGCTAATTATATCACACAATTTTTCACATGCTTAATTTTCCATATGTATATCCTTTTTGAAAAATTATCTTTTTTGTTTTCTATTTTGATTGCTTCTTTTATTTATTTATTTTTATGTTTGAATTTTGAGAGTTCTTTATATACTCTCGATGGAGACCTTTATTGGACACATGATTTTTGCAAACATTTTCTCTCAGTCCATACCTTTTATATTCGTCTCCTCAACAGGGTATTTTATAGAGCAAGAATTCTTAATTCTGATATGTTATAGTATATTAATTTTCCTAATATATGCTTTCCTTTTATGAATTCCTTTTTATGTCAAATCTAAGAAATGGCATAGGCTGATTCCTGAAGATTATCTCATGACATTTCTCTAAAATTTATTAACTTTACAGACTATCAATTCATTTTAAGTCAATTTCTATGGAAGTGTTTTAGACTAAGGTTCAATTTTTTTGCCTACTGATGTACAATTGCTCCAATACATTTGTTGAAACATTTCCTTCATTGAATTGCCTTTGCTGTCTATCAAAAAACCACTTAGGTATATTTGTGGGTCTGCCTCTAGGTTCTCCATCCTGTTCCATTGATATATCTTCCAGTGAATACTTTAGAGTCATGATTACTGAGTTTATGTAAAAAGATTTCTCCCTAAATATGTGTAGTAGTAAGTCTTCTACCACTTCACTATTCAGCTTGAAATTGTTGCAGCAAATTTAAAACCTTTTCCATTTCATAGAAATTTTAGAGTAATCTTGTCTATATCTGTAAATATAGACAATTTGAGGAAAATTTACATCTTAATATACTGACTCTTCCAACCATAAACATTTACGCAGATAATTTTACTTTCTTTCACTATGTATTGTAGCTTTTAAGTCTATAAATCTTGTACCATATGTTTGATTAGAATTATACTCTAAGCATTTCATGGTTTTTCTTTGATTACAAATGGTATCATATTTTTAACTTCATATTTATTGCCAGTACATGTAAATAGTTCTTTAAAGTTGATCTTATGCATCTTACAAGCTTGCTAAATTCATTAGTTTTAGCAGTTTGATTTTGTTGTTATTGTTGTTGTTGTTCTAGATTCCTTAGGATTTTTCTATTGTAGAAAGTTATGATATCTGCAAATACGGACATCTGTATGCCTTTTATTGTTTTTTCTTCTATGTCTATTACACTGGCTAGCCCTTCCAATACTATGTCTAATAAAAAAGGTCACAGTGGACATTTTTGCCTTGTTCCTGATCTTAGATGAGAAGCATTCACATATTTTTTTTTTGACAGGCAGAGTGGATAGTGAGAGAGAGAGACAGAGAGGAAGGTCTTCCTTTTTGCCATTGGTTCACCCTCCAATGGCCACTGCGGCCTGCGCATCTCGCTGATCCGTAGCCAGGAGCCAGATGCTTCTCCTGGTCTCCCATGGGGTGCAGGGCGCAAGCACTTGGGCCATCCTCCACTGCCTTCCCAGGCCATAGCAGAGAGCTGGCCTGGAAGAGGGGCAACCGGGATAGAATCTGGTGCCCTAACCGGGACTAGAACCCAGTGTGCCTGCACCACAAGGCGGAGGATTAGCCTGTTGAGCCAGGGCTCCGGCTATCATTCACATATTTTCCCTAATTTTACACTAGGTACAAAGTTAACTATAGGTATTCTGTGGATCTTCTTGCTTGAACATAATACATTATTTGTCTTTTTCACACTTATTCCCTCATGACATTACATTGAAGTTTTCCAGAGACTACATACTTTGTGATTTTGCAACAGACTAAATGTAGAAGCAGGTTTGAGAATCTAGCTACCTTCTAATTAACCAGACATGAAAAAGACTTGCAGAACTTTGGAACAATATTATCCTTTCTATATTTTGTTTAGAAAACTATAGTGATTGTTTGTTAAAATATGCTATGCTTCTTTTAATGAATTAATGAATAAATGTTTTAAATTTTATTGGCTTTAATTTCTGGCATAATAAATAAATACAGAGATAAATGACATAAACATAAACTATTTGGAGTCCTCAACAAATTTTAACAGTGTAAAAGGGTCTTGAAACCTAAAAGTTTAAGAATCAATGCTAAAAGCTATCAGAAATCCTCAAATTTTACTTAACTCAGTGCATAATTTCTGATAGTGTCCTGCTTCTAAGTATATTACTGGAGACATAATTTGTTTAAATGTATGTTTTCAGTCTCTATTACAGGGGTCTCTCCATGCTTCTTATTAACTTTTCCTTGAAATTCTGTGTTGTGACTAGGAATTCTCTGTTTCTTCTATGGAGGGGGTAATACAACTACACACGAAAATCTGCTTTGGAAAATTTACTTAGCTACCCATGTATTCAATAAATGTTGAATGCTTCTAAGGAGTTTGTCTTTTAGTTACTAGATGCAAAAATAAATATATAACATAATATAATATAATAAATGGTGTACATTGTAGGGCAAGCTGGAGCTGCTCTTGCTCTGTGGTAAGCACAGGGATGCTTCTTCCAGAATTACAGCCAGGGCTAACGCACACTGCCTCTGATAGAGTACAAGTATTAATAAGAACATGTACTTTTTCACTAGGTGAAAATACTTAGCTTCTCTATTCTTTTCAACTCTTCTTCCTTTGCTTTATCCCACATGGGACTCATTATGCTTGGATATTATTGTCAGATTTCTTCTTATAAGTACTAAAATCTCTATAACCACACTAAAGCATGTTATGACCTCTACTCTTAAGGGAATAAAAAAATAGACATTCATTTAGTTCAGGAAGTTATCCATCAACTTTTCCTTATCCTCTGACTATTTTAATGATGATACAGCAAACGGCCCCACATTTTTTTTATAAATAAAAATAGCAATCATATGAAGAATGTGTTTCCTGCTGACTGTGAGAAACAGAGTTCTAGGTGGCATGCTGGCTTTAGTTTGCACTTAGCCTTGTCTTGAAATAAGGAATGATGGGAGAAATCACTTCTGCCACTGTCATCCAGAACCAATGTCACAGCACATGGCATCCTGCTAGAATAAGCAATGTAGCACATCAGATTTGCAGAGGGTCTGACCTGGCTTAAAAAACAACTGTTTTAAAATGTCCCATCCAGTTTTGTTGCAATTGTTTTCAAATTTTTGTGCATCCATGAATCCATCTTTTTTCATCCACAAATAATCTGAGGAAAAACACATATTTTTCTTTCAAAGACATTCTATCTTATGAGTGATTCTCATGTTTATAGAGTTTCCTTACTTTGCAAACATCACTAACTGCTTGGATGTGCTTAATTGTGCAATAGAAAATGTATAGTGATAATAATTTGGCATAAGTCATGCAATAAGGAGAATGGTTCTTAAAAATTGCTTTTAGCTGATCATTTTTCTTATCTGCTACAATTAAAGCAGTATTCCTCTTACCTTTTGTGTTTTTAATGTTAATTTATTTATTTGCATCTACTTGAAGAGTGACAGTGAAGGAGAGAGAGAATCAGTGACAGAGAGAGAGCCATCTTCCATCTGGTGGTTCACTTCCCAAATATCTACAAATATTCAGTGCTGGACCAGGGTAAAATAGGAGCCTAGAGCTCCATCTGGATCTCCCACATAGGTGGCACAGGCTCAAGCATTCAAATCAGCATTCACTGCCTCCCAGGATGTTCGTTAGCAGGAAGCTACATGTGAAATGGAGCAGCCAGGACTAAAACCAGCACTTCAATATGGGATGCAGATATTAAAAGTTGTGGCTTAACCCACTGTAGCATAACACCTGTTGCCCTCTTACCTTTTGGATACTTCTTCCCCCCCCCCCCTCTTGATAAAGTTTCAGTTCAGTGACTATTTTGAAAACTATCTGAAGTTATGTTGGCATTCCAGTACCAATCATTCACACAATCCGTTATTGAAACAAACTCTGTGCCAACATAAACCCAGATTATAAATTTGAATGCCTGGTGCTGGTAACTCAGAAACTATGCCTTGTTTGCAATATTATACAATTAATTCTCTATATTTATTTGCAAATGATGTTCAAAGAATGAGTAGAATTTGCTCTACTGCAACCCAAGTGATGTGAGTATAGAAACCCAGCTTAAAATTCAACACTTATTTCCATGGCTGTTCTCCTTTTTTTAAACATTGGATTTAAATGTTGGATTTCATTTAAAGAGTTATAAAACGGACAGAAAACTTCTTCCTTTGCCATAGCAAACTAGCAAAATTTAAAAAAAAATCTCTGAAATCAACCTATATTTTTTAAACACCAGGTTATGAGATAATTTAGAGAATTCATTTTAATGGAAATGATGTGAATTAGAAATTCTCAAACTCTTTCATCTCAAAATGATTGTAAACTCCTAAGAATTATTAAGGGCTTCTAGTGCCTTCATGAGGGAGAGAAGCCACACTGACTTTGGTGACAGAAAGATACCAGAAAAACAAAGAAGTATCACATTGCCTAGGAACTGATTGAGACAAACTTTTAGTGGAGAATGAACAGAACTAAACAGAGACTCTGTAGAGGAGAGAAGAGGGAGGGCAGACACATCATCTGGGACTCCTATGTAAACGTAGCTCATGCCCAGTTGGAACGTGCCATCTCCATGGGACAAGGTGAGAGGTAGCTGCCACACATCCTACCACTGGCAGCTTCAACTGAGGCAGAATTCTGTAGTTTGAACTGGCTTTGAGACCACAATGGGGAGCTGGTGTGGGCTGGTTGACTGCTTCACTCTGTGAAAGGAGGCCAGGTTGCCTGCCTCCCTCCCCCGTGCCCCTCCATAGTGCCAGGCTCAATTTGCTGAGCTGGAGCTGCAGCTGAATCTGTCCTGACTGTGGGTACAGTGGGCAGCTCACACCACGGGAAGAGCAGCTCACAAGGCAGAGAGCACACTTTCCGTACCCTGTGACTGTGGGAGTTCAGAGTATAGGCTCAGACCTGAGAGAGATGTGGGATGTGGCTAGGTCCCTGTGCACCCACCCAGTCTGATAGCAGAAATCCAGAGCTCCGTGCATGCTGGGGACATATCTCATGGAGGGCTTGTGGGACTCACTGAGAATATATCCAAAGGAAGCGAAAGCAGCGTATGAAATTTACCTGCATTCCTATGTTATAGCAACTCACCTCACAAAAGCTAAGATATGGAACCAACCTACATGGCCATCAGCTGGTGACTGGATAAAAAAAATGTGGTATACTTACATGATGGAATATTACTCAGCCATAGAAAAATTCATAAAATTCTGATATTTGCAACAAAATGGATGCAACCAGAAATCATTTTGCTTAGAGAAATAAGCCAAACCTAAAAAGAAAATTATCATATTGTCTCTTAATACAGGGAGTAGATAATACAGGGAGTGAGGAGAAAAATTGTGTGGATGTGAAATCATTTGGTATATGGTTATAAATATTGCTGCGCTGAATCATATCGTGTAAATGAAAATGTACTTTCATTTTACATGTTAAATAAATGGGGGGGAAGCGAGGACTCCTGGGATACTAGTAATGCTTTGTTATTAATTTGGGTGTTGGTTGTGTATTACCAGATTACAAAAAAAGCGTCATTTATCTGTACAGTTTTGTGCAATGCTTGGTATGTATATTTTAATAAAATGTTAGAATAAAAGAAGAGAGAGAAAAAAGCATTCAGACAGACACATGTGCTCCCCATCCTTGCACGCAATGTTCTGTGCTCCGTCAGAACGCTGCCAGCCAGAAGGCCACCACCAGACAGGACTCGTAGATCTTGTACCTCCATAACACGGATCCTAAACAAACTTTTTCTTTATAAAGTTGAAAGAAGAATCGTCAAGGGCTCCAAAGTTGTTTTTATGTGCATTATTTCTTATCAGTAGTTATCATATTAGATAATGCTTTAATTTTTGAGGAAATTTAAACATATTTAATAATTCATTTTTTGATACCTGATACACTGCATGTTACGTACATAAACCATTTCTATAAAGTATTACAATTTTCTTTTTTTTGTAAGAGTTATTTATTTATTTGAAAGTCAGAGTTACACAGAGAGAGGAGAGGCAGAGAGAGTGAGAGAGATGTCTTCCATCTGCTGGTTCACTCCCGAATTGACTGCAACGGCCGGAGCTGTGCCAATCCGAAGCCAGGAGCTTCTTCCAGGTCTGCAGGGGCCCCAGGACTTGAGCCATCTTCTGCTGCTTTCCCAGACCACAGCAGAGAGCTGGATCAGAAGTGGAGCAGCCAGGTCTCGAACCAGCACACATATCAGATGCTGGCGCTTCAGGCCAGGGCATTAACTCGCTGTGCCACAGCACCAGATCTTACAATTTTCAAAATGAAAAATTTGGCAAATGACATTATTTTCTATCTTGTCAAACCTCTTCATTATGTGGGACATAACAAAAGACTGCTAGATTCCTAGATTTATTTTAATATTACATGTCATACTACCTCTGGATAATTCATTATTCATGAGACAATAAGAACTGGAGAGCCAATAACATATTAATATATATTTTTATGAAGTTTTGATCTTATGAACCTGCTGAACATGTCTCAATGACTTCTGTAAGTGTGCCCAACCACAATTTTTTTTTTTTGACAGGCAGAGTGGACAGTGAGAGAGAGACAGAGAGAAAGGTCTTCCTTTTGTCGTTGGTTCACCCTCCAATGGCCGCCGCGGTAGCGCGCTGCAGCCGGCGCACCGCACTGATCCGATGGCAGGAGCCAGGTGCTTCTCCTGGTCTCCCATGGGGTGCAGGGCCCAAGAACTTGGGCCATCCTCCACTGCACTCCCTGGCCACAGCAGAGAGCTGGCCTGGAAGAGGGGCCCAACCACAATTTTGAGAACTACTGACCTAATAGTTATTTATAAAATAATGAACACACAAAGTTATAGGAAACAACCTATGAGGTAAAATAATTTCAGAAAGAACAAATATTTGATATCACTATAGACAGTACTAGGTATATAATTTTCAAAAATAAGTCTACATTGTTTGCTTATGGCATGACTTCTTCTTAAGAAATCCCATGAATAATAGCCTATAATTACAGTTAGTTCAGCAAGTTTGCAAGATATAAGATGGATACAAAATATCAATCCATTTCTATATACTTAGAGCAAACATACGGAAACCTACTCCAAAATAAATAAAATGCATATAAAGTCACCACACATGTACAAGATCTTTGTTGAATAAAAACTTCTGATTCATAAAAGACCTATTTAAGAGGAATCTATTCATGGTTTGGAAGACAGAGCAAAGGAAATGTGTTCTCTTTTCACTAAATTGATCTAATAGATCAATAGATTTAATGCAATTCCAACCAGAATCCTAGCAAATTTTTCTGTATACACTGATTTCTTACTCTAAAATACATATGAAAAGACAAAAGACCTATAACAGTTTTTTAAAAAGAAGAATAAGTAGGAAAACTTGCTCTATTCAATGTAAATTTTGACTATATAGCTACTAAAGACTTTGTTATATTTACAGAGGGATATTTCTGTGGAACAAAATTAAAAACCTAAAAATTGTCCTACACAAATATATCCAAGTGATTTTTGACAAAACTGCAAACCAACACAATAAAGGACGTGTGGCCTTTTCAGCAGATACACAAATAGTGTTGGAGTAATTAGACAACCGTAGGCAAAAAGAAAAAAGAAATGATTTAAACTTCACAACCTAAACAAATGGATCATGAACTTAAATATAAAATGCAAAACTCTACAAGTTTTAGAATACAACAAAGAAAAAATATGCAGGAATTGGGGGTAGGAAAACTTCTTGGAATTGACACCAAAGATATAATCATAAAAAGAAAAATTGATAAACTGGAGTTAAAACAGCCCTCAAGAAGACACAGAGAGAGGCTACAAACTGGAAGAAAAGCTGACAAAGGGCTTGTATCTAGTATACAAAAAGAATTTTCAAAACTCAGCATAAAAAATCAGCAATCCAATTAGAAAATAGGCAAAAGATATGAAAAGACATTTCACCAAAAAGTACATACAATGAAAATTAAGCCCTTGGAAACACATTCAACATCATTAGCCATCAGAGAAGTGCAATGTCCTTGGAATAACCGAAATAAAAATAGTGACAACACCAAGTATAATTGAAGATTTGGAGAAAATATATCAATCATACATTGGTAATGGTGACGTAAAATGGTAAGACCACTCGGAAAAATAGTTTGTATGTTTTTCTAAAACAAAGTATGTACTTACTCTATAATCCAGTAATAACATTCTTGATCATTTAGCCATACAAAGAAAATTTATGTGCACATTAAAACCACCATACAAATATTCGCAGCAGATTATTTGTATTAACCAAAACTGGAAACAACTCAGACGTCCTTCAGTAGGTTAATGGCTAAACAAGTTGTGATCATCCTTAGCATGAATTGCCACCCAATAATAAAAAATAAAAAATAAATGACAAATGATACACCAACAACATGGGTCGTTCTCAAGGGAAATAGTTGAAAAATTCAATCACAAAATTATATGTCTTATGATTCCATTTATATGGTTCCTGAAATAACATAATTATGGAAATGCAGAATGGATTGGTGGTTTGCCAAGTGCTGGGGAAAGTGAGTGTGAAGCAGCGTGACACAGTCTGTGGTGATGGTGTAGCTCTAGATCTCGATTGCTGTGGTGTTTACAGAAATCTACACCAGTGATAAAATGGCACAGAACTACAAACACACACACATACAAATGAGAGTATTTAAAGATGACAAAATCTAAGCAATCTCTGTCCATCTAACAATATTAATTTCCTGGGTTTGATATTATACCACAGTTATACAAGATATCAGTGGAATGAATCAGGTAAAAGGTACATGGGGCCTCCTTGTACATGTTTGCCACTTCCTGTGAATCTGTAATTGTTTCTACATAGAAAATTTTTTTAAAAAGAACCCTCAAAGTGGAGACCATATAAAACACATCTTAAGGAAAATAACCTTAAAGTTGTGAGAGCTGAGTAAGTGGGTTATGTTACTGTTGCACATGCCTCTATCATATACAACCCACTGGACCCATGGGAGGAAAGCCCATCAAAAAATGAAACATCAGCACAGAGTGACTGAACAAACCCATAAGCAGGATGCACTGCATTGATTCAATTCCTTTGTCTGCAGTCCTACCAGCCTTCTAGTGACAATTATCTCTAATTTCTAAGAAACTTCTGCCAATTTTACACAGGCCTGATCACACAATATACATTCAAAATTTCTAGGTCTAACTCTGATGTCAGTATTCAGGATAATCAAAATCACCAATGTTTTTAAATCACTTTAAGGTCTGGTATCTTTTAAAGTTCATCATTTTAAATGTGGTCATTTCTATGATAACTAACATCATCAAAAACCTATCATACAAAAAATGTTAAGATGTGAAAACCAATTTTAAGTCAATTTCAATAAAGCAATTATTTATGAAGCTATTTCTCAGCCAATCGGCTTACATTAATATAAGCCTGGATTCTCAGACTAATAAGCTACTGATTTTAGCAGGACTTCTATAGATACAGAATATATCCTCTCTCCTCAATAGTTAACTGGCTGAGACAAGTAATTGGGAAAAAAATTGCATTAAGATCTGTTTTGTCTAAGAGAGTTGACATCTAGGAATTAAGCTATTAGGTATTTTGTTTTCTTTCTAACAAAGGGGTGTAGAAATGCCAAAATGTCAGGAACTGATCAACAAAATGATGTATTAACCTCAAGAGGACAAAATAAAATTCATGAGTTGTGTCTCCTAATTTTTCATTTCACTACTGTTGTGAAAATTACCAGTGTCTTCTGCAATTGTAATGAAGCTTTCTTTAGGAAAGAACTGCTCGCTGCAATCTGTATCAGTTTAAAAACAAAGTGTCTTTGAAGTGTTCTAATTCAATGTCAATCAAAGTTTGTATGTTGGTGTTTACATATAAGTTGATAAATCCGAATTCACATACAAGTTAGAAGCATGAAAAAGAATATATTGCTAGTACTAATTGATCCCCCAGGACAATGTCCCTTACTATAAAATGCAATGGTCTCCATCCACCACCAGGAGCCACTGTGCCAGAGGGTGCATTTAGAATTAAAGTATTTCTACCATCAGTTGTAACAGAGTGTTTGGGCTTTTTGACCTGTACACTCTGACTCTGAACACAGCACATTCCAATTATGCACACTGTAAATATAAAGTGCATGTCTCTCAAAATCAATTTAGTTCAATCAAATGCCGGTGTGAGCACCAGATTCTAGAATGGAGACAAAAAGAGAAAAGACCAGGCCTCTGTATTGAGATGAGTTCAGTTTTTAATTGACAATATAAGATAAGGAACTCCTAGGTAATGGGGTAGAAATGGCTTGCTGCATTGACAAAGGTCTTGCTTTGAATTTCGCCTCAAGTTCATTTTCATGACTATCCATAAAGAAAAAATTTCCAGATGATCAATTATCAATAAAAATATTTTAACAAAAATAAAAATAATCTACATTTAGGATAATATGTATATGTATTTTTAAAATTAAATCTACATTGTATTTGAGAAACTTCATATACTTTGTTACTACATGCCCACGAAGTTCATCTGTAACGGCAAGATGACAGAAGCTTTACATGGTGAATTACTGTGTGCCCAATGCCAGTAATTTTCTTTGTCGCTTCTAATGCAAAATTTCTTTCACCATAAGTGAAATGCGATTAGACAAAGTCTCCCCACAGTACTTGAAGGTGAGAACAAATGCAGAATGAGCGAAATAAATGTAGCAGAACATGGGGCTTCAAACTCCTAATGGTTGCTTGGCAGTAAAATATGCATATGTAATAATAATGACACTGCATTATTCTCAAGAGCAGTGAGATTCCTATCCATGGAAAAAAGAAGTGCATTAAAGGGTCAAGAAATCCCTTTTGGAAGCCTTTGTGAACTCCTCTGCACCCCTTCTGTTCCATCAATCCACCAGGCATGATAGGAGACACTTTCCCCATCCCCACAACTGATAACTGACATGTTAGAGTTAGTACTACCAGCAGTAGCATAGAAACATCTCTTTTTTGGGATTACAACAAGATTCAGTGTAAATGATGTGAGTTACCACAGTATACTGCACTCTGGAACTATTTGGTTTTGTAATGCTATCATTTTTATCATAAAATATGATGCTTATTTTATAATTAGAAATCACCAGGAAATCGTTTGGCATTCTATGAAAATACATTGTTTCTCCCTTTTGATTAAGCTTTCTTTTTCCTCCAAAGAAATAAGGAAAGAAGAGAAGAAAGAAAAATGACTACTAAAGGGTGATAAATAACTTTATTCTGAACTTTAAACAGAAAAAGGCTCAATGAGCCCAGCTCCCAGTGTCCGTATTGTAAATTTGGAAGTCATCAGGTAAACTTATAACTTTAAGAGACTCTTTAAATAAATGTGGAGGAGTTAATTCCACGTTGGTATTTTCAGGCTTTGCAAATACCTCTAAAGAAGAAAATTAACCAATATAATGCCCAAATAAAAGTCATGATTGCTGACATTCCCTGAGCACTCAATAGATTGGTTTTTTTTTTCCTAAATTTTGTATAAAGAACATGAAACAGTGGGGCAAAGCCTTACAAAAGATAGAATGTTTCTTTCTATCAAAATTCAGAGACCTCAGGCTGGTGTTGTAGCACAGCAGGTTAAGCCTCCATCTGCGACACTGGCATTCCATATAGGTGCCAGTTAAAGTCCCTGCTGTTCCACTTCCAAGCCAGCTCCCTGCTAATATTCCTGGAAAACAGCACATGATGAATCATGCACTTGGGCCTCTTCCACCAATGTGGGAGAACCAGATTAAGCTCCTGGCATCGACCTGGTCTGGCCTCAGCCCCATCTGGCCAGTGCAGCCTTTTGTGGAGTGAAGCAGAGGATAGAAGTTCCTCTTTCATTCTCTCTCTGTCTCTCTCTCTCCCCACTCCTCCAACTCTGCCTGGCAAATAAATAAATCTTTAGGAAAAAAACAAGACAATTTAGGGGCCTGTATCATGGCACATTTCAAGTCCTAGCTACTCCACTTATGATCCAACTCCCTGCCAATGCACCTGGGAAACAGAAGATGGTCCAAGTCTTTGGGCCCCTGTACTCACATAAGAGACCTGGATGAAGTTCCTGGCTCCTGGCTTTGGCCTGGCCAAGCCCTGGCCATTTTGTGACCATCTGGGGAGTGAGTTGATGGATGGAAGATCTCTATCTCTCCCTGTCTCTTTCTCTCTGTCACTTTACCTTTCAAACGAATAAATATTTTAAACAAATTTAATGTGACCATCAGTTCTTTTTTTAAAAGTAAGTACAGTTCTTTTTTTATATATAATTATTTATTTATTTGAAAGTCAGTGTTGGCCGGTGCCGTGGCTCAACAGGCTAATCCTCCGCCTTGTGGCGCCGGCACACTGGGTTCTAGTCCCAGTCGGGGCGCCGGATTCTGTCCCGGTTGCCCCTCTTCCAGGCCAGCTCTCTGCTCTGGCCCGGGAGGGCATTGGAGGATGGCCCAAGTGCTTGGGCCCTGCACCCCATGGGAGACCAGGAGAAGCACCTGGCTCCTGCCTTCGGATCAGCGCGGTGTGCCGGCCACAGCGCGCCTACCACGGCGGCCATTGGAGGGTGAACCAACGGCAAAGGAAGACCTTTCTCTCTGTCTCTCTCACTGTCCACTCTGCCTGTCAAAAATAATAAAAAATAAAAATAAAAAAAATGAAAGTCAGTGTTATGCAGAGAGAGAAGGAAAGGCAGAGAGAGAGAGGGTGAGAGAAAGGGGGGGGGGGGGGGGGTCTTCCAACCACTGGTTCACTCCCCAGTTGGCCACAATGGCTGGAGCTGGGCCAATCAGAAGCCAGGAGTAGGAGCTTCTTCCAGGTCTCCCGTGCAGGTGCAGGGGCCCAAGGACTTAGGCCATCTTCTACTGCCTTCCCAAGCCATAGCAGAGAGCTGGATCAGAAGTGGAGCTGCCCATTGGGATGCCGGCACTTCAGGCGGCAGCTTTACCTGCTAAGGCACAGCGCTGGTCCCCACCGTAGTTTTTAAATGCTTGATTTCCTACTTAAGGATATGTCATGTAACATGCCAGTTTTCCCAAAAATATAGCCAAATGTACAATCTCTATAAAAAGGATTATCTCTGAACTTATTTCTAATTTCTTTTTTTTTTTTTTAAGAAAACCTCTCTGCTCAGAGGTAAAAATGGATTAAGAAAATGTTTTTATTGAGACAACTGAGAATTCTCTCACCATTAACGAATAGTAAATGTCATTGGTAAATCTTAAATCACTTTTCAATAACTATGAGAGATGATCAGCCACCAGATTTTGTGCTGAATTGAATATTCAAGAACTTGGCATTGTTATTTCAAGATGTAGACATCGTTAGATAGAGATCAGAATTTGCTTGATATCACTTTTGGCTAAGATCAAGTATAGAATTTGTTTGAAAAAGTAAATAATAAGAAAACATCTAAAATAACAAGAAATATGACAAATGGAGAATGCCAAAGGAACATTGGTAATACAGAAAATAATTTGTTTTGCCAAATGTTTTGACCAACATTATATGTGTAGTAGACACTGTTAGTGCTCTTTCCAAACAATCCAATCTGCCAAGGGCCCCTCCCCCAGCAGATGGGAGTTTGAGCTACTGGGCTCACTGATGCTCCTTCCTCTGGATTATCACCCTGGGCCAATTGTAGACATCTATCTCGGAGAAGTCTTTGTGTTTCAGGTCATGGAAGCTCCCACCCACCTGGAAGATGACAGACATTGTGGCCTTGGCCAATAATCGACTGATGCAGGGGAGCAAAGGCCAGTTTGTCTCAACAGGAGAGCTCTGTGGTGCCATTCATACTCTCTGGTGCTCCACATGAAATCAGGCTGAGTCCAAACTTATGCCAAAAGCATATCTTTTCATAGTTTTTCACTATCCCATTTAGCTTCTATTACTTACATATAATTTTCTTCTATGGCCATTCCTCGCACCAAAAAAAAAAAAAAAATTTATTTGCACAGGAAGCCCCAGTTTAGAATCTGCTCCGGGGAAACTGAACTAGCAACAGTCAATCAATTTGGTTGTTTAGTGTGAATTACAAAATGTCTCAGGTAATTCCTAAATTGTATTATAATTCTCCTTCCACTCCACTGACATACTATCTTATATCCCTTGAAAACTCACTAATATGAAATTAGTCAGACAATATTCATTGATACCGTTCTTGGTTTTTCAAAGAAAACAGAACATTTCATTTAGAATTACAGTATGTCCTCTAAATCTCCTTAGGGCCAACGAAGTCTACTACATTATTTGAGGGGAAATACGTATACCTATACATGCATTATTGTACATTTCAAGTCATCAAACATGTTTCAATATTGTCTTGGTGTAGTGAGATACTTCTCTCTCAAGCATAATTTTGAAAACACTGAGGTATCTTCCTTTGTAATTAGTTGATCTCAATAGAATTTTTTTCAAATTATTTCTACAATTCAGGCTAACAAAACAGCTTCTGAAGGAAATGACATATATTAGTGTCAATAGCTCAAAATTAATTCTCTTTAATATTCACATTGGAGGGTGATGTGGATGGAAATGATAGCTGAAAATGCTGGAGGGCTGGACTGTTTGCTTTATTTTGTTTTCTATAATGAACACATAAGCCAATGAGATTGTCTACACAATACAATCAAAATCAATTAAGAACCAAGTACTGATTTATTTTGCCATATTTAACTACAATAAAAGCTTATCATGGTTGCAATTTAATGCTTACCGACTCACTTTATTGCATATTAAATGCAAAAATCCATGTTAATGTAATGTTGAGTTTGCATATTCGGAATTAAAGGGGGGAGAAAAGAAAATGTAAGGTTAGATTCCCTTAGCAAAGGTCAAGTTTCTCTATTAATTGAAGGTTTCATATGAAATAATCAAAATGACAAAAGCATAAATTTTTTGAGAGCACAAACATATCAATTTAACAAGTTTCTGGCTGATATTGATGCCTGTCTACTATGTACACATCGTGGAGGGAGCAAGGTCGCTCTCTGTGTTGTCTGTTACAACGGCACCAATCTCATTCAATTACCTCCCGAAAGCCTTGCTTCCTAATTTCATCACATAGGTGATTAGATTTCAACACAAAAATGCAGACCATAGCAAGTGGCACATAAATATTTTGAGGAAATGCTCCTTATCATATGTCATGAAGGAAATACAAATTAAAGCAACAGTGAGATATCACTATGTACCTATTAGAATCCGGATTACTCACAACACCAAATGCTGGTGAGGACATGGATCAAGAAGACACTCCTTCATCCCTGGTGGAAATTGAAAATATTTTAGCCATTTTGTAATATAGTTTATGGTTCCCTACAAAACTAAACATACTCAGCATGCAATGCAGCAATCATCTCCTTGCTATGTACTCAAAGGCATTGAAATCTTTTGTGCACCTTGAATATCAACGTTAACAGCAGCTTTATTTATAATTGCCAAAACTTGGAAGCACTCAAGTTATCCTTCTGTGGATGAACTGTGGTACTTCAACAATGAAATATTATTCAGCACACAAAAGAATTGAGCTATCATATTATGAAAAATGATGAGGAAAATAAACTGCCTATTACCAAGTGAAAGAAGCCAGTCTAGAAAAGTTACATACATAGGATTCCAACTACATGACATCCTGGAAAAGGCAAAACTATGCTGACAATAAAAAGACCAATGGTTGCCAGGGTTAGGGAATAAAGAGTGATGAATAGTCAGAGCAACAAAGGATTTTTAGGTCAGTAAAACTTTATATGAGGTATGTCATTGCCAAACATAAAATGCACAAAACCAAGTGAGCCCTACTCTAAACTATGTGATTTGTCAATGTAGGTTCATCAATTATAACAAATGTGTCAGTCTCCTCTCAGTATTGACAATGGGAAAGGCTGTACCTGTGTACGAATAAAGAGCATACGGGAAATCTCTATACTTTCCTGTGAATTTTGCTGTAAGTCTACAACTGCTCTACAAAAAAATAGCCTATTTTTAAAACTAAAGCCTAAAAAAATGTAACTTTTTTAATTTAACTACATGACAAGACAAAATATGACTGTTTAACTACATGACAAAACAAAATATGACTGAAAGAAGTATGACATGATCTACTATTCAACAATGGAATATTCATAATATCCTGTATCCAGTCTAAAATTAGCAAGCATGAGAAACATGCATTTTATGGAAAATTTAAAAAATCAAAACATAGAAATGAAACAAGGAATGATAAAGATGAAAGAATCAACTGTTAAAAAGACATGAAAATAGCTGCTACATATATGCTCCACAATTCCGCGGTAGTGAAAAATATTACAACAATGAAAGACATAGAAAATACAAAAATATCCAAATGAATTCATAAAGATAAAAATGCAATATGAAATAAATTTTTTTCTGAAATGAAAAATACACCAGGGGGCAGCATTGTGGCACAGAGAGTAAAGCGACCACTTGGGATACTGGCATCCCATTTGGACACTGGTTCAATTCCCAGCTGCCCCACTTCCTATCCAGCTCCCTGATAATGACCTGGTAAAGCATTGGAGGATTGTTCAAGTGGTTGGGCCCCTGCATTCACGTGAAAGAGCTGCAAGAAGCTCCTGGCTCATGACGTGGCCCCACCCCAGCCCAGCCTTGGCTATTGTTGCCATCTGGGAAGTGAACCTGTGGCTGAAAGACCTCTCTCTCTCAGTATCTCTCTCTCTCTCTTTCAAATAAATAAATAAATCTTTAAAAAAGAAAAACATGGTAGATTTGAATAAATAACATTTTGGTCCAAACAAGAAAAAAAAAAGAAGTTTAAGTCATATAGATAATAACTATTCAAACTAATAGCTAAAAACTACTCAGATAAAAAAGGAATGTTTAAAAAGTGACCTGGCCAGCGCCGCGGCTCACTAGGCTAATCCTCCGCCTTGCGGCGCCAGCACACCGGGTTCTAGTCCCAGTCAGGGCACCGATCCTGTCCCGGTTGCCCCTCTTCCAGGCCAGCTCTCTGCTGTGGCCAGGGAGTGCATTGGAGGATGGCCCAAGTGCTTGGGCCCTGCACCCCATGGGAGACCAGGAGAAGCACCTGGCTCCTGCCATCGGATCAGCGCGGTGCGCCGGCTGCAGCGTGCCTACCGCGGCGGCCATTGGAGGGTGAACCAACGGAAAAGGAAGACCTTTCTCTCTGTCTCTCTCACTGTCCACTCTGCCTGTCAAAAAAAAAAAAAAAAAAAAGTGACCTGAATATGTGACATATGTGAATTATTAAATATTTGTGATTGGAACTCAGAAGGACAGATGTGGGAGGGTTGATATAAAAATACTTGAAGAATAGAAAATATCAAAATGTATCTAATTATGGTAACATTAATCTCATATATCCAAAAAGTTCAAGAAATCACAAGGAGAATAAACACAAAAATGTATGTCACAGCACATCATAATCAAATTAGCAAAAATCAATAATGAAGGAAAATCTTAAAAATAGTCAAAGGAAAATCATGTACCTGCAGAAGAGCAAAATTAACAATTATAGTGGACTTCTCATCTGATAAATTATTTAAGCTACAAAACAATGGAGTGGAATCTTTAAAGCATGGAAAGAAAAAATACTCTCAATCTAAGATTCTCTACATAGGAAAAAGATTTCAAAAACAAAGCTGAAACAAAAGCTTTTTATACTGTATTATAAACAATGGTAAAATCAACCATTGAAGCAAAAGGTAAATGTTACCAGATGGAATCAGTGTCTACAGAAATGCACAAAGAGTACTGGAAATCATGACCATGTAGCTACATAGAAAATGTGTATCCCATCATTTTAAAATTTTTTGAAAGACTATTGACTAGTTGAAGTTAAAATAACTTCAACACATGGTGGGGTTTACAGAATTTGAGCAGAACATATATCATAACAAAAGCGCAAAGGACAGGGGAATATGCAAATTTTAATGTTCTTTCACAATGTATTAGGTATATAATATTAGTGAAGGCAGTTAGTGATAAGTTAAATATTTATATTCAAAGCCTTAGATTATAAAAGATAATCCAAAAATAATCACAAATAGATGTAAGTCATAAGCAATATATTAAATGATAATATTAAAGTAAAACATAATCATTCTTTTATGAAATAACATATATGAAGAAAGGAAAATAGTAAAGTGTAGATGGAACAAGTAGATCTAAAACCAATGGTAAAGCATGGGAAGCAGTCCACACAGCAGACTCCTAGAATGACTTTCGCAGTAAATAACACTCTGACCTCAGAATCAACCCATAAGTCTTCCTGGTCAGGCTGAAAGGCCCGTGAGAGCATTTCAGGAGTGGAAAGGCAAGACTGATGTCATAAAAAATGAGTGTTAATTGTTAAAGGAACAACAATAGTCACTGTGCACTTGCTCCGCAGGTAGAACCTCTGTCCCTATTGAATTGTTAATATAAGAATCAACAGCAAATTCTTTCCCCAAACTGTACTCTATATGTTGTGTGTGTACATGGGGACAAATTGTTGAAATCTAAGATTAGCATAGAGTTGGTCCTCTGTATATAAAGTCATACTAAAATGATCCATAATGAAAAAGGAGATGGGAGAGGGAAAGGAAGGTGGGATGGGAGTGGGGTGAGGGGTATGGGGAAAATAACCACTATATTACTAAAGTTGTATCTATGCAAAAATGCATTCATTTAATAAAAATTAAATTAAATTAAAAAATAAAACCGATGGTATTAAAAACGTATTAAATGGAAATAGGTTAAACACAATTAAAAGGCATAGATTTTCAGGATGCTTTAAAACGGCCCAAATTTTTACTGACAGAAGGGGCCTGATAATCTGGTGGGCTTTAAAGCTTTGCCAGTTATGAGGCCCAGAACTATCTATTTCTTCACATGGGATACATCATAAGGGAGGTGTGAACCTCCTTGGGAAAGGCACCCTTTTGACTTCCATCACCGAGCTGGCCTGGGAGGAGAGCTCACCAGGTAAAGGCAGATGGCATCTCTAAGAGGAAATTTACAGTTCTGCCTGCAACGTTGCTGACCCTACTTGGCTGTCCCCTCCGCAGCAGTGGTCACTTCGGAAGCTGGGCCCAGTGAAGGGCTTTTCAGCTTAGAGCCAGCAAGATCTGTGGCTCTGACCTGAAGTCCTTGGACTCCAGGGCAGTTCAACTTTCAGTGACCCAACTCTTGGCTGGCAGAGCTGCCAGGGCTCTTCATAAACTGACTTCTGCTTAAGCCCCAGGCTTTCCACATCAAAAGCCACTGCAGTAGACTGGCCTATTGGGTCTCCTTGAGGGCAGATCACTGTACAGAGCTGCCTTTAATAGGCCTGTCGTGGGGTTAGGATTAAGGTTAGAAATTCACTTTAATGATAAAGACACAGGTAGGTTAAAAGTAAAAACAAAAATATATCATGCCATCACTAATTTTAAAATTTTGAAATATTGATTCTCATCCCATAGTCTCTTATATCTAAGAATTATTATTGAAGTTAAAGGATGATATTTCATAATGATTGAAAGGTCACTTCACCAAGAGGGTAGAATAATGCTAAAGTCTATGAACTTAATCATAGACTTTAGAATTAATAAAATAAAAGTGATAAAATTGTAGGGAGAAGAAGACAATTCCACAATTACAGTTCAAGATTACAATATTTCTGTCTTGATAAAAGACAGAATAAATAGACAAAAATATCAATGAATATGTATGTAGTTATATTTTCCTATTGAACATTGCTATCAACCAAATTGACTTAACTAACAATAAAAACACTCAATCCAGCAATTGCAGGACACACATACTTTTCAACTATGCTGTTAAATGGATTTTTATCTTTTATCTTAGGAATGTATTGCTGGGTTAACATTTAAAGGTCAATATAATTCACCATTTTAACAGGAAAAAAAGGAGAAAAATATTATTGTCTTAATAGATGTAGGGAACTCATTTAACAAACTCAACAGTCATTCGTGATAAAAAAAGAAAAAGGTGCTGGCAGATAAGAAATAGAAGGAAACTTTATCAATGTTATGGTCTTCTACAAAACACCCATAGCTAACATCTCACTTCACTGTAATAGACTGAATGCTTTCTATTTTTATAAGAAAAAATAAATGAATTGTCCATTTGTATCACATTTATCCACTGTTGTATTCTAGGTCCTGCAATAAGACAAGGGGGAAAAATTAAAGACAAATAGCTTGGAAAGAAAGAGTTAAAATTGTTCAAAGATAACCTGATCTTCCATGTAGAAAATTCTAAGGCACCTACAAAAAAGGTACTAGAAATAAAAAGTGAGTTTAAGGTCAAAAGGCAAAAATACAATTTACAAATATCAATTGTCATTATAGCAATGATAATCTTAAATTGAATATCTCAAACTAATATTTCAATAACATCCACAAAAGTTAAATACTTAAGAATATTTTAATAAAAAATATAAGACTTGCACTCTGAAAACGGCATTGTTAAGAGTAATTCTAAAAATATCCAAAAGAGAGAGATGACATGCTTATAGATGAAAATGCACACATGTATTATCAGTAGTTGTCTACAAAGGTAAGAAAGTAATTTTGTGAGGAAAGGATTATTTTTAAAAACAGAACTGAAAAAACCATATATTTATATGCAAAAAAAGAAGAAAATGAACTGTATCTTTATCATATACCATATGTGGAAAAAGAATCAAATCTAAAGAATTAAAACTATAACTTATGGAAGGAAATCATTGCCACTATGGGAAATACAAATATTTCTTAGCTTGGGATTCTTAGCTTGGGTGAGAAATTTACCCATCAAATGACATTGTTAAGAAAATGAAAAGGCAGATCAGGAAATGGAAAAATATAGCTGATAATGAATTACATCTTTTATCAATATTGAGCTTATAACAGTAATAGAAATCAACTCAATAAGTAAGCAAAGACATGAGAATATGCTCAGCATCATTAGTTATTAGGGAAATGCAAATTAGAACTAGAAAGAAATATCACTACACACTCACTGGCCTGATTAAAATTTTAAATGTTGGAAATATGAAATGCTATAACTCAAACAACATTTGGCTTCCCAATTCATGTAGACATTTAAACCCCAGTCCTGTTATTGGTGCTAACAGTATAGAAACTGCATCCAATTATGATGTCTGAAGGGGGGGTTGGGGTCTGTGTGGAGTGATTAGATTAGGTTGAATTACGTTGAGCATTTTAGCAGGTCCATTCTTAGCTGAATATACATTTATCATACAACCTAATAATTCTAATTCTAGCTTTTTCCCAAGGAAAATTAAACCCTTCATCCACACAAATAATTGTGCTTGAGCGTTCACAGTGCAGAAGTTTAATTCATAACAAAATAAAAATGGAATCAACTCAACTGTCCATTATCTGGTGAATGAATAAATAAAATGCACCATATACATCCATCCATCAAATGGAATATACTTAGCAATAAAAATTCAATAATTAGACTACTACAGTAAGTGAAAATCTGAAACAAAACATTTCGTACTATATGATTCAATTTATATTGTAAAATTGTGAATATGGAAAGCTGTATCTGGTTGCTAGGGGAAAGCAATGGGGAGAGGGAAAATGACTGCCTAAAAATGGACACAAAGAAAATTTAGGGATTATAGATATTCCATTGTAACATTGGTTATTGTTAGATGCCAACATACATTTGTCATAATGCATCAAGTTGTCCACTTTATATTTGCCAAAAGGAATATTGTATCAAATTCATATCTCAACAAAAATCAATTACATCACCCTAAATTCCATTAACAATAACCATACAAAAGAGAAATAAACTAAGAATAAACACATGACATTTAATTTAAGATATATACTAATATAAGATCTTAACAGGAGATTTAAACACTGGGACACATATTTAATACATATGTGATGCTGGCATTGCAGGTAGTGGCTTTATCCATTATACCACAACTGTAGCCCCAGCAATGTTTTCATTACAAGACTATAATTGGTGATATATTTATGGAGATCACTAGACCAATAATATGATGCAGTGGGTAAAGCTGCCACATGTGATGCTGGCAACCTGTAGTGGAACACCTGTTGGAGTTCTGGTTGCTCCTGATCCTGCTCCCTGCCTCTCTGCCTAGGAAAGCAACAGAGAATGGCAGAGGTACTTGGGTCCCTGTCATCCATGTGGGAGACTCAGATGGAGTCTCCTGGATCCTTGCTTCCTCCTCACCCAGCCCTAGCCATTGGGGATATCTGGGGAGTGACCTAGTGGATGGAAGCTCGCTCTCTCTTTCTCTCTCTCTCTCTCTCTCTCTCTGTAACTCTGACTTTCAAATAAAATAAATCAGTCTTTTAAGAAAGATAGAATTAAAAACATTTCTACATTAACCAGAGTACTTCTAAGAGTTTTTGGAAACAGAACTTTTAAAATTTATTTTAAAAAATTTTCAAAATCCATGTATACAAGAAATTTAAGGTTGCATATTATGAAAAAATGCATGGAAGTCAAACATTTTTGCACCTAAATAAATTTACCTTTAATTCCACTTTTCCACAAACTTTCCAAAGTGCCCTCGTATGTGTATGTGTATGGGTACATGAATGTCCAGATAAATATATGTTTGTTTTACATGAAGGCCTGTGTATTTGTGTGTGTATATCTATAATCTCCAGAAAATGACACAATGAGCATGGTGAATTTGGAAGGAAAACTGAGTGTCTATAGGACAAAGGCATGTCATTTTGTACATTTTGGATTAAAAATTATTGTCTTGGTTAATTAAAAAATAGGCATAAAAATCTTAGTAAATTTAGTGTGGATAGCCCCATGACCTGTCCTTTGAGTATGACAAGATATTTGGAAATTTATCCTATGCATCTTAACAGTGACCTGTCAGATGACAAACTGTGCTGTTTCCAGCAGAAGAAACACATAGCAAAATGAACTTTTGAACTAATTTCTGTGGGTTTTCTTCTAGTTTTTACTTGCATAGAGGTGGATATGAGGAGAGTGCTTTAAAAGCAGGAAAATAGGCTCATGTTATCTGCTAGTATTCCAATTTACTACAGGTCTGTGGGCTCATGCAGGTGTGTGTGTGTGTGTGTAATGTGTGTATACTGTCTGTATGTGTTAATATATCAAAAATATTTATGGACATGCATCAAATACCTGGAGGAGGGGGTGCACCAGCAACAGACATTAGCAGAGGGAGAGCTCAAACTAAGAGATAGTTTTTGCTTCTTATTATTGCCTTGAATTGGTAAACACTAATTGGGCTTTTCTCTTTTCCAGAAATGGCTACCTTTTACCATATTGTGGATGGAGTGTTCCTGTAGGATTTATTTGAGTGCTGAGCAAAAGGTACACTAAGAACCTTTTGTATTGAAAGGCACGGTGCTATTTTAAGACATGTTTATTACTGCTTGACATCACCAGGGCAAAACAGACTTGAGAATGAGGCAGGCACTGACAATGGAAAAGTGTTTTCAGGAACTGAAAACTCTCCTTGTGCCCAAGAATTGACAGGAAGGGCTTGCTCTCCGCACTTGTTGGGTTGGTGGTTGATGCAAACACTGGCACTCAGTCTACCAAGTCCTCTACAGCTGCCTCAACTTATATTCACCATGTGCTTTCCTACAAGACCTCTGCAGTCCAGTCAAATTGAAACACAGGACACAGGTAGCTTTACAATTTGTAAACATTTTCCGTCAAACGTATCTCCCTACCCTCTGTGCATCTTCCCTCTCTGGACTCTGCCTGGACCACTCCAGATCCTGTTGCCTCCCCTCTAACCTACCCATGTTGCCTGGATGGTAATTTCAGTATGGGTTTATACTGTGAGGCACAGAAGTTTTGTTGGGTTTGTTTAGGGGTTTTATTTTTATTGTGTTCTTTTCTTTTTTTAAGAAAAAATGTCAAACCCATTGCACCATAGGAAGTAAAAGTAACATCCCAAGAGTCAAGTCGGACTCCTACCCCTGCCTATGACAAGGGCCTCTCTCCAGACTTCTTTCCTAGAGATAAAAAGCCAGGCAATTGGACAAAATACACTGCGTGAGATTCGACAACAGCTGCTCAGGATTGTGTTTTCTCAGATGGGAGAGTAAATGAGGGGAACCCTCCAGCCCCCCTGGTTTTCTGCTGAAAGGCACTTTCATGACTGTGACCTGGGAAAGGATGTCCAGAAAAAAAAAAAACAAAACATGCTGATTTGAGAAGGCAGGCAGCTGCAGAGAGAAAGCTACCCAGAGAAAGGGCCCATGGGGGTCTTCTGGGACCTTGCCTGCATACTCAGCTGTGCAGTCACACGGTGCTTCTCCCCAAGGACAGGCCAAGGGTGATTGGGGAGTTAAAGGTGAATCTTTCTGGATCTTGCGGAGGCCCAGGAAACACATGAGTTCAAACAGGCGTGGTGGGGAGACCTCAGAGAACATGCAGTGCATTCAACAGAGAACCCTAGGTGGCCATGCCTTACCAATGGGATTAAACTACCCAACAATAAAGACTGTTCTCCACTTGCACTAACAAAACAAAAAGAGTCCTAGGAATAAGAGCTGATGCACAAGTGCTTTTCTTAAAAAGGCAACAAAATCCAGACATATCCACACCCATAAATTACTTCTTTTGTGATTCTGTTCATCATAAGGCAAGATTAATAAGGATAGAGATTTTTACCTCTTCAACTATGGACACATACCAAATACCTAGAAGAAAAATTATACAAAGGACACATGAAGTGGGTATTGATTGAGTGAACACTATTTAATCTTTAGCCTATATTAAACATTTATGCCCAATATCATAACAATATTTACTGTATACTAAGCATTTATACTATACAAACTCAGACCTCATTGATTTGTGACTGAAAAAAGAAATATGTAAAGGAAAACTCTTGTTTTTCCAAATGTCCCTTGATAAGAAAAATGAAGATTAAAAGAATTATAACTCTCAGTTGAACTAGGGACAAATAACAAAGCAGAGAAAGTGACCTTTCTAAGAAAGATGAAATTGCTAATATTTGTTCAACTTACGGAAAGATTAGCTGGATTTTGCAAAAATGAGCACATTTTTACCTTTCCCTCAGCATAGCCACATAAAACAGCATGTTCAGATCTCACTGCTACTAAAGCCATTTAACTACGCAGTCCCAAAGGGCCACTCATGAGCTCAACATCACGGTCCCCGGTAAAACGATGAATGGTTACTTTAAAAAGCAGCAAAACAAAATAAAACTCATATAGGGATACTATTATTATATGAAATATCCAAAAACTGTTATATTTTATTTTCAAAATTCTGACACATTTCTTTGTTAATAAAATAGTCTTTACTTTGGTGATTTTTGTTTTTGTTATTAAATAAAAACATGCATATTGCTGCCAATTTTTTCATAGCGCAGCAATTAATTTAGCAGAAAAATAATCTGTTGCTTTCTACCTACTCTCTGCATGTAAGGTAAATGAGGAGCACCTCTGTTCCTTCCATTATTGCACTATCATTACAAAAGTTTGTGGGGCATTAGGTCTGATAAATACCACCTGAAAACTTGATGCTCCCTGGGTTAGCATACTTAGACATTTTTATCTATCACCCCCCTGATCAGCACAGTCTGGAATCCCTATTGCTGCTCCCAGCAAACCTAACTTGAAAATCCCACACCCATATTTCTAGTTTCCTTAGTTGCCTACAGAGCTCCAGTTGAACATGCTGACTCCCTCTCTATGCCCCACCCCATGTGTACAATCAGCACCTCTCTTCATTCTTTCTCTTCCTAACAAGTGGTATCTAAATCTTCCCATCCACCTACATCCAAGCCCAGGGCTAGTCTTAGCTATCCACTTAACTCTTAGCACCCACACCCGATGTTTCCTCCTTATTATCTCCAGACCCTCCAAAGTTCTGACACATTTCAGGCTTTTATTTTCTTAGTTTAGGGAATCTCAGTAGGTTCTCCATGGCTTCTCCTGCTCTACTTTCAGGGAGGTCCTCTACTCTGCTGATTACAAACAGACTGGGAAAACAAATACCCTTAACTCATATCTCTTCTTCCCTCCAGCTTCTTAGTGGAGCTCGTCACTGACCAGAGTCAATCAGAACCCTGAGGATGGCTGATTGAGAAGTGTTTAAAATAAAAAATAACTGGGGAGCAAGAAATCTCAGCATCTAATTTACTGAAATCAGATGTGTCCCATAATAGAAGCAGTGCTCTCTAGAACTTAAAATTCACAGAGCCCCGGCTCATGGGGAGAAGAAGCAAAGCTCTACCATTGGATTATTATGTAAAATAGTGAGAGAGGCCAATTTCTTAATTTTTTTAATTAAACTTTTATTTAATGAATATAAATATCCAAAGTACAGCTTATGGGTTACAATGGCTTCCCCCTCCCAAAACTTCCCTCCCACCCACAACCCTCCCCTTTCCCGCTCCCTCTCCCCTTCCAATCACATCATGATTCATTTTCAATTCTCTTTATATACAAAAGATCAGTTTAGTATATATTAGGTAACGATTTCAACAGTTTGCCCCCATATAGCAACACAAAGTGAAAAAAAATACTATTGGAGTACTAGTTATAGCATTAAATAAGAGTGTACAGCACATTAAAGGCAGAGATCCTACATAATATTTTTTTTAAATTTATTAATTTTCTATGCCATTTCCAATTTAACACCAGGTTTTTTTTTTCATTTCCAATTATCTTTATATACAGAAGATCAATTCAGTATATAATTAGTAAAGATCACATCAGTTTGTACCCACGCAGAAACACAAAGTGTAAAAATACTGTTTCAGTACTAGTTATAGCATCGCTGCACATTAGACAACACATTAAGGACAGTTCCCACATGGGATGTAAGTACACAGTGACTCCTGTTGCTGACTTAACAATTTGACACTCCTGTTCATGGCGTCAGTAATCTCCCTAGGCTCTAGTCATGAGTTGCCAGGGCTATGGAAGCCTTTAGAGTTGAGAGAGGCCAATTTCATCATCATCCCTTGGTATTGTGTATTATGACTATGCATATAGAACAAAATACTAGCAGCTAGCTTGGTTATTAGATGCATTCCATAGAATAGTACCAAAACTTATAGGGTCTTTTTTCCTAACTGATATCACAAGTGATGTTCCTCTGGCCATTGTATTGTTCTAACAAGGTAACTGTTTTGCTTTTAAAACAAATTATGACCAAAATGAATTCTCGATTACTTTGCTGTGAAATGAATTCCCTGGTAACAGGTAATGTTTTGTGGCGTGACATGGATACAGCAACCTGTAATCCCTGAATCACATCATGGCAGAATCCCTGAAGTCAGGGAAGTTAATTTGACCCTGAGTATATCCATGCTGGTGTAGACAATTGCTGCCTCCTCCACAGTGAGCGAGTTGCCAGCTGTTTCATTAGTAAATCTTGTAGGAACTCATTGTTGGCCTCTGTACAGTTAAGATGAACATTCAGTTGAGTGGCTAGAAGCCAGATCAGCCTTTCTGAGAGCAAGTCCACACTGTTGATCCCTCCATTCCTTATATCATAGCCACTGTAGTGAATCCATGGAGTAGGGTACATGGAATCCAGGGTACATGGATAAGAAGCTGACAAACACCCATAATGTGTTAAATTATCCACCTAATTATTAAGACCCTGCTTCACAGATGAAGTCCTTGAGTAAACATTATGTGGATCACAAATATTCTATACTCTGTGCGCCTCACAAGAGGTCCCTCTCTGTATCCGTTTCCTCCTTTATCAACGAATGTGTACCTTTGCGATTCATTACCAGTCCACCAATTAGCCACCTGTCATCAGTCAAGTGCATCCATACATGAGCCATCTTTCCACCAGAGTACGTGTTCAACCACAGGGACCACCCAAAGCTCTGCCTGTCATGAAGATTTTATCTCACCACCATTTCTCAGGGCCAGCTCTGAGAGTATCTAATTCCATAGATGCTGCCTTACTGCTGATGAAATTTCTAACATGAGACAGGAAGCAGAGGCCTGTTCTTGTCACTTTCAGGCCCCTGACCTATCCAAGTAAGGGAATAGTTCCTCAGATTTCTCTGAGATTTACAAGAAGTGAAGGACACCCACACCACCACCTACACACGTAAGTCCATACCAGCCTGAGCCCTGAACTACTATCTCTTGTTTCAGGATTAATTCCTATCAGGCAGCAAGGCTTGTTTCACTCATAGCAGCTGGCCAGAAATTGACATTCTACAGCATTAGAAAGAATCAGCAAAGATGTTCTTTCAGAAGCATAGACTTTAAAAGAAATTACTCATGGTTTTAGAATTATGTTCACATCCCCTCTCCCATTTCTATTGTCAATGAGCTTAGCCTTGCTGGTTAGGATAAAACCAATGGCAAGGAAAGCAAACTGTACTCACTCATGTCAACAATCTCATCTGTAATTCATTAACCCTGCTACCCTAAGCCTCCTAGAAAAAGTATCCCATTTACTAGCTTCCAATCCCAAGTTCATATTTGTCTTTCAGTTCTGCAGCATTATTGGGCAGTAAAGAAAGGAGATGTTCTATTGCTGGAGACATCTCGAGTTGCCCATTTATACGAGGAGTGTGGGGGTGTTTAATGAACCATCTTCACTTCTGATGAGTTAACCACTCCACTATGCCCACTATTTATATTTTCTACCCATTGAAGAAAGTATAAAAACACAACATTTCCAAAGTACCCCACTCTTTATCATTTTCCCATTTAAACCAGGAGATGTAAAGACTGAAATAGCAATAGCTATTCCAGAGCAACACTGTCTCAGAGCCTGGAGTATGACTGGTATCTGAGATTACTATGGGTTGTACGCAATATGATATCAAAACGTCTTGATAAGAAAATCGTTTTTTTTAATATTTTTCTTCATTTTGTTAATTCCACCAGGGAAAAAATGGGTCTTATTTTGGGGTGAAAAGAGAAAGAAACTTTGAAAAAATTATAAGAGAAAAGGAAAAATATAGTAAAGTGTTACAGGACTTAATCCTAAAGTGAGTTTACTCAATATTTATGGGGTTTTGTGTATAGGCTGTGTGTGTGCGTGTATGTGTGTGTAAGAGAGGAGTAGGAGGTTCTGAGTTTTACTGTTTCTCATTTCCACATGATGAAAATATTGTATTATAGTCACATTTCCTTTGTGTGAATATATCTCTGCATACTATATTCTATGCACATACACATATATTTCAATTACATTTTGGTAGCACTGGCTCTCAATATTGCTACAGTTCTATTGTTAAAATTAGATGTGTTTGTGCATACATGCATCATGTTTTTTACTTTTTAATATTCATTTAATTCTGAAAGTTATTTCTGAAATATTAATCATTTCCTTCAATTAAACACATGACACACTGTTTTTCAAACATTGTGTCCCTGACTATTTGTTTATTCATTCTCTTGATTGTCTTATATTTAAAACTTAGGCTTAATAAACTCATTGTATTGAAGTGAATGTGTCTGGAGATTTTGTTCTTCATAAAGAAGAGAAATAATTAGGATTTTGTGCATAGGAACAGAAAAGCCTTCATTAAACTTCATTAGTCTTATTCAGCACAGATTAATGACCAAAAGTTATATTTTGCTGCAATTATTTATATTCTCTTTTATGCAGGCAAATGCAAATTATATTATATGTTCATTTAATACGAGACCACTGTCTGTGCAGACAGACCAAGATAAAGCACTGATATCTTTGTAGAACAATTTATTTTTCTCTCACTATTGTCAAACATTTCTTTTTTCTTTTACAGGATTGATCATTGTAACAGAAGAATGCAGTTTTTAAAGGATCCATGCTTTGACAATTTTTTACTTTCTGACATTCCATTACATCTTCTAGCAAGTACTGGTACTTTCTCCATTGGAAAGGTTCCCAGTGGGTCTAAAGTATCCCAGGCATTTCCAAAACCTAGTGTATTCTTTTACTTCCTTGAATTGGACTGAAATTGTTGTGGCTTTTGAATACAAGTTACTGTGTAAATAGGAACTTTCTAGAATTGTTTTTGGGTTATTGAAAGTAATTTCAGCTTTCACTCATTCACATAAAAAGTTAGTTTTGCCACATGTGCACAAACGAGAAGCAAAAGAACTCTGAGAAAAAGATCAGTAACCACTGTAGAATAAACAGATGTACGTTTTGGCAAGTATTGAATCTTTAAAAGACAAAATAAATACTCAACTTTATTCCCATGTTCAAACTTTTCATTCTTTGGTACAAAGCACATTTTATAAAGCACATTTTTAAGCATAATAAATGTGTTTTGATATTGAATCTAAGTCTTCAGTCTTACAGCTGTAATGCCCTGGGACCAGGAGTCACTTGTTGCTCATCATGTAGATATTTTTAAACAAACTCAGCGACAACAACAAAACATATGATGATCATGTGCATTTTCCCTGTTGTTACAACATGTACTTTTTTTTTCCACTTAAAGTACAGTTGACAAAGGCACAACATTCAGAGAACTCTTTATGTGAAAATTACAACATTTTCCATTTAATTTTCAAAAATTATATTAAAAGTATAACTTTAATGGCAGTATCTATTAATGATCAAATTTTAAATGCCTTTTTACAACACCCAATGTGAATTTTGGCATTTGTGTTGAAATCCAATGTTTCCACACACATCTATCATAACCAACTTTTAGTTTTCAGATAGTCTTGCAACTTTAGACTCACAAATATTTTGAGAAACAACAAAAGAACTTTTGTTATAACTGATGAAACTGTTAAGTAATATTTCACATAAAATATATAATTCATATTAAAGTCAGAATCACACAGACATTAGAAATATTTGAGTACTACCAAGTTCCATAATTTTCTCCCCAAAAAGATGCTTGCCACCGAGATAAGGAAGGAGAGAAATTAAATAAAAAGGGTCTTCAAAACTCTGTACAAGCCAAGAATTTGAGGTCTTTGTATCTGGAAAGAAGGATTTCTCTAGAAAGAGATGCAATAAAATCAACTTGGCATTCAGATATCTTCCAAGAAACTTTTTGCTCTTAAATCTTGGAATTAAATCGCATTCAAATTGCAAGCTGAATTATTGGTTAGAATGAAAGGAAACCCCAAAGGATTAGAATGGGCTCCACCTATGTTATTGTTGGGTTTTGCAATGCCATTTTTTACAAATATGAGAAAATAATTTTTCCAGGGTTTGCAGAAGATAGAACATTTTGTTTTACGTTATTAACTGCTGTTGAAAAGATTTATTCCCGAACACTACAAAGATCATCATAAAGAGGCGATGGTGCCAGTATGAATTATTCTTTCAGACACTTAAAGCTGTACTTGTTGGGAAGCCGATGTGGTGGCATAGTAGGTAAAGCCGCCACTTGCAATGCCAGCATCACATATGAGCACTGGTTCAAGTACTAGCTGCTCCACTTCTGATCCAGTCCCCTGTTAATGGCCTGGGAAAAGAATTGGAAGATGGCCCTGGTGAATGGATCCCTTTTACCCACATGGGAAATCTCAAACAAGTTCCTGGCTCCTGGCTCCTGGCTTCAGCCTGGTCCAAACCTGGCCATTACTACAATTTGGGGGAGTTAATCAGTAGATAAAATCTCTCTCTCTCTCTCTCTTCCCTTCCCTCTCCCTTCCCCCCCCTCCCCCAACCCAGTGAGCGTGCCTTTCAAATAAATAATAAATCTTAAAAAAAAAAGTGAAGGAAATTCTCACTTATTTTGACCTATAAGTGAAAAAGCTTTGATACAGAAACATAGTTAGGGACTAAAGGAGGAAGACAAGAAAGATTTTGAGATCATGTTATTTATTCTGAAATGCCACGCAAGGCGGAGTCCACTTGTGAACACATGCTGTCAGGCTGCTCTTTGTAATTACTACCTGTCTTCTCATTCCTATCAAGAGCAGAATTATTCATTTTCATCTTCAGTTTTCCTTGCTGAATGTTCCTCTTGTCATACACTAATCAACCATCTAATAATTCTGAGTCAAGCTGTATGCTTCAACATCATAGACTCAGCCCAGGTACTTACTCCTTTCCATTTCAAAATTTGATTAAGATTTTAAAATAATAGTAACAGCAGTTAAAAAAATAACAATTGCTAATTTCCATGGAGTTCTTCTTAGGCCCTGTTGTGCAGGCAAATCATTTAATCCTCAATAACTCCTATTTTAATGATGAAAACTGGAGGTACAAAAAAAAAACAAAAAAGGAAGTTGTGTTGAATCACAAAACCAATACATAGTAAAGGTTTGAATCCAGAGCACATGAGGTGATCCCCTATGCTGGACTGATTCTAAAGAAATTAAAAAAAGAGAGACATCATTAAATATATTAAGAATAATAAATGGTTCTTTCA